>NC_090937.1:511975458-513293951 GCF_040938575.1 Ambystoma mexicanum
CTTTTTGCCTTATTGGCCTTTTTGGTTCGGGTAACCCTTGTCCATTCTTCCTCGGACTCAGAGGCACTGCTCCCAGAGGTTCCCGTCTGTTCTTCCAGGTTTTCCCGGATTCTGCGAGCCTGGGAATGGCTGGCAGAATGTGGGGACCTGGTCTACTGTGTCCTGCGCAGTTCAGAGGAGTCTTCAGATTCCTCCTTGCTGCCAGGATTTGATGGGTACCCCCTCCACTGACCTAACTGGGCAGAGGTTTTCAGGATGCCCTTAATGGGCCTACTCTCCTGGGGTTCCCCATTGAACTGTACTGTACTTGGGTGCCCATACCCGGATGCCCACCCCTCCATTCCTGAGTGGTACTGGCCTATGAGCCCCATACTCTTAGCTGGATAGTAATCTGCCATCCCTGCGGCCCTGAGCTCATGTGCGCCAGGGGACATGGGGGTGGTAGAGTGCAGGGACTGGGGGAGATGAAGGCCCCTGGTGTTAGGGCTCCTGCGGTTATGGTCAGGAGTCTCTCTTTCCCAGCGGACCTCATCTCTATCCGCCCCTGCTCCCTGTTGCAATGCAAGAGCCTGCATTTGTGCTTTCAGTTCCTCTGTTAAGGCCTTACTCGACTCTATCAGTCTCTCCTGCATCGCTACCTGTTGTTGGAGCCTATCATTGTGTTGACAGAGGGCCTCATTTTCCCTCTGTGCTTCCTGGTTGGTCCTGGAGAACTGGGCCAGTCTTTGCTGCAGGAGGGTTACCTCCTGAGCTGTGTCCCTATTGGCCTGCTCCTTTCTTGCTAGAGCATCCTCCACCCTCCTGGTGTGCTCTAGCAAGTTCTGGTGTTCTTTCTGGAGGTCACCCAGTCCCTGGTGGGTCAGGTGATTTTCTTCCATATTTCTTTTTAAATGGCAGACTTCCTGGCCTAAGGTATCCCTTTCCTGACTGAGAGCCTGCATCTGTGCTGCCAGGTCGTCCCTTTGCCTTTGGAAGGCACCAGCATTCTGGCGCTCCTGATCAAACTCTGCCTGGGTATCCAGGTCTTTCAGAATTAGTTTGTTGCTCTCTGCCTTCACTCTATCTGGGTGGCCTTGCAGGGTGACTACCTGCTCAGCACATACCCTGTTGAAGTCCAGTTGTTGCTCCAGCTTTTTCTGGTTTTGCAGTAGGGAGTCCAAACCTTCTTGGTATTCCTTCTGCAAGGCCAGAAATCTGGTATCCTGTTCTACCTTTTCCTGTTGCAGCACATCCATATCCTTCTTTATTTTAATGATGTGCTGCCTACTATCATCTTCTGACTCCTGGCTCCTCTGCAGCCTCTGCTCAGAAGAGACCAGGTCAGATTGGACCTTCTCTAACGCCATCTGTTGCCTATTTGCCAGATTTTGGCTTTCAGCACATCTATCCTGCATGTCTCCCATATATAGGTACAGGTATGCTGCTATCCTGGCAATCTTATTGTGTTCCTCTTTGGCTTTAGGAGCCATATATAGTTCACTCAGGGCCACATGTAAGGGACCCTGATCTCTATATATATCTGACCCTGTTTCAGTGACCTGTTGTGTGATGGCCTGCAACCAGACTGTTTGGTCCTGGTGAGTCCACTCACCTCTCACAAATAGTTTATGTAAGAAGTGCTCTCTGGCTATTTTCATATCTACCAAGGTCGTCATTCTAGAGATTGGTCTCTGTCCTGACTTACAGAAGTTAGTATTTTATTTTTGCAGAACAGAACTTTTCTTGGAGTGTCCCTTTTGAGGAATGCTTCACAGCGTAATGCAGCGTGGTGATCCGACCGGATTTATGTATCCCGTCAGTTAGCACACTGTATTAAGCTGCACAAGTGGTATTCTAACCCAAACGTCCGGCTCGAGCCCCCAATTTGTAAGAGGATTCAATTCAACACTACAGCTAAGTCAATGCCTAGTCTGGGATACTGAATGGAAACCCTTATTGATATATCTTTATGTCCAGTTCATGCGTTCTGGATGACTACCCCTATATAACACCCCTCTCTTGGAATCCCCCTGACCCCACTGAGCCAAGAAGTAGTTCTGTTTTGCAAGTTTAAAAGGTTTATTTGATAAATTAAAATATATATATATATCACATTTTATAATAAATTAATAATTGAATATCACCCTTAATCTGATATGATAAAGATTAACAATGGAGAATCTGGCACTAGCACACTTCTTTATAATCACTAATGAGTTGACATGAAATGGATAAGATAGCACACTGGTAAATAGGTACAGAAGTATAATGTGGTAGAGAATGCTTTATAGAGTTCAACTGGATGTAATGTTGAATGAAAATGCAATACAGAAAATACTCAATATGATTTCAACAAACAAGGTAATCACTTTTCTCTGGCAATCCCCTCCCCCCCTTGATGCAATGCAAGGAAATGGAAGGAAGCACACAGTTCTCAGAAATGCAATCAAATGTGATTCAGTTCAATCCCAGCAAGCTTACAGAAAACAGATAGGAGTTTTGAAAACACAGGCCCAAATGCTTTGATATGTGCTAGCAATGGATGAGAAATATGCTGGAAATGCTTTTAATTCCCTTTCAGAGGTTCAGGGTGAGTGGTATCTAGTTAATATTAGTCCAGGCTCACACTAGCAATGAGGCAGGGATAGTTAGCAGGTTAAACGAATTTCTGGCAAATGGAAGGCAAGCAGCAGCAGTTTTTACATGTGAAGAAATTTGCAAATCGCGGTAAAATTCGCGAATGCGTGTTCCGCGATTGCGGTAAAACTATAAGGGGTAGGAATGCGGTTCTAGGTTCGTAGGAAAGCCACGATTCTAACCTTTCAGATGAAAGTTATTGCAAGTCTCTAGCACAAACGGTTGCGGAGATATGAGCGATTTTGTGAAGGTCGTTTTTCAGATTTGAAATTTTAAAGTTCAAAAAGACAAGTGCAGCTTGCAACTAGGAAATGACAAGTGACACATTTTGCAGCTAGAATGACAGGTGACAGATTCGGAGCTATCAGGCAGTTCTACTTAGGTTAAATAGATTGAATTAGATGAATTTAAACTAAGAGATTGGTTCTACACAGTTCAGCTGGGTACTCACACTATATTCTTGAATTAAATGGGCCTCATCACGGATCTGGTCAGGGTTTTAGACTGGGCTCGGGTCTCTCTCTGGGCAGAGCACTGCTTTCTCTCTATGGTCTGGTCTCTAGTTTGGCTTTCTGGAGGTTGATGAATTTGAAGTCTGGATCTCTGGATGTTGTATGGTCCGGCAGAGCGCGTTGCAGCAAATGGAATTGAAGGTCCCTATCTGTCCTGTCTGTCTGCTTTTATGTGTTTAGAATGTGGGTGTGTTCTAGCATCACTGACCCTACCTCTCTCTCAGCTTCTAATTGGTCAAACTTCCATTTCTCATTTGATTGGTGAATGAACTGTGAGTCAGAGGGATGTCATTTTATGGCTTGCAGATAGGACACTCCTCTGTCAGATTGCACACATTCTATATTTGATAATAAAAGACATATTTCACAGTTACACAGTTGCTTGAAGTTACATATACATGGTGTGGCTGAATTTAGCCATGTCTCTGTCCAAATCTGCTGTTTCTAAGAGCTTGCATTCAGAAATGGCACATAATTGACTTTTTAACTGATTTTTCAATTTCTGACATTGACCCAACTTTACATACATGTGCGCAGGGAGTATGGACATTAACTGATGAAGTTTCAGATTTTTAACATGCATACATTTAGAGTAATATCCACTTTTCCGCTAAAACCCCCCTGAACATACCACCGGTTCTAAAAACCTCTTAAACTGTGGGCAGAAAAATCACAAGAATTCTGGTATCATTTATAAAATTGGAAAGAGGAGAATAGGACCCATAGGCACACCCTAGTAACAGGGGTGGTAAATTTGAGATGATGGGGTAGGTTTCAAGTTTGTTAGGAAACTAAGTAAAAAAAGGTAAGAGGTGCAGAGGAGAGAAAGGCAACCTTGACACCTAGGTTGCACTAATAATAGGACAAAAATAAGTTCCCAACATAGGAACTTACGTCCCCTGCACACTATCTAGTATCTGGATGACCAGACCAACATTTATAGAAAGAGTAGTAAAGTAACTCTATGAAATAAAGTCTTAATAAAGGACGTGTTGGTATGAAAAAAATACAAATTCTTAAAAAAGGACAACATTCAATCGTTTAAGGTCACAAGAAACAATCTTCATTATTTATTCTTGATAGTGCAGCTGTGGTAGGCCCAACGCGTTTCGAGTGAAACAGACACTCTTCATCAGGGGCAAAAACAATGATTCTAGGAAAAAATATGCACAATATTTAGTATAGAATAATGTATAAATCAAAGTGAAAACTTTTTACCAAATGTCTTTTCTGACTCGACAAAGAAAGTGGTCCCATGATTTTGTACAGTCAATTAAATCCCTAGAACATTCAACATGTATGAGATTTGCTGGATACAGAAGAGTAACTGACAACAAGTAAATACTTATTCATATATTTTGGAAAAAACAGACATTAATTGTTTAGATAATAAATAATATAGTGTTACTGTGGATCACAAAACAGATAAGTCACAAAAGCATGAAGGAAAAAAAGGGGGAAAGAGAAAAATCTAACCTTGTATGTTTTATATAAAAAAGGGGGACTGGACGGGGACTGTGACAGGAAACCCAGTCATTCGTGTATGCAAGGAACCCTTTATCTGAAAAAGTAGAGCATAACAGAACTCAGTTCAGTCAGAAGTGAGTTAGAGGTCTGAAACAAGTCAAAACTTGGAGATACACTTACATGCTTAATTGTTCATCCGGATGGGGGAAACCATCAATTGAAAAAATAAGCGGATAAGTAAGCAGAGGGTCTTGTAGTAGTGCAAGGGCTTGAACACTATGGATAAAAGTCCAAAGACAGAAAGTCAGGGTGAGGAAAACTATATGGAAGGAAAAAAAGCGGGTTCAACAGAACCCAAAGGTAATATAACTTACCTAACTTACTACAGCGTTGCAGACAGAGGGCAGGAGACCGGCAGGTAATCCGATTCCACCTACAACTCCGCCGCCATTTATGTACTATTCGTTAGTATGACGTCACCATGCGCATGCGCGTGATCCGTCATTAATAGAGCTGTTGTGAAAGCGCAATAAAATTATGCGAAAAATAGATGGCATTGCCCCGTATACAGAACGGATAGTGCCTTTGTCTAGAAAAAGCGAAAAATAGGTATAGATGAGTGACTACCAGTTTGGGAGTGTTGATACTCTGACGTCATCACGCAGACGCGTGCATGACGCCACTTGTAAACAACCAGTTGGTATAGGAAAAAACAGTTTAGAGAAGAGGAGGTGCTATGTTCAACAAAGCCTAGAAGTTGTCCAGGAAGTAGCATGAAACGATCAAATGTCAAAATACTAAATTCAAGGAATCGCTAAAGATTAGGTATGAATAGAGCAGTACCTAAGGAAGGGCAAAAGCCGAAGGAGGCGTAGAAGTGTACGTCGGGGAATTAAAGAGGAGCTCACTGCAATCTGATGACTTAGTAGAGACAGTTAATATTAGATGGTATAATAAAGGTGTTTCACAGGATTGACAAAGTAAAGAACTGCAGAAGGACATTAATTCAAAGAAGCATGGAAATGATGACAATAGAAGTATTAATCAAAAAATACAATTGTTATAAGGTGCCTAAATACATGTTCCATTAGGTAACATCTTAACAACATGTCTCAACATGTTAACATCTTACATTAGGTCACTTTTTAAAAGAGTGTCTCAAGCCCAAAAAGGCAATCTGAATGCACCACCAGCGCTATTGTCTAACTTTCTATGTAGTCAAAACATAGAAAAAAATAGAAAAAAACACTGCCCACAAATGTGGTTCACATACTTATGATTAAGTTATAATCTATTTAACAGAGAAACCACATATATGGAAATGTCAGATGTGTCTACATGAAATCTTTAAACTGATAGACATTTTGGACAAGTGTACCCTACAGATGACTGCCAACAAGCTGCCCCTTGGAATGGTTCACAGTCTTTAGGTTAGGATCTGGTCTTCTCAACTATCATTAGTTGTGGAAGAATTTGCCTAATATTCACATGGAATAATCCAGGTAAAAGAGAGAGTAATGAATAGTATATGCTCAGATAAATGGGCCTAGGTAGTAGTCCTCATTGAGCCCAAGAGGGGCCATTGCATCTAGCCTATGTATCCAATACAGTTCCCTTTGTGCCAGTAGTTTTGGTAAGTCACCACCTCGTTGGAGGGGATGTACCACTTCTAGTACTGCAAATCTCAACTGTGAGATGTTGTGTTTATGGTCTCTAAAATGCCTGAAAACCGGTGATTTGACATTTTTAGTTCTGATTTGGGATTTATGTTCAGTCCACCTTTCCTTCGCTTTTCTACTGGTTTTCCCAACATAATATTTCCCACAAGGGCATCTGATGGTGTAGATGACATTTTTGGAATCGCAAGTAGCAAAGCTTTTTAAAGGGATCTTGTTGCCATTATTCGGGTGCCTAATATAATTGCCTTTAATGATGTTTGAGCAATGCTGACAATTTAAGCATGGAAAAGTGCCATTTTTTGATTTTGTCAATACCCTTTGGGTGGATTTTTTAGGTCTTTCTACTCTGATTAACGTATCTCTGAAGTTTCTTCCCCTTTTATACGCTAACATTGGAGGATTTGGAAAAAGGCGGTTGAGATTGGGATCTGATTTGATCAGGTCCCAATTCTTCATAATGATTTTTTTGACTTGATAACTCTGTGCAGAGTATTTCAATGTATAGATCAAATTCGATTTCTTCTGTGTGGGTTGTTTGTTAAGAAGTTGATCACGAGGATATGATTCAGTCCTCGTAATTGCTTGTGTCAACACTTCCTCCGGGAAGCCTCTTTCCAGGAATCTTGATCTCATAGTGTCAAATTCTGTCTGAAGTCTCTGTGTGTTGGAAGTAATCCTTTTCGCACGTAGCAGTTGACTGAATGGTAAATTTTCTTTTAAGTGTCTCGGATGGAAGCTATTGAAGTGTAGGGAGCTATTAACATCAGTCGGTTTTCTAAACATAGATGTAATCAAGACCGTGTCTTGCCATTCTACAGTTACATCCAAAAAATTCACACATGGTGAACCGATTTCCATAGTGAATTTGATCCGGGGGTTACACTGGTTGAGATATTGCCAAAAATCGGTCAGCTCTTGTTTTGTGCCTTTCCAAATCCCGAAGACATCATCAATGTATTTTAGCCAACAGTGTATTTTATCTTTCCAATGTGGGTGGTCTAGGACATGCGTCATCTCGAAATGGAACATAAAAATGTTCGCATATGAGGGGGCTACTGCTGAGCCCATAGAGGTACCTGCGATTTGAAGGTAGTACTGTTCATTAAATCTGAAGTAGTTGTTATAGAGTATCAGATTAATAAGTTCAATGGCGAAGTTTTTTTGGATCTGGATTTCGTCATGTCTTAGAATGAACCATTCCAGGGCTGCTATGCCCTCATCGTGGGGGATTGAAGTGTAAAGACTACTAACATCCATGGAGAATATTAATGGATCATCAAAATTGATCTGAAGGTTCTTGATACTTTGAAGGAAATGTGTAGTGTCTTTCAAATATGTAGGTATTTTTTGAACCAGTGGTTGTAGAGCCGTATCAAGGTAGACAGCCAAGGGTTGGAATATGCTGTCAGTGCCAGCAACAATCGGTCTAAATGGGGGGTCTTTGGAGTTTTTATGAATTTTGGGTAATCCATAGAACACAGGAATTATTGGATTGCTTTTAATCAAGAATTCTTCGGTTTTATCTGAAATCCAATCCATAGTACTAGCTTTCTCTACTGCTTGTTTGATAATAATGCTGATGTCATTTGTGGGGTCATGGTCCAATGGTAAGTAGGTCTGTCTGTCTTCCAAAAGTTTGAGACACCCAGTGTTGTAAAACATTGTGTCCATAAGTACAAGTGCACCCCCCTTGTCAGCTTGTTTAATCATCAGGGAGGCGTCATCAGCAAGCTCCTTGATAATTTTTAGTTGATGTCGCCGAATATTGTGTTGGGTAGATGTGTCGTATTTAATTTTCCTCAGATCACGAGTAGTTTTAGTTTTGAATAGATTGATGAGTGGGTTGTTAATTTATGGATGGAACGTGCTCGGATTCTTCATCTCTAGAAAGTCATGTTCTTTAGCTGGAGGTAATTGCCCCAGGTTATCAAAGAAGATCTTGAGTTCCATTTTGCGTATTAATTTGAACATTAATTTGAAAAGTCAATCTGTTCAAATTAATACGCAAAATGGAACTCAAGATCTTCTTTGATAACCTGGGGCAATTACCTCCAGCTAAAGAACATGACTTTCTAGAGATGAAGAATCCGAGCACGTTCCATCCACAAATTAACAACCCACTCATCAATCTATTCAAAACTAAAACTACTCGTGATCTGAGGAAAATTAAATACGACACATCTACCCAACACAATATTCGGCGACATCAACTAAAAATTATCAAGGAGCTTGCTGATGACGCCTCCCTGATGATTAAACAAGCTGACAAGGGGGGTGCACTTGTACTTATGGACACAATGTTTTACAACACTGGGTGTCTCAAACTTTTGGAAGACAGACAGACCTACTTACCATTGGACCATGACCCCACAAATGACATCAGCATTATTATCAAACAAGCAGTAGAGAAAGCTAGTACTATGGATTGGATTTCAGATAAAACCGAAGAATTCTTGATTAAAAGCAATCCAATAATTCCTGTGTTCTATGGATTACCCAAAATTCATAAAAACTCCAAAGACCCCCCATTTAGACCGATTGTTGCTGGCACTGACAGCATATTCCAACCCTTGGCTGTCTACCTTGATACGGCTCTACAACCACTGGTTCAAAAAATACCTACATATTTGAAAGACACTACACATTTCCTTCAAAGTATCAAGAACCTTCAGATCAATTTTGATGATCCATTAATATTCTCCATGGATGTTAGTAGTCTTTACACTTCAATCCCCCACGATGAGGGCATAGCAGCCCTGGAATGGTTCATTCTAAGACATGACGAAATCCAGATCCAAAAAAACTTCGCCATTGAACTTATTAATCTGATACTCTATAACAACTACTTCAGATTTAATGAACAGTACTACCTTCAAATCGCAGGTACCTCTATGGGCTCAGCAGTAGCCCCCTCATATGCGAACATTTTTATGTTCCATTTCGAGATGACGCATGTCCTAGACCACCCACATTGGAAAGATAAAATACACTGTTGGCTAAGATACATTGATGATGTCTTCGGGATTTGGAAAGGCACAAAACAAGAGCTGACCGATTTTTGGCAATATCTCAACCAGTGTAACCCCCGGATCAAATTCACTATGGAAATCGGTTCACCATGTGTGAATTTTTTGGATGTAACTGTAGAATGGCAAGACACGGTCTTGATTACATCTATGTTTAGAAAACCGACTGATGTTAATAGCTCCCTACACTTCAATAGCTTCCATCCGAGACACTTAAAAGAAAATTTACCATTCAGTCAACTGCTACGTGCGAAAAGGATTACTTCCAACACACAGAGACTTCAGACAGAATTTGACACTATGAGATCAAGATTCCTGGAAAGAGGCTTCCCGGAGGAAGTGTTGACACAAGCAATTACGAGGACTGAATCATATCCTCGTGATCAACTTCTTAACAAACAACCCACACAGAAGAAATCGAATTTGATCTATACATTGAAATACTCTGCACAGAGTTATCAAGTCAAAAAAATCATTATGAAGAATTGGGACCTGATCAAATCAGATCCCAATCTCAACCGCCTTTTTCCAAATCCTCCAATGTTAGCGTATAAAAGGGGAAGAAACTTCAGAGATACGTTAATCAGAGCAGAAAGACCTAAAAAATCCACCCAAAGGGTATTGACAAAATCAAAAAATGGCACTTTTCCATGCTTAAATTGTCAGCATTGCTCAAACATCATTAAAGGCAATTATATTAGGCACCCGAATAATGGCAACAAGATCCCTTTAAAAAGCTTTGCTACTTGCGATTCCAAAAATGTCATCTACACCATCAGATGCCCTTGTGGGAAATATTATGTTGGGAAAACCAGTAGAAAAGCGAAGGAAAGGTGGACTGAACATAAATCCCAAATCAGAACTAAAAATGTCAAATCACCGGTTTTCAGGCATTTTAGAGACCATAAACACAACATCTCACAGTTGAGATTTGCAGTACTAGAAGTGGTACATCCCCTCCAACGAGGTGGTGACTTACCAAAACTACTGGCACAAAGGGAACTGTATTGGATACATAGGCTAGATGCAATGGCCCCTCTTGGGCTCAATGAGGACTACTACCTAGGCCCATTTATCTGAGCATATACTATTCATTACTCTCTCTTTTACCTGGATTATTCCATGTGAATATTAGGCAAATTCTTCCACAACTAATGATAGTTGAGAAGACCAGATCCTAACCTAAAGACTGTGAACCATTCCAAGGGGCAGCTTGTTGGCAGTCATCTGTAGGGTACACTTGTCCAAAATTTCTATCAGTTTAAAGATTTCATGTAGACACATCTGACATTTCCATATATGTGGTTTCTCTGTTAAATAGATTATAACTTAATCATAAGTATGTGAACCACATTTGTGGGCAGTGTTTTTTTCTATTTTTTTCTATGTTTTGACTACATAGAAAGTTAGACAATAGCGCTGGTGGTGCATTCAGATTGCCTTTTTGGGCTTGAGACACTCTTTTAAAAAGTGACCTAATGTAAGATGTTAACATGTTGAGACATGTTGTTAAGATGTTACCTAATGGAACATGTATTTAGGCACCTTATAACAATTGTATTTTTTGATTAATACTTCTATTGTCATCATTTCCATGCTTCTTTGAATTAATGTCCTTCTGCAGTTCTTTACTTTGTCAATCCTGTGAAACACCTTTATTATACCATCTAATATTAACTGTCTCTACTAAGTCATCAGATTGCAGTGAGCTCCTCTTTAATTCCCCGACGTACACTTCTACGCCTCCTTCGGCTTTTGCCCTTCCTTAGGTACTGCTCTATTCATACCTAATCTTTAGCGATTCCTTGAATTTAGTATTTTGACATTTGATCGTTTCATGCTACTTCCTGGACAACTTCTAGGCTTTGTTGAACATAGCACCTCCTCTTCTCTAAACTGTTTTTTCCTATACCAACTGGTTGTTTACAAGTGGCGTCATGCACGCGTCTGCGTGATGACGTCAGAGTATCAACACTCCCAAACTGGTAGTCACTCATCTATACCTATTTTTCGCTTTTTCTAGACAAAGGCACTATCCGTTCCGTATACGGGGCAATGCCATCTATTTTTCGCATAATTTTATTGCGCTTTCACAACAGCTCTATTAATGACGGATCACGCGCATGCGCATGGTGACGTCATACTAACGAATAGTACATAAATGGCGGCGGAGTTGTAGGTGGAATCGGATTACCTGCCGGTCTCCTGCCCTCTGTCTGCAACGCTGTAGTAAGTTAGGTAAGTTATATTACCTTTGGGTTCTGTTGAACCCGCTTTTTTTCCTTCCATATAGTTTTCCTCACCCTGACTTTCTGTCTTTGGACTTTTATCCATAGTGTTCAAGCCCTTGCACTACTACAAGACCCTCTGCTTACTTATCCGCTTATTTTTTCAATTGATGGTTTCCCCCATCCGGATGAACAATTAAGCATGTAAGTGTATCTCCAAGTTTTGACTTGTTTCAGACCTCTAACTCACTTCTGACTGAACTGAGTTCTGTTATGCTCTACTTTTTCAGATAAAGGGTTCCTTGCATACACGAATGACTGGGTTTCCTGTCACAGTCCCCGTCCAGTCCCCCTTTTTTATATAAAACATACAAGGTTAGATTTTTCTCTTTCCCCCTTTTTTTCCTTCATGCTTTTGTGACTTATCTGTTTTGTGATCCACAGTAACACTATATTATTTATTATCTAAACAATTAATGTCTGTTTTTTCCAAAATATATGAATAAGTATTTACTTGTTGTCAGTTACTCTTCTGTATCCAGCAAATCTCATACATGTTGAATGTTCTAGGGATTTAATTGACTGTACAAAATCATGGGACCACTTTCTTTGTCGAGTCAGAAAAGACATTTGGTAAAAAGTTTTCACTTTGATTTATACATTATTCTATACTAAATATTGTGCATATTTTTTCCTAGAATCATTGTTTTTGCCCCTGATGAAGAGTGTCTGTTTCACTCGAAACGCGTTGGGCCTACCACAGCTGCACTATCAAGAATAAATAATGAAGATTGTTTCTTGTGACCTTAAACGATTGAATGTTGTCCTTTTTTAAGAATTTGTATTTTTTTCATACCAACACGTCCTTTATTAAGACTTTATTTCATAGAGTTACTTTACTACTCTTTCTATAAATGTTGGTCTGGTCATCCAGATACTAGATATCATTTATAAAATTTTCACATGTCCGCTCTATGAGTTATTCATCTTTTTAGAGTTATGTTCTGGCTCCAAAGGGGTGTGGTTTCCTCTCAGCACAAGGTAGAAATACTGGTTTTTCCAGTTCTGCCAAGCCAGCTTGCTCTCACAGGCAGTGCTCCTCCCAGCTTCTGCCAAGAGGAAGCTACATTTTACGACTGCTGTTATAAAACCTTTGCCTGAGTCAGGAGAGGCTCATTGTTCAAGAGGAAGCCATTTACGATCCTCTCAATAAACCCTCTGTCTGGGTGAAGGGAGTTGCATTGTTCACTCTCCTGCAGAGCACAGGTAATTCAATTATCAGATAGATGGCATATCCTTAGTGTGAGAAGCAAAAGGGCAGCTAGGCCTGGGAACACAGCTGTGACTCAAGTTTCACTCCTGATGGGGGTAGTTGCCAGGCAAATTGGAATCTCTTTAAGCTGTCATTTCTGTTCCCCAGTTTCTGCATTCAAATAAAACTAAACATTTTCACATATGCAGCTAGAAGGCTGATTCTAAGTTTAAAACTATGACATTTAAACAGTTACAAAGGCATGTGACACCAAACATAGGTCACTCATTTAATCTAAACATTTTCGATTTTAGTGTCTTTAAATCCAGTGCAACTTAAACTGCTGACTCCATAGCAGTTTTGTTATAAGCATTGTTTTGGGCTCTTCATTTCCCAGATTTTGTAGGCACACAACACTCCATTCTACCAAATGTCTGCTGGTGTCCAGTGAGTTTTTAGATGTGCTGCAATGTTTAAAATAGACAGTTTGAGCCTGCCTTCAGAGAAACACAGGGTGGTTTTAAACTGCCGGCTTTTGGATAGTGGTGAGTACTGGTACTGCACCCATTTTTGGGATTTAAGAAAATGAATTCCCAACAATTCTAGGTTGCATTTGGCAATCAGCATTGCCATTCCCAATGGTTTCAGACTACTGTGCGGGTAGTCCAATGGTGATTTTAAAGCGCTTTGAAGCTAACCGGCGCTACTGTTTTTCCTTTGGCAACCCATTTCCCTCATGGCAACCCGGCCTTTCATTCTCGCACTGGTGGGTGGCAAGTGAGGCAACCATTTCGGTGTGCGCACAAACTGTGCAGCTTTCCTGGATTTCGGCGCACATGTGGGTTTTCCGCCATCTTGAATTTTCTAAGCCCACAGCACCAAATGTTGTGGCATGATAGCTTAAACGTGGGTCAGGACACCCAACAGGTTGTCATCTGCATAATTATATCTGGTGACACCAAACTATGGACTATGCTTGTGGTAGGGAGTGATATGCAAATGGATATTTCTTCATTGCGAAAAGTACAGTGAGGGGAAACATAGTTGCAGTCCACCCTGTCTGTGAACTAACCCACAGAAACAGTTATGTGGCCATGTTCATTCTGCGGCAAGGGACTGCCACATTTTTTAGTAGGTTTGACCCGATTTGCTAACTCTTTAGGTGGTCTGTACAGTATGTCATCAAAGAGAAAGATTGAGCAGTTGCAGAATCATTTTAATTTGGGCATAACCACTCACTAATTTCATGTCGAAATAATTTTTAAAAGATGCTATGCCTAGCTAATATCTAATTGATATGACAGGAGGTAATAATGATGTTGTCATATCAGGTTTATAACGGGGTTTAGGACCAGCATATATCTCTCAAGTAGGCATTACATTTAGTCACATAGGGTGCTATAGCTGTCACAGTGTACTCGGATAGGTGTTTGGTTAGTGAAACCATCCCACCAATAGACCCTGCAAAGGGACAGTCTGTTTTGTGTACCTAAGTTAAGAAGTAAGCTGTGGCTATTGGTGGATGCCTGACAAAAAGAGAGATGCTTTCATCATTGTGAATAAGGCCACCTTCATAACAGTTAGAGACATTCTTTGGAAGTGTTCATAATTTCTGGAGTGGAATCGTTCGTGAGCTTTCTGTGCCAAGTTTTGGCAGACTGCAATGTTAATGTTCTTATGTATCCTGGGAGGTTCATAAACTCTTTGTTTCTGCACTTATCAGCTTCTTTGATCACAATGCTATTCTCATTTCTGCTCTTGTTTCCAGGCAGCTGATAATGTTCCTATGTTTTTTGAGTTTGCTTCTAAGTGGATCTTACTTATGCATCACTCTATGTCTTGAGTAACTGCAACAAGGAGAACATTGATGATGTTGTCGAGTGGTAGGGGAGGCATGAAGCTGGATTTACATGTAAGTGTGCCATATATGGCAAGCCCTCAGTTCACACTGAGGTCTTTCATGGTCTTGCCCAGGTCTGTGCTAGTTTTCTCTGTCAGACTTAGCAGTAGCCACAGTAATGCTACTCCCTGAAGTGTCACAGTCAATAGAGGAGCCACACTTTTGATGGTTTGGGAGACAGTTGCACTTTCTTGTGATTGAGTTTTCTAGTAAATGTGTAGTTCTCTATTTCAGTATTGGTCCTGTCATAGCTGTTGGGGAGGTTAACCTTTTCCTAGCACATTGATAGATTGTTTGATATCAAGTTGTAATTGTTTTGGTGTACATATGGCAATGCATTTCGAGGGGGTGGTAGAGAAATATTTGTTTTAGTGTGTCAATAGTTTCTGATAGATGGGCATGGTCAGTGATAGTTCACTTGCGGTCTGGTTTAAGCATGAATATGTGACCATATTTTCACAGTGTTTTAAAAATTAGATGTTTGCCACAGATGCCCTGTGTACTACATGTTGCTTTATTTAAATTGTTTAATACTCTTCAAGTTCCAGATTGTTAAAATGTGCTCATGGTTCTTGCCATGTTCTGGCTTTTGCTCATCACATTAATTTACAATATCTGCTTTGGATCCACATTCCTTGCATCTTTTTTTCTAACACAACACATTTTCATTGGCATATTTCATCTTCCCTCTACATTTGATTCTTTGTTAAATGCATACCAATGTATAGTTAAACCTCCATTTGCTGTGTCCAATGCTTGAGCTGAGCGTGGTTTTGAACTCGGTACTCTTTTGATGGAGTTTGCTTTGTATTTTGTTTTTTTTATGCAGATTATTGGTCCAGAATTGGGATTTCAGTTTGGATGTGCAAGAGCGTGAACTTGATGGGAACACTCAGGTTATCAAAGCCCAAGGAGTGTACCAATGAAAGTGTCATCAATGCCCATGAACATATTAGTATATGCTGGTCTAGTTTGTTGGTGATGTTACTCCGTGAATTGGTTCCTCAAAGTGGCTCATAAGAAGTTTGGAGAATGATTTGTTGATGTGTACCTCTTTGCTACCGTTTTACCGTTTCTCTATAGTAAACCATCAAAGAGAAAGATGCAATTTTTCATGACACAATCGAGCAGTTGCATCATCATCACCAGTTGGCCAAAACAGTTTACTGTTTTCAGTTGTAAACAGTTTTTATTAGATGCTGTGCCTACCTCATTTCAAATTGATATGTCAGGACCTGCATATATGTATCATGTAGGCTTTGAATTCAGTCACATATCATTGATAGTATACTGTGATAGTGGCTTGTTTAGTGAATCCAACCCACCAATACTATCTCTCAGTGGTGGCAAGGGACATTCTGCTTTGTGTACCTAAGGTAGGAAATAGGAAGTGGCAATTGGTCTCGCTTGACAAATATATGCATTATTTTATCAAAATGAATAAGCCCTTCTTCATACCTGGTACAAGCAAGGTAATTTGCGTTATTCAGATGTTCTGGAACTGTGTTATTTGTGAGCATTCAGTACCAATTTGTGTCAGACAGTGTGTTTGTTTGTTCGTTTATTTTATGTATATAGCGCACCATACACAGAGGTATCTGGGCATGTTACATGATTACATAGGTTACATACAGGATACGCAACAAGATAATTGATTACATTTACAATAGACTGAGAGTATTTCAAACGTTACATACAGATATATGGTTTATAGTCAAAAAGTTGAATCCAATAATGTCGAAAGTCAAAAAGTCGAAAACAAAAAGTCGAAAACAAAAATGTCGAATTTTTTTTTTTTGGTTGCTTTTTTTTCGAAATGGGGGGTTCCCCCAAACCCCCCTTTTTAAATAATTTTTGTTTGTTTTACCCTTTTTTTTTACCCCCCGGAGCACAAAATAAATATATAAATAAAAAAATAAAAAATACGACATTTTTCTTTTCGACTTTTTGGATTCGACATTTTTGTAATTTGACATTATTGGTTCGACATTATGACTGGACACTCAGATATATACATAGATATTAACAGGTGCATTCATTATACATCAAGAGATATCAGCCAAGATTTCGTATTGTTCCTAAAGCTGTAGAAGGATGGCTCTGCACTTAGGTCCACAGGCAATGAGTTCCAGAGTTAGCAGCCATTACTGGAAAGCTACTTCCACCTGTTGTCTGAAGTTTAAATCTGGCGACTTTCAGGCAGTGTGAGTTTATGGCTCTGGAGGGTTGTTCCGATGTTTTTTTTGGCAAATTTGACAACAAGATATTTCGGGGCAGTGTTGGCGAGACATTTGTGTGTAAGGGTTAAGGCTTTGAAGTTTATTCTATCTTTGATGGCCAGCCAATTAGTACTGTGTCTGATAGCTGAGATGTTCTCCGTTTTTGGGATGTTAAACATAGTTCTTACAGTGTTATTCTGCAGTATTTGTAATTTATTTAAGTTGTATTTACAGGAGCCTAAGCATGAGGCATTACAATAGTCCAACTTTGATAAGATTGGAGCTCTGGCTAAAGTGATGCAGCTATTTGTCGAGAGGACAGGTTTGCAAGTGTTAAATAAGTGTAAGCCGTGGCCGAGGCAGTGGCATTGACTTGTGTATTAAGTTTTAGAGCTGAGTCAAGGTAGAAACCTAGAGTTTTCACCACCGTGGACACTTCAATATTGTTGTCGTCGATATTGAAGGATTTAAATTGATCACACAGTTTGTTTAGCCTTGCATTGGAGCCAATGAGAAGAAGCTCAGTTTTTTCATCATTCAAGCAGAGGCTGTGAGTGGCCATCCATGCTTCAATAAAAAGATACATTTTGTTTAGTAAGGTAGAAACGGTTACATAGTCGCCAGAGATGGGAATGAAAATCTGTGTGTCACATGCATAGTTGGTGTAGGTGACACGCAGATTGTCAAGATCATCAAAGAGAGGCTTAGAGAATATGTTGTACATTGTAGGCAAGACACATGGCCCTTTGGACTCCACATGTAATGGGTATAGGTTCAGCTGAGGTGTTAGGCGAGAAGACCCTTATGGTTTGATTGTTCAGGAATGATTGAATCCAGGCCGTGGCTTCGTCAGAAAAGTAAGTAGCTGATGTCAGGCGGGTACATAAGATTAACCAGGACAAATGTGGCTGAGAGATCCAAAAGGAGAGTGCAAGCTTTCCCTTGTCCTTTTGGTCATCCATTTGATGTTTTAGGTCTATTAATGCAGATTCTGTCCCATGTTTAGGTGCGCCCAACGTTTCTCTTTGTGCATTTCTAGAGGTGCTACCGTATCAATAGCCTGGTTAATCATATTGTTGTATATTTCCACTAGAGCTGACGGGTCTAGGTTAGTAGTTGTGAGATTCACAATGGGTTGGAGTAGTGATATAAAGTTGTCCAGAGTTATGTTGCGCTTATTTCTAGTTAACGATGGGGGAGCCACTGGGTTGGGTCTAGGTTGGGATTTGATTGGTAGGATGAACAAGAACAAGTGATGATCAGTCCAAGCACACGGCTCATTGGCTGTAATTTTAGTTTCACCATTAAAGTTGGTGATCCAATCTAGTGTTCTTCCTTTTTTGTGTGTCTGCAAGTTGATACAGTGCGTGAAGCCGTGTTCTGTATTGGTATTAGCAAGAGTAGAGGCGTTGTTGTCCTTGGCGTTGTTAAGTCCTAGGTTGAAGTCTCCTAGTAGTATAATCTGCAAGCTAGATTTGGTGTTAGTGGTGAGTAGCGACGTGATATCTTCCTCAAAGGATAGGATGGGGCCAGGAGGTTGATATATGAGGTGCAGAGTTATAGTGCATGAAGTTGAGAGAGGTAATCTAACTGTCAGGAGTTCTTCTAAGGTGAAAGGGAGTTGTGGGAATACTCTAAGTCCCAATCTAGGTTTGGCAGTGAAGGCAATGCCATCTACTTTAGTGGTTTCCCTGTCTAGCCTGAGTATCGTGTATTTGTTAGGTATGGCTAATGACAGAATAGGGCCAGCTGCTGCATGGATCCAAGTTTACGTTATGGCTAGGAAATCTAATTGGTTGGCACCAATTACGTCTGCGATGTTTAGCGCGTGAGCTACTAAACATCTGGCATTGATCAATGGCCCTTTAATATAAGGTTGAACATCGTCAGGATCGTTAGGCAGAGAGGATATATTATTCTGGCGAGGGTTATTAGTTGTGGTGTTAATCCTTATGTTTGATTTAGTTTTCCTATTTAGTGCAGGTGAAGGATTAGGTGATTGATAGACCTTGTTCAATCTTTATCCAAGCCTAAGGTTTCTGAGACTGGTGCAGCAAGGTTGGTTGGGTGTAGGTCTGGTGGCATAGAGTTGAATCCATTGGGCAGGAGAGAGAGGGCAGCTGTGATCGTTTTGTAAGAGTTCTGAGTAAGTTTATTGGTGTCAGGGTGACATGGTGGCAGACATGTTGTTGGAGTGATGGGATCGGACTGAGTTAATAAGGTGCTCATGTTGAGCAGGATCCAGTGTTTTTGAGGAGGTGGCATTCTGGCATTGGCTGTGGTGTTATGAACCAAAGTGTTGGTTGAAATAGCAAGAGTTAGTGTGAGTGGTGTTAGTAGTGCTGGTACAGTGTTGACTATATACAGTGTGGGTAGACAAGTGATCAAGTGGGAGTAGATGACTTAGAGTGCAAGTTATAACACGTGTACAATGTAGTTAACTGAGGGGGTATGGCTAGTTGACAGAATAGTACACATGGAACATAGTAGGTGCAGTATGCCATTGATGAGAAGTGGTAGCCAGGATATGGTAGGAGGCTGACTACGGTATATGCAAGTGAGTTAACTACAGTAGTACATTTGTAGTACATTGCCATATAGTTCAGCATATAAAGTCATTCACACAATAAGTGGTCCTAGCAGCGAGCATTACATGTGGACATCATTTAGTAATGTGATAGGATAAGTGATGTACAGGTACAGAGGATACTGATTAGGACTATATGATTTCAGGCAATGTTAGCAATCAAGGTAGCTGTCAATCACAGTGGAGTAGGAGACACTGTATGAGTACATGTAGCAAGATTCATTTGGATCTAGACACATGAATTGACAAGTGACGTGTGCAGCAGATATAGTCTACTGTAATAATTAGAATGGTGGACAAATGAAACAGTAATGTGGTAGCGCATGCTCAGTATCGTCTAGGCAATTTAACAAAGAGTAGTATAGTAGTAGCTCATGTAGGCTCATTGCAACAATCAGGTATGACAAAATGTGAACATTATGTAGGCTTACCCAATGCAGTAGTCTGTAAGAGCAGTAATAGTTATTATTCGCCGGGTCTTATAGTAGAGACGAGCGTAAGCATGAGTCTTATCTGGTAGGGTGTGTCGCCTCAAGACCGAGATGGAGTTGGTCAACACAGAGTCAGTAGTGTTCCGAGGGGCAGGTAAAACCGATGTTTCCTTAGATGCAGCGTATTACGCCTTGCGGCTGTAACGGCCTGGGCAGGCACAGACAGGGAAGGCCTTATGCTTGGGGACCTTAGGCATGGGGGGGCCAGCTTTTGCCTACCGGTAGCCCTCACAGCCTATAGGCACAATGAAGGAGTGGTTGCTAGGCAACCAGATAAACAAATTACACTCGGGGGAGCAGCAGCCATTTTAGAAGGATATTCACAGAGCGGCAGCTCCGCGTGAGGGATAATGGCAAATAACAGTAGTGTTATTGATTATTGTATGTATCCTGGGCAGTTCATAAGGACTATGTTTCTGCTCCTTTTAGCTTACTTGATCACAATGATGTTGTCATTTTCCATGTTGTTTAGGGCTCATGTTTCCAGACAACTGATGTTGTGCCTTTGTCTGGTGAATATGCTTCCTAATTAATCATTTATATGCAGGGTATCTAGTTCTTGAGCAACACCACGAAACACATCCATGAAGTGTCTTGTGGTAGGGCATGTATGAAGGTTGATTTATATTTAGTTGTGTTTTCATTGCCATTTTAGTAATTGATATTGAGATATCTGATGGCCTTGACCGGGTCAGTGCTGGTTTACTTTGTCAGAGATAGTAAGAGTTGTAGCAATACTACTTTTTGAAGTTTCCTAGTTAATGAGGAGACATCTGCTTGTCGGGTTTTGGTGTCACTTGCACTTTTGCAAGTCATTGTTGAGTTGTCTAGTAAATTTGAAGAAGACTTGGTTGTGGCGTAGATATAATTGTTTGCATGCTAAAATAATACACATTTTCAGTTCACTCTGGTTGCCTTAAAATTGTTGATTTTTTTGATAATAGTATTAGTACTTGAGATGAGCATTGCATTAGACAGTTTGAGTTTTCTTATTTTCATATTGACATGCATTGCAAGTTCCACAATTCTAAAAACCTTGTGGAGAGTGGGGCTGCCAAGTTTCAGTTTGTGTGTTGATAGTGCCTGGTAAATGATTCCAACTTTCTTAAATCCTCCCCTACCTCTACTTACCAACACCACATTAGATGGCTCGCCATGCAAAAATGTTCCCTCTTTGTGTTCCTTCTTCTCATCTTCAATCATGTTCAAATACCATTACTTTACTGACTTCTTCGCTCTTGGTTCTCCTTTCGGTCTCCCAATTTTCATTTCTCTACATATTTGTCATCCCCTGCCCACCATGTGCCTCAAACATCATTTGCTATATGTCTCTGCTGACCCTCTCCACTCCACTGGAAAACCTTTCCCTGGCAATAAAGGTCAGTACATCAGTTGTCATGTTTACGACCTGACTGATGCACCACCTGCTGGATGGGCAAAGGTGGTCGCCTAACCCGCACTGCAGCTCCTTAAAAGATCCTCAATCTTATTTTCCGGATGTTGTTGTTCATGATTTCAAATATATTGTGTGCTACAATGCAGATCCTGGCATACAAACATACACCTTTTTGGGCATGTTCCCTACTCTCTGTCCACAGTGAAAGCCTCTGTGATCCATATTGTTTCCTATATTCTTAATGACTGGCAAAAAATGACATTCTTTTTGTCTAATAAAGACACAATACAAATACAAGAACAACCATATGCACCTTTAAATAAGACTGGAATAGAAAAGGAGGAGATTGATGTGTCTACATTTACTGCAATTATTGCAATTATCGTACTCAATCCCCATTAAATTATCTTCATAGATCCCTAGAACAAGCCATGTATGAAGATGTTGATAACATACACACGTGCGTGTATATGTGATGTGTAAATCTACAGACCTTACACAGACCTTGCACAGAGATGGGGCAGTTAGTGATCATGATGTACATCAGGTATCTGTGAGCAGACATCAGTTAAGCATTTCAGAGGAGATTGCATGCCAGCTATGCATGTGCCCAGATCCTGCTAAGCCAGAAGGATTAAGTCACAGGCTGAGACATTTTCTCAATGTTAGAATTGTTTTAACTTTTATATTGAGGAGAATAAGAATGTGACTTTGCAGCTGTTTTGTTAGAGGGAGAGGCATAGCCACCGACTTTGAAGCCCAGGTATAAATCAGAGCCTCTGCTGTTGTACTGGAGGAATATGCAGTGGGGAATTTAGCAGCCAGTGAAGATTTCTCAAGATTAGTGAGATCTCGTTCTATTTTTTGGAATAAGACAGCATTTTGTTTGCAGTATTAAAATATCCATCATTGGGAGATTCATTGATTTAGCTAAACCATTGAAGAGAACTAGAACTTAAACTGCTAAGTGAAATATAATGAGCATGGAATGTGTTGAGTTTCCTAGAAGCATCAGCTGGTTGGTGGCAGCTCTTCTTGTTTTGAATACTAGTGTTGTCCTAGTCTGGAGGCCTGCTAAGCATTACATTAATTATCTCTACCTTTGCTCCCATGTTATTTGGAATCTTTTTTGTGTTCAGTATATATCTACAGCTATACAGATATGCTGTAGGTAGTCTTCGTAAGTAACACTCTTGTTGCCATGTTTTGGTTTGTTTCTAGGAAGTTGAATGTTATGCATTTTGTTTAAACAAAGGGGATGACCTTGAGTCACTGTATGGCATCTTTTGACTCACTAATGACCCACAACTGAAAACTTTATATAAGGATGCATTGTGAAATAGTGTTTCATGATAAATGTTTTTCTGGGTCTCCATAAAGAGGATGAAGACTGAGTGGAAGTGGTTGTATTACATTATTTTTCGAAGCCAAAAAGGCACTGAGATTTTGGGTGGTGAATCTATGAGAGTGGTTTACTTACCTTGTGGGAAGTTCATTAAGAGGACAACTTGAGTTATTGGCCTGGAAAAGCAACTTTGGACTTGCTTTGAATCAGAGTGACAAGTCTTACAAGAAAATAGAGAAGGCCACGAATGATCATCTCCCCAGCATCGAGGGTTCTAGCAGGATCATACAATGGATCTGGTACTGCAGACAGATTGTTTTCTTGACATAACTGATACATTGTAAAGCCGAAAGAAGCATAGTAGAGTGAGCGTGTGCGTGTTACAAAGATGTTCTTTAAGTCCTGCGGTCAGGGTGGGTCTTCCTTTCTTAGTTATGTAGGATTCCCTCACAGACTATATTTTTTTATAGAAATATAGTCTTTATAAAGCAAAGAGCAAGAGATAAAACACTACACTTACAGGTAAATAAACTTAATAAAAGAAATGAAACACTGTAAAAGGTTAAGCAGAGATACCTTCTACGCATTTCTTAAAACGATTGACAAAGAGTCTTTTCTAGAAGGGAAAAAAGCAATTACTCTTGAGAGAATTGCATTCTCTATTTTGGGTAGAAAGCACATTTCAGAGGGAGCAAGGGCAACCACTTGTACGGACTTGGGCATGTTTTTTATTTTATAGAAAAGAGTTACTTTTTGTGAAAATGCCAAAGGAGCAGTGTCTGGATTTCTGGTGTAGTTTAGGTCACAGAAGGCCTCTGGTGATGCGGAGAGGGAACATACATGAAGATTCAAGTGCACAAAGGAGATTCCAGTAATGTTGGTGAGTCCGGAGAACAGTACTCTTGGACTAAAAAGCAGTTCTGGAGCACGGGTCTTTACTGTTTCCAGAGGCGTTGGCTGAACATGTTGTTTAGTGACCCTTGAAAGTTCAACAATGGCACACAGGCACAAGGTGGACCCCAAGACCCTTGTGAAGAATGATTATTAAAGAGTCAGTGTGTTCAGGTTCGTGGGTCTGAGACAGAGGAGCAGAAATGCAAAAAAAGCAGTGGTAGGAGCTAGTTCATCATCCTCAGGCTCAGGATTCAGCTTCTCAGTCTGGGGTCATATTGTTGACCCAGGGAGGCATACACGAGAGTGACCAGCCATGGAAGAAGGTGAGTTTGGCTGTATGATTACAGAACACCTCATAGCAAAGGCTACTGGAGCTTCCCACATGGAGGAGATAGAAACAGGATGCTTCCCTGATGTCCTCGTATGTAAACCATAGGACAGATGGGACATAGAGGGCCTCATTACGACCCAGGCGGTAAGTTACCGCCTGGGCCGTGACTTTACCACCATGGCGTAAACTACGTTTACGCCATGGTGGTTGGCGGACTTACCGCCCCATTCCGAGGTCGGCGGGGCGGTAAGTCCCCAATCCCCATTTACTCTTCCCCATTCCCATTTTTGCCCCATAGGGCATAATGGGAGTGGGGAAGGCGTTAATTACGCCACCGTAAATTACGGTGGCGTAATTAACTCCATGGTCCCTTAGCGCCATGGATTTTAACACCCGCTAAAAGCAGGTGTTAAAAGCGCCATGGCGCTAAGGGACCCCGTAATTGGCGGTAAGGGGTCGGCGCAGCTAACGCTGGCGCTAACCCCTTACCGCCAGGGTCGTAATGAGGCCCAGAGTCTTCATGGTGCCGGCAGTGTGGAGGGTGGGGGGTTAAAACTCGGGCGACAGTGTAGCATGGACAGGAACTCTCTCAACCAGGTCTTGAGCTTGATCTGCTCAACCTTGCCACAACCACACCCTCACCCTATCAAACTCTCCCATCTATGCTTTTCCCTCCCTTACTCATAGCCTATTTTGCATCTCTACCATCCCCCACTCTCCCCTCACTCTCACCTCGGTTACTACCCTAAATCTCCCACTGATTTCCACTCTTTATCTACCATTCTAGCTCAGACATCTACAGCCCACCACTGAAGTAACCTCTGTGGTCATGGTCTCCTGCAACTGATGGACATAACAAGGCATGTGTGTTTCTTCTTCAACTACCCCCACACACATTTTAGTATGGCCAGGTGTCATCTGTCACACTCCTTCACCTTTTTAACTCCATGATCATAAATGTGCTTCATTGTCTGCCGATTGCCCATCACTTATCTTACAAGGTACTCTGTATTGCTCATGGGGCACTCCAGAGAGTGGGCCTCATTACACGGTAGGCGGTAAGGGTTTACCGGTACCGGTAAGGGCACCAGTACCGGTAAACCCTTACCGCCTTACTACGAGGTCCCTTTGCGGGACCCGACCTTAACGGCTGGTGTAGACCAGCTGTTAAAGTCGGGACCCGCAAAGGGACCTTGTTGCTAATTACGGTACCTCAATTTGCGGTACCGTAATTATCTCCTTCCCCATTCCCATTGAGCCCTATGGGGCAAAAATGGGAATGGGGAAGGGCCATGGAGAAAGGGGGAATTACCGCCCCGCCAACCTTGGAATGGGGTGGTAATTCCCCTTTTCTCCATGGTATGGTACCGGCGGCAACCATGGTGCTAGTAGCACCATGGTTTACCGCCTACCGTGTAATGAGGCCCAATGTGTTCCTTGATCCACATATACTCATCTATACAATTAGTAGAGTTACCTACTGAGCCACAGTATACCCCAATCCCAGTTTTGGGATTAAAATCGAATGACTCTTGAAACCCCTCATGGGCATTATTTTCCTTGCAGGTGAAACAATCAAGCTCTGTAACTTCAGGACACACTCACATGCAATAAATAATATACTTTAAAATGTGGTATTTGCGCCCCCCAACAACCACCCAAGACACTTATGAATATTAGCAGCCAAACAATGGTTGACATCATTTGGTGTATCAGGAAGCAGAACTCCACTAATATGAATGATTCCTCAATTTCTGTAGTTCCAGAAAAGGAGCACATGTAAGCAATATCAGTCTGCATGGATTAAGATTGCAGCTCTTCACTCTCCTGACACTCATGTTTGCATAGTCTCTGGTGGACATTGGCAGAGCACATCTCTATCACGTACAACACGGTGCACCTGCTACTGCTACACATGACGCGCCTCTACCACACACACGTCACTCAGGTACAATACCTGCCAAGAGGATAGACTTACCCCACACCATCCATTGCCTCACTGGCATGCCTTAGAAATAGGATTAGGGTCAAGAAGGCAACACTACGATCAGAGCACATATTTTAACTTTAACTTCACCCACACAGCATCCATGACATCACCCTTCAACGATGGATTTCAACAGCATGCTATTTGCCTTGAGCAGCTAGGCTCTAACCTGAAATGCTGGCAGTGCTACGAGACTACACCATTGGCAGATTGGTGCTATACGAATATAAATAAACTTAACATAGCTTCTGACTTGCTCATTTTGTGCAGTGTATATTTTAAAGCAGCCATTAATCAGTTTCTCTTGCCAGTAAACTCCAATACAATAGGAGGGTTACTGCAACACCTAGCTTGCAACAATGTAAAAATGTCCATGCATGGATTCTCTGCTTTTCATTCAATGTTAGGTTAAAGCTTTGCATACTTGAAAAGACTGCATCACAGATTGTATGTGTTTTCCATTTTACTGAGAGTCTTTACAGCGTCTCTTTAGAAAGCAAGTGCATACACGGGGTTTCGTTACACAGCTTGGAATCAAGGAGTCCTCTTCACGGAAAGGCCAGAAGGAAAACAGACAGCCCACACATTGGCAGACATCCGTAAAGCTGCTGGGCGACGCAGCTGCCATCCATGATGCTCGCTTCTCGCTGCCAGAGTGGCCTCACTGATTTCAGGACCAGTCGAGGTGTTTACGTACTGTCCACATTCTCAGTGGAAAGGGACCGATGCGCTGCCAGGGCTGATGTCAGAACGAGCAAGGCAGAAATATCTCACTGTAAATCGTCGTCTCTGATGTGCACATAAAAGGAAGGGAAGAAACGGATCTGAAAATCACCTAGCTGATATTTCGAGAGAAATGGATGCATGACAATTATAAATAAATGTTTTTAGTTGTATTTATTTTGGTATTGAAAAATCTTGAATCATCCTTCGATAAGCAAGACACAAACACCAAAAGCAGAAAGAGGCTAGTGCAGTAGTAATTAAACAGCAGGTGTTTGGAGTAATGTGCATACATTTACAAGAATAAGGGGACCGATAATGAGGGCTACAGTAGAATATAAATCTCATGACAATTAGACAAATCAATGTTGAATGGTCAAGGATTACCGTCTCTTCCCTGGTTAGACATCTAAAAAAATGCTAATGCTTAGCTGGCTATTGGACACATATGGGAATTTAGCCCATACGTGTTTCGTTACAGAGGTCCTTGGCTTTTGCCAGTGAGCTTTTTCAGGTCTTTGCTTATTGAGTTGTTGTCATGACATTTAATTGGTGTATCCCGGGTTCCCTTATTATGTGGAGGATATCTTTATATTTACTTGCACTTTGGTCAATTTCCTGTCTTTTAGTTAGGTCATGTTCAATTACGTCTATTCCCAGATAGATATCTTAATTGTTGAATGTACAGGTGGATGTTTTGCACAGGAGCTCTCTTGCAGTCACATGTGCTTCTTATACAATGCTGTAAATGAGTGATGTTCGGAGATGCTGCCTATGCGATGCTATGCTGCCATGTATGCTGCCATGTGTGATGGTGCACAGTGCTGCCGACTGTTACTCTGTACCTTTCTTTTCCAGGCAGAACAGTGGAGGGCTATGTTTATGCATTCATGCTGAGTGCTATTTTGTGTTGTCATATGCGAGGCTACGCAGCACTGCCACTTATTGACCTATGTTGTGCTAACCTTTACCCTTTTTTAAGCATGGGCATGTTAATTATCTATACTATGTTTATACTAATGTTTTTTTTTTTTTATGTCAATGCCAATGTAAAAGAATTCCATCAGGCATATTATACTATCACATGCCCCTGAGAAAGCAGCCACAGCAAAAATGGCCACATGGGTTTCTCGGGCAATCAACTCTTGCATCCAGCCAGAACACTGCACAGTAAAGGTCCATGTTAATAATAATGTCCAGTGGCCTCCAGTAGCAAAAGATTAAGTCAGACCATTCTGTTATATCACTGTCATACCCACTCTCTCCCCTCCACTGAAAGCTATCCCCGTGTGGATCAGGGAGAGGGGATTCTTTGTCATTTTGCCCTTTTGTTCCACCCACCTTTCATTCAGAGCTCAGACACCTCTGTCAGTAGGCAAAGCATTACCAGGTCTCGATTGCTCCTCGTAAGGGAACTCATAATGAATATCTTTTTTGTAAGCCCTGCAACTCACAGGAACTCTCGAGCACATCTGAAGGCCATCACACACCCATAACGTAATGTGAAACGATACCAACAATACACTGCACTGCTAACTGCCACGATCATTGACTTGTCCGATATGGACAGTTCATGATTCTTTTCATGACCTTTTTTGTCTATACCTATACAGCTATACATGCATCCCACTTTCACTATCCCTCAAACGTATCTTATCTTTACTTGTTTGTTCTGCCCTATGTCTGTCTGTTTTGTTCTCTGACTTTCTCCCTCTTTGCATTTTCCTGCTTACATTTTTCCAGTGTCCTTCTCACCCCACAGACCACAGTTTGGTTTACACCCTGGGTGGGGTCACAGTTCACCTGCCTACACAGGTTTGTTACCTACTTAATATTCCATCCATACCTTACCCTGCAACTCACAGAGGAGAACAAAGGACTCCATATACTCTATGCAATCCAAATTCCCTTTAAGAGATAGCCATAAAGAGGGCCATAGGGTCTATATGACCAATGTACTCAGACTAACAGTGGGCGCTTATGAGTGTGATGACACGCTCATTAATAGATATATACATTGGATATGTTACATAGGCTGCCATTCAATTATAAGAGAATACATCTTTTATGCAATACAATTATCATGCTCCACATGACAAAACAAAAGACTATATATCCATGGAGTTCAAAAATTGCTATGTTATGGAAGGGCTATTATACATTGACAGGAGAACCTATCATCTGAAAGGGTCTGAAATTCAGTTGAAGGCCCTGCCCCCACCACCATGTGTCACCAAGAAATCAAGCCTTCCTGCCAGGAATAATACACATGGAAATAATAGGTCTAATTAACCTCCCCAAAATGATTTATGTTGCTTCCCTGACTCGTTGGTGACATCTCATGGGGACTTTCCTGAACCACCAAATTTTCGAATCGAACAACTCTTTCAGGGCGAATCAGATCATCACAATCTCAGTGCTGTTGATTGAAATAGTGGGGCCCCCGCAAGTGAAAACTACCCTTTTTCTGTTACCAATAATCTTCCATGAGTTGCCAATTACATCCCCATTAAGACTGTATCATGGAACATTTTGTCTAGCAAGTTCGTAGACAGCATTAGGCTAGACTTTATAAGATATGTTTTTATTACTTGTCTACAGGAGACTTGGACAATGGATGAGATTGTTATTGAGGATTTGCCAATTTCCCCTCACTGGCAACCAAGGATCCCAGAGATAGGCCCAGTCAGGGACTTATTATCTGGACAAAACTGGGTAGCTCCACGAACGTCTAAAACCTGAATTGTGATTCCACGTATGTATTAGCTATTGCATTGGAATTTGCGAATGGTTGGCATTTGATAATAATTAATGTATACAACAGATCCTGGCGGAACTTTGGCATGAAGGCTCTGAATGGCTTGGAAAATGGCATTAAGAAGTTGATTCCCTTCTATAGGAACAAGGTCAATGTAACATTCCTAGTCATGTGTAAAGAGAAACGTGAGACAAAAACTATAAAATACAAATTATCCAAAAGACCAAACAAACACTGGGCTGCTTTGCTTGCAAGGGAAACAAAGGTTTATTACACGCAAAAAGGTATCAGAGGTTCCTGACGTGGAGCTTCTTACACCCCAAGAAGTTACAGATTATATAGAAAAAAA
This sequence comes from Ambystoma mexicanum, assembly GCF_040938575.1. Lineage (NCBI taxonomy): Eukaryota > Metazoa > Chordata > Amphibia > Caudata > Ambystomatidae > Ambystoma > Ambystoma mexicanum. The sequence continues at coordinate 512,005,219 of NC_090937.1, forward strand.
AACACCTATTAGCATGGATAGTTTATAATGTCATTCCACCACCCTCATTTGGTCCCACCCATAGAACATGCTAATGCCCCCTATATTTCCTGAATCAACTAGCCACACCATATCTAAGCCCATTTCCCTACCCACGTGACCCCTACATTGTTACTATTGAATTCAGATGCATGGTGGGCTGACAGGAACACTAATACACTAATAGATTGAGACCGTCACATGATGTGTCCCCCTCAACCCAAGCACATTTGAAGTAAACTGGCGAGGCCAACTCTGCTTTGTTAAGACAACAGGCCTTCACATTATACCAGATGCCACTGTGCACACAGCTTCACCCCGACCTTGTACTAAATGTGTTTGCATCACCTCTGCTTCCCCTATCCCAAATCACAGAACTTAACAGACACGACTCCCCACTTATCTCCTTCAAGCCCCAGGTGCCCAGTAATGACATGACCAGGGCACTGCTCTTGAGTCTGGATTTATTTGCTTTGGAAATGCGACTGCTTGAAGTTCAAAGGGTGTGTCTGCTCCTTGAGTGAGGGCAGAAGTGCTCTAAATATTAGCCTTACCTATGGGCATCACAGAACCTCATGCCCTACTCTCATGAATATGTCCTTCAAAGGGCATACTCCCCATGACTAACATTCAATTTTCACTGCTTTCAGGATCTGCAGCTGAAGACAATTAGCATTTATCTTTGCACCCCATGAGCCTCTGAACTCAGCTTCTTTCTTGCGGGACGGAAAAAGGTATTTGAATTGGGACTAGGCTAAACAGAGCCACAGCTCCACATTAGGACCTTCGTTTTGTTCATTGTATACTAGTACCTAAACTCCAACCTAGTAGCACTGCTGCCATGTTCACATACTGACCTTTATCTTACCACAGTACCTTTCTGACTCCATCTTCCACCTACTTCAGCTCTCTCACCGTAATTCACTGAAGAACAGAACTTTGTATACTACAGTTAAACACAGGGCCTTTAACAAAGCCTTGTCTACTGCCTCTGCAACTGCAACATTAATATATTTGATGTTCCTTCTGTGTTGTTATATTTGGGTATCTATTGTGTGACAAAACTAACTACAAGTGATACGTGCACCTTCTTCCGTGCAAACCTTATAGTGTGGTACGTGTTAATAAGTTTTTCTCAGCCTGAACTTTTGTGCCTGGCTGGGACACTGTAAGTGAATCCCAACATTCCTCCCTTTAATTAATAGTCCATTAACTAACCCAGCTGCTTCCCTTCTTCTATAGTCATCACCTTTGGGTACCAATGCCCTGCACATATGGCATAAACTCTCCGCTCCTCAGCAATATTGTTCTGAAGTACCTGTCATAAAACAACCCCCCTACTGTCAAGGCAGCCCAGTGTTCTGCATAATTCTAAAGGTCAGGTGGAGGGGGGGTCAGGGTACCTGGGGATCCAAAATCCAGCTCTACTTTCACCATTCTGAGTTTTGCAACCTAATCCTATTTATCAGTCTGGATGTACACTTGTTTTTGAGAGGTGGAGCTCTAACCATCGCTATTGGCACGATCATAGTCATATTCTTTGGCAGCGTCTTCGTACAATATCTTAGAATCATCTGGTATGAGCAGAAAATCACAAGCAGAAAAAACACAATAGGAACCAGTAACTTAACTGCTTTCTCCAACCACGATAGGGCTCACAAGAACATCAAATTGAAACAGTCATCAGCATCTACTCCTGCTTCTTTCTCCATGGCTACCCTCAAGGTGTGAAGGGCTCCTATTGCATGTGTAAAGGATCCATTGTCTATGTCATTTGAGGGGTTGTAAGTGCAACAAGACAAACACATTTTATTACACACGCCCCCCTCCATAGCCATGAGCAAATCCAGATGTATCTGTTCTAGAGGGTCAAAGGGTGTATAGCCCCTATTTCAGTCTTGATGGAATTTAGATCCTTGTTGGTTGGTTTGTCAATTGAAACATCTCCCACTTGGTTATCTGCATTCACTTTGTATTTGCTGGAGTCTGTATACCTGGCACCAGGAGGGAGGAGAATAAGGTTTCCATTGTGTATTGTAGTAGTCATTTATATAGTGCCTCTTTCCATTTGTATGGCCTCAAAGTGCTTTGTGGAAGGAACACCCTAGAGGGCTGAAGTCCAGGTATGGGAAAATACTCAATGGAGGCTTAAGATGCATGTGTGCATTTGGGCAAGATTAGGATGTAGGATGGAAAGCTAGCCTCCAGTAAGCAACCCAAGAGGTAAGGCATGTGGACGGGTGCTGAGGGAGGTCACAACAGAGCGCTAGTGCAGGAAACTCGATATGCACCCAGCTAGATCAAAACTTGTCATATATTGTCGCTGTATTCTAATGGCAGATGTGTTGAGGCAAGCCTGGTGTTTCAGTGCAAAGCGGTTAGGTGACCAGATAGACCAAATTGGTCATAGTCGTATTTGTATTCTAAAGGGCATGGATGGATAGCCATGCCTGTAGCTGATGTCCACCGTATTGGTGCATGCATACATACCTTAAACTCCAATTGAGCTTATCTTAGATGTCGATGTGTCATTTGATCTTCTGTGGAAAGAAAAATCCAGCTACCTTCGTAGACTTTTCTAGCCACAATGGACAGTCTAACCTCAAGTCTACCAATAGAATGGCTGCCCAATATAAAATCTTCTAGGTGGGAAAGACAGGCTACCATGCAAACTAGGCTAATGGGAATCTCTAAGCGCAATAGACAGGTTACCTTTATAGTCTTACTGCATATCTTCCAAGTTATACAAACACTAACAAAAAAGTCTTCTAAGTGTGATATCAAGGATACCTGCCTATAACCACTGTGGGTTACAATGGCTAACCTAGGCAGTTATAAGTGCAATGAAGGGTTACCAACATATATCTTCATGCATCATGGGCAGGCTAAACATTATAATGTGTAAATGATCTAGGTTTAACCCATGCATTAACCTGCATGTTCATTCTTCTAGATGCAATGCCAGGCTACCCACATCCACAGATACAATCATATGGCTGGCGTACAGTTATTGTAAGCGTATAAGCAGGCTAATATCAAGAAACTGTCAGTTCCCGTACCAGGCCCCGAAGCAGTGGCAAGCTATCCTGACAGATCTTTGAGCACCGGAGTGGCAATCTTAATACATCTTCTTGGTGCAATTAACAGTCTGTCCTCAAAGGACTTCAGGCTCATTGGGCTGGTTCACCATATGATTTTCAGATTGCTAGGGATATCATAATAAAACATCTGCATAAATGGACAGGCTAGCGAGAGAGGGCTACATCATTCCAAACCCCCCTAAAATACATTTAGTGCATCACATTTCCTACCCCATCAAGGCCCTGCTAAATGCATTACATTTCCTATCCCCAACAACCCATCTAAGTACATCACTTTTCCTACCAATGATATTCATCCAAGTGTGTCATATTTCCTCCACCAAAAACCATCTATGTGTGTCACAGTACCTAACCCCAAATTCCTTCTAGGTGCAACATATTTCCTACTCCCAACAATTCATCTAAGTGTGTCACAATTCCTACCCTCAGACATCCAACTTATTTCAAGTCATGATTGGCTGCCCTTTTCATTGGTAAAGTACAAGCTACCATCAAGTGCTCTATATCGGTAGCCTGAGTCCACCAGTCAGGGAGAAGGAGGCCTGGGGCAGATACATGTTCATGTTCAAAGAGTGGTCTGGGGGTTGAGTTAGCAGGGCGGGCTGCTGTTACGCTCACCTGGTATCCACAGGGATGCCACCCAGCCGGGTTACTCGCTGGTATGCTTCTCAGCTTTGCCCTGATATGGTCTGCAGGGTAGGTTCTTGTGGTACAATTAGGCGTGTTCTCCGTCCTGCCTTCTTTGCAGGGGTGCGTTGTTTTTCATGGGTGAGTGCAGTCCATTTACTTCACTGACGCCGGCCCTTTAGATATTGTTCAGGAAGGTCTTATTGCTGTTCTTTAGTTTTGTTGCTAACCTGCATGCCTTTTTACTTTGTTTAAAATGTCTCTTTTTCTTCCTTAGGAATGCAGAGCTTCAGCGTGGCACACTGGCTTGGTTGAGCCCCGTTGGTAAATGATGGTGCATTAAGAGTGCTATGATGCAGTAAGTAAGCGCTATGCGCAGCGCTGCAAAGTCTTGTCTTTGCTAACCTGTGTTTTCCTTCCTTGTAGGTCGCAGTGTTCTTCAGCGTGAGTGGAATGCCCGGAGTGGTGCCAGCCGAGAGGCGACCAGCCAGGTAAGCCTTTTGATCAGTTCGTAATTTGTAAATGTCTCTAATGCTTTCTGTAATGTTGCCTCTATCTTCCTCTTTCTAGTTGTTCTGTCTGGGAGGCGTGCAGATTCGAGGAAGCTGTTCTCAGTAGCTGCGAGTGTTTAAAGATGAAGACTGCAGGTAAGATGCTGCTGCTAATGAGGTTCCTTTTGTCTCCTTGCAGGTTCTGCTTCTCCAAGGTTCGAGGGAATAGGTGGACAAGGTGAGTGTCACATTGCAAGCTGCAAAGTAACGCGAAGCGTGTTGTCTTGCTCGGGTGTGGTTTAAATAGCCCCAAAAAATAGTCCAGGTGAAGTAGTCACTAGGCTACCGCACCCAAAACACTAGACCGCATAGCTTGGTTCTTATGAACCAAGCTATGTGGATGCCTCCATGTTGGCTGACAATACAATAAAGTAGTTCCCAAGCACATTGTTTTTCATGGTGTATGAGCCTGGCCCCATGAGGGCTTTTGAAGAGGATGCCAGGCTCTAGAGGCCCGAGTCCTGACTCCACCTGGCCAATAGGTTTGCCAGAGGGGGTTTTGGGCGAGGGTCGTGACACTGCTGCGACAGTGGCCAGCATCTGCCTTTGGGTTTGTGTATGAGAGGTTGTCAGTGATTGATGTCTGTAAGGCAGGCTGCCATGACAACAGCTGGCATCTGGTGCAAACATGACTTGGTAGTGTTTCAATTTGTGAGGCTGGGTGCTTGTGAACATGGCTATTGTTAGGGGATTTATAGTAGAAAATAGCCAAGTTTTGAGGGCCCATCTGAATGATAGGTGGTTATCTACAGAGAAAGAGGATCCTCCAAATCTGGTGGAGTTGTAATGGGGGATAATGAGAAGAGCAACCATAACTGGTATGTGATTACCTTCAATTTATCAGATCAGTATTTCAAAAAGTAATTGGATCTTTTCTGGCAATGAAGCCTTGGTGAGCGTCATGGTTGTTAGATGGGAGCTTCGTTGTTTCTGGAAGTGGCACGTTTTTAACCATCAGATGGGCATCAGGAGCTATCAGAAACACTGAGTGAAAGGTGTTCTGTGAAAAGAAGCCCCTCCATGATGGCGGGAGGTATAGGTATGTGTATTTTTCTCACACCCAGTATACATCCATTACTGCCGCTGAGCCTTCGTTCAGGTCAGGAGGGTTTTGTTGCAACAAATGTTCCTTCCTGCAGATATAGTACAATTTCCTCAGAAATGAAAGGAATAACCCACTGGCATCTGCACTTTTAATGGTTTCTCACTTAACCTGATCCATGTCAATTGTGGCACATCATTTTCCCATTTAAGAACCCCAGCAAGCCCCCCGCTGCACAGCTGAATACTCCTGCCACCCATCTATTGTTGGAAAACAATGCAACTTCCATTTTCAGCAATGGTCTTATTTTAGAACCGGCTTGTTCTTTCTTCTTGCCCACTCGTTATCATCTCTGTCCATCATGACTGCTTGGACTGTGTGCCATTGGAAAATACTCTGTATTCTGCACAGGACCAGGTGAACTAAACATTGGGTTATGAGAGATGGCATTTCTTGAGGTATAAACAACGTGAGTACACCGTCACGTGAGGTATCAAACAGCATACATTTCAGCTCTCATTTGTCCTCGCTCTCCCCACCTTGTGCTTGTGATTATACCACATTTTATTCATCTCGGGTTGGTGTATATCTGCCACCATGTCCAGAACTATGTGTTTGTACTGATTATATTCTATCTCTGCTTCTGTTTCCCTCCTGAATTGTTTTATCCCTAAATGTGCACCTGTATCATTCCCATATGTGTCATTCCCAAACCCCCTTTGTATGCCCTAACCACCTTTAATAACCACAAAGCAACAGTGCAGAAAACAATGAAACATATACAACATAACATATATATTACAAAACGCTTGTGGTCTTGACCCTGTAGAGGGGTAGAAAAAAGTGAAAGAAATGTAGAAAAATCTAATAAAAACCTTTCATCACACTATTGATCAAGTGGAACATTATAAGACAATGTGCTGCAAAGTATACTTTTACATTACTCAGAAACTGCTTCATTTTCATGAGGCAGTGAAACAGTACTGTGTGCTTTCTGAAAATCAGATAAGTGAACCCAGTACTGCAACTCCTTCACACGAAACATGAACGAGATGGCAAGAAACCACTACATAGGTGCCTTGAAATTACTGTTTGTTCAAGTGCCAAACAAAGTTGAGTACGTATATCTGGTCCCAGGGATACAATGACGGTGCTGGTAAGTTTACTGGATCCATTGACAAAGACTCAGTTGTGTTTTCTCGTCTTCTCTTCTAGGAACAATCTGTCGAGATAAGATATAATTGCTTTTGGTTTGCTCCCTCAAATACCCCTGAAACTCCTCCTCCAATTTACCTTCTGCCCTGGGAGTGTCTGACGATGTGCGTGCAGGTGTGAGAGGTGTATGCATTTTTTTCCCCGTCACTATCTCGAGCGAGGACAAGTGGTGATCCTTGCTTTGCTGCGTTCTCATGCTAAACAAAGCCAGAGGAAGACAATGCAGCCATTCCTCCCTAAAGTAGTGGACGAATTTGACAGCCTTGCTTTAAGCAATGCATAAATATTTTCTGGAATCCTGTTGACCTTAGTGTTGTAAATCAAGCATAGTTTGTGCGGTATACCTTGTAGGGATGCAGTTTCTTTAAACAAATCATTAAACCAGTGAGTTCCATTATCAGACTTTCGGACCTCACATATCCCCTAGCAAGGAAACCTGCATACTAGAAATGTAGCATCTGGTTGTGGACAAGGGCCAAACAAACCTCCACCTCCCCATCTCCATCACCCTGGACAGCCTTGCCACTGACATGAGGATCTGCATGAAGCTTGCCTCTAAGCGTAAACCCCTGGTATAACTCCAATCTAGACTCTCTGAAGCGCAAGTGCAAAGTTGCTGAATAGATGTGGCTGGCTTCAAGCACATCCACTGACAGACTGGCCTACTGCTTTCTTCAAAGGCAATACAGACTCTTCATTCTCTTGAAGAAGAGGGCCCATATCCAAGCTTGCATCACTGGGGACACCAACAACATGGTTCAACTGTTCAAAATCTGTAAGTAACTTGACAATCCTACTGCAGTCTTCACTTCTCCTCTACCATCCCAGACCCTCTGCACTGCACTGGCCTCCCACTTCACAATTAAACCCAGGACATCCTGTCCTCACTCTCCTCTTTTTCCGTCCCTCTTCCCTCTACCGCTCTCAGGCCTCCAATGGCCCCCGACCCCTTCCCTCCTACTCTTCACCTTCTCGCCCATTACAGCGGATGAGGTTTCTAAACAAGTCCTCTCTATGAAAGTCTCCTCCAAACAGGTGCTCCCCTGCTCCTCCAGGACTATCAAGGACAGCATTGCCTCCCTTGCTCCAGTCTTTGCTGATTTCTGCAATCAGTCCTTTGTGACTAGCTCCTTCCCATTACCCCTCAAGCACTCCCTTGTTCACCCTCTCTTAAAAAGCCTTTTGCCAACCCTTCCTGCCTGGCTAGCTACCACGATATTTCCATTAATTCCTTCCTCTGCAAACTCTTGGAGAAGTTGGTTATCTCCCAATTGATCCACCACACTTAATCGGTTGGTTGTCTCCACGACCACCAGTCTGGCTTTAGAACAGCCAGGTGCACAGAAACTGTTTACCTGTACACCCGTGAAAACTTGCTCTCAAATCTTGATTCCAGCTCTCTTTCTGTTCTCTTTGTTTCTCAGGGCCTCATTACACGGATGGCGGTGAACCATGGCGCTATTTCATGCCGGTAAAATACCGGCACCGCCTTGGTGGAAAGGGGAATTACTGCCCTATTCCAAGGTTGGGGGGCAGTAATTCCCCATTCCACCATTGCCCTTCCCCATTCCCATTTTTGCCCCATAGGGCATAATGGGAATGGGGAAGGCGCTAATTACGGTACCGCAAATTGAGGTACCGTAATTAGCACCAAAGTCCCTTTGCGGGTTGGTTTTTAACTCCTGCAAAAAGCAGGCGTTAAATTCCCCAACCCGCAAAGGGACCTCGTAGTAAGGCGGTAAGGATTTACCGGTACCGGTATTTTACTGGTACCGGTAAATCCTTACCGCCATCCGTGTAATGAGGCCATCAGTCTTTCCTCTGCCTTTGATACGGTCAATCAGCCACCCTTATACATTGACTCCATGATACACTTGGCATCACGGACTTGGCACTGGACTGGTTGACCTCCTTCCTATCTGACTGACCTTCCCAGGTTCAACTGGGCCCTTTCCTCTCCTCTACCACACTTTCCACCTGTGGTGTCCCTCAGGGCTCTATTCTCTCGCTGTGGCTCTTCAACATCTACCTTGACCCTGTGATCTACTTGATCTTCACCTTAACCCCTCACTTCCAGTGTTATGCTGACACACCGCTCTCCTTCAAACTTCCCTCCACTTCCTCCTCTTCTTTCTCTCTCATTTCTGACTGTCTGACTACTATTCAGGCATTGTGAGCTGCAAATGATCTCTGACTTAATACCAGAAAGACTGAGATCGTTCTCATTGGGACCCCTGCTCCCTCCTTCACTCCTACTCTCTGGCCACCCTCCATGGGTCCCCTCCCCTAACCCTCTTGTGATGCTAAACACCTTGGTGTCACCTCTCTCTCCTTCTCTCCTCAAAATGCTGCCCTTGCAAAGAAGGCTCTCATTCAGCTGTGCCTCCTCAGAGGCATATTCCCTTTCCTCACCTTCCCCCAGAAACTTAATGTCTCCAGAGCTCTGGTCCTCTCTAAGATGGACTACTGCAACAGCCTCCTGCTCAATCTGCCTTTATCCTCCCTTTGCCCCCTTCAAATAATCCAGAACATGACTGTGAGATTTATCCTTGGCCTCAAGCCCAGGGGCAGCATTTTTCCAGCCCTAAAATCTCTCCACTGGCTCCTGGTGGCTGCAAGGATCAAGTTCAAGACCCTATGCATCATTCACAAGACTTTCTGGGGCATAGGACCCCGCTACATCCAACTCTTTCTCCCTAAATACATTCTGGCTTCGGTCTTCCAGTTCCAACTCTGTGCAGATCAGACGTTTTTCCAAGCAGAGAGCGGGGGTATATCTCTCTCTTCGACAGGAGCCTCCCTCTGGAACGGCCTCCCTGCTGCTCTCAGGCTGGAGCTGGTTCTCCTTAAGTTCCAGAAGCTTCTCAATACCCTCCTTTTCTCTTCTTCCTTCCAACTCCCCCTCCCCTGCGAATGCCCCCTCTGCCACATTGACTGGCTGCTTGGTCTCTCGAAGTCTGACAGGGCACCAGGCCTTCCTCACCTGTCTACACCAGCACCCTGCTTTCCCTGACCCTGTCCACCCCCTAGCCTGCACTTGCTCTTCCGGCCCCCTTTCCCTGACTACCCTGGTGGGATAAGCATCCCTACTGAGTCTGGTCCACCCCCCTCACACTTAGGATGTGGTACACTCCCTGCATCCCCTGGCACTTGCCCACCTGGCCTCCCGTTCGCACTTGCCCAGCCCCAGGGGCCCTCTCTTCCCCTCCTCCTCCAGCCTCCAGCCTCCAGCACTTCTCTCCCACCCTAGCATGATCCCTTACTCTGTCCTGTATTTCCCCCTTCCACTCCCCTCCCCCCTGCACTTATTGTTACTGCACTTGCATGATCCAAATGAAACAAGAACTAGTAGGACTGTTAATTGTTTTTCCCCTGCTCCCCCCACCCCTTTTGTCTTGTGATGCTGTGAAACACCATTTGTTGTACAGGAGCTTTATAAATACACAATAAAATACAAATAAATAAAACAAATGTGGATTTCCTGGAAAGGTCCTGTTGGATGGGGCAATGTGCCATGCAACGTCCTGAGAGTGTGTCCTGGACTGTAAAGATGACAAGTAGTACAATGTTTCACAAATTTGTTAACATATTCATGCAGGTTGGGGAAAACTGTCTTCCTGAATGTCAGCTGCAATGTGCTGTTTCAACTCTCGTGGCATTACTACTTTACCTGTCATGTTTTGTCTCCATGTGAAATCAGTCTGTGACAGTAAACACACCCTTATGTCCCACAGGTCTTACTAATCATGGGGCACCTGGAATGTTGTTCAATTCTTTGTGTTAGTGATAATGCTGTATATGGTATTGGTAACTGTAACTGCTGAATTGCCACCTCAGGATGTGCTGTGACATCTGGTTCCTGAAAATACAATGCTTCTTTGGCAGCCTTGTCTACTGCTTTAATACCAAGCAAAAGAGAGTCTGTATTTTGGTTATGGGCGGCAGATTTAACCACCATCACTAGTGCTGGGTGGAAAAAGGCGTACATTCATCTCTCCAACAAGTCTGCATGCTGCACAAGCATGCCATCAGACCTCCTAAATCCTCTCCTTTTCCACGTGGACAGCCCTGAATGTACAGTGGTGGTCACGTAAGCGGAGTCAGAATATATGTTCACTAAGCATCCTTGGGATGCCTCTAATTCTTTAATTGATGCAATTATATCTTCTGCCTGTGCCAAATGATGTGTTCTTAACCTCTTTTGAACTACAACCTCATATTCCTCGTCTACAAGGCTCACCACTGCTGAAACTGTATCTTTCCGGCCAGACTCCTGATCAATTGTCGATGACCCATTAATGAAGAGAACCTCTCCTTCAAGTGCACCCTCCCTTGCCTGTATTAAATAATCCTCACAGCCTTCAAATGTAACACAAGTATGCATCTCCTCCCCCGGTTCAACATGTATCAGATTAAATGTGTCATAGTTTACTGTGCGACATCTCATAATGTGAATGGACGGGCTTCACAAAATGACATCATATGCATAGGCCCTTTGTGTGGTTAGAGTTCACTTGGACTGTTCAAGAATTGAAAACATTGCATGTTCTACATAGAACAACAGAGAGCAACCAATAGTGATTGTTGAGGACTTTTCTATTGCAAAGGCTGCAGTGGCCAGTACCTGTTCACAAGGGGATTAACCTTGCATCATCTGATTTCATAGTGTGCACCATAATCAAATGTATGTTCCGTGTGTCAGTATATGCTGCCCACAGGGCAGCACATACCTTTGCCTGACAATCATTAACGTGTGCTCCATCATGATTATTATTACCCATTTGTAGCAATGGGTATTCTGCTTTCCTCCAAATGTTGTCTGCTTGATCTCCTAACAATGTAGGAAGCACATTTCTCATATCTCCCTCTAGGGCAATGTCCACTGTCTGCTTTTCAAGTGCATATATCCACTTGCCTGCTCTGGCAGTGAGCGACAGCAGTGCCTTCATCATTGTTTCTGTCCATATATGGCCACTGCATGTATTGTGCTTGTCTGGGGCCTTTATGTAACAATGGAAACTATTTCCCTTATGCTGAGCATGTAACATTCTTCCCCCTGTCTTCCTCTTCACCACCGGCCTGGTCGTGCTCTAAGTCTTGGACCCCACAAACTCTCTAGTCTTGGTGTCACCCTGGGTGGTATCTCCTCCTCTGCTTCTCCCACTTCTGTGTCTTTTCCAATGGACTAATAGTCTATACTGCCAGCACATGGTAGCCCCCTCTTTGTCCTTCATCATTACAGCTATCATCCTTCACTTGAAAGTGAATGTCCTCAATCACTCTACTATCAGTCCGAAATAGAATTTCACCTGCTCTCCATTCGTCTTTACCTAGTGGTGCTTCCCCCCCCCCCACCTGTTCCAATGTTACTCACGCACTCTCTTCCTCTGTCCTTCAAAATGATCTTTCTAACTCTCTCTGTGACCTTTTCTCTGTCTCCATAACTAATGGGACGCGTGTCGCATTTGGTGCTGGGCCTTGTGGGATGTTTTCATATGTGGTGGGTGCTCCCTGTCGCATGGCTGAGGGGTCACATAAGTGGGATTAGTATATAACCCGTGGCTTCTTGCATTGAGGTAACAGCCCTGTGGGGGTAGCGGGCTGTGGGAGTTGCAGGGGTATCACAAGATGCAGGGGTTACACAAGGTATGGGGTGACAACGGGTAATGGGATTACAATTTATCTTCCCTTAGGCTCATCGGGGACATCCTCCAAATCCTCAACCATCCTCCAAAGCTCAAGTATGCCCTGCCCATTTTTCAATGTTCTCCTCTTATATTTCAAAGCTAAATAAGTTTACATATGGCCCAACATGTCCTTATTATTTGTTCCTCCTTTAGGCAAAGGCTTATACATCCCTCCTCTTGTATCAGTGACACACTTGCAATGGTATTTAGCTATCTATTCTCGGTATCGCAGAAGCGCGGTACACATGTATTTGAGTGGGGTAATGGTACTCATGGTTTCTTCTGGTTATACAATTGCAATAGTCTCTTGTTTCCTGAACACCTATCCAGCAGCAGCGATCTAACCCGCCCTCCTGACACTGCAGGCTCTATCTGTTCCCCTTCCCCTTTTCTTCACAACTCACAAACCATACACTCTTACACCACAGCTCTCTGCACAAAACTCAACACTCACTACTCCACACTATAACAGGTCCTTAATCACCATAAAGCACAATTCAATAAAACACAATAATATACACAATGGTACAGACCATTGTGTATATTCTCCTCCTCGAGATGAGGGCATGTACCTCCTTATTCCCCTCTTATGCCGGGTGAAGGGATCCCAGGCCCTCCATATAATGGGCCTACACAACACAATCGCACGTATTTAACCAATAGATGGTTCCTCTGGTACCCTTGTCTCGTGATGAGGGAAGTTCTCCTCCTCAAACTTCCTTTTGCTTAGCGGAGGGATCCATGACCTTCATATACTGGACCTCTATTCTGTTTGCAGCACTGCCTTTCACCCATAATGGACAAGATCATATTTCCTCGCTGTTCTCTTTTTCTCACACTCTGTTACTGTGATGACACTGTTCCGCTCAACGGAGGAGATTCATCTGCCCGCCTCTGTATCAAAAACAATATATATTGCCACTTTCTCTTTTACAAACCACACACTCACAATCAACTCACGTCACACACGCTCTCCTCTTGGAGGTTTCTCCCGCAAAGGTGCAATTACATCTATGCGTTCCCCCGAGTTCCTCTGACACGGGGTTCCGGGCTGTTCCCCTGCAAAACTGGGCACAGCACACCACTCAAGGAGCAGGCACGCCTTTTGGCAACACAGTGCCAGTGAACCTCTTTAAGTCATGTACAGGGGCCTGCTCAATGCAGACAGACTCTGCAACCCAAGATGTGCAGCTGGAACACCCCCTACCTCACAGAGAGCATAGGATTACGTTGGGTTTCCCAATGTTGTAAATAGAGATGTGATCCAAAACCTGTACAATAAAAATAATCTAAGAGACCAAAGAACCACTGCACTACCTTGCCAGGTGAAACAAGGTGTATTACATGAAAAAAAGTCTCAGACAGTCCCGTAGAACCAAACTGACAGGGAGCTCCTCACGCCCCAAGACGTTACAGTTTAAACAGCGAGAAATCACATATTAGCATACATAGGTTAAAATGTCATCCTACCATGCTAATTGGCTACCATCTATAGAACATGCTAATGCTCCCCTGTATTCCCTGGACCAATTGGCCACACCTTTTACCCTATACAAATACACTAATAAATAGTGACCCTCATATGATAGGCACTCCCTCGACTGAGACATGTTCGAAGTAAACTGGCAAAGCCAATTATGCTTTGATATGATAATGGGTCAACGCACAAAAGTTGAACCCCTAAGCTTGTCCTAAATGTATTGGCATCACCGCTGCTTCTCCTATCGCAAATCACCTAACATTCCAGACACATCTCCCCACTTATCTCCCTCCTTATCTCCTTCAAGCCCAAGGTGCCCAGTAATAACGTGACCAGGGCACTGCTCTTGAGTCTGAATTTTGGGGATTTATTTGCTTTGCTTGGGCATCTGCTTGTAGTTCAAATAGAGTGACCTCTCCTTGAGGATTCCACCAGGCACTACACAGAGGTGAGTGAGGCCCAGCACAAGACCCTCCTGAGTCTCGTTTTTATGATTAAGAGGCCCGGTGTGCCTCCTGGTACCGGCGCCAACGTGTTTCAGTATCCCCGTTCGGCTTCCCATTCCTCCCCTCCCTCCTCCCGCCTCCCAGCCCGCCCCCGGCCCTTGATTGGCCTAGAGGCCGTGTGTTGCAGGACTAGGGACCTCACTCGCCGTGCAGATGCCATTCCACCAGGCGCTACACTGAGGTGAGTGAGGCCCAGCACAATACACTCCTGAGTCTCGGTTTTATGATTAAGAGGCCCGGTGTGCCTCCTGGTACCGGCGCCCACGTGTTTCAGTATCCCCGTTCCGCTTCCCATTCCTCCCCTCCCTCCTCCCGCCTCCCAGCCCGCCCCCGGCCCTTGATTGGCCTAGAGGCCGTGTGTTGCAGGACTAGGGACCTCACTCGCCGTGCAAATGCCATTCCACCAGGCGCTACACAGAGGTGAGTGAGGCCCAGCACAAGACCCTCCTGAGTCTCGTTTTTATGATTAAGAGGCCCGGTGTGCCTCCTGGTACCGGCACCCACGTGTTTCAGTATCCCCGTTCCGCTTCCCATTCCTCCCCTCCCTCCTCCCGCCTCCCAGCCCGCCCCCGGCCCTTGATTGGCCTAGAGGCCGTGTGTTGCAGGACTAGGGACCTCACTCGCCGTGCAGACGCCATTCCACCAGGCGCTACACAGAGGTGAGTGAGGCCCAGCACAAGACCCTCCTGAGTCTCGTTTTTATGATTAAGAGGCCCGGTGTGCCTCCTGGTACCGGCGCCCACGTGTTTCAGTATCCCCGTTCCGCTTCCCATTCCTCCCCTCCCTCCTCCCGCCTCCCAGCCCACCCCCGGCCCTTGATTGGCCTAGAGGCCGTGTGTTGCAGGACTACGGACCTCACTCGCCGTGCAGGCGCCATTCCACCAGGCGCTACACAGAGGTGAGTGAGGCCCAGCACAAGACCCGCCTGAGTCTCGTTTTTATGATTAAGAGGCCCGGTGTGCCTCCTGGTACCGGCGCCCACGTGTTTCAGTATCCCCGTTCCGCTTCCCATTCCTCCCCCCCTCCTCCCGCCTCCCAGCCCACCCCCTCACCCGAATGGCTCACTCTATACTACTAAAGACACCCCCCCAGGGTAGCCCTCTGCCCGGCAGCCCCGCGGCTAAGGGCCCCGAGGCCAAGGGCGGCTCCAACATAGGCGGCTCCACAAAGTGTCTGCAGGTGTCCGCAGGGGGACGCCAGGGAAGCCAGCATCCAACAGACACCAACAAAAAAACCGTGAGTGTGGCATGGGTGGGGAGTAGAGCAATCACTCTACTCCGGAAAACCCCGGCACTCTATTTTACCTACCAATACCATAGAGTGCCATAATACTAGCACGTCCACACTTAGACGGAATTGTGAATGTTAGCATGTCCACTCTTAGACAGAATCGTGATTGTTAGCATGTCCACTCTTAGACGGAATTATGATTGTTAGCATGTCCACTCTTAGACGGAATTGTGAATGTTAGCATGTTCACTCTTAGACGGAATTATGATTGTTAGCATGTCCACTCTTAGACGGAATTGTGAATGTTAGCATGTCCACTCTTAGACGGAATTGTGAATGTTAGCATGTCCTCTCTTAGACGGAATTATGATTGTTAGCATGTCCACTCTTAGACGGAATTGTGAATGTTAGCATGTCCACTCTTAGATGGAATTATGATTGTTAGCAAGTCCACTCTTAGACGGAATTGTGAATGTTAGCATGTCCACTCTTAGACGGAATTATGATTGATAGCATGTCCACTCTTAGACGGAATTATGATTGATAGCATGTCCACTCTTAGACGGAATTGTGAATGTTAGCATGTCCACTCTTAGACGGAATTATGATTGTTAGCATGTCCACTCTTAGACGGAATTGTGAATGTTAGCATTTCCACTCTTAGACGGAATTATGACTGTTAGCATGCCCACTCTTTATAGAATTGTGAATGTTAGCATGTCCACTCTTAGACGGAATTATGATTGTTAGCATGTCCACTCTTAGATTGAATTGTGAATGTTAGCATGTCCTCTCTTAGACGGAATTATGATTGATAGCATGTCCACTCTTAGACGGAATTGTGAATGTTAGCATGTCCACTCTTAGACGGAATTATGATTGTTAGCATGTCCACTCTTAGACGGAATTGTGAATGTTAGCATTTCCACTCTTAGACGGAATTATGACTGTTAGCATGCCCACTCTTTATAGAATTGTGAATGTTAGCATGTCCACTCTTAGACGGAATTATGATTGTTAGCATGTCCACTCTTAGATTGAATTGTGAATGTTAGCATGTCCACTCTTAGACGGAATCGTGATTGTTAGCATGTCCACTCTTAGACGGAATTGTGAATGTTAGCATGTCCACTCTTAGATAGAAGCGCCAAATCTAGACAGAAATGTGATTGTTAGCATATGCCACACTTAGATGGAAATTTCAGAAATGTGATTATTAGCATATGCCACACCTAGATGAATTCTCAAATTTAGCCTGCGCCAAATCTAGACAGAAATGTGATTGTTAGCATACACCACACTTAGATGGAATTCCAGAAATGTGATTGTTAGCATATGCCACACTTAGATGGAATTCTCAAGCTTAACCCGCGTCGCATCTAGATAGAAATATGATTGTTAGCATATGCCACACTTAGATCAAGTTTAGCCTACGCCAAATCTAGACGGAAATGTGATTTTTAGCATACACCACACTTAGATGGAATTCCAGAAATGTGATTGTTAGCATATGCCACACTTAGATGGAATTCTCAAGCTTAACCCGCGTCGCATCTAGATAGAAATATGATTGTTAGCATATGCCACACTTAGATCAATTTTAGCCTACGCCAAATCTAGACGGAAATGTGATTGTTAGCATATACCACACTTAGATGGAATTTCAGAAATTTGATTCTTAGCATAGGCCACACTTAGATGGAATTTCAGAAACGTGATTGTTAGCATATGCCACACCTAGATGAATTCTCAAATTTAGCCTACGCCGAATCTAGATAGAAATGCGATTGTTAGCATATGCCACACTTGGATGGAATTCTCAAGCTTAGCCCGCGTCGCATCTAGATAGAAATGTGATTGTTAGCATATGCCACACTTAAATCGAATTTCAGAAAAGTGACTGTTAGCATATGCCACACTTAAATGGAATTTCTCAAGTTTAGTCTGCGCCAAACCTAGACAGAAAGGTGATTGTTAGCATATGCCACACTTACATGGAATTCTCAAGCTTAGCCCGCGTCGCATCTAGATGGTAATATGATGGTTGGCATGTGCCACACTTAGATTAAATTTCTTGAGTCTAGTCTGTGCCGGATCTAGACGGAAATGTGATTGTTGGCATGTGCCACACCGAGATGAAATTTCAGAAATGTGATCGTTAGCATACGTGATTCTTAGCATGCACCACACTTAGAATTATGAACCTATCTTACGCGGCATCTAGTTAGAAATGTGACTGTTAGCATGTACCCGACCTAGATGGAATCCCACAATTGCAAGGACAGCAATGCCAACTAACCAACCAACTAACAACTCCATCCCTCTGCATACACCTCTCAAACTATAACCAAACACAACCATAAGCCTTAAACGCAGCAATCCGCACAAACTTCACAACAATGCAACAACAAAACAAACCACACAAAGACTTGCACAACAGCAAACGACGACTACAGACCATAAAACACCCCAAGCCCAGCCGACGGACCCACCGGGCTGAGGCTGCCAACAGCACATCACTGCTCTCTTGCACTTTTCCAGCTTACTCCCACTAACCCACCCCCTCTACTCCCCTTTTTCAGAGCCGCCAGAGCGCCAGGGGACCACTTCGGTGGTGATAGTACGCGGTACAAATGTCCTTTAACATTAACATTAACATTAACATTGAGTGAGGGCAGTAGTGCACTAAATCCTTGTGTGGCCTATGGGCATCACAGAACCATGGGCACTACTCTCATGAATTTGTCCTTCAAAGAGTGCATACCTACTTGCCCTCAATAATGCTAACATTCCATTCCCACCGCTTTGAGGCTCTGCAGTTGGAGACAATTGGCATGTATCTGTGCAATGCGGGTGCATCTGACCTCAGCTGCTTTCTTAGGGGATGGAAAAGGAATTTGTTTTGGCACTGAGCTGAACAGAGCTGAAGCTCTACATCAGGGCCCTTTCTACTGTTCATTTTGCACTAGGCCTTAAAATCCAACATGGCGGCACTCCTGCCATGCTGACATGCTGACCTCGCTCTTACCACAGTACCTTTCTGACTCCATCTTCCACCTACTTCAGCTCTATCCTCGCACCTCACTGTAGAACATAACTCTGTGTACTACTGCTAAGCACAGATCCTATAATGGGCCCTATCTATGACCCCTGTAACAGAAACATGAATATATGTGTTGCTACTTGTGTGTTGCTATTAGTGGGTATCGATTGTGTGTCAAATCTAACTATAAATAATATGTGCACCTTCTGCCCAAATAGCTCAACCTGATACTGTGGTACATGCTAATAGGTTTTTCTCAGCCTGAACCTTTTCGCCTGGCTAGGGCGCTGTAAGTGCATCCCAACACATGGGAGACTTGAATGTCCAATTTAAAACCCTTGACACGGTAAGGGATGTCTTGGACAAGGAGGATCTAGCACTGGATATACCAGAGTCCAATATCCCTCACCAAAAAATTACACTGTCTAGCAATAGAGATAGCCCTAATGGTAGATTTAACAATGACAAATCAGCTTGTCCTATATATAGAGGTCTAGATCAATCCAGGTACAGTGACTATGTTCATACTGATACATTCTCCTGCTACTGCATCAGCTCATTTGAGATCTTGAGACACCCCGAGAGCAACCACTATCCCTGTTGCACATCTTTGGTTATCCCGACCATAAATGATACAGCCAGGTTGCAAAGGCCACAAAATACTGGATTGAATTTCCCAGAAAATTAAAGGTCAATTACATGGGATAATTCCGATTTAGAATAGCTTGTTCCTAAGCTCTATGCAGACTTACCCCCTTCTCTAGATTTGATATTGCCGTAGAAGAGAGCAAATGCATAATTAATGGTTAATTCCATAGGCACTATTGCTAACAAAGTCTGCAATGGTTTCTCTAAACCATACTTAGATCTGAAGAATCAATGGATTTGTAGATAATCGTGGCATGACAAAGATTGTAGACTTTCTAAATACAAAACTTTGGCAATGGTACGAAATTCCACTGGTGTTAATTAAACTGATGTCTCTCACGTCTGTTATGAATGTAGAGAACTGTCGTTCAGGAAAAAGCAGGCACATGCTGAAGCTAATTTGAACAAGCTAAAGAGTACCCTCTCCAACAACAACGCTAAATGATTTGGGGAGTTAGTAAAACGTGGGCTAAAAGTAATATCGGCACCTGTCCAGGACTGCATTGAAGAAACATCATGGTATGATTATTTTTCTACTCTATACCACGAAGATCAAATAGATGTTTTAATTCCGCAGGACTTAGTGGTTAATGTATATGGAATGTCACACTAACCTGTGTCGCTCCCTGAAGTATAGAAGGCCATCAGGCGCAGAGAATATGGGAAAGCACCCGTACCCAATGGAATACCCATTGATCTTTTTAAAAATGAAATTATAATATGGGCCATTTTTGTAATGAAATTATCTCTATTGTTAAAGTAAAATCTTCATGGAGAGAAGCTGAGATAATCCCACTCTACAAAAAGAGTGTTAGAGAAGACCCAGGAAATTACTGTTCAATATCCCTTCCAGATACGGAGGAAACAAATATTCTGGAAAGTTGTTCTAAACCCATTGGAAGAAAGGATGGACATAATATATTTTTGACAATTTTCAAAAGGGAGTGAGCACAGTGGATTTGGTCTTCAGGCTGTTTTTGCTCATTACTTCATTTGTCCCCTAAGAAAAGTTCATCTTTATTTCTGTTTTGTTGAGCTGAAAACAGACTTTGACTCTGTGCCAAAACCAAACTATGGCTCACTCCAGAGAAACTAGGCATTGTGATGAATCTGACGGCCCCATCACTGATTCCCTGGAGAGAAGTTTCTACTGTGTTGCCAGGGAATGGCAGAATCCATCTGACTCTGACCCTGGGGGTGGTTATCTGCTGAATGACCACATAGGGGAGGACCCACTGCAGGGATGTGGAAAGACATTTAGTAAAAACAACCCCTCAAATATACCTCTTATTGACAGCTATGTACCTTTGCAACACTCAATTATGACTTATTGTAGTGTGGATAGTGAATTCCCACGTTCTTCTAACCAACAACACTGTTTGCCTCCCCTACTTTGAAAGTGATGAGATAAGGAAGAGGAGTAAGGTGGATAACCAAGTGCAGTGAAAAAAAAGCCACATTCTAGTATTTGGAGAATGCAAAATAAGACCATGACAGAGGCGAACAGCAAGAGAGGGAGAAGCAGGCAGAGAAACAGCAAGACTGGCAGATGCTGCAGCTGTGGCTAACCTGTTCTGACACTGTTGGGAAGGCCAGACATGAGCGGACTGTGGAACACCGAGCAGAAAAGGAGAGAATTGGCTTGCAGAGAAGTGAAACCGGAAGATGTTTGTCATGTCTCTGTCAATGGCAGCTGGAGCTGCTGTATGCTGACACAGTTGATGCGGAAGCGGAACAGCTCATAGAACTCACCATTAGCAATCAGGCTGAAAGCGAAGCTGTGGGTGAAACTAGAGGAACACCAAAGCAGCCAAGATGTCTGATAAGCCCAGGGAGAATATACGGGTTACCGGGGTGATTCAGGGTGACTGCAGCGTATGATACACAGTGCGTGAGAGCCCAAGGGAAAGAAGTGAAACAGTTGATACTAATACAAACATTGTCAAATGTCTAAGTAAAGATGGTAAAGTTGATAGCAATACAAATATTGTTAAGAGTCCAATGAAGGACAGTACAACTCATAACTACATTAGGAAGAGACATGATATGATAGGTTATTTATAACATGCTTAATACCCAGAGGTTTCTAAGCGTGGACCCGGGGATTGAATCTGTGTTGCCCCATGTCATCGTGCTTCCAATGTGATCAAGTTGCCACTGAGCTATTCTCCAGAGACAAGAAAAGAGAAGTAAAACTCACACAGACATTGTTTAGAAAGGGTTGGTGACCCAGCATACGAAAAGGATTGTTTTCTGGATACACCAGAGAATGAATGAAAGGCGGAAAAGCCCTGGCAAGACAGTGAACCAGACAGTGTGGAAAATCCCTGGCAGGATTATGAACCAGACAATGTGTGTGGCCTGCACCCAACTTAGAAAGTTGCAACACCCTGGCAGGAGAGTAAACCATGGGGGAGTATAAAATAAAGAGAAACAGGGCATTTAAATCCCATTCTGAAATTGTCAAACTTTGGAAAAGGGAGGACTTATACCCCTTTCTCAAATGAAATTATAAAGCTGCAATACCCAGGCAGGAGAGTACACCAGAGAAAGGAAAAGACTGAGAAAGTCCAGTGGTCAATACCCTTCTATGAGTTGTGGAAACAGTAACAAGAGAGTTGTATTTACTTCAAGGAGGGTCAAGAGAAACTCCTTCCCACTTAAAGAAAGCATTCAAGAGAACTGTGTTTATTCAAGAGAATGATTTACTTTCAAGTGAATTGGGTACTTTAAAGGAAATTCAAGAGACGAACATTTCCCCCATGAACTGAATTAGAACTTTAACAAAGTAGCATTTGGACCACTAGAGAAAGTCTACGGCAAGGGGATTCTCCTTTCTTAGTGGAACTCTTTTCTTTTGTTTTGCTGCACCATAGAATTTTCTGTTGGTAGCTTTGGGAAAGTCACAAGTTTTTAGTTACAGAAAACCCAATGTACACATGATATTAGGGTTTGCATGTTAAGGTCAGTTTAGGGATTTTGGGCACAGGAATGATGACTCTTGTTAAATTAACATCCCAACAAAGGTGTACCTTAGTTTTGTTGGGGCTGGGTACCCTCTTAGAATTAGGGAAAGATAGGATTTCTTCAACCCATTTTATTTTAGGCCAAATAAAAGTCTTTAACCCACACTCAGGATGACACTGTGCCTGAACATTACTCTTGATTCTTTATATATGGTGTGAGATGTGGGATCCTGCATAGCTGATATCAACTGGGGGCCCTTTGCATTTTTAAAACTAAGTGATAGGGCTACCAACCTGACTGTAGCTACTAAAGAATTGATTCACTTTCACTTAGCAGTAGTCAAGAGGAAACCCTACAACCAGGAGACTGGTTGGTGCTCCCTACAGATCTAGTTTTGATCCCCTTAAAGGGAACCTACAATATATTGACATCCACATCAGGGCTGGCCTGGAAACAAGGTCCGGATGTTTTGGCAGGAGTAGTGGATCTTGATTATCTGGTGACATTACGATTCTAATACATAGAAATTCGGAAAATTCCTACACTGTCAAAAAAGGAGAAAAGATAGCACATAGAATTTTAGAACACACTCTGTTCCCCAAGATTGTAGAGAACACTCAAGCCAGTGCAATAGGTAGTGGTGGAAAGGGATTCAGGAGGCCGATGAAGAACCCACACTGTCCTAACCATCATGGTGATGAGCCTGAAATTATTCCAGACATGGTATTCACCCAACTTAACAATCGCATACTGCTTGAGGATTTTCTACACACAACCTCAGAAGAAGAAGTAAGGAAGAAAGAGGGACTGTTCTTATTTATTAAACAGGGACTCCTCTAAAGAGGCAATCTTAGTCCAGAAGGCTCACCCAGATCACAGATTGTGGTTCCAAAAACCCACCAGAGAATGGTATTGGAAATCGCCCATTCCCATCAAATGGATGGACATTTTGGAGTAGCCAAAACACAGGGCCAGGTCGTGAGTAGATTTTATTGGACGGGTATATATGCCAATGTGAAAAATGTGTTCAAATCTGTGCCCTGTGCTGAAGACCAGTGCCCACACACCACCTCCAGTCCCATTCCAACTTTTGCCCATTATTAATATTCTCTTCCTATGCATGGGTATGGATTGTTTAGTACCACTTGACCCTCTAAGCTCGGGAACCGATACCTCATTGTCATCTTGGATTATCCGACTGGATATCCCAAAGCTTTTCCTCTAAGAAATAATAATTCACAACAAATATGAAAACATCTGATACTTTTTTTCTACTGAGTTGGTTTCCCTAAGGAGATCCTTACTGATCAAGGAACCACCTTTTGGAGTAAACTAATTGTTGAGACAAAACAGTTCCTGCAAATTCAAATACTACAGACCTCAGTATACCAGCCTCAAACTGATGGTCTGGTTAAGCATTTTAAAAAGACCTTGAAAAGTGTACTTCGAACTTCGTGGAGGTGGATGGTAGAAACTGGGATATAATGATACCCTGGGTCCTATTCACAATTTAAAAAAAAAACAAAAAAACACAATCATCC
Organism: Ambystoma mexicanum; assembly: GCF_040938575.1. NCBI lineage: Eukaryota > Metazoa > Chordata > Amphibia > Caudata > Ambystomatidae > Ambystoma > Ambystoma mexicanum. The sequence goes on from NC_090937.1 coordinate 512,028,875, forward strand.
TTAGGGTTCTCACCATTCAAACTCTTATGTGGTTGGGAACCTCTGGATGTGCTGGACATGTTGACAGAGACATGGGAGGAGTGAGAATAAGCTTTGTCACATCTCTCTCAGACAGTCCAAAATCGGACAGAGCATATGACCACAATCCGAGCTATGGTTCATTCCAACCTCATAATTTCACAAGAAAAACAAAAGAACAATACATGATTGGAAGGAAACCCTCAGGGCCCCTGTTTTGTTACCAACCAGTGATAATAAAATGTTATCTAAATGGCATGGACCATATGATGTAATATAACAGACAGGTCCCTGTAATTACGGGTCGATCAACCGGACAGGTGAATCAAAACACAAATATACCATATCAATCTCTTAAAAGACTGGAGAGAGGACCCGTTACAATCTGAGTCTTTGGTAACGGCTAGTTTGTTAACAGAAAGTACAGATGAGAACAACTTGATTCCCTCAGACCTGCCACAGAAACAAAAACAGTATCTTCATGATTTCTTAGAGCATCATTCAGATGTCTTCTGTATTGAGCCAGGTAAGGTAAACACAGCTTTCCATTACATTCGTACTCCCCCTAGGAAGATGATAAACGTAAAGGCCAACAGGATCCCTGAGACCTGAAGGGATATAGTAATACAAGAGGTCAAAAAAATGCTAGCTTCTGACATAATCAAACCTCCCCAAAGCCGCTGGTCCTCCCCGATAGTTCTTGCAGTGGAACACAATAATCTGGAGATTTTGGATAGATTTCTGAAAGGTAAAAACCCTTTCACAATTCGATAATTATCCTATGCCGCAGATTGATGATCTGATCGACCGACTGGGTTTGGATGTTTACCTTTCTACCATTGACCTAACAAAAGGTTATTGGCAAGTGTCAATAAATCCTGAAGACAAAGAAAAAAACTGCCTTCTCTACTCTGGGAGGGTTATTTAAAGATCTTCATGGTGCACCAGTCACATTCAGGCAGCTAATGGATTTGGAACTCTGTCAATTTTTGGCATTCTGTGGGGTTTACACTGCTGATATATTTATTTATAGCCACTCTTGGAATGAGCATATGATCCATCTCTATCAGATAAAATCCCTAGGAAAGGTAGGTCTTACAGCCAACCCCAAAACGTGTCAACTTGCTAGATCAGCAGTAAGATACTTAGGGTTTTTGTGGGAAATGGCCTTGTGCAGTACCAGACAGAAAAAGTAAAATCAGTGCATGAAACACCAACCCCTAAAACGAAAAGTGATTTGAGGGCATTATTCGGTTTCAAAGGGTATTATAGATGGTTTATTCCTAGTTATTCCTCTATATCCGCCCACCTTACTGAAAAATTGAAGAATGCTAAGCCCCAAAAATGTAAATGACCCAAGAAGATCAGGCTTTTTTTGCCAAACTTAAACAATTCCTTTGTAGTGAACCACTTCCAAAGTAGGTAGCACATTTTAATAAAGAACTCATCCTGTAGATGGATGCATCTCAAGTTGGACTAGGAGCAGTATTCTCCAAGGAATATGATAGCATCGAACACCCAATTTTGTACATCAGTCGGAAACTCTTCTCTAATGAGAGGAAATATGCAACAATTGAACTTGAAGTGTGAGCTATCAAACAGGCAGCAACCTACTTGAGGTATTAACTCATGGGAAGAACGTTTTGATTGGTCACTGACCATTCCCCCTTAACTAAATTAGTCATAGGAAAGACACTAACGCACTAGTAATGCACTGGTTTAAGGATTTACAACCTTACCTTTTTTTCTATAGAACAAAGGAAAGGAAAGGATCAAGGGAATGTAGACTACCTTTCCCATTTTCCTATAGATGCAGAAAAAAAGCAGCATTAGGAGAAGGGTATGTGACAAATCTGACAGCCTCATCTCTTATTCCCTGAAGGGAAGCTTCTCCTATGTGGCAAGGGAAAGGCAGAAGCCACCTGACTCTGATCTTGGGAGTGGCTATTTGCGAGAGGACTATGTAGGGGAGGACAAACTCCAGGGAGACAGAGAGATAATGAGTAAAAACAACCACTCACATATACCTCTTAGTAACAGTCATGTACCTTTGCAACAATCAATTATGGATTATTGTGGTGTGGATGCTGAATTCCCACATTCCTCTAACCAACAACACTGTATGCCTCTCTCCCCCTTTTCGAGTGCTGAGACGAGGGATGGAGTAATGTGAATGACCAGCCGTGGTAAGCTAACGCTGCATTCTAGTCCTTGGAGAATGCAAAATAAGACAGGGACATTTAAAACGGACTCAGGTGAACAGCAAGAGGGAGAGATGCAGGCAGAAAAGCAGCGAGATTCGCCGATGCTGCAGATGTGGTTAACTTGTTCTGACACTGTTCAGAAGGCCAGGACAGAGCGGACTGCGGGACGGCATGGAGAGGAGAGACGGCGGAATAAGAGTGGCTAAAAAAACTCTCATTAGGAAGCAGGCCACTAAAGAAGCTGTGTGTGAAATGCGAGGAATAACGAAGTAGCCACAGAAGACCAATAAGTCTGGGGAGAGTGAAGAGGTTACTGGAGAACTCCAGCATGAATGTCGCATATGATACACAGTGCAGAAGAGCCCAAGAGAAGAAGTGAAACATTTGATACTAATACGAATATTGTTACAAGTCTAAGTAAAGACAGTATAGTTGATATCAATACGAATATTGCTAAGAGTCCAAGGAAGGACAGAGAAACTTATATGAACATTATTAAGAGCCAAGATAAGAGAAGTAAAACTGATGCAGACAGGGTCGGGTGGCATATGAACATTATTCTTTTCTAGATACACCAGAGAGTGATATGAAATGTGGAAAAGCCTTGGCAGGATAGTGAACCAGGCAATGTGGAAAAGCCCTGGCAGGATAGTGAACCAGGTGATGTGTGTGTCTGGGACCTTCACCCAAGTAAGAAAGTTGGAACACCCTGGCAGGCGAGTAAACCGTGGATAAATCAAACGTTGTTAAAGGGAGGTTCCATACCACTTTCTAAAACAAAGTAATGAAGTTGCAATATGCTGGCAGGAGAGTATACCAGGGACAGAGAAAAGACTGAGAAAGTCCCCCTCTATGAACTTGTGGAAACAGAAACAAGAGTGTTGTATTTTCTTCAAAGATGTTCAAGGGAAATGCATTCCCCCTTGAACAAACCATATAAGAGAACTGTGTGTATACAAGAGAATTATTTACTTTCAAGTGAATTGTGTACTTTAAAGCAGATTGAGGGGAGGAGCATGTCCCCCTAGAATAAAACTGGAAATTTAACAAAGTGACGTTTGGACAACCAAGAAATCTATGGGAAAGGAAGTCTCCTTTCCAAGTGGAACTCTATTCTTTTGTTTTGCAACTCCTTAGAAATTTATGTAGGTAACTTTGGGGAAGTTAAACGTGTTTAGTTACAGAAAACCCCACATACAAATTATATTAAGTTTAGCATTTAAGGGTCTGTTTAGGGATTTTGGACACAGGACGGAGGACACTTTATGATTTAACATCCTGACAAAGACGTTCCTTAGTTTTGTTGAGGTAGGGAAATCCCTCTTAGAATTAGGGACAGATAGGATTTCTCCAACCCGTTTCCTTTTATGCCAAAACAAGTCTTTAACCCACACTCAAGATGCCACTGTGTATGAGTCTTACTTTTGATCACTTACACCATAATACATGACCTGCTGAAAGCCATAATTCTTCTCTATACAGAGGCAAGGCAAACATATGCCTTTGCTTATGGAGCGGGGAAACTAGTCCTTTCCTATTGAAAAGGGGTTATGGCAGGGTTTTGTTTTTGCTTCTGCCTCATTCAACCTGTTCATCAACAATATTGCCTTAGCAATATCTCAACTGGAAGCTGTTGCCCCTATTCTTAATGGCCAAAATATGGGAATCCTGTTTGTTTGCTGACAATGCAGTTTTAATCTCAAAAACATAAATGAGGCTTTCTAAACAAATAGTGTTCTGCTGATTTGTGCACTGCCAAGGGTATTTTAATTAGTTTTAACACAACTAAGTCCATGGTCTGTTCTGGAGCAAATAATTAAGTTAATTCACTTAATTTGTGATCACCACATTGTTGAAGTCCCATTTTTCAACTATTTCTGTCTGAGGATGAATACAAAACAGATATAACAATATCAATGCTCAAAATAAAACCTAACCCTAATCAGAAATGCAGGTACCATAGTGAGATTTACTCATTATAAGGGGGTAGAATGATTAAACCATCATTAACGGTCTACAAAGGAAACATTCTGCAAACCTGCATGTACAGCTCTGAATTATGGGGTTGTTCAAAAACCAAGGTACTGATGGTAAATGAAAATATGTTTTTGCAGACATTATTAGGCTTACTCATGTCTACAACTAATATTGTGGTACACTACAAGTTGAATTGGCTTCCAATAGAGCGACTTTTGGCTATGAGACCCATCATGTATTATCTTGAGGTGCATTGTGATCAGGAGCACTCAGTTTATAGAGTGTCCTGACCAATTTCTCAAGCCGAAATGGAATATCTAGAATTAGCTGCTTCAGTCAAATAAAAATTACCCTTTATGAAATTGATTAAGCAATTATGTGGACCAATCCTGAGATCATAACTGAGAGCACTATCTCCCTTATTAAAGAAAAACATATTGGTTGGTACCAGGAAAAGGTATTATTTATTTACTCAAGTAGTAACCAACTTTTTAACCATCTAACCATCATTTTATGAGCATTATCTGTATTTAGCCTAGTCACTTCAATGGGATGTTGTGTTTGTCTTGGCGTGCAGGACTTGTATTCTGACTCCTACCTTCATCAAAAGTGGGAAGCAACCTATCTACAAAACTCCAGTCCCTGCAGAGAGTGTGCATAGTGTGCGGCGTGGTGTGTTAGGAGTGTCGGCATCTGCAGGAGACTCTTTGTTTGGCTAGGTATGCAGGACCTAGAGTCTGATTTCTATCGTCATCAAAAGTGAGAAGCAACCTATCTACAAAACTCTAGTCCCTGCACAGAGCATGCACAGTGTGTGACGCAGTCTGTTAAGAGTGTTTGGAGTGTTTTGGAATTTTGGCGAAAGGAAAGTACTTGCTTGAATAAATGACATCCTAACAGAACTTCCAAGTGAGTGTTAAGAGGAAAGAAACAATCAATTGCTAAACTTGGTAATAATGTATTCCTTACGAAGCCTAGCGGAACACTCTGACGCCTCAATTGTCGAACAAATGTGTTTGAAATGGCTAGGAACTTGCCCGTGCCTATCTCAATGCGAGGGATGACTACGGTCAATCTGGCGAATCATTGTAATAACAGCTGCCCGTAAGAGCGGGTGAAGAGCTTGAACACAGCGCGTCCAACCAAGCTGAGGAGCTGGTGAATTTAATTAATGTTCAGACTGGCATGGGGGATTCATTGAGAAGACCCTCATCATTGAATTTCCCCGCCTCTTCGCCCATTTTCTCAGACCACGAGGAAGTGGACAATTACTTGGACTCTGCTAGTACCTCACATGTCCAAATTCCGCGACCAAGGTCGCATCAACAGATGCAGGTAGGCAACATGGATGAAAAAGATGCTCCCTTCCCGGACGCACAAAAGACATTATTTGCACTGAATTCCGTTTTGTCATCTTTCGTCTCTTTGTATGAGAGTATAAAGCAGGAAGTGCAAGGACATACTATCGCCTTAGCCTACCTGCAGTCCAAACTGGACTCAGCAGCTAATGAAGCAGACTTAAAAGCACACTTCTTGCCTAAAAATCAGAGCCCTAATAAAGGGATGTCGGACTTAACACAAGCCATTCAAATGTTGCAGGAGGTAGAAGTCTTGCCAACTTCAAAGACCATTATGGTGGAACCACTATCAGAGGTTACAGTAGCAACGAATGAAGACCATGGAAACGCAGGTCCGCAGAAGGAATTGAGCACTTTCACAACTCCTCTTCAAGTGAATACATTCTCTACTCTACTGATTATGCCTCAATAATGTATGTATCATGGCACAAAAGGAGTAATCGTGTTTGTGAGCAGATCCTGGGTGATAAACCAGAACTCAAATTGGATGCTGCATAATCTTCTTTTTACATAATTCAACGAAAGAATAGAACATCACTTTCGTATTAATACATTTATAAATGCCCAGAACACGATCGGTACAAATCTTGCACCATTGGAACATTGGATTCGTTTTAATAACATCATCTGCAAAATCAAGAGCACTCTCTTCATCAGTAGAAATGTTGGGGCTGGCATTGAGATATCCAAAACACACCAACAACAGTTAGGTGATTCTGTTTGTAAAGTAAAACAGTCAGTATTGGCCCAAATTGATGAACAATCTGTTGCCAAAGCACGGGAATAGGCTTTGTACATTTTAACCATGGACTCCAAAGTATGTGTACTAGAAGAGTTAGCAAGTTTGCAAATGTAAACTTACTGCTATGAAAGTGGGCCCTAGGAATGTCTGATTTGGCCCAACCATTCACTACACCCATCCAATGTTTGTTCAAGATCAATACAAATGGTTACAAATGCTTACTGTAGGGGTTCATTACTTGCGTGTCAGTTGCTGTGAAAACATACATTATTCCGAATAGGATATGATTTTGCTGATGCATGTCTGTGATGAGGATATTGCATGCAATCATACAGCCTTCCAAGATCAGGAGAACCCTGCGTGCAACATTTGACTTCCATTCCCGTGGCAAATACAGCACCTGGCATTTCTGAAAAAGAAAAAAGAGACCTCTTTATTTGTTTTATAAACAATATTGGTGTAATTTATTTATTTATGTATTGTACATTTGTATGGCGCCTATACACAAGTGTTTCCAGGTGCCACAAGACAATATGGGGGATGTGGGAGAGCATAGGAACCACAAAAGTAAAACAACAAAAACAGTTATATTGGCCTTTTATCAATCCCGTGCAAATGCATGACAAGGTGGTAAGTGCATGGGGGAGGGGGTAGAGGGAGAAGTGCAGGAGTGGTTTGCCCCAAGGGTGGGGGCGGGCAGGTGGTCCGGCGCGGCAAGTGCAAGGGGAAGAGGGGGAACGGGATGAGTGCGGTGGACAGGGAGGACCAGGTTGGGCTAGTCCTGGTTAGGGAGTCCGAAGGCAAGTGCTCACAAGTTATGCTGGGGGAACTGGTAGGGGGTGGTCTAGCCCCTCTATGATTCTGAGGGGGCCATGCTCCAATCGCAGCGGCAGAGGGAGGGTTTGCACGGGAGGGGTAGAATGAAGGAAGAGGAGAAAAGGAAAGTCTTGAGAAGTTTCCGGAACTTAAGACGATCCGGCTCAAGTAAGAAAGGTGTAGGGATGCCATTGCAGAGGGAGAAGCCAGCCGAGGAAAGGGATCTACCTCCCACTCTCTGCTTGGAGAAACATTTGACCTGCAGAGAGTTGGAGTGAGAGATCCAAAGGTATTTAGGGAGGGAAAGCTGGATGTAGAGAGGTCTCAGGTCCCTGGCAGCCATGTGGATGATGCAAAGGGTCTTGAATTTGATCCTTGCAGTCACCAGTAGCAGTGGAGATATTTTAGGGCTGGAGAAATGCGCTCCCTGGGCTTGAAGCCAAGGATAAATCCTGCAGTCCTATTCTGGATTAGTTGAAGGGGGTGATGGGAGGAAAGAGGCAGATTGAGGAAGAGGTTGTTGCGGTACTCAAGCCTAGAGAGAACCAGGGCTCTGGAGATGTTGTGCTTCTGGGAGAAGGTGAGGAAAGGGAGAATGCCCAAGAGGAGGTGCAGCTGAAAGTTGGACTCATTGGCAAGGTCTGTGATGTTCAGAGGGAAAGAGAGAGAGGAGTCAAAGATGATCCCTAGGTATTTTGCCTCACATTTGGGTGATGGGAGGGGACCAAAGGAGTCAGGCCAGAGAATGGGGAGGAAACAAGAAGCAGGCATTCCCATGAGAAGGATCTCTGTCTTACTGGCATTAAGGCATAGATCATTGGCAGATCACCATGCCTGAATAGCAGTCAAGCAGTCAGGTATGAGGGAGGAGGCATAGAGGGTAGAGGATGGCAGCTTGAAAGAGAGCTGTGTGTCATCTGCATAATGCTGCAACTGAGGGGAAACGGTAGAGATCAGGTGAGCCAGAGGGGCCAGGCAGATGTTTAAGAGCCATGGTGATAGGATAGAACCCTGAGGGACACCACAGGTATAGAGTGAGGTACATGAGAGAAAAGGACCCATTTACATTTGGGATGGTATGTTTAGAAGGTAGGAGGTAAGCCACAGAGCGTGCCCGGTCTGTGAAGCTAGGGTATCATAGAGACAGTTAATGAGGATGGAGTGGCTGACTGTGTCGAAGGCAGAATAAAGATCGAGGAGGAACAGATAAGAGGTAGTGTCCAGATTAGAAAGTAGATCCTCACAGGTTTTCAGGAGAGCTGTTTCTGAGCCTCTGAAATTGGGAAAGAGGAGGCGGAGAGTGTGGGCTGACTGTCCTCTGTCCATGGTCTACCTTTGGGGATGCCTGAACATAAGGGCAATAACTACAGGTTATATTTTGTCTCTCATTTGATTGATATTCTTCCCTTTGCTGATTTTTATTTCCCATACACCTATCCACATATCTTGTTCCCGTCTGATTTCCATATATCATTGTAGAATGTTAAACATACTTTAGCCCCGAATGGCAGGTATGGCCTGTTATACATTTGACTCTGGGTGTTATTAGGCCCCACCATATCATAGCGAAACCCACCTTTGGCGAATTACCAAGTTACCAAGGACTAATGAACATGTCTCTCTGGCTGGAATCTGTAGATTGAATTACAGTAGCCTGGTATGGTGCTGTTTTTACCTGCATACCCACACCTGTCTGGTTGTGTGCTGTGTCATTCTTCATTTGAGCAGTCTCTAATGGCATGTTTTTCCCAGATTTGATTTCTAACACTGTAGGGGCAGATTCTTATGTTTATTGCTGCTTTGATTCCTTATTTTTACCCTCATGTGAAATGAACTCAGAAATCTTGGTTGCCTGATTGAGAATCCATTTCAAGTTCCTGTCTATAATGAATTAATGAGCTAACTGAAACACCACTTCTCGCTGCAGGCCATAGAAAAACGTGGAATTGAATTCTGCTGAATTTGTATCACAAGCCACGTCAAAATATGAAAAAGCTCTTTTTAGGTTTTGCAAGAAGTGCAGTGGCAATTCATCTAATTGCGCTGTCATGGTATATGCTGCTTTTTTGGCGTCCTGAATGCACTGATATAGTGAGAGTTGTTTTCTATTCTCTCTTTCAAAATCATCCCATGGTGAATTTTCCTGTTTATTCAAACTTCGTATCAATCTAGCAGAGCTGGCATCCATCGTGAGCACTCCGACTGTTAAATGCCTACATGGTTGTATCTAGAGTTTCTGTTTGCCTTACAAACTACATCTCAAGGCACCAACTACAGAATGATGTTATATAAATCAGCAAGATTGTCCATTGAGGTTGCAAGCAGGGTTCTCCTCAATGTTCCTAGTTATTTATGACTTGTCTGTACTTTCCTTTGTTTTAATATACTTATGAAGTGTGTATATTCTTCGTATGAACTGCTTACAACCCTAGAACTGTTCATATATTTCTGTATCAAATGTGTATTATTCTTTATACCTTTCAATGTATTTTGTTCAACTTGAAGGCGCAAAGCCGAATTAAAGTTTGTTGATTGACTGACTGTCCTTCCAGACATCTTCTAACACTGTTTTTAAATGGGCAACTTCTCCCTCATATTATACCATGTGTCTCTCTTTTTTGTGCAATCAGCAACATCACATGTTGGTTTGCAATTGTGCACTGAACTCTCCTTTTTCCGATCTATCTTCTAACTGTAACCATTTCTCACACATAGCTGTCAAGTCCAGTGGTCGAAGTGTACAAAAATAAGTAGTGGAACTATGTTCCCTGCTGGCCTGCACCCTCTCCCCACAAACCCCATGACCACGTCCCCTCCCAGACACAAAACACATCCCTAACACTTGAACCTGCTGTTTAAGGGAATGTTCAGTGCAGTGCACTGAAAGTGCAAGTTTCAACTTCTTCCTACACTTTTATTTTAAAACGAAACCATTCCGCAACGGTTTCTTTTTAAAATAAAAGTAAGGGAGCTGTAAAAGGTCATTTTAAAAAGTAGAGCCGCACGGCTCCCGACCGCTCCCGCTCACTTCGACCACTGGTCAAGTCACATCGCAACTCTGTAATGACCTCAGCATCCTTCGTTCTCAGTTCAATGAGCCTGTGCAAAGTAACCATGCTTTCACACCAAGATGAATCAAACAATCTATTTGTGACTTGAAGACCTCGTAATGAAAGTGTCTGAACAAATATGACTGCAACACAGTGCCTTCTGCAAACAACTGCTCAGGGCACGCTTTATCAAGCTCTGAGACTACTCACTCTCGCCAACCTGAGATTGTTTCCGATGTTCAAGTTGCTAACACATAAAACCTGGTTTCTGCATATGTGCAGGGTCACCAATGTCAATGTTTGCCATGTCGGCAGTCTACCAATGTTATCTGACACACAGTGCCACTAAATGATTCAAAGGACAATTCAAAGAGTGTCCAGCACAGCACAGAATGACTCCACTACAAAGTTTCAGCCCTAACAAATATGTTTAGCAAACAGTGCCCGCATTCTCCAGTAAATTTATTAGGATTTGTGTTTGTTACAGTGTAAGGAATTAGCTAATCGGTCACCTGTTTATTTCTATGATCTTATTTAGGATATTTGGCTAGCGAAATGTCAGGCTTAGCACTACACTAGGCACACTAAGTTGTCATATTGGATACAGAAGACTTCACCACATATCACACAATGAATAGGCCACATAAAAATAAATCACGCACAGACTTTCATGTTTATGTCCCCAGGCACTTTGTATTCATTCTACAAAGCAGAATAAAAAATGATATATATGCAGTGAAACATATCAGCAATATATCAGTATTGAACACATGCAAGAAACAGGAATAAAGACATAAACATAGCTTGCCAAAACACAGCTTTCATATTTTGTCAGTGCATATATATTTATATACAGTTATATTGGCATACATTCCCTTAACATACCTCCACTGAGACAACGATTTCTCTTTTGTCTTCTGCGAAACTAGCTACTCTTTATAACACTTGGCAGACTACATGCATACTTTGTACATGACCTTGAGATTATAACTAACACATTTAGCACTCCTGATAAATACTCCTTTCCCAATGAATTATCACCTGTGCATGGGCCAACACATTTGTCCATTGGTACCTAAGAACAAATTAGTTTTTGCCCTTCAATGCCTAATTTGACACTTCACTAAGCAGACTATGCTATGAGGTCCACTAATTAATTCTTTCTTTTCCTCTTGTTTTGTTAATTTGTACTCACCAAGAATTTGGTGTCTGATGATTCTGCTTGCGCTGGACAACACTCCCCTTTTCTTTTTGGCTTCCCTTTCTCACTCACATGACTGTCTCCAGGAGTACAATGAGCTCTCATCTAGTACCATCTCCCTCCTCTGCAGCGAGAATAGCCTGGCCCAGATCAGCTCAGACAAGACCCGATCCAGTCTCCTTAATTTACATTTTTCTCCTTCCTTTCTTCTCACTATTCTTGCTCTTTCTGTGGCCAACCCCTTTCTTACTCTTTCCCCCAGCTTTAAAGCTCCCTTTCCTTCGCCTTCCTTCTGCCTATATCTTCGTAAAAATTCTTCACAATTTTTCCACCCATTTCACTCATTCTATTGTGAAGTCATTAATGAAGCTTCTGGTCAATCACCATTCACTTTTTTGTCAATCCTTCTGTATCTTTCCAGCCTTTTCTGACTTTTTCTTCAATGACCTTTGTACAGCACTCTTGTTCACCATGCCATCAAGTCTGGATGAAATGTTTTTTATTTTTATTTTTATTTGTGTTCATTTTGTATTTGTAAGGTGATTCTACAGCAAGACATTGTGTTTCAAAATGTCCACAGGGAAAGGGAAGGGAACATGGGACAAAAGGCAATGGAATACAATGATGAACACAATAGAGTCAGTCCTGCTAGGCCTTGTGAGAAATCAGATTTTTGCAAGTGCCAAGGGAGAGAAGGGATAAGGGAAGGGGGTAAGTCCTAGCAATTCCACAGAGGGTGGAAGTGCCAGGGAATCGGTTGCCGGGAGCTGGTAAGTTCCCGGCAGAGGTCACAAAGTGAAGAGTGGTTGCCTGCCAAATAGAATAAGTGCAGTCCTGTGAGAGGCCAGTGAGTTCCCATGGGCAAGTGCTGGGAGTGGGAGGAGGCTGAAGGCGAATGGGAGGAAGGCCAGGACCCAGAAGGACACATAAGTTCCCAGGCACCAATCTCAGCGACTGAGCGATTTAGCAAGGGAGGGGGAGGAGAAGGCAGAGGTGAAGAGGAGCGCCTTGAGGTGCTTCCGGAATTTAAAATTTAGGAGATCCAACTTAAGACGGAGAGAGAGGGGAGGCTGTTCCTGAGGAAGGAGCCAGCCGAGGAAAGAGATTGACCTCCAGCTCGCAGTTTAGAGAAGTGCTTGACACACAGAGAGTTGGAGCTGGAAGAACAGAGAGGTCTGGAAGGAGAGTATTTGATGAGAGTAAGTTGTAGATAGTGTGGTCCCTGGCCCCTGTCAGCCTTATGGATGATGCAGAAGGATTTGATACTTGCAGCACCTTTGAGCCAGTAGAGAGATTTAACGGCTCGAGAGATACAATCCCTATGCTTGAGGACAAGGATAAGTCTTGCAGCCCTATTCTGTAAAAGCTGGAGGGGCAGAGAGAGGAAGAGGGTAGAGTAAGGAAGAGGCTGTTCCAGTAGTCCAGCCTAGAGAGTACCAGGGCTCTATAGAAATTGAGCTTCTGGGGAAAGGTGAGGAAAGGAAGGATGCCTCTGATGAAGTGGAGTTGGAAATGGGCCTTCTTGGCAAGCTCCATGACGTGAGGGAGGAAAGAGAGGGAGGTGTCGAAGATGACTCTAAGGTTTCCGGCTTCAAATAAAAGAGATGGGTGGTGACCACAGAGGGTGACCAAGGCAAAGCAAGGCAAATAAAGGCAAGGTAAAGCAAGGCAATGGGAACAGGAGTCTCAATGGGAAGGATCTCACTCTTTCTGGCATTGAGGCAGAGATTGTTAGAGACACACCGAGACTGGATAGCAGAGAGGCAGTCAGGAATGGTAGAGGAAGTAGCAAGATGGTCAGAGGGAAGTTTGAAGAAGAGTTGGGTGTCATCTGCATAACACTGGAAGTGGTGAGAGAAAGTGGAAATAAGGTGAGCGAGTGGGGCAAGTTAGATGTTAACGAGCCATGGTGAGAGGTTGGAACTCTGGGGAACACCACAGGTAGACATAGAAGTGGAGGGGGAGAAGGAGCCCAAGCCTTGGAGGGATGGTCAGTGAGGAAGGCGGTCAGCCAGTTCAGCACCCGCTCCAAGATACCAAGGGTATCATGGAGCCGTTTTATGAGGATGCAGTGGTTGACCTTATCAAATGAAGAGGAAAGGTCAAGTAGAATGAGAACAGAGGGAGAGTTAGAGTCTAGCGATGCAAGCAGTTCTTCACTGGTGTTCAGGAGAGCAGTTTCCGTGTCTCTGGATGCTTGGAAACCAGATTGATGGTTGCTAGGCAACCAACCAGCTCAGTATTCTAAATGTGAATGTGAATCATAGCACCCTCCCAGCTCACTAGCTTTCCTGTTTGAACAAAGAGATTGTTATTTTCCAGCGCACATTCTTCCTCCTCATTGTGCTCTCAATCTAACATCCACAAAGCCCACTGCTGTTCAGCTTTACATTTTCATATTTATTTCCTAAGCCTATATTGCAGCTTGAATTCATGCACTTACAGCCTTCTGAACGGGCTATGGCCTAAGCAACCCCACTCTGACCCCAGTCTAATTATTGTCAGTAGGATCATAATTAGTTATTGCTAGCTGTGTTTTAGTAGTTAAGGTTGGTAACACCCTACACTATGCTATGCTAAACCCCATAGCATCATTTTAAACTAGTGCACTCTGTTTCTGTTGAAATCAGTGGCCCCACAGAAATTAGTGCATATGTGCACTGCGTTATTCCAACAGACTGTTTACACATTTTCCAACATGCAGGATATTGCATGCAGTGGTGGAATATGCATTTTCTTTTACTGGAGTTGCATAAATGTTTGAGGCTATTGTGCGGGAAACTGAACGTGTTTCGACCCACGTCATGGACGGCAGCACTAGCCTGAAATTCAATTCGACCCGACCTTGTTTTACTGCCTCACGTCCCCTACAGAAGTTCAATTGGGGTTACACACCCCCTTTGTGCCATTTCGTACATACCTTGAGAAGGACCCTCGTGGGTCGAAACACGTGTCGGCTGACCACCTTTAGACCACATGTCCACACTATGAAGAATAAAGAAACACACCTTAAAACACTGCATTCGGCGTTAGAATCTTCTTATTAATAAGATCTTAAGTGCTGATGGGTGTCATGCTTATGCTATGGTCTCAGATGCTAAACCTCCCGTTCCAACATTGGTATCCAGAGGTGTCTTTTTTTATTCCTGTGGGGGATTGCTCGCTCCTTCCCAGGGATGTTTACTTTTCTCCCCTTGGGGAAGGGAGGCAGCAGTGATGTGTATGTTTGTGTTTATGTAGGAGTGTAATCAATGTTGCAGGTTTAAGGTGTGTAAAGGTGAAAATGCTGAGTGTGAGTGAAGGGAGCAAGAGTGTGAATGCTTGCAGTGGTCATAGTTGGATGTACCCCACCTGTTTGCATGCAACCGAGAGAGTGTGTGGAGTTGCTATGTGTGTCTTTGTGTATTTGTGTATCTTTCGGGGGAAGATGTTTGCTTGTCTGGGTATGGTGTCTGGAATCGTGAGGTCATGTACGCCTGGTGCAACGTGGAGTGAATGGTGCATACATGAGCGTGTGAGTGTTACTAGAGTGACAGTTGAAAGGAGGGCTGCTGGTGAATAGATGCATGGGTGCGTGTCTCTACTATGGTAGTTTCTGGCAGATGACTACTCACCTGCAACTGACTGTGAGTTAAAAAATAATGGAATTTACCTTGCATTTTGCCTGAGGTTTGCTTCAAGAAATCGTCTACATCTTTATCACAATCACACAAACAACATATTTCTGGAAATACCTCGGCTAAACTCTTAAATTAAGTCTTCTAGATTTGGTATTCTGTGACATGCTCTGATCATTAAGGACCATGAATTGCCAGATCTTCCTAGTTCCCTTTCTCCTTATATTTGCAAACGTTGATACAATTCGCAACATATGTGACATGTGTCAGTTTCATTTTTCCAGTCATATCTACTTCTTCTGCTGCCCAACTGTTATTGTTAGCTGAAGAAACCAATCTAATCCTACTGTTCTCGAAGGAAAGAAGGAAGGAAGGAAGGAAGGAAGGAAGGAAGGAAGGAAGGAAGGAAGGAAGGAAGGAAGGAAGGAAGGAAGGAAGGAAGGAAGGAAGGAAGGAAGGAAGGAAGGAAGGAAGGAAGGAAGGAAGGAAGGAAGGAAGGAAGGAAGGAAGGAAGGAAGGAAGGAAGGAAGGAAGGAAGGAAGGAAGGAAGGAAGGAAGGAAGGAAAGAAAGAAAGAAAGAACGAAAGAAAGAAAGAACGAAAGAAAGAAAGAAAGAAAGAAAGAAAGAAAGAAAGAAAGAAAGAAAGAAAGAAAGAAAGAAAGAAAGAAAGAAAGAAACCGAGGCAAAGACAGAAGACAGACGCCTCTTTGGCCTTTTTCCACATGCACTTTGCTCTAAGTTGAATCGGCAGCACTACCCAAGTGAAACATTTAATAGCCTCTTTGCATGGCTCTTTCCATCTCCTGACCTGAACCAGTGTCTAGTTCTTGTTCATCTCAGCATTTCCTTTTTTTAGAATCAAGAGACGTTCACTTTTAACATATCCCCAGCATTCCAAAATATCCCCTTCTGAGGTTTTTCTTCAGGCTTTTCTGATATATTCATACTTTAGATGTGTCATGCTGATGCAAAGGCAATCTTTCCATAGGAAATGTCCCAGCAGCACAGTGCGGTGTTTTGATCTGTTGCAGCAGGGGATGCAAAAATAGAATAATTTCGAAATGTAAAATACTTATTTCATCTAGGTAATGCAAAAGAATTCCACACCAGGGTTCGCAAATAGCAACGAAAACGAGAAAATTGACACCAGCTGCTATGTCGTGTGGGTCTCGATTTACAGTAGCGTTGATGTTAAAAAAAAAAAAAGACACATTTCAACCAATATAACACGAGTCATATAAAAAGAAATTACAGAAATGCCAGCTAAAGAAATTAATAACTGACATCATATTTGCACAAAGACAAAGTAAAACGTAAGTTAAAAAAAATATTATGTAAATTATATATATCGATATGCAGGTTTTTTGTGTGCTTAAGAACATTTTCTCTTTTTGTTTTGGTTATTATGCAGCCCTTCAGCACCAACAATAAATTGAAACTATTGCATTGGTGTACAGGTAGGAAGGTAATGACATATGGGGAGAGACACACATCCTACTGTTGTTGTCATGTTTTTTTTTTCTTTTTTACATTGTCCATCTATATTCATGCTAATTCTACAGTCATACCTACCCACTACCTGCCCCTTCACATCAAAAACACACCTTCCTAAGATCTCTTTCAGTTAGATCTATTAGATCTATCACTCAGTGACATCAAATGCTGTGCTATATAGAGCCTGTCAGTGTTATTTTTAGGTCTTCTGAGAATTTACGGCATAATTGCCTTTGCTAAAATGACCTCCCAGTGAAATCAAAATCTCATATGCGGGTGTGCCTTCAGCCACTTGTTTTATAAGCAATATTTGTGTCCTCAATGAGTTCCTTGCACTAAAGGCTGCTTAAAAAAAAGGAATTGACAAAGCCAAGATTTTTGGCTTGTGTGTAGGTATTCAATAGGCAATTGCAAACACAGCGCTACCATCATAATCCCCAGTAATCACACCAATTTCCAGATGTTTCAATTTTATGGATGTGTAGAACTATCATGGCTGTGCCTGGCAAATGCTGACTTTATGCCGACACAAAGGACACCATGTTTGCCTTTGTCAATGCTTATTGTGGATGAAACGTGTTGTAAAGGCCAATTATTTGAAGCCCGAACTTTAAGATGATGATCCAAATCTGTACTTATATTTAGAGCTACATGTTTGATTGAGCGGCTGCTACCATTTATCATATTTAAATGAGACAGGTCAGGTTGTGTAGCTCACTCTGTCCTGTATATCCTGTATACGTATGTATGAATGTATGGATTTATATAGCACAAACCTAACAAGTAATCAACAGAGTGCCATGCAAAAAAGGGGAGATTACAGAAAGAGAAGGATCGGTAGTGCCAGTAGAATACAAGAAGGGGAAGAGGCGTTTTCACAGGGTCAATGGACAATTAGATGCTCCTTCAAGAGAAGGGTCTTCAATTCTTTCGATAATTGCAAGAAAAATGTGTCCAATCTAATATGCATGGAGTTATAATTTCAAACCTGGCAGTGGATCTTTCCTTCTTGCATCTCTTTTGCTAATGTTTTGAATCTGACAATGCTGTTCCTTTGTAAACCTCCAGACCTGGTGAATCTTCCAGCCAATTAGGGTAACATTACTAAAATTAACAATAACAGGGGGTCCTTATCACTAGTTTAATGGACACATTTTCACACTGAGCACTTATTTGTCAATCTGGCATGTGGATGGTTGCTGTGATCCCTGATTGTCAGGATACTCTCCTCAGCAAAGTTCAACACAGTGAACCACCAAACGCTCACTGACATTCTATATCACTTCATGGGGATCAGTGAGATCGTCTTCAACTGATTCAAATCCTACCATGCTAACGGAGAGTAATTTGATCAAATGGATTTCTTCAGATCACCAATCATACCCATCACCTGGCAAGTCTTGCAAGGATCCATCCACACTGCTGTGATCTTCACCCTTTAAATGTAACTGCTTGAAAACATCCTAGCTCCACGTGACATCCACATCCACCAAAATGCAGATGACAGACAGCTCTACTTTAAGATATGCTTCATCAAAAACAGCCACTGGCTCAATGCCTGTCTCATATTGATCCAGTAATGTATGTTCAGTGCAACTTACGTGAAGCTCAACCCTTCCAAGGCTGAATTCAACACTGAACAACCTGACATCAAGACCTGGCACTCTGCCTTGAACCTCAAGGCCTTCAAACTCCAGCTGACCAGCTGTGCCAAGTCCCTTGGTATCGATATTGACAAACACCTCACGTTCAAGAAGCACATAGTAGCAAAGGCACAAATGGCTAGGTACCAAGTTTTCTCCTGCGGAAAAACAAGCACAGCATCCCAGAAAACAACTTCAATTCTGCTTCAAATATGCTGCTGCATCAGAAAAAATGCAATGAATATGATGATAGTTGCGCAAGGTGAGTCTTTCAATAAAAAGCACTGTCAACATTTCATCAACTTTTAACAGATTTTAAGTTATATACTGTGATGCTGGAAATGCATCTGAGGGACAGGGCCTCTGAATCCTTGTCCTTTTTCTGTTTTTGCCGTGTGTTCTGTTATGTTTTCTGCCCCAGAGTCCATGTGGGACTCCTGGCAGTGCAGCTCTCTCTTTTGGTTTGGTGAACAGACCCATGGGATACCCTTATGGCACCCATGGGTAGGGGTGCAACCCTGTGCCCCTAGTGTATGTTTTTGGGCACCTGTGGGTGGCCCCAGAGCAGGGTATGGACTGGTGGCAGCTCCGTGCTGAAATTGACAGGTGCTCTGGGTGTCCTCCATTTTGGGATACCCAGGCCCTGCCATTGGGATCTGTTGATTCCTGATAGGAAACAAGATGGCCCCTGTGGCCTCTTGCTTTCTATTGCCTGTTATCTTGTTTTCCCAAAGTCCTGGGAAGCCCTGTCTCTGTCCCTTCCCCCTGACTGGCTGTTGGGTGGAAGTTCCATGTATGGTATTGTTGTGAAGGCCCAGCTAGACTGGCTGGAGCCTTCCCAGTGTCTGTATGTTGTGGGTACCTCCTGTGGGTGGGACCTGGGTGAATGGAGTGTGTGACCAATATACACTTCTTGTTGTGGTTGTCTGGTTTCTGGCATGAGAGACAAAGACTGAGACAGCCCTGCCCGAAACTGGCCTGAATGCAGTGTGTAGTGTTGAATGGCTGGGTACTTGTCCCAATCCACATTTCTTGTTGTGAGTGTCTGGAAGGGAGGAGTGTGGCCTGAATGCACTGTGTGCCTGATTGGCTGACTGACTGCATGAATGCCCTGCAGTATGATTGGCTGCTGAGTGTGTGCCAGCAGCGTGGATGAGAGAGAGGATAGTATATCTGGGGACCTCTCACCACTGGAAAAGTGTTCAGAAGGGACCTTTGGTTGAGAAGCGACCATTGTGCTCCTGAAGCAGCCAGGGAGCTGAGTCTCCACTCTACGAGTAACTGGAACTGCTGATCCTCGACGTCCAGCTGGAAGAAGAAGATTTGCTGTGGCATTTGCTTCGACCGATCCGAAGGCTGACAAATTCATCGAGGGCTGACCCGGAGAGGACCTGGTAAGGCGCCCTCTTCCCGTGCTCCGAGGGACCATCGAGCACCGCTCCATCTTCGCCGAAGCGCCCTGGAAGACAGACCCTCGAAGGGCTGTCGACCCGAGACGGGACCGCCGAGGAGATCGAAGTGAAGCACCCGGACATCGACGCCGTCGAAGTCCATTGCCGTCGACCAGGGTTCGCAGGTTTGTGGAACCGCTGGAGGCCCGTCGAAGTTGTGTTGCCCAGCCGTGGGAACCACTTGACGCCGTGCCGCCGACGACCGGAGCCGTCCGCTCCTTTGCCTAAGAACATTCAATCGAAGGACTCTCTCGACCGCTTCCTCGACCTCTTATCCTGCCGGAGAAAGTCGAGGACGACCAACACGCCGAGGAGAAACCTGCCGGTGGGTTTCCCGCCACCCGATGACCTCAAAGACTCGGACGACTCGACGCCCTTGCTGGGCTCCCGTCTCTACAATCTTTGCGGTCCAGAACTATTGTCATCGAGGTGCCCCGCACACCTCCGCCTTGCAGGACGCCGACGCCCCGACGCCGACGAGCACCGCTCGGACGAAGCTGCCGCCTCTTCGACATCGTTCTACCTCGTTTGTCGACGGACGTTCGACGCCCCGTGCCTCCCGCTTGAAAGGGAAGGCATTCAAGAAGGGCCGTCGATTCCCCGTCGCCGAACAGCGAGTCCCTCGACGTTTGTCGACGCCTCTTCGAGGAGCTCGACTCCACCAGGTACATTGGGGGGGTAAAAACATTATAGGAGAGAATAAGACTTGCAGAGCAATATATGGACTGGGCTTGTGCTATATCTTTCTTTACAGGTTGCCCAGGTGGGGGTATCTCCACACAGAACTGTGCCCAGTGGTAGGGGCCAGTATTCTGCCTATTGCTCAACCATCTTGTTTTCTCTCCTCTCTCTATTGCTGGTTTCACTCTATTGGTCTGTGTGACATTGTACAGTATTGTTCATGCACTTCAATGAGATCTAGGGTGGTACCACTTTAGGATTGTAAATATTTGTCATTGTAGATTTTGCCGGAGTACAAAGTGAGTTAGCATGATGAATGTACATAACCTTAACTTTTGATTATATAAAGACTGTGTTTCTAACCAATACAGAGTTTGGATATTCCTTTGTGGGGGGCTGGGGAATACACTGTACTTAAGAACCAGCCTGCATCACCTCCTGAGAAGCTAGGCCTTGATTGCTCGACCATTGCTACCGAATAGAGAATCTTGGTTGGGGTCTCCTGTGCCTCTCCTCCACCATATAGGGAGTGGGAGTACAGACACCCCCCACCGGTCGTTGAGGCCCGTTCTCTCGCACTGGTGTCAAGCGGTGGGATGCTTATGGTTTTAACAATCAGTGTATAACCGTGCCACTTACAAAGGATATTTGCCCTTTATTGAATTAAGGTTTAGTTGTGTACAAGGTAACTGCATTACAAACAATGGAGTCTATTGCGAATGGAAAATTAACTCGGATGAGCTTGGAGGCTCTCCAGAGTGCTTGTGAAGCTAGGGAGTTAGACTTTGTGGATAAGTCTAGGGCTGAGCTGATAGCTGCCCTGGTGGACTACCAGACTGATAGTGAAACTCTTGATGAGGGGGGGAATGCAACCAATGAGGACTCTGCCCCTGGGGTTTCAGCTGAATCTGTTTCTGGGAATGCCGCCATTCCTGCTGCCTCTGTTCCAAACTCCAGCAATTCCTTAGAGCTTGAGTTATTAAGGATGAAATTGGCCTTTGAATACCGCAAGTTGGAAATAGATGCTGAGCTTAAGAAAGAGGAGTTGGCTCAACAAGTGGAGCTCAAGAATAGGGATCTTGAACTCAAAAATAAGGACCTTGAACTCAAGAGCCAGGACACTGAATGTCAGAGGATCCAGCTAGAGAAAGCTAGAGTGGAGACTTCAGCTAGATCCAGTGAGAGTGTCAGGTCCCCAGCCACCAAGTTTATGAAAGATTTGGTTGGTGTATTTGTGGAGGGTTCGGATATCCTCCAATGGATTGAAGCGTTTGAAATGGCTTGTGAGATTCATGATGTGGATAAAAGAGATTGGGCGAAGTGTTTGTTAAGCAGAGTGCCTCAAACCGGGTATGACTGTATTCTGAAGCTGAGTGTGGAAGAAAGGGGTCAGTACGAGTGTATGAAGTCTGCTTTGATTGCCAAGTTCGGCAAGACACCTACCCAATACCTTAGAAGGTTCAGGGATTTTAAGAAAAAGGAGAATATGTCTTGGGTTGACTGGGTGAGTTCTGCGCACATGAACATGATGGGGTGGATCGATGGATACCAGGTTAAGACTTTTGTTGAATTGTCCCACCTCTTGTTTTTTGAGCATTTCTCTGAAGCCTGTTCACCAGAGCTGCGTCAGTATGTGGCTGACCAGAACATTTTGGACCCCTTTAAGCTGGCTAGGTTGGCTGACAAGTGGGTCTCCCACCGGGTGTCCCCTACGGACTCCAGTGGGAAGGACAAGGATAAAGAGAAGGGGGCCTCTCAGAAAGCTGATGAGTCCCCCAAGCAGTCACAGTCGGGTAAACCAAAACCTTCCTCTCCTAAGACCCAAAAATCTAGTGGGGATAAGTCATCTGGGGGTGGGAATAAGAGTAGTGGTCCACCTGCTGCAAAGCAGGCTCCCAGTGGTTCCAGTACCGTACCCCGCACTCCTGCCGCTTGTTGGGACTGTGGGGCTCTGGATCACAAAAGGGGTGACCCCAAGTGTAAAGGTAAGGCACTTGGAGTACAGGCTGTCAGCCTGGCCTACCCTTACCCCGTGTCTGAGGTGGAGGCCACTGTCCTCCCCTCCTCTGCCGGAATCACATTTGGTGCTCCGTTGGAGATTTCCTTAGTGTCCCTTGGGGCCTGGGACCAGTACGCGGAAGTACTGGCGACTATCCCACAGAACACCTGTAGATTTTTGAGAAGTGTCCTCTTGAATGGCCAGCCTTCTACTGGTTTGAGAGACACTGGGGCAAGCATGACAGTGGTGGACAGGACCCTGCTCAGGCCAGAGGACTATCAAGGTGCTCCTCTGCAAACCACCAGGTTAGCTGGTGGGCCTCCCAAATTATCACCTGTGGCCTTAGTCACACTCATGATTGGAGACAAGACCGCAAAGCTTCCTGTCCTGGTTCAGGACAATGTCCCTGCTAACATTTTGTTAGGGAATGATCTAGTAGAGTTGGGGATCTCGGATGGTCTTCCCATGACTGCTGCTGCCGTCACTAGATCACAGGTGACACCGGGTCTGGCTGTGGGTCAGATACCCGAGCCAAAGGCGAGGCCTAAGGCAAGAAGGAGGAAGACCAAGAAGGCCACCTCTGTGGAGGGAGCACCTTCTCTTCCTGCTGCACCCATTGAGATCCATGCTCTGGACGGGCTGGGTCCAGTGGAAAACCCTAACTCAACTCCTTTGGGAGAAGAGGCAGAAGACTCTCCTGTGGGAGAGGTTCTCAACCCGGAGGATCATCCCGACCTTCAATGCTTGTTAGCTGAAGGGGGACCCTCCCGGGCAGACTTCTGTAAGGGACAGAGAGAGTGCCACTCTCTCGAGGGACTGAGGAAACAGGCCCTGGCCCAGGCACAAGGAGAGGTGCCTAGGTATTTCCGGATTTATTGGGAGGGTGAGCTCCTTGTTAGTGAGCCCACTAAGCCTGAACCTGGTGCCCGCAAGAGGTTGGTGGTGCCCCAGGTTTACAGGCCCTTCCTACTGCAGTTGGCACATGAGGTGCTCTTGGCTGGTCATCTTGGGACCAAGAAGACTAAGCAGAGGCTCTCTGCCCATTTCTACTGGCCACGGATGGGAGTAGAGGTGGAGTCCCACTGCAGGACCTGCCCAACTTGTCAGTTGTCTGGCAAGACTGGAGGCAGTGTCATTGCCCCACTACAGCTGTTGCCAGTGGTTGGCACACCATCTGAGAGGGTGGGCATCGACATCGTCGGTCCCCTTGACCCTCCCTCATGTCTCTTGCTAGCTTCTGGGCAAGAAGAGGATGAGAGTGAGCCCCTTCCTGATTTGCTGCATAGCAACCCTCAGGATGGCTCAGTGGAGGGAGTACATCTCTCTCCAGATTTGACAACAGAGCAACAGAGGGCCTGTAGGGCTTTGCTCCAACAGTATGCCTCTCTGTTTTCATTGAAGCCAGGCCTTACACCGTGGTGTAAGCACGAAATTGACACTGGTGACAGTGTACCTGTCAAAAGCAGGTGCTACCGTATGTCAGATACCGTTAAGAACCACATCCAGGCTGAGGTTGCCAAGATGTTGGATCTAGGTGTTATTGAACCCTCAACCAGTCCCTGGTCCAGTCCAGTGGTCCTTGTCCCCAAGGCAAGTTCCCAGGTGGGTACCAAGGATTGGAGGTTCTGTGTGGACTACCGAGGAGTCAATGCCGTCACCAAGACTGACGCGCACCCATTACCCAGGGCTGATGAGCTCGTGGACACCATCGGTGCTGCCAAGTTTGTGAGCACCTTTGACCTCACTTCAAGCTATTGGCAAATAGCTCTGACGGACCATGCCAAGGAAAAGACGGCCTTCTCAACACCTGAGGGACTCTACCAGTTTAGGGTCATGCCTTTTGGGTTGAAGAATGCCCCTGCCACCTTCCAGAGATTGGTCAATCATGCGCTCAGTGGGCTGGAAGCCTTTTGTGTGGCCTACTTAGACGACATTGCCGTCTACAGTTCCACCTGGGAAGAGCATTTGACACCTCTGGATAGGGTGTTGCAGGCCTTGAAAAGGGCTAACCTCACTATCAAGGCTACCAAGTGCCAGATAGCTCAGGGGAAAGTTACCTATCTTGGTCATGAGGTAGGAGGGGGTCAAATCCAACCTCTCGCCAGTAAAGTACAGGATGTACAGAACTGGGAGACTCCCACTACTCAAACCCAGGTGAGAGCCTTTTTGGGCCTCACCGAGTACTATCGCAATTTCATGGCAGACTATGGGACCATAGCTGCACCTCTGACAGCTCTAACGTCACCCAAGCAGCCTAGGAAGGTTAATTGGACCGAAGACTGTCAGAGGGCCTTTGATGGCTTGAAAGAAAGTCTGTGTAGGGCACCTGTGTTGAGTGCGCCTGACTACAGCCGACCCTTTATCGTCCAGACGGATGCCTGCAACACCGGAATTGGAGCTGTCTTGTCCCAGTTAGATGACAAAGGGAGAGAACACCCTATCATATTCATCAGTAGACAACTCAAGGGTAGAGAACTTAGGTGGGCTACTGTTGAAAAGGAGTGTTTTAGTATAGTTTGGAGCCTTAGGCGTTTTAGGCCCTACCTTACGGGGTCTACCTTCAAGGTCCAAACAGATCATAAGCCCCTGAAGTGGCTTATGCAGATGAAGGGTGAGAACCCGAAATTGCTCAGGTGGTCCATCAGCCTGCAAGGGCTAGACTTCACCATAGAGCACAGACCAGGGAAGAGTCACGATAATGCAGATGGCCTTTCCAGAAGGTATGTTGACCGTCTGGATGAGGGTGTCTATCCCGTGGGAGATTAGACACCCTCCACCTCAGTCTGGGGGGGGGCGACTGTGATGCTGGAAATGCATCTGAGGGACAGGGCCTCTGAATCCTTGTCCTTTTTCTGTTTTTGCCGTGTGTTCTGTTATGTTTTCTGCCCTGGAGTCCATGTGGGACTCCTGGCAGTGCAGCTCTCTCTTTTGGTTTGGTGAACAGACCCATGGGATACCCTTATGGCACCCATGGGTAGGGGTGCAACCCTGTGCCCCTAGTGTATGTTTTTGGGCACCTGTGGGTGGCCCCAGAGCAGGGTATGGGCTGGTGGCAGCTCCGTGCTGAAATTGACAGGTGCTCTGGGTGTCCTCCATTTTGGGATACCCAGGCCCTGCCATTGGGATCTGTTGATTCCTGATAGGAAACAAGATGGCCCCTGTGGCCTCTTGCTTTCTATTGCCTGTTATCTTGTTTTCCCAAAGTCCTGGGAAGCCCTGTCTCTGTCCCTTCCCCCTGACTGGCTGTTGGGTGGAAGTTCCATGTATGGTATTGTTGTGAAGGCCCAGCTAGACTGGCTGGAGCCTTCCCAGTGTCTGTATGTTGTGGGTACCTCCTGTGGGTGGGACCTGGGTGAATGGAGTGTGTGACCAATATACACTTCTTGTTGTGGTTGTCTGGTTTCTGGCATGAGAGACAAAGACTGAGACAGCCCTGCCCGAAACTGGCCTGAATGCAGTGTGTAGTGTTGAATGGCTGGGTACTTGTCCCAATCCACATTTCTTGTTGTGAGTGTCTGGAAGGGAGGAGTGTGGCCTGAATGCACTGTGTGCCTGATTGGCTGACTGACTGCATGAATGCCCTGCAGTATGATTGGCTGCTGAGTGTGTGCCAGCAGCGTGGATGAGAGAGAGGATAGTATATCTGGGGACCTCTCACCACTGGAAAAGTGTTCAGAAGGGACCTTTGGTTGAGAAGCGACCATTGTGCTCCTGAAGCAGCCAGGGAGCTGAGTCTCCACTCTACGAGTAACTGGAACTGCTGATCCTCGACGTCCAGCTGGAAGAAGAAGATTTGCTGTGGCATTTGCTTCGACCGATCCGAAGGCTGACGAATTCATCGAGGGCTGACCCGGAGAGGACCTGGTAAGGCGCCCTCTTCCCGTGCTCCGAGGGATCATCGAGCACCGCTCCATCTTCGCCGAAGCGCCCTGGAAGACAGACCCTCGAAGGGCTGTCGACCCGAGACGGGACCGCCGAGGAGATCGAAGTGAAGCACCCGGACATCGACGCAGTCGAAGTCCATTGCCGTCGACCAGGGTTCGCAGGTTTGTGGAACCGCTGGAGGCCCGTCGAAGTTGTGTTGCCCAGCCGTGGGAACCACTTGACGCCGTGCCGCCGATGACCGGAGCCGTCCGCTCCTTTGCCTAAGAACATTCAATCGAAGGACTCTCTCGACCGCTTCGTCGACCTCTTATCCTGCCGGAGAAAGTCGAGGACGACCAACGCGCCGAGGAGAAACCTGCCGGTGGGTTTCCCGCCACCCGACGACCTCAAAGACTCGGACGACTCGACGCCCTTGCTGGGCTCCCGTCTCTACAATCTTTGCGGTCCAGAACTATTGTCATTGAGGTGCCCCGCACACCTCCGCCTTGCAGGACGCCGACGCCCCGACGCCGACGAGCACCGCTCGGACGAAGCTGCCGCCTCTTCGACATCGTTCTACCTCGTTTGTCGACGGACGTTCGACGCCCCGTGCCTCCCGCTTGAAAGGGAAGGCATTCAAGAAGGGCCGTCGATTCCCCGTCGCCGAACAGCGAGTCCCTCGACGTTTGTCGACGCCTCTTCGAGGAGCTCGACTCCACCAGGTACATTGGGGGGGTAAAAACATTATAGGAGAGAATAAGACTTGCAGAGCAATATATGGACTGGGCTTGTGCTATATCTTTCTTTACAGGTTGCCCAGGTGGGGGGATCTCCACACAGAACTGTGCCCAGTGGTAGGGGCCAGTATTCTGCCTATTGCTCAACCATCTTGTTTTCTCTCCTCTCTCTATTGCTGGTTTCACTCTATTGGTCTGTGTGACATTGTACAGTATTGTTCATGCACTTCAATGAGATCTAGGGTGGTACCACTTTAGGATTGTAAATATTTGTCATTGTAGATTTTGCCGGAGTACAAAGTGAGTTAGAAGATGAATGTACATAACCTTAACTTTTGATTATATAAAGACTGTGTTTCTAACCAATACAGAGTGTGGATATTCCTTTGTGGAGGGCTGGGGAATACACTGTACTTAAGAACCAGCCTGCATCACCTCCTGAGAAGCTAGGCCTTGATTGCTCGACCATTGCTACCGAATAGAGAATCTTGGCTGGGGTCTCCTGTGCCTCTCCTCCACCATATAGGGAGTGGGAGTACAGACACCCCCCACCGGTCGTTGAGGCCCGTTCTCTCGCATATACTATCTTAATTGCAGAGTCATACACGTTCATCACTCTGCTTCGTGCTGTGTTCATTGACAGAATAGAGTCTCCAGATAGAAATAGGCATTTTTCCCACAATAAACTGAGGCACAGTCGGGGGTCGTAACATTTTCACCCTGATTCATGGATTATTTGCGCCAAAAAAAAACGGGATTTGTGCGCCATTCTGCCTGCAAATCCCTGTTTAACTAAAGGGGATTTGCAGGCAGAATGGCACACAAATCCCATTTTTTGGCGCAAATAATCCATGAATCAGGCAGCCTATTTGATTAAAGGTCTCAACAATACTTGACATTGAATAGTAAATAATGAGTATTAAACAGACAAAACCAGGTAAAATAAAAAAAAAATCACCAATGACTATTCTCTAAGAAAAAAACATACTGTGTAATGTGACCACAGCTGATGACAAGTAAGGCCTTCAGTAAAATAATTATTGCAATATTAGACTTTAATACATGCAGGCAGAGTAAACATTGTCTTGCTATGTATTCTATATGCATATTAAGTGATGTGTAAAACTGATCTCTCAAAGCTTATTTTCTATAGATGGATTTGCAGGGAATGCAGTTAAACATATAGACCCTCGTATTTAATCCCCAGAGTCTCCATTGCTCATTTGATTTAAATATCCAAGTATTGGATTGTTCATGGTACTATGGATTAGAGAAATTATCCCATAAAATTCCAGGTTTTTTTCATAGCTCCATAAGAGATTACATGGACACGCATAGCAAACAATATTGTTTTACAAATACTGTCGCAATATCGGAGTCAGTTGTTATTGTCGTAGAGTGTAGAGATGTATGCCCACATGAATCAACTTATAAGATGCTCTATAAGTCCAGAAATACCTGTCTCAGTTGTTTTCTTTGTCCGTTGCTTTCGTTGGCATTTGTCTATTTGATCTGTTCTTCGACCATCCTGCCTGGAAGTACCTATTATTTTGAGATTTCAGAACTATCTTCTGGCTGTTACCTTGATTAAAGATTCCCTGGTTGAAAGAGAAAAACAATCTTCCTTCATTTCACATTTAACCTCCTCTACCTCATTAAGAACACAGAAAACACAAAGAAATTACCCTTTGTTGAAAGTTGATTATTTCTGGTCTGGTTCTCTCAGCAGTGTCAAAACAATAATGGGAATTGGACCTAAAATCGGGTTATCAAGGTCTACAGTAAAATATTGGGCACCAACAGCCATTCCGATAGATGAGTCTTTACTCAAAGTTATACTTTTAGGATAATTATATTCCACCAGTATTCAAACAGTATTCTGTGTAAGGTCTCCTAATTGTGGCAGATCCAGAAAAAGTTCCTGTTGAAGACAGATATTATTGTAATTTATGAAGGCTGACACATTTTGTAAGGTTTGCACTTTCTTTAGACATGGTACATTGTCAGATGTCCCCATTGACAATCACCTCTTTTAGTAAGACTTCATCAGTATAAGGTAACGGATAATCAGACCAATATTGTTTTCATTAGCACCCAGGGCGAGGGAGCAGCCAATCAGGATCTGTGGATCATGGGCTGAAACTGCTGATCTCAGTCCACATTCCACAAAACCCACACGCTGCCTCCCCTGCCCCGGACAACCATCTTCTCCACACCCTTCTTTCACTTTTTTAAATATTCCCAACCTCCCTCCCCAGGACAATTTACCGCTGCTTCTCTCCGTCTCCCTTTGCCAGCCGCAACGGAAATGGAAGAGTGGCTCCTTAAGGAGCCCCACATTCCATCTTTATGATGGCCATCCTTGAACTGTCATTTCTATGAATGAACGGGACGCCGTGCGGTCCCCCATACATTCATAGAAAATACCCCAATATCAACACCCCGGGTCACTGCTTTGGTAACTCAGGCTGATAATGGCGTGAGTTACACATTGCATGGGCTACACCAGGAGTAATGTCCCAGTGTCCTCATTAAATGCCCTCGGCCCCTTCACTCTGGCCTTTAACTATGGCTCCCTGGGACGTTATGCCCCCGGTGAAGCCGGGTTACTAACACCATAATATTGTCATAGCTTGTAGTGTTACCCCCTAATAACTTTGTTAATTCTGATGCTGTTATTAATGGTGAATCAATGGATATTGTAGTTTCTGACACATTTCTAATGACCCAACGATTATGTCTGATAGATTTTATTGCAAGGGAAATGTATGACATTCACATTTTAGGGAGTAGTTTTGAATTTTGAGATTCTTGTCCAACTTCCCATTTATTTATCAAATGAAAAGAAGGAATGGTGTAATCCTTTTGCAGTCATTGAGCCAAATATTTGCCTACTAAGCATTTTCCATTGTGTAGACCCTGGGTCTGCAAACATTGATTCCTAGATGTTTTAGAGTACTACTACCTTCAGCCATACCCAGCACAGTCAATGGTGACAGGTCATGAGAGTCTTATTCCAAAACATGTGGACAGACAGAGGTTTCAGACCCATGGTTTAGACAGACACATCTGAATAGCGGTAATTCCCTTCATTTATCAGGATAGAAAAATATATTTATGGATTTTGGTTAGACTATGTATTATCTTTTCAGAATTACTGCTTAGAGGACTTTGAATTTCCTTGAAAATCTCTTGACAATAAAACATGAGGGTTTTTTCTGTCTAGCATAAGGAAACGTTGTTGATGTTGTTGATGTGTGGAATGTTGATTTTAATAGATGAGATGGGGTCCCTTTACTCTTTGGTTCATCTGCTGAGATGATGCGGTCTGGCACCTGGTTATTTCAAAACTAAAATTATTTTTGGTTAAGGTATTGTTAACTCAATTGACAAGTGTCATTTAAAGCAACATAATTTGTATGGGTTTTTATATTTATTGGGTAGTTACTATTGGTTCAGTGGTCCTGCATCATGTAATAAATTAGAAGTGGTAAGCTCCAGAGGAGGTCTTTCACCAGTGGGTGTACCATGTAGAGCCATGAAATTCATCAGATGGGCCAGCTAGTGTCATCAGATTTTATCTCCAATTAAACAATCTTATCTACTGGGATTTCCTTTCCATCAAAAATATCAACTTCTCTCAGAAGAGGTTGCGCTGCAGAAAGAATTTAGTTTGAGTTGTCAAAGATATTGATTGATATCTACGTTGCTTGTGACCCCGTTCCTACAAGAGCCAGAAAGTCACAATCAGAAAAGGAGCACTACATTAATATTTCTTATTCTAGCTGACACAGATGATCTGATTTACTAGATAACTTGGCATGTATTACTTTAATGGCAGAGATTTTATGTACTTGACTTTGTGTTTCTCACAATGTAGGCATTTCCATCCCTGAGATCAAGTTCATGTGGGTCAGAATGGGACCTAAAAATACACTTGGCAATCAAATCAGCGGTATGTATTTCCCCCCATACCCATAGATTCCCTGCTACTTAACCCTTTCAGAAAGTAGACTTAAAATCACCTGTAAGAAAAGGAGCAGCTGTTCTTTCTGAAATGTCTCTTACATTGATCTTAGATTGGCTGTGCCGGATCTCATGTCTTTGCATTCACTGTTGAATATCTTTAGCTGTTTCAATAAATGTTTTCTAGAACAGTTTGATGTCTTCAATCCACTTTACTGAGGTTTTAATCATCTTTAAAAGACAAATCCCCTAGTGCTGTCTATGCTGAGATTTGCACCCTCACAATGGTAATTATCCAATTTCTGTGTTCATTTAAAGGTTAAGATGCCATCAATATTGTTTTTTTCAGGTTTTTGATATGATTCAGAGGCAGGTTTAAGGGAATAAAAGAAGAATTCTCTCAGGCTTGTCATATGTTTTCCTCCTTAGGCTCATTTTTATCTTCCCCACATATGTTTCTTATTTGAACATAATTCCTCCGGTTGTAACCTGGAGGGAGTGGTTGGTCGAATGGGTGGGTTGTTTTTTGGAACATTGTAATAATGAGCCAAACTTTCCCTACTTTCTGGGCTGTCTGAATGTCTCTGTCGATTCCTCTGTTCCTCCCTGGGTGGATTATTGGCCCTTCTAGCATAAGGGCTCTGTTAGCTCTTATAGTTACTATTGTAGTATTCATATTTGGGTCTCTAGTCCACATGGTAATGGGATATATTATCCAGGAATCTATGAATAGAAGGGTGAACCTTGTTCTATACATTTCGATCAGGAGGAGGTGTTGCAAATAGCTCCTTGATGTATTCTCTCACTCTGTGATAAGGGATATATATATATATATATAGCACACAATAGGCTTTGAACCTAGGTACTGAGGTCAAACATATGTTTCAGTCTGAGCTGGCTTTCTTTTTTGTAGGCATGGTGGAGGAATGCGGTTCCTTCACCACAGCTATGACCTTAAGGTCTACTGCTGCAGGCGTCTGTTTGGCATTCCTTTTATTCTTGGAGTTATTGGATTCTGTACGACATAGAACCCTGTAGCCCCTGTGATAATCCACTGCAACAATATACAGTCATCAAAATCTTGGCTTGAGTCTTTGCATATTTTGGTAGGGAATTGAAAAATATGGTCATAAAATCTTGACCATTGGTATTGACCTACCATGAAATCTGAGATAATGCATGCTTTAGTTGCTAGATAAAGTCTCTAGGGGGCAAATATTAAAATATTGTTAATCACAGATTTTTTTATGAGAACTAGAAGAGTGTAACACAGCATTAACTGATGTTGGTTTCCAAAATGTTTTAGTTTTGAAACCAGCTGTGGAAGCAAAAATATTTAGATCCAGAAAATCAATTTAATGGGTGCTAGATTGGTGGGTGAATTGTGACCCCAATGATTGTCATTAAGAAATTTGACAAATTGAGATAGGCATTCCTCAGTACCAGTCCAAATCATTCTAGTGCATTAATTTGCTCTGGAGAAGATATCTGTTGTTATCCACCTAATAGAGTACGTGATATAGTACTCGATTCACCCAATATGGCGGCTATTCCAGACCACGGGTTACGGTACTGTTGACTGTCTAGTGCCGGGTTATAGCTACGGACAAGCTTAGCAACGCGTCCTCCCTTTGATTCATTGCAGTGCCGGAAGGCTGGTAAGCAAGACGCTTCTTGAAACTCACACGGTCCCTAACTGGACCAATTGATTGCGAATGAGTAAGCACGAGCCCGCAGTTAATGAGGGTCTATTTTGTCTCTCTTTCTTTCCTTAATTGGCCTATTATGATCCGGCTTCCTTGAACACGCTACTTCCTGACACTTCAATGATGATGATTTGGATATGCTGCAGTTCTCTAAATATTATTGTGTATCTGCAACTGCAGTTGTAATTAAGGTAAATTCGTTTTTATTTGGATTTTTTCGCTTATGAAGTTTATGGTTGCCTTTTTTCATAGTCAATACAATCTCTGCAATTGGAATTTTTGGTTATATTTTTTAGATTCTTAAATTGGATACGTAGCCTATGCATGGCAGATTGCATATATTTGGTGAGTTTATATGTATTTCACAACAGTAAGAGAGATCATGAATTGATAGATTTTTCATTTAGTCATTACTTATACATCTTTTTTGGTAAACGATAAATTACTAATATTAATTTTGAAGATGCCTCAGATACTACTCATGGTTGTTTATATACCGCTTTGACTAACTGCTTGTTTCTTTCATTTTTCTCTTCTCCTTTCTCTCCTTATTTGTTCATTATGTGAATTATCGTGATGTCACTACCTGAATTGGTAATGTGCATAGCTTTTAAATTAACTGGATTTGATTACCATTTGCGATTGATTTGCTAATATTTTCACTAATCATTTATTTATGGTCTCGCCCCATGTCATGCAACCTCTATTTTGTCCCCCATTCTAATGTAATTGGATCTAACTTTGGACATGTGAGAATATCAATATACTTCTCATTGTAACAGCCTCAGATGAAGAGCTTTGCTCGAAACATGTACCAGGCTGTTTGGGCTGTTTAAGGCTGCTCAGTACAATTAAAAATCTTTATAACTGTATAAACGTGAAATTGTCTAATGTGGCGAGTTTTGACTATTTACATATTATTCTCTAAACACTGAATGTGGATGCGGGGCTAGGCATTCACAACCAAAATAGTTGTCCGCTGCCGCTCATTAACCTATCATATAACGGTGATAGCGCTGGTATTCTCTGTGGACTTTTTGCCCACTTCTCCTCATTTTTATGATATTACATTAAAAAGCTTTTGATGGCTTTTATACTTTTGAACTTTCTGCTGTGATCTGCCTTTTTCATCTTTGGGATTTGAGTGCGAACTCCCTAAGAATCAAAGCTGCTACTTGAATCCCCTTCCCTGCTTGCATTTCTCCTCTGTGTGTTGTTTTTGGGGATGCCTCTTCAAGGCCTGGGACAAGGATTCCTCTTCATTTCGCTTTCTACTGACCTCCTCAGAGATTTGTTCCAGGTATATTTGTTCAGGGCTGGATGGTATGATAGTTTCCCTTCAAACACTTGAAAATATACATTGTCCCACTTTTCTTGTAATCTGTTCACTTCCATAAGGTCTCTAAAGGAGAATGGGGATTAAATAATGCCCCTTGATTAGCTAAATAGTCTATTTGTTATATCATTATCTGGAGTTAAAGATCTATGAATTCACATTGCTATAGCTCATTCACACATTGCAGTTTGAGAAATATGTAATTTCCTCTCCTGTCCACTTCTGACACATTCAGTGGACCACTCCTCCCACACTCCATTCATTGGTAGGTCAAGGGACTGTTCTGCATCTGACAGACTAATAACTTTGCCCCCCTGGACCAATCCTCACACAACTTTGCAAACATAGTATATGGCAGCCTGTCAGATCGATCCTGCAAAGTTTGGTGAGGTTTCGTCAAGGGGGAGGAAAGTCATAGGGGTGGTCCCAAAATGTATGATTTTACCCATACTCAATGAAAAAACAAAAGTTGGTCATGTCTACAGCCCAAACCGCTGTATGGTTTTTCGCCAAATTTGCGGCAGGAGCGATGGCTTGCTGCCGAAAATGTGCTTTTGTACATTTGGTGTAAACCCATCCAGTAGTTTTTTTTTTTTTTTTTTTTTTAAACAAGAAAAAAGTAGGCACACAAAAATCTGTGATATCTGTGTTCGGTCCGCAAACTCACTTCCCTGTTCCATCCGCGGACGGGCCTCCGATTGGCACAGAGGGTGGCATTAGGTCTGCTGACATGGGATGTGTTCACTGAATGGATGGTGAAAAGGGTGAGGTGCGTCAGATTTTGGGAAACGCCCGCCATGTTGGATTCGCAGACCGCGCCCGTTGTCCGCGAACATAGCGGTAAAACAACATTGAAAAACACAACATTGCACTTTTCAAACTTATCAAACAATCTCTGGGGAGGTGAGGGGTGATGAGGATGGGATTGGATATGGCCTTAAAAATCAAAAAAACTGGCATGTTTCTTCTCTGATGTCCGCAAACAGTCCAGTGCAGTCCTGTGATGTCCGCGAACAGATTAGATGCTTGGGGACATCAATGCTTATTTGTGCATTGCAGGGTTGGTGAAAAGGAATTTTTGGATGGCTTGTATCTTTGGTGCCACTCAATGAAACTGCATGAAATTTGGGAATTTTATTCGAGACCTGATTCCGAATGGTTTAAGAAAGTACAGTGCTGTTTTGTCAGATGGGAACAAAATTAGAGGGGGTTTCAAAATATTGTAAAGGATTATAAATGTGATGTCATTTGACAAATTTGCACAAAAGATTGGAAAAAAGATTTTAGATCTAGATATAAATGTTTTTGCAAAGTTTGGTGGAGTTTTGTCAAGAGGTGGCTAAATTAAAGTGGGGGTCTAAACATTTTTAGATGGCTTATAACTTTGTTACCATTTGACAAATATAGATACAAGTTTACAGAAAGATTAGAGACCCAACATTGAATTTTTGTCAAAAGCATCAATGGACTTTGACCATTTTGACACTTTTGAATAAATAAAACATAGGCGGATTTCCAGCAATTTCGTGTAAGAATCATTGGCAAGGACCTGAAAGCATGGTTTTGCAAATGTGTCCATGTGTGGACATTTTTTGACAAGTGTCATATTGTAGTTACAAAAAATAGTGATATACCTTTGGTGACTGAGGTATAACTTGTGGCAATGGGCAGTGGCCAGATTGTCCGGGTCATGTCATAAAGTCATTGTGATGCTGGAAATTAATTGGAGGGACAGGGCCTCCATATCCTTGTCCTGTATTGCTTTATCATGTATGTTCTGTCTTGTTTTCCTCACAGGAATTCATGTGGGATTCCTCGTGGTGCGGTTCTTCCTCTTTTTGGTTTGGTGAACAGACCCTTGGAAAACCCTTATAGCACCCATGGGTGGGAGTATGACCCTGTACTACTAGTGTATGTTGTTGGGCACCTGTTGATGGCCCACAGAGCTGGGCATGGGCTGGTGGCAGTTCAAATGTGAAGTTGACAGGTGCGCTGGACATCCTCCATGTTGGGGATAGCCAGGTCCTGCCATTGGAATCAGTTGATTCCTGATAGAAACAAGATGGCTCCTCTGGCCTCTTGCTTTCTATCGCCTGTAACCTTATTTTCCCAAAGTCTCGGGAATCCCTGACTCTGTCCCTTACCCCTGACTGGTTGTTGGCTAGAAAGTCCATATATGGGAGTGTGGGGAAGTCCAGGCCAGACTGGCTGGAGCCTTCCCCAATGACTTTATGTTGTGGGTACGCCTGTGGGGTCGGAACTGGGTAAATGGAGTGTCTGCCAAATATGCATTTCATGCTATCGGTGTCTAGTATCTGGTGTTTGACACAATGACTGAGACAGCCCAGCCCAAAACTGGGATGAATGCAGTGTGGAGTGGTGAATGGCAGAGTTCTTGTCCGAATCTGGGTGGAGAAGAATGGCCTGAATGCACTGTGAGCCTGATTGCCTGCCTGCCTGCCTGCATGAATGCCCTTCTGAATGATTGCTTGCCTAGTGTGGCCCAGCAGAATGAATGAGAGACCAAACAGTATATCAGGGGACCTCTCACTGATGAAAATTGTTCAGAAGCTGAAGTTGATACTTGATGCTTAACCTTGAAGCCCACTGGAAGAAGAAGAATTGCTGCTGCTGTCCTTCACCAATCTGTAAACTGCTGTGCCTTCAAGGAACCGATCCAAGAGAGGACCTTGCTAGGAGATCTCTTCCTGAGCTACAAGCGACCATCGTACACCAGCTGATATTTGCCAAAGCTCCATGGATGTCGAACCCACGAAAGGCTGCCGACCGCAGACAGGGACCGCCGCAGAATCATGAAGCAAAGCACCCGGACATTGAAGTCCATCACCATTGATGACCGCTGTCGCCAACCGGATTCTCACTGCTCCTTTGCCTAAGACATTTGATCCAAGGACTCCTTTGCTCATCAACGTCGACTGCTTTCTTCCTGCCGGAGAATGTCAAGGCCGCCGACGACTGAGGAGAATCCGCCGGTGGGTTTCCCACCACACAAAGACCACAGAGACGCTGACGCCCCGACGCCGATGCTGGGCCAAAGTTCTTCATCGACTCTTTGTGGCAACAAACACTTGTCGTCGAGGTGCGCCACATGCCTCAGCTTGCAGGACATGTTCGACTGATCGTCAAAGAACACCGCAAAAGCTGAAGCTTCTGCTGCAATGACAGTATGCACCCTTTTCTTCACCGACTCTCGAAGAGCTGTGGCTCCTGCCTTAAACGGAGTGCACTCAAGAAGGGCCCATTGACGCCTCACTGAAGAACTCTACGAAACCAGGTACCTTGGGGTCTTAGAACCTTTAGAAGGAGTCAAGACTATATTAACCATAATTGGATTGGGCTTTTCAATACACTTTATTTACAGGTTGCCCAGGTGGGGGGATCCTCGCACAGAACGGACTCTAGGTAGACAGGTGACTGTTCTGCCATTGCTTGATTTAACTTGTTTTCTTTCTGTGTCTATCGTTGGTTCATTTTACAATCTGATTCATATGCTATTGTGTGGCTGTTAGCCATGGACTCATTTTAAATGAATTCATAGAAAGAGTGGTACCACATAGACCTATATATAATTGCCATTATAGTATTGCCAGAGGACAAAGTGTGTTAATGTGATTGTACATATACCGCATTACCTCCTGAGAGCTAAGCCTTGGTGGCTCGACCACAATACCAATACAGAGAATCTTGGCTGGGGTGCTCTGTGCTTCGACTCTGCCATATAGAGAGCAGGACTGCAGATACCCGCCTCAAGTCTTTACAGTCATGACCAAGACTATCTGGCAACTGGCCATGACCACGAGGGATGACCAATGGGGATAAAGTGGCCATGTCCACGAGGGACCGGCTATGTGGTAAAGCTTTTAAAAATTGTGATAGATTTGTAAGGGAAAAATAAATGTGCTTGTGGTAATATGATCATAGGGTTCTCTCTTAGTCTTATGCAGGCCACCATGGGAAGGGAAGAGGGTCTTTGTATGTAGCCCTGCCTTCCCTTTCCATGGTGGCCGTTTTGGAAAAGGATTTTCCTTCCTACAGCAGGACGCTGCGCATGTCCTGGTGTAAGAAGAAACATCCTTCTTTTCTGGCAACCCGGGTTATCACTTTGACAACCCGGGGTTGTAATAGCCTTCATCCCCAATTGCAGGGGCTAGAACAGGGATAACGGTTCGGAGCCTCGTTCTCTGCCCTCGCTTTTCTTGGGCCAATAACTTGGTCTGGTCAGCCATTACCCCCCGTTCCAGTCCCTAGAATGGGGAATAAACACCACATTATTTCCATTAGCATGACACAAAATGCTAATGGAAATGTTGGAAAATCTTATTGAGTCTATGTACTTTACTGAAAAATGTAAAGTAGATGGAGTCTATAAGATTTGTCTTTTTATTTAACTGTGAAAGTTTTTGTTATTGTTAGAACATAAGGTGGGGAGGGAAATGGGGGAAGAGGCACCAAACACTAATATGGAGGGGCAGGTGAACAGGAGAATATGTTGCGTGTGTGTCACATCTAAGGTAGAGGGCAGCGCTTCTCATGCTCCTTGATTACAGCTTCAAAGGCACTTCGGAATTGCTCCCCACTGCACAGTGGCGTGTTTCAATATATACAGATGACTGTTGCCTTCAAAAGATATGGGTCAACAGCCTGGTTTATTGCTTGCAAGGTAGCTGGATTTTGTGTCCCATAGAAGGAGGCTGTGTTGTTACAGTATTCTTTGAGGAAGATGAGGTGGAGGAAGACAGCCTACTACTTGCTAAGAAAGGAACAGCCTTTCTCAGAGCATTATGGCAGTTGGATTGGGTGTGGCGGCACACTGAGATGGTCCCGTAGGAGTACTGTCCTGGTTGTCCGTGACTGAGTACATGTACTTAGTGCATTTCACTTTGGAGCTTTAGCCTTTTGTACATTCCCAACAGTGGTAAAGAACTGACACACCCATGATTCACTCTCGGTGGTAGAGGAAGGCACTTCGTCTACCACATCATCTTGGTCCTCTTCATTATCTTTAGAAGTACTGCCCTTTTTATTTGTGTAGGTCCTCCAGCTGGTGGTGGTGGTGGAGGTTCTTTGGTAGGAGGGATGGCAATAGATCCAAGTATGTGCTCTGTTCTAGATTGTTAATTGATAATGAGTAAGTATAGGTTTAGGAGCTGTGCAAGGGGAACATTTTGAGCTTGAAACTTTCTAGATCAGTAGAAAGTGCAGTTCCAAACTGTTCGTGAAGCACAGACCCATTTGCAAAGTGCGGACACATTCGCAAACACGTCATCATGCTGCATGCGCGCGTGCAGTCACGTGACACTGTTCGAAAAGTCTGCAATGTGGTCAGCCATTCATGAGCGTTCACGGACAAAAAAACGAGGAAAAAGTTGCAAAAGTGTATAGAAGTGTCAAAAATGATGCTAGAAGGTGGAAAATGGCAGAGTTTTAAGGTGAAACTTTGTAAATTGAACAAACATGTTGCTACATGTGGGTAAGTATGATATTAGTAAGTTGTATGAAATTAGCATACATTGGAAAAAAACATGGAATTTACTGAAAAAACAAAAGGACGTTATGGTTCAGTTGCACTAATAAAAACCTATGAAATTAACTAAAACAACTTTGGTGAAGTGATGTTATGGTTAAATTGCACTAACACAAACCTATGAAATTCAATGAAAAAAACTTTGCTAAAGGGATGTTATGATTACAAATAAAACAGAAAAATCTCAGAAATTCACGCAACCAGAACTCATGCCACCACTGTGCACTGCTAAGACTAACACCCAGGACATCAAAGATGACATCACAAATAGCATTGCATATGTGGAACTAATGTTGATAAGGGGTTGTGTTTATAATGTTGGCAACAGGATGTCCGGGGTGATCGGGAGACCTATCATGAACTACTTATTCTATTAAAGTCTGTACTCATCTAAACAAAATATTATATTGGAGTCTTGTTGTTAATACAAAAACCTAATCACACATACGCATAGGCAATGGTTGCAGCATACACAATTTAAGTACAATATTTATAATCTTGTAATTTTGGATAGTAAAATAATGAATGCTACCTTATTAGAATTTTGAGTAATGTTAAACATGTAATAACTAATAATTCAACACTTACTACACACTTGTGCTAGTACAAAAAATACATATGAAGACCCACAATATATACAAATCAGAGGCACATACAACAAAACTAAAGTAAGGAAAAAAGAAACAGTGTCACCAGAAAAATGTTAATAACATTAAAGTTCATCTTCATGTACACACATGAATTATGTGTTTGAGGCCTGCTTATTGCCCCATGTATGTCCACCATGAGTTGAGACCAAACCCTAAGGAAAGTACTTTAAAAACGTACGACAAGGTTTATCGTCTAGATACATAGCACCTTTTTTAATGTTAATATTCTGACTGTCAGTGAACAAAACCACCTGGACTAGATATGTCAGTGAACAAAAACAAGTGGCCCAGATATTTCATGTCATCAGTGATGTCATCCTTGAGATTTGTGATGTCATCTTTGATGTCCTGTGTGTTAGTCTTAGCAGTGCACGTTGGTGGTGTGCATTATGGTTGCTTAGCTTACCATAACTGGCAAATTTCTGGGGGGTTTCGGTTTTACTTGTAACCTTAATGTCCCTTTAACAACGTTTCTTCATTGAATATCACAGGTTTTTATTAGTGCAACTTAACCATAACGTCTCTTTAACAAAGTGTTTTAATAGCAATGGATTGTGTTGTCATTGGGTTCACCGTGTAGTATTGTGTGTATCTTATTCATATTGTTTTTGTGAAGTTTAATTTGATTTTAATAAAGAATGATTGAGTTATTTTTTTGCCAGTACAATACTTTATATTATATGGCCACGGTAGCCATGTAGCCATTTAGTTATGGTTAAGTTGCTGTTTCCATAGGAAGAGCACTTTTTGGGTGGCTTATAACTTCGCTCTCCCTGGACTGATCCTCACCAAACTTTGCAAAAAAAAGTATTTGGGTCACTGTGATTTTTTTTGCAAAGTTTGGTGAGGATTCGTCCAGGGGGGGGCAAAGTTATAGGGGGGGTCCCAAAACTTTTTTTTTTCCCATAGACTGAATGGGAAAAAAAATTTGCTCGCACCTACAGCCCAAACCGCTGGACAGATTTCCACCAAATTTGGACCAGGAGCAGCGGCTTGGTCCCAAAAGTGTGCTTTTGCAAATTTGGTGAAAATCCGTCCAGTAGATTTTTTTAAAATGACCAAAAAGTAGGTAAAAAAAAAATAGTGATATCTGTGTTCGGTTCGCGGACACACTTCCCTGTTCGCTCCGCGGACAGTGTCCTGATTGGCCAATCGTCTGGCGTGATGTTCGCGGACATGCAACGTGTTCGCTGATTGGACGGCGTGGAGCGTGAAGCGCGTCAGATTTTTCGGTAGCGCCCGCCATCTTGGATTCGCGAACGTCCGCGCACAGCGTGGTGAAACTTTGTTCAAAATGTGTATTTTGTAGAGTGTGTTGGTGTGTAGGAGTGTTTGGGGAGGGTGGGAGTGTATGAGATAGGATGAAAGTTGTGTTTTTTATGTGTTGGACATTCTTTTTGTGTTCGATTTGTTTGCGGACATCAAGGGTGTTCTGAAATGTTCTAAATAAACTGACTGGGGGGTGTTCTAAGGACTCAATATTTGTCCGTTTTGTTCGCAAGCAAAGTGAAACTGTTCTAAGAACACTCGCGGTGTCCGGGGAGTGTTCGTAGGGGGTGTCCTGAGGACGCTGTTCGTATTGTTCTCTGTCAAGTTGAATGTGTTCTAAGAACACCCGCGGTGTCCTGAAATGTTCGCAAATAAACAAAATGGGGGTGTTCTGAAGACGTTTTTGAGAACACTCCCGGTGTCCTGAAATGTTCGTAGGGGGTGTCCTGAGGAAGCTGTCCGTATTGTTCTCTGTCAAGTTGAATGTGTTCTAAGAACACCCGCGGTGTCCTGAAATGTTGGCAAATAAACAAAATGGGGGTGTTCTGAAGACGCTTCTAAGAACACTCGCGGTGTCCGGGTAGTGTTCGTAGGGGGTGTCCTGAGGACGCTGTCCGTATTGTTCTCTGTCAAGTTGAATGTGTCCTAAGAACACTCGCGGTGTCCTGAAATGTTCGCAAATAAACAAGATGGTGGTGTTCTGAAGACGCTTCTAAGAACACTCCCGGTGTCCTGGAATGTTCGTAGGGGGTGTCTTGAGGACGCTGTCCGTATTGTTCTCTGTCAAGTTGAATGTGTTCTAAGAACACCTGCGGTGTCCTGAAATGTTCGCAAATAAACAAAATGGGGTTGTTCTGAAGACGCTTCTAAGAACACTCGCGGTGTCCGGGGAGTGTTCGTAGGGGGTGTCCTGAGGACGCTGTCCGTATTGTTCTCTGTCAAGTTGAATGTGTCCTAAGAACACTCACAGTGTCCTGAAATGTTCGCAAATAAACAAAATGGGGGTGTTCTGAAGACGCTTCTAAGAACACTCGCAGTGTCCGGGGAGTGTTCGTAGGGGGTGTCCTGAGGACGCTGTCCGTATTGTTCTCTGTCAAGTTGAATGTGTCCTAAGAACAGTTGCGGTGTCCTGAAATGTTTGCAAATAAACAAGATGGTGGTGTTCTGAAGACGCTTCTAAGAACACTCGCGGTGTCCGGGGTGTGTTCGTAGGGGGCGTCCTGAGGACGCTGTCCGTATTGTTCTCTGTCAAGTTGAATGTGTCCTAAGAACACTCGCGGTGTCCTGAAATGTTCGCAAATAAACAAGATGGTGGTGTTCTGAAGAAGCTTCTAAGAACACTCCCGGTGTCCTGGAATGTTCGTAGTGGGTGTCCTGAGGACGCTGTCCGTATTGTTCTCTGTCAAGTTGAATGTGTCCTAAGAACACTCGCGGTGTCCTGAAATGTTCGCAAATAAACAAGATGGTGGTGTTCTGAAGACGCTTC
Source organism: Ambystoma mexicanum (assembly GCF_040938575.1). Taxonomy (NCBI): domain Eukaryota; kingdom Metazoa; phylum Chordata; class Amphibia; order Caudata; family Ambystomatidae; genus Ambystoma; species Ambystoma mexicanum. The sequence goes on from NC_090937.1 coordinate 512,071,686, forward strand.
TAAGAACACTCGCGGTGTCCGAGGAGTGTTCGTAGGGGGTGTCCTGAGGACGCTGTCCGTATTGTTCTCTGTCAAGTTGAATGTGTTCTAAGAACACCCGCGGTGTCCTGAAATGTTCACAAATAAACAAAATGGGGGTGTTCTGAAGATGTTTTTGAGAACACTCCCGGTGTCCTGGAATGTTTGTAGGGGGTGTCCTTTGGACGCTGTCCGTATTGTTCGTTGTTAAGTTGAAAGTGTTCTAAGAACTATCGCGTTGTTCTGAAATGTTCGTAGGGGGTGTCCTGAAAACGGTGTCCGTATTGTTCGCTGGCAAGTTCAAAGTGTTTTAAGAACACTCACATTGTTCGCAGACATTAAAAGTTTCCCATAGATCATAGTTGAAATGTTTGACTCTATGGATGTGATATGCTGCGGTGGTTGTTGGCATGGCATACAGTCTTGGGTGCATGGCCATTTGGCCATGCACCCAAGACTGTATGCCCTGGCAACAACCACCGCAGCATATCACATTCATATTTGCTTATAACTTTGGGTGAAAAACAAATGTATAAGGATAAAAGGTATTAGATACTATGGATGTGATATGCTGCTATGGTTGTCCTTATTATTGTATAATTACTGTTTGGTCTAGTAATGGGCGTACATGTTTTTCTTCTTCATTTCTGTGATAAAAGAAAATAGCATGTTAGTATTAGTATTTTGTAATGACTTATTACATTGTATAAGCAATATACTTTTATTTTTTTTCGACCCTCATATTTAGTAGAGTACAAATCAGAGTACTGTCCAATTTGCTCAGTTTCTGTATTTGTTGCTAAAATCCTTGGGTCTGTGGGAGAAAAAAAAATCCATGTTGGATTAAAAAAAAAAACCTTTTTCTGTTATGCTACAGTTTATTTGTTTGTTTGTTTTCAGTGTTCACTTGTTGTTTCTAGCTAATGCTTTATACTTTGCTTTGTTGTATTTTTTTGGAGCAGTAACAGATTCTTCATTTGTTTTCATATTATTAAATTTTGGAGCAGTTAGATACCAATTGGCGTTTTCTAACTGTCTATTTTTTTATGTATTTTAGTGGTTTTGATTTATCTATTTGGATATTGTTAAATTTTGGGACAGTTAGATACCAATTGGCGTATTCTAACTGTGTATTTTTTGGCCTAATTTAGTGGTATTCATTTATCTGATTAGTTGTTGTAGAATCTTTGAGCTGTTAGATAGCTTTTGGAGTATTCTAACAGTTTATATTATTTTAACACAAATTTAAAATTTTGGGACAGTTAGATACAATTGGCGTATTCTAACTGTGTATTTTCTGGTCTAATTTAGTGGTATTCATTTATCTGATTAGTTGTTGTAGAATCTTTGAGCAGTTAGATAGCTTTTGAAGTATTCTAACAGTTTATATTTTTTTAACACAAATTTACTTAAAGGTTTAAATACAGTTTATTTATCAAATTTTGGTTTTAAGAACATCAAATAAGTGTTTGTAAGATTTGCTGGTAATCTCTGCTTTAGAGTAATGGTACTATCATTACATTCAAACCATCCACTTTTCTTTTTTATATATGCCGTGTAGTGCCCTGAATTGGTTGTGGCTCCTGCGTGGTAGATTATACCTATTGTTGTGGAGGTTTTCTTACAAAGTGATATTTGACTATGTGTGAATCCAGTCAGCTTGCAGTTGTTTTTGGTACCATCTGCATTGTAACGTAGAAGCATTAGTATTACGTATTTACTATGTGTTTGTATTACTAACGTGGAGCGATTATCTGAATTGCAGGTAGAGCATAATCTACCATGGATTGCATTTTGTACAAGTTGCTGAAATGGAATGGATTCACAATTTGGTATTGATATATATATATGAAGGGTTCATTGGGAATTTCTTCTTGTGTCACATTGTTGCACAGAGTGCATGTATGTTTCCACATGTATGAAATCTGGAACATTTCATTTATAGGTATGTTTTTGTTTTCCAGTACTAATAGTAAGTACATTAGAAATTCTTGTGGATCTTCCTGTGAGTGTATTGTGAATTTCACCATTCCAGCACAGTAGTCCAATTGTCATCTTATTCCAAAAACACTATATGTGTTGTCAGGATTGTTTGCTGCATTTCTGTGAAGTACTAACATTTGCAAACACAAAGGGTCTGTACTGTGTAAGTAAATGTTGTCAACAATTGGTGGTAATTGAAATAGAATATTCATTGCTACATTTGCATAGCGACTTACACCAACTATATTTGAGAATTTAAATGGTCCAGGTAGTTCTGTATCTAACTGCTTTTTTTGGAGTTTGTCTTCCTTCTTTAAAGAAGTACCTGGTTTACTTTCTCTAATTGATTCTTTTTTGTTTGTGGTACTTGATGAAGTATTAGTTTCTTTTACTCTTTGGAGGATTTGCAGTGACGTCCTGTTGCATTTCTGTTTGATTTAGTTTTCTTTTACAACGTTTTAGTTTTTGTAGAACAGAATATGTGTTTAGATGGGGAATGTATAGTGAGCGAAGTCTATTATATTCTAAAATGCAAGGAATATCAGCGTTTACTTTACTTGCATCAAAGTTGATTAGAAATAGACCGTCAAGTGTACGTAAGCGTGATAGTGCTACGTAGCTCATGCCTTCTTTAAAGACTGTGTTACCAATATCTATCATTGCTTTGTCTAGGGTAAGACCTTGTGATTTATGAATCGTGACTGCGTATGCAAGAGTTAGAGAAAATTGTTCTCTGCGTACATACATATCTTTGAAGAGAAGGAATCTAGCTGTTGAGCGTCCTATCCGTTTTACTTCTGAAAGTTTGTCAAAGAGTATATTGACAAACTGAATTTTGTTGTCAAGTGGGTATGTTTGAAAGCCAACAACTGTACCCAGTGCTCCATTAACTAGTCCTTGGTCCACGTCAAGGTTACGTTTAAGCATTACTCTGCAATTTAAGGATAATTTTAACATCTTTTCTAAGCCTGCTGTGTTTGAGATTGATTTTTCTAAATTATTTAGTCTTGTTGTGGCTTGGTCACACATGGGTAGTGTCATACCATGTACATCTAGTTTGTCTGTGGCGCTAATTTCCATTATTGGTTGCATTTCTTTACTTAACATTATTTCATTGAATTTGAGACAGCTTGCAAGAGTTGGCATTAAGGCCATACAATTGACATTTTTGTGGGCTGATTGTTCCATAACATCTGTAGCACATGCATTATCGCCATAAAGTGCATTAATGTGCCGGGTTTTCAATGTTGCTTCTGCTTCTTTCGAAAGTATACCAACTCTCAAACTTTTTAAAATGTTGGCATAAGTTAGATCTGCAGATTGGCGAATTTTTTCTGTTAATTCTCTGTATTGGAAATGTTGCCAAAGGTTGACATTTCCAATGCTGCCAACAGTTTTACGGCAGAGTTTGTGCCCTAATGTTTTAAAAATAGGTTCACCTTTTACTGGTGTTAATTGAAGCAGATCTCCAAAAACAATAATGTGTTTTCCTGCAAAGAGCTCTTCATAGTCTGTTTTGAGTACTTCTTGTAATCTGAGGTGAATCAAAGCTAACATCAGGTTGGAGACCATGCTCACTTCATCTATTAGTAGCATTTTCATTTGTTTCAATACTCTGCGTAATTCCATTGCAGCTTCTGCAGAAAGTTTGTAATAGTCTAATTTGTTCTGGTGTTCTACTGGTAATAGTAGTAATCGGTGTAATGTAACACCACCTATGTTGTAGGCAGCTAAACCTGTGGGGGCAGTGACAACAGCTGACAGTTTGTTGTTTGTCAATTGTTGAAGGAATTTACTAATGATTTTGATTAGGAATGTTTTGCCCGAACCAGCTTCACCACTGACGTACAGTAGTATAGGTTTATAATTATGGCAGGAACATTCTTTATTTTCATGTTTTACACCATGTGCAATTTGTTTTGTTACTTCTTGAAAAATGCTACTTTGCTCATTGTTTAGTTTTGATTGTAGTATAGTTAAGTTTTCCTTATCTTCATACTGACACATGGTGTTTTCTACTTCTATCATAGCTAATTCTGCCTCATTTGTTATTAGTGGTTCTCCCAGTGGTTCTGGGCTTCCTGTTACAGAAGGTTGACTACTGTCAGGAGTATCCTTATCTAGTTGGGCTTGGAGTTCTTCTTCATGTTGCTGTTCATTGTGCAACATTGTTTTGTACTGTGTAAAGTTTACATCAGTTATAGTGCTTTCATTTGCTTTGAAAGCATCCTCATATAAGTCAAAGTTATCTAGTAATTGTTCTTCTTTTCTCCATGGTTTGAAGAGTTGTAGCAGGGACATGTAATATACTTCTTTATGTTGAGGAGTCTTCAATGACAATTTGATATGATTAATTAAATTTGGTTTAGTGAGTTTAACTAAGCTGCCTTCACAGTCTGTCACTCTATATTTACCTTTTTTTCATCAGGTTTCATATTATTTTTGTATGTGTAGTTTTGGGCTATTTGTTATAGACACATGTTTTCCAAAGTATTACTTCTGTTTGGGTAGTATGTGTCCAATAAATTGTTTTTTAAAATGTCTTGGCTGTTGGGATCATGTTTGGCTATTGTTTCTATATCTTCATATGATTTTAGAACTCTTTTTCTAGATTTAGCTGGACCAAGACTTAGCCATACTATATTTTCAGATTTACCATACAATGAAGTACCAGTTAAACGATCAGCTGCTTCATAAGATCCACATTCTCTATGGGTGAGCATTTTGATGCCCAAGCTGTATAATTTCTGAGATACTGTTTTATCTGATGACAGGTCATTCCAGAGGTCTTGGAGCTCTGTCTTTTCTGCTTTAGTTAAGTATGCTGTGACATATCGTGCAACTGCAGTAGAATTGTCTGCAATGTACTGCACATCTATGTTTGCATTCCATAAGTGGGCAATGATTGCATTATAATCATTGATATATTTTTCTTCTTCTTTTCTTTTTATGTCATATGTATTTTTAGGTGACTTACCTTTAACACTATGTCTAACTGAAGACATGAGGTTGTTTACTTGACCTGTATTTGTAACTGGTCTAGGGAAACCAAATCAGCATTTGGTGTAGTATTTGCCTTTGCTTTTGTATTTGCTATGACAATTTTTTCCACATTTGTGTCTTTGAAATTGTAAAATTTGTGCATGAATATCACTATTTGTGGCTTCTGATGAAATTTCACAAGTGACATATTTTTCAATAAACTGTAAAACAGTGGCATCACTGTCTTGACCAAATCTAGGAGCATCTTTAATCCATAAAAGCATGTGGATATGTGGTGCTCCTCTGGCTTGGTATTCTTTTCTCCAAAAGAAGTGTTGCACTTCTCCAAGGGGAGGAACAGTTTTATTACAAATAAAATGTAGCATAGCAATGAAGCGATGGTGAAAATATCTTTAACAGGAAACATTAACAGGATCCAAAGAACAAAGTTCTCCAGGTGTTAGAATATCTATGTTTGTTTTGTTTTTATTTGATATGCGTAGGAAATCATGTAAATCTTCCCATGCATATTCTGCACAACTTAATGTAACAAACCAAGTGGGTGGGCCAAGGTTTCTGATCATACAACATACATCTACATGACGTCGAAACCAGTACTCTTTAGTACCACGCATATTTGCTAATAGATTTGTAATATTTGATTGTAAAACCTCATCCTTTTATTGCACTTTCTCTAATAATTGTGTAGCTGTCATATTTTGAAAGTGTGCTCCTGATTTTAATATGTTCGCAACTCCGTAACATAAAGTTGCTAGTTCACTTTCAAAGAGTAGGTGGAATATGTATTCCACATTTTGTCTAAATCTGGGATCTTCAGAATACATCCGTAATGAGCGGTATTCTGAAGCTGATATTTCAATAGGTCTATCATCATACCTTCCTCCTTTTCCAGTAGGAAAGAGTAGAGGAAAAGCATGTGCTTCTATACTTTTTTCTCATATACTGATTGGCGATCCTTTTGTTTGACGCATTTGGTAAGTTTCCAGTACATCTTGTACGGTGTCATTACAGTCCAAAGGATGAATTGTATAATGGTCTAAAGTATGTGATATTGTAGCAGGATGTAGTAGCTCAAATTGACCAGCTTCTTGTGTTTCTTGAATTATTTCAGTTGTATCTTTCAAGTATTCTTCAATATTAATTTCTTTGTAATATTCATTATTCTCTTTAAGATATTGGAACGCTTGTCTAACTTTAAATAAATCTACCAGCTGTTGCCATATTTTTTTATCTTTTGTAGGTACTCCATTTACTAATATAATTAAAGATTGCTGCATTGGACGTTGCACTCCTAGAGTATGCACATTTTCTTTTAGATTTAATGGTAAATAAACTACTTTTCCACGAATGCCTTTTACCAATTCAGAGGGAGGTAATTTTGCTGTTTTTGGTTGAAGGCGTATTATTGCTTGAAATGGGTGTACTGTTTGAATTATGATGCTCTCATATAAATTAAGTTGTTGTAGAGATTTTGGTACTGGGTATAATTCCAAATTATTTGTGATAGAACGTGAAGGAGTTTGGTTGTTGTCAAGTTTTGTAGTGCAATAACTGCAAAGTATTAAGGGCTCAGTTATTTCATATTTGTTTTCTGCTACAAGGTAGAGAGCTAATTCAAACCATTTAGAATCTTCATTGTCTTCTATTTTGTATGATAGGTCCACAGTTTTTATGTTACTTTTATACAAAATTCTACGGCAACACACACATACATGGTTTGGTACTTCAGCTGATGTACTTTTAAATTTTAGTATTTCTTTTTTGTATGTGTTTAGCAAAAGGTTGCCATGGTAGAATTGTTGCTTAATTGGTTTAAAGCTATTTCATTCTGTAAATGGCTTTCACTTCCAAAATATTTTTTCTGGATATAGTGAATTTCTTCAAGTAGGTCTTTTGCTGTACCATGTAGAAGGATGTTATTTAACTTTGCTAGTGCTAAAGCAGGACTTTTAGCATAGTACAGTTTGTAGACTAGATTTCTTATAGTAGAATGATGTGTTGATATCCTTTTGATATCATGGAAAGTGGTTTTACAAGTAGGTCCTGTAATGCAGGCCAATGAATGTCCTTGTAGTCCTGTGTACTTGCGCACTGGACAGGTATCTATATTTTGCAGTAATTTAATTTTGATTTTGTCTTTGCTTTTTACATATTTATTGAGGAATTGGCGTAAAGATTTGAAACATTGTTTGGGAATGTTACACATTGACGTGCATGGCCATTTGTACACTAGACATTCTGATTCAGTTGAATGGAGGGGTAATTCTAAGTTTTCAGGGCATATTTTTGTAAGAAGTACTTCTTGTTCCATTATGGTATTATTCACTTTTTCATAACCTCGACCACTGCTATGTATAGCAATTGTATTTGTTTGCTTTTGTTTGTACGCTTCTTCATTAAAATATGGTTCTGTGCTTGTAGTGTGATTCCATTCACCTCCGCTGATACTTAAGAAGTTCTTTCTGTTGATATTTCGCTTATTGAGAAGTCTTTTTTGTAATTTAGTTATTAGTTTTGTTAGTGGTTTCATTTTGTTTAACAGTAAAATAAATACATTTCTTTTGAGAAGAATTGCACTGTCCATCAATGCTTCTAAGATTAATTTTCTATGATAGGTTTTAAGCTTTGAACCTGATTTCTCTCCTGTTTTTATAAGATTTTGAAGGACTTTGTGACGGTATATTTTGGCTAAAATACTTTTCTTGGTATGCTTACTTTGCACTATATTAAAATTTGAAGAAGTAGTTTTATCTGTACTGATAGCTGATTTTCTGTTAATTGTTTTTTGGTTTGTTTTACATTTTGATATAGGAAGCGAAGTTCTTGTAATTGAAACTTCTTGTGTTTCACTAAATGATTGTATTAGCTGTTTTGTTTCAACTTTTTTTACAAGTTCTGCTAGAGATGGATGCTTATGTTGGACACCTTTATTTTCATTTGCTCTACTTTTGCTTTGCTTTCTACGGACTTGACTTTTGGTAGGCATTCTTTAGGGTCTGTTGAAAAAATAAAGAAGATATGGGTTGGGGTGTTCTGGAATGTATGTGTGCTGTGTGCAAGAGTGTTTGAGCAAGATGATAAAGATGCATGTAATGGTGTGTGATTGTGCATTGGGAACTAAAACTAGTAGGGATAGGTATTCTTGAATTTATGTGTTACTAAACTGGGGTTCAGATGACAAAAAAAAAGTAAGCTAGTGGTGTGGAAAAGTACAAATAGTAAATCTAATGTATACAATTAAAACAGTTGTTTGTTCTATAATATGAAAATTGTAGTGGTTCAGTTAGGTAATTTGTGTGTCCAAAAATAGAAATTTGTGGGCCATTCTGGCGGTAAATCGCTGTTTAAGACATGGACATTTTTGGACAAAATGGTACAAAATCTCTATTTTTAGAAACCGAAATAGCTCGTATTAACGTTATAGTATATTTGATTAATAATACAAATATTATGGTGATATTTTACTTACTTTTTTTTTAAATTAACAGGTAACTTCTTAGTTTTTCTTTCTTCTTCGAATTTGGCTGCTTCTTTTCAGGAAACTGGTCTTCACTGCAATTGTAAAAGCTTCAAATTAGTAACTTTGTTTGTATATAGCACTGTTTTTAATTTAGATATTGATTTTTTTAATTGAAATTCTCAGTGCCTTCTGTAAAACCATTAAACTAATTTATTTACATAAGATACATTGCATCAGTTCAGTACATATGATATGTTCTTAATGAACAAATTGTATTGAATGACTAACTAGCAAAAAAAAAAATATCTTTACTATGTCTTGTGAAATTTATAATATATTAGTGAATACCACTATTTCTGTAAGTAAACTGTTCTAGGTAATAGCACCTCAATGTCATGTCTAATTTAAAGTAATTAAGTAAATAAATAAATAAAAACAAAAAATATGAAATTGTATAAGTATTTTTATAAAGGTTTAAACATAGATTGTGTTTGCATGCAATTTTGTTTGAATATATGTAGTCTATATATTTCATTTAAAAAATGTTAGTTAACATGATTTGAGTGTGTGTGTATAAAGAAAGTAAATAGTATAAAGGTTTATAAGTGATAGTTGATTTTAGGAAATTGAAAAAAGTACAGTAAATTCATTTTACAGATTTTACAAGGTAAAAAAAGTCTGTTTGAAAATGTGTTCATCTACTATACAGAAAATATGCATACCTGAAGTTTGTGTTCATGCATATGGATATGCATGGAGCTGCAAGTAGAAATCTTGAAGACTTGTACAGTATTTCTGGTAGATGCTGCTTGCCAATGATATGACACTTGTAATCAGAGAGATTCAGAGTACATTTGCAGTGCTGATCTATGATGATGCAGTTAGATGCAGAGGTCTTGAATGTGATTGGTGCATGGTGATGTGATTTTTGAGGTACATCCAATGAGGGAATGGCAGAGAGAGTGTAGTGGAAATGGTAGAAGGGCTGTCCATGTTACGATATGTCCGCGACATGGCAGTAGTTCGCGGACATCGGGAGTTACATCCGGTGATTTTTGGGTTCAGAAGTCATGCAAATGAGAATAAGCACTGAAAGGGATTGGTCAGGAAAGTTTGGTGCGTGTGTTGTGCCAGGAGAGATTTTCTCAGATACTCTTTTTGCTGAGAGAACAAAAGATAGCTATGGCTGTGTGTTTCAGAAAACAGATTGTTTGGATTTTAGGAGATTCGTGGATACATTGGTTGAAGGTGCATGCAGAAAGCTGTGGAGTAGCTGTAGATCTTGGATTTCCACATGTGGAAGTACACTCGCATGGAGTACGTGGAATGAAGTGGTTGGACTTGCTACCTCTCTGTGCTACTTTGGAGACAGAGCAACATCCAGACAAAATTGTAATTCATTGTGGAGGGAACAGTTTAGGACATGTGACTGGAATCTTTTTGCAATTTGCAATGAAAGAAGGACTTAGGAAGGTTATGGACATGTTTCCTAATTCTCAAGTGATATTTTCACGATTGCGCAGAGACAAATGTGGCTTCGTTCTTCTTCATTTGGTCCACAAATGGAAAAAGCAAGGCGCAATGTTAATAAGGCTGTTTGTGCCTTTCTAAGAGATTTTGGCATGTCTTCTTTTCACAATGAAAATATTATGTTTTGTAGTAAATACATTTTTCGCAGAGATGGAGTCCATCTTACTTATGCTGACAATCAGATTTTTCTGAGAAATGTACAAAATGCATTGCGACCTTTTTTGGAATTACAACAACGATTTTGAAGTAGATGTTAAGCATTTACAATTTTTGACTTACAAACACCACCCAAAGGCTCTTTTCAGAGCCACCACTTCTTTCCAGAGAAAATTACAATGTTTGTGATGGAGTAGCAACCCAATTTTCTTAATGTTCGCGAACTGTCCGCGGACTTCTAAAAAATACAAAGAGTCCTGCTTCATTTATTTTCACTTCTATTTTTTAACTGGGAAAGGCGGCTCTGAAAAGAGCCTTATTTTTTTTTGATTTTTGTAATTTTGTATTTTTTTTGGTTTTTCAGACACGACACACTAGGAGAGGAGGGTAAAGGAGGGAAAAGGGGGGACACCAACCACAGGGATAAGAAAGGGCGAGCTGAGAGAGGAAGATGTAGAGTGGGTTTTATTTGGGTAGTGAGCAGGTCTTCTCATGCTCTGAGACGATAGTCTCAAAAGCACTCCGAAGTCGCTCCCCCCTGCAGAGTACTGTGTCACAGTACATACATACAACTGTGACCCTCAAAAGGTAAGGGTCATCAGCATTCTGAATGGCCTGTGAGGCAGCTTGAGGAAGATGCTGTCCCACAGAGGTGGTCCTTGTGGTGACAGGATCAGAAACAGAGGATGAAGTAGAGGAAATCAACCTGCTACATTCTTCGCAAGGTACAACCCTGCGAATAGCCCCAGAGTGAAATGACCTCAGGTGTCGCTTCATAGTAGTGGTCCCAAAGCTGTACTTACCGTGATTCCCGCGACTGAGTATCATTTCGCACTCATTGCAGGTAACACGGTTCGCACAAGCCTTAGGAACATTACCATGAATGGTAAATAACCGCCACACCCAAGACTCACGCCTAGTGCGGGTAGTAGGGTTTTCCTCTACCTCATTCTCATCATCCTCTTCTTCCTCCTCCGCATCCTCACTCCTGTTCCCCTCTTCAGGCCCTTGGGGAGGTGGTGGTGGTGGAGGGGGTGGGGGTGGTGCTGAAGCAGGTGCAGCACCAAGTGGCAGTTCAGCAGCCAAGGATGCCATCTCGATGATGGTGTAGTCTGCAGGTGGCAGCAAAAATCACTGTGTTCTGAAGAATAGCCAGAAACACAATGGGAATAAGCTTGTGGGCGTGGTCTTTTATAGGGGTGCTTGTGCGCGGTTCGCGGACATGCGCACTGTCCACGGACAGATCGAACACAAAAAAAGGATCGGAAAGTTTCAAAAGGTATATAGAAACTCAAGATTGCTATGTGGGACTTGTGCCATGGTGAGATTTTATTGAAAAATATTATGGATTAACTGAAAATGTACTTTTAAATTGTTCGGGGACACGAACAGTGTCCGCATTTCAGGACACACGATGAGCGTGGGCGCGGTCATATGATCCGTTCGCAAACTAGTCCGCGAAGGAAGCGCCTGTCCGCAGGACACCAAGTGCACGGAGATTGGTTAGTGCATGCGCATTGATGTCCTACGGACACTGTTCGGGTTCTGAAGTAATTAAAAGTGCGTCACACGTGAAACGAACATTTCAGGACACCGTGTGTGTTCTTAGAACAGTTTAAACTTGGTAGCGAACAGTAAGGACAGATATAGTGTTTTTCAGGACACGTGTAATTTTGTTTATGTACGAACATTTCAGGACACCAATTGTGTTCTTAGAATAGTTTCAATTGGGTAGCGAACACTACGAACAGGTATAGTGTTCTTCAGGACACCTCCATTTTCGTTTACGTACGAACATTTCAGGACACCAATAGCGTTCTTAGAACAGTTTGAACTTGCTAGCGAACAGTACCGGACAGGTATAGTGTTCTTTAGGACACTTTAATTTTTGTTTGTTTACGAACAATTCAGGACACCGCGTGTGTTCTTAGTACAGTTTCATGTTGCTAGCGAACATTACGGACAGATATAGTGTTCTTTAGAGGACTTTAATTTTTGTTTCTTTACGAACATTTCAGGACACCACGTGTGTTCTTAGAACAGTTTCAACTTGCTAGTGAACAGTACGAACAGGTGTGGTGTTCTTCAGGACACCTCCATTTTCGTTTATGTACGAACATTTCAGAACACTCGCACTGTCCGCGGACACTTTTATTGTTTAAAAAAAAAAAACGGAAACTATTCACAATACAATATAAAAATTAAACTTTATTTAACATATATTCATCATTTATGACAGAGAGGGTGAGGCAGAAACAGAAACAAAAACAGGAGAATATGGGGTTTCAATATGATTGGTATTAGGTGAAGAAGGGATGGAAGTCACATCAAAATGTTTTGGATTATGGAGAGGGTTTGGGGATAATTGACTGGGATATGGTGAGGAGGGACAAGTACATGTGGGGCAATGGTACAAGGCTTTTGGTTTGAAATGATTTTCTACAAAAGTTTTAAAATTATTAAAATTAGCCAACAATACATCCATTTTTTCTTCTATATTGTGAAGACTGTTATCCATAACAGGGTTTTCTGAAGTTTTTTCTATTTTGGTATGCTCTGTACAAAAAAATAATATATATGTTAAATGTATATAAAAAAAAAAGGTTTATATTATAAAGTGTTTACCATTAGTTTCACTATCGTGTGACATTTCTTCATGTGGGAAATTGTCCTCTAGCCATTCCAGAGTACTAGACATTTCTGTGAGAAAAAAAAAAGATAATATATTTTTTAATCTAATACAGAAAGTTTATAAATATATGAGTAAAATGAAGTACACTTACTATTTCTGGTAAGATAAGTCCTATGTATTCAGTGGGTCTGGTCTTGTTCTCAGTTCTGTTGTGTCTGTGAGGTAATTATGTTGGAAGCCAATTTATCTTCTGCTGGTATATTCCATTTCAGAACATATTGTATTTAAATGAATGGTTAGTGTGTTACATATATGGGTTACATTTCTTATGTATTACTATATATAATGTGTTTGTGTGCTGCTTTTTGAATTTGTTAAATGTTCCTATATTATGATATAACAATCAAACATACCCCCGCCCACAGTTTTTAGGTAGTGGTACTGTTCTCCGAACATGTCCGCGAACATTAAATAAGTTCGCGGACATGAAGTTCATAAGAAGAGATCTAGTCAGTTCCATATGACATGTATATAAAGTCAAAGTCATTATTGTTAAGTTGTGCTACTAAAAAACTATGAAATTCAGTGAAAAAACTTTGTTAAAGGGACGTTATGGTTAAGTTGCGCTACTAAAAACCTATGAAATTCAGTGAAAAAAACTTTGTTAAAGGGACGTTATGGTTAAGTTGCGCTACTAAAAACCTATGAAATTCAGTGAAAAAACTTTGTTAAAGGGACGTCATGGTTCCAAGTAAAACCGAAAAACATTTGAAATTCGCCAGTTATGGTAAGCTAAGCAACCATAACTCGTGCCACCACCGTGCACTGCTAAGACTAACACCCAGGACATCAAAGATGAAATCACAAATGTCATTGATGACATCACTGATGACATCACATGTGTATGTACTTCTCATGAAATATGTGTAGAAGGGATTCTTATTATGTTGCAAAAAAAGTGTCAAGAATCATTGCAAGAAATATACCCTAATAAGTGCATTGAACGATGCATTGATATAAATAGCATCCTATTATGGGGTTCTATATAGTATACTAAGCTACTCATACAGAAACATAACATTGTGTGCAGCGTACAAGATGAAGGTATGATATTCGTAATGTTAATATGTTGAATAATGAAATGATAATTGTTTTCTTAATAGATTTTTGTGTACTGTGAAATATGTAATACGTAGCTAATAAAACCCATGTATTACATAATTGCATTACTATAGACAAAACACAAAGACACAAGAACACATACCAATATGGGTATATACATGGAAAGTGAAGTTAGCAAAAAAGCACAAGTAGTAGCAGAAACAATTCATAACTTAACTGATTAGTTTCATGCAAATAAATGATTGCTCTGTTTCAAAGCTGCTATTTACCCTATGTATATATATCACTTGATGTGATTGGACCCTAAGGAAAGTAGTGTGAGTACAATGTATACAAATATGACCATATACAGGGAAAGTACAGCCATAAAAAAAACAGAACTATCAGAAAGTGCTCATAAGTCTAGTGATTATCTTTATGCACAAAAAGCATTGCTGTCTTTCAAGCTTGTGTTTTCCCATATGTATATGTTTCATATGATGTGACTGTACTCTAAGGGAATTACTGTAAGAACCTACTAGAAGGATATGTCTACAAATAAAATAAAATTCTTAGTTTCTGACTGTTACTGAAGAAAACCATGTGACCTAGATATGTCAGCAAAAGAAAAAATAGAGAGCCAGACATGTGATGTCATCAGTGATGTCATCAATGACATTTGTGATGTCATCTTTGATGTCCTGGGTGTTAGTCTTAGCAGTGCACGGTGGTGGCGGGAGTTATGGTTGCTTAGCTCACCATAACTGGCGAATTTCAAGGGTTTTTCGGTTTTACTTTGAACCATAATGTCCCTTTAACAAAGTTTTGTTCACTGAATATATATATATATATATATATATATATATATATATATATATATATATATATATATATATATATATATATATATATATATATTACACAGCCACGGAAGTGGCTGTGTAGTTATGGTTAAGTTGCTGTTTCCATAAGAAGAACACTTCTTGGGCGGCTTATAACTTCGCTCCCCTTGGACGAATCCTCACCAAACTTTGCAAAAAAGTATATGGCTCACTCTGAATGTATTTGCAAAGTTTGGTGATGTTTGGTCCAGGGGGGACAAAGTTATAGGGGGGTCCCAAAACATCTTTTTGTCCCCATAGACTGAATGGGGGAAAACTTTGTGCATGTTTAGAGGCCAAAACGCTGGACGGATTTGCACCAAATTTGTGGCAGTGGCAGGGGCTTGGTCGCAAAAGCGTGCTTTTGTAAATTTTGTGACAATCCGTACAGTAGTTCCCTTAAAAATGATCAAAAAGTATGTCTCTAAAAATTAGTGATATCTATGTCCACTCCGCGGTCACACTTCCCTGTTCGCTCCGTGGAGAAGATTGCAATTGGGTATTCCATGGCGTGCTGCCCACGACCATGTTGTGCTTTAACCGATTAGTTGTGGCACAGCGTGAAGTGCGTCGTAATCTTTCAATACACCCACCATGTTTACTTCGTTTTCTGTTGAACGCGTCATCGCTGCTAACATACCTAAACGAAGAAGACATCATTGCACTTGTAACACTTATGGAACACTGTTTCGAAAGGTGAGCGTTAATGAGAAGTAGTAGTAGAAAGTCAAACATTGAAGTATTCTTGGTAGCTCTGTCATACGGTACTGTTGGACTTGCTACTCATTGTACGAAATGAACTTACTGCGTCCATTTTACAATACATAAACAACATTACTGCGGTCAGGCTGGCATCCTACAGTTTGAAATCTAAGCCAGCCACCTGCACTATTTCATACACACAGCACTTCTGCACGTGTACGGGAGTAGCGGTTCTCATGAATAGTCGCTGATATGTCATTGCAAAATGAGAATGTATTTGCATTCGGAGTGAAGGCCACTTCATTTTCTCTTTCCAATACGAGCTCAGTACGGCTGCATATTTGTCGACACCCATACGGATCACTTGTTTTTTAACCTTGAGGTACAGGGAGTAACAATTTGAAAAACATATAGAGGCCGATTCATGGAATAAATGTGTGCTGAAATTTTCGGTGCAAGCGTGCGAAAGCGTGCGAATCGCAGTGCAAGTGTGAAAGTCGCACCGAAACCCGCGCACAGCGATTCATGGAAGTCCGTGCGCGTGTAAATCCCTGGATGTGCGCAAAAAGTCTGCGTGGCGCACGCTGGTGCACACGTCTCCAAACAGCGTGCACTAAGCGCACAGCGAAAGTGCACATAGCGCTGCGCACACACCAAAAGTAAGCGGAACAGGGGGCATAACATGCGGAATGGGGAACAACGCATGAAAATGTGGGCATCACGGGGGAAGTACAGGAGGTAAATGCGTGGAACGCCCACACGCGCGTCTACAACGCATATTCATGGAATCGAACGGGGCTAATGCGTGCACCAAAAAAGACGCGCTAATCCAGAAATGCGTACGCCAGCAGGAAGCAGGTGTACGTGGACCCGCGCAGCATAAACAACAAACAAGCTAAGACGCCAAGATGAATATACCGTTCCTAGCAGCAGTGGTCATGGGATACCGCAGGAGGAGGAGGAGGATAGTCAGGCCCAGAATTTTTACACCCAGAACCAGCCTTTTTGGGATGCCTGATGACCAGGTGTATGGGAGGTACAGGTTTCCACCTCACATAATACTCGACCTGGTGAGTGAGTGGGAGGATGACCTCACATCACCCTCCCTGTGCTCCCAAGCACTCAGCCCCCTGGAGAAGGTCCTCAATGTACTGCACTTCTTGGCCACTGTATCATTTCAGCGGACAAGTGCTATAGTGGGGGGGGTGTCACAGGCCACGCAGTCACACTGCCTACACCAGGTGTTGGCCATAATGACTGCACGCCCATCAGTCCGCAGGCACATATACCTGCCCAGAACACCTGCAGAAAGGCAGGCTGCCATCCAGGATTTCTACGGGGTGGCACAATTCCCCAAAGTGTTAGGTGCCAATGATTGCACCCATGTGGCTCTACGTCCCCCCAGGGCATCTGAGCACATCTAAAGAAACTGCAAGCACTGGCATTCCATCAACGTGCAGGTAGTATGTGATGCCAAGGGAATCATCACCTCAGTATATGCCAACTATCCAGGGTCCACCCACGACAGTTTCATTTACAGAATGTCAACCCTAAACCGGGACCTAGAAGCTGGGCGGCATGGTGATACATGGCTGCTTGGTGAGTATAAATGCCACTGCACATGAATGCATGTCAGATACTGAGTAATGTCACAACCCCACTAATGATACCATCACCACCTCCCCAGGGGACAGTGCCTACCCTCTGAGCACCCACATGATGACGCCAATTCGGAACCCCACCACACCACCCGAGGTAAGATACAACACAGCCCATATTGCAACCCGGGGCATAGTGGAGCGCACATTCGGAGTGCGCAAGTCACGCTTTCGCTCCATTGACCGCTCTGGTGGGCAGCTGTTATATGCTCCCCCAGTAGTGTGCAGGATCATAGTGGCAGCATGCGACCTGCCCAACGTTGCAACACACCGGGGCCTGCCGGTGGACATGGTGGTGCCCCCACATCCCCAACCACATGCACGCCCGCTGCGCATGGGAGGGGAAAGGGCACGTGGTGAGGCAGCCCGTACGCAGCTGGTGGCTAATTACTTCACATAAAATCACACCCCTGTGGAGTGCACACAGCCCTGGCACATACCAGCTGACAATCAATGATGATGACATAAGGGACACTCAACTGTCACAACCATACCATCCTGAGATTGGTCACCTGGAAGTGTCTCACGAACCCAAGCATCTCACCCAAACTCAGGACAAGCCTGCATGTGCCAAGCCGGAATACAGTGGATGCCCATGGGAGCCACACAAGGCAACACACTGTAAAAAAAAAAAAATCAAAAATCAAAAATGGCCATGTGGGCGACAGGGGGGGTGGAGGAGGCCACCCAGGAGATTCAAGGACAGGGTGCACACCAACACCCAGCTGCGTGGATGTTGCGGAAAAAAAAACCTCCTTGGGCTCATGGCCTGCTCGGCTATGCCATTGTGGGAGAACTGCTGTCGCTCTGCTCATCCTCTGCTGCTGCATCAGGATGCGGTGGCACTATGGGAGGCAGCCCACGCAAAGCCCTGGTATGGTCCTCCATGGCAGCAAGCATGCTGGTCTGGAAGTTCTGATTCTGGAGGATTAAAGTGCGGAGATCCCCATGCAGCACATCACGGGTTGTCTGCATTTCTGCACGCATGGCCTCGCGTGATGCCCGGATCTCCTCACGTGTTGCATGCAGCTCAGCTGAGAGTGAACGTGTGTGCTGCTCCAGCTGCTGTTCTGCCCTTAAATTACTGGAAGCCTCAAGTTCAAACAGAGTCTGCCTGAGGTTATGTAGTTCTACCCTCAGGGCTTCCCTGTGGCCTTGGGACTCTATTGATATGGATTCGCGCAGAGTCTCCAGTGCCGCCCGTCTGTCCCTGTTGGACGCCAACATGTCTTCCCTGTGTGATTGGTAAATGGAGTCTGTTGCCTGCTGTTGTTGCTCCATCTTCCTTTCAGGGGGGATAATGGAAGTGGCCACCCTCTCCATTGCCGGAGCCATCAATTCTACTGATGCTGCCTGTTGGGTTGCCATACCGTACATGGAGTTTTCCCATACAGTATTGCCTGGTGGTGCACGGCCACCGCGTCGACGGGCACCACACCTGTTTGGGGCAAGGCGATCTGCACCTTGCTGTGCTGGCACTGCCTGAGGCTGCAGGACTGCATTCCACCTCTGATCTGCTGGCCCAGGAACAGGATCAGATGCTGTGGAGTGTGGCCCTGCATCCGTAACCGCCAAAGGCGGACCTACCAACACTGACATCTCCATAGAGGGTTCTACCCCTGGTCCAGGTGGGTTGGACAGAACAGAATCCCTGCCAGAAACACTTTCCTGCGACTGCACATAAGTCTCATCATCCGAAGCAGCACCTGAATAGAGGTCTGGGGAGGTGCACCCAGAGGCACCCCTGGACAGTATGGTCTTCGGTAACATTGGGTTTTCACCCACCACCACACCACGTCCCCCACTGGTGCCCGGTCGTGCCTGAGATTCCTCCTGGGTATGCACCATCTCCTCAACCTCAACAGCACCAAGTGCGTCATCACCTGCAAAAACATGAAAGACAACAAATGGAAACAGGCATGAGCACCATAGCACACACATAGGCGGTGACAAGCCAGAGGTCCAGTACATGATTTACACATGTTCCACATGCCTATAACCCTGCCATGCATGCACTGTCAAAGAGTTGGAAGTGGAGTCAAAAAGGCAGACACTGGGCAGACCAA
The DNA here is from genome assembly GCF_040938575.1 of Ambystoma mexicanum. Lineage (NCBI taxonomy): Eukaryota > Metazoa > Chordata > Amphibia > Caudata > Ambystomatidae > Ambystoma > Ambystoma mexicanum. The sequence continues at coordinate 512,090,876 of NC_090937.1, forward strand.
GATGGAAAAGCAACACATTTGCAGCATGTTGGGTAGCACTGGCATCACACATCAGGCTGTGAGTGGCATGTCCAATACACATACATGACACATGCCACCACACAGATGTCATGTAGCATAGCCACGGTAAATTACAAAACTACAGAAATATGTCAGTTAATGAGTACTGTCAAACATCCATGTCACATCGACATGATGCAAAGATTGATGCTGAATGGTGCTGCAAAATATGCATGTGCCACACACTGAAACACATCCAGTGTCCAATAACACAGTCATTGTGGGCTGATCAATGGTTGGTCACTTTAACATTACAGGAAACATCTGTCATCTTCCACATGCAAACAGGCCATAATAAAACATTTCTGCAGCCCAATACTCCATCGGCCTGAATGGTGTAATCATTAACATAACCAGGTAAAAATAGTGGCCCAGTGTGGGCTGTAAACAATGACCGAAGCATATCACATATGTTGCAATAGGGCAGAATAATGTGTAGCAAAAATGGGAGAGTGGAAACAATCAGCCTGAATGAACACTTACAAAATATGAACAATGTAGTTGCAAGATGACAGTTCAAGGTAAAGTGCACTAATGTGGGCCTAATTGGCAACTGTGGGCAGAAGGGATACAGTCATACCCAAATCCAAGGCACGTGAATGTATGGGAGGAAGCAAACTGGTGACCCATAACACTCAGGAGTACACACCCTCATCTGGCACTCAATCAGAACCTGTCACCCAAACAACATACACATGGATTACTCACACACGCATGGGCACTTACCGGACAATGCGTCGTAATCAGGTAGTTCTCCCACACCTTGGATCTGTTCCTCTGTGACGAAGGTCCCAGCACCAGACTCATGTTCAGTGAGTTTGTTGTCCTCTTGTGGAGACCCACCGCCAGTCACCAGAGTAGCGGCATGATTTGAGGCCAGCTTGTTCTTTGCTCTGCGTTTCAGATCATTCCACCGCTTGTAGAAATCATCAGCTGTGCTCCTCACAATTCCAAGGGCACTTATGTGGTCCGCGATGGTCTGCCAGTGTGCCCTACGTTGACCAGGTGTGGTCTTGCACCCTGCAGTCACCAACATTTCGCAGCTATGTGCCGACACATAGCTCACAAGTACATCAAATTCGGGGTCATTAAAGCTAGGCTTCCTTGACGTGCCAGACTGTAGCTGTGTCTGGGGTCTCAGCCTGTAGTGCCAGAGCACCCTTCTTCCTCTTCTTCAAAGGTGGAGCAGAGCCTGAGTGGTTTGCGCCGCTCTGGTCAGTAGGGGCAAAAGCGCAGGTGGACTGGGTACTGGGAGTGTGCGAAGGCACAATGACCATAGGTCTTGGTGCAGGCATTGGCTGAAGTTTGATGTTGGCAGGGGCAACATCAGTTTGATCAACCATGACCGACACTGTCCCGGCTGGGAGACTCAGAGCTGGGGTGGATAGAGCTGCAGCTGCCCCTGCAGCCTCCCCACCCTGCCTACTTGGGGCAGCATATGACATCGCTGCCCCAGATCCACGTGGCCTGGTGACACCAACTTGCACCGACACACATGGCTTAGACTTGCTGACCTGGAGACCAGCCTGGGAGTCATCCTGTGCCGGCTCAGGTGCCACAATGGGCTGGTCCAACAAGGGCTGAGCTGGGATGGTGTCAGCCACGTTTCCCTCAACCATGGTGGGGGGGCATGGGTGTCCCTGATTGGTCCTCCACACATGGGGGTCTAGGGGCACCCTGCAAATCCTGGCCACGTCCCCTACCGTGTCCACCACGCCCACCTTTTGGAGGTCAGCCACCTTTGCCTCCCTTACCGCTAGGTCGCCTCCCAACCATGGCACTGATGTTGTTGTGCATATGGGAGTTGCAGTAAACAATTGTCCTGGGCAATTGGGGGTGAAAGGGGTAGGGTACTAGATGGAATTCATACCCTAGTGCTCTAGCAAGGCTGTCTGTGACCCCTGGGGGAAGATGACGGGTTACGCAATGCACAGGCACCCCAAAAACAAAAAGTAACGTGCATGCAACCCCTCGCAGACCACGTGCGTTGAAAAATGATCCCGCACTACGCTGTGGCACCCAAAAACACAAAAACAAGCGTACACGTGTGACACGCAGCCTACAATGACCTCTGAAGAGGTACGCGACACACGGGGCAAGCACAGTTGGTAAATGCGTGTGCGACTCACTGTCTGCCTTGAAAAAGAACGTGAAAAAAACGCGCGTGTGCGCGTAGGCAACACCCCCGCCGAAAGAAGAACTGTATGCTGTCTGAGGAGACAGGACAAAAGAAGAAGTGAATGCTGTTTGAGGAAACATGCCGAAAAAAAATAAAGAACGCTGTCAGAGGTAACAGGGAGTACAAACTTGAAACGCTGTGAAGTAATCGCGTGTGAACCGACATGAAGTACAGAATTCACCCACTCGCTCTCCACAAAAAGCACGTACAAAGGAATGGGGTCCTACACGTACCTTTTAAAGGGACCCACATATACAGCGTCACTTACGTGCTTACGCGCTAAGGCCCTTTCCTCCAATTACACGAGCTGACACTCGGATGTGCAGTTTTTGGACGTGTAAGATGAACATGCACCCATGTTGATGGAAACGCCCGCGCGTGTCACGTCACTTACGTGCGTAGGCCCTTTCCTCGGATTACACGCATCCACACGCGGACGTGCAGTTTTTTCATGTGCGTTGAACAACTATGCCCACGTCAAGAGGGAAACGCCTGCGCAAGTCACGTCAGAGAAGCGGTTACGCGCTAAGGGCCTTTCCTCGAATTACACGCTGATGTGCAAGATTTTCACGTGCCAAATAACTCTGTATCAAGCTGGCCACGCAACAACACACGAAAGACCACGCTCCTGCACAGAAGGCCGAATTACTGCCCCCCAGAGCCCTGAGCACACTCCCACCTGCCATCTGCTGCTGCCTAACTGCCTGCTGCCCACGTGCCCTGCTATTTGCTGCCTGCATGTAAGCCGGGGGTGCAGTTGCTGTGACCACCCCTGCTGGAACCGAAGACTCCCGATTGGGATACCATCGCTCCACAGCCCAGCCCCAGGACCCAGTTGCCTACCCACTCCTGCCTCTGGGGTTGCCATGTCGGGCATAACACCATCTGGCACCACTGGCAACCCCCAGCCAGAGAAGCAGAGGGCCACCAGCGTCAGTGCCAGGGAAGTTGGTGTCCTGGTGGAGCACGTCCTGGGGCAGTATGATGCCCCCTTTGGAAGTTTTCGTGCCGACAATAAAGGACGGACCAGGATCTGGATGGACATCGTGACTGCCATCAACGCACAGGGGGTGGCAATCCATGACTTACAACATGTCAAGAAGCGCTGGGAAGACTTCAGGTCCAGGACCCCCAACAAGGCCCGGCGCTTCTTGAAGGTGCCAGATGAGGGTCCTGGAACACATATGCCCAGCGCTCCACGTCCAGGTCCTTGAGAGGCAGACCCATCTGGATTTGAGCGGTAAGTGTACATGCATACTGATTGGATGCTGTGCGTGTGGTGGTGTGGCAGTAGTGTGCAGGTTGCACATGTGTTTTCTTAGGGCCATGTAGGGATGTGTATGAACAGGGGCGTGAGGCTGCCACATGTTGAGTCCTCTTAGGTGTGAGACACATCGATGGTGTATGTGTTGGCAAGCATGCTGTGCAAATGCAGGTGTGGGAGCACACATGTTTGAATTTCTGTGTCTGTAGGTTGGCATGGTTGTGGTGTCACACATGGATGGTGGTTCCTGCTGCTTGTATCGGCACTGTGTACATGTGCATGTGTGCGTATTTGACAAGTTTGCAACTGTGATGCAACATGGATGCACGTGACATGAATGCCAGATGTGACATGTATGGCGATCGCATCATTGCGACAGTTGGAGGAGATGTAGACATGCATGTAAGTGTGGTGGCGTGTGTGCATGTCTAGTGCACTCCCTGTGTTTCATGTCATGTCAGGCTCACCTTCGGCTGTTCATGCTGTTGTATGTGTATGGATGTTGCTGCCTGGTGCAATATTGCTGTGGAAATGCTCATGTGTGTGAGTTGAAATGACATGTGTGTCGTGGAGTGTGATGCCATATCTGAAGTTTGACACTGCCACTCATGTGCAACTGTCATGTGTGTATCAGTCCATTGTACAGTGCCCTGATGCCTGTGTTTTATCTCTCCCTGTCTGCAGCGTCAACTGATGAAGAGGGTGGAGAGGGTGCTGTGGAGCACAGCAGCAGGGATCGCACCACCAGCCGGAGACACAAGGCCCGGCTCCCCTCCCAGATTGCCATCTCGTCGAGGAGTGAGGAGTCTGGTGCTGTGTCCCAGGCCACAGCTGTCGAGGGTAGGTCCAAGAGGCAGAGGTCGGAGGTGGACTCCTCGGCAGCAGAAGGGGCAGCTGAGACCCCAGAGGGTAGAACGGAGGAAGATGGCACTGAGTCATCCAGGTTGGTGGGGGGCTTGGTGGAGGAGGAGGCCGTGGAGGGGACACACACAGGGTGCTAGTGGTGCAGTGCAGGGGCAGGGACAGGAGGCAGCACAGACCGCCGCGGAGGTGCCTGTGTGTAATCCTGTCCCTGATCCTGTCACTGCATCATCTGGCACCAGCAGGGATGCCTACGTCCAGACCCGTTTTCAGGGAGGGGATTAGCGCACAACAACTGGCCTTCCTCTCCCTGCGGATGTGGCTATCCGGGACTATGTTGAGCCTGTCCTGGCTGGGATAGCGTTGTGCCAACGGGGCATGCGAGGTGACCTGCAGTCTTTTCGTGGAGAGACTGCATTTCGTCTTGCATGCCTCTTTGACCACGTTGACCTACTGGGACGGGTCACTGGTGCTGGATTCCTCCGTGTTCTGGACCTTCTTGCGACCCCCTCCTTACCTGAACCCCCTACACGCCAGTCGTCCTCCATGCCATCTTCCCACCCATGTATCACCTGGGTACCCTGTGGAGCTGCCCCTGACCCAGCGGCCAGGCTGGTGAAGGACACATCCCTGCCAGAGTCAGGAGTCGGACGTCCAGCAGGGGTGGCCACCACAACAACTGCACCCCAGCCGGAGGAGGACGTGCAGGCAGCAAGAGCCAGGGCGCAGGCACAGGCACAGGCACAGCAGGGCGCATCATGGTGGGAGCAATGATGCCTCGGGGCCTTCAACATCGGAGGGGCAGGCATCGGCCATAGGGCAGGAGGAACCCGGATTTCAAGTGTCTTCCGTGTGGCAGCGGTTGGGCCACGCCATAGATGTAGGTAGTGTTTTTTGTAGGTTTCATTTCATTTGTTGGGCTCATGGACCCTGGATTGGTGATTTGTATATAGTTGAACAGTGGATGTTTCTCATTTTTATTTTAATTTCACCATGGCGCAATGGATTTCATATATTTTTTTTTCCCTTGGATTTGCTTGGTTGGACTGAGACTTTGGACACATTTTCATTTGGATTTCTTTGGAGTCTGAATTCATATTTTTTATTTTTTTTCCAGACATGCTGCATTTTATTTCTTATTCCCATTGTTGAGTTTTTTTTTTCATTGCATTCATGTTGTGTTCAATATATTTTTCTTTCATACTTCGATGTGTGCTATTCTCTCATTGGTTTCATGCATGTCATGATATGGGTTTGCACATTCACTTGCACCCACTGTGTGTGTGCTGTATCATGTAATGGCCATTTCTCTGTGGGTGGATGCAATACTTGGTTGGGTCTTTGGGCTGGGGTGGCATGAGGTGTGATGTGGGTGGCCATGAGGCCCATGATTGAGGATGGTCATGACGTGGGTGCTGGGGGACATGTGTGGGTCATGAGTGGGGGCCTGCTGGCAGGTGCCCCTGACTGCTGGGGGGTGAGGGTGCTGGGGGACAAGAGTGGGACATGAGTGGGGGCCTGCTGGCAGGTGCCCCTCACTGCTGGGGGGGTGGGAGTGCTGAGGGAACATGAGTTGGTGGTGGAAGGTGACATGTGGCTTGGCTGGGGGGCATGCCCATGGTGGATGGGCTGCCTGCGGGGCATGATATGGGTTTGCACATTCACTTGCACCCATTGTGTGTGTGTGAAGGACATGTGTTCATGTACATACTTGCCATTCGGGTTGTATCATGTAATGGCCATTTCTCTGTGGGTGGATGCAATACTTGGTTGGGTCTTTGGGCTGGGGTGGCGTGAGGTGTGATGTGGGTGGCCATGAGGCCCATGATTGAGGATCGTCATGACGTGGGTGCTGGGGGACATGTGTGGGACATGAGTTGGGGCCTGCTGGCAGGTGACCCTCACTGCTGGGGGGTGGGGGTGCTGGGGGACATGAGTGGGACATGAGTGGGGGCCTGCTGGCAGGTGCCCCTGACTGCTGGGGGGTGGGGGTGCTGGGGGACATGAGTGGGACATGAGTTGGGGCCTGCTGGCAGGTGCCCCTGACTGCTGGAAGGTGGGGGCGCTGGGGGACATGAGTGGGGCATGAGTGGGGGCCTGCTGGCAGGTGCCCCTGACTGCTGGGGGGTGGGGGTGCTGGGGGACATGAGTGGGGGCCTGCTGGCAGGTGCCCCTGACTGCTGGGGGTGGGGGTGCTGGGGGACAAGAGTAGGACATGAGTGGGGGCCTGCTGGCAGGTGCCCCTGACTGCTGGGGGGTGGAGGTTCTAGGGGACATGAGTGGGGGCCTGCTGGCAGGTGCCCCTGACTACTGGGGGGTGGGGGTGCTGGGCGACATGAGTGGGACATGAGTGGGGGCCTGCTGGCAGGTGCCCCTCACTGCTGTGGGGTGGGAGTGCTGGGGAACATGAGTTGGTGGTGGAAGGTGACATGTGGCTTGGCTGGGGGGCATGCCCATGGTGGATGGGCTGCCTGCGGGACATGACCAGGGGTGCAGGGTAGTCCCCTGTGGTGTGGGCTGCCTGCAGGGGCTGTGGAGGGTGTAGAGGGAACACCTGGGAGGAACCACACTGCCAATTCACGTGTAGGACTCCCCACACACCCCCAAAAATCATGTACCCCGCTCTGACAGCAAAATCGCGTGTGAAACTTCCTGCGCACCCCAGGAATACACGTACCCCACTCGCACAGGGCATTTTCCATGTGAAACTTCCCGCGCACCCCCGAAATACACGTACCCTGCTCCAATCGCGTGTGAAACTTCCCACGCACCCCAGGAATACACGTACCCCACTCGCACAGGGCATTTCGTGTGTGAAACTTCCCGCGCACCCCCGAAATACACGTACCCCACTCCAATCGTGTGTGAAACTTCCCACGCACCCCAGGAATACACGTACCCCACTCGCACAGGGCCCATCACGTGTGAAACTTCCCACGCACCCCAGGAATACACGTACCCCACTCGCACAGGGCATTTCGCATGTGAAACTTCCCGCAAACGCCTGTTATACACGTACCCCGCTCCAATCGCGTGTGACACTCCCTGTGCAGCGGGGTACGTGTATTCGGAGCGGTGCGCGGGGAGTTTTACAGGCGTTTTTGTGGTTGGGGGCCTGTGCGACATGTACGGGATTTGTGCGCTGTGCATGGCGCACGGGGAGGCATTGGGGGCGTAACTGGCACTGCTGCAGGGTCGCTGCGCCACTCTGCGCCACAACTGGTTTTGGAAGCTAAAATCCATGAATACGCTGCGCACGGAAATGGATTTTAGCACACGCGGCTGGTGCAGAAATTCGCATGCTCACACTGTGCGCCATCCACGTGCGCCACTTGTGCGCTGAATTCTATGAATTACCCTCATAGTTTGATAAGGTTATGCTTCAAAAATATTTGCACCAACCATGAAATATTAGTTCCCGAAGAGGCACTCTTCCACATACACTACTGCCTGACTGCAGTGAACACAATGGAGGCGGTCCACATCATGTAAGTGTATTTTTGCCACCTATATACCGAATTGATATTACATTTTTACTTTGGAAAAAAATATATATATTTTTCCTAATGAATTACAAGGTTTATGTGCCATTGAAATTATTTTCCCCATTATGGACATTGCACATTGTCGCCGTTTGTAGGGTGCCCTACATTTCCCCAAATTAAATTAATATTTAGTAAAAAAACGTATGTGTTACAACTTTGTTTTGTGCAGAGGTTGCGTATTGATACACGTTTTATTTCCCCTTTCACCGCTCAGCTACTTCCAAACAAAAATGTCATTATTAATAAAGACGTTCCAGCTTTCTGTGCCGTTTGATTTTTTTTCCCATTATGGACATTGCACATTGTCGCCGTCCATAGGGTCCCACTATATTTCCTCCTATTGAATTACATTTTTACTGAAAATGTTATGTATTACAACTTTGGTTTATCCAAAGGTTGCGTATTGATACATGTTTCATTTTCCCTTTCCCCCTCAGATTCTTCATTCCCTATTGTGATTGTCACGGATTACAGCTGCCGAGTGAAAGCTTTTTTAACTGTCAAATGCAACTGTTCATCACTGGTTGTCTGTGTGTCATAATTCACTGGGATGACCGTGTCGGACCTCTGTGTCCTTACTCTGCTGTCACCATAAGTAGTAACATCCCATCCTTTCTGGTGGTGTAGATTACAGCTGTTGACGTCGTCTTGCACAATGTGGGAGGAAAAACGGCTACTGTTGCGGCAACACTTACTTTCTGTGTGTGAAAAAAAAACACGTGGCCATTAACATTTTCATTGTCGACCAAAGAGACAAACTTACTACTTCTATGGAAATGTGAATAGGGCGATCATATCGCACAGTTCATTGTGAAACAAAACTATTTTAATCATTGCATAGGGCGCTGATTTCACTCAGTTTATTGTGAAATAAAACTACTGTACTAATTCTTAAATGTTAGTGTTTTTTAAAAAAAATTGACTCCCTGTTTTCACAATGTGGCATTCTACGTTGTAGGTCGTAATGTGTTCTTTTGTAGGTGCTACATCACGGCACGTACGTCCATATAAACGCATTTGTTTAAGCTGCCAAGGAACGCTATGGAGAAAGTTACTGCATACCACCTGCTTTGGCTACGGGAGGGTCAGGTCCATATCATATACTTTAGTGCCGTCAGGCCAATTTCTGTCACCGTCAGGCCAATTTCTGTCACCCAGATGCCCTATTAACCAACATTAGTTCAGAATGATTAGTATCTTCTTAAAAGAGGAAAAATGAGGTAAGGTGCACTGAAAGTGTTTGCTGCACAGAAATGTTACTAAAATAATACATGGTTACACACTCCCCCTACACATATCTTCACACCTTTCGACCTGTGCCTCTTCCAGAATTATGTGTCGAAAGGTGAGTGGTAATGGTGTTGCTTCCAGTATTTCTGACGTCATTGTGCTTCCCATCACAGAGTTTGTTTAGGATTTTATGTAAACGTAAGGAGACTACTCCTTTGCATTTTTTAAGCACATCTTTACTGAAAAATGACTACATGAACAACACATGTATGTAAAGGTCATTGACAACGACCGAAAAGCTTTGTGTTGTGCATGTGATAGTGTTTTTTTACTTAACAAGTGTCGTCATGTACATAACAAATCAACGTTATAGCTTCCATCTCTGAGGGGTAGCCTCTATGTATGGTTAGTGGCTACAATGTCAGGGATGTGGCTACTGGCCAATACTGGGAGGGACATAACATTGCATTGAGGTCGCCATGTACACCAGGGACTGCCTTTCTGGTAAAGGTCTTGCACATAACCACACATTTCTCAAGGAACACAAATGTGGTGCTGTCATTACGGTCACACAGTTTCATTTTTGCTTTCTGCAGCCTGCAATGGAAAGCAAAGAAGGCTTTCTATCCAAGACCCGTCTTCCCTTTCTATGGTGGCCATCTTGAAAAAGGATTTCTTTTCTTCAGCTGGGAACGCTGGAGGCATACCGGTTGAAGACAAAAAAAATCCTCTTTCTTGGTACCACGGGTTACTGCTGTAAAATCTCAATTGCTAATGGCATTCATCCCCCACACTTTGGGGAGGAATGGGGGTTAATGCTCAAGATACGTCGGTATGCACTCTTGCTTATATTGTGTTGCACACTTGCCTTGTTGAGTTCTGTGCCAGAAATTTTGCAGTTACAAGTTCCTACAAGAATATACAATGTACTTCCGCACTATCAACCAGTTACACATGTCATTGTGAAGTGTGCATGACTTTTCGAACATGCCCCCATGCTGTGCGCCAGCATATGATTATGTGGAATTCTTCAGAAGGTGGGCAGTTACTTCAAATGTTCCTTTACAGTAGTATGCTTATGTGTTACTATTAGAACCCTGATAAATGTAGTAGAACATTTTTGTTAAAGTACTGTTATGATACAATTACACTACTAAAAACCTATGGCATTCAGTTAAAAAAACTTTGTTAAAGGGACATTATGGTTACGTTGCCCTCCCAAAAACCTGTAAAATTCACCTCAAAAAAAACTTTGTTGAGGGGACGTTATGGTTAAGTTGCCCTATGAAAAACCTGTGCACTTCACCAAAATAAAATGTTCGCCCTCCCCTTTATGGTTCAAATTAAAACCGAAAACCCCCTGAAATTCGCTAGTTATGGCAGACTGAGCCCCCATACTTGCCATCACCACTGTGCACTGCTAACACTAACACCCAGAACATGAAAGATGTAATCTCAAATGTCACTGATGACATCACTGACGACATCACATGTTTAGCCCCTTTGTTTTCGTTCCCTGCCATATATATATATATATCAGTGAAAAAAACTTTGTTAAAGGGACGTTATGGTTAAGTTGCGCTACTAAAAACCTATGAAATTCAGTGAAAAAACCTTGTTAAAGGGATGTTATGGTTCCAAGTAAAACCGAAAAACCCTTGAAATTCGCCAGATATGGTAAGCTAAGCAACCGTAACTCGCGCCACCTCCGTGCACTGCTAAGACTAACACCCAGGACATCAAAGACGACATCACAAATGTCATTGATGACGTCACTGATGACATCACATGTCTGGCTCATTATTATTTCTTTTGCTGACATATCTAGGCCACATGGTTTTCTTCAGTAACAGTCAGAAACTAAGAATTTTATTTTATTTGTAGACATATCCTTCTAGTAGGTTCTTACAGTAATTCCCTTAGAGTACAGTCACATCATATGAAACATATACATATGGGAAAACACAAGCTTGAAAGACAGCAATCCTTTTTGTGCATAAAGATAATCACTAGACTTATGAGCACTTTCTGATAGTTCTGTTGTTTTTTTTATGGCTGTACTTTCCCTGTATATGGTCATATTTGTATACATTGTACTCACACTACTTTCCTTAGGGTACAATCACATCAAGTGATACATATACATAGGGTAAATAGCAGCTTTGAAACAGAGCAATCATTTATTTTCATGAATCTAATCACTTAAGTTATGAATTGTTTCTGCTACTACTTGTGCTTTTTTGCTAACTTCACTTTCCCTGTATATACCCATATTGATATGTGTTCTTGTGTCTTTGTGTTTTGTCTATAGTAATGCAATTATTAAATACATGGGTTTTAATAGCTACTTATTACATATTTCACAGTACACAAAAATCTATTAAGAAAACAATTATCATTTCATTATTCAACATATTAACATTACAAATATCATACCTTCATCTTGTACGCTGCACACAATGTTATGTTTCTGTATCAGTAGCTTAGTATACTAGATAGAACTCCATAATAGGATGCTATTTATATCAATGCATCGTTCAATGCACTTATTAGGGTATATTTCTTGCAATGATTCTTGACACTTTTTTCGCAACATAATAAGAATCCCTTCTACACATATTTCTTGAGAAGTACATACACATGTGATGTCATCAGTGATGTCATCAATGACATTTGTGATGTCATCTTTGATGTCCTGGGTGTTAGTCTTAGCAGTGCACGGTGGTGGCGCGAGTTGTGGTTGCTTAGTTTACCATAACTGGCGAATTTCAAGGGTTTTTCGGTTTTACTTGGAACCATAACGTCCCTTTAACAAAGTTTTTTCACTGAATTTCATAGGTTTTTAGTAGCGCAACTTAACCATAACGTCCCTTTAACAAAGTTTTTTCACTGAATTTCATAGTTTTTTTAGTAGCACAATTTAACAATAATGACTTTGACTTTATATACATGTCATATGGAACTGACTAGATCTCTTCTTATGAACTTGATGTCCGCGAACTTAGTTAATGTTCGCGGACATGTTCGGAGAACAGTACCACTACCTAAAAACTGTGGGGGGGTGGTGGGGTATGTTTGATTGTTATATCATAAAATAGGAACATTTAACAAATTCAAAAAGCAGCACACAAACACATTATATATAGTAATACATAAGAAATGTAACCCTTATATGTAACACACTAACCATTCATTTAAATACAATATGTTCTGAAATGGAATATACCAAATGGCCATGCACCCAAGACTCTATGCCCTGGCAACAACCACCGCAGCATATCACATCCATAAAGTCAAACATTTCAACTATGATCTATGCAAAACTTTTAATGTCCGCGAACAATGTGAGTGTTCTTAGAACACTTTGAACTTGCCAGCGAACAATACGGACACCATTTTCAGGACACCCCCTACGAACATTTCAGAACAATGCGATAGTTCTTAGAACACTTTCACCTTAACAATGAACAATACGGACAGCGTCCTAAGGACACCCCCTACGAACATTCCAGGACACCGGGAGTGTTCTCAAAAACGTCTTCAGAACACCCCCATTTTGTTTATTTGCGAACATTTCAGGACACCGCGGGTGTTCTTAGAACACATTCAACTTGACAGAGAACAATATGGACAGCGTCCTCAGGACACCCCCTACGAACACTCCCCGGACACCGCAAGTGGTCTTAGAAGCGTCTTCAGAACACCACCATCTTGTTTATTTGCGAACATTTCAGGACACCGCGAGTGTTCTTAAGACACATTCAATTTGACAGAGAACAATACGGACAGCGTCCTCAGGACACCCCCTATGAACATTCCAGGACACCGGGAGTGTTCTTAGAAGCTTCTTCAGAACACCACCATCTTGTTTATTTGCGAACATTTCAGGACACCGCGAGTGTTCTTAGGACACATTCAACTTGACAGAGAACAATACGGACGGCGTCCTCAGGACACCCCCAACGAACACTCCCCGGACACCGGAAGTGTTCTTAGAAGCGTATTCAGAACACCACCATCTTGTTTATTTGCGAACATTTCAGGACACCGCGAGTGTTCTTAGGACACATTCAACTTGACAGAGAACCATACATTTGTTTTTCACCCAAAGTTATAAGCAAATATGAATGTGATATGCTGCGGTGGTTGTTGCCAGGGCATAGAGTCTTGGGTGCATGGCCAAATGGCCATGCACCCAAGACTCTATGCCCTGGCAACAACCACTGCAGCATATCACATCCATAGAGTCAAACATTTCAACTATGATCTATGGGAAACTTTTAATGTCCGCAAACAATGTGAGTGTTCTTAGAACACTTTGAACTTGCCAGCGAAAAATACGGACACCGTTTTCAGGACACCCCCTACGCACATTTCAGAACAACGTGATAGTTCTTAGAACACTTTCAACTTAACAACGAACAATATGGACAGCATCCTAAGGACACCCCCTACGAACATTCCAAGACACCGGGAGTGTTCTCAAAAACGTCTTCAGAACACCCCCATTTTGTTTATTTACGAACATTTCAGGAAACCGCGGGTGTTCTTAGAATGCATTCAACTTGACAGAGAACAATACGGACAGCGTCCTCAGGACACCCCCTACGAACACTCCCCGGACACCGCGAGTGTTCTTAGAAGCTTCTTCAGAACACCACCATCTTTTTTATTTGCGAACATTTCAGGACACAGCGAGTGTTCTTAGGACACATTCAACTTGACAGAGAACAATACGGACAGGTTCCTCAGGACACCCCCTACGAACACTCCCCGGACACCGCGAGTGTTCTTAGAAGCGTCTTCGGAACACCACCATCTTGTTTATTTGCGAACATTTCATGACACCGCGAGTGTTCTTAGGACACATTCAACTTGACAGAGAACAATACGGACAGCGTCCTCAGGACACCCCCTACGAACACTCCCCGGACCGCGAGTGTTCTTAGAGCGTCTTCAGAACACCCCCATTTTGTTTATTTGCGAACATTTCAGGACACCGTGGGTGTTCTTAGAACACATTCAACTTGACAGAGAACAATACGGACAGCGTCCTCAGGACACCCCCTACGAACATTCCAGGACACCGGGAGTGTTCTTAGAAGCGTCTTCAGAACACCACCATCTTGTTTATTTGCGAACATTTCAGGACACCACGAGTGTTCTTAGGACACATTCAACTTGACAGAGAACAATACGGATAGCGTCCTCAGGACACCCCCTACGAACACTCCCCGGACACCGCGAGTGTTCTTAGCAGCGTCTTCAGAACACCCCCATTTTGTTTATTTGCGAACATTTCAGGAAACCGCGAGTGTTCTTAGGACACATTCAACTTGACAGAGAACAATACGGACAGCGTCCTCAGGACACCCCCTACGAACATTCCCCGGACACCGCAAGTGTTCTTAGAAGCATCTTCAGAACACCCCCATTTTGTTTATTTGCGAACATTTCAGGACACCGCGGGTGTTCTTAGAACACATTCAACTTGACAGAGAACAATACGGACAGCGTCCTCAGGACACCCCCTACGAACATTTCAGGACACCGGGAGTGTTCTCAAAAACGTCTTCAGAACACCCCCATTTTGTTTATTTGCGAACATTTCAGGACACCGCGGGTGTTCTTAGAACACATTCAACTTGACAGAGAACAATACGGACAGCGTCCTCAGGACACCCCCTACGAACACTCCCCGGACACCGCGAGTGTTCTTAGAACAGTTTCACTTTGCTTGCGAACAAAACGGAAACATATTGAGTCCTTAGAACACCCCCCAGTGAGTTTATTTAGAACATTTCAGAACACCAGTGATGTCCGCAAACAAATCAAACACAAAAAGAATGTCTAACACATAAAAAACACAACTTTCATCCTATCTCATACACTCCCACCCTCCCCAAACACTCCTACACACCAACACACTCTACTAAATACACATTTTGAACAAAGTTTCACCGCGCTGTCCGCGGACGTCCGTGAATCCAAAATGGCGGGCGCTACCGCAAAATCTGACGCGCTTCACGCTCCACGCCGTCCAATCAGCGAACACGTTGCATGTCTGCGAACATCACGCAAGACGATTGGCCAATCAGGACACTGTCCACGGAGCGAACAGGGAAGTGTGTCCGCGAACCGAACACAGATATCACTAATTTTTTTTTACCTACTTTTTGGTCATTTTAAAAAAAACTACTTTCACCAAATTTGCAAAAGCACGCTTTCGGGACCAAGCCGCTGCTCCTGGTCCAAATTTGGTGGAAATCCGTCCAGCGGTTTGGGCTGTAGGCGCGAGCAACATTTTTTTCCCATTCAGTCTATGGGGAAAAAAAAAGTTTTGGGACCCCCCCCTATAACTTTGCCCCCCCTGGACGAATCCTCACCAAACTTTGCAAAAAATTCAGAGTGACCCAAATACTTTTTTTTGCAAAGTTTGGTGAGGCGCTGTTCAGGGAGAGCGAAGTTATAAGCCACCCAAAAAGTGCTCTTCCTATGGAAACAGCAACTTAACCATAACTACATGGCCACTACCGTGGCCATGTAATGTACATTCAGTAAAACAACTTTGTTAAAGGGATGTTATACTTCACAGTGAAACCAAAAAACACTGCACATTCCCCCATTATGGTAAACTAAGCAACCATAACTTGCACCATCTACGTGCATTGCTAAGACTAACACCCAGGACATCAAAGATGACATCACAAATATCATTGATGACATCACTGATGTCATATATATATATATATATATATATATATATATATATATATATATATATATATATATATATATATATATATATATATATATATATATAATATGGCTTGCGGTAGCGGCCATGTAGTCATGGTTAAGTTGCTAAACCCATAGGAAGAGCACTTTTTGGGGCAACTTATAACCTTGATCTCAATGGACAAAGGCTCACGAAGGCTCACCAAACTTTGCAAAATAAAGTATATGGCCCACTCTGAATTTTTCTGCAAAGTTTGGTGAGGTTTGTTCCAGCGGGGGCAAAGTTATAGGGGGGTCCCAAAATGTATTTTTTTTTCCATAGACTCAATGGAGAAAACATTTCTGTCGCACCTACAGCACAAACCACTGGACAGATTTTCATCAAATGTGTGGCAGGAGCGGCGGCTTGGTCTTGAAAGTGTTCTTTTGTACATTTGGTGAAAATCCATCCAGTATTTTTTTTTTTAAACGACCAAAAAGTAGGTCTCAAAAAATGTGTGATATCTATGTCCGCTCCGCAGACACATTTCCCTGTTAGATATCTCTTAGATATCCCTGTTGGATAATCGGCTTGTGTCATGTCCGCGAACATGTGACATGCTCTCTGATTGGCTGGGATGAGGTGTGAGGTGCAGTGCTTGGAGAGGGTGGGGCAGTAAGAGATGGGTTAAATGCTGTATTTGTTTAGGTGGGAGAAGAGTGTGATGTGTTAGCGGTGTCAGCTGACATAATAAACACTGGGCCCACTACTGGCTACTTTAGTTTAGTATGATGTTGTTTTGGGGTCATTAGAAGAGCATTGGGTGAAGAGGGTATGCACTGTAGAGTTTCTACATTGGTTGTAATTATTTTTTAGAATGTTAATTGAAGTGTGTAGGTTTTGAAGTGGATGTATAATGGTTTTGGGTTGTGGTTGTTTGGTAGGTGTTTGTTTCTATGGGTGTGTTATGCTGCAGTGGGTGTGGCTAGGGCCTAGACTCTTGGGTGCATGGCCGAAGTGCTGTATGCTTTCGGCCATGCACCCAAGACTCTAGGCCCTGGTAACCACCGCAGCATAACACACCCGTGTTACCAATGATTTTGACTGTGGTATGTGGGCTGCATAGGGGATATGTTTTTTAAAATGTGTGTACTGATTGGTAGTAGTGTAATAGTATGTATAGGACAGTGAGATGATGTGTCTTTGTTTGTTGGATTGTGTTCAGAATGTTGGTATTGAAGACTCTAGGCATTTTGGGTTGTATTTATTGGTGAGGTGTTCATTTGCATGGCTGTGTTATGTTGTGGTGGTGCTGAGTTTAATTATTATATACTTAGTGTTCCTTTTGGTGAGGCTGTATGAAGAGTCTTGGCCAGGCCATGCAGTCAAAATTGTCGTGTTTGGCAACAAGCGCTGCAGCATAAGATACCCATGGAAGCAAACATTTTGGACTGTGGTGTATGGTCAGGTGTTTGGTTGAATGGGTGTGTTATGCTGTGGTGTTTGTGAGTGCCATCATTATATACTTACTGCTGGGACAGCTCCAACCTACTGATGAGGTCAAACCAGACCAAAACACGTGTCTGGGGTTGCTGTTGGTAATCTTATTCAGAGTACAATTGCCTAGCTTTTCGGTGCTGGTATGCCTCTGGGCAGGGCAAAGCCTGATTTGATTGGGATATTTCTCCTCTGTGAAAAATAGTCACTTATAGAATCTGGGTAAGGCTCTCACACCCAAGACTAATTTCTGGCAGAGAGACTCCCAGGATCCCCCTTGTTTTTTTGCACATTTAAGTAAATTTGTGTTTCACCTTAAGTTACTAGGGGATTCCAGATGTGGATACCTTGCTCACTATTCTTAGAGATGGACAGCTCCACCCTACTGATGAGGTCCAATCAGACCAAAGCACATGTCTGGGGTTGTTGTTGGTACTCTTGTTGAGAGGAGAATTGCGTAGCATTTAGGTGCTGGACTGTCCCTGTGCAGGACAAAGACTGATATGATTGGGATATGTTTCCTGTTTGAAAGGTAGCGAGCTAAAGAATCTGGGTAAGGCGCTTGCACCCAGATCTAATGTCGGCAGAGCGACTCCCAGAAACCCCCTTGTTTTTTGCATATGTAAGTAACTTTGGTTTCTACCCTAAGTTACTTAGGAAATCCAGACGTGGATTCCTTACTCACTATTTTTAGAGAGGCACAGGTCCACCATACTGATGAGGTCCTACCAGACTGAAATACGTGTCTGGGGTTGCTGTTGGTAGTCTTGTTTAGAGGATAATTGCCTAGCATTTCGGTGCTGGACTGCCCCTGGGCAGGACAAAGACTGATATGATTTGGATATTTCTCCTCTATGAAAGATAGGGAGCTAAATAATCTGGGTAAGGCTCTCATACCCAGGAATAATGTCTGGCAGAGAGACTACCAGGAACCCCTTTGTTTTTACCTGTTTAATCATGACATGGGTAGTTGAAGCAGACATTTTTTTTCAATCACTGTGATAAAAGAAAAAAAACATGTTAGTGTAGGTAGTTTATAATGAGTATTGCATTGCATAGCAGACATTTCGGTATTTTGTAGACCCTCATAGTTAGCACTTTAGAAGTACTATATTTTAACCAGTGTACTGTCCAATGTGCTCAGTTCCTGTGTTTGTTGATGAAATCATTGGGTGTGTGGAAAAAAAAATCCATGCTGGATTAAAAAAAAAAAAACCTTTCTACGTTGTGGTACAATACATTTCTTTCATTGTGTTCAGTAGGAGGAATTGAATATGTGTATGTTTTTTGATTTGGAAGTAGTGGAAGCATTGTTGCAATTAGATAGCAGTTGGTGTATTTTACTGTTTTATAGTAATGTTAGTATCATTACATTTGACCCATCCAGAATTCTTTTTTACATATGCAATGTAGTGACCTGCATTGGTTGTGGCTCCTGCGTGGTAGATTACCTATTGTTGTGAAGGTTTCCTTACCAAGTGATACTTTACCATGTGTGAATCCACTTAGCTTGCAATTGTTTTGGTATCATCTGCATTATAACGTAAAAGCATTACTATTACGTATTTACTATGTGTCTGTCTTTGTAAGGTCGCAACACCTGCACACGATTCACCTCGCTAGTGACCCAAAGTGGCATAGTACAAACACACATGTGCAAATTGTGGGCCTCTAATATATAACTGCGGTCATGGGGACAGGGGACCGCGGCCTGGCCGGAAGGGGGTTGTAGTAGGGCTTGGTCAGAAATGTTCATACAAGCAAGTTTTGTCAGGGATAGAGACTTTCTCCTTGCAAAGAATGTTTACATGATTTGCCGTGTGAAGAGCAGATGGGTTGAGCTGACAGGTGGTGTGGCCTACCTGTGGGAGTTGATGGGAGAGTGCGAAGTTCTCTAGAGGAACAAAGTAAATGCGTAGGAATGGTGAATGGTAGCAAACAATTGATATTTTCAAAAAAAATATTTCTAATGCCAGTATGGTGTGAAAGGGGTTTGCCTCCCATTTTAACTGCCATTGAATTTTTTCTAAGGAATGCAAGAAGGGAGGGATGTAACACTGTTAAATATGATAAGGTTCCCCATTCCAAAACTGGACAATGGAACGTGTAATTTCATTTTATGAACATACGTGGACCTGAACGGAGTGTCTGTGTTATGCCGAGAGAATGGAAATGCCAAATATTATGTACGTTTTACTTTCGATGATTTTATAGACCGACAAGTCAACTTATCATTCGTCGACCGCTATTGCTGGCTTATATTGTACTGGGTTGTTGTTTGTGTCACATTGCAACGACACGCAAATACAACTTGTGTGTGTACTTGCCTTTGTCTCAGGCAAATGGGTAGTCCAGGATCGAGATGCTTGTACTCACTAGTGGGTTCCCCCATGTTACACAAACGCCTAATTTAACGCTAATATTTAATTAAAATTCTGTCTATGTGTTCTTCAAATTGTAGCATCAACCTCTGCATCCCATTTCGAGCTGAAAATACTGCATAGCACTAAGCTTTGAAGTAAATTGAGTACTACTTTCCACGTTCTTTTCTCTGTGTTCCCATTGTTCCACGTCTATATTCATTATCAGTTTTAACACAGGGCCGAAATAATGGGTACAATGATAAACTGTACTAAAGATCGGCCACTGAGACACATTTCTGTTATCATTTCTAAACAGCTACGTCCTGCCTTTCTGCGATTGCCATTGATTCCAAATACCAACAGACAGATTTTTCAACCGGCAGCTGCAGATACACGTGAATGGCTGGATAGGAGTGACTCTTTTTTGGGATGATTGCCATGGGCCGATATACCCCGTTGTGGTACCAGTGATAAGGCGCAATCTGACATCGTTTACGGTGGCCTAGCGCCAACCTGATGACAAAGCCTTGCGATTCACAGTGCATCTAATGCGCTATTTATACCCTAAAGGAGCACCGTGTGAGTGACGATAAACATTTGTGGATTGAGAACGAAGAAAAAAATACCCATTTGCTTGATTATGGCAATCGCCAGATGTTCTCGGAGCGTTTATTGTGAAATAAAAGTACTTTAAAAATTGTAAAGTTTTGCTATTTCCTTTAAAAGTATGGTTTCATAATCAAAATTGGGATGCGCTGTGTTTGAGATGATGTGTGTTGATATTCCGGGTTCTGCTTCAACTAAAGGTATGACATAGTTGATGACTGGGTGCGTTTGGCTATGATGTCCATTAACGTCTTGGAGAAAGGCATAGAATATCACTAGGTCTTGTGATGTCAGCCTCAGGGTGGCGGGGCATATGAATTAGTGCAGCCAGAGCAGTCCAGCTTTGGCGATGCGGCATGGGATAAGATTATCACAAGATGGCTGCGCCCTGCTGCCTGATTTTGCATGTGTAAAAAAGAGGAAAACTACAGTAACGTGCATAGGAAATGTTTGTACGATGGATCAACATATGCTTAGAAACACATGCCCGAACCCTCGGGACAAAAATATGTCTGAGCTCACTATTCCTTTAATAGATCAATTTTTTGCTCCGTTCACTGGAGATGATTTTCTAAGGTGTCTGTTTCTGTATTATTTTTAATGTCTGTATGATGTGTTTAAAAAATAATGTTGGTAAGTACACATTAAGTAATGGGTAATCATTTGTTTATATAGAGAAGTGTAGTGTCTAGCATTAGTATCACTGTTTTCACTCATTTCATCCCGAGGAAAATTTTCTTCCAGCCATTCCAAAGTACTAGACATTTCTTTTATCTATATATCTATACTCAGTGAAAAAAACTTTGTTACAGGAACTTTATGGTTAAGTTGCGCTACTAAAAACCTATGAAATTCAGTGAAAAAAACTTTGGTAAAGGGACGTTATGGTTCCAAGTAAAACCGAAAACCCCCTGAAATTTGCCAGTTATGGTAAGCTAAACAATCATAACTCCCGTCACCACCGTGCACTGCTAAGACTAAAACCCAGGATATCAAAGATGACATCACAAATGTCATTGATGACATTGATGGCCTTTAATAGTAGTGATGTACTGTATGTTGGGGTCTGTACTTCGGTATGTATGTCCATTGGAATTAGTCCTTGGTCAGGTGTTGTTGAAAAAGCCATGTATTTAGAGATTTGAGAAATTGGCAAATTGTTGTGGACATTCCGAGTCGACACTGAGATAGAGTTCCAAGGGATAGTTGCATGACAAGAGAATACTTGTTTGTGGGTCCTCTGTTTGTGGATAAGTTGTGATTCAAGCTGGTCAGTCGATTTGCCCGACAGTCTGATATTGTTCCCCTATTTTCCTTTTCATCAAACTAAACCTTAATCTCATCTTGCAATTGATTAATGATGCATTGTTGCTGCTGAATAGAGGGCTGATATGCCTCTTGTATTTCCTTAATGTCTTCTATCTTTTACTCATGTTGATTATGAATTTCCCACCCATTCCCCAGAAAACTTTGCACCTCTGGTGTTTGGCCTTTCTACCAGCTACCAAACCTTTCAACAGGGACTGATTTAATGGACCCTGCCCATAACAAATATCTGCACTTACAGTTGATGGTCTTTCTCCCATTTTGTCTTTTTATGTTGCTATGTATTGTGATGCCCATTCCCCACGTACATATAATTAAGAGAGAGCAAAGACCTGGGTCACCCGTATGTTGCATGGGTGTTACATTTGTATATTTAATGTAACATACAAAATAAACCTCAAAACATCTCACTAAAATGTTAAAAATATTTGCTGCTCTCAAACAGCCAATTTTATGAAAGCTCACATCTTTCATTATTTCCACTTATTTAGCAAATCTTATCATATTTGACATGTTCACTATTGCAAACCCCTTGTGCATAACTCTGTATAAAATAGTGATCAGTGACTGTAATGTCCCTGCCTAGCTTGATTTTGGCAGGACCTACACTTTGTTGATTGTTTATATTTAAAAAAGGTGACATCCTATTCAAGGAATCTTTAAAACCTACCTGAAAAAGATAAACATTCCGTTTAATAAATTCACATGTAACCATCTCATCTCTACATTTTGAGGCAAGAACCAGGTGTTTTGAAATAACAGTTTTTGTGATTAAATACAATGTATTTATTTTGGCATTTTTAAAGCATGCCTAACCCTGGTGCATCTAAGTGCTGAAATTCTTAAGGAGGCGCGTACATACATAAGCTATCATTATGTTACATGTCAATAGCGGTTTATTGCATTGGGATGGTGAAATACATGGCCATGCATTCTTAGGTAGTATATACATTATGTTATCATTGTGTTGCATACATGTTATCAAATGCAGTTGGTTGCATTATCAAGTGTGTTAAAAACAGAAGTGCATAGCTATGCGCAGAGTGAGAGTGGGATGGGGTAGCTTGCAAGTTCAGCTTCTGTAGGCATAATGTTTAGTTTTCATGCAACATTTCATTATGTGGCATGGTGTGTAAGCGCACGTAAGGAGGGTGGGCTGTATAGGGACAATGGCTTCATTAGATGTGTTGTTCTAAAGTGAATAGTCGGGTTTCAACATTTTTACGGAAGGTCCAGAAAGAGGATTCAGATCTTAGTGTTGTTGGAAGAGCATTCCACTGTTTAGCAGCCAGCATTGGGAATCTGTTGCCTCCTACTTTCTGAAGTTTGCATTTGGGAATGGTAAGTAGATGTGTGTACGCACTGCGCATAGGTCTGTTGGGATTGTTCAGTGCAAATTAATTTAAGAGGTATTTGGGGGGCAGATTTGTGAGATGCATTTATGTGTCAGGGAGAGAATTTTGAAGAGGATGTGGTCGAGTACTGGCAACCAGTGGGCAGAGCACCTAGTCTTGCTTATATGATTCTTTTGGGGGATATTCAGTATGCGTTATTTTGGAATAACTAATTATTTTATGTTGCATTTGTTAGTCCCGATGTAGAGGGCATTAAAGAACAGGGAGAGAGCTCTGGCTAGGGTGGTGCAGCTGACTAGGAATAGGAAGGATCTGCAGGCATTGAGGAGCTTGGATATGTAGGCCGCTGCAGTGGCTGTGGTGTTGACTTGTCTCTTTAGAGTGAGAGTGGAGTCAAGATAGATGCCTAGTGTTTTTACTTCCTTTAAAACTTCGATGTTGATGCCATCTATTGTGAAGGAGTTATAGGAATCATTGAGTTTTTTAATCAGTGTTGAGGTCCGATGAGGAGGAGCTCTGTCTTTTCATCATTAAGGCAGAGCGTGTTGGTCCACCATTGCCTGGATTGTTTGGTAAATTTGGTTTAGCGATTTCGAGTCATGGTCGTAGGAGCCTGTCAGGGGTATGAGGATTTGTGTGTCATCCGCATAGTTGGTCTAAGTGACACCCAAGTCATCGAGGAGGTCAAATAGAGGCTTAGTGAATATATTATGTAGCGTGGGTGGGTCGCATGATCCTTGCGGCACTCTGCATGAGACTCGGGCGGGAGGTGCTGTTGCAGAAGGGATAAGACTCTCATGGTTCTATTAGAGAGGAAGGGTTGTGCCCAGGTTAAGGCATTGGTGGAGAAATCGGCTGCTGAGGCAAGATGATTGCAGAGTATGTTGTGTTCTACTAAATCAAAGGCTGCTGATAGGCTGAGTAGGAGGAGGAGTGCTAGCTTGCCGTTATCTTTGAATTTGTCCATTTGAATTTTTAAATCAAGCAGGGCTGTTTCGGTACCGTGTCCAAGCAGGAAGCCTGATTGGCAGAGACCTTAGAGGTTGTTGTATTCTAGGTGTTTTTGAATTTGCAGGTATGCTGCTCGATCTAATATTTTGAGGAAGAACGGGGTGGTTGTAATGGAGCGGTAATTGGTAGGGATGTTGGGGTCAAGTGTGGGTTCCTTTAATGGTGAAAGAACCCATGCCTCTTTGAGGTTGGAGGGGACAGTGTTAGTATCAAAGGAAGTGTTAATTAATGAAGTGATTAAGGGTGTTAGTTTGAATGTGCATTCTTTGATGAAAGAAGCTGGGCATATATCACCTTGACATTTAGACGGTTTAAGGCGTGTGATGATATTCATTACTTTGGTTGTTGAGACTGGAGCAAAGTTGAAGTATGAGTTTGAGTTCTGTACTGAGTATATGGGATCTGGGCTGGTTTCTTATGTGTGAGGTTCAGCATTTTTACTTCAATTTTGGATTGGAGCATGGCGATTTTGCAGAGAAGAGCTTTTTGTATGTCTATGCACCAGGTCGGATCTTTATGGCATGCTTTTTGTGGAGGTACTGGAGACTAAAGCGTGCGTAGTATAGTAAATAGTTCTTTGGTGCCTGAGTTGGCTTTGGTGATTCCATTGTTGTAAGTGGAGCTCTTTTGGTTAGGAGGATAGCCTTTTTTATAATTTTTAGAGGTGCTAGTGAAGATATCTTTGTTAAGATCAGTAGGTGATTTTTTCCCAGTTACACTCTGCAGTTCTTTTGGAGCTGCGAAGCGTTTTGAGTTTGGGTGTGAATCAGGCATTGGGGTGCACTTGTGGTTTGGCTTTGCAAGGCTTAGAGGTGCTACCTCATCGATGGCAGCTAGGAGGGTTTGGTTATAGAGCTCTACCATAGCGGACTGGTTGTTGCTGGTGAATTTCTGGGGGTCTGTGATTCGAGTCAAAAGTGGTAATAGTTTCTCTAGTGTTATGTTACGAGAGTTTCTTGATGCGGCTGCTGGTGCCTGAGGTGGTGGTGTGGCTTGGGACTTGTTTTTGGGAATGGTGAAAGAGATGATATGATGATCTGACCATGGGCATGGGGTGTTGCAGAGGATCTTAGTCTGGTAATTGTGGTCAGCTAGCTGTATCCCTACAAAATATCCCCACAAAAAATATTGCCGTACATATGGCCGTTTGTCTCGCCATAGGCAATTTTTTGGGGGGGGATATTTTGTGGGAGCAGGGGTTGCAGGGGTGTCCCCCGCAAATTTTTCAATAATGCAGATGTTGCAGGGGTGTCCCCCGCTGGGTCCATGGGTCAATGTCGCCGCAAAAATATGGCGATATATATTTGTATCGCGATATTTTTGCAGGGATGTTAACACATGGAACCCAGCTAGCTAATCAAGTGTTCGACCTTTAATGTGGGTAGGGCCAGTGATGTGGTGAGTGAAGCCAAGTGCTTCAATGGTGTTGGCGATGCTGGTGGCGTAGTCATCATTAGCGTTATAGAGGCCCAGGTTTAGGTTGTCCAGCAGAATTATTTGTGAGGATGGTCTGGTGTTTGTTGATAAGAGTTGAACCACATCAAATGTTAGGACTGTTCCTGTGGCTCCTGGGGGTCTGCAGATTAGGTGGATGATTACAGTGCTGGTACATGGGTTAGTGACAATTTAACTGAGTGAAATGATTGATTAGCAATTTCTCTTATTAGAAGATGGTTTTTGGCAATGAAAGCCTCTCCTCCACCTTTGGCACCCTGTATATCTGATCTGAAGATAATGTAGATATTGGGGATGGCCAGTGAGAGTCAGGTCCCAGCTGTAGTGTGGAGACAAGTTTCAGTGATGGCTAGGAAGTCCAAATTATTGGTCGTAATGAGGTCAGCAATGTCTAACGTGTGAGCTGGGAGAGATCTTGCGTTAATAAGAATGCCTTTGAGAGTAGGGGCTTCATGGCTGATGGAGACATCAGGTGTTAGCAGGCTGGTTGTGGTTGCAGGCGTATGTTGGGTTGAGGGAGGCATGGAGGTGGCCACTGCATAGGTGCATTGGTTCTAAGGGTGTGACCTCAAAGGTCTGACTGATTCTGTGCGATTGATGTAGCTTCCCAGGTGTCAGGCTTTGTATTTCACTTGGTAACTATGGGATTTGGATAGTGGAAACATTTGAGGGCGGGATGGGGTGTTCTTGAATTGAGATGTGTATTTCTCTGTGTTAGTGAGGGAGTCGTGGTTTGTGATGGTGGTGAGGCTGTAGCTGGATGAAGCATGGGTTCATATTTGCCTGAGGCGAGTTGGTGTGTCTGAACATGGCTAATCAGGGTGGTCTCTAATTTAAGAGTAGTGCGCAAGAGGGCATGTTTCTTAGGTTGGCCATGCTTGGGTGTGTGGTCTCTGGGAGTCATATGGTCATCAGAGATTGTCGAACGTAAGGGTGGCAAAAAGCGTGTGGGGGGATGGGGTGTGGTTCAGGTAAGTTGGTTGCCATAGTGAGGATAGTAGTATGTTTGGGGTTTGGTGATGTTATGGTGGCATAGTATGCCTAGGCTAGTGGTGGAAAACATACTGGGTAAGTAGTATGCAGTACTTCTATTGGGTAGTGTCTGATGTGCTCTAGTTGGTGAAGACTATTGGTTCAAATGCTGTATGCTAGGTGGATGGTTAGGAAAGGTTGTGGTGTTTTGGTGGTGGAGTAATGTGGGGGGCTTGGTGAGGTACTGCCGACTGGTAGTGTGTAGGCTTTGCTAAGGTGTTGGCAGAGCTGTGTGTGGGTTGCAGCAGAGTTTAGGGCTCGCTATTGTGAGATCTCCTATGGTGTTGCTAGTGTGAGGGATTTGGGCCCATTCGTGCAATAGGATGTCACTTGCTAGTGAGAATCTTGCGAGTGCAAGTGTATCGTACTATAGTGGTGTTGATGGTACTTTAGCAGAGGATTGGGGGATGCAGGCATGGATGCGTTTCAAAGTGCATGGTGTCAGATTTGCGGGGGTGCCTTTACCAAAACATTAGTATAGTCACGCATGAGTACATTTGCAACGCAAGTAGGAGCACGGTTAGGCATGAGTACATTTTAATGGAGCATAGGTGCAATCGGAAATGAGAACCTTATGCAAAACATTTGTGTGTTGAAGCCTTTTTTGCAGGGCCGGGGCTTTCTATGTTATGAGCCAGCACGGTATTATATGTTACGGGCAGATTCGACTCGGTGTGGTGTGTTCAACGTTCCTATAGCGTGCATAGTCATTAAGAGAACTTTCATTAAATTGTGACTGTTCATGATTTCACAGTTTTGTTCAGAAGCTTTTATGATGATTGTAAGTGTTTATTGTTTAATGGATATTACAATGTCATTTGTTGTATTTTTATGGTATGTTATGTCTGACCGAAATAAACATTATTTGACTGGACATAGGAACCAGATGTTTATTACAAAAACATTAATAATTGCACATTATTTAGTGAAATGTCTTCAGAGTCTGTAAAATTTTTGTCCAACAGTAACAGTAAGTGTCCCGGGAGGATAGCTCAGTGGCAACATGCTCGCTTGGAAGCAAGACAACATGAAGCAACACAGGTCTGATTCCCGGGTCCGCGCTTAGAAACCTCTGGGTGTTTAAGCACGTTATAAATATGCAACTAAGACAACAACAAAAACAAATTCTGTAACAGCGCCTCGATACCCCCGGGCTGTGTGAGCGCTTTAAAACTGCAAATGAAAAAAAAAAAAAAGGCTTGAGGCTGGGAGTGACTTTCATGAGCAAGAAAACGTTTTCAAGACCCAGCTATCAGGGGAAACCTTTTTTAGAAACAACTTCTTTTGAAACCATTTCACTGTTTTCCATGGTTTCTGCGTTGTTGTCCGTGTGTGCGTATTCAAGCACGTCTAGTTAGGTGGACTTAACTCAGTATCCAGGGCCAATGGGTATTGTCTGTTGTTGTCTTAGTGTCAGACTCGGATAATTCTCTCCTAGTTATGTTCCTAGCGTCATGTGGTGGACTCCATCTCTGAACCCCATCGCCTCTGCCCCGCAGGCAAAGGGCAGTTCATGCGGTGCGCTGTGTCTCTCCTGTGCCCAAAAACATCAAAATAAGGTGAGCAGTGATTTCCCACTTGGATTTCAATGGGGCTGCACCTACACTTCAGTCCAAACCAGTAAACTATTCACTTTTTTAATATTTGTCGGCACACAACTTGATGTTGATAGTTTCACAAACATTTAATAACAAATCTACAAAAGGGAATTATGCTTACTCTAGTCCCACATCCATCCTGAAATCAAAATGTGAAACATTTCTCAGAATACACTTTAAACAAAAGAAATTTTACATAGATTTAACATAACAACTATTTTGCAATGGCTTTAAATGGAACATTTTGGACATTATCTATGACAAAACTTTGGTTCCTATTCTAGTTATACACACCACTTGACTGATTTTTCTGTGATGTTGGATTTGTTGCAAATAATTGTACACACTTCAGTTTCTCTGGATTCCTGTTGCTTTTGAAATGCTGGAACAGTGAGGCCAAACTCACTCCCTATGTGTAAGGAGCCAGGCTCACGCTCACAACACCCCAGTTTAATGTGTTAATTAAATAATGGATTTCAATTACTTTTGTGACCATGGCAGGCATCGCTCATATGACTTGTCATTCTACATTCAATTTGAGACATCTAAATTTTCCAGTGATCTCAAATTGCAGGTGCAATTCCTAATTTGGTGATGCTACCAAGGGCTTTGCTTTTAGGTTTAATCCACAAAGCATATGCACCCTGTGTTATCAGTGATATAGCTTTTCAACAGGGCTACTTAAATACTTTTCAATTCTAGATATGATTCAATTAACTCTCAGGGACTATGTCTAAATAATCCTTGGCATATGTACTCACTTTTCGTCTGTCTTAAAATGGACAAGACTGGCCGCACTCTGATCCATCCAGTAAACTCTCTCTTCAGTCTGTGTACCCGCTCCACAATTGCTCTCAGATAATGTGGCTCTGCTTTGGGAAAGGCCTCTTCATTCAGTCCAACATGGGTAAGTCCCTTTGAAAATTATTACCCATCTGCTACATCCAGTTGGAATCCGATCTGCTTCTCTCCTGACAAACGTGCTCTCCTACTTCTCTGTTTTCCCAAAATTCTCTCTAATTGTTGTGTGCCTCTGCTTAAAACACAGCGACACCCAACCATATCGGCAAGGTCAATACAATTGATTCCTATCTTTCAATCTATTTAATTGGTCTATATACAAGGGTAAATGGACTTCTAAAACACACCTTTTCCATGTGGATTTTCCACATAGAAAGGATGGATACATGAGTGTCTGTATTAAGTGTTGGTATAATGTCCCATTAGCCCTCCTTTTAGCGTATGACATCACTGAGTTACAGATTTTAGACAGAATAATTCTCCATTTAGGTTCTGTTTATCTCACAGTTTAGAAAAACACATTTTCATGGGCATGTTACTGTGGATAAAGCATCCAAATTCCTCCTATCTTTCTAGAACATGCCAATGCAAAGTGTTCACTTTAATATTTTCATTGAAACACTTCTCGTGATGCCAGTAATCTTCATATGTATGGGTGCAGCATAATGCCACAATAGTTTCTGTAATAGAACATTGGGAGGCTGGGATAATGCATTTTAGGTGGTTCTACAGTTTAGGCAGATTTAATTTGCCTTTCGTAGATATTGACAACACAATAAGCCAAGCGTCATATTCATTTTCCTCAAACCATTATTTATTTCCTGACTCTCAATAGATGTTTCATAAAGAATAACATCTCTTCCATTTAGGGCTTGCTTTGAATTGACATGTTTGCCATGGAATGCGTTTAACAAGGGACTGGGTTCATGGAAATAATAGTAGGACTGCGGTGATGGACTTAGAGGAGAGGTTCCGAATAAGAGTAGTACTGGGAGTAGGAGAACTGACTGGGGTGAGTCACCCGAAGTATATGTGAGGTGAGGGAATGTGACAAGGCACTAGGAGTAGTAATTGGATAAGGGACTGGGACAAGGGCCTGGAACTGGACTGGGATGAGGAATTGAGGTGATCACCTAGACAGTGGGATGTGGGACTGTGAAGGGGCACTAATATTAGGGTTGGGATGATTGACTGTGACAATGGACTTGCTGTAGAATTTGGACAAGGAGCTGGGTTGAGGGATTAGGGATAGGCTGGGATGAGGGACTGGGCCAAGTGACATGGAATATGACTGGTATATGGGTCGGGGATGAGAGGCTCATAGTCTCACTGGGATGTGGGACTAGCAGTAAGACTGGAAATAAGACCGGGCGGAGAGACTGCTGCTAGGGACTGGGTCCAGTAACAGGGGCAAGGTACTTGAAATATGTTTTGGATGAGAGGCTGAGAAAAGAGACTAGAATGAGGGACTGGGGTGACAAATGACGAGTAGAATTGGGATGAGAAACTGGTATGAGTGACCATGAGAAGCACAGGCTGGCATGAATGAAAGGAATGAGGGAATGTGATGTGTGACTCAGAGAAGGACTCAGATGTAGGACAAGGAATCAGACTAGAAAGGGGACTGGTATGAGGGACTATTACTTGTCATTAGGTTACCATATGAAAAAATCCAAACATGTACTGTTGGTGAAGAAATTCACCCACAGTGCACAAGAGCATTTGCCTGATGTCTTTGCCGACTATATATAAGAGAATAAACAACATTATCATACTGGCTGTCAACATGTATAACACATGTAAAATACATTTAATATAATAAACATAATCATGCATGCTACACGAAGAAGTACCATATAAGAATGTAGTTATGCTAGCTTTGCCAGTAAAAAATGTCATGGCACAGTAAGGAAATAGATCCAGAGTGGCTGCACCAATGTAGGCCAGTATGGTCATTTTGAGAAATGTGATGGCATTCTCATGCCTATTCCTCATGGATCTTCTATTCAGGTGGCCAGGGAAGGGTCATTGCTTTTGGATCCCGACCTTGGCGTTGGACAAGCAAAGGAGGATTATGTGACTCTATGGGAATGAAGACTTACATTTTCCGCCACCTGATATCCCGGCCCAACAGGATTTGTAATGACCCGGCGGTACTGGAATCTCAGGCAGCGGGAATGGTGTTATGTGTTCGGCGGCGACCCACCAAACTTGTAATGAGGCCCATGGTATTCCCACTGTCTAGACACCAATCCATCTTACCCCCACTCTGCCTTTGCATGGTACTGTACTAGTACCTTACCCTTTGACAACATGCAAAGTACTTTGAAGAGGAAGAGGCTGGTTGGTGCCCCTTCCCTGCCTTCCCTCCCCATCTTACCTCCTCACTTCTCCTACAAAAAAAACAAAATCCCCAAAAAATCAAAGCCTGAAAGGCCCAAAAAAAAGGTTCCTTTGGAAGCCACCGTTCACAATTAAAATATAGAACTAAAAATACAAATTGCAGGAAATGTTGCACCCCGCATAGTCTGTGGACAGTACAATAGTCCGTGGGCACCTAGAAAATTCCAAGCGAGGGGTTCAAAAATGGCGGCTCTTAAATGAACCTTGTTTAAAAAATGTTTTGGGGTTTTATATACTGGACTAACAAATGTTCTACTGCAAATATTTATTTTTTCTACCTTTCACGAAAACTGCTTCTAATTGTTCTTTTCTGTTTTTTCTTTTAATTCACTACAAATACTAAAAACTGTTTTAATGCATTTTGCACGTTCAAAAGATAAATCGTATTTCCAACATCAGTCAAATGCACTCCATCTCCTTGAAAAATATTAACAATATCAAACTTACAGGGTAATTCATAGAATTTCGCAGAAACGTGTCGCAAGCGGCTGGCGCAGAGTGTCCGCGTGCGATTGTCTGCGCCAGGCGCGTGTGCTAAAACCGATTTCCACGCACAGCGTATTCATGGATTTTAGGCTCCCAAACCAGCCATGGCGCAGAGTATCGCAGCGACCCTGCAGCAGCGCCAGTAACGCCCCCAAGAACGCCCTCGCGCAAGGAAAAGCCATCAAAATCGCTAAATCATCGCAAAGGGCTGCGCTAACCCTGGACCAATTTACAGGGCTGCCAAACAAGGAACGCAAAGCGGGTAACGTTTATATCAGGGGTACGCGGGAAGTTTTACACGCGATTAGCCAGGGTACGTGTATTACAGGGGTACGCAGGAAGCTTTATACGCGATTAGCCAGGGTACGTGTATTACAGAGGTACGCGTGAAGTTTTACACGCGATTAGCCAGGGTACGTGTATTACAGGGGTACGCGGGAATTATCACACGCGATTTGGCTGGGTACGTGTATTACAGGGGTGCGTGGGAATTATCACACGCGATTTGGCTGGGTACGTGTATTACAGGGGTGCGCGGGAATTATCACACGCGATTTGGGTGGGTACGTGTATTACAGGGGTGCGCGGGAAGTTACACACGCGATTAGGCTGGGTGGGTCCACACAGGTGTTCCGTGTACACCCTCCATGGCCCCTGCAGGCAGCCCACAAAACAGGGGACTACCCTGCACACCTGCTCATGTCCCCCAGCACCCACACCCCCCAGCACTGTGGGCCACCCTCCACCAGGCCCCCACTCATGTCCCCTTGCACCCCCAGCCCCCAGCACTGTGGGCCACCCTCCACCAGGCCCCCACTCATGTTCCCTTGCACCCCAACCCCCCAGCAGTCAGGGGCACCTGCCAGCAGACCCCCACACATTTCTCCCACCACCCACACCCCCCAGCACTGTGGGGCACCTGCCAGCAGGCCCCCACTCATGTCTCCCACCCCCCCAGCACTGAGGGGCACCCTCCACCAGGCCCCCACTCATGTCCGCTTGAACCCCCACCCCCCAGCAGTCATGGGGCACCCTCCACCAGGCCCCCACACATGTACCCCTGCACCCCCACCCCCCAGCAGTGCAGGGACACCCTCCACCAGGCCCCCACACATGTCCCCCTGCACCCCCACCCCCCAGCAGTCATGGGCACCCTCCACTAGGCCCCCACACATGTCCCCCTGCACCCCCACCCCCCAGCAGTGCAGGGACACCCTCCACCAGGCCCCCACACATGTCCCCCTGCACCCCCACCCCCCCGCAGTCATGGGCACCCTCCACCAGGCCACCACTCATGTTCCCCTGCACCCCCACCCCCCAGCAGTCAGGGGCACCTGCCAGCAGGCCCCCACTCATTTCTCCCACCACTCCCACCCCCCAGCAGTCATGGGCACCCTACACCAGGCCCCCACTCATGTCCCCCAGCACCCCCACCCCCCAGCAGTCATGGGCACCCTCCACCAGGCCCCCACTCATGTCCCCCAGCACCCCCACCCCCCCAGCAGTCATGGGCACCCTCCACCAGGCCCCCACACATGTACCCCTGCACCCCCACCCCCCAGCAGTCAGGGGCACCTGCCAGCAGGCCCCCACACATTTCTCCCACCACCCACACCCCCCAGCACTGTGGGGCACCTGCCAGCAGGCCCCCACTCATGTCTCCCACCCCCCCAGCACTGAGGGGCTCCCTTCACCAGGCCCCCACTCATGTCCCCTTGCACCCCCACCCCCCAGCAGTCATGGGGCACCCTCCACCAGGCCCCCACACATGTACCCTTGCACCCCCAACCCCCAGCAGTGCAGGGACACCCTCCACCAGGCCCCCACACATGTCCCCCTGCACCCCCACCACCCAGCAGTCATGGGCACCCTCCACCAGGCCCCACACATGTCCCCCTGCACCCCCACCCCCCAGCAGTGAAGGGACACCCTCCACCAGGCCCCCACACATGCCCCCCCTGCACCCCCACCCCCCAGCAGTCATGGGCACCCTCCACCAGGCCCCCACTCATGTTCCCCTGCACCCCCACCCCCCAGCAGTCAGGGGCACCTGCCAGCAGGCCCCCACACATTTCTCCCACCACCCCCACCCCCCGGCAGTCATGGGCACCCTTCACCAGGCCCCCACTCATGTCCCCCAGCACCCCCACCCCCCAGCAGTCATGGGCACCCTCCACCAGGCCCCCACACATGTACCCCTGCACCCCCACCCCCCAGCAGTCAGGGGCACCTGCCAGCATGCCCCCACACATTTCTCCCACCACCCACACCCCGCAGCACTGTGGGGCACCTGCCAGCAGCCCCCACTCATGTCTCCCACCCCCCAGCACTGAGGGACACCCTCCACCAGGCCCCCACACATGTCCCCCTGCACCCCCACCCCCCAGCAGTCATGGGCATCCTCCATCAGGCCCCCACACATGTCCCCCTGCACCCCCACCCCCCAGCAGTGCAGGGACACCCTCCACCAGGCCCCCACACATGTCCCCCTGCCCCCCACCCCTCAGCAGTCATGGGCACCCTCCACCAGGCCCCCACTCATGTTCCCCTGCACCCCCACCCCCCAGCAGTCAGGGGCACCTGCCAGCAGGCCCCCACACATTTCTCCCACCACCCCCACCCCCCAGCAGTGCAGGGACACCCTCCACCAGGCCCCCACTCATGTCTCCCACCCCCCCACCCCCCAGCAGTCATGGGGCACCCTCCACCAGGCCCCCACTCATGTCCCCCTCCAACCCCACCCCCCAGCACTGTGGGGCACCTGCCAGCATGCCCCCACACATTTCTCCCACCACCCCCACCCCCCAGCAGTGCAGGGACACCCTCCACCAGGCCCCCACACATGTCCCCCTGCCCACAGGCCCTGACAATCCTCAAGCATGGGCCTCATGGCCAGCCACCACAGCCCAAAGACACAACCAAGTATTACATGCGCCCATGATACTACTCCAATGGAAACAATGTAAATGAACACGAGTCTCACACACACACAATGGTTGCAAGTGAACCTGAAAACCCATGTCATGACATGCATGAAAACAATGAGATGAAACCTCACATTGAAGAATGAAAAAATCAAAATAATGTATTAAAAACAACAGTAATGGCAATCAAAATTAAACAAAATACACAAGTAAAAAAAAAAGAAAATTAAGCTGGCTGTCCCTTTTCAAATTAAAATCAATAAATGATAATCCAAAAAAATGTCTTCCAAAGTTCCAGTCCATAAAAAGTAAATGAAGGGAAAAAAGAAACAGAAAACCATTGCTCCATGGAAAAAAATATTCATAGTAAAAAACTATCCAAATGCAAAGTCCAACTATGTACAAAGTATTCAGGGTCCATCATCCCAACAGAAGAAATGAAACCTACAAAAAAACCTAAAATGGAACTATATACAAAAGGTGGAGCAGTGTCCGTCGACTCCAAATAAAAATAAACAATAAAGGAAACCTATCACTAAATAACTATATACAATGGCGGCGGGCCAGTCCAGCGGCTCACTCAGTGGTGTTCCGGGCCAGGTCATCATCGAACTCCTCGTCTATGTCCCGGAGGCGGTCCTGTTCCATGGCCCCGAGGGTCCGCAAGGACGCCGACATGTTCACCTCCAACTCCCTGCGGATTGCCTCGAGGCACTCGGCCCGCCTCAGGGCCCTCCACATGGAGTTCTCCGCCCTGACCATCGTGAGCCGCTCCTCTTCCGCCCGCCGCCGCTCCGCATCTATGGCGTGGCCCAACCGCTGCCACACGGAAGACACTTCCCGTCCAGGGTCCTCCTGCCCTCCGGCCGATGCCTGCCCCTCCGAAGTTGAAGGCCCCAAGCTATCGTGGCTCCCACCTACAGCCTCCTGCTGCTGCTGCAGCTGCTGCTGTCCATGTGCCCTGTCCGATGGTGCCTGCACATCCTCCTCCAGCTGGGGTGCAGTCGTTGATGTGGCCACCCCTGCTGGACGTCCGACTCCCGACTGTGGCAGGGATCTGTTGTCCACCAGCCTGGCCGCACGGTCAGAGGCAGCTCCACAGGGCACCCAGGTGACACATGGGTGGGAAGATGGCATGGAGGACGACTGGGGCATAGGGGTTCTGTGGAGGAGGGGGTCGGAACAAGGTCCAGGAAACGGAGGAATCCAGCCCTGGTGAGCTGTCCCAGTGGGTCAATTTACTTCACGGCGTTTCAAGTTCGTACTCCCTGTTACCTCTGACAGCTTTTTCTCTTTTTTCACTTTTTCTGGTTTTCCTGGGCCTGTTCCCTCAAACAGCGTTCCCTTCTACTGTTGTCCTGTCTCCTCAGACAGCGTACATTTCTTCTTTTTCACGCTCTTTTTCCTGGCAGACGGTGAGTCATGCACGTATCTAACATCTGTGCATGCCCCGTGTGTAGCCTACCCCTTCAGAGGTCATTCTAGGCTGCGTGTGACATGCATACATTCATTCTTGTGTTACTGGGTGCCACAGCGT
The DNA here is from genome assembly GCF_040938575.1 of Ambystoma mexicanum. Lineage (NCBI taxonomy): Eukaryota > Metazoa > Chordata > Amphibia > Caudata > Ambystomatidae > Ambystoma > Ambystoma mexicanum. The sequence goes on from NC_090937.1 coordinate 512,127,127, forward strand.
AGTTCAGGTTTATTTTTACACACACGTGGTCTAGGAGGGGTTGCGTGCACGTTATCTCCCTTTTTGGGGTTTCCTGTGCGTTGCGTGACCCGTCATCTTTCCCCAGGGGTCACAATCAGCCTTGCTAGAGCACTAGGGTACGATTACCATCTGGTACCCAACCCCTTTGACCCCCAATTGCCCAGGACAATAGTTTACAGCCACTCCCATACGCACATTAACATCAGTGCCATGGTTGGGAGGTGAGGAATCCGTAAGGGTGGCAAAGGTGGACGAGCCACAAGTGGTGGCCTTGGTGGATCTGGTAGGGGACGTGGTCGTTACTTGCAGGGTGACCCTGTCCCCCCATGTGTGGAGGACCAGTCAAGGGCACCCATAATCCCCCCACCTGGTTGAGGGTGATGTGGCTGACACCATCCATGCTCAGCCCTTGTTGGACCAGCCCATTGTGGCACCAGACCTGGCTGACTCCATGGCTGACTTCCAGGTCAGCAGGCCTATGACACGTGCACTGGTGCACATTGATGTCATCAGGCCACGTGGATCAAGGGCAGCAAGGTCATCTGCTGCCCCAAGTAGGCAGGGTGGAGAGGCTGCAGGGGCAGCTGCGGCTCCATCCACCCCAGCTCTCACACACCCAGCCAGGGCAGTGTCGGTCCTAGTCCATCCTGCTGACATTCCCCCTGACACCATAACACTTGAGCCAATGCCTGCAACAACTCCCATGCTGAGTGTGCAATCCCACACTCCTGATACAGAGTCCACCAGGGCTCCTGCCCCTAGTGTCCAGAGCGGCGTAGGACACTCAGGATACCCACCACCTTCCAAGCGGAAGAGGAAGAGTGCTCGTCTGGCACAGGCTGAGGCCCCAGACACGGCTACACAGTCCGGCCCGTCGAGGAAGCCCAGCTTCACGGATGCCGAACTGAATGCACTTGTCGAGTATGTGTCCGCACATGATAACGAAATGGTCATTGTTGCAGGATCCAAGACCACACTTGCACAACGCCAGGCACACTGGCAGACCGTTACGGACATCGTAAGTGCCCTTGGAATCGCGAGGCGCAAAGCCAATGATTGCTATAAGCGCTGGAATGACCTAAAGCGCAGGGCAAAGAATAAGCTGGCCTCAAGTCATGCTGCAACTCTAGTGACTGGAGGTGGGTCTCCAGTAGAAGACATGGAACTCACTCCACATGAGTCAGTCGCTGGGACCTACGTCACGGAGGAACAGATCCAAGGCGTGGGAGATCTGCCAGATTATGAGGCATTGTCCGGTGAGTGCACATGCATGTGTGTGTCATCCATGTGCATGGTGTGTGTGTGAGGGCTTCTGTTTGTGTGCCAGGTGAGGGTGTGTGTGCCTGAGTTGTTTGGGTCACCCATGTGCTTCATCCAATACATTCTGCGCAGCAGCATTTGGCCATAGCAGTATCCCTTCTGCCAACAGTAGACATCTAGCCCAACACCACGCCAGTTGCCCTTGAAGTGTCACCTTGCCACAACATTGTTGCTTATTTTTCTCTGTTCATTCAGGCAGATTGTTTGCATTCCACCACTTTTACTAGGCATTTCTTTGTCCTCTAGTCACATGTCTGACATGGCTATGGTAAAGTGGAGTGACTTTGTTACCTGGATATCATTTGTTTAGACATGTTCCTGTGCAATAGGACCATTTTGCACTGGCAGCTCCAGGTGAAAAATCAGACCTGTTTGAATTAGAAAAGCTATTACATGAGGGAACTGGACTGAATGAATAAGTGCTGCCCTCCTCTCCATCTTCACTCAATAGCAATGTTACATGCCATCTGTGTGATGGTATGTGTATTTCACCTGGCAATCACAGGCCAATGTGCGATGCCACTGCTAGGCAGCATGCAACAAATGTGTTGATCTTCCATCTTGGTGTCATCAATGTGTGCCATTTGCCTCCCCTTCATACGCAGTGAGGGTGCATGCATGGGAGGGTTTTAGTCATGTGGGACATGTGTCAATCAAGTACTGGTTCTGTTGCTTCTCAGCCCTAATTGTGTGCCATAGTGCTAATGCCTGTTTCCATTTCTTTTCTTTCATGTCTTTGCAGGGGATGATGCACTTGATACAGCTGGGGTTGTGGAGATGGTGCAGACCCAGGAGGGGTCTCAGGCCCGACCGACCACCAGTGAGGGACGTGGTGTGGTGGTGGGTGAAAACCCACAACTGCTGCAGGTCGTGCTCTCAAGGGGTGTCTCTGGGTGCACCTCCCCCGAGCTGTATTCAGGTGTCGATTCGGATGATGAGACCTATGTGGCATCGCAGGTGAGTGTTCCTGGGGGGATTCTCTTCTGTCTGACCCACCTGCACCAGGGGTAGTACCCTCAATGGGGATGTCAGTGTTGGCAGGTCCGCCTTTGGTGGTTACGGATGCAGGGTCACACTCCGCAACATCTGATCCTGTTCCTGGGCCAGCAGATCAGAGGGGGAATGCAGTCCTGCAGCCTCAGGCAGTGCCGGCACAGCAAGGCGCAGTTCGCCTTGCCCCAGACAGGTGTGGTGCCCGCCGACGTGGTGGCCGTACGGCACCTGGCAATACCGCATGGGAGCAATCCATATACGGTATGGCTACCCAACAGGCAGCATCATCAGAGATGATGGCTCAGGCCATGGATAGGGTGGCCACTTCCATTGTCCCCCCAGAAAGGCTGATGGAGCGACTACAGCAGGCAACAGACTCCATCTGCCAGTCACACAGGGAGGACATGTTGGCATCCAACAGGGACAGGCGGGCGGCACTGGCGACTCTGCAGGATGCCCTTTCCATAGAGTCCCAGGGCCACAGGGAAGCACTGAGGGTGGAACTCAGTCAGATCAGGACGACCCTTGTTGAGCTTGAGGCTTCAACACACAGAAGGACAGAAGAGCAGCTGGAGCGTCTCACACGTATGCTCTCAGCTGAGATGCAGGCAACTCGGGCGGAGGTCCGGTCATCCCGTGAGTTGTTGCATGGGGACCTCCGCACGATTATCCTCCAGAACCAGACCTTCCACACTCTCATGCTTGATGCCATGGAGGAGCAGACTAGGGCTTTGCGTGGGCTGCCTCCCATAGTGCCACCACCTCCTGATGCAGCTGCAGAGTCTGAGGAGAGCGACCACAGTGATTCTCTCACAATAGGGTAGCCGTGTCGGCCACAAGCCCATGGAGGTGTTTTTTTCCCCAGAATCCACACAGGTGGGTTCTGGTGTGCATCCTGACCTCGGACCTCCTGGGTGGCCTCCCCCACCCCCCGTGGCCCATTCATGGCCATTGTTTTTATTTATTTTTTTATTTTTTTTTATTTTTTATTTTTTTTTCATATTTTTTTTTACAGTGTGTTGCCTTGTGTGGCTCCTGTTGGCATCCGCTGTATTGTGGCTGGGCACGTGCAGGCTTGTCCTGATTTTGGGTTAGATGCTTGGGTTTGTGAGACACACACCCCTCCTGCTTCCCGTTTCCATGGGCTTGCAAAGGGTGTCCCCCAGTGACATTGACTTACACGGTGACGTTGGACTCCCACTACATGTGTGGGTAGTCTAGTCAATACTGTGTATACATTCCTAGTGCATATTGCTGTTGTGTTGTACACTGCATGTTGCATAGATGTGTAACTCAGCATCCATGTCTACCTCCTAATTTGCAGGTCCTTTCCTCATGTCTACACAAGGCCCTCTACTTTGGAGATGGAGTCCATGTTGGCAGCAGTGCACCTACAACTCTACATGGCGGCAACACTGTACAGTTGGAAGTGGTGGGAGTGCAGGCATTTCCAGGTGGTGAGACTACTAATTTCTTAAATTCGTAATGTCATGTTAATGGTAGTTTTGAGGGTCAGTAGCTGATAAGTGTTATTGCTAAATACCTGCTCAAGTGTGTTGTTGGTCCTGCATTACTGTGAGCATTTCAGGTGTCGCGAGTTTCAATTAGGGACACTGTACTTTGTGACACTTGTGTCATGTTGTGGGGATTACTTTGTTTGCCCTCACATAGCATGACATGGCATGGTGTGTCGTGTGGCGGTGCTGGGGATGGGTTGGGTGACATGGCACTGTCCTCATGTTGCATTTTGCAAGTGGGTATTCATTTTAGCTGCATGAATGTGTCTTTTCACGAAACTGCATTGGTGGTGTCTGTGTAGGTAGGGATGCACACATTGTAAGACTTCCAGGTGAACAATCTCATGCTGATATAGTTTTGACGGTTGATTCTCCAGACATTCAGGATCATTGTCAGGTTGAGTCATCATTGATTGTCAGATGGTATGTGCCAGGGCAGTGTGCACTCCACAGGGGTGTGATTTCTATTTGAAGTAATTAGCCACTAGCTAATGTGGGCTGTGTTATATCTTACCTCGGGTGGCGTGGTGGGGTTCCGAATTGGCATCATCGTGTGGGGGCTGAGAGGGTAGGCACTGTCCCCTGTGGAGGTGGTGATGGGTATCATTAGTGGGGTTGTGACCTTGCTCAGTATCTGACATGCATGCATGTGCAGTGGCATTCATACTCACCAAGCAGCCATGTATCGCCATGTCGCCCAGCTTCTAGGTCCCGGCTTAGGGTGGACATTCAGTAAATGAAGCTGTCGTGGGTGGACCCGGGATAGTTGGCATATACTGAGGTGATGATTCCCTTGGCATTACATACTACCTGCACGTTGATGGAACGCCAGTGCTTGCGGTTCCTATAGATGTGCTCAGATGCCCTGGGGGGACGTAGAGCCACATGGGTGCAGTCGATGGCACCTAGCACTTTGGGGAATCGTGCCACACTGTAAAAATCCAGGGTGGCAGCCTGCCTTTCTGCAGGTGTTCTGGGCAGATATATGTGCCTGCGGACTGATGGGCGTGCAGTGATGATGTTCAAGACCTGGTGTAGGCAGCGTGACTGCGTGGCCTGTGACACCCCACCCACTATGGCACGTGTCCGCTGAAATGATCCAGTGGCTAAGAAGTGCAGTACATTGAGGACCTTCTCCAGGGGGCTGAGTGCTTGGGAGCACAGGGTGGGTGATGTGAGGCCATCCTCCTACTCACTCACCAGGTCCAGTATTATGTGTGGTGGAAACCTGTACCTCCCATACACCTGGTCATCAGGCATCCCAAAAAGGCTGGTTCTGGGTGTGAAAATTCTGGCCCTGACTATCCTCCTCCTCCTTTGGTAGCCCACGGCCACTGCTGCTAGGAACGGTATATTCATCCTGGCGTTTGAGCTTGTTAATTTTTTGTGTGCAATTTTATGCGTCGCGGGTCGACGTATGCCTGCTTCCTGCTGGCGTACGTGTTTCCGGATTAGGACGTCATTTTTTGCGCATGTTGTAGACGAGCGTGTGAAACTTCCCGCGCACCCCTGAAATCCACGTACCCAGGCCAATAGCGTGTGGAAATTCCCACGCACCCCAGAATATACGTGCGCTGATGTACTCGCGTCTGTAAGTGCCAGCGCACCCCTGAAATACACGTACATAGGCCAATCGCGTGTACGCGCACTTTTGTCCAATTACACGCGATGACACTCTGACGTGCAGTCTTTCCACGTGTGCTCCGTCATCACGTGCTATGAGGGAAACACCCATGCGGGTCACATCACAGACGCGCTTACGCGCTGAGGGCCTTTGGTCCAATGGAAACGCGTATGCGTGCTGACGCGCTTATGCACTAAGGGCCTTTCCTCGAATTTCACGCTGACGTGCAGGATTTTCACGTGCCAAATCACTCCGTATCAAGCTGGCCACGCGAAAACACACGGAAGACCACGCTCCTGCCCAGAAGTCCGAATTACTGCCCCCCAGTGCCCCGAGCAGCCTCCCACGTGCCATCTGCTGCTGCCTGCCTGCCTGCCTGCTGCCACCGTGCCCTGCCATTTGGTGCCTGCACATCAGCCATCTGCAGGGGTCCAGTTGCTGTGTCCACCCCTGCTGGAACAGAAGACTCCCGACTGGGATAACATCTCTCCACAGCCCAGCCCTAGGACCCAGTTGCCCACCCACTCCTGCCTCTGGGGTTGCCATGTCGGGCACTTCGACATCTGGCACCACTGGCAACCCCAGGCCAGAGGGGCAGAGGGGCACCAGCCTCACTGCCACCGAAGTTGGTGTCCTGGTGGAGCATGTCCTGGGGCAGTATGATGCCCTCTTCGGATCGTCCCGCGCCAGCAAGGAAGGACGGGAGAGGATCTGGGCCGACTGTGTGGTTGCCATCAACGCGGAGGGGGTGGAACTCGCAACGTCCAGAAGATCAAGAAGCGCTGGGAGAACTTGAGGTCCAGGACCCTCGTGAAGGCCCGGCGCCTCGTGGAGGGGGTCCGGGGCCGCATGAGTTCCATCCAGATGAGGGTCCTGGAACGCGTACGCCCAGCGCTCCACGCCCAGATCCTTGAGAGGGAGACCCGTCTGGAGTTGAGCGGTAAGTGGCCAAGCATTGCTGTGTGAGACAGGGCATGTTGCGGTGTGCTGGTTGTCTGATACTTGCCTGTATGTGTGACATAGGCCATGTACGCATGTATGTGTGCAGGGACATCATGGTAATGCATGTGCGACCAGTGATGTGTGAACCACATGGTTGTTTCATGTGTTTAAATGCGACATGGGGATCCCTATGCAGATTGTACACATGAGAGCATGCCAGTCTCTGTTCCTGGACATGGGTGGGGGTGAGGGATGGGTGCTGATGCCAGGTACATATATGGTAGCCATGTCTGTGTGCCTGACCTGCGTGTCTTTCACTTGTGAATGCCATGGATGCATGACACATGTCTGTGACAATGTACAGATTCACTGATGCAGCCTAGTTATCCTTGTATCTGCTGTGTTTGGGGTGTATGAGGCCAGATGTATGTGACTTAGGTGAAGTGTGTGCATGTGATAGGCATGACCCATGATGCATGTGAGTTCCATATCATTGTATGTTTCAAGAGTCCATTGGACATGTATGGAAATGTCCATGGCATGCACCATGCCTGTTACTGTGTGTGTTTTGCCTGTACTGACCCATGTGTTGTGGAGGGACATGATGGAAGTGTACTTTGACAGTGGTACTCATCTGCTATTGCTTCACGTCTAGGGGACCATTGTACAGTACCCTGATGCTTGTGTTCTATGTCTCCCTCTACGCAGCGGCTAGTGAAGAAGAGGGCGGAGACGGCGCTGTGGAGCAAGGCGGCGGGGATGCCCCCACGGCTGCAGCGGAAGGGGTGTGTGAGCCCCCACAGGGGCCTGCTACGGCGGAAGACGGTGAGGAGCCATCCAGGTTGGTGGTTTCCACAGAGGAGGAGGAGGCCGCCACTGAGGCGCACATGGGGCCTGGTGGGGGCTTCCCTGCTGGTGCAAGTGGTGCAGTCCAGGGGCAGGGGCAGAAGGCAGCACAGGTCACCGTGGAGGGGCCTGTGCATGTCGCTGTCCCTGACCCTGTGAGTGCACCACCATGCACCAGCAGGGATGCCCCGTCCCAGGCCCGTCCGCAGGTAGAGGGGATGTCCATGTCACCTGACTCCCCTCCACCTGCGGACGAGGGGACCCGTGGCCATATGGAGAAGGTCCTGATTGGGGTCGCGATGCGCGCGGGTGCAATTCGTGATGACGTGCGTGCTTCCCGGGAGGAGCACGCACGTCATCACGAAGAGCACCGTGCCGACGTGGCCCAATTGGGATCTTCCATGTCCGGGGGTTTCCTGCATGTGTCGGCCAATCTGGCGGCCCTCTCCTCCTCTGTGGAGGCTATACGCCGGTCGTTCTCCTTGCCGTCTTCCGGCCCAGATGCTACCAGGGCCCCCTGTGGACCTGCCCTGACCAATGCAGCCAGCTCGGTGGGGATCCCATCCCTGCCACAGTCGGGAGTCAGAGGGCCAGCAGGGGTGGACACCACAGCAACTGTACCCCAGCAGATGGAGGATGTGCCGGCATCATCAGGCAGGGCACGTGCACGACGGCGTCGGTGGATTCCATCAGCCTGGATGCCGTCGTGCTGGCAGAGGCGGTTGCGTCGGAGGCAGCAGCAGAGTCAACGTGGGAGGCATCATGGCTCGGGGCCATCAACATCGGTGGGGCAGGCATTGGCCGGAGGGCAGGAGGACCCAGGACGGGAAGTGTCTTCCGTGTGGCTGCGGTTGGGCCAGCAGATAGGTGCGGAGCGGCGGCGGGCGGAAGAGGCGCGGCTCACGATGGTCAGGGTGGAGAACTCCATGCGGAGGGCCCTGAGGCGGGCTGAGTGCCTCGAGGCAATCCGCAGGGGGTTGGAGGAGGAGATGGCGTCGTCCCTGCGGACCCTCGGGTCCATGGAACAGGACCGCCTCCGGGACATCGAAGAGGAGTTTGATGATGCCCTAGCCCGGAACACCACGGAGTGAGCCGCTGGACTAGCCCGCTGCCTTTGTATATAGTTCTTTAGTTTTAGGTTTCCTTTGTTTCTTCTTATGATTTGGAGTCGACGGACACGGCTCCACTTTTTGGATATAGTTGCATTTTAGTTAGGGTTTTTTGTAGGTTTCCTTTGTTCAGTTGGGCTCATGGACCCTTGGATGTTTTGTACATAGTTCTTCATTGGATTGTTTTATTTTTTAAGTTTTTATTTATTCACCATGGAGCAATCGTTTTTGCATTTATTTTTCTCTCTTGGATTGATTTTATTTTTAATGTGACAACATTTTTTTGAATTGTGATTTGTAGTTTTAATTTTTTTTGACGGACATGCATCTTATCTTTTTTTTATTGCCATTGTAGTTTGTTTCATTTCATTTGCATTCAATTTCTTTTAATACAATTTTGTTTTCATACTTCACTGTGTGGTATCATCTCATTGGTTTCATGCATGTCATGTTAGGTGTTTTCCCATTCAATTGCAACCATTGTGTGTGACGGACATGGGTTCATTTGCTTTATGAACATTGGGGGTGTAACATGTAATTTCCTTTTCCATGTGAGTGAATGGGTTACTTGGTAGGGCCTTTTGGCTGTGGAGGCTGACCATAATGCACATGATTGGGGATTGTGAGGACCTGGGTGCAGGGGGACATGAGTGGGGGCCTGGTGGCAGGTGCCCCTCAGTGCTGGGGGGGTGGGGGTGCTGGGGGACATGAGTGGGGGCCTGGTGGAGGGTGCCCCTCAGTGCTGGGGGACATGAGTGGGGGCCTGGTGGAGGTGCCCCTCAGTGCTGGGGGGTGGGGTGCTGGGGGACATGAGTGGGGGCTTGGTGGAGGGTGCCCCTCAGTGCTGGGGGACATGAGTGGGGGCCTGGTGGAGGGTGCCCCTCAGTGCTGGGGGTGGGGGTGCAGGGAGACATGAGTGGGGGCCTGCTGGCAGGTGCCCCACAGTGCTGGGGGTGGGGTGGGTGGGAGACATGAGGGGGGCCTGGTGAAGGGTGCCCCTCAGTGCTGGGGGGTGGGGGTGCTGGGGGACATGAGTGGTGGCCTGCTGGAGGGTGCCCCTCAGTGCTGGGGGACATGAGTGGGGGCCTGGTGGAGGGTGCCCCTCAGTGCTGGGGGACATGAGTGGGGGCCTGGTGGAGGGTGCCCCTCAGTGCTGGGGGGTGGGGGTGCAGGGAGACATGAGTGGGGGCCTGCTGGCAGGTGACCCACAGTGCTGGGGGTGGGGTGGGTTTTAGACATGAGTGGGGGCCTGGTGGAGGGTACCCCTCAGTGCTGGGGGGATGGGGGGTGGGAGACATGAGTGGGGGCTTGGTGGAGTGTGCCCCTCAGTGCTGGGGGTGGGGTTGGGTGGGAGACATGAGTGGGGGCCTGGTGGAGGGTGCCCCTCAGTGCTGGGGGGTGGGGGTGCTGGGGGACATGAGTGGGGGCCTGGTGGAGGGTGCCCCTCAGTGCTGGGGGTTGGGGGTGCTGGGGGACATGAGTGGGGGCCTGGTGGAGGGTGCCCCTCAGTGCTGGGGGGTGGGGGTGCAGGGGGACATGAGTGGGGGCCTGCTGGCAGGTGCCCCACAGTGCTGGGGGGTGGGGGTGCAGGGAGACATGAGTGGGGACCTGGTGGAGGGTGCCCCTCAGTGCTGGGGGGTGGGGGTGCTGGGGGACATGAGTGGGGGCCTGCTGGCAGGTGCCCCACAGTGCTGGGGGGTGGGGGTGCTGGGAGACATGAGTGGGGGCCTGGTGGCAGGTGCCCCACAGTGCTGGGGGGTGGGGGTGCTGGGGGACATGAGTGGGGGCCTGGTGGAGGGTGCCCCTCAGTGCTGGGGGACATGAGTGTGGGCCTGGTGGAGGGTGCCCCTCAGTGCTGGGGGACATGAGTGAGGGCCTGGTGGAGGGTGCCCCTCAGTGCTGGGGGGTGGGGGTGCAGGGAGGCATGAGTGGGGGCCTGCTGGCAGGTGCACCACAGTGCTGGGGGGTGGGGTGGGTGGGAGACATGAGTGGGGGCCTGGTGGAGGGTGCCCCTCAGTGCTAGGGCGGTGGGGGGTGGGAGACATGAGTGGGGGCCTGGTGGAGGGTGCCCCTCAGTGCTGGGGGGTCGGGGTGGGTGGGAGACATGAGTGGGGGCCTGGTGGAGGGTGCCCCTCAGTGTTTGGGGTGGGGGTGCTGGGGGACATGAGTGGGGGCCTGGTGGCAGGTGCCCCACAGTTCTGGGGGATGGGGGTGCTGGGGGACATGAGTGGGGGCCTGGTCGCAGGTGCCCCACAGTGCTGGGGGTGGGGGTGCTGGGGGACATGAGTGGGGGCCTGGTGGCTGGTCCCCCACAGTGCTGGGGGGTGGGGGTGCTGGGGGACATGAGTGGGGGCCTGGTGGCAGGTGCCCCACAGTGCTGGGGGGTGGGGGTGCTGGGGGACATGAGTGGGGGCCTGCTGGCAGGTGCCCCACAGTGCTGGGGAGTGGGGTGGGTGGGAGACATGAGTGGGGGCCTGGTGGAGGGTGCCCCTCAGTGCTGGGGGAGGTGGGGAGTGGGAGACATGAGTGGGGGCCTGGTGGTGGGTGCCCCTCAGTGCTGGGGGGTGGGGGTGCTGGGGGACATGAGTGGGGGCCTGCTGGAGGGTGCCCCTCAGTGCTGGGGGACATGAGTGGGGGCTTGGTGGAGGGTGCCCCTCAGTGCTGGGGGACATGAGTGGGGGCCTGGTGGAGGGTGCCCCTCAGTGCTGGGGGTGGGGGTGCAGGGAGACATGAGTGGGGGCCTGCTGGCAGGTGCCCCACAGTGCTGGGGGTGGGGTGGGTGGGAGACATGAGGGGGGCCTGGTGGAGGGTGCCCCTCAGTGCTGGGGGGTGGGGGTGCTGGGGGACATGAGTGGTGGCCTGCTGGAGGGTGCCCCTCAGTGCTGGGGGACATGAGTGGGGGCCTGGTGGAGGGTGCCCCTCAGTGCTGGGGGACATGAGTGGGGGCCTGGTGGAGGGTGCCCCTCAGTGCTGGGGGGTGGGGGTGCAGGGAGACATGAGTGGGGGCCTGCTGGCAGGTGACCCACAGTGCTGGGGGTGGGGTGGGTTTTAGACATGAGTGGGGGCCTGGTGGAGGGTACCCCTCAGTGCTGGGGGGATGGGGGGTGGGAGACATGAGTGGGGGCTTGGTGGAGTGTGCCCCTCAGTGCTGGGGGTGGGGTTGGGTGGGAGACATGAGTGGGGGCCTGGTGGAGGGTGCCCCTCAGTGCTGGGGGATATGAGTGGGGGCCTGGTGGAGGGTGCCCCTCAGTGCTGGGGGGTGGGGGTGCTGGGGGACATGAGTGGGGGCCTGGTGGAGGGTGCCCCTCAGTGCTGGGGGTTGGGGGTGCTGGGGGACATGAGTGGGGGCCTGGTGGAGGGTGCCCCTCAGTGCTGGGGGGTGGGGGTGCAGGGGGACATGAGTGGGGGCCTGCTGGCAGGTGCCCCACAGTGCTGGGGGGTGGGGGTGCAGGGAGACATGAGTGGGGACCTGGTGGAGGGTGCCCCTCAGTGCTGGGGGGTGGGGGTGCAGGGAGACATGAGTGGGGGCCTGCTGGCAGGTGCCCCACAGTGCTGGGGGGTGGGGTGGGTGGGAGACATGAGTGGGGGCCTGGTGGAGGGTGCCCCTCAGTGCTGAGGGGGTGTGGAGGGTGGGAGACATGAGTGGGGGCCTGCTGGCAGGTGCCCCACAGTGCTGGGGGGTGGGGGTGCTGGGGGACATGAGTGGGGGCCTGCTGGCAGGTGCCCCACAGTGCTGGGGGGTGGGGGTGCTGGGGGACATGAGTGGGGGCCTGCTGGCAGGTGCCCCACAGTGCTGGGGGGTGGGGGTGCAGGGAGACATGAGTGGGGGCCTGCTGGCAGGTGCCCCACAGTGCTGGGGTGTGGGGGTGTTGGGGGACATGAGTGGGGGCCTGCTGGCAGGTGCCCCACAGTGCTGGGGGGTGGGGGTGCTGGGGGACATGAGTGGGGGCCTGCTGGCAGGTGCCCCACAGTGCTGGGGGGTGGGGGTGCTGGGGGACATGAGTGGGGGCCTGCTGGCTGGTGCCCCACAGTGCTGGGGGGTGGGGGTGCAGGGAGACATGAGTGGGGGCCTGGTGGAGGGTGCCCCTCAGTGCTGGGGGACATGAGTGGGGGCCTGGTGGAGGGTGCCCCTCAGTGCTGGGGGGTGGGGGTGCAGGGAGACATGAGTGGGGGCCTGCTGGCAGGTGCCCCACAGTGCTGGGGGGTGGGGTGGGTGGGAGACATGAGTGGGGTCCTGGTGGAGGGTGCCCCTCAGTGCTGGGGGGTGTGGGGAGTGGGAGACATGAGTGGGGGCCTGGTGGAGGGTGCCCCTCAGTGCTGGGGGGTAAGGGTGGGTGGGAGACATGAGTGGGGGCCTGGTGGAGGGTGCCCCTCAGTGCTGGGGGGTGGGGGTGCTGGGGGACATGAGTGGGGGCCTGCTGGCAGGTACCCCACAGTGCTGGGGGGTGGGGGTGCTGGGAGACATGAGTGGGGGCCTGGTGGCAGGTGCCCCACAGTGCTGGGGGGTGGGGGTGCTTTGGGACATGAGTGGGGGCCTGTTGGAGGGTGCCTCTCAGTGCTGGGGGACATGAGTGGGGGCCTGGTGAAGGGTGCCCCTCAGTGCTGGGGGACATGAGTGGGGGCCTGGTCGAGGGTGCCCCTCAGTGCTGGGGGGTGGGGGTGCAGGGAGGCATGAGTGGGGGCCTGCTGGCAGGTGCCCCACAGTGCTGGGGGGTGGGGTGGGTGGGAGACATGAGTGGGGGCCTGGTGGAGGGTGCCCCTCAGTGCTAGGGCGGTGGGGGGTGGGAGACATGAGTGGGGGCCTGGTGGAGGATGCCCCTCAGTGCTGGGGGGTCGGGGTGTGTGGGAGACATGAGTGTGGCCTGGTGGAGGGTGCCCCTCAGTGCTTGGGGGTGGGGGTGCTGGGGGACATGAGTGGGGGCCTGGTGGCAGTTGGCCACAGTTCTGGGGGATGGGGGTGCTGGGGGACATGAGTGGGGGCCTGGTGGCAGGTGCCCCACAGTGCTGGGGGTGGGGGTGCTGGGGGACATGAGTGGGGGCCTGGTGGCTGGTCCCCCACAGTGCTGGGGGGTGGGGGTGCTGGGGGACATGAGTGGGGGCCTGGTGGAGGGTGCCCCTCAGTGCTGGGGGGTAAGGGTGGGTGGGAGACATGAGTGGGGGCCTGGTGGAGGGTGCCCCTCAGTGCTGGGGGGTGGGGGTGCTGGGGGACATGAGTGGGGGCCTGCTGGCAGGTGCCCCACAGTGCTGGGGGGTGGGGGTGCTGGGAGACATGAGTGGGGGCCTGGTGGCAGGTGCCCCACAGTGCTGGGGGGTGGGGGTGCTGGGGGACATGAGTGGGGGCCTGTTGGAGGGTGCCCCTCAGTGCTGGGGGACATGAGTGGGGGCCTGGTGGAGGGTGCCCCTCAGTGCTGGGGGACATGAGTGGGGGCCTGGTGGCAGGTGCCCCACAGTGCTGGGGGTGGGGGTGCTGGGGGACATGAGTGGGGGCCTGGTGGCTGGTCCCCCACAGTGCTGGGGGGTGGGGGTGCTGGGGGACATGAGTGGGGGCCTGGTGGCAGGTGCCCCACAGTGCTGGGGGGTGGGGGTGCTGGGGGACATGAGTGGGGGCCTGCTGGCAGGTGCCCCACAGTGCTGGGGGGTGGGGTGGGTGGGAGACATGAGTGGGGGCCTGGTGGAGGGTGCCCCTCAGTGCTGGGGGAGGTGGGGAGTGGGAGACATGAGTGGGGGCCTGGTGGTGGGTGCCCCTCAGTGCTGGGGGGTGGGGGTGCTGGGGGACATGAGTGGGGGCCTGCTGGAGGGTGCCCCTCAGTGCTGGGGACATGAGTGGGGGCTTGGTGGAGGGTGCCCCTCAGTGCTGGGGGACATGAGTAGGGGCCTGGTGGAGGGTGCCCCTCAGTGCTGGGGGGTGGGGGTGCAGGGAGACATGAGTGGGGGCCTGCTGGCAGGTGACCCACAGTGCTGGGGGTGGGGTGGGTGGGAGACATGAGGGGGGCCTGGTGGAGGGTGCCCCTCAGTGCTGGGGGGGTGGGGGGTGGGAGACATGAGTGGGGGCTTGGTGGCGTGTGCCCCTCAGTGCTGGGGGGTGGGGTTGGGTGGGAGACATGAGTGGGGGCCTGGTGGAGGGTGCCCCTCAGTGCTGGGGGGTGGATGGGGTGGGGGTGCTGGGGTACATGAGTGGGGGCCTGCTGGCAGGTGCCCCACAGTGCTGGGGGGTGGGGGTGCTGGGGGACATGAGTGGGGGCCTGGTGGAGGGTGCCCCACAGTGCTGGGGGGTGTGGGTGCTTGGTGACATGAGCAGTTGTGCAGGGTAGTCCCCTGTGGTGTCGGCTGCCTGCAGGGGCCATGGAGGGTGTACAGGGAATACCTGGGAGCACCCAGCCAAATTGCGTGTAGAATTTCCCATGTACCCCTGAAATACACGTACCCAGTCAAATCGCGTGTGGAAATTCCCGCGCACGTACCCGGCCAAATCGCATGTGGAACTTCCCGTGCACCCGTAAAATCCACGTACCCAGCCAAATCGCGTGTGGAACTTCCCACGCACCCCTGAAATCCACGTACCCAGCCAAATCGCATGTGGAAATTCCCGCGCACGTACCCGGCCAAATCGCGTGTGAAACTTCCCACGCACCCCTGAAATCCACATACCCAGCCAAATCGCGTGTGGAAATTCCCACGCATGTACCCGGCCAAATCGCTTGTGGAACTTCCCGTGCACCCCTGAAATCCACGTACCCTGCCAAATCGCGTGTGAAACTTCCCGTGCACCCCTGAAATCCACGTACCCAGTCAAATCCCGTGTGGAAATTCCCACGCACGTACCCGGCCAAATCGTGTGTGGAACTTCCTGCGCACCCCTGAAATCCACGTACCCTGCCAAATCGTGTGTGAAACTTCCCGCGCACCCCTGAAATCCACGTACCCAGCCAAATTGCGTGTGAAACTTCCCGTGCACCCCTGAAATCCACATACCCGGCCAAATCGCGTGTGGAACTTCCCGCGCACCCCTGAAATCCACGTATCCAGCGAAATCGCGTGTGAAACTTCCCGCGCACCCCTGGAATCCACGTACCCAGCCAAATCGCGTGTTAAACTTCCCACGCACCCCGAAATACACGCACACGTTATTTTTCAGTCAGCGGGTGTCCGTGTTTGTGGGTACCCCTTTGCACGTCATTTGTCCTGGAGGGCCACAGTATAGGACATTCATCATAGCTGTATATAGGTACTATTTGTTGGCGCACCTTTTGGCGCACATTTATTACAGGCTCAGGGACGCTACCATCTGCTTTCTTGTGGCGGTCGTGTTTGTGCCTGTGCGCTGGTTTGACCGTGCGCTGTTTTGCCCTATTCGATTCCATGAATACGTGTTGTAGGCGAGCGTGTGGGCGTTCCGCGCACTTGCACCCTGTACTTCCCCCGTGACGCCCACATTTTGGCAAGTTGTTCCCCATTCCGAGTGTTACGCCCCGTGTTCCGCCTACTTTTGTTGTGTGCGCCACACTATGTGCGATTTTCGCTGTGGCCTGTGCGATTTTCGCTGTGACCTGGCGCACGCCGTTAGATGGCCTTTTTTAGCGCACATCCGATGGTTTTCTCGCGCACGGCCTTCCATGAATCGATGTGCGCTGCTTTTCGTGCGAATTTCGCACTTGCACTGAGATTTTCGCTATTCCACTGCGAATCGCACGTTTTTGGCCACTTGCGCTGCGCTAATTATTCCATGAATCGGCTTGATGTTTTCATAGTGAAAATATGTCATTCCAATATCCTGCAAAAAAGCACATACAGCTTTGTTTACATTGTGCCTTGCTTTTGCAACTTGTGGACAAATTAATTAGAACATTTTCACATTTCTCTTTGAGCTTTCCAAGAAAAATCAATATTTGAACATGAAAACAGTTCCATTAACTTTGTAAATGAATCCTTCATAGCAAACTGTAAGAAAATTAAAGTGACACATGGGCAATACAAATAAAACTCTAATGAGAACCACTACTATTTGAAGTCAAGTTACTAATTATTGTTCAAGGGGACAGGCGCTCACCATCAATGAACTACTATGTAATGTTATAAATATGTATAGGGATAAAATATTTGTGGAACATTTTTAAGTGACACTTGGTGTGTGCACCATCACGGCAAAAGAAAACCTTATGGAAAAAACTTCTCCAACAAAACTTTAAAGAAATGTTCTTAACACCAAAGCAAACCATCCAGTGTACAAATGGACATGCAGCTCAATGTGTGATGTATACCAAAAATCCATCAAATCTTTATGACAATTCCTCAATCAATATGTGAACCTAAAAGACAAAAGTAGAAGGACTACTTTGTAACCAATGCCTCCTGCGCAGTGTTGCAGCCACACTGGTCTGCAAGGACATTAATTAGCCTGCATTTCCGGAACTGCTCGCAAAAGCACCTTCCACCTTATCAAAATGTTAGCAATACACCATTCCACTGTGCAAAATCGTGTGCATAGACTGTATTATGCAAAAAGATTTCAAGTAGAACTCCAATATTTAAATAACATTCTCCTACATGGAACTGTCAAACAACTTTTTTGAGAAATAGAGCACATCAAAAGTAAATATTTGGAAATTGAAGTTGACTTACAAAATTCATTAACTTCAGAAAACATTAGCAAAAACCTCACAAACACCAACCCCCTAAAAAACAAATACAAATAAGAAATAGCTATGTTTCAAAACACATCTGCTGAAATACCAGACGAAGTATGTGTCTGTTGTCACAGAACTTTGTATAACTAGAGCACAAATATAGTAGATATTGCCTATAAAATAGAGGACAATCAGGAATCCAAATGGTTCCAATTAGCTTTATATCTAACAATAGAAATTTAATACAAAATTACTGACTCCTCCATAGTTTATGCGTACTGCAGTTCAAAGCTTGACAGTAACCAAATGCCATCACATGCTATCACTAATAATTTAGAAATATTCCCACTTCCAAATGCTCTTCAACAACTTAATTTATATGAGAGCATTATAATCCAAATAGTACACACATTTCAAGCTATAACACGTCTTCAATCGAAAACAGACAAATTGCATCCATCTCAGTTACTGAAAGACATTTGTGGCAAAGTAGTATATTTGCTATTAGATCTTAAAGAAAATTTAGAAGCTCTAAGTGTACATAAGCCAATAGATTAATCTTTGATTGTACTAGTTAATTGTGTACCAACAAAAGACAAAAACATGTGGTAAAAACTAGTCAACTTAAACAAAGTTAGACACACCCTAAAATATCTCAAAGAAAACAATGAATACCACAAAGATATAAATATAGTGCTAAACCACCCAAATAATTCAAGATTCACCAACAACTGGCCGATTTGAATGTGTAGATCACCTTCTGCAGCAAACATTTTAGATCAGTATACAATTCACCCACTACACTCCAAAAACACCATAGAAGATGCATTAGGAACATATCAAATATGTCAAGCCAAAGGATCCCCAATGAGCACATCAAAGAAAAGTGCAGAAGCAAGTACTTTGCCTCTACTCTTTCCTACAGTAAAAGGAGGAAGATATGTTGAAATATACACATCAGAATATCACTCTTTACAAATGCATTCTGAAGACCCCCAGATTCAGACAAAATGTAGAATACATTTTCCACCACTTTTTTGACAGTTAATTAGTAACTCTGTGTTATGGAGTTGCACACACATTAAAAACAGGCTGTCATTTTTTAAACATGTCCGCTACCCAACTGCTTCAAAAGGTAAGAGACAAAGACGACGTTTTTGCAGTCAAGTATCACAAATCTCTTGGAAAACGGGGTACAAAAGAATACTGGTTCTGACGTCACACTGATGTAGTTTGTATGCTAAGGAACCTAGGCCACCCACATGGTTTGTTACTTTAAGTTGTGCAGAATACGCATTGGATCGAGTTGCACGACATTTTACACACTGCAATCCAAAATAAAGATCGAAAAGAAATAAAAACACTAGGTGAACTCTGTTCTCTTTCACCATCGCTTCATTGCCATGATGCTCTTCATCTGAAGAAAAAATATCCTTCCACTTAGAGATGTGGAAATCTTCTTTTGGAGAAATGAATATTAATGCAGAGAAGCACCACACATCCACACACTTTTATGGATAAAAGAAGCTCCCAAATGTGGGCATGACAGGGATGCCACGGTTTTACAGTTTATTGAAAAATACATTACCTGTAACATCCCTTCAGAAACCACAAAGTGTGACCTACTTACACAGAACGTACGCTTCCAAAAACATATGCATGGCAAATACTGCTGATGTAGATACGAAAATCAAGGTAAATACTATACCAAATGTCACTTTGTCTTCCCTTGATCAGTTTGCGCAATAAACAAATAAATACCATTAAAAGGGATGAAATATCCACGCAGATCAATGATTACAATGCATTCATTGCCCTCTTGTGGAATGCACACACAGACATACAATGCACTGCAGTTGCAAGATAGGTCACAGCCTATCTCACCAAAGCTGAGAAAACAGAGCTAAAAGGCCTCTGGGATGACATATCATCTGACAAAACACTGTCACAATAAATGTACAGCTTTGATATAAACATGCTCTGTCCTAGAGAATGCAGGGGCTGCGAAGATGCAGACTCTTTAACAGGTGCAGTCTTAAATGGTAAATCTGAACACATTGTCTGGCTAAACCTTGGTCCAGCTTCAACCCAAAAACAAACACTTGAATCATACCAAGAGATAGAAACAATAGCCACAAACAATCCCTACAGCTAGGACATTTTTTTTTTTAAAAAAAAAACAATTTAATTGACACACATACTACCCAAGTGTAAGTGATGCTTTGGAAAACATGTGCCTGTACGACATAGCCCAAAACTACTCCAACAAAAACAATGTCATGCCAGATGAGACCACTGCCAAATATTCAGTCTCAACTTGTGAAGGAAGCATAGTAAAACTTACCAAACTCAGCCTAATTAATCATATAAAGTTACCATTTAAATCTCTGGAACACAAAAAACTTTATTACCAGTGCCTATTGCAACTTTTTAAATCTTGGAGAAAAGAAGAATTATTAGGTGACCATGACTCTTTTGAAGCTGCATTCAAAGCAAATGAATCCAGTATAACATATGTCAATTTAAAACAATACAAACAAATGTTGGATAATCAACACCAACAAGAGGAAGAAAATGGAAGCTCTACTAGATAAAGACATTCCTGGGGGCAATCAACCTTCTCTTACAAGAAGCCAATAATCACTTGGAGAACCACTCATTTTAAATGAAGCAGAAATAGCCATGACTGAGGTACAAAATACCATGTATCAATCTAAACAATCTGAAGAAGACTTGTCAGTCCTCAAATCACAGCTAAATGAGGAACAACCCACCATTTATCTACAAGTTACTGAAAGATATTGAAGATGGTTTTAAACATGAAACTAAAACTTGTAGCTGTAAAACCTATAAACCTCTGCCCCTGTATCTAAGTGGTGAAGCTGGTTCTGGTAAAACAGTCGTAATTAAAATAATTAGCACATGTGTAAAAGTCTTAACAAACAACAAGTCAGTTGTTTTAACAGCCCCCACAGGTTTAGCTGCCTACAACATAGGATTTGTAACTTTACACTGACTACTGCTCCTCCTATTAGAACACCAAACCAAATTAGAATACTACAGATTATAGGCAGAAGCTGCCACAGAAGTATGCAGAATTCGGAAAAAAATGAAAGTGCTCTTGATAGATGAAATGAGCATGAGTTCCAACTTCATATTGGTTTTAATTCATCTCATAATGCAAGAAGGGCTAAAAACGACTACGAAAAACTGTTTGGAAGAAAACAAGTTATTGATTTTGGAGACTTCCTACAGTTAACACCAGTTACAAGTCAACCTATTTTTTTTAAAAATTTGAGGACACAAACAATGCTGTAATACATTTGGCAGCATTGGAAATATAAATCTCAGCCAACATTTTTTCTACTAAGAATTACCTCAAAACATGCATCAGTCTAGGTTCCTAGTGATTGCATCAACAGCCAAATCACGACAACCATACCATTGACAAAAACGCATCAAAAAAACATCAAATGCATTTTTATAAGGGGGTTCCCCCGACCCCCTTTTTAAACCATTAAAACTCTTGTTACTAAGCAAAACCTATACCATTGAAAATAATGCATTCAATGTTTTTTCAATGCATTTTTTTCAACGGTATGGTCTGTCGATGCTTTGTATTTGATGCAATTACCGGATACCGGCAGTCTGCAGATTTCACTGATGCTAACATTTTAAAAGGCATTATAACTGGTCTGCTTACTAGAGTTGTAAAATCCATCTTAAATACTAGACTAATCATTGAGCTATATGGGCAAAACACATCTGTTCCTGGTGTCATTTAACACTTAACTCAACATAATATAAAATGCATGTTCTTAATGCCAACCCTTGCAATCTGCAGTCAATTCAACAATACATTGTTGAAATATAAAATGCAACCCATACTGCATAGCAGCACCACAGACACACTAGAAGTGCATGGCATGGCACTCCCTATGTGACAACAAGCAACAGCATGACAAAATAACTTAGAAAAATGTATCTCCAACACTGCTGTATTAGAGAAAGTATTAACTCTGTGTCTAAACTGCAGAGTAATTCTAAAATGTAACCTTGACATAGAACAAGCTTTAGTGAATGGAGCAATTGGTACAGTTATTGGCTTCCAAACATATTCATATGACAACAACATTCAGTTTGTCACTATCCACTTTGACAAACTTGCAGAAGTAAAAAAAAATAGTCCATACAATAGCAGGTTTTCTTCTTTCCAAAAACATGGACATAGACAATAATTCTCTCTTGCATATACTGTCACTATCCATAAATCACAAGGTCTAACCATAGATCATGCATTGATTGACATTGGCAACACAGTCCTTAAAAAAAGGTATGAGTTACGTAGCAATTTCATGTCTGTGTACACTCAATGGTCTATTCCTAATTAACTTTGATATGATATGATAGTTTTTTTTTTATAATGGACTTAATAACCAGAGGTTTGTAAGCGTGGACCCGGGGATCGAACCTCTGTTGCTCCGTGTTGCCTTGTTTGCAAGGCAAGGACATTGCCCCTGAGTTATCCTCCTGTGAGTTTGATGCAAACAAAGTCAACACTGACATTCCTTCCATCCTAGAATACAATAGGCTACATGCACTGTAAACCCCCATCTAGATATGCACCCTGCACCTCAAAAAATAAAACATTTAAAAAGAAAACAAATACAAATAGTACATATAGCAGATTTCCCTAAAATAGTGATAAAGAAACAAAGAACACCTGCTGTTGCATCAAATAATAGAACCTCAAAACTGTCTAGTCCAAAGACAACTGAATGTCCAGCAGAAGACAATTAGATACATGTATCTTCTCAAAAAACAACTGCAGGCCCATCAAAGGATACAGAGGCACAACTCTCTGGTCCATTTAAATTCAGCAACACAATTTGAGTAAATTGCTATGCAAATGTAGCAATCAATCTTCTCTTCCAATTGCCACCAATTGATCACAACAGTTACTTAAACAGCTTGAACCAGTTATGTTTGCAAATGCTTGTCTTTCACAGAAATACCACAAATAATCCTGACAGAATTTACAGTTTCTCAAGAATAAGGCAAGATTTGGACTATTGTGCAGGAATGGTCCATTTCACCATAAACATACAGGAAGATCCACAAGAATTCCTAATGTACGTAATACAAGTACTAGAAATCAAAAACATCCCTGTGAATGAAATCTTCCAGATTTCATACACATGGAAACATGCATGCATTATTTGCAACAATGTTTCACAAGACCACAACCCTAATGAACAATGTGTGTATGTATACATAGCAAATTGTGAATACATTCCATTTTACCAACTGCTGCCTAATGCAAATTGTGGCATAGTGTGCCCTTTTTGTAATTCAGACAAACATTCCAGCATACAAATAAACTCATATGTCCAATATGTGATACTGATGCTTCTAAGGTACAATGCAGACTGTACCATAAACAAACGTAAGCTTACTAGCTTCACACATAGCCAAGTATCTCTTGCAAGAAAACCTTCAAAACAGTGGGCATAATCTACCACACTGGTGCCACAACCAAATCAGCTCACTATGCTGCATATGTAAAAAAAAAGTGGTTGGTTTGAATTTAACAACACTTCTGTTACTCAAAAACGTAGGTTACCAGCACATCTAACAATTGCCTACTTACTATTCATTCAACCCGAATTTAGTCACTAAAGTATAACACAAATAACAAATAGAATATGACAATGGGTATCTAACTACTTTAAAAAATAACCTTCATTTCAATACACGTTAATCCCTCACTATTTGTTATTTTTGCAAATGAACAAACACATATTCCATAAGGACCATCCTCAATTGTTCTACAATCATACATACCATATACATTTCAATTATATAATTTCACCATATTACAGATATATTCCCCCTACACTATCTATAATTACTCTACATATATTACTATAGTGTTTGTGGACAGTAGCCAGATTCTTGGGGGCAAGGCCGAAGAAATACTGTATACTCCCCAACAGTACAGTACCTATAATTACTATACACATATTACTATAGTATGTGTGGCCAGTGGCCACAACCACCACAATACAATTAAACCATATAAAAAGTAATGCAATACACCTTCAAATAACAAGACTCCGCCAGAATGCCCTGCTATCCAAATGATGTCTGTGGACACTTAGATTGACTGCAGACTTGGCGGCACGTGCACACCCTGTTTACATATTAAAAGAGCTACATGTCAACTTTATTCCACTCCCCCACCCTTTCCAGACCCTCTTCGGGCCACCAAATAACCCTGCATGTATTTTCCAGACCTTTTTCTTACTGCACTGTCCATGCTCAGCAGCAATGTCTGCGGGGTCGGTGGCACCTCAAACCTTTTTTTCACCTTAAAGCTCCATGTCAACTTTATTACACTAACCCACCCTTTCAGCCCCTCCTTCGGCCACCAAATAGCCCAAAATGTATTTCCCAGACTTTTTGCTCACCACAGTGTCTGCTGTCTGCAGCTGCTGTCCGCAGAGCCAACATGGCGACCGTTTAAAAAATGATGATGCACCTCTCGTTTTTCACTATCAATTCGCCAGCTCGTATGATGTCTGCAAACATCATAATGCTCTGTGATTGGTACAGAGGTGTCTGCGGACTACGAATCAAGACATGAGTCCATGGACCAAACCCACATATAACTCATTTTATTTTACCTACTTTTTAGCCATTTTTGAAAAAACTACTGGATGGATTTACATCAAGCAACATTGTTTTTCCATTGTGTCTACGAGGAGTTCAAAAATGTTGGTACCCCCCTATAACTTTGTTGCCCATGGACAAAACCGCACCAAACATCACAAAATCATTATGCGGGTGGGAGGGCCATACTTTTTTTTGCAAATTTTGGTGAGCATCAAGGAGGGGCAAAGGTATAAGCCACCCAAAAAGTGTTCTTTATATGAGTTGAGCAACTTAACCATAACCACAGGGCCGTAATCGCAGGCCCTGTAAATATTATAGGGTGGCAGTCACCGCTCTATAGTTAAGGTGACTCAGACTCCCATAGGAACCCCTCAAAATTCTATCATTAATAACCTTTGTTTTGAGTAACGGTTTTGGCTGAAATTGTCAAAAATGATGAAAAGCCCATGGGTCCCCCAGACTGCAAAATTTCATAAAGATACGTTAAAAAATGAGAAAGTTATTAAGCGTAAAAAAAGAAAATGTTTCCCAATAGTGTTGCCTTCTTCCCATTCGTTTTCCCATAGACAAGCAAGGTCAATTTGTGCCAAAGTGCATAGCTCAAACCGCTGGATGGATCTGGACCAGGTCCAAAACAACTTGGGCTTGAATAGTTGACTCGTGATCCAAGCGTGGTTTAGGGTTATTCAGTGCAGTAGTTATTTAAATATTTGATGGAGACGGGGTTTCCACCTTCCCAAAAAAAGATTGAGTTATTTACTTGATATACCCTGAACCAGTTTTTTTTAGAAATGAAATGGTTGCTATCCTGTTTTTTCTCAATAGGAGAGATAATCGTGGATATAGCCCAGGATAGAAGCAAATGAAACTCAGGAAAAAGCTATTTTCAGGTCGAAAACATGCAAATACCATCAGGCTAGAGGTGGGAAGGTGGCTGGAGGCCACTGAGTGAACTTTGGGTGTTGGAGGGGGTCTAGGGATTGAGTTTGCAACACAATGTATTCTGTAGCCTTGGCTATAGCCACGAGTAGCAGACATCTGAAAGCAAACTGTGTCACAGAAGCAGTTAGTGTTCTAGGGGCAAAGGGAGAGGACAGGGAATGTGAGAAGGCCAGCTGGGGAGTGGGGGAGCTGGTGAGGGGAGAAGAACATTTTTGTTGTTGGACATTTTTCCGATATTCACGGCTATATTAGAGGTTATAAAAACTACAGATAGCCACAGGTGTCAATAGTTTTGTATTTGCGGCTATATATTTTGGGGTGTCAGTGTTTTATTTCTTTTTTAAAGTTATGTGTACATGTGTAGGGATGCTGGCATTGAAAAAGACTCTTTTTTGATTTTGGCTGTGTGTTTTCAGGCTTTTGTATATGTGAGACTTTGGAGAAAAAGAGAAGAAAATTGTTTAACAAAATGAATATAAAAAGGTTCAATTGTATTCTATTTTTAGGTGCCCCATACAATGTATTTTTGGTTGTGTGTTCTTACCTATGGTATTATGTGGTGTGGCTGTGAAATGTTTGCTTACCCAGTTTATTGAAATGTATTATTCTCTTCTTTCTTTCTTTCTATTCATTATTATATTATAAATACATAAGTAGTGGTGTATTGTATTGATTTTTTAACTTTTATTGTAGTATAAAACTTGACGTGAGCACCCTCTTTAGCCAATTATTGTAAACGCGGTTATGAAAAAAGTCAATGAAATGTAATCGCTGGTATAATACAAAAAATATGATTTTTTTAAATTGTATTTGTGTATTTATATGTCAGAAGTAGACCTTTTTTGGGGTAAAATGAGTGTAGAATGTTACCACATCTGGCATACTGTTTTGATGTTTTGAAGGAAGGCCACATTTCTTCATCAGTTATATGTACTCCGCCAGCTCTATAGACATTAGCCATGCAGTACTGTATGTTGTTGTTTGCAATCCATCATTGGTTGTAGTCTGTCATGAATGCTGAAACTGCTTAGTTAACATTTCTCCGTGCTTTCTCAATGTTACCATTAAATCTGGTGGTCCATCTCCATTGTTGCCTCTGAGTCAGATTGGAAAATAGGAAGATGGTGTGAGATAATTGTTCCATTAGTTTTTCCATGTCTTGCTTGATCATTAAAGTAAGGGACACACCTTGTGCATTCCCCCAAATCATTGCTACACAATGAATTAGTATGACGTCTGGGTGCCCTGTACTTCTCAGAGTTAACAATTTTGGAAAAACTTGGAACCAACACATTACCTGCAATCCAAACCATTTAATTGTAACATTTCTCAAACCTAGGTCCATGTTAATATTTATTTTCTCACAAAAAGCCAGTAACCAAAACAGTCACCTATCTCTGATCAGCCACACAGTTTTAAAACCAGCCATGATATTTGTAGTCTTCCTCGGTTTCTACTAAAATCGTTCCTTGTGAACGGAGGATAGCACAGGGGATACGTGCTGGTCTTGGAAGCAAGACCCCACAGAGCAACAGAGATTCATAATCCCAGATCAGTGCTTAGAAATTGAACTTTGGTATTAAGTGTGTTATAAAAAACAACTAAATAAAATACATTCCTAGTTTGAATTTCTAGTAGTTTGTCTGAGCAGGGTATGTATGATGTGTGTGTTTTGTAGTTTCTGGTTGGTTGATGGTGCTGTTGTAATAAGTTGCAGCTATCAAGAAGCCAACTAGTGCTATATTACAAAAATGGCACGTCATGTGCGGAATCTTTGGGTGGAGTAACATCTTCGATGCATTGAGTATTCTGGGAGCTTGTAAGCGACAGGGGAGTGGAGGAGAACTATGAGGAGTGGAGAGAGGGGGGGTGGTAAGCATATTGGGGACACTTGTTTGGAGCTTGGTAGAGTGGAAATACATGTTTAAATCTGTAGTTTTTGCAAATAGCCACAGTTAATAGCAAACATCTCTGTAGGGCTTTTCTATAACTTATAACTGCATCTATAAATAAAAAGCATGTGCGTATGCATATCAATGCTTTGTGTCATTTAATTGTTTTTTCCATAGGCTTGGTTATATTTGTAGCCGTGTCTATAAACATACATTTTAAGTTTGGAGGGCCAGCTTAGTTTGATTTTGGGGTTGAAAAAAAAACAAATGTAGCCGTGGATACAAAGCAGGATCTGTAGCCGCATCGAATAGCCACAGCTCTGAAAGATGCTGGGTGGGTGAAAAATAGATTTCAGTGAGTTTCATTGTTTGTTATTGGTTGCTGGTACTTTTTTAGTTTGCTGTAGCAACTGTGATAAGTTGTAGGGGAATTGTGTCATCCATTTTAGTAGTTTTATTAGTATAGGGTCCTCTTTCTTCGGTGTTCATTTTGGAACGTGTAAGTACCACCATTTATTTCCACAGAGTTATCTTTTTGATTCTAGAACTCTCACTGTGGAGCTTGCAGGATTGTGGCTGATGGGAAAGTAAGTGTGATTTTCTTTTTGTTTTTTATTTGTGAAGGTTTATTTACAGTCTTGTGTGTGTTAGTTATATTTACCATTGCTATCAGTTGGTCATTATGCTTGTTCTCATCTGCTTTGATTGTGTGGCAAGTATTTGATATTTTCTTTACATTTTAGAAATATGAAGCTATAAAATTAGATTTGTCAATTAATTACATTTTCAGGCAGGCATTTAGTTTTTGTATATATGTTAGTGAGATCTAAGGTTTATTTGATTTTATTTACTGTAATTTTAATTGACTTTCAGGTATGAAGTAGTGTTAGGTATGTTGTGTGTTTTGCGAGGTAGTTCAATTTAGTAATTTTATTGTTGTTGTGTATTTTATTGTAGATGTATCAATCTCATCATCCCGGTTGACGTTCACTAGATGTTGTAGAGTTTACTTCCATGAAAGATCAACATATATTCAGAACATACTCGTAGTGCTGAATATGGGAGCAGCTGGTAAAATTGAAAAAGTGCAGTAGACACTGCTACAGAAGTTGAAGCTTCATTCAGTGTCAGTATTGGAGTGTGAAAACAAAATCAAAATATCGAGGCTGAGTACCCCAAAAGGAAATACACCGAACACGGGTTACAAAGGAACATATAAAGTACTTTATATTATACCGAATCCAGTTACTAAGAACAAAGCAAAAATCAGATAGCTATCGGCCCTCAGTGCAACACAACAAACTCCATTGTGGTTCAGTGTGTTCAGTGAGAGACGCTGTACATTAGAATGCATAGGTTTTTATACTCTTTGTGACCACAAAGTCCATCCCCACTTCGGGTTAATATTCCGCTAATACATCACCGATCTAGGGTTCATGCCAAGTCTCGCACATCCGCACATAACTGGTTTGCTTTTAATAAATGTATCAACAAGCCTATATGTCAACTGTGTATTCTGGGATTTTCCATGTAGGTCTTCTCAAACATAAATACAATGTAGTTAAACAAGTGTTCTACATTCCGTATTTGAATACATTGTTTTTAACATATGCTTGCGGATTAGTTTAATTACATGAGTAATCCTTTACACACAGGTCAACGAAAGACAAGGTCTCAGTTCACGACCTCAACAAGTGGCCTGGAGGCAAGTTACATATTAGCTACATACAGAGGTCAAGGCGGCCATGTTGTTTTTTGGAATGACATCGTCCACCATTTTAACTCACAGGGTGACTTTACAAAGCGAACCTAAAATGGTGGATTGACCTAAAATGGCGGCTTACATTGATTCTAAGGTCAGGACCTTGCAACACGATTTCTTCGCAAGCGACTTACAAGCAGCTTGGCGTAGGCCAATATACATATATTTATTCTCCTCATCCTTTTGGCCCATGCCAAGTGCTAAAACTACTTTGGATCTCCTTGCAAATAACTCCATGCACCCTGAATCGCTGTCAGAAATATCTATTGCCATTAGGTAAATCGCAAAAATTTATTTCAACACATATTCTTTGTAAGTTTCATCTGGGGCATAGACTTTATGTCCCATCATGCCTATCGCTTGTGCGCAACATCCCCCTAGCATGGAACATATACTAGGTAGACACTGAATACAGCAACAAAGAAACAACAGGATTCCCAAAATAATCAGCAAGACTGAGAGTATCTTCCAAACCCAAGATCGCAAGAAGTCCCCAGCGCTATAATCCCAGTTTCCCTCCGGAACATGCACTTCTGAACTAAGGACGTGCAGATTCTGTATTGCCTTGAAGATGGTTGGGGAGGAATCTGGTAGGAAAACACAGCAAGCGGACCCCACTAATTTACACACTCCACCACGTTCAGCCAGAATTACATCTAATGCCATCCGGTTTTGAAGTGCTACTAGTCTTATTGCCTTTTGTTCTAATGTCATATTATAGATTATGTCAGTGGTCCCTTTGATGGTTCTCTCCAGTACTCTCGCTAGTTTTCTGATATCTTCGGAATTCGCTATCTGCCCCCAAAATGATACAACTGATTTTGCTATATCTCCCAAGATTTGTGTTGGGGTGTCACCATTCTCGTCCCGCCGTGGACAAGCTTTTGAAACTTCTTTTGTACTAGCTATAAACACCCCAGGTAACAGAATCCCTAAATAACAGGTTCCCTGCCAATCCCTGGGCAACCATGGGAATGCTACATTACCACAGAAAAAGTGGACAGGTTCGCCTACATACAAAGGTCTGTTTTCCCCAGTCAAATTTGCAATGTTGGCACAACCTAGAAAATCTCCCATTGACTGAGTTCCATTCCTCTGTATGCAAAAAGAAACTGAATCAGGGCTATGATTAACAGTGTAAGAAGGGGGCATGGCATCCTTATTGCCTATTGGAGCCATCTTAAAGGAAATCAAAGATTGGAAAGGACGAGACAGTCTATAAGAAGGCCTAATAGAAGCAACGTTAGGTTTACTCCTGTTTGCGAAAAGCGAGCATCCAAGGGGAGTCAAAACACGTTTCTCAAAACTATTCAAATTGGTGCCATCAAAGTTCCCTGAGATGCTATCATTCCAACGGCCAAAGAACAGTGCTCTAAGAGAAGCATAGCAAGCAGTTGTCAAAGGTAAAGGATGAATATACCAACCTAGCCCCTTATCCCCGTGTTGCGGTAGATGTGAGCAGACCCAACAGTTAGACTTATTAAAAATGGCATGCGTAGCATTCACGATAAGTAGTAGAGTATTATTGTGGTACCTATCTATGCTGAGAGTCCCTAGGGGACAGAGTATGAAAATGTACAAAGGGAGTAGGAACAGCAGGTACATTTTCAGTGGGCAACAAGGATTCTAAAGGATGCATTACCTCAAGGTACGACAATCCTAAAACAGTGACTATTATAAACCCAAATATCATTATACAAACACAGCAATACGTTTTCAGAGCCAAGGCATATTGTCCATTGTCCCGGTTGGTCACCCCCGCAGTTACAAGTCCCATACGAGTGGTAGCAGTAGCAGGCATTGTAGTCTTCACACGGATACCCCCAATGTTCGTTTCTGGCGACCTCCCGCCTGCGCGACTTCCTAGTCCTTCCACAACCCTAGCAAACAGAATCCCCTTTCTCAAATGTGGGCAAACACAAGCCCTCGATGATCCTTTCCTTCTTCAAATGCACAGCCAAACGTGCTGTAAGTCTATCAGATGCACAGCAAAACCGTGCCGTAAGTCTATTTTCTTGCATGCAGATTGTACCTTACTTTTCCCGGTACTGATTGATCCGGAAACAATGTGTCGTCACTTCCCGTTGGAAGCAACGTATCAGAGACAATTGAAGATGCCAAATTTGAAACAGCAGTTTTCGGATGCAAAACCTTTGGAGAGTGTGGAGACAAAATGGCGGCTTCCCCAAGCCTCACGGGCTCAGAAAGATTCTCCGACACACTCTCGGCACTATTTACTGCTTTGGGATCGTTGGTTGTCGCATTAGCGAGGGGTTCTGTTTCTTCTGTAACGTGTGGCACTGGGTGAGGAAGTTTCTTGACGTGGGACGCGTGGATCCAGTTCTTTCTTCCAGAGACCCGCACTGCTGTTTGGGTGACCAACAGGACCTGGAACGGGCCACGCCAGCGAGGCGCAAGGCAGGAAGAGCGCTGAAATTCCTTAATGAGCACCCAACTTCCAGGCGTATACTGTGGCCTGATCCCTCGTATCGCACAGGTAAAGCTTCTCGTACCTGGTGATAAATCAAATAGAGGTTTTTAGTCAACTGGCTGCAATAATCTGAAAGTAATACATTTTCAACATTCCTCAATGAATTGCATTTAGGAAGGTTCGAGATATTGTCTCCCCATTACCACCTCAAATGGAGAGAGCCCAGTCTTAGTATGAGTTGTTGTACGCATGGATAATAACACGATCGGTAAGGCGTCCGGCCATTTTAGTTTGGTGCCGGCACACGTCTTAGCGAGCTTGTTCTTTATGATACCATTGTGTCTTTCTACTAGTCCGGCCTCTGAGCATGTCTGGCCAAATGGAACCGTTTGTTGATCTGTAATGCCGCACATATCTGCAGAATTACAGCAGCGACAAAATGTGAACCATTGTCCGACCAAATAACTCTTGGTAGCCCGAACCGCGGGAAGTACTCCTTTAAAATGGTTTTCGCAGTAGTCATGGCTGTAGCATCTTTGACGGGGAAAGCCTCAACCCATTTACTAAAAGCACAGATGACCACCAGCACATATTTTTTATTGTCACATCGTTCCATTTCAATAAAGTCAAAGTGGATAACTTCAAAGGGGACAGAGGGTGGCCCAAAACTTCCCCTTGGAATTACTGTCCCCTTTCCCACATTGTGTTGTAGGCAAAACATGCAATCCTGGACGTAGCGCTGGGCAATTTTTGAAGTTTTGTCATTTGCCCAAACTTTCTCTAACATTTTTGTCATTTTCTGGGCACATACATGCGTAGGACCATGGCTATGATGACCATCATCATTATATATGCGTCAGGGAGTAGCCATTTCCCTTCAACTATGTCCACCCAACACCTGTCATCATCAAATTTCCCCAAGCCTTCAGCCCACCTCTTGGATTCTTCTAACGTGGCATCGGCTTGGATATCCTGTACAGACCCAACACCCTCATCCATTGCATAAGCATTTACAGTCTCCCTTGAAACATACATCCCCGTAAGGGGATCGGTAGCAGTTTGTCTAGCTATCTGATAAGCGAAAGCATTCCCTTTCCCTATGTCATCTGTAATCTTTCGATGTGCTGCACATTTCATAACTGCTAACTGAGTAGGGAGCGCAAGCGCTGGGAGTAGTTGTACTATTAGGGAGCCATGTTGGACTTTAGTGCCATGTGAAGTTAGGAACCCTCTCTCTGACCAAAGTCTCCCAAAGTTGTGAACCACCCCAAAGGCATACTGACAATCAGTATATATGTTTACTGCAAGCCCTTCGGAAAGTTCACAAGCTCGGGTCAATTCTATAATCCCTGCGGCCTGCGCATAATTATGCATGGTTCTCTTAGTTTCCACGACCGTGCTTAATGTGGTGATTGCATAAGCAGCTGTGGATGTACCATCCGGAAGCTTAAAGCAAGATCCATCACAGAACAGCTCTCCTTTGGGAGTGTCTTTCAAATCAATTCTACCCTTTGTTTCTTGTTCGGTAGTATACAGACAGTCATGTGACTCTTCATCGCCGCAAGTAGTATCTTGCGGGAAAGGTAGGAGTTCAGCTGGATTAAGAACACAACACCTCTTAATTTGAATGTGAGGAGCAAACAAGATCAATTCATATCTTGATAACCGTGCAGAAGTGAGGTGTTGCGTTTGGGTTCGGTTCAGTAGAACATCTACAGAGTGGGGCACCATCAGGGTTACATCATGGTTTAGGACCATTCCCTCACTCTGTTTTACAGACGCAGCAGCAGCAGCGACAGCTCGCAAACATCTTGGCAAAAACGCATGCTACAGGATCAAGGGCGGAAGAAAAGTAACTGCACGGCCTATTCTTCCCTCCATATTCCTGCATTAATACAGCTAAAGCACATCCATCACATTCATGCACAAACAACACAAAGGCCTTTTCATAGTTTGGTGTGCCCAAAACTGGTGCATAGCATAATGCAGTCTTAAGCAAGTCAAACGATTGCTGGTGTTCCGCGTTCCATGGCAATGGCGAAGAAATGCCCTTCTTTGTCAAAGCCAACATCGGTTTGATCACTAGTGAAACATTTGGGATCCACAACCTACAGTAAGAAGCCATACCTATCAAGGCTCTAACTTCCTTCTGTGTATTTGGGACAGACATGCCAGAAATGTGTTTTATTCTTTCAGGTGTCAATCTTCTTCCCTCCTTTGACAGGAGATAGCCTAAATAGGCGACCTCCTGGCAACAATATTGAAACTTTTTAAGCAAAGCTTTGTGACCATGCTTAGCTAGATGGATAAGCAATAACACAGTGCCCTCCTTACAGGCGCTCTCAGAATCAGCAGCTAAAAGCAAGTCATGAACATACTGAAGCAATGTACAAATAGAGGGCAATTCAAGGGTATCAAGCTGTTCTTTCAAAGCCCTACTATAAATGCTCGGACTCTCTGTGTACCCTTGAGGTGCACAAGTGAATGTGAACGAGCGTCCCCCTAAGGTGAACGCGAACAAGTATCTACTATCCTTGTGTATAGGAATACTAAACAAAGCATTCTTTAGATCCACAACACTAAAGTAAGTAGCTGTAGCTGGAATCATGGTTAAGATTGTCGTCACATCAGGCAGAATTGGAAATTGTGGAGCGACAACTTTATTAATGGCACACAAATCAATTATGAAACGGAATGGAATTGCATTATCGCCTTTCTTGTACACGGGTAAAATCGGACTATTGCACAAACTTCCTGAAATTTCTTCAATCACCCTGTGATGCACAAAATCGGAAACAATGCATTTCAAAGCTTGCTTGCCCTCAACTGAAATCTTATACTGGGGAATGCGTGGCAGCTCTATTCCGTGTTTCAAAACTATCTTAACAGGTTCAATCTGTAAAACACCGACATCATTGTCATCAACAGCCCATATGCTCTCTGGTACATTAATGAATTCTGGCGGCAAAGGTCTAGTCAAGAATTGCAAGACAGAACATTGCTGTGGTGAAATCGTCAAGCGCACTCCATCAGAAGAACAATAAATCACTGCATTTAATACTTTTAACAGATTCAACCCCAGCAAGTTCTCTCCACAATTCGAAGTCAACAGAAATGGACAGTGGTCCGTAAAGGGACCCAAAGAAATGGTTACCGGCAAAGAAACCGGACAAATAACTGGTGTGCCAGAAAACCCTGCAGAAACATAGGTTTGCCCTGACAGTGGAATGTTTGGAACCTGTGAATGATCAATGGAACACTTCTGTCCTCCAGTGTCTATCAAAAACGGATGTTTCCTATTTCCCACCACCATTTCAACCTAAGGACCTTTCTGATTGACGGGAATAGGTGTAGGTTCCAAACCCTGCTTCGGGCAACCCTAATGAAACAGAATGTCATCAAAAGGAAGCTCTTCAGATAAATATGCAGCGGAAGGATGGTCAAATATCTTCCTGGTGTCCACACTGGAAATCTGATTATCCTGTGAAAAAGGTTGCTGAGGATCCTGTGTAAACTGACCTCTACCAGGGTGACCTCTGGATCGCCTATCCATATTCCCAAACGTGATGTTCGACCTTTGTCGAAGGACGGGGCATTGTGCATGCCAATGACCCTCTTGACGACAATAGGCGCACTGGTTAATGTTCACAGGACCCACCCAAGGGCACATTCCCTTGCGGGACATACTGACCTCTAATCTGAGAACTACCCCCTCTGGGGCCTCTAACAATTTGCTGTAATAGCACTTTAGTCTTCAAATCACCTTTTCATTTTTCAACTCTATCTTTTTCATTATTGACACGGTTCTCGTAGTACTTTGCCATATGCAGTACTTCTGATTGCGATTTCGCCTGCCAAGCACTCTCAGAAGACATAATTTGTGACTGGATGTCAGGCAGCAATCCACGCACAAATTTGTCCACAAATAACCTTTTGCCAGACTCTGTGCCTAGGTCTTGTCCACTGAAATCTGAGAATACCTGTTCAAACCGATTAAAGAACTCGGTAGCACCCTCAGACTTCCCTTGGACACAGGCCGTAAGTTTGTCCCAAATAATTCTTTTCTCTGGAATTATGGTTTTTAATTTTGCAATAATTCTATCAGGCAAAGTTAGTATCACCTTAGGCGGTCTTTCACCAGCTGGCCTTTCTCCATCGAGTCTAGTTATATTTACCCATGTATCTCCCAACCCTGGTACGTGGGCTATAGTTCTAACTTGTTTCCACAAATCTCTGGGCAGGAGTACAGGGAATAACAAATCAATATCAAATGGACTCTATTGAATCCTGTCGGATTTTTCCGAATATCAGGAATAAATTGCCTAATAGTATTCACTTCCTGTCTTGAGAACGGGACGTGAACGAACTGTGATACATAATGTGCAGGAATGTCCACAGCGACTATACCCCGTGCAGCATCGGCCGTAATCTCAACCTTTGGGACAAATGTCGGAGGAACCTCTCTCATAGGCAACTGAGAAATAGGTGGCTCCGAACGCTTACTAAGCAACAGAGCTAAATCGAGCGCTAAAGCAGTCAAAGAAGTGTCAAGTGAAAAAGCTCTCTTGTAAATACTCAATAACTATGTGGGACAACTAATCTTTCTTTTTACACAATCATCCTGTAGGTACTCTGTCATTACCTGTATCACTTGCCTCTGCATTTCTGGCATATACTGACTATATGTGTCATATACTTCAACTGGAGTTATCGACATATCCGAAATCCATCTAAGTGCGTCCTTCGTACAAATTCGTGTGTCCTCAGATATCGATTTACGACAAGGAAGGAACCGTTTCTGCACATACATACTTTCCTCCTCGTCATCCTCATTCTTTAACTTTTCTAACTCCTTTCTATACACAAATAACCTCTCGACATGCTCATTTACTTTCTCCACAGTGTCTCTTGAAATTGCTTAAGTGTTTAGATCCCTTAACACTTGCGGAAAATCTGTATTATTTAATTTTCCCCACATTACACATAAATGAATCCCTAAACTTTCAATAAAAACATTTTTCTCAGGAAGATTATCCATATTACAAAGTGTGGCAATAACATTAGCTTGATCATCCCTCTCCATACAATGCTTAGCCCATGCAATCAAATCACGTTTCTTCTCTGGTGGTACAGTATTGCGAGTGACAACCTTCGACCCTGGACAACCTTCCAGGACCACTTGGAAGAGAGGGAGCAGGCAAATTCAATGGAGGTAATGTAACTGGTGCGATAAGAAGAGGTGGAGGAGCCAGAGGAATGGGAACATTAGGAGGAGCAGGAACAACGGGAACAACAGCAGAAGAGCAGGAATAGCAGGAGGAAGAGGCAAAGCAGCAGGAAGAGGAACATACGGAGGTGGCGCAGAGGAACCAGGCCTTCGTTCATTTAACAATTTGTCTATGAATTCATCAGAAGCATGGAGGTCTTTGGAAGGATAGATTTTCTGAATTCCAAGTGAGAAAGCCCTATCCATATTCCTAGTCGATTCAGAATGTTTATCTTGGTCATACAATAATGACTTTTCGGTGTTCGTCTTATGACGGCGCGCATGTTTTTCTCTACTTTT
The DNA here is from genome assembly GCF_040938575.1 of Ambystoma mexicanum. Lineage (NCBI taxonomy): Eukaryota > Metazoa > Chordata > Amphibia > Caudata > Ambystomatidae > Ambystoma > Ambystoma mexicanum. Next base: position 512,163,391 of record NC_090937.1, read on the forward strand.
AAGTTGCTGCAACGCTTCTTTTTTCCAATTCTGCAAAACATCTAATGCTGCAGGTCTAGCCTTTTTCTTTAATAGAATTGACTCTAAATACTCATTACGAGCGATTTCAAAACTACTATTGATTGGCCACTGAAGTTCGGAGGCATGTCTGGTTTATCTGTGCCAAATGTCATTAAATATTATACTTCCAATGCCATGCTTACAGTACATAGTACATGCCGGGTACCCCTCCTGTGGTGCGGGATGGCTAAATTCCAAAGATTGTCTATTGCTGCGGAACAACACCCTGAAGCAGGTAGATAATTTCCCAGGCATATCAAATCATTGGTGTTACCTGGTCAATAATTGTGTCTGCAGATACAATGCGCCAAATTGAAATGATCAGGGTTGAATTAAGAGTCAGGTCACGACTCACCTGAACAAACCAAAGGATGTCCGATCGGATTTCAAAGAATCTTACCTAACTAACCTTACCTCGTGTATGGTGATTTTGGCAAATCTGCCTGCCTCGATAAGTGGACCCTCGTCAAGATGCCGTCTTGGACCACAAGCTAATCGTCCAGGGATCAGGTTGTGCAGCATTGCTGAGGTGTCGCGTCTCTTCAGTGGGGCCCCCTTTTGTCACACCGTCCGATCCTGGACCGATAGCCTGCGTCAACCTTCAACAATCCGGCATCAATCTTGAAGGTCCCTATTCGGGCGCCAACTGTGAAAACAAAATCAAAATATCGAGGCTGAGTACCCCAAAAGGAAATGCACCAAACACGGGTTACAAAGGAACATATAAAGTACTTTATTTTATACTGAATCCAGTTACTAAGAACAGAGCAAAAATCAGATAGCTATCGGTCCTCAGTGCAACACAGCAAACTCCAGCGTGGTTCAGTGTGTTCAGTGAGAGACGCTGTACATTAGAATGCATTGGTTTTTATACTCTTTGTGAGCACGATGTCCAGCCCCACTTTGGGTTAATATTCCGCTAATACATCACCGATCTAGGGTTCCTGCCAAGTCTCGCACATCCGCATATAACTGGTTTGCTTTTAATACATATATCAACAAGCCTATACGGCAACTATGTATTCTGGGATTTTCCATGTAGGTCTTCTCAATCATAAATACAATGTAGTTAAACAAGTGTTCTAGGTTCAGTATTTGAACACATTGTTTTTAACATATGCTCGCGGATTAGTTTCATTGCACGAGTAATCCTTTACACACAGGTCAACGAAGGACAAGGTCTCAGTTCACGACCTCAACAAGTGGCCTGGAGGCAAGTTACATATTAGCTACATACAGAGGTCAAGACGGCCATGTTGTATTTTGGAATGACATCGTCCACCATTTTAATTCACAGGATGACTTTACAAAGCAAACCTATCTAAGGTCAGGACCTTGCAACACAGATTTCTTTGCAAGCGACTTACAAGCAGCTTGGCGTAGGCCAATATACATATATTGATTGCGATAGGAGGCACGTTATAATTTCTCTTTTGACAGGAGTTGGTGCTGATTTCTGTGTACATAATGCATTAGTCCCATGCATTTCTGTTTGCATGCTTGTGCGATTTCCGATAGCCATCATCTACATCTTTGCAGTTTATTCACACCAGATGGTTTCTCATTATCAATGTTCCCAGGTTTTGTGATGGAACCTTTCAAGGGCCCTTTCATAGAGAGCTATTGCACAATGTACATAGTATTTTGAAAATGGGTACTCCTTGTTTTTTGTTTACGAGGGGTCGACACAATCAGATAGGAGATTATGGCCCTCATTAGGACCCTAGCGTTAAGTGGTTAACGGCGCCGTAAAAGGTGTCGGTGCTGTTAAACCCTTAACGACTGATTACGAGGTCCCTTTGTGGATCCCGACCTTAACGGCTGGTGTGGACCAGCCATTAAAGTAGGGACCCGCAAAGAGACTTTTGAGGTAATTACAGTACCGCAATTTGCGGTACCGTAATTACCGCCTTTCCCAGTCCCATTGAGCCCTATGGGGCAAAAATGGGAATGGGGAAGGGCCAATGGTAAATGAGGAATTACCACCCTGCCAACCTTGGAATGGGGATGTATTTCCCCATTTACCATTGGCGGACTCGTTACAATACCGGCAGCAACCGTGTTGCTAATAGCGCCATTGGTTACCGCCGGTGATGTAATGAGGGAATATGTGACAAAAGACAAATGTGAAAGGTCCACTACCCCTACCTTTAGTCCCTGAGAATCACAAGGCTAAATCCAAGATAATCTAATGTAATTGAAGATTATTCATCCCACAGTTGTTGTATATTGAAATAAAAAGTTCATTTATTTAGTGCATTTGATGCAAAGTGTAAAAAAGGCTCAATAAAGGAGTCCTATATACATAAAAATAGAAAAACAAAGACTTTGCTATCCACTTACAATCTAACTGGTGTTTAGGCACAAGGACTTTCATAATGAATAGAAACAGATACAACTAATTTCCAACTCATACTTAAACAATGGGAAAGACAGTGGTCAATACTGTATACACAAAGCCATATATTAGTACCCAGTTTTAGGATCAATCATGTTGAGCCCACTAGCATTCGTCCATCTGATTCAAATTTTAAAGAGTGGGTGTTGGTTTGTTCTTATTGTGTGCCTCTTTTACCCGCGCTCTATATTATTCAACAATGTCCGTATAGGGTGTAGTATTGAACATAATACCCCAAAGAGCCTGTATTTTGTTCTTAAAATGAGAGATAGGAAACAGACGGTACAGGATTTCTATTTACAAGTTGACATATGTTTCGGCCCTTTGAACACATCCGGTACACTCTCTCGGTGCCATTGGTTATGGTGTTGGTGGCCGTCTTCAGGACATAATATAAAGTATTTTAAGGTAGGTCATTTATACTTTCCCATTGACTTGTGTTTATGATCTGTGTGTGACACAGATTGCTTCGGGACGTATTAGGCTGATTTGTTTCAATAAGATGACATGCATTCTTATTGCTTGGGAGTGGGGTGCAGTTTTAGGAAATTGTGGTATTTTTGGGGTACATGCATTGTTTGTTTGGACATTGTGAATATTCAGCCAATTTTAGAGAGTACTGTGAAGAATTCGAGAATTTTGAGAATGGGGTTAATAATGATGTTGAGGACATAGATGATATGTTCTCAAAGCATTGGCTTAAAAACCTTTTTGTTTCTAAAATATTATTGTAGATAAAGTGTTTGAAATGAGAGGTTAATGCTGCAATTGTGGAGAAATATTTTTGACTGGAAGTACAGGTTTTATTTCTGTTTAGGAAAAGGAAATTAATGAATCATCTAAAGGAAGAGCACATAGAATTGTTCTAAGATTTTTCTTTTGTAACAGACGTGAAGAGTAAATATATTTTTTGCTTATATATTGGTAAAATAACCCACAAGCTCCTTCAAGAGCCACCCAAAGAACGTTTTAAGTATATTGGAATTGGAAAATACTTTTGATGTCTTTTTTTAATTACCTGCCGTTGCGACAGCAACTATTGAAAAGGTGTACCCTGTCAGATGTATTATAGCCGTGGCTACCCAACTGGCAGATGGATTATTGGACGCAGATACCATTTAGCCAATGGGATGATTTTACAATATATAATTTCACATATGTTTCTGTTTCCATGCCCTCATATGTACCTTTATGTTGTTTGAATTGCTGCACCCTGTTAGTTTGTCTTTTTAAATCTGTAAAAATGATACAGGTAGCCGTGTCTATTGGCGGTTGACTCAATCCACGACTATGAATGTTCCAATCACATGTCGTACTTTGCAGCCGGCTTTGGGAGCGTGGATATAAACCATAGGTTGTACCCGCGGTTATATCTGTGTGTATTTTGTTGATCATCTTATGTTGTGGGTGTTTTTAGCACAGATTTGTACATGTGTTTCTGTTTGGATGTTCTCGTCTGAAGGCTAGTGTGAATTAATTTTGAAACCTTTTGTAATATATGTTTTTCAATGCATTGAAAAATTATGTGTAACCGCGTTTATAGGTGGGTTTTGTCATGTACCGCTGTTATAACCGCGGTTATGTAATTTGGCAAATTATTGAAAAAGATGTGTTTTTCTTTATATAGTGTGTAAATGTTGCATAAAGTATTGATTGGAACAATTGTGTTGGGGTTTATTGATTGCTAAATGTTGTAATAAAATGTGTTCAGCATTTTACTTGTTTGCTTTTTACAGTCCCCTTTTTGTGCTATTGATTTAAGATAGATATGAAAGTGACCTTTTGGCGAACTTGTCACATTCTGGTTTTATCAGTGAGAGTGTGCACATGTTCTGTGTTTTGCTATTGTGAAGATCTATTTATTAATTGAAGCAGCTGAAGGTGATTGATAGTATATTTTTATATTTTATGTATATTTTGAAATGTTGTATTTCTTAGATAAATGAAGTATGTTTTGGTGTCTCATTTAGTCAAGTTTATATGTATTGTTTGAAAAGTAGGGCTTTCAATATTTTACTTGAATCTTTTCAGGAGAGTGATGAAGCAGTTTGACATGTTTGTGTGACAAAAATATATTAACAAATAAAGATTGTTTCTCACTGAGATTGGAAGATGTGATATGCATGTAAGTGCATAAGTAATTCTGCTGTAAAGCAGGCAGCATATGTCAACCCTTGACACATATTGTTGCTCTGTTTGTGCTTTGTAGTTGGATATTAAGCTGTTTTTGAATGACCTTGTATTGGTGATTGTGTACTGTCTTCTATTTTTCTCATGTTATGTATGCTATATGAGCTGTTTAATAGTATTCCACATTACTCAAGCACTTAGAAGAGAGGTGTAAATGGGGCATTTGTTTTTATTGAAGGATTCCCACTATCATGCAATTGTTGGTAGTAATAAACAATCCTATGTGGCAATTTCACAATTTGCTTGGAAATTGTGTGCTTTGGAAGGGCAACAATCTTTTTGTGTTTCATGGTTTGTAATGCAATATGCTGTTACGCAATGCACTGACATAGGCAGATGTAAAATGAATAAGGGTGCATAGTGGGTCGGGGGAAACAGTATGATAGATAAGGTGTGCTAAGATAGCTTTCTGGGGCTGCCCAGGGCACTTGGTTATTAAAACTCCATTTGGAGTGGGGATGGGCATTGAAGTGAGGACATGCAGGCTGATATGTTTTGTTGAGTAGTAGTAGTAGTAATAGTAATAGTGATTAGTTTGTAGGTGAAATATAGGATAGTGTGTTGGGTCTTTGGCCCTATGCTGGTTGAGTAGATGTAAACAAGTGAGGCACTTGACTTTACATGTTATTTGATGAGGACTGCCAAGAATGGCTGATTAAATGGGTGGTAGGTGGAGAAAGGCTGTGACAGGGCACAGGTATGGAATGAGCAGTAGACAGATGCTGTTTGTCTGGAATTTGCCATACACTTCTTAAGGGAAGGCTTATATGGTGTGAAAACTGGAGTTGGGTGGAACCACTAAGTGGCAGTGCATTGTTTTGCAGCTCTTATCTCTTATTACCTTTTTCGTGAATTGAGGACACACTAGAGATACATGAATGGTTGGTTGCAACATCAAAGCAAAGATATATTAGAAATCATTTTGTATCACCTTTATGAAAGTGAATGAAGGATATTACGCTGTTTTTGTAGGACCTTAAATTGGTGATGTTGTACTGTCTTAGAATGTTCTCAGGTTATGTATGCTATATGAGCTGTTCAATAGTATTCCACATTACGCAAGCACTTAGAGGAGAGGTGTAGATGGCAGTTTTTAATACTACAGGATTTCCTCTCTCATGTAATTGTTGGTAGTAATTTAGAGAAAATAATCAACAACCATATTTAGCAGTTTCAAAATTTGGTTGGAAATGCAGTGCTTTGGAAGGGCAGAAATCTATTTGGGTTTCATAGTATGTAATTCAATACGCTGTTATGCAATGCACTGGCTAGCAGTAGACTGAATGCTGTGTGTCTCGAGTTGGCCTACAGTTTTTAAAGCAATGCTTGTAAGGTGTGAAAACTGAAGTTGGGTGGAACAGCTAAGTAGCAATGCTTTATTTTGCAATTTTTTTCTATTATTGTTTCTCTCATGAATTGAGTAAACCCTAGAGATGCATGCATGGTCGGTTGCTACATGAAAGCAAAGATGTGTTAGATATTATTTTGTATAAACCTTATGAATGTGAATAAAGAAATGATAGAAGGTATATCATGTTGTTTCAAGTGAACATGTCTTCTCTTACAAAGTTGTTTGGGAATTGTAGTCTACAGTTATGGTTAGAGTATGTGAGGTATTACTGAGGAAATGTATATTGGAATGAGGGCAACAGTAGTATTATTCATGAGGTTTGCTAGGATAGCTTTGTAGAGTTGACCAGGGCACTTCGCCATTAACATTCTACGAGAAGTGAGGCTGGGCAGTGGAGTCAGGACATACATTTGGATACATTTTGTTGAATAGCAGTAGTAGCAATTAGTTTGTAGGTTGTAGGTAAAATGCAGGATAGTGGGTTAGGCTATTGTCTTATTATGCTGAAATAGGTGGAAACAGGTGAAGTTGTTCATTTTGCATGCTTTTTGATGAGGATGGCTAATGAAGTATAATTAAGTGGGTGCTGGAAGAAGCAAGGGTTTGGTAGGTTGCAGTTATGTCACCAGCAGTATTCCCAATAATGAGTGTCTTGAGTCGGTGTACAGTTGTTAAGTAGAGGCTTCTAAGGTGTTAATACTGGAGCTGGGTGAAGCAACTAAGTGGCAGTGTGTTATTTTGGTGCTATATTCTTTTATCACGTTACTTGTGAATTGAGAACATAACACAGATGAAGGAAAAGTGGGTTGGTATATGAAAGCAAATATGTGTTGCATATTGCTTTTGAACAACTTTATGAATGTGAATGAAGAAATGACAGCAATTTCTGTAATGTTGTTTCCAGTGAACATTTCTTCTATTTAGATGTTGTTCTGGAATTGTACTCTCAAGTTATGTGTAAAGTATTTGAGTTATTATTTAAGAAATGTATGTTGGTATGGAATTACGGTATTATTGAGTAGGTTTGGTAGGGTAGTTTTATGGGGCTGCCAAGGGGACTTGGCCATTCAAATTCTGATGGGCGGATATAGGGTTTTATGTCCCACAGCCTTGACTGAGGCCATTGTTTCGCTTGGCCCTACGTGTTGGCGGGCTGTTAAACCCTGTCCCTGCCCATCAGCCTAGGTATGAATTCACTCTTGAGTTTTTACAAATCTTTGGAGATGTTTAGATCAGTCAAATAAGAAATCAAAGAAGGGTTGTGAGGTATGGACGTGCAATTTGATACATTTTCTTGTAAAGTCTTAAAGAGAGGCTAATGTTCAAAGACAGATCAAGATGCTGCAAAGTATAGATGACTGTGAAGTTTGTCCAAAAAAAACAGGACTTTTAGGTCACTCTCTAGCTTGTCTTGATTAAAGTAGATGTAAGAGTCAGTTTCATCATATACGGATGCTGGCAGCACATCATACTTAAATGAGATACCTTCTAGTTAATCTGCATGAGTGCAAAACACCAAGTGTGTCTCTTGCAGTTTTAAATCAAATACCTTTGACTGGAACTGTAGAAAGTTTAGTTTCTACAATGCAAATGATAAATATGATGCATTTAAAAGAGTATGTGTATGTAGATGAAAAACTTACATGAAGTGGAAATGATGATCCTATGGTTTCAAATGATCAGCTTTGTGAACAGTATAAACACATTGTTATAATGTGTTATACTGTTCACAATGTGTAATGTGTACTGTTATTACAATGTTTGAGTTGTCTTCCAGTGAAAGACCTAACATTGTTTGTGTATATTGTTGATGCATTTTTTAGAAGTCTCCAGTGCAACTAGTGTACATAAGGATTACATTAAACAGACTTTAGAAGATGTTTAGAAATAACTTTATCTGTATTTGTTTGTAGAAGAACAATTTGACACAATAGAGGCACCATATGTTTGTAGATAAGGTATTGGGTTTTATAATCAAAGAAGTAATCCTCAAAGAATTGCTTTGAATGACATGGTAGTTCCTGATATCCCTCTATGCTTCAAAAAATTGAACATGTTTGAAGTGATTGCAATGCAAACTGTTCATCCTTCCCAAGTTGTTGTTAGATTGCAAATACAGATGTCAAATGCCTAAGAAATCATTAGTGCAAGGTGTGAGAGGCAAAATTCTGTATTTTCCACTCAATTTTAAGAAAATGTGAAGGAGTGAAGCGTGACATTGGATATTCTTTGTTTGTTTTAGTAAATTGTGTTTCCACTAAAGATAAGAGCATTTGGCAACAGCTTATATATATTTGGAAAAGTGAAAAACGCATTTGCGTTTCTATTGGAGCACAATGATTTATACAAAGGCAGTGTGACTGTACCAGACTTGTATATGTTTGATGTTGAGTCAACAAAAAAAAAGAAGTGAAGGTCAGCTTCAATGTCTATCTGTTGCAGAAGGGAATAGTTTGTATGAACATTACACAATTCATCCTTTACACTGATGCGTAGTCATGTGCAACAGCTTAGAATTGTATCAAATGAAAGAAACGAAAGGTACACAAATCAGTATATGGGAAGAGACATTAGAAAAATGTTGTTTCCATATGCTTTTTCCAACTGGTACAAGAGGGGGATTGGATGATAGGAAGGTGCAAATCTCTGCTTCAGAATATTGTTCTTCAAGATTGTAATCAGAAGATTCACGATTACAAGCCAATGTTGAATATATTTTTCAATTATTGTATGAAAGTGAAATTTCAATATTATGTTATGCTCTTGTTCATATATTTGGACCAGAATTAGATTTCAAAATCTTTCTGCATGTGAGATGCTGCAACAGGTAAAACAAAGACATATGCTGGTCGATTCATGGAATTAATGTGCCCCGAAAATTCCCGCGCAGAGGTGCCAAAAGGTGCGATTCGCAGTAAAAGTGCGAAAATCGCAGCGCAACTGCGAAAATCGCAGGGAAACCAGCACACATCGATTCATGGAAGTCCGTGCGCGAGAAAAACATTAGATGTGTGCCGAAAAAGTGCGCCGAGCATACCAGCGCACAGGTCATCCAACGGCGTTCGTCACGGCCACTGCGAAATCGCACATAGCGCGGCGCACATCACAAAAGTAGGTGGAACACGGGGCGTAACACTCGGAATGGGGAACAACGCGTGAAAATATGGCCGTCACGGGGGAAGTACAGGAGGCAAGTGCGCGGAACGCCCACACGCTCACCTACAACCCGTATTCATGGAATCGAATAGCGCAAAACCAGCGCACGGTGAAAGACGCGCACAGGGTCAAACAAGTACGCCACAAGAAAGCAGGCGGTAGCGTCCCTGCGCCTGAAATAAATGTGCGCCAAAATGTGCGCTAACAAAAAGCACCCATATACAGCCATGATGAATGGTCCATACAGTGGCCCTCTAGGACAAATGAGGTGCAAAGGGGTACCGACAAACACGGACACCCGCTGTGTGAAAATTAGCGTATGCGTGTATTACGGGGTTCACGGGAAGTTCCACATGCGATTGGCCTGGGCACGTGTATTCCGGGGTGCGTGGGAAGTTTCACACGTGAATTTGCAGGGTACGTGTATTACGGGGTTCGCGGGAAGTTCCACACGCGATTGCCCTGGGTCCGTGTATTTCGGGGTGTGCGGGAAGTTTCACACGCGAATTAGCAGGGTAGGTGTATTTCGGTGTGCGGGGGAAGTTTCACACGCAAATTAGCAGGGTACGTGTATTTTGGTGTGCGCGTGAAGTTCCACACGCAATTTCAGCAGGGTACGTGTACGCCGGGTGCGCGGCAAATTCCACACATGAATCCAGCAGCCTATGTGTATTTCTGGGGTGCCGGGGAGTCCCACACGTGAATTGGCCGTGTGGGTCCTCCCAGCTGTTCCCTCTACACCCTCCACGGCCCCTGCAGGCAGCCCACACCACAGGGGACTACCCTGCACCCCTGCACATGTCCCGTAGGCTGCCCATCCACCATGGCCATGCCCCCAGCCAACCCACATGTCACCTTGCACTACTGCCCACCAACGCATGTCTCCGAGCACCCCCACCCCCAGCATCCAGGGGCACCCTCCACCAGGCCCCAACTCATGTCTCCCAGCACCCCCACCCCCCTGCATACAGGGGCACCCTCCACCAGGCCCCCACTCATGTCTCCCAGCACCCCCACCCCCCACCAGTCAGGGGCACCCTCCACCAGGCCCCCACTCATGTCTCCCTGCACCCCCACACCCCTGAATCCAGGGGCACCCTCCACCAGGCCCCCACTCATGTCTCCCAGCACCCCACCCCCCTGCATCAAGGGGCACCCTCCACCAGGCCCTCACTCATGTCCCCCTGCACCTACACCCGCCAGCACTGTGGGGCACCCTCCACCAGGCCCCACTCATGTCTCCCTGCACCCCCACCCCCCTGCATCCAGGGGCACCCTCCACCAGGCCCCCACTCATGTCCCCCTGCACTCCCACCCCCCAGCACTGTGGGGCACCCTCCACCAGGCCCCCACTCATGTCTCCCTGCACCCCCACCCCCCTGCATCCAGGGGCACCCTCCACCAGGACCCCACTCATGTCTCCCAGCACCCCCACCCCCCACCAGTCAGGGGCACCCTCCACCAGGCCCCCACTCATGTCTCCCAGAACCCCCACCCACCCGCATCCAGGGGCACCCTCCACCAGGCCCCCACTCATGTCCCCCTGCACCCCAACACCGCAGCACTGTGGGGTACCCTCCACCAGGCCACCACTCATGTCCAACCCATGTCTCCCTGCACCCCCACCCCCCTGCATCCAGGGGCACCCTCCACCAGGCCCCCACTCATGTCTCTCAGCACCCCCAACCCCCACTAGTCAGGAGCACCCTCCACCAGGCCCCCACTCATGTCTCCCTGCATCACCACCCCCCTGCATCCAAGGGCACCCTCCACCAGGCCCCCACTCATGTCTTCCAGCACCCCACCCCCCTGCATCCAGGGGCACCCTCCACGAGGCCCCCACTCATGTCTCCCAGCACCCCCACCCCCCAGCACTGTGGGGCACCCTCCACCAGGCCCCCACTCATGTCCCCCTGCACCCCCACCCCCCATCACTGTGGGGCACCCTCCACCAGGCCCCCACTCATGTCCAACTCATGTCTCCCTGCACCCCCATCCCCTGCATCCAGGGGCACCCTACATCAGGCCCCCACTCATGTCTCCCAGCACCCCCACCCCCCACCAGTCAGGGGCACCCTCCACCAGGCCCCCACTCATGTCTCCCAGCACCCCCACCCCCCTGCGTCCAGGGGCACCCTCCATCAGGCCCCCACTCATGTCTCCCAGCACCCTCACCCCCCTGCATCCAGGGGCACCGTCCACCAGGCCCCCACTCATGTCTCTCAGCACCCCCAACCCCCTGCATCCAGGGGCACCCTCCACCAGGCCCCCACTCATGTCCCCCTGCACCCCCACCCCCAGCACTGTGGGGCACTCTCCACCAGGCCCCCACTCATGTCTCCCTGCACCCCCACCCCCCTGCATCCAGGGGCACCCTCCACCAGGCCCCCACTCATGTCTCCCAGCACCCCCACCCCCCTGCATCCAGGGGCACCCTCCACCAGGCCCCCAATCTTGTCTCCCTGCACCCCTACCCCCCAGCACTGTGGGGCACCCTCCACCAGGCCCACACTCATGTCTCCCAGCACCCCCACCCCCCTGCAACCAGGGGCACCCTCCACCAGGCCCCCATACCTAACTACAACCCCTCACCCCCCAGCAGTGCGAATCGCCCGTGTACGTGTATATCAGGGTTGCGCGTGTAGTCTGACACGCGTTGTCAGCAGGGTACGCGTATTACAGGGTTCACGGGAAGTTCCACACACGATTTCAGCAGGGTACATGTATTTCGGGGTGCGCGGGAAGTTTCACACGCGAACTTGCAGGGTACGTGTATTTCGGTGTGTGCGCGTGAAGTTACACACGCGACTGGGCCTGTGAGAGTGGGGTAAGTGTATTCCAGGAGTGGGCGGGATTATTTACGTGAGACTGGGCCTGGGAGAGCGTGTTACGTGTATTCCTGGGGTGGGCGGGAAGATTTACACGCTCGCCTACAACACGCCAAAAAATAAAAGGACCAATCCTGAAACACGTACGCCAGCATGAAGCAGGAGCACGTCCCGCGCAGCATAAAAGAGTGTGCAAACAAAAAACAAGCTCAGACGCCAGGATGAATATACCGTTCCTAGCAGCAGTGGCCGTGGGATACCGCAGGAGAAGGAGAAAGATAGTAGGGCCAGAATCTTCACACCCAGAACCAGCCTATTTGGTATGCCAGATGACCAGGTGTATGGGAGGTACAGGTTTCCACCACACATAATACTCGACCTGGTCAGTGAGTGGGAGGATGACCTCACATCACCCACCCTGTGCTCCCAAGCACTCAGCCCCCTGGAGAAGGTCCTCAATGTACTGCGCTTCTTGGCTACCGGATCGTTTCAGCTGACAAGTGCCATAGTGGGGGGGGTGTCACAGGCCACGCAGTCACGGTGCCTACACCAGGTGTTGGCCATCATCACTGCACGCCCATCAGTCCGCAGGCACATATACCTGCCCAGAACACCTGCAGAAAGGCAGGCTGTCAGCCAGGATTTCTACAGGGTGGCACAATTCCCCAAAGTGCTTGGTGCCATTGATTGCACCCATGTGGCTCTACGTCCCCCCAGGGCATCTGAGCACATCTATAGAAACCACAAGCAATGGCATTCCATCAACGTCCAGGTAGTATGTGATGCCAAGGGAATCATCACCTCAGTATATGCCAACTATCCAGGGTCCACCCACGACAGCTTCATTTACAGGATGTCAACCCTAAACCGGGACATGGAAGCTGGGCGTCATGGCGATGCATGGCTGCTTGGTGAGTAGAAATGCCACAGCACACGCATGCATGAAAGATACATAGTAATGCCAATACCCCACTAATGATCCCCATCACCACCTCCCCAGGACACAGTGCCTACCCTCTGAGCACACACATGATGACGCCAATTTCAGAACCCCATCACGCCTCCCGAGGTAAGATACAACACAGCCCATATTGCAACACGGGGCATAGTGGAGCGCACATTCGGAGTGCTCAAGTCACGCTTTCGCTCCCTTGACCGTTCTGGTGGGCAGCTGTTATACGCTCCCCCAGTAGTGTGCAGGATCATAGTGGCAGCATGTGTCCTGCACAATGTTGCAACACGCCGGGGCCTGGCTGTGGACATGGTGGTGCCACCGCATCCCCAACCACATGCACGCCCGCTGCGCATGGGAGGGGAAAGGGCACGGGGTGAGGCAGCCCGTACGCAGCTGGTGGCTAATTACTTCACATAGAAAGCACACCCCTGTGGAGTGCACACAGCCCTGGCACATACCATCTGACAATCAATGATGACTCAATCTGACAATTATGATGAACAAAGGGACTGTCAACTGTCAGAACCATAGCAGCCTGAGATTGTTCATCTGGAAGTGTCACAATGTGTGCATCCCTACCTACACAAACACCACCAATGCAGTGTCATCAAAAGACACACTTCCATGCAGCAAAAATGAATACCCACTTGCAAAATACAACTTGAGAACAGTGCCATGTCACCCAACCCCTCCCCGGCACGGCCACACAACACACCACGGCATGTCATGCAATGTGAGAGCAAACAAATAAATCCCCACAACATGCCCCAAGTGTCACCAACTACAGTGTCCCTAATGGAAACTGGCCACACATGAAATGCTCACAGTAATGCAGGACCAACAACACACATTACCAAATACTTACCAAGAATACCAATCACCTACACAACCTCCATCCTACCATAAACATGACAGTACAGACTTAAAAAATTGGTATCCTCACTACCTGATAATGCCAGCACTTCGAACACTTCCAAGTATACAGTGTTAGCGCCACGCAAGAGTGTAGGTGCACTGCTTACAACATGGACTCCAGTCCCAAAGTAGACCGCATTGTGAAGACATGAGAAATGGACCTGCAAATTAGGAGGATGAGTTGGATGCAGAGGCACATATCAATACACCATGCAGTGTACAATACAACAACAATATGCACTAGGAATGTATACACAGTATTGACTATAGACTGCCCACACATCAAATGGGAGTCCAACATCACCGTGTACGTCAATGTCACTTGGGCACACCCTTTGCAAGCCCATGGAAACGGGAAGCAGGAGGGGTGTGTGTCACACAAACCCAAGCATCTGACCCAAATTCAGGACAAGCCTGCATGTGCCCAGCCACAATTCAGCGTATGCCCACGGGAGCCACACAAGGCAACACACTGTCCAAAAAATCAAAAATAAAAAATAAAAAATAAAAAATAAAAAATAAAAAAATAAAATAAAAAAGGACAGGGTGCACACCAAAACCTACCTGTGTGGATCTTGCGAAAAAAAAACACCTCCATGGGCTCATGGCCTGCACGGCTACCCTATTGTGAGAGATTCGCTGGTGTCGCTCTCCTCACCCTCTGCAGCTGCATCAGGAGGTGTTGGCACTATGGGAGGCAGCCCACGCAAAGCCCTAGTCTGGTCCTCCATGGCAGCAAGCATGCGGGTGTGGAAGGTCTCGTTCTGGAGGATAATTGTGCGGAGGTCCCCATGCAACAACTCACGGGATGCCCGGACCTCCGCCCTTGTTGCCTGCATCTCAGCTGAGGGCGTATGTGTGTGCCGCTCCAGCTGCTGTTCTGTCCTCGTGTTAGCTGAAGCCTCAAGCTCAACCAGAGTTGCCGTGAGCTGACGGAGTTCCACCCTCAGGTCTTCCCTGTGGCCCTGGGACTCAATGGAAATGGCTTCCAGTGCCGCCCGCCTGACCCTGTTGGACGCCAACATGTCCTCCCTCTGTGACTGGCTAATGGAGTCTGTTGCCTGCTGTAGTTGTTCAATTAGCCTTTTCACAATGGAAGTGCCCACCATATCCATGGCCTGAGCCATCATCTCAGTTGATGCTGCCTGTTGGTTTGCCATACCGTATATGGATTGCTCCCATGCGGTATTGCCTGGTGGCGTATGGCCACCGCGTCGGCGGGCACCACACCTGTCTGGGGCAAGGCGAACTGCGCCTTGCTGTGCTGGCACTGCCTGAGGCAGCAGGACTGCATTCCCCCTCTGATCTGCTGGCCCAGGAACAGGATCAGATGTAGCGGAGTGTGACCCTGTATCCGTAACCACCAACGGCTGACCTACCTACACTGACATCCCCATTGAGGGTTCGACCCCTGGCGCAGGTGGGTTGGACAGTACAGAATCCCTCCCAGAGACACTTACCTGTGACGGCACATAAGTCTCATCATCCGAATTGACACCTGAATAGAGCTCGGGGGAGGTGCACCCAGAGACACCCCTTGAGATGACGGCCTGCAGCAAGTGTGGGTTCTCACCCACCACCACACCACGTCCCTCACTGGTGCCCGGTCGGGCCTGAGACCCCTCCTGGGTCTGCACCATCTCCACAACCCCAGCAGTATCAAGTATGTCATCCCCTGCAAAGACATGAAAGAAAAGAAATGGGAACAGGCATTAGCAACATGGAACACAATTAGGGCTGAGAACCAACAGAAACAGTACTTCATTGACACATGTCCCACATGACTATAACCCTCCCATGCATGCACTGTCACTGCGTATGAAGGGGAGGCAAATGGCACACATTGATGACACCAAGATTGAAGACCAACAAATTTGCTGAATGCTGCCTAGCAGTGCCATCACACATTGACCTGTGATTGGCATGTCCAATACACATACATGACACATGCCATCACACAGATGGCATGTACCATAGCCATGTCACATATGTGACAATAGCACTGAGAAATGCCTACTGAAAGTGGTGAAATGAAGACAATGAGCCTGAATGAAAACAGAATAACATGCAACTATGTTGTGGCAAGATGACAATTCAAGGGCAACTGGCGTGAGGTTGGGCTGAATGTCTACTGTTGCCATAAGGGATACTGCAACACCCAAATCCTGGTGCGCAGAATGTTTTGGATGAAGCACATGGGTGACCCAAACCACTCAGGCACACACCCACTCACCTGGCACTCAATCAGAAGCACTCACACACACGCCATGCACATGGATGACACACACATGCATGTGCACTCACCGGACAATGCCTCGTAATCTGGCAGGTCTCCCACGCCTTGGATCTGTTCCTCCGTGACGTAGGTCCCAGCAACATACTCATGTGGAGTGAGTTCTATGTCCTCTGCCGGAGACCCACCTCCAGTCACTAGAGTTGCGGCATGACTTGAGGCCAGCTTTTTCTTTGCCCTGCGCTTAAGGTCATTCCAGCGCTTGTAGCAATCATTAGCTGTGCGCCTCACGAATCCAAGGGCACTTATGAGTTCCGCAATGGTCTGCCAGTGTGCCTGACGTTGTGCAGGTGTGGTCTTGCATCCTGCAGTAATGACCATTTTGATGTCATGTGCGGACGCATACTCCACAAGTGCATCAAGTTCGACCCGATTGAAGCAGGACTTCCTTGGTGGGCCGGACTGTGTAGCTGTGTCTGGGGCAAAAGCCTGTACTGGACGAGCACTCTTCCTCTTCCGCTTGGAAGGTGGTGGTGGTGGTACTGAGTGTCCTACGCCACTCTGGACACTAGGGGCAGGAGCCCCGGTGGACTGTGGACTAGGAATGTGGGAATGAACACTCACCATGGGAGTTGGTGCAGGCATTAGCTGAAGTGTGATGTAGTCAGGGGGAACGTCAGCAGGATGGACTAGGACCGACACTGTCCTGGCTGGGACACTCAGAGCTGGGGTGGATGGAGCCGCAGCTGCCCCTGCAGCCTCCCCACCCTGCCTACTCGGGGCAGCAGATGACATAGCTGCCCCTGATCCACGTGGGCTGGTGACACCAACGTGCACCGCCACACGTGGCCTAGACCTGCTGACCTGGAAGTCAGCCATGGAGTCATCCATTGCCAGGTCTGGTGCCACAATGGGCTGGTCCAACAAGGGCTGAGCAGGGATGGTGTCAGCCACGTTACCCTCAACCGGGGGGGGCATGGATGTCCCTGACTGGTCACCCACACATGGAGGGCTAGGGGCACCCTGCAAGTCCTGGCCATGTCCCCTACCGTATCCACCACGGCCACCATTTGTGGCTCGCCCACCTTTGCCACCCTTACCACGTGCTCGCCTCCCAACCATGGCACTGATGTTGTTGTGCATATGGGAGTTGCAGTAAACTATTGTCCTGGGCAATTGAGGGTCAAAGGGGTAGGGTACTAGATGGAATTCATACCCTAGTGCTTTAGCAAGGCTGTATGTGACAGAACGCACAGGCACCCTGAAAAAGGTAGATAATGTGCACGCAACCCCTCCTAGACCACTTGCGTGGAAAAAAAAACCTGCACTACGCTGTGGCACCCAGAAACACAAAAATGAACGTATGCATGTCACACGCAGCCTAGCCTGACCTCTGAAGGGGTAGGCAACACACGGGGCAAGCACAGATGTCAAATACGTGCGCAACTCACCGTCTGCCTGGAAAAATCGTGTGTTAAATATGCGCATGTGCACGTTGGCAACACCCCCGCCAAAAGAAGAATTGTACGCTGTCTGAGGAGACAGGACAACAGGAGAAGTGAACACTGTTTGAGGAAACAGGCCCAGGAAAAAGACAAGAAGAGAAAAAGCTGTCAGAGGTAACAGGTAGTATGAACTTGGAACGCCGTGAAGTAAATTGCGTGTGAACCGACAAGAAGTACAGATTTCACTCACTCGCTCTCCACGAAAAGCACGTACAAGGAAATGGCATTCTACACGTACCTTTTAAACATGCCCAAACGTCCAGCGTCACTTCTGCGTGTACGCGCTAAGGCCCCATCCTCCAATTACACGCGCTGACACTCTGACGTGCAGTAATTGGACATGTAACATGCACCCGAGTACAGAGGAACGCCCGTGCACGCACATCACAGACGCGCATACGCGCTGTTGGCCTTTGGGCCAATGAATTTGCATACGTGTGCTGAAGCGCTTACGCGCTAAGGCCCTTTCCTCGAATTACACGCAGACGTGCTGGATTTTCACGTGCCAAATCACTCTGTATCAAGCTGGCCACGTGTAAGCACACGGAAGACCACGGTCCTGCCCAGAAGGCCGAATTACTGCCCCCCAGATCCCCGAGCACGCTCCCACCTGCCATCTGCTGCTGCCTGATTGCCTGCTGCCCATGTGCCCTGCCATTTGCTGCCTGCACATCAGCCAGGGGTGCTGTTGCTGTGACCACCCCTGCTGGAACCGAAGACTCCCGACTGGGATTCCATCGCTCCACAGCCCAGCCACAGGACCCAGTTGCCCACCCACTCCTGCCTCTGGGGTTGTCATGTCGGGCACTGCAACATCTGGCACCAATGACAACCCCCGGCCAGAGAGGCAGAGGGCACCAGCTTCACTGCCACCGAAGTTGGTGTCCTGGTGGAGCAAGTCCTGGGGCAGTATGATGCCCTCTTCTGAAGTTCCGCGCCGACAAGGAAGGACGGACTCGGATCTGGACGGACATCGTGACTGCCATCAACGCGGAGGGGGTGGCAGTCCGCGACTTCCAAGTGTGTGCATGTGTAGTGCACTCCCTGTGTTGCATGTGATGTCTGGCTCACCTTTGCCTGCTCATGCTGTTGTATGTTTATGGATGGTGCTGGCAGTTGCGATATGGCTCTGGTATGGCTCATGTGTGCAAGTTGAAATGACATGTGTTTTGGCGATTGTGATGCTATGTCTGAGGTTTGCCAATGCCACTCATGTACAACTGTCATGTGTGTATATGTCCATTGTACAGTGCCCTGATGCCTGTGTTTTATTTCTCCCTGTCTGCAGCGTCAACTGATGAAGAGGGCAGAGAAGGTGCTGTGGAGCACAGCGGCGGGGATCGCACCGCCAGCCGGAGACGCAAGGTCCGGCTCCCCTCCCAGGTTGTGATCTCGTTGGGGAGTGAGGAGTCCGGTGCCTCATCCCAGGCTGCAGCTGCCGGGGGGAGGTCCAAGAGGCGGAGGTCAGAGCTGGACTCCTCGGCAGCAGAAGGGGCAGCTGGGACCCCACAGGGCCCAACGGGGGAAGATGGCACGGAGTCATCCAGGTTGGTGGGGGGTTTGGTGGAGGAGGAGGCCGTGCAAGCAACAGAGACTGGGTCTGGAGGTGGGGATTCCACTGGTGCTAGTGGTGCAGTGCAGGACCAGGGACAGGAGGCAGCACAGGCCGCCGCAGAGGTGCCTGTGTGCAATCCTGTCCCTGATCCTGTCACTGCATCAGCTTGCACCAGCAGGGATGCCTACGTCCAGACCCGTTTTCAGGCAGGGGATGAGCTCACAACAACTGGCCTTCCTCTGCCTGCGGATGTGGCTATCCGTTTCCAGGTTGAGCCTGTCCTGATGGTGTGGCGTTGCATCAACGGGCCATGCGAGGTGACCTGCAGTCTTTTCATGAGGAGACTGCACGTCATCTCGAATGGCTTGTTGACCGCGTCGGCCTACTGGGACAGGTCACCCAGGCCGGATTCCTCCGTTTGATGGGGCTTGCTCAGACCCCCTCCTCAACTGAACCCCCTATGCGCCAGTCGTCCTCCGTGCCATCTTCCCACCCATTAGTCACCTGGGTGCCCTGTGCAGCTGCCTCTGATGGTGTGGCCAGGCTGGTGGAGGAGGCATCCCTGCCACAGTCGGGAGTCGGACGTCCAGCAGGGGTGGCCACATCAACGACTGCACCCCAGCCAGTGGAGGATGTGCAGGCAGCAGGAGGCAGTGCACGGGCAGAGGCACAGCAGCAGCAGCAACGAGGTGGGAGCCATGATGGCTCAGGGCCTTCGACATCGGAGGGGCAGGCATCGGCCGGAGGGCAGGAGGACCCAGCACGGGAATTGTCTTCCGTGTGGCAGCGGTTGGGCCACGCCATAGATGCGGAGCGGCAGCGGGCGGAAGAGGCATGGCTCACGATGGTCAGGGCGGAGAACTCCATGCGGAGGGCCCTGAGGCGGGCCGAGTGCCTCGAGGCAATCCGCAGGGAGTTGGAGGTGAACATGTCGACGGCCCTGCAGACCCTCGGGGCCATGGAGGAGGACCGCCTCCGGGACATTGAGCAGAAGTTTGATGATGCCCTGGCCCAGAACATCCCGAAGTGAGCCGTCGGACTAGCCCGCTGCCCTTATAAATAGTTCTGTAGTTAGTGTTAGGTTTCCTTTGGTTTTGCATTTTTTTTGGACCTTTTGTACAATGGGCCACATTTTTGTATATAGTTTTTTTTTTAGGAAGTGTTATTAGATAGGTTTCATTTCTTCTGTTGGGATCTTGGACCCTGGATTGTTTATCTGTATATAGTTGACTGTTGGATTTTCATTTTTTTTTATGATTTACCCATGGAGCAATGGTTTTCGATTTTAATTTTCCCTTGGATTTACTTTTGTGGACTGTGACTTTGGACACCTTTCCTTTGGATTATGATTTGTGGTTTTGCATTATTTCACGGACATGCTGTTTTTTTTTTTTTTTAATTCCCATTTTTGTTTGTTTATTTTTGATTCAATTTATGTTGCTTTTAATACATATTTTTCTTCAAACTTCAATGTGTAGTATCATCTCATTGGTTTCATGCATATCATGATATGGGTTTTGACATTCACTGACACCCATTGGGTGTATGTGAGGGACATGTGTTCATTTCCAAACTTGCAATTGGGGTTCTATCATGTTATTGCCATTTCTAAGTGGGTGGATGCAATACTCGGGTGGGTGTTTGGCATTTGGAGGCTGACCATAAGGGCCAGGGATCTAGATTGTGATGACATGTTGGCTGGAGGACATGTGTGGGGGCCTGGTG
Organism: Ambystoma mexicanum; assembly: GCF_040938575.1. Taxonomy (NCBI): domain Eukaryota; kingdom Metazoa; phylum Chordata; class Amphibia; order Caudata; family Ambystomatidae; genus Ambystoma; species Ambystoma mexicanum. Next base: position 512,184,262 of record NC_090937.1, read on the forward strand.
GAGGGTGCCCCACAGTGCTGGGGGGTGGGGGTGCTGGGGGACATGAGTTGGACATGAGTGGGGGCCTGCTGGCAGGTGCACCACAGTGCTGGGGGGTGGGGGTGCAGGGGGGCATGAGTGGGAAATGAGTGGGGGCCTGGTGGAGGGTGCCCCACAGTGCTGGGGGGTGGGGATGCTGGGAGACATGAGTTGGACATGAGTGGGGGCCTGGTGGAGGGTGCCCCTGACTGATGGGGGGTGGGGGTCCAGGGAGACATGAGTGGGGGCCTGGTGGAGGGTGCCCCTGGATGCAGGCGGGTGGGGGTGCTGGGAGACATGAGTGGGGGCCTGGTGGAGGGTGCCCCTGGATGCAGGGGGGTGGGGGTGCAGGGAGACATGAGTGGGGGCCTGGTGGAGGGTGCCCCTGGATGCAGGGGGATGGGGGTGAAGGGGGACATGAGTGGGGGCCTGGTGGAGGGTGCCCCACAGTGCTGGGGGTCGGGGGTGCAGGGAGACATGAGTGGGTGCCTGGTGGAGGGTGCCCTGCACTGCTGGGTGGTGGGGGTGCAGGGGGACATGAGTGGGGGCCTGGTGGAGGGTGCCCCTGGATGCAGGGGGGTGGGGGTGCAGGGGGACATGAGTGGGGGCCTGGTGGAGGGTGCCCCACAGTGCTGGGTGGTGGGGGTGCAGGGGGACATGAGTGGGGGCCTGGTGGAGGGTGCCCTGCACTGCTGGGTGGTGGGGGTGCAGGGGGACATGAGTGGGGGCCTGGTGGAGGGTGCTCCTGACTGGTGGGGGGTTGGGGTGCAGGGGGACATGAGTGGGGGCCTGGTGGAGGGTGCCCCTGGATGCAGGGGGGTAGGGGTGCTGGGAGACATGAGTGGGGGCCTGGTGGAGGGTGCCCCACAGTGCTGGGGGGTGGGAGTGCAGGGGGACATGAGTGGGGGCCTGGTGGAGGGTGCCCCTGGATGCAGGGGGTGGGGGTGCAGGGAGACATGAGTTGGACATGAGTGGGGGCCTGCTGGCAGGTGCCCCACAGTGCTGGGGGGTGGGGGTGCAGGGGGAGATGAGTGGGGGCCTGGTGGAGGGTGCCCTGCACTGCTGGCTGGTGGGGGTGCATGGGGATATGAGTGGGGGCTTGGTGGAGGGTGCCCTGCACTGCTGGGTGGTGGGGGTGCAGGGGGACATGAGTGGGGGCCTGGTGGAGGGTGCCCCTGGATGCAGGGTGGTGGGTGTGCAGGGGGACATGAGTTGGACATGTGTGGGGGCCTGCTGGCAGGTGCCCCGCAGTGTTGGGGGGTGGGGGTGCTGGGAGACATGCATTGGTGGGCAGTAGTGCAAGGTGACATGTGGGTTGGCTGGGGGGCATGGGCATGGTGGATGGGCTGCCTGCGGGACATGTGCAGGGTAGTCCCCTGTGGTGTGGGTCACCTGCAGGCGCCATGGAGGGTGTTGGTTGAACAGCTGGGAGTACCCACACAGCGGATTCACTTGTACGACTGGCCGGCACCCCCGGAATCCATGTAGGCTGCTGGATTCGCGTGTGTAATTTTACTTGCACCTTGGAATACACGTACCCTGCTGAATTCGCGTGTGGAACTTCCCGCGCACCCCGAAATACACGTACCCAGGGCAATCGTGTGTGGAATTTCCCACAAACCCCGTAATACACGTACCCTGCTGATATCGCGTGTCAGACTACACGCGCAACCCTGATATACACGTACACAGGCAAATCGCACTGCTGGGGGGTGGGGGTTGGTAGGAAGGAGTGGGGGCCTGGTGGGGGGTGCCCCTGGATGCTGGGGGGGGTGGGGGTGCTGGGAGACATGAGTGGGGGCCTGGTGGAGGGTGCCCCTGGATGCAGGGGGGTGGGTGTGCAGGGAGACATGAGTGGGTGCCTCGTGGAGGGTGCCCCTGGATGCAGGGGGGTGGGGGTGCAGGGGGACATGAGTGGGGGCCTGGTGTAGGGTGCCCCACAGTGCTGGGGGTGGGGGTGCAGGGAGACATGAGTGAGTGCCTGGTGGAGGGTGCCCCTGGATGCAGGGGGGTGGGGGTGCTGGGAGACATGAGTGGGGGCATGTGGAGGGTGCCCCTGAGTGGTGGGGGGTGGGGGTGCAGGGAGACATGAGTGGGGGCCTGGTGGAGGGTGCCCCTGGATGCTGGGGGTGGGGGTGCTGGGAGACATGAGTGGGGGCCTGGTGGAGGGTGCCCCACAGTGCTGGGGGTGAGGGTGCAGGGGGACATGAGTGGGGGCCTGGTGGAGGGTGCCCCTGGATGCTTGGGGGTGCAGGGGGACATGAGTGGGGCCTGGTGGAGGGTGCCCCTGGATGCTGGGGGGTCGGGGTGCAGGGAGGCATGAGTGGGGGCCTGGTGGAGGGTGCACCAAAGTGCTGGGGGTGGGGGTGCAGGGGGACATGCGTTGGTAGGCAGTAGTGCAAGGTAACATGTGGGTTGGCTGGGGGGCATGGTGGATGGGCTGCCTGCGGGACATGTGCAGGGTAGTCCCCTGTGGTGTGGGCCACCTGCAGGGGCCGTGGAGGGTGTAGAGGGAACACCTGGGAGGACCCACACGGGCAATTCACGTGTAGTGCTCCCCGCGCACCCCTGAAATACACGTGCCCTGATGGAATCGCGTGTGATACTTCCCGCGCACCCCTGAAATGCACGTACCCTGCTGATTTTGCATGTGATACTTCCCGCGCACCACTGAAATACACGTACCCTGATGGAATTGCGTGTGATACTTCTTACGCACCCCTGAAATGCATGTACCCTGCTGATTTTGCGTGTGATACTTCCCGCGCACCCCTGGAATACACGTACCCTGCTGATTTTGCATGTGATACTTCCCGCGCACCACTGAAATACATGTACCCTGATGGAATCGCGTGTGATACTTCCCGCGCACCCCTGAAATACACGTACCATGCTGATTTTGCGTGTGATACTTCCTGCGCACAACTGAAAGACACGTACCGTAATGGAATCGTGTGTGATACTTCCCGTGCACCCCTGAAATGCACGTACCCTGCTGATTTTGCGTGTGATACTTCCCGCGCACCACTGAAATACACGTACCCTGATGGAATCGCGTGTGATACTTCCCGCGTACCCCTGAAATGCACGTACCCTGCTGCTTTTGCGTGTGATACTTCCCACGCACCCCTGGAATACACATACCCTGATGGAATCGCATGTGATACTTCCTGCGCACCCCTGCAATGCACGTACCCTGCTGTTTTTGCGTGTGATACTTCCTGCGCACCCCTGGAATACACGTGCCCTGATGGAATCGCGTGTGTTACTTCCCGCGCACCCCTGATGTACACGTACCCAGGACAATTGCGTGTGAAACTTCCCACGAATCACTGAAATACACGTTCCCGCTTGGCGTTTGCTGTTTGGCTGCCCTGTGAACTGGTCCAGGGTTAGCGCAGCCCTTTGTGATGATTTGGGAATTTTGAAGGCTTTTCCTTGCGTGAGGGTGTTCTTGGGGGCGTAACTGGCGCTGCTGCAGGGTCGCTGCGCCACTCTGCACCACGGCTGGTTTTTGAGGCTAAAATCCATGAATACGCTGTGCGATGAAAAGGATTTTATCGCACGCGGCTGGCGCAGTGTATCGCACGGGGACACTGTGCGTCAGCCGCGTGCGCCACTTTTGTGCAAAATTCTATGAATTACCCTGTAAGTTTTAGAGGGTAAACTTACTTATGTCCTTGCTACAATGAGAGGAGCTAACGAATATTGGTATAGGTGACACTCCGAGATTAGATGCATGATCAGAAACTGGGCTCTCCAACTAGGTTTGTGACTTAAAGTTGCGCTGAGCATGGTTGGTATGATCTTCCAAAGTTGATTCATGAAATTAATCCCCAGAAAGAAAAAATAGAACACATGACACCAGGAGAATTGTGCTCCATGGACCCTGTAAGTCTATCACGTTTCTTTCATCACAGATTTTTTATCCATGTTACACTTTATATGTAATAAAGGAAATGGTCCATTAGGTAAGTCACCAAGAAATACACATCATTTAAAAAAGAAGTAAAGAATGCTAATTCATTAATTACAACAAAGTAGCTGAAGTATGGGAAGATGTACCAGCGGGTAAACGTCTTAGAAACCTTTAAACATTGGTCTGAAGATGCTTTCACATACAGAGTGTGGTAGCTACAAAGCTGCATATCTGCTAAGTAGTTTGCCTCTGTATGGACATAGCATTATTGTAGTTTGGTTAAGTCTTGGAACAGCTAGTACTCGAAATCTGGTACTGAAGCCTTTCAGTGAAATTGAGCAGTTAGCTGAAGCAGTATCTGACAGTAGAGAGATTTTTGAAAACAACTTGATTGATACGTATTATCCAAATCGATCTGAAATGTTGGAGGATCTTTGTTTATATGAAGTTGACCAACGCTACTCATATTGAAAAATTGAAGCAAACTATGACAGAGGACGATTTAAAGTATGTGGATGTAGTGGTTGTCTAGTGAGACATGAAAAGCCAAGTGTCATTAACAACATGAATCTGTCTTGCCAAACTGCAGAGACAAAGGAATTATTGTATTTTTGTGCTTTGTAGTTGTTCTTTACATGGCGGGCAGAAAATGATTCGCTTAAAGTTTTGAAACTTTTGAAGAATAATGTTTTGCTAAAAACAGCTTAATTACGTATCCAAAATGTGAACAGTACTTGGAGTTACTGGAGAAAGAACTACATCAAAAGAACTTTTGGCAGCTGAATTAGCAAAAGAGACTCCAGAGGGAAGTCAATATTCTATAGTAGGAAATCAAAATGTGCTTGGTGAGCCAATTATTCAAACTGATGTTGAGCTAGCCATGGAGGAAGTAGAAAGTCCAATTCAACATATTAAGTTGCAGTTGCAAATTGCTATGAAATTGTTAGTAAACTTAATGCAGAGCAAAAAAAAAATATATTATAAAATTAAAGATAGATTCTTACATGGTTTACTGTATGACAAGTGTGTGCAATACAAACATGTTTTGTTGTATGTTAGTGGACAAGCATGAACAGGTATTTTTTTATTTTTTTATTCATGCAATAAGAGCTATGTCCAATATGTAACACATTCCTCTTCGACATGTATTGTAACTGCTCCAACAGGTGTAGCAGCATTTAATGTAGGAGGTGTTACTTTACATCGTCTGTTGATGTTACCGGTGGAGTATGGCAACAAACTAGAGTATTGAAAACATGTATCAAGTGCAGCACAAGAGGTAGGAAAAGTTCTCAGAAAATTAAATACTTTGATTGTTGATGAAGTATGGTGTCTAACTTGATGCTAGCTTTCTTTCACTTGTGAATGCAAGAGGTTTTGAAGACTGACTACTAGTTTTGTTTGGAGGAAAAAGTACTGTTAGGGAGAATTCTCCAAATGTGCTAATTTCCCTTACCTTTTGAGACCCCCAGCAACTTTGCTGGATTTCTAGGATTTGATTTTTTACCTGGGAAGAGTGTGAGCCTTTTTTCCCCATTCTTCCATGTATTTTGTGTGTGTTTTACTTTTGTGTTCTTTGGTTATGGGGTTTTAAAACAACTCCAGTGGCATCATCTTTTTTCTGTGTGTCACACAGCACCTTCAGTGCAGTGACACAGGGGTGTCTTTCAGACTCCCCAAAGGTTTAAATACCTTCTCTGGGACTGACTACCATCTCCCAGAGCGTGTAAATTTAAATTGGCTTTACTAGTCTTTTTAAATGTACTGACCCAGCACACACACTATCTTCCTTTAGAGTGCTGGAGGGGTTGCCTAGCTTCCCCTGAGTCAAAACACTCATGTTACAGTGAAATGTTACCCTTTCTTATTTTAAATGGTTGGTGGCAGTGGTTTAGATCAACTACAGTGATTTTTCCCCACATCTAACAATGGTAGCTAAAAATTGGGTCAGCCATGTTTTTCAATATGGTGCGCAAGACCTACCTGTAAAAACAGACTCCAGTCATCTTTTTTCGCCATTTCTTTTTTGGAAAGGTCATTCTTGCGTTTGTCTCTGTGCGCCAAACCTGGTTTGGTCCCTTTGTTCGTCGGCCTTTGGCGGGCTTCAGTGATGAAGCCCTCCTCTGGTGCCAGGGTGACTGGGGGGGACAGGATGTGAGGGAGGTGCCTGAAACTCCCTGTGCTTAGTCTCCTAGGAGACCTTAATGCACTCTGGTGTGATTGGCCGACTGGCTGTCCGGCAAGGACATCCAACCTGCTGTTTGAGTGACAGCCAGGCTGGAATGAATGGGGGAAAACTGTTTAAAAGCAGTTCTCTGGGACTTGGAAAGCAGAGTCAACCACTGGAACGAAACAACCAAAGAGAGAGGAAGGAAGAGGACTGCTGCAACTCCTGGACGACCAGTGAAGCCCTGCTGCAGGTCCGAATTGCCTGAAACTCCGACGACAGAGAAGCCCTTCAAGGTTAACTTCTTCCCTTCAGTTTGGTGGGAACAACCAACTTGTAAACCACCTCGACACCGTCCTATTATGGTCGAATTTTCATCAGAGTGCTGTTGAAAACCAGATAGCCAGAGGGAAGGAAACCAGCGTGTGGACTTTAAGGCACTCACACCTTAAACCGACGTCTTGCTACAGCTTGCTTTTGGTTTCTTCCCTGGGCAGTGCATGAATCTCCTGACGTTCTCCTTCTTGTCCCCATGACTGAAGCTCAGGAACAGCGAGATCTGCTCGAACTGCAAGGAACAACTGCCTCAGTGCGTGAAACTTTCCTCAACTATGAAGGCTTGTCCTTCCCTAAACATTCGTCAAACTTTTCGCCTATCCAAATCCTTTAAAAATCTGTGGCAAAGACTTAACCGTTATATACCAGAACTGTGCTATCCTATACAAAAGACTCTGAACCATTGACTTTGGCCCAGGCCTGCTGACAAGAATTGCTGGTTGTATTTAACTGAAACCCTTTCCCCTACCTATGAATGTATTTGGGTTGTCTATTCTTATAACCTTGTCTTTTCCCTGCTTTATTAAGTATCTGAAGTGCCATTTTGCTCCCACTTCATTTTGGAGCTGAACTGGTTCATTTACTTATCGGTTGGATTTTTGTGGTGTATTAGTGTGTGATATTGAGCTGCCTATGCTAGAGTAATGTTTTCTAAATGACTGAGTAAATGAATGTATATTCTTTTATAAGAAACCTTGAGCAAGTGTATATTTGAATCACTGTATTTGTTGGTCCTTTGTGTAACTTGTGCTACTGCTCACTTAAACTCTTACACTTTACGGTGTAGTACAGGCTTGTACCAAAGGTGAAATTGTGCTTACACTTGTAGTCTTAATTGCATGTAGTGTTCCCAAAGGGTACTGCATGAGATTCTGCCTAACACTGGTGTACAGCGGTGAGGATAAAAGTATATTTGTTACATTTAGAGTACTGCTCTTACCTTTGTTCAAATAACCCTCTCACGGCTAAGCAACATTAGAGAAGCAATTGTTTTTATCATGACTGATATGGAAAGCTACAGGCAAGAGACCCTAGTGACTTTAACTATTGATCAATTGATATATATGTCTAAAGCTAGGAATCTCACTGTAAAAGGCAAAAAGGTTGAATTGATAGAACATTTGTTAGAATACGAAAGTCTGAGGAGTGGGTACGAAACGCCCACACCTGCAGCAAATGTGGAAAATGTTGATGAGGATGATAATATGTCAGAGCCCAGCTGTAATATTTTGGATGAGTTAGATGAGGCAGAAGAGTCTCAGAATGTAGGCCCTGTCTTACCTCTACCTGCTCATAGGCCTCAACCTTTGACCACAGGGACCCCATATGTCCAAACCTATGTCCTGAATTTGTCTCACTTGAAAAGATGAGACTGGAGCTAGAATTTAAAAGCCGCCAAACTGAAACAAAGCATCAAGAGATTAGGCTCGGAGACATGGAATTGAATCATGCCTTTGAAATGAAAAAGTTGTCTCTTGAAACTGGATCTCTCCCAGAATCCTCTACGTCTTCCATTCCTAAGAGGCCTCGCATGCCCAAAGATGCAGTAAGTATGTATGAGGTTAAGCTTGATATTTTCGATTGGTTGGCTGCTTTTGAATGCAACCATGGGATTCAAGACATTACAGGGAATCAATCAGTTGATTCCTTGGCTTTTTTCTAGGCTACCCCCTGTTGCAACTGATGTGGTAATGGAGTTGGGGTATGTAGACAGAACGGCATCTGAAACTGTAAGCTAGCTTTGATAGCTAGATTTGGGAAGACACTTTCGCAGTATCTTTAGAGGTTTAGAACCCTCAAAAAGCATGATGGCACCCCTTGGGCTACCTGTGTGACTGATTGTTTGAAAAACATAGATGGATGGGTTAAGGGTTACAAAGTGAACGCTAATGAAGGTATGAGGAATTTGTTTATGTTGGAATCTACTTATGATGCCTGCTCTCCTGAGCTAAGACAGTACTTGGCTGACTATAAGGACATTGATCCAAAGAAGTTAGCAAGGGCTGCTGACTTGTGGGTTGCCAACAGGGCTACTCACAACGAATCTGGGGCAACTCAGAAGAAGGATGAGGGGAAGCAGCACAAGAAAGATACAAAAGAGAATTCAAATACCTCCAATCCAAAAGAAGGCCACAAGCATAACAAGGGTAAGCCACAGGGAAAACCAAATCTGGCTAGTGTACCTTCAGAACAAACCTCCATTCATAAAAAAAAACATTTGGTAAATGTTATGCTTGTGGGTCAACTGACCATGTGAAAGGGGTTTCCAGATGTAAGGGTAAACCTTCAGGGGTCCACACTGTCTCCTTAGCCTTCTCCCCAGTGGATGAAGTAACAATGGCAAGTGGAAATGTTCACCTACTAGCTGAGGAACACATGAAAATCTCAGGGAGTGTTTCTTTAGTGTCCCTGGGTCTGTGGGAACAACATAATTTAGATGTGTGTAACTCTATCACAGATAATGCTAAAGAGTATTACAAAGACAGTGTTCTTGTGAATGGTCAAGTGACCCCTGCCATCAGAGACACTGGGGCCAGCATAACTGTAGTTGATGAATCCGTTTTCAAGGTTGAGGATGTTGCTAAGGCACCCAGAATCTTAACTAAGCTTGCTGGAGGCCCTGTCCAAATGCTTCCACAGTTACCAGCTCTCATCCACTATAATGATTTAACTGTCAAAATACCTGTAAATGTGCAGACTGAAGTACCTGGGAGAGTCCTGTTTGGGAATGACTTAAAAACTCTTGGTCCCTCAGTACGACTCTGGCATTGGACCATGGGGCTATTAGCTAAAAGCTAATAGCACCATGGTCCATGCCGGTAACTTACCGACTCCGCCATGGCGGAATGGGGAATTACTGCCCCATTCCGAGGTTGGCGGGGCAGTAATTCCCCATGCCGCCATGGCCCTTCCCCATTCCCATTTTTGCCCCATAGGGCTCAATGAGAATGGGGAAGGCGCTAAGTACGGTGCCGCAAATTGCGGCACCGTACTTAGCACCAAAGTCCCTTTTGCAGGTTGGTTTTTAACACCTGCAAAAAGCAAGCGTTAAGTCTCCAACCCGCAAAGGGACCTCGTAATCAGGCGTTAAGGGTTTAACGGCGCCGCCAACTTTTACGGCGCCGTTAACTCCTTAACGCCTGGGTTGAAATGAGGGCCTTGGAGTTGTATTAGGCACCCCCAGGCCTTAAAGCATAAGGAACAGGAGCAGACTAGGAAGGCCAGAGATAGTACCTTAAAATGCTCTCAAGAGGAGATTATAGAGGACACTATAACTCTGAGTCCACAGGACTTACTGACTGCAATTTCTAAGAAGAAAGAGGAAAAGGGGCAACCTACAACCTCTAGGAAGAAACCAGCCAGCACTCCTGTGCTACCAACAAGGACATCCCCGAGAGGACTGTCCAAGATCACACCTGTGATCCCTCCACCAGCTGAGGCTGAGTGTATGGAACAACCTTGTGTGGTTGAATCAGCTGCTGAGAAATCAGAGCTGGAAGAGGACCTTTATCCTGTTGGAGACCTGGATCCTGCAGACCACCCTGAGCTGCAGTCTTTACTGGCTGAAGGTGGACCCTGTAGGCCAGACTTCAGCAGAGGTCAAAGAGTGTGTCCTACTCTTGAAGGTCTTCGCCAAGAGGCAGCTTCCCAGCTGGATGAGCAAGAGCCAGGGAAGCACAGGTTGCACTGGGAAGATGGCCTCTTCTACAATGAACCAACTGAGTCTATCCCAGGGGACTACAGAAGACCTGTAGTGCCCCTTGAAAGCAGACTCCAGTTCCTAGAGTTAGCCCATTATATACCTTTCGCTGGTCACTTAAGCTTTAAGAAGACCAAGGAAAGGCTCTCTTTATATTTCTACTGGCCTAAATTGGGGTCCGATGTAGATACATTCTGTAGGAGCTGTCACACTTGCCAAACCTCTGGCAAAAATGGAGCCAAGAATGTGGCACCCTTGGTGCCTCTCCCAGTGGTGGGAGTTCCTTTTGAGAGGGCAGTAATCAACATTGTTGGTCCCTTAGAACCTCCCACATATTCAGGAAACAGATTTATCCTGGTTGTAGTAGACCATGTTATTAGGTACCCTGAAGCTATACCTTTGAGGACTGTTATTGCTCAGGCTGTTTCTAAGGCCCTACTTGGTATTGTTTTCCAGGGTAGGTTTTCCTAAGGAAGTTATCTCTGGCAGGGGATCCATTTATATGTCCCACTACATGCAGGCCATGTCGAAAAACTGTGGAGTAACTTACAAGTTCTCAACTGCCTACCATCCTCAGACAAATGGATTGGTAGAGAGGTTCAACTGTACAATGAAGAGCATGATAGGTGCTTCAGAGGAACCCCTTAGAAGAAATCGGGACCTTCTACTGCCATGCCTTCTCTTTGCATATAGAAAAGTCCCTCTGGAGGGAGTTGGATTTAGTCCCTTTGTACTTCTTTATGGCCATCCAGTTAGAGGCCCTTTGGCCCTAATCAGGGAGGGGTTGGAGAGTGCTCCTTCCCCCAAGCCAGCGAGAGTCACTGACTATGTGATAGGTCTCTGAGGAGAATGTCACACATTATGGCAGAAGCATCAGGTAACTTAAAAGCAAGCCAGGCTCTGGTCAAACATTGGCATGACCAGAAGGCCAACATGGTTGAGTTTAGCAAGTTATAGTCATGGTGCCTACAAGGCAGAGGGCCTTACAGGACAAGTGGATAGTACCCTTGAAGGTTGTGGATAAACTTTGGAGATGTCAACTATCTGGTGGACTTAGGCAATCCTGAGGAGGCTCCCATGGTCTTTCACACCAACCGTTTAAAGGCTTATGTTTCAAGACCAGAAATAGGAGCTTTGCTCTAGCTTCAGCCAGAGAGGAGGAGGAGAGTGAACCTCTACCTGACCTACTCAGAGGCCAGCCTTTAGATGAGAAAGTAGATGGAGTTAATCTCTCTTCTAACTTGACATCTGAACAACAGGAGGAGTGCATATTTCTGTTAAATCAGTTTGCCTCCCTGTTTTCACTATCACCAGGCTTGAGCCGTTGGGGCCAGCATGATATTCAACTGGTGACTGTTTACCTGTCAAAAGCAGAGGTTACATGATGTCAGATCATGTAAGATCCCACAAAGAGGATGTCAACAAGATGCTTGATCTCGGGTAATAGAGCCCTCTACCAGTCCATGGTCTAGTCCAGTTGTTCTAGTACCAAAGGCAGGATCCAAGGAGTTGAGATTCTGTGTGGACTATAGAACTCTTCATGCAGTCACCAAGATTGATGCCCACCCTTTACCAAGGACAGATGAACTGGTGGATAAACCTGGTTCAGCCAAGTACCTCAGTACATTTGATCTTACTTCAGGCTATTGGCAAATACCACTGACAGACCATGCCAAGGAGAAAACTGCATTCTCAACCCCAGCAGGCCTCTACCAGTTTAAGGAAATACCTTTAGGATTAAATAATGCACCTGCTACATTTCAAAGGATGGTTAATCAAGTTCTGAATGGGATGGAGGACTTCTGCATGGCATACTTGAATGGCATTGCAGTGCTCCGCCCTACTTGGAAAGAACATGTTGACAACCTAGTATATGTTTTGCAGGCTCTTGAGAAGGCCCTTCTGACCATAAAGGCTAGTAAATGTCATATTGGTCACAGTAAAGTGGTCTACCTTGGACCTGAGGTAGGAAGAGGTAAAATCAGGCCATTGCCTAGCAAAGTACACGCTGTATAAATCTGGGCCACCTCTACTACTCAAACCCAAGTGAGAGCCTTCCTAGGCCTCACTGGGTACTATAGGAACTTCATAGAGAGCTATGGGACCATAGCCTCTCCCTTGAATGTGGTCTCCTCTCCCAAATTCCCTAAAAATGTCAGGTGGAATGAGGAGTGCACTCAAGCATTTGAAGGCCTAAAGAAAGCCCTTTGTCAAGCTCCATCCTAAGAGCTCCTGACTATAACCAAAACTTCATTGTGCAGACAGATGCTTCAAATAAAGGTATAGGTGCAGTCCTTAGTCAACTGGATGAGAAAGGTAGGGAGCACCCCATTTGCTTCTTCAGCAGGAACCTGAAGGAACCAGAAACAAGGTGGGCAAACATTGAGCGTGAGTGCTTTGCTATTGTGTGGTCATTGAAGAAGTTTAGCTCATACTTGTATGGATCTACTGTTGTGATTGAAACTGACCACCAGCCCTTGAGATGGTTGATGCAAATGAAAGGGGAAAACCCAAAACTACTGAGATGGTCAATCAGCCAGCAAGGGTTTGATTTCACCATTGAACACAGGTCACGGTGTCACCACAAAAATGCTGATGGTCTCTCCAGGATGTTGGACTGACCTTAGTAAGGAGATTCATCCAGGAGTGGATTAAATCCTCCTCTCCCTTAGTCTGGGCGGAACAAGTGTTAGGGAGAATTCTCCAAATGTGCTAATTTCCCTTACCTTTTGAGACCCCCAGCAACTTTGCTTAATTTCTAAGATTGTATTTTTTACCTGGGAAGAGTGTGAGCCTTTTTTCCCCATTCTTCCATGTATGTTGTGTGTGTTTTACGTTTGTGTTCTTTGGTTATGGGGTTTTAAAACAACTCCAGTGGCATCATGTTTTTCTGTGTGTCACAAAGCACCTTCAGTGCAGTGGCACAGGGGTGTCTTTCAGACTCCCCAAAGGTTTAAATACCTTCTCTGGGACTGACTACCGTCTCCCAGAGCATGTAAAGTTAAATTGACTTTACTAGTCTTTTTAAATGAACTGACCCAGCACACACTATCTTCCTATAGAGTACTGGAGAGGTTGCCTATCTTCCCCTGAGTCAAAACACTCATGTAAAAGTGAAATAAGTGAAATTTTACCCTTTCCTATTTTAAATTGCTGGTGGCAGTGGTTTAGATCAACTACCGTGATTTTTCCCGACGGCTAACAAGGGTAGCTAAAAATCGGGTCAGCCATGTTTTTCAATATGACACCCAAGACCTATCTGTAAAAATAGACTCCGGTCATCTTTTTTCGCCATTACTTTTAGCAAAGGTCCTTCTTGTGTTTCTCTCTGCACGCCAAACCAGGTTTGGTCCCTTTATTCGTTGGCCTTTGGTGGGTTTCAGTGCTGAAGCCACCCTCTGGCGCCAGGGTGTCTGGGGTGGACAGGATGTGAGGGAGGTGCCCGAAACGCCCTGTGCTTAATCTCCTGTGAGACCTGAATGCACTCTGGTGTGATTGGCCGGCAGGCTGTCCGGCAAGGACAGCCACCCTGCTGTTTGAGTGACAGCCAGGCTTGAATGAATGGGGGAAACTGTTTAAAAGCAGGTCTCTGGGACTTGGAAAGCAGAGTCGACCAATGGAAACGAAAGAACAGAAGAGGATAGGAAGGAAGAGGACTGCTGCAACTCCTGGATGACCGGTGAAACCCTGCTGCAGGTCTGAATTGCCTGAAACTCCAATGACAGAGAAGCCCTTCAAGGTTAAACTCTTCCCTTGAGTTTGGTGGGAACAACCAACTCGCAATCCACCTGGACACCGTCCTATTCTAGTCGAATTTTCATCAGAGTGCTGTTGAAAACCAGATAGCCAGAGGGAAGGAAACCAGCTCGTGGACTTTAAGACACTCACAACCTAAACCAAGGTATTGCTAAAGCTTTTGGCCTCTTCCCTGGGCAGTGCAGGAACCTCCCAACGTCCTCCTTCTTGTCCCCACGGCTGAAGCTCAGAAACAGCGAGATCTGCTCGAACTGCCAGGAACAACTGCCTCAGCTACAGCTTTCTCAATTGACAAGGTACTGTGCAAACGCAGTCCGGAAATCCTTTCGGACATCGAGAAAGTGGGTGAAACTTTCCTTAACTACGAAGGCTTGTCCTTCCCTAAACATTTGTGAAACATTTCACCTAGCCAAATCCTTGAAAAATCTGTGGCAAAGACGTATCCGTTATATACCAGAACTGTGCTATCCTATACAAAAGACTCTGAACCATTGACTTTGGCCCAGGCCTGTTGAGAAGAATTGCTGGTTCTATTTAACTGAAACCCTTTGCCCTGCCTATGCATGCATGTGGGCGGTCTATTCTTATAACCTTGTCTTTTCCCTCCTATTTTAAGTATCAGAAGAGCCATTTTGCTCCCACTTCATTTTGGAGCTAAACCTGTTCATTTACTTACCCGTGGGATTTTTGTGGTGTATTCGTGTGTGATATTGAGCTGTGTATGCTAGAGTAATGTTTTCTAAATGACTGAGTAAATACATGTATATTCTTTTACTAAGAAACCTTGAGTAAGTGTATATTTGAATCACTGTATTTGTTGGTCCTTTGTGTAACTTGTTCTACTTCTCACTTAAACTCTTGAGATAAGTCTGAATGCTCAGCCACCGCTACCACTTTACTGTGTAGTACAAGCTTGTACCAAAGGTGAAATTGTGCTTACACTAGTAGTCCTAATTGCATTTAGTGTTCACAAAGGGTACTGCATGTGATTCTGCCTAATACATACGTTTTTGGAGACTTGTTACAATTAACTCCTGTGAAAGGTCAACCCCTTTTCAGAATGCTGCAATCTAAGGATACTCACAAAACTATAGGAAGTTTTGGTCAATTTAACCTTTGGAATTGTTTTGAATTGCAGGAACCTAACATTAATATGAGACAATCTGCCGACTTAGAGTATGCATAAATGCTTAATAAGATTTGTATACGTGTTGCCGAGGAAAATGTGCAAACAGTCTTAAAAGGAAGATTGATTTGTAACATGTTTCATGCAGATAGCAGCCCACCTGATGTCATGTTGATTCTTAAGGAAAGAAACATTTCTTGTCTTGCTTTTATGAGCACACTTGCAGGCTGTAACATGTTTAACTCAACAATGCTACTGTCAGAGAAGAGAAATATTGTGCAGATAAGATTGTGTGATGTTTTAGATGGTCATGTTATGCCTTCAGAGTTGGATGAGAGAGCAAAAGCTCAATTAGGTCAAATAAAGAATTCAATTTCTAAAACAACAAGTCTGGAAGGAGTTTTTTTTAAAACTGTAAATTACATCAATGCACAAGTAATCTTAAAGAACAACCTGAATATAGGAATTGGTCTAGTCAATGGAGCAATGGGAAGAGTGATTGCATTTCACACTTTTCCTCACAATGCAAATATTGATCAATTTGAAGTTAAATTAATGGCTCACATTTGAGCGAGCACATCTGCTGAGTGTTGTTCCGCTGGTAATCCTCCTGTCCTTGACTCCAGTGAACTGCCTATAATTTTGCATTGGCGAAACTGAACTGAACATCATTTGAAAGGAATTACTCTGTTTGGCTTTTAGATCCACCCACTTCTTGTTATTCCTTTATACTCAGGGCGTGCACACATTTTGCGTGTGAACATTTGAGCGAGTGAATTTGCTGAGTTGTGTTCTGCTGGGAATCCTCCTGTCCTTCACTCCAGGTATGGTCCTCTCTAGAGTCAACATTGACTACATGAATAAGGACCCCTGAGTGCTCACTCCTTTGTTTCCTTCTACAGTGAACTGCCTTTACTTTCAAATCAGTGAAACTGAACTGAGCGTAAATTCAAAGGAATTACTCTGTGTGGTGCTTAGCTCTGTCCACTTCTTCTCATTCATTTATATTTAGCGCACACACATTTCGCGCGCAGACATTTGAGTGAGTGTATTTGCTGAGTGGTGCTCCGCTGTCCAACGGGGGAGTGGGTGAGCCTCCATTTGCCCTTATACTCTAAGACACTTTTTGGCTTGCAGCGAGTGAGCGAGTGTGCCTTTGCTCACTTTTAGTCTCTAAGAAATGTCGTCACTTGTGATTCTGTTGTGCATTCATTCTTACCTAGTACTTAAATTCAGAGACCTTTTTTCAGTTCCTCGCTTACTAACAATGCACACGCTGAAAACCTCTATGCCACCGTCTGTGGGTCATTTTCCTCAGACTGCCTCTCTATTGACCCCTGTGGTCGCGTCTATACCTACTAGCAACATGCAAGACATTATGGAAAAAAACAGAGATCCAAATCATTGTCTATGGAAATTAGGAATTATTGTCAACTGAATCCTATGGTGTTTCTCCTATTTCCCTTCCTCAGCCTGCTTGTCCTATGACTCTTGTGAGATCCCCCATATCGAACCAACTGACCTCTGACCTTCCTATGCCGAATGCACATAATGACATACCTGATTCTGTTCCATTGGCCGAAATGTCTCAAACAAACCTTATTCTAAATCAATATTTGATCAAACTTCCTTCCATTTCTAATTTTACCAATGAGGCTCTCTTCCCTAACAATTGTTTGACCTTTGTTGCCCAAATTCATAATCCAGAAGCCCATATATTGCCATTACTCTACTTCCAAATTGTGCAACAGGCTAGCAGTTCTCTATCATCTCTCCCTGTCTTTCACCCATCTTTCCTCCTCCAACTCCCTTTAGCACCTCAGATTTTACCTTCCACTGCATCATTTCCTACATTTCCAAACACCTCTGCTGTGGTACAGGAAACTCAAATAGATGACTTTTGTCCCAGTCCCATATTAAACCTTTCACGCTCCCCAAACTTATATCCAGATTCCAAGAACTCCTCATTAAATTCTACACTGAGTTCCCCAGCAGCCTTTGTGAAACCCACACCCATACCCTGATTTGGAGAGAAAGTTCCGCCCAATCGTCTCCTTGTGGTCACCTTGGTGGAAATGAACAATGGTTTGTTAGGCTTAACTAAGCTTTTTGAAACTCTTGAAATTAAATTGATTGGTCAAATGTTACTTATGAATACACTCCCACAAAAAGTTGACATGATATTGCCACAACTTGATACTCTCTTGCATTCTGCCTTAGAACATCATAATCCTTGTGCTCCCATATTGAAGGTAAATATTTCACCCCTTCAACTGCCTAAAACACTTAGTATCATGAAAACTGATGTCATTCAAACTACTGATCCCAGACAGATCATAAGTAATTCTCAGCGTACAATTCAAGATCCTATCATTGTTATCCTATGTTCTCCTAACAAATCCATTGAAGTCTCAGAGGAACTTTTGTTTGAAATATTTAAGAACAAGAGAAGTCATAAAAGAGGCAAAATGATGCAACCCCGTGTTAAAAAAAACAAAAAACAATCTGTCCCTATCAAATTGGTCTGAAACATTTCTAAAAAATTCATCGATTCAATATCTATTTTGCGAAAGAAACCAAGTGTACTGAACCAACCATCCTCACAGAACTTGTCACTCGCAGGTCAACCTAAAGAGAAGAAGAAAATGCTTCAGCTTCAAGTGTTCCAGCCTTCTAACCCTCAACCCATCCTAGCTTTGCATATGTGTATCAATCCACATGCCTCACATCAAGCCCTGGAGCCTACCATTGAGGACCTAGACTTCATAAATGTGTCTACCTATTCCATTATGTCCCTTCTTCCAGCTTCACCTGTAAACTGCCAGCTTCCTGCTCAAGATCATGCCCCTCTCGAAATAAGTCTATCATAGTTTCTGAGACTAATAGAACTGACACATTTAATGACGATTTTATCACCAGGAAGAAAAAAAGCCAACGCCTTTTGAAACATTCTAATAGCCCCAAGCAATGATCTAATTCCAAAAATTGGAACACTCCATCATTGCATTTCTGAGTTTTACCACCACAAATAACCTCCTCTTCTAGTGCCTATACTAGAGATTCCACCAAACATCAACTTACTAATTTAGGTTGTGGGACTCGCACTTTGAATAACAATCATAAGGACCCATGTCCAGGAGCAGGAAACCTAAGTCACTCGGACTGCTTAAATCTCTTAATAAAAGATACACAGAGGCATGGCCCTTTCCCCAATAGAACTACAATCCTTTCACTACTCAAAACAATACAGAGTCTCAAAGCTATCCAATCAGAAGACATCAAATGCATTCAATTTACAGAACATCATAATCTTGATAAAGTTCACCAGACAATTCTGTTACGTATAGTCAGAAAGCTATTATGGGATAAACAAGCTTCTTCGACACTGCGGTTTTATTTTGACTATATCAAATGAATCACATTCCCATAACTTGTCTAATAGAGCCCCTCTGGACCATCTATCTCATAAGGGACCATTAACTTCTTGTCCTGTACTATTATCCATCACTTGTCAGAGAGCTCAGGGCGCTCTTGTATGAGACGTAACCTTTGGTCATTCCTCTCCAACAACCAACAAATCTTCTTGCCCTTGGCATACACATGTAATCAAGAAGGAATCGACCACTGCTAGTCATTAACGTCACAGCCCTAATGAATCAAGTACCTAAACAATTGCAGTTTGGAACACTTGAGCTTTCAAACATCTTCTATCCAAATCTGAAACAAACTTCTTGTCTAGCTTTGATATCATACTCTTACAAGAAACTTGGATAACCGCCAATCCCACATGGACCGGGCGAGAGGTCCTTTGGATTCCAGAAATTAAACGCTCTAAAGGTCATCCATCAGCTGGACTCCTTGCAGCTATCAAATTAGACTCAGGGTATACTCTGACACCCTGGGCCTCTCCTCATCCATTCATACCATTACTTAAACTGTCTCCCCTACTTGCATATAGACCTAGAACCAGATCTAGAGCTATTCTTAACCTATATTGGAATCCTTCTACTGTCTCTGATGATGGATTTTTGTCATTTGCAAGTTTTACGCTGGATCTAGCAATCGCTGCACCTCAGTTAACACCACCTCAACATTAGAGACTCCCATCTTTCTTTGAGAGCTAAATGAATGACTGAGGTTTTACTATGCTGAATGGGAATCTACCTAGTAATACTCCCCCTAGAGCAACCTGGCATCGAGATTCTTTTTCAGCAACTTTAGATTATGTTTTTGTTTCAAGCAACTCCATCCTTTTTATAGACTCATTTGAAATTCTTTCTATGCCCAAGAGGGATTATAATCTCTTGGCATTAAATATATTTCAAGTGCATGAAACTCCTTATGACTACTATGTACCCATCTTGAAGGTACACGGAAGATGAAACAGAATCTCCTGGACAGAAAGTAGGCTTCTTCATTTTTCATGATTCTTTAAATTCCTCACGAAATAACTCTTCTTCTTCATCTCCTCCTTTCAACACTGAATTTCTTCATTTTTTCACCGAAAAATCTCACCTGAACCGCCACCCCCTTTTCACCTCCAAGTATCAATTGCACACATTGCGGGGTGTTGAGAGCCAGACAGCTGTTCTGTTAAAATAAAGTGTACTAGTACATTAGTTCTCGTGACTGGCGTAGTTCTATTATGTGGTATTAAGCCTCCATATGTCTTTAATCTTTCACTGCCACTCCCTCTTTGCAGAGCACACTGACTGACATGAGTGTGTCTGCTGCTAGTGCAATAATGAAAAGAAGGGGCCAGACTTCTTACCCACAGCAGCCTCTCATTATTGCGCTCTACATCTTATTGGGCTCCACAAAATATGAACGGCAGGCAGCACAGTCCCCCATGCAAATGAAGCACCTGATGGAATGTACGGACTGGCACTGTGTTTTAATGAGAGATGTATCTTTACTGTAACTTTCCAAATGTACATTACAATATCAATCTGTCAACCCAAGCAAAAGGGTGACGCTCTCAGGTCTAACAAAGGAGGCACCACTGATCAGTGCTGCCACGTCTTCACGCCAGGTGCAGAACAAGAAAGTGTTTGTGTCAGTCCCTTGCACAGAATTTGCATGAAATATATGCAAAAGGGCTCGAGCTGCTGGCTATTAATAGCAGCCCAAATTTAAACTTTTGAAGGGTATTCAATTGAAACTGTCTTTTACTACCAGAGGCTTCACAGTCCATATTAAATCAATGTGTGGCTTTGCATTCATACAATAGTAATAATGAAACCAAGGCTGACACACATTTTGCACATGCTGCTTGTCAACCCCAATCCTGATTACTGCGAGTTATAAAGGAAAACAGGTGAATGCTGCTGGTTCAATGCTCTTCCATGATGATGTTTTCTCTCATTTGCCACTGGCTAAATTTACATTATCTTGCCATATTATCACATGCAGACCTACCTCCATTCGCGTAATAATTCTGTCTCTGTGTAACGAAAGAGCATCACTGGCAATGGGATGAAGCACACTAGCATCAAGCTACAGAATCAGATGCCAGTGAGTACGAATATTCCCCACCTGAAGTCCAGTGCTTTCAATCAGAGGCGTTGCTAGGGGGGGGGGGTTAGGGGGCTTTAGCCCCGGGTCTTTTGGTTGTAGCCCCTGATAAAAGCTCAGGGGCTACATGCAAAAGGCTATGGCTAGCCCTGAGTCCCGCCAATCCCAACATTAGCTTAGCCCCTGATCTTTTCCAGTCCTAACAACACCTCTGCTTTCAATGCTCAAAACAATGTTGTCCAAGGCAGACAACATACACAGCGAAGTGCAAACTGTACTTTACATGTACTAACAGAAATGCAGATAACTGAGATGCTATTGTCTGTTCAACTAACCCCAGACCTAACTAACACATCAAAAGGCCGCACTTCTAACAGCACATGCAGTGTGCCCCTCGTGGGACGCGGAAGTCCAATTCCAATGTATACACAAGTACAGTTACCCCCAGTGGGTCACACCGCACTCGGTAAAGGCGCATCGTTCCCATGTTGCTACCAAACAGCTTTAACCATTGCTCAAGCTGTGGGTGTGGGCCTGTTTTATTGACAGCCTTAGCTTAGCAAGCATGAAAGCTGAGTTATCCTATGAGGGAGCCAGTCTCTACATTGGAGATCTAATTCATAACTGCAGAGGAGCCTAATTCACTGAGATCCAAGGAAAGGGTAATGGTGTAGCGGCGTGCACACGTGTCCTTTTTGTGCACATCCTTTGATGATAAATAGCATAACAGGAGTACTTTAATGTTTTCATTAGTATGAGACATGGGCCAATTCAATTGAGTGACCACTTCCAGTAGAACGATTGAACACAAAGGCAGCAAACACAAAAGTTCAGCATTACGGTAGGTGAAGGTCAGGACGGGGTTGGGGCACACCATTTTTTGGGCACCAATGTAAAAGTGTCCCACAGTTGCAAATGGCAATTCATTCCTTTTGTGACAGACTATGTGAGTATTAGCCAAAGGGGAGGTTTTTGATCAAATGTGATACAAATTGTGCATTTTAAATTGTATTCAGTAACACCGGTCAAAACTACTAGCTGCCTGGTGATGTAACTTACCAAAACTAGCCCACACGGGCCAAAAAAGTGCCACACTTTGACCCAAAAAACTGCCCCACACTAGCATTTTGATCTTTAGGTCGGGCAATGCCCTATTGCACTATATGCCATTCCGAGCCAGTTGGATGTAATTGCTGGCCCCTTCTGTAAGGGCAGCCTGTGCACCAGTGAATCTGCACGAGGACCCTGTTCCATATAACAAGACAGGATGTGTTTCATCCAAAGAAGCTTCATCGGCCTTATTTAAATTCATCACACATAGTTTTTGTTTAATTCATACAAATTGGAGATGTGTGATTCTCTGAGTTTTTTCACCTAGTCAGAGTGGAGCAAAATAATCCCCTAATCCACGTTAAATGTATTAAACCAGCACACGACTCTTACTTTTTTAAAGCTGCTGCTGCTATTACGAATGTGAACATGTGTTGATACATAAATTACTGAAAATAATGGGTTCTGTGGTTCAATGTGGCTTATTGATGAACATATAAATTGTGGTTGGTTTATTAGGGCTCGCAAAAATAAGAAGCAGGGATGCCCCGGAACACACTAATTATTGAAAGAGGTTTGAGGTTTACAAACCAAAAGTATTGTCTGGCCCACACCAAGCAAGAATCAAGCAACATTAATATGGGACACATTAATAGTAGCATGGTTATAATTAATGTCAGAGTCATTGGAGGCACTCTTTGAATATCAAAGTGTTTAGTAGTAAACAATTCCGACTGAATACTTGAAACATAACTCTCCGTGTGTGTGTGTCTGTCTGTGCGCATGCACACCTCCATGCCTGTACACAGACCAGGGAAGACAAAAGGAGCTCTTACAACAGCATTCTTCCACCTTAGACCCAGCTTACACAGTGGCCTGGGCACTGACAAAATGCCTTATCCTATTCACACAAATGCTGGGTTGCCGCTTTCAGTGAGTGGCAGGCTTCTTCTCTGTGTTGCATACACCATATTTAAAAAGCTTTAGCTGTTTTTGCATGAGACCAAGGGAGGGCAATGTATCATTGCTTTTCTGGTGACGGGGGGCACACACATCAGCCACCCAGTTTAAGACGAATGTGGGGTACTTCTGCTGCCTTCTCTGATATTTCCCCAAGACAACTTGCCAACTTGTGTAAAAGTTGTAAATGTAAGAGCACAAATCGGTCCACACCCAAAGTACTTCAAAGAGACAAACAGCCCCTCTACTCCTTTCCTCTCTTCTTTAGTGTTAATAGCTCTTAATGGGTGAGGCAAAGCCTGCCCTGGCTACGTGAGACCCCCTTTGGGGAACAGCTCAAACCTTGTGCGTATACTAATCCCTGAAAACCTCTACCTAACCTTGTAAGGACAACCCTTAAAATCTAGATGATCAAATAATGGCCGTCTTTGCTCTGCTCCTATCAATTTTAGCTATGGTAGGTACAATTAAGGAAAACCCCTTGAGATCCTTAGTTATAGTTGGGGCCAGAGAGACGCCAACTTGAAATGGCAGCCACATTGGAAAGTCCATCATATCCCTCAGCCCTAAAAACCCTGTCTGTCACTGTCAACACACTGTTCTTCACCATCCTGCAGCTGCTACACCACTCCCAGATCCCACATCCCCTTTTTCTTTGGCCAGTGTGCAGCATATTCTTCAGGAATGAACACCTCACCCTCCATCTTTTCTGCTCCATGTTTCATCATGAAGATGCCCCTGCAGGGTTGCAGCATCACTGATACTTAAGGTCTTGTGCCACTTCAAAACCTGGTGAGTTTGTGACTGTTAGTGGTGGTGAATCAGAGATTTTCACTGTGTCAGTGTGGCAAGAGTTTGGGGCTTGAGGTAGACAGCAAGGTAACCCTCTGGACGAAATGAGGAGGGATTCAAGCCCTTGTCCAGATCAATGACTGACGACTGCCTGACAAGCGCCTTGTTGCCCTGCCAAAGACGGGCCCAGCCCTGAGGGGCACGATTCCCAGCAGGCCACTGAGCACAGCACCTGAGCATGGTAAAGTGAGCTTTTAGACATTTCCCGGACTGCCATCCAGCATGCTAATCAAGACAAAATGGGTGACTGTTGCCCCAAACACAAAGTAGCCCTTTCTCTGACCCAATGTTTCTTGTCTCTGATAACCCTTAGCTGTTTCCTACAGAAATTGAATGGGGTTTGCGGACTGTCTAACCCCTCTCCCTCATCTGCCATTTCACAGATGCTTGTTTTGCTGCACATAGGATTCAATGTGTCAGTGTGTGTGTGTATGTGTGTGAGAGAGAGATAGGGGGTTGGCAGGTACTTCATGAACTAGTCAATTGGGACATGTGTAATGCAATAGGGGAGTGGTAGGAGTGCAGGGTAAGGTTGCAGATTGTTTTGCCACTTTATTCTGTGTGAATGTTTTCTGCATGCAAACTATAGCAGGGCACTCAACGGTAGATGTTTGCCTAGGGGTTGATAGACTAATTATATTACCCATTCCCCCTCCTGCACTGCACCCCATAGATCACATCTGAGTCCCACAAAGAATTCTGTTCAGCTGTCAGATAGTCACTGACATAACAGCCATCTCTGCACCTGAACAAAGTGATCTACATTATTTGTATAATGTTTTAAACTAGTCCGCTCTGCGAGTAATTGAATAGTCACCTAATTATATTTATTATTCACATGCAATGTAATGCTCTTTTTATTGCCATGCTTGCACAGACTGCAGCCTTCTGAAGGGCCTTCCACCCAACAGCGGTTTGCAAATGTCTTAGGCAAAGGAGCACTCCGGCTCCAGTTGGCGACGGCCGTCGTCGACGGTGATGGACTTCAATGTCTGGCTGCTTCACTTTGTGATTACTCGGCCGTCCCCTTCTCCGGTCAGCAGCCTTTCGAGAGTCTGACATCCAGGGAGACTTGGCAAAGGTCAGCTGGTGTATGATGGTCCCTCGTAGCTCGGCAAGAGGTCTCCTAGCCAGGTCCGCTCTTGGATCAGTTGCTTGACAGTCACGCAGCTTTCAGATTAGCGAAGGACAGCAGCAGCAATTCTTCTTCTTCCAGCAGGCTTCAAGGTTAAGCATCAAGTATCAAATTCAGCTTCTGAATGATTTCCATCAGTGAGAGGCCCCCAGATATATGATTGATCTCCCATTCACTCTGTTTGGAAACACTCGGGCAACCAATCATTCAGAGGGCATTCAGGCAGTCATGCAGCCAATCAGGCTCACAGTGCATTCAGGCCACAGTGCTTCTCCATCCAGATACTCACAACACGGAAAGTGGATTCGGACAAGCACTCTGCCATTCAGCACTACACACTGCCTTCATACCAGTTTCGGGCAGGGCTGTCTCAGTCATTGTGTCAAACACCAGATACTAGACACCCATAACATGAGATGCGTATTAATCACACACTCCATTCGCCCTGCTACCACCCCACGGCATATCCACAACATACAGTCATTGGGAATGTTCTAGCCAGTCTGGCCTGGACTTCCCCACACTACCATATATGGAAGTTCCACCCAACAGCCAGTCAGGGGGAAGGGACAGTGTCAGGGCTTCCCGGAACTTTGGGAAAATAAGGTAATAGGCCATAGAAAGCAAGAGGCTACACACAGTTGCATAAAAACATACACTAAGAGTAAAGGGTTGTACTCCCACCCATGGGTGCCATAAGGGTATCCCAAGGGTCTGTTCACCAAACCAAAAAGAGGAAGAGCCGCACCGCCAGGAGTCCCACATGAAGTCATGCGTGGAAAACAAGACAGCACATACATGATAAAGCAATAAAGGACAAAGATATGGAGGCCCTGTCCTCCAATGCGTTTCCAGCATCACAATAGGTGACAAAGTGTTTGCCCCAGAAGGAGTGAGGGACACCATTCTCAAAGTAGCACATGAGGGGCATCAAGGGATGTCCCCAACTAAACGGCTTATTCAGAAGGATTATTGTTGGCCACGGATGGATGTACAGGTTGAGCCCCTTATCAGAGAATTCACTGCAAAGGGTTGAACCATCAGGGTCAACCCAATGACACTGAAGACATTTCCGTAAATACCATGGGAACATGTGGGGTTAGACATAGTGGGCCCGGTTAGGAGAGAAGGGGTTTTGAGGTACTGTACTGTGCTAATGGACTTGCTTTATAGATGGTAGTAAGATTATGGGTGCAGAATATCTGTGCAAAAGGCATCATTTCATTTCTAAATATGTTTTTAGGAGGGAAGCTATTCCTCAATAATGTTGATGGACAATGGTGTGCAAATGGCCTATGAGGAGATGGAGAGTTATCTTAAGAGGAATGATATAGAACACTGCAGCAGTGTAGTGTATCATCCAGAAATGACTGGTATAGTGGAGCACTTCAACAGAGGTATTATGGATAGCATTTGCAGTGCTATTTCAGAAGGGGGTGATTGGATGAAGTCTGCAGATGACACAGTTGATGCGAGCGGGTTTACACCCCAGTCTAGCACAGGAGTATCGCCCTTCGAGATGTTGATGGGGAGGAAACCCAACACTAGGATGTGTCCCCTGTGGTTAGGTAGGGCTGGGTTCAGTAAGGGTGATCTGGATATGGCAGAGAGAGTAAAAAAAAGAGACAAGAGGTTAATAAAGCTAATTTTGATCTGTATAAAGTAGTCCAAGAAGTGGATGTCGGCGCAGGCATTTGGATGCATGTAAAACTACCTGCAGGAAGGAGGAAATGGGCCTAGGTTGGTCAGAGCCCATTGTAAGTGATTTCAATCCGGCACACACCCGAGTCAAAGCACAGCATGTAGTGCACAACTGAAATCCTTATTTATTTCTGTCTATAAATTCAATAATCTGAACGATACACCACTCATATAACACCCTTCTCCTGGAAACCCTCCCCCCCCGGTCACACTGAACCAGGAATCAAGCTGGTTTGCAAAGGTAAATATTTATTAATGTATTTAAAATGTAATCACAATATGTTTTAATAGGTAAACAACAATCACCAATGGGGTGACAGAACACTGAATAATATCTTTAATACACAAGGAGTAAGTAATGAGCAATACAATTGCAGCACAGAAAATAATACATTTGTGTTGGTTTCAGATCAGAGAGCACTATGGTTAGAAGTTCCCCCTGCAACACCCTTCAACCCCCCAATAGGCACTGTAAAGAGATAGGAGGAGAGAGCAGGTATTCAGTAATAGCACAAATCAAACAGAATATCAGTCCCACTTTCCCTCAGCAAACACAAGAGAACAACTGAAATTGACTTTTCAGCTGTCAGACTGGCTTTCAAGATTGTCTTTAGAATGGACTGGGCCAAAACACCAAATATTCTCAAAAATACTGAACTTGTTATAAATTCCTATGGGACCTGCTTTGAATAGGTGCAAACAATCTCAAGCAAGGATTTAGTCAGCAGAAAACATTTGAAATCTTAAGGTCCAAGTCGGAAGCAGTTAAAAACTATTTTACACATGTAAACCTTTCAGATTTTTAAAATTGCGGCAAACTTTTCATTGCGCGATATTCGCAACAATGGGGGAATTGCAGGTATTGGGTTCTATGATTAGCTATGGATGTTGGGTATAAGTAAGAGTTGAAATTTCGTTTCTATCACAGAAACTGAGGGAGTTATGGAGGTTTTAGTAAAGGTTGTTTTTGTAAAATAGGCGCAAAAATGGAAAACAAAAATGCATTTTGAAAATGACAAATGGGTTTGCTTACACTAGGGGATCACTATTAAGAAGCGAATACCACACAGGGATCTTACAGTCACTGGATCAGGGTGACCCACCTGATAAGGAACTCGACTTCTTCAGATGAGAAAAGGGTCAGCTCAAAGATAGTTCTTACAATGCTGGTTATGCAGGAAAGATAGGATGGGTTTGAAATAGGGATAAGACAATGCAATTATACTATGGGACACAGTTCTTCCTATTTATACTCACAGGATACGTTTTTAAAGGAGACCGTCAGTTCTGGTCATGGATTGGGTCTGGTCTAGGAAATACAGCACATCAGGCATGGGACTGGATCCTCTAGGCCGGTCGCCAGATTGGCGAAGGATCTGCTCTCCTAGTCTGAGGGTATTTGGATCAGCTGGATGGCGAGTTCCTCAGGCAAGCTTAGTGGTGGCAAGCCAGAGAATTTCTGGATACTGGTTCAAAAGGCCTTCTCACACCACACAACGCTTTACTGAGAGGAGAGAATACATTTGAGAATTGTGACCTTGCTGTAAATCAATAGTCTCTATTGCTGGCAAGAGATTTGGCATCTGGATCTGGAAGAATATATAAAGCTGGATGTAAGTTGCTGGATGAGAGTGATTCGCGGGTATCAGGAAGGTGACTGGATCAGTGCGTCCCTATGTGTTGTCAGCTGTCTCTATTTATGCTATAGAATGACATCACAAAGGAGGTGTGTGTGCCGGTTTAACTAAGCTTGTCCCTGTGAGATGGGATTGGACCAAACTTCATCTCTGCCTTGCAATTTGAGCGATTGGATCAAGGCTGGGTGATGTCATGTTTTATGATTTGCTTTACAATCCTCAGAGATCTTGAGCCACTGGTCTCAAATCGGATTTGATATTAAATGTACATTTCTACATTGGTCACCTTTATATAAATCACACACAAATATGCCATATTTTACATAGCAGCTATTCCTCAAAACCCCGCAGTGGTGGAATCTTGTCTCTTTCTACAGAATTTTGCCCTTTTCGCTATGAACACAATGTCCAAAGGTTATGCAAATTTCCACAAATGTGCGTGTTTAACCAAGGGAGCAATGTTCACGCATTCGGAAGCAGTAACCAAAAACGTGAAGACTTAAGATATAAATGTATTAAATTGGAACGTGCATCATGCAAGGAAATATACAAGAACTGGGAAATTATTTCCCTAAAG
Organism: Ambystoma mexicanum; assembly: GCF_040938575.1. Lineage (NCBI taxonomy): Eukaryota > Metazoa > Chordata > Amphibia > Caudata > Ambystomatidae > Ambystoma > Ambystoma mexicanum. The sequence continues at coordinate 512,212,710 of NC_090937.1, forward strand.
AACTATTTAACCAAAGAACAAATCCCAAGGGGACTTCAAATTTTGATTTTCCCAGACTTAAGGATGAGGATAAAGATTTAGCAGAAGATTGGGAGAAAACCCTTAACACATGCTCCAAACAAATGCTAGAGATGTTGGTATGATGGAGTCTACATATTCCAAGAGAAATACAATAAATTCAACAAACCAGTATCTAGGGAAAAGTACCCCCAACACCTCCTCTGCCAGCTCTGACGCAGAAGAAATGTCAGAAGGCGAGGGACAAACTACAGACAACATACTTAAAACAGGACATTGTGTCCTCAACCAGATTAGAAGATACAAGAAAGGCAACAGGACGCAAATGCAAAAGCAAGTCCATTTTCAGTTACCGAACCCACCAGAAGAGAACCAACAATTACCAGGAGGAGAGGAAGGAGGGGAACAGGTCGACTCCGGGAACCCCCATGCATTAGAAGACTACCGCAGAATAACAAGAGCAGCAGCCAGAGAAGCAGCAAAAAATACCAAATAAATAATTTGGTGATGAACCTATCAAGCACAGATATCACTGAAGACCAAATCAGTTTATTAAATAGGGGCCTATCATTTGCACCAACATCTTACCTAGAACCTGTACAAGTGCACATAGATCTCTTCAAATTTGTAAGGAAATTGAAACTTAATTTTTTTTTTGGCTACACAGGCTGGCAAACAGTTCAAGCAGACAGACCGAGTAACCATCAGTCAAGTTACTATTGAAGACCTTGGAAACATACATCTTCTCAGATCACTACAAGAATCTGAAAATTTTCCAATGCATCAGACCTTCCGAAAACTGGATATTTTTCCAATCGGCTTAATACAAAAAGAACTTAAACCTAAATCCACATTTTTACCACAATTGGCTCCTGACAACATGCTAGATGCATTTTATAAATCAGTCACATGGCATCTACACAAGATTCATGACAGGCAAGGGAAAATGAACAAAAAAAAGGAGAACGAGAAAATCTAACATCACAAGAGAGATATGTGCTTCATCTTCTAAGAACAAACAAGGACATAGTCATCATAGAAGCCGACAAGGGTGGTAATGTAATTGTGATGAACATGCAAGATTATGTAAAAATGGCACAACATCATTTGGATACACCAAACTGTTATGAGATATTGCCCTCCAATCCTAAAACGGAAATCATTACAGACCTCAGTAATCTTATACAAGAATGGCACCACCAAGGGCTCATCCCAGATGAGGAAAAACGTTTTTTACATGTATCCAAACCAATTCTACCAACTATCTATTTTCTCCCAAAGGTACATGAGCATTTACTAACATCCCAGAAGGAAGACCAATTCTGAGCGGAATAGGTTGGGCTACTGAGCCATTACCGGAATATATTGACAACATACTGAGACCGATAGTAGAAGGAGTACAAGCCTATTTGCAAGACACCACTTCAGCCATACCCATCATGGAAGGCAAACCATGGCTCCCAAAAAACCATCTTGCAATCTGGGATGTCAAGGATTTATATACATCCATTGGACATGACTCAGCATTGGATACAATAACCTACACATTCAAGGAAGAATCAGCATCCCATTTTCCCTATGTTTGCATGATAAAAGAAATGCTCATGGCAATCTTAGAAATCAGTATTTTCATATTCGAGAACCAATTCTACAAACAAAAAAGAGGAGTTGATATGGGCGTAAAAATACGCACCGGCACTGGCCAACTTGGTCATGGGACCGTTACCATGGCAATCACATGGCAATCACAACACACATTAGCCAACAGGGAACTACGGCCATTTCTGACCGACGCGAGACGCAAGAGACTAATCTTGGCAGGTAAGCCCTTAGGAGCCCAGACAGCCCACAATCTCAAGAGGGTCCGAGTATAGCTCCATTAGCTTTCACACCCAATAACTTGAAGCCGTAGCGCAAGCTTAAACGTACCGGCAATTTTTTCAAAAGGTTCATAATTGCCGCGTTTTAGTTTCAGGATTTTTCTCCCTAGGGCTCTGTAAATATAATGTGTACGGGCGCACACCCTTTTTGTTTTTTCTTGAAAGAAGCTTTATACCATTTCAAATGGGCTGATTATGACCACGAATCAGAACTTTAATATTTAAATTATGCATAGATTAAAATGCCTTATATGTACAGCATTGAACTGACCTAATTTCTGAAATTTTCCCACCCCTATCCGTCCTTTTCCTTCTTCCACATGCACTTCTCGTGTCCATTCTCTTCCAGTTGGGATTCATCCCAGTAATATACAACTTTCACAACTACTGTAACACACACTAGTGAAACCACAGGGTAAGAATTATTTACCTAATTAACAATATTGATACTGAACATCTAAAAGAACCTAAAATGTATGCTTTTAACCTTGTTTTTGTAATTTTCCTTTCACCCAACGATCCTTCCCTTATCCTCCACCCCCAATCTCTGTCACATCAATTCGAAGAATACAATTCGGCATTTACATTATACTTTGGTGTACGAATATGGCATGCTTTTGCTTGGGGTTTTTTCACCTCCTGATTTCATGTTGGTACATTCTTTGACTATGACACTGCCCATTTTAATGTCCAATTCAATGTGCACCTTTTACTTTCTTTCCAATAACTTTCTGTTTTGTTTTAAAATGTGTAAATATGTTGTGTCTACATAGAAATGCCCTGATTTGAAAAAGGCACCTTGCTGAAACACGTGTTATCATAATAGGGCCAACAATAAAACTTACCAAATACTGTAACCATCTTGCAAACCAGCATCATTTTTTTGGCGCAGTAATAAGGTGTGGTCAAAGCACTTTCTTTCTAACAGGGATATGCGTGTAATTTTTCACAATTCTAACAGAAATACATTTTGCATAAAACCACATATCTTGCCATTCCTGTCCAGAACATGTCACACAGTTCTACCACCTCTTCACACGTGCAGTCAGAAAATAGATGACCAACTCTGTCCTTTTTATATTTTTCACCATTTTGAATAGCAAGTTATGAGTCTTTTAAAATGTGTTCTTTGTTCATGTTTAGCAACAGATGGTCACTTGGCTCCCCCTCTTTTTGTCTCCCTGCAAATCCAGCGCATCCCCCTCCTTACTTGTTCCTTCCAGATGCCATTTGCAACCCCTTTCACACATCTAGTTGCCTGGGCTGCAGCTTTGTTATTGTTTCTTTGCTCTCTGTAGCAAAGATTCTGTCCTAACCTGAAATTAACATCTCCCAGTGAGTTTCTGCTGAGAGGAAGGCCCTCCTTCTGGGAGAAAAACCTGCTTTTCCAGTTTTTTGCAGCCAAGCTAATTAACTTTTAAACCCAGCAAAAATCCACATGTGTTGCATCACATACAAATAATGTTCTTTCTTGGCCATAAAATCTTTGGAATCCAAAACACAACTAAAATCTGTATTCCTTTTTGGCAACAATCCTGTTTATGATTGCTAATTCAACAGACTTTTTAGTTTTAGGTCATTTTAAATCTTCCTCAGTACTCCTCTGACAGCTGTCATTCAGGTAGCCCCGGGTACTGCACCCAGATTTTGGCATAGAGGCTGTCAGTTTTCAGACTTTGTATGTTTTACAATGTTTCATTTGATACATGAATTTTCGCACTCGGTAAGATTGTGAATGTGGAAAAGTGTTGTGTTATAGGCATTTTGGAGTTTTTGGCAACAAAGCAAATGTCATTTGTAGGCACATTTTTGGGTTCGACTTGTAAAGTGCTGTTTTTCTCTCTGCACTTTGTTTGCTGGTCATGGGACCCACTGGCACATTTCTGCAGGGTGTGCTCTATTCCACTGCACATGCACCATGGGTGGCAGGTTGTGCATTCCTCTTTTTCTGTGCTGATGCACACAGTTATTTTAGGTTTTTGGCACGCACAAGAGTTTTGCTGCTATTGTTGCTGTTTCTTTCCCCACAACTGGCAGGGTGATGCCGCATAGCATAGCAGAGTGGGTCAATACATCCCACACCATCAAAGTGATCAAGTAGTTGCATGAGTTTATTAGGACTTTAGATGAAAGAGTATGGATCTTAAATAGGGTGTGTAAGAAGTCAGGGACAAGAGAAGCGACTGGAAGCACTGTGTGTGAAATGAGGAATGGTGTAAAAGTGCGAGAGGAGGAGAATAGGGAGGAGGTTAGAAGAGGCAGGCCAAAGAGAGAATCTTGCAGACCAAGTATTTTTAAGGATTATGTGAGTTAGATGTTCTTTCCTCCACACCATCAGGCGTTAGTAGAGGCTGTGCATAATTAGCTGCATTGGTATTTTGTTCTGTCCATATATTAATGGTGTTAGTGTAATTAGAGATTTCGCTGTGGTGTTGTAAGGAAGGGAGATGTGTAGCATTCTTACATTCTTACATTCTGCAAGCAGAGTGTGGAATTGGAGTGTGAAACTAGGAGAGTGAGAACCAGGGAGAAAGTCAGCCAAGAAGAATTTAATAGGATGCTGTCAGGGATTACAGAAGAGAACGTAATAATGAGTTCTGACTTACCTGACAAGTACACTTCATCCTTTCACCAAGCTTGTCAGCAAGGTAGCTGAGGATGACGGCCTTGTTGATGATGCAGCAGGATTCAGAGGTGATGCATTCTTGCTGTGTTAGCTAGTGAAATTCAAGGAGGGTCGGGGTGATGCGGTTTAATTTGCTAAATCCTTTGATGAGTCATCCTGTAGTATGTAGGACACAGCTACCAGGTGCCAGTATGGTTGCTGGAAGGTCTTCCAGAAGGTCATTCACACCGTCCATGTGGGAGAGTGCAAAGGCTTCAACAGCACAACTGAAGCTTTTTGCTGGGATCAAGGGTTTGATTTCTGTAGGATGGAAGGTTGGTACAATCCGTTTGTGTATTCATTGCTATGTGCTCCTTCAAGGAGTGATGTCTGTCAATGTAGAAGCTAAGTGACACCCAGAAGGTCGTCAAATGGGACGGACTGATATAGTAGTTAGGAGGGAGAAGAACAAGCTGAATTGAATTGAGAATATTTTTTAAAGGGCTAAATAACAAATAACAAGAATAGTGCCATTTTTGGAGGCACTATTACCCCATGGAACCTGCGGGGGACACCCCGCAACCCTCACATTTTTTAAAATGGAGCGGGGGACACCCCTGCAACTACGGCTCCCATTTACCCCATATATTATCCCCCTAAATAATGTTGCCTATGCCGTTTCCCAGCGACTATATGTATAACAACATTATTTAAAGGGGATAATATTACCAGATACCTTTTGAAGTTGGACATGATTGTAAAATGATCTGCCTTGCAATGAAGCTGCCTTAAATCATCCAAATAAGGGTCAGAGATTTGTAATGGAGTCCATTCCCCTCAAAGTTCCTCAACACTAACTTTCGCAATCAGCTTTGTCTGTTATTGTCATGAATAATATAGATCATTTTGTTTGTTAACATGCAAACAACCTGACTGCTCTTCTTGCATGGCAGCTACAGATCCCCCTAGTGCATGTTGTATCATATTGACGAGTCACACTTTAAATGGAATAAGAAAATACAGAGCATCATAAGTGCCTTCGGGGATGTATGAGCGCCCCTTAAACTTCAGATTGATGTCAATCGCATCTGTGCCCTGGTGCAAACTTGGTATTCTGCAGTACAGAAACGTGTCCTCTGGCAATCTGTTCTGTCTGCTGCAATACAGATATGTGCCCTCTGGCAATCTTTTCTGTCTGCTGCCATACAGATATGTGTCCTCTGGCAATATGCTCTGTCTGCTGCAATACAGATATGTGTCATTTGGCAATCTTTGTCTGTCTGCTGCAGTAGAGGTCCACAGAACAACGCGAGAAAGCCTGCCCTCTTCGACACATCACTCTCCCCAAGCAGCCTGACATTATATCCTGCAAAGAGCGGAGGAGGGAGAAGGCCCTTGATCTAGACGTTCTAAATGTCAGAGCAAAATCTAAAAGCCAGTTTAAAAGCAGTTCTTTTTTTCTCAACTGTGGCAAAGGCGCCATTTAACCTTCTGCACAGCAATTTAACCTTTCCGCAGAGCCAGGATCTAAAACATAGCATTACCTGGAGGGAAAACATTTTAATGAGTGGTTGGATTATTATTCCTTGCATCGTAGAGGAAGCCTCCAGCCAGCACTGCTCATTCAAACACGTTTGAGCTTTGACATTTGAGCTTCGAATTAATGTTTTACTTAAAGCGAAGGTTTGATTATGATTTTAGATTAACCCGAGTCCCACATTTGCATAACACCAAATTCCTCAAATTGGTGAAAAGGAACATTAGCACCAAATTATTTTCATTGGTGGTAGCTTATGTGTTTGGTATGCAGTGCCACATAGCAGTTGTGCATAGCCATCTACCGACAGTGTGGTTTGCGCTGCACCCACTCACATCCTCTTTTGCTATTGGTTACAAGTGGCACAATGAAGAACAATCGAGGGATCCTGCTGACATCACCGCAGCCTATTGCTGACATCCGTTGCTAAGGTTTAAGGTGGAATTCCTGCCTGCTGCCCCTTTGCACCCAATGTTGCCACCACGGCGATGATGTTGGCACAAGTAAGATGAACACCTGCTGCTCGAATGTGTCCCTTATGGGCTGAAAGGGGGATGCCTGATGTCATGGTATTTCTAGAGTGTTTAGTCTTTTCGGCTGGCTCATGCATGAGGGCGGTGGCTGCCACATTTTATAGCATAGGTCTGGAAGAGCAGGTAGTGGATGAGTATTAGCTAGTCACAAAGGCTTCTAATGTCGCAAACGGAGGGAAGAGCTTCAAAAAGGTGAAGCCAAGGTGAGGGAAAGGAGGGCAGTGGGCGTATGCCTCACTTCTTCCATTGTTTGTGACTTTTACCTTTGGGCCCCAGAAGATCTGAGGCACATGGTGTGTGGTCGAAGAGTGAAGGAAGGGAACACGGTGCCGCATGGCTTTATGGTCTATTGTTTCACTCTCCGTTGGGACAACACCCAGCATGGATGCTTGCAACAGTACTGTGCTCGCTGTGCTACTGAGGCAGGAACGCACGGTGACAGTAACAGGAGTAAAAGGGGAGAGCATGTTTCCATTCAGTCACGCCCCATACAACAATATCTTCTTTGATGCTATAGGAACCCAGTCATCTTTTCAGGAACAAACATAAGGGGGTCTGGTCCTCTAGCTTCCATCACAGGTAATAATCTATATAAATCCATGACCCTTGAGTGTGGAGAATGTGTGAGCATGTGTGCGCATGTATGCACTCGTGTGTTTATGTTTGTGTGTGTGTGTGTGCGCGTGTGTGCTTGTGAGGGAAGCTTGCACTGCTGATGTCTTAGCTGTACCTGTTCTTTGTGGTTGTGTTTGACTGAAGCCTGCACTGCTACAAATTCATCTATGTATCAGTGAGTGAAGTTTGGACCGATGAGCATTGGCTTGTCCATGTTCTTTATGCGGGAAGTTTGTGCTACTAATATCTCTACTGTAGCTATTCTGTTTGAGGGCATCTTCCTCTGTTGTTCCATGTACTGCCCTTGTTCTGTTTGTGTGTGAGGTAGGTTTGCCTTGGTGCTTCCAGTGCCATGCCATTTGAATGACAGTGAAGCTTTCAATGCTTCTGACTGTGCTATAGAAATGGCAAATGATGTATGAACTTGCATTGTCTTTGGGTGTGAAAGAACATGTATGAACAAAACTTGATCTTTGTGCTCCCGTTCTCTACTCTTGGCTGAGTAAATCATTCTGCCTATGCTGTAATGTTGTTTATGTCTGTGAAAAAAGCGTGTGCTGTTGCCGACTGTGTTATATGTGAGTGGGTTTGGAGGGTTAAGCTTGTATGTCTGTTGCCTCAGCTGTGGATAGACATGTGTGGGTCCTAGTACAATAATAACAGGAATACTGAATGGCTAATTAAAATGGGGGTGTAGTGTATTTTGGTTCTATCCTGGGTTCTAGCCCCTTTCATTAGAAATCCGACAGAAGCCTTCCAAAAAGTGTAATTCCTGGTACAACTCTGATTTGGCAGCCCTCAAACGCAAGTCTCAGGAGGATAGTTCAGGGGCAACGTGCTCTCCTTGGAAGCAAGACGACACGGAGCACCACAGGTCTGATCCCCGGGTCCGTGTTTAGAAACCTGTGGGTATTAAGTGCTTTATAAATAACCAATCATATCATAAGTGTAGGGCAGCTGAGCATAATTGGAATGCATCTGGTGGACCCTCTGACAAACTGGCCTGCTGCCTTGTTCAAAGGAAATATGGAGTCTGCATCCTCACCAAGAAAAGAGTCTTTGTTTAAGCCTGCATCTCTGCAGCTGCAAACAACACAGACAAACTTTTTTTTAAGTCTGCAAGGAACTGGCCAATCCTGCAGCAGCTTCCTCTTCTGTTGCACCCGCCCAGAACTTCTGCTTGGACTTGGCCTCTCACTTCACCCCAAAAACCCATGACATCCTTTCCTCTCTCACTCTCACGCCACATCATACACCAACACCTCTGGAGACTCCCTCGGCCCCTCCATCACTTCCCCTCCCTTCTCTCTCTCCCATCACACCTGATGATGTCGCCAGACAAGTCCGGTCCATGAAGGCCTCATCCAACCAGGTGGTCCGCTGTCCCTCTAAAACAATTAAGGAAAACATTGACTCTCTCGCTCCAGCCTAGGCTGATCTCTGCAAACTCTCCTTCGCCACTGGAGTTATCCCAACCTCTCTGAAGCACTCCCTTGTGTACCCTCTCCTTAAGAAATCCTTGGTTGACCCCTCCATTCTGGCAAACTACCGCCCCATCTCCATCAGCCTTTTACTGGGTAAACTCCTGGAGAAACTTGCATCTCTCAGCTCACCCTCCACACTGAATCTTTTGGTTGCCTCCATGACCAACAGTCTGGCTTTAGAGCATCCAGAGGCATGGAAACTGCTCTCCTGAACACCTGTGAAGACCTGCTCTCAAAACATTACACTAACACTCCCTCTGTGCTCATTCTTCCTGACCTCTCCTCTGCCTTTGATATGGTAAACCACAATATCTTGCTTGCACGTCTCTGTGACACTCTGGGAATCACAGGTCAGGCTCTGGAGTGGTTACCTCATTCCTTTCCTACCACCCATCACAGGTAGAACTTGGGACCTTTCTCTCTACTATCACTCTTTCAACCTGCGGCATCCCCCAGAGTTCTAACCTATCCCCCTGGTTTTTCAATGTCTACATGGCTGCCCTGGCACGTGTGAATGCTAGCTTTACCTCCAATTTCCAGTGTTATGTGGATGACACACAACTCTCCTTCAGGCTACCCTCAGTCACCTCCTCTACCTCGCTCGTATCTGACTGCCTGGCCGCAATTCAGTCATGGTGTGCTGAAAAAGACATCTGCCTCAATGCCAGCAAGAATGAGATCATTCACATTGGGACTCCTGCTCCCACTTTCCACTCGCACTCTGGCTGGCCTCCCTCAGCCCTGCACTCGCACCAACTTGCGAGGCAAAAAACCTTGGGGTCATCTTCGACTCCACCCTCTCTTTTTCCACTCACATCTCAGACTCACATCTCTAGACTAAAAATTCTAACTACCAGCTGCACCTCTTCAGAGGTGCTCTTCCTTTTCTCAGATTCCCCAGATGCTCGCTGTCTCCAGAGCCCTGGTTCTCGCAAGGCTGGACTACTGCAACAGCCTCTTTCTCAACCTCGCCACCTCTTCTCTGAGCCCTCTGCAACTCATTAAGCACAGAACCGCAAGACATTTGCTTGGTCTCAAGCCCTGGGACCGCATCTCTCTGGCGCTGAAATCCCTCCACTGGCTCCCCTTGGCTGCAAGGATCAAATTTAAGACCCTCAGCATTGTCCACACAGCTTTCTGGGGCCTGGGACCCACCTATCTGCAGCAGTGCCTTCCCAAATACTGTCCCTCTTGAGCCCTATGCTCATCTACCTCCAACCTTCTGCGAGTGAGCCGGTTCTCAAAGCAGAGATTTGGAGCGAGATCTTGATCCTCAGCAGGCGCCTCCCTCTGGAACGGCCTCCCTGCTGCCCTACGCATTGAGCATGATCTCCTTAAGTTCCGGAAACTCCTCAAGGCATTCCTCTTCTCCTCTTCCTTCTCTCTCCCCATGCCCTGATAACCCCTCTCTCCAATCTCCCTCCACCTCCACACAGCATGCCGACTGGCTGCCGGGCGTACCTCCAAATTTCAAGGTCCCTGGCTCGCTCACCAGTCATCCAGCACTTACCTCAGGGCCTGCACTTGCCCCACTGCTCCTGCACTTGGGCATTGACCCACTAGAACGTTTCTCCCAGCACTTACCAGCACTCTGACTATCCGGTCACACGTGTTTCCTCCCCTCCCCTCTCCTGTTACCTGCTTTGCACTTACACAATCTGATCGTACCATGCCTAAAGATCGCCTATCATTTCTCCCCTGTCTCCACTCCTGCATGACCGTGCCCTTTGCTCATGTGCTCTTGGAAAAACTGCAGAATTGTCATCAGACCTATTTGCTTTTATCTGCCCTGTTAAATGTATTTATGCACTTACTCTGCCTTGCAGGCAGACTTGTATCATTCAAATATTCAAGGGCTCTGAATGACTTGTTTTTTCTCCCCCTCAACGCCCTCCCCCTTCAGCCCTTTGAAACACTTGTCTTGTGTATCAGCGCTATACAAATACACATTACCATACCATACCATACCTGGAACAGTGGGGTTCACTAGAGTTTAGGATTGAGGTGCGTTGTCAAGCAGTGTCTGAATCCCTTTACTGGCATATCAGTGGATGCTATAGGTTCCACTTGTGAGTTGACAGAGCAATATGGGACTAGGTAATTGAATAATTGGGCAATTAATGTTGCATCTGAGCTATAGTAAGAAACTCTTTTTTAAGAATTGCTTTAAGCTGCCAAATGAAAGTTAGTTAAGGAAGGAAGAATGTGATCCACAGAGATTTGCACAGGAGCAAACCATGATATACTGAGCATCTCAGAACTGCTCCTGCTACCTCCTATTTGAAATCCAAAGCCCAAACCTAGAGCAGAACTGGAGCTGCCTTGACATCTCCTACATGTCATGAGCATAGCTTTGGAAACCTGTTGCACATGAACTTATCAGAGTCCTCAGACAGTTCTAAATTTGCTCCAGCTTTATTCTTTATGAATTAAACATAAGGCAGCAGGACATCTGAGATACTCAGGACTCCATTTAATTTTCTGCAGTGCTAAACTTTATTAATCCGTCCCCCAGTTTCGAAAAGTCTAAACCTACTGCACATTTGGAGAGCATCTAGAGGAAGCAGTGGTCATGAGATCTTCCAATATTACTCTTAATTTGTGTGCCTCTTAATACTCCAAGAATACATTTTCCCTGCAGGGAATATTAAAGGTCAACACTGTTATTTAGCTGGAAAACTCCTTAGATGAATAAAACAGACAAGACAGTTGACACAGCAACTATAAATGGGGGTGGGGGGTCGTGTACTTCTCAACAGGCACTTTTTAGATAATAACATATGTAACAAATGAGCCTATTAAGGATAGTGCCAATATCTCTCTGCTGAGACCTTCAAAGGACAGTGCAGGCACTTGTCTACTGGGGATATCTAAAGGAGGATTTAGTAAGCGAAAAACAAGTATATCTATTAAGGTTAATAATCCGGGGCTCTACTCAGAAATGATTCTATATACAGGTGCAAACTATGATAGGCACTAATAGAATATGCAGCCACGCGCCAGAGTGATTCACAAAGAAAAAGCACCTACCACACTTTGCACCTATACATAAAAGGGATTCATACACAAAACTGAATACCAGGTGCACGTTTCTGAAAGTGAAAAGTGAACAAGTTAAACGTATGCCTGCATACGTTGAAAGGGATGAAACTTGCTATGGCATCAAGACTCATTTTGCCTTTGTGAATATTTGTGTGGGTAGGTATGTCCATATTTTAAGATACCAAACCCCTACCACTCCACCAGGCACACCCACTTGTCTTATTGAAAGAGCGCAACCCCCTGCGGCCCATTTAGAGAAAGTCACACGTTTAAAAAAAAAAATAATAAGGCTGCTCGCAGGTGACCATGTCCATGAACGTATGAATTAAGCACAATTTGCTCTACATGCATTTTGCAGATTTTCTGAGGAGCAAATGTATAATATAGAAACTTCAATTGTGTTTGTCATATCCTAAATATTTCCCTAACACAGTTCCAGCGACTTTATATGTCATATGATCCGTATATATTTGAATCCTTTTACATTGTAGAAGAAATCATTCAATATATTAACTATTTATCTTTGCAACAGTTTGGGCACTTCGAGGAGCTGCAGCGCTTACTGGTCTTCAATATACTCATATTAGGTTATTTGTAATGGACCATTTCAAGTGGTTTGGCTATTATTGTCATCATTACTGGTAGTAATAATAATAACAACGCTCATATTTATAATAATAATAATAATAATAATAATAATAATAATAATAATAATAATAATAATAATAATACTAACAATAATTACATAATGGCACATGTCTAATTAGCACAACATGTCAGATTTTTTTGTCTTTAATAACGGTGAATGGTGTTTTATATTGACCTTGAAAGGAGGATGGCTGATTCGCTACTGCAGTTTCAATTAACTATTGATAACAGGTTGTGCAAAGGATTTTTTGAGAGAGGCCAACTTGCTCAACTATCGTACTCATTCCAAAAGTGAATCCATGAATATCATGATCAGTTCCTACAAGTGTGTGTTCTTTGCAAAAAAGACAAGCCTAACCAATCCTGCCAGTATCTTAGAGTTCCATCGTGAAGTGGTCATGCAAGGGAAGTGTTAAAAAATTATGTGAACAAGTCCTTCATAGATTTGATGAAATCATGGTGAAATTTAGATAAATACCAAGGAATTGGTGAAATCTTGATGGAAATATATGTTTGCGTTGTCAGGCGACATTCAGACCAATTTATCTGCAGCAAATGGCATGATACAGGCATTTTATTTTTATCATCAACATCAATAAAAGTTTATTTCGGAAATTACAAATATATTTCCCTAAAAACACATTCAAATACACAATTATAAGACATTATAAACCAGTCAAAACCAATAAAAACAGTGCGATACAAATAAATAGGTAAAATTCCTAAAATTTCAACAAACATTTCCTTATGTTCAGAACATGCCTCGAAAATGACAAACGTGCCCGCCTACTCTAGGAGAATCAGCCCAAAGCAGGTAACACAACGCATGTTTATACTGCAAAAACTCCTGCTCTGATAAAGCCAGGCAGAATGACAACAAAAGAGCGTGATCCAGCCTAGGAGCAACAGACAGAAGGCACAACTGATTATCATGATCACATTCCCAAACCACCACCACCGCTCTCAAAGCAAGAGAATGAAAACATGCCCTTGTTATCCAAATGCGCTGGGAAGGATTCTCTGCCCATAACAAACACCTTTGAAGGCCTGGAGCCGCAATAATCACATACCTCCTATGCAAAGGCTTCATTATCTCCAAGGAATCCCTTTTCTTCGGAATATGTGAGCGAAGCCTAGCTTTTGCAGCTCTACGCACATTGGCAGGCAAACTGCCTAATACATGTAAACATTGAGTTACATTTATTTCCACCAGCTTGGCTTTTACATACACCAGTCAGGGAATCCTCAGGTTTCAGTCTTTAAGGAATAAGTATCTAATCAAGTCCTGAGTTAGTTCAGCCTTAACATTACCCCTTAGTCTGAGCCAATGGAATAAAAACGGTGCCAAGATGATATCACTAATAAAATCACACCCTAATTCAAGATGGAATTCAACAACCTGGATGGCATTAGCATTACTATAATCCAACAACTACATGCCATACTTTGTCACCGATGCACATTTTCATTGTACGTTTTTAAAATCACATCCACCAGTTTTACTTTCAACATGCCCATGGCTCTACTCACCCCGCCAATGGCTTGCTTGAATTTCAGGGTCTATTTATATGTGAAACAGGCGAGAATTTTGATGCAAACCTGATTCCAACCTAGTCAAAGTCATTGACAATAGGAATTAATTCACCCTTGCTGGACGTTGCTGGACATGTTGGTGGATGCTTCTCCTTACAAATGACCATCACATCCAATTTATGGGCATTAACCCATACATCTAAAGAGTTTATGAATGTGGTATAGTCCTGGATGAGTTTCTCCAACACACGAGGCATACGCGCTAGTGAGACTGCATCCTCCATGTACTTCAAGAGAGGGAGAACTCTATTTCCGAGTCTTGGGACATCTGAGGTTAAATATAACAGGGACTCATATTGTCCATTAAATACAAACAGAAGAGTAGGGGCGCAAGGTCACATCCCTGACACACACCTAACTTTACTGAGAAAAAATGTACGTTGCCCATTTGACCCAAGCCTCACACAAACCTTAGTCGAGTGATGCAGTCTCATTAGAAGGTTAATCAGTGCCAAAGGGCAATACATTGGGCTCGATTAATGGCGTTGCAGAGTAGAAATGGTGCAAGGGTTGCACAGCGAGAAGGACCCTGCACGATCCGTGGCGCAGAAAACTAAATGCGCGCCACATCTATTTCAAGACGCATAACTAGCCATTTCGCAAGTAACAAAGAGGTGCGCAAGGAATGCCCCTAACACGCCCCCCATGTACACCAAATAGCAAGTTAAAGGACTAACACAGTGCAAGCCTTTGCACCAGTCCCTGGCCCAGCATCCAGCACCACAGAGAAAACATGTGACAAAACCGTGCAATCCCAGGCCATACCCTAGCAAAATCGCATAACAAAACCTTGCAATCGCAGGCCGCACCCCAAAGAAAACGTGCAACAAAACCTTGCCATCCCAGGCCGCACTCCAGAGAAAACACGCGCCCTCCCTCGCAAGCCCAGGCTGTACCACAGCCAAGTGCAGGATACACACCTTACAAAAAAACGTGAATTCCCCTCTAGACCCTTGGTACCCGTCCTGTCCACATACCCCGCCTACCGCACATGATATGATACGATATGATATTTTATTTGTATCGCGATCGTACACAAGTGTTTCAGAGCACGACTAGGCAAGGGAGGGGCACAAGGTCGAACACAGCACAACATAAAAAGAATCTTACTAGGCCCATTGACATTGAGAACGCGCAAGTGCATGGGAAAGGGAAAAGTGAAAAAGTGCATGGAAGGGGGAGAGTGGAAAGTGCAGAAGCCGAGGAGTGCAGATAAATAAAATAAATAGAAAATTAAGGCAAACTGTGGTAGTAGAGCCAGCAAGTGGCAAATGCGGTGTTTAAGGCAGCAGACTGGGTAAGTCTGAATAAGTGCAGAAAAGAAGAAAAATGGGGCGGGGGCTGTACGGGTACGGATACAGTCCCCAGTGTAAGGGGTGGCCAGGAGGCAGTGCAGGAAGGTGGCAGGGTGAGCAGGTACCTGGGCACAGGGGACAGAGGGTGGCCAGGTGCACAGTGCCAAGAGAGCAGATCAGCAGGGGAGAAGGGGAGCGAAGGCAGAAGTAAAGAGGAAGGTTTTGAGGTGCTTCCGGAACCTGAGATGTTCTCCTCAAGTTTTAGAGTGGCAGGGAGGCTGTTCCAGAGGGAGGCCCCAGCTGAAGATAGAGATCTGCCCCTAGCTCGTTTCTTTGAAAAATGACTGACCCTGAGGGAGTTAGAGGTAGAGGAGCAAAGAGCTCGAGAGGGGAGGTAGAACCACATGAACCACTGTAGTCCACACACCAGCCCCCCTTCTCTCTGACACCTCCCACAGCCAGCCCCTTTTCCAGAAAGAACACCCCCAGAGCAGCCCCCTCCAGATGGGACACCACCCCAGCCCCCTTTACCCGTGAAACCCCCACAGGTAGCCCCGTCCAGAAGGTACACTGCGCGCAGGCAGCCCCTCCAGAAGGGACACCCCCCACAGGCAGCCCCCTCCAGACAGGACACCACCCCCCAGCTCCCCTCACCTGTGACACCCCGGCAGGCAGCCCCCTCCAGATTGGACATCCCCCACAGGCAGGCCTCTCCAGATGGGACACCCCCCACATGCAGCCCCCTCCAGACAGGACACGCCCCACCGTCTGACACATCACCACTTCAATGAATGTCTGTTGCTCACCTGAACTTCCATGGTGTGACAGCACCATGAAGTTCAACGTGAACATGTATCCTGAAAATCCAAATAACTGCAATCACTGGAGGTCCATCCATGAGTGGAGCATCTTCTGCTCACACACCCTTCCAGGACCTAATCATCCCCTAACATACACATGTGACAAGTGAATGCATAAATGTGTGCATGCTGCCCATGCCACATTGCCATGACATCAAAGCACAGTGACAGAATGTGTGCCCATGACAGAAGCAAATATACCCAAACGTGTTGCAAGATCCACAGACAATGGCCCGGCGTGTCCCAGCCTGAGCATGAGTGAGCTGGGTGGCAAAATATCTGTCAGGGTACTATCACATGACCAGTCCATTTATGGGTGACGGTAGGGCAGACAAAGACAGCATAACTCACAGTTACTGGTGAATTGTGCAGCCACTCTGGAATATCACATATGTGCCACTACTGCATTCCAGTGGCAAAGGTTGTCTAACACATGAGAGAAGGCATTGTGTGGTAGCACATGCTGGTGTAGTTGTTTCACACAGTAATAACAAAGTACAGTGCTATGGCGGTGACCATGGAACACGCCCACAGTGAGCCCACCTCCCTCACCCTCAACCACAGTGATGCTAAACAGAGAGTGATGCAGCACAGGTCAATACAAATCCAAATAGACAGTGCACACCCATTCATCTGATTGACACATCACCACATTTCAAGCACATGTGCATCCTGCCATCCAAAACCATCCCAGCAAGAAAAATACACAAGGATGCATGCAACAAGACACATGACTTTGCATTGGAGAGATGCACTGGCTCAAAACAGAACTAGCAAATAGGCCAACACACAAACGAAATGCACCAAGCATTCAATTTCACAAACGTAAAGATATATATTGAATAAATATGTACAGAAAACATTTTAAAATGAAGCTTAAAGTTGTCAAGATACAATTTGTAAAAAAATAAAATCTTTATGCCTATATAACTATATTCAGTAAAAATGGGGAAGGAATGTCAGAAAAGTCTGGGGAAAATAATAATAAAAGAAATGCAACCTACACCTAAATAACTATTTACGGGGCGTGGCTTGGACGGCCATGTAAAGGGACATGCTCTCGTGGAGCTCCGCTGATCCTACAATGATCCTGGAGGAGAAGTGCTTGCACGGGAACCCGCCGGCACTGGAAAATAATGCCCATGCGTGTGAAGATGACGGCTACACTCGCTGAAACTTTGATGCAAGTGGAGGGTGAGGACACTGAGTTATACTCGTCTGTGGGCCGCGGGCCCCGGATCGGCGAGTGGAACAAGATGGCGGCAGAGACAAAGAGGACAACAGGGGTCACGAGATGCAGGTCCTGTAAATCCCCTGCATCGAACTCCAAGACCAGCGATTAGAAGCAGACCGCGGCACTTGACCGGAATGCGCTGCTGCTTCACTGGGGTGGCGCACATCTGTGGGCACACCTACCCAGAGCTGGTACAACCTACGGACTGTGCATTGCCGAGACTCATCAAGCACATTGATAACCGACGCTGGGCCCGCGGCGTAATCAGATCGAACGCCGGCGGAACCCAGGAGGATTCATTGTGGCAGCGCACCAATTAGGTGGCCGTGGATCCTGGGGACGACGCAAATGAGCGGGCGATGGTGTCTGCAGTTTTCCACAGTGCAGCGGATCAACTCTGTATACACGGGATGATGGGAGAAATCCCATAGAGTTAGACGAAACATCGGCGCAGGCCAGTGGTTGGGGCCGATGCGAGACAATTGTTGATCCCCTGCACTTAGAGCGGCCCCTCTGGGCCTGGGCATTGTGGGCCGGATGGCCTTGTGATCACGGAAGAGGGGGAACAAAGGGAGTGCGGCGAATAGGTGAGCGCACTCGAGCACTGGCCACGGAAGGAACACGACAGAGACCGGGCCACGACACCAAGAGGGTACGAGCACATGGGAGGAGACGGCCCACTTTGGGCACGAGGGAAGAGACAAGTACATACAAGTACATGCTTGGCCTGCTGAGAGTGGTCCGGACCTTTGTGCGGAGGGAGGCACGGCAGGCCCTCGCCCAGCTAACATAGCAGGATGTCCTCTAAAGTGGTTAGACCCAGGATCCGACAGTCCACGATGGATACCTACACCAAGTCGCCCCCAGAAGCGGAGGGGGGCAAGAGCAAGGAGACCCCCACGGCAGCGGCAGAAACACCGGGCACGATCCAGGAGGTGCTGGCAGTGATCACAGACTTAAAGGTGTCCTGGGAGACTAAGTTGGGCCAGGCAATGAAAGAGCTGCAGGAGGGCCTGGACCTCAAGATCGGAGCGGTCCAGGAGGAGGTGAACCTGCTGAGACAGGACGTGCGAACGATTGCGGAGCGCAATGGGGCCTTGGAGAAGGAGATGGCCCCGAACACGGAGACGTGCGCCGCACATGGAAAGGAGCTTCATGCCCTCGTGCAACGGGTGGGAAATCTGGAGGACAGAGCTGAGCAAGCAGAAGGGCACGCCAGACGCAATAACATCCGTATAGTGGGCCTGCCGGAAGGTATGGAAGGGTCAAACCCCACAGAATATGTGGAATCCATGCTTTTACAGGAGATGACAGGCGGGGTGCTGACCCAGGGGTTCTCGGTTGAAAGGGATCACAGGGCCTTGACAAGGAGACTGCCCCCTGGACCCCCCCCGCGGCCGCTGATCGCAAAGATCCTGAACTATTGGGATAGGGATAAGATCCTCAAATTTTTCCAGAGGGGAGGAACGATTGTACAGCGTAGTAGGATGAACTTCGAATCGGTGAAAAGGAGGCTGAAGGACGCAGGCCATCACTACATGTTGCTCTACCCAGCCAAGTTGAAAGTGTTTTATAAGAACAGATCCCTTTTTTCAAGACGCCGAACGAGGCAATGGACTGGCTGGACATGCATGGCCGACCTCAAGAACTGGATGTCCAGATGGGAGCTGCAGGAGATAAGTAGCGGACGGCTGTGGCACCTAGGGTGACATGGCCAAGACATTGGGACTTGATTATAGAGTTGTATTAAGCTTGTGGGTAGTGTGTTGTAGTATCAACTGGCTCGACCCGCTGGACGCACCAATCCTAAAATAGACGACTGGGAGCTCCTGGGAGGCATCCCTTGTACCCAATAGTAATATACTTAGTTAGGTCACTGTTAGATCGGTGATGCCCCGCAGGGTCCTAGTCCTCGGTGACGGGACAGGACCAGACTCGGGTGGGCCTGAGATCCAGGGATGGAGCTGGGCATTTGTTGGGGTAGGGCAGGGTGGGGGGAGGGGCTGGGTTGTGTGCAGTGGATGGGAGTTGGGGAACAGGGAGGGGGGAAACTGTTGAGGGGGGAACGGGGAGAGCCGGAAAACAAACCATCAAGGGAAGCATTGGAGGGAGAGGTGGGTTGGGAACAAACCGAGTAGATGGCATCGGGTAACCTCAGAATTGTGACCTGGAATGTACGGGGCCTTAATAGCTACCTGAAGCGTAACAACGTGATGCTGTATCTAAAAAGGATGCACATTGATGTGGCCCTGCTGCAGGAGACTCATCTCACAAGGGAGAAGTTGGAGGTTGTCAGGCGAAAATGGAGGGGACATATTGTGGGGGCTACGTATTCTGTGTACGCTAGAGGGGTTATCACTTGGGTGGCGCTGCACGTGCCGCTCCAGGTGCTTAGCTCAACGGTAGACCCAGAGGGCAGAATGGTGGCGGTGACAGGACTCCTGGAGAACAGGGAAGTGCATATCATAAATCTGTACACCCCCAACCATGATACAGCGGCTTATTTTAGATCCCTTTACAGCACAATTAGCCCCCTGGTTGGGGGTGCGGTGGTGTGGGGAGGGGAATTTAATTGCACCCTGAATCCCAAAATGGATAGGTCTGTTGACAAAGCAGGGAAGCCGGTGCCGGCGACTAAAGCACTGGGGACATTGTTAAAAGATCTAGGCCTAGAAGACGTGTGGAGAAGGTTGCATCCAATGGTTAGGCAATACTCGCACTATGCAGCACCACATGACATGCACACAAGGCTAGATTATGTGTTCGTAGCAGCTGAGATAGCGGGAAAAATGGTGGGAGCGGAATACAAGGCCCAGGTACTATCTGACCACTCGCCGTTGGTGGTAGAGTGGCGACACCAACCCCCGAGAGCGCAGATCCCGACACGGAGACTTAGGACTGAGGCATTACAAGATGAGGGGTTCCGGGAGGATTTGAGGGAGGCCGAGCAATATTTTGATATAAACATGGCAGTGTGCACTCGGTTGGAACAGTATGGGAGGCGTTCAAGGTGGTGGTGCGTGGAGTAGCCATTTCGAAATATAAAGGGCTCCAGGGGGGCATTGAAAGGGAACTTCAGGAAAGGGAGCTGGAGGGCCTCACGCGACATGAGGATACCGCCCGGAAGAATAGCGATAAGATAAAAGACCTACAGTTAACCTGCAGTGGACTCTGGGATAGGCTATGTAGACTAAATTACAAGAAATACACGGCGAGGCTACACGCAGGGGGCGATAAGTAGGGCAGATTGCTGGCCTGGCTGTATAAGAGTGAGACCCCCTGCATAGTGATCAGTGAGATAAGGGTTGAGGAAGGTCACATCTGTAATACCCAGGAGGGGGTGAACGAGGAGTTCCTCAAGTTTTACAGACACTTGAGGACGCAGGGGAGGATAGGAGCCAAGACATACTGGACACGTTAGAGGACATAGAGCTGCCCACCCTGGATGACCTAGAAAGCGCGGAATTGAACGCCCCTATCACCTCGGAAGAGCTGGAGGTGGCGATCCAACATTTGCCCACGTGTAAGGCACCCGGGACGGACGGGTTGTCTAGCGAGTTTTACAAGACATACAAACAGGAGCTGCTTCAGCCACTGCTTGCTATGTTCAATGAGGCCTATGAACAGGGGGAACTGCCATTGTCCTTTCGCGAGGCGATGATCATCCCACTCCTAAAACCAGGCAAGCCAGCCGCGGAGTGTGGGTCTTACAGACCCTTGTCCATGCTGAATCAGGACAGCAAAATACTTACGGCAGTGCTGGCCAATAGGCTGAAGAGGGTGATCGGTAAGATGATACACCCAGACCAGACGGGATATGTCCCCGGCAGGAACATCACAGATAACCATAGGAGGCTACACCACATCATTGACCACACTGAGGAAGATACGGGTGAGCTGGCCATCGTGTCGCTAGATGCGTTCAAAGCCTTTGACTCGGTGCGATGGCCGTGGTTGAAAGCAGCCCTGAGGGGATACGAAATGGGACCTGGGTATATCATGTGGGTTCAGTTGTTATACAGCACCCCGGTGGCGAGAGTTAAAACAGGATCCATAATCTCAGATACTTGGCAACTCAGCAGGGGGACCAGACAGGTATGCTCCTCGTCGCCCATGCTATACATTCTGGCATTAGAGCTGCTGGCAATATGTCTGAGGCAACAATACAGGGAGGTGGGGATTAGTACAGTAAGTGGTAGACACCTGGTATTGCTGTACGCGGATGACATGCTCCTTTATCTGCGCTATCCGGGGGAGAACTTGCAGTATGTGCTAGAGGTGATGGACCGATATGCCACCCACTCAGGCATATCGGTGAACCTAGGAAGTCTAGTCTGTTCCCCTTGGGTAGATACAGGAATGTCCCGTTACAGAGGCTGCCTAGCCTGCTGATACCATGGCAGACTGAGACATTTAAGTATTTGGGAGTAAATATTTACCACAGGATCGAGGCGGTCACCAACATAATACAGAGAAAGCAATAGAGGGGGTCAAGAACAGCATGGTGTTTTGGTCCAGATTGCCCCTGACCATGATGGGGAGAGCGGCCTTGCTTAAGGTGGTGGTCCTGCCCAGACTCCTGCACTTCTTTGTGAATGTCCCGTTTTTGATTCCCAGGAGCCTATTTGTGAGACTTCATAGCGTGTGCAGGGCTTCATATGGGGTAACTCCAGGAACAGAGTGGCCCTGTGGAAACTCCAGAACCAATGTGACATGGGGGGCATAGGCCTGCCAAATTTTGAGCTTTATTATCTGGCGGGGCAGCTGCTGTATGTGGCCAGGTGGCTGTCGACTGAAGACTCAGCGGAAGCCAGGCTTCTGCGGGAAGACTCGGCCCCATACTTTTTGAATGAAGTGGTGTGGTTACAAAAGAACAAACTGGTGGGAAGAGGGCGGCTGTTGAGGCTGGGCTGGGAGCTTTTGGCGCAGAATGTGGAGAATGATGGGTGACATAGAGCCGTTCTCTCAGCAGGCCCCGCTAGCGGCACTATGCGGGAACGACTCACAACTGTTCGAAGCGGTCCGTAGATATTGGGAACCGGTGGGCCTGGCCACTCTTGGGGACATATGGCAGGAAGGGGAGGCATTGGAATTTCAGAGGTTGCAAGAAGAGACAGGGGTGCATAGAGGCCAGTATATAACCTACGCTAGGCTCATGAAACGGGTAAGGGAGAGATGGCCGGAGACAGTGCTAGCGGATGACCCTGATGCCTCCCTGGAAATGATGTATGATGTTTCGGAGGGCGGGCATGAGATATCTAGAATATACGAGCTTCTAAGAGCAAAGGTAGGGAAGGAGCTGCTTCAATTGAGGCAGGACTGGGAGGAGGAAGTAGGAGGACCCATGAGAGATGGGCAATGGGAGAGAGCCCAAAGGTACCATAAAAAGGTATACCGGAATGCGAGACTCCAACAACTCCAATTGTATGTCACCCACAGAGCTTATTTGACTCTCGGGAAAATTGCAAGGTTTGGAGGCCCGGCTACGCAGAAATGCCCCAGGTGTGGGGAGGTGGAAGCGGGGCTGCTACACATGTTCTGGACTTGCCCGGAGGTGCACAGATTTTGGGACGAGATTAAAACTAAATTGGCTGGTGGGGGAGTGGAGCTGGACGTGGGATCAGCTTGGCCATGCATGCTCAGTATTTTTCCCAGGCCACGGGATTTAAAGCACATAAGCAAAATGAAGGACTTAGCCTACATCCTGGCCAAGCGCAGGATCGCAATGTGTTGGAAGGCGGCCCACAGACCCAAGGTGGAGCTATGGTGGACGGACCGCCTCAGATGGGCGGACGCGGAATCTGTAGTTTGGTTTGAAGCGGTTACTAGGGGAGGAGAGGAGGAAGTAGGGCCCTTGTTGGCCTTGCAGCAATTGGTGACCTCTATGGCAAACCCTCACCAAGACAATAGCGAATCAGAGGACTCTGAGTGCACAAGCACTGCGATACCTGATAATGCTCCCATAGATGACATGAATGAGCCGGCTCTAGTTTGTGGGGAGGGAGGGGGGAGGACGGAGAATTATACTGTATAATGTGATGGTTTGATGCTGATTATGTACATCCTAAACAGTTGTAATGTGTGTTATTTTGTTTGGTTTTATTGAAAATAAAAATAAATAAAAAAAAAAAACTATTTACACAGGCAGCGGGCTAGTTTATCTCATCATCCCCAATCTCGCTAAGACTCTCGACCAGGGCTGAGTCCAGCACCACGTCCTCATCCCTCTCTGTTGTTGCCTGGACCGCTTGCAGGGCCTCCAGCATATGTGTCTCTATCACCTCGGCTTCCCTGCAAGTGGCCTCCAGGATGGCAGCACGCATCCTAACCCGATGCAGCCCAATCCCACCCCTGGCCAACATAATCTTTGCTTCCCGACCCCACTGCCTCTCTACTCCGATTTGCTGCCGCTATCGCCAAAACATGGAAGACAACCTTTGCCTGAGGTCCACATGTTCCTCTCGCCTCACATCGTGCACCTGCCCCCTTTTGATGTTGGGTCCTGAGAAATGTAGCCTCCTCCTTAATGCCTGCTGCGCTCACATTGCCTGGTGCCTGCTTTGTGTGTATGCCCTCCGTGCTGACAACGAAAGCCAGGGGCGTACGGCCCGTGCCCTGCTTCTGGGTGCCTGCTCTCCCTCCATTGCCAGTGACCTTGTCGGTGCTTGGGTAGGCACAGTGACCACCTTAGCCGATTGACCTTCGACTCCCAACTCGGGCAGGGATGTTGGTTACACCAGACAGGGCAATGTGGGTGGATTGGTGCACAGGGAGCCCTGGCGGTATCTGGGTCAGAAGGCACCCCAGAGGACGACTGTCTCACAGAAGAAGAAGTCAAGGAGGGGGGTTGCATTAGTGAACAGCCCATATAGCAGAAACCGGAATAGTCATATTGCAAGCCAGCTGACAAGGCAGCATACCTCAGCGTGATGTTATACAAGCAGAATATGTGTAGCTTGCACATCATCATGTATGACGGCTGTATGCCTCGCCACGCAGGGGTAGCACATATTCTTGAATGGCAACAGCAGATGGTAAGGGGGTGTCGGCCTGTGTGGACACAGCCGACACAAGGGTCTGGGTCTAGGTAGAGGCATCAAGGCAGGCGCATTCAGCTGTATCCACTGTCCCAGGGAAAATAATTTGCACAGTCACCTCCAGGGTGGCCTGCACAGCCTCATGCCCCATATACAGGACTGCAGTAGGCGCACCCACCCCTCAAAACCCCACCTGACCCCATGGGCTGTGCCTCAATGCCCACATCATCCTGCTTGCCCGCACCAACCTGGATGACATGGGCCCGTCTTCTGCAATGGATGGCCCCTTTGTGACATCACCTGTCCCCCTGCTGCTGAGAAGTCCACTCCCACATTCGCCTTCTTGGACCTACCTCCAGCAGCACTGCCCAATGGTATCTGTGCCTCTGCCTGGTGGAGGCATGCCTGCTGCCATGCACCACAGCACTGCTTCTGCCCTCTTCATCAGATGCAACTGTGGAAAAGGAGACACAGAACAGAAACATCAGTGTACTGCACCAATGTGTGCGTGTTAATACCAACATTCACATGAACGTGACTAGTCAAGGGAACAACCATCATCCTCCACCCTCACACACATGGACATGCAATCCACATCCATGCAGATAAATGCATGCCCATCACTCCAGACATTCACATCAGGCTATTTGCCATTCTCACGACCAATGTTTTGTGTATGCTACACACACATGTGTCATGTGCAAATACACACATCATGCACACACATCAACTGAGAGTTCATAAGCAGTGTGATGAGCAATCACATCAGAGTCCCGTTAACTGTAATCCTGCTGCATGTCTACATCAGCCATCAAAATGCACGTGTTGCATCCAGGCGTGAGTGATGGACAGTCACACATTCCCATCTTTGCCACATACACATGAACATCGTGCATGCACACGACGCAGGCAACATTACATCAACTGTCACACTTGTCACACCGGCACATCTCAGATACAAGTAAAAGAACATGTGTACAGTCTGAAAGGCAGCAGTACAACACACAATGCAAGTGATATCTCACTCAAATTGCATATGGTCCACTGCACACATTGATAGCAATGACTGGGGCATGCACACAGACATCGATCTCAGAGGAGTACTTTCTGCAAGTCTAAGGGGCTCACTGCCAACATGCAGCAACATGCACATGCACCATAGAGCATAGAAACAAATGGATACTTACCAGTCGACTCCTGACATTGATAAAACTTGCAGACCTGGGTGTGCAGCGCCGGGTAAAACTTCTCTGGGACCCGCATGTTGGTAATGGACAGCCAGCACCTGTGTACACGTTGCACCTCTGCAGTGTCACTGGCCTCGAGGAAGCACAGGGCATTGCTGTGGGTCCTGGATTTCAGGTCCTCCCAGCACTTGTGCATGGTCTTGAAGGTCCGGGATGCCACCCCCTGTGTATTAATGCATCCATTATCCCATCCCAGATCCACTGATGTCCTTCCTTAATGTGTTGCATCGGTGGGTTGAAGAGGGCATCAAAATTCTCCAGGACCTTCTCCACTAGGGTGTCAACTTCCCTGGCAGTGAAGTTGACAGCCCTCTGCCTCTCTGCCATGGGGTTGCCACTTTGGTCTGAGGATGATGGTGCAGACATGGCAACCCCCAAGGCAGGTGTGGGTGGGCAAGGTGGTCCTGGGGATGGGCTGTGGAGCAGTGGTGGTGGTATGGCATGGTGGGAGTCTGGTGAAACAGCTGAGGTGGTCACAAGACCAAGGGCAGGAGCAATGGCAATGGTTGGACAGCAGCCACTAAAAATGCAGGGCAGGTAGGTAGCAGGCACACACAATGTGCAGGCAGCAGCAGATGGCTCGGTAGGTGGCAGCTCAGGGCAGTAGGAGGCAGGTTAAATGGCTCAGAGGCAGGAGCATGGGTATTCCATGTATTAATGCGTGGGCAGCCAGAAACAGAGTGACAGGACTTTGCATGTAAGAAAAGAGTGCAGATACATGAAATCCGAAAGTAGGCCCTCAGCGCGTGAATTATGTGACACGCACTGTGCGCTGGAATTGAGCACACCAGAATCAGGGATACATAA
Source organism: Ambystoma mexicanum (assembly GCF_040938575.1). Lineage (NCBI taxonomy): Eukaryota > Metazoa > Chordata > Amphibia > Caudata > Ambystomatidae > Ambystoma > Ambystoma mexicanum. The sequence goes on from NC_090937.1 coordinate 512,239,145, forward strand.
GTATGCATAGAAGCAAATCCGTCTGTACGTATGAGTGGGAGTAGATGGACAAGTGGAATACTCTGATTTTTGGGGTGCTTCCGCACATATGCACATCTATTTTTGTATTTTCAGGGGCTAATGGTAAGTCATGTATGCATTTCTCATACTCTGGGTACTCCTGTGGATCCTGTACCTCTATTCTTACTTTTACAGTGGCTTTCAGGGGCTCGCATATGCATTTTATGTATTGCTGGGTGCCACTGCGAATTGTGTACCTTTTTTTCTTCTCACAGAAGCTATTGAGGTCTCGTGTATGCATTTTTTTTTGGGGTGCCTGTGCATTACATATCCTGTATTTATGTCACCTGGGGTTCTTTTGAGCCTTGCTGGACCACAGAAGAACATTTTCCATCATGTACACTGCCCCCTCACTCTAATTGCCCAGGACAATTGCTTGGTGTGACTTACATTGTTCAATTACACCTGTATCATGAGTGAAAAGGCCCCAAGAGGGAAAGGTGGTAGAGGTGGCCGGGGTCAGGGTCAGGGTTGTGCAGTGGAAGCTGTTGCCAGAGCCCAAAGGGTTCCGGGACCTGCAGTGGAAGCTGCTGTCCCAGCCCAAAGGGTTCCAGGACCTGCAGTGGAAGCTGCTGTCCCAGCCCCAAGTGTCCCGTGATGTGCATTGTAAGCTGCTGTCCCAGCCCTGAAGTGTAAGGGACATGCAGTGGAAGCTGCTGTCCCAGCCCGAAGGGTTCCAGGACCTGCAGTGGGAGCTGCTGTCCCAGCCCTGAAGGGTAAGGGATGTGCAATGGAAACTGCTGGCCCAGCCCAAAGGTTTCCAGGACCTGCAGTGGAAGCTGTTGTCCCAGCCCTGAAGGCTATGGGGCGTGCAGTGGAAGCTGCTGTCCCAGCCCCAGTTTGTGATGGCATGCCCCAAGCCACTAGTGGTCCAGCATCTGGGGCCCTGAGTGGTCCCTGCCACAAAGGGTCAACAACAACACCATGTGCCAAGAAGGCAAAGACTGCACAGCAGGAACAGGCTCAACCCCATGGCATGGCACTGGACATTGGCACGTTGTGGAAGAGGAACTTCAATGATGAAGAACTCCACATCCTCATGGACTAAGTGACCATTCACCACCATGACATATGCTTGCAACCAGGGGGGCACACATACACCTGCTCAGTGATTGGTGCATTGGCAGCATGTCACGTATGAGATAAACACCTTAGGGTATGAGACGTGCATTGCTGCTCAGGTCATGAAGCTCTGGAATGACCTCAACCATCGCACCAAGTCCATGATGGGTGTCAACCTCGCTTCTGCTATGGCAACGGGATGGGGGTCACCAGAGGTGGAATAGCTCACCCTGCATGAACAGGCTATGAGCCAATTCATTCTTCTGGATAAGGTACAAAGCATGGGAGGCTTGTCAGATTATGAGGGCACACCCGTCGAGTGACCATAATTGTGCATCCTGAGTACATGAAGGCAAACATATCAAAGATGTTTGATTGTGTTGCGCTTCTGCATGTATTTTAATGATTGCCCTGGGTGAATCATGTAATGGTGTACTGACTCCTGTCCAGTGTACTCAAGAGTGGATAAAACCCATGTGTTGTATATATGTTGCACATGGCTGTGTGACAGTACTCATCTCCCAGTAGCATACCAAACCAACATCTGCAACATGCTACCAGAACATGCCATCTACTTAGTTGCATCAGTGATGTCTGTGACTCTGCTCTGCAAGACACGTGCTTGTATCTGAAGCACAAGTTACACTTCATGCACTGCATGGTGTAGATTGTCTATTCACACATGTACATAAGTGTTTTCATGCTACAGAGAACTTCAAATAAGACTGCCAACATGCCTCACAGCGTGCCATGAATGACAGTGCATATTTCTAGACTGTGCACATCTCTGCTTCAGCTATGGCAATGACTCTGGTGACAAATTGTCGTGAGGACTGATCCCTGTTACCCTGCCACACTCAACACACACTCCATGTGTCCATGCCCCTATCCCTCTTGTGGATCACTGTCCCTTCCTCCTATCTCCAACTGCATTGAATTACCCTCTCCACTTCACAGACCTTGTCTAGGTGTTACTCTTACAGTCATACTTCAACTGGGACTGTTTCCTTTTTTCCACACTTAGGGCATATGCCCATTGTGTGCAGTCCATGTGCCAGTTCAACACTGGTGAGGCATGTGATGGATGCGTACCTGGATGTGAATATGCATGCCTACCTGTTGATATGTAATAGCATGTCACAGAGCCACATTGCCATGCTCATTTCACAGGTGTTAGTCAATAATTTGCAATGCCAAGTGCCATAATATGCTTGCTAAGAACCATGTTTGTGGGCAATATGTTCACTGACTGCATGGGCTAGAGCATGGAATGTTGTTGCCAGTCTGCATATGCCATGATCCGATGGCCTCTTGTACATAGTGTGTGGATGCTGTTTCTCTCATGGTGACATGCTCTGCATTGTGTTGCATGACAGCAGTGTGATACACATGTTTACTGTAGACACGTTTCACATGACTCCTCATGTCTTTTTCTGTCCTTGTGCAGATGAGGATGCACCAGATGCAGAGGAGGAGGAAGAGGAGGAAAAAGAGTCTGTGCCGGTTCAGACCACCAGTGGAGGACGTGGCATGGCAGGCCAGGAGTATCCACTGGTGCTAAAGACCATCCTGGAACTTTTGGCATGCAACACTGACTCTTGGGAAACCAGTATCACTGGTGCTGAACCGGATGTGCAGTCCTCAATGCTGGTGTAGGTGAGTGCACCAATTGTTGGAGCAGTTGGGGCCTGTGAGTATGAAGGGGGTCAGGTGCCTTCACAAGGCCAGTCAGTGGTGTCAGGGCCATCTGTGGTGGTTACGGATACAAAGCCATGCTCCCATGTATTGGTTTCTGGTCCTGGGCAGATGTCCAAGGGAGGTTTGCAATCCTGCAGCCAGAGACAGTGGTATCACAGTAAGGACCATGCTCACTTGGGTCAGGCAGGTGTGGGCCCTGCACACGTGGGTACGTGTGCAGCCTGGGCAGACGGTGTGGGAGCAGCAGATGTTGCATGCAGCTCACCAATAGGATGCTGCTTATGATAGTTTGGGTGAGGGCATGGATAGGGTGGCCAGTTCCATGATCCCACCAGCAACACAGGTGGAGCAACAGCATCAGGTAATGTGATCCTCATGCCACTCCCAAAGAATGCGCATGGATGCCAACATCACGAGCCGACGGGCAGATCTGAGGTCTCTGCAGGCATCCCTGTTTGAAGAGGGTCAGGCACAGAGGGAAGCCCTGAGGCAAGAGTTGTTGGCCAACAGAGCTGGAATCTGGGGGCAACCACCTGGAGACTGTTCTAACAGGAAATGCTACAATTGAGTCTGAATATCCCACCGGAACTCCGTGCATAACGTGAGGTTATGCATGGTGACCTCCAAGCCATCAGTGTGCTGGTGCATTCATCAGTATCACGCATGGCAGCTGCCACTGTGGAACAGGCCACGGCACTGGGTGGTGAGCCTCCAGCAGCACTATCACCTTCTGATTAAACCCAGGAAGGTGGTGCCAGCAGAGGCATGCCTCCCGGTCCACCATAGCCGTGAGGTCCATGAGCCCATGGAGGATTATGTCATGGGTTTTGACCCATGTTGAATCAATAGACTGGGTAGATGTGGGGATAAGCTGTCGCCGCCCATAATTCTCTCCCAGAACAAACTAAATCAATAGACGGGGTGGATGTGGGGATGAGCTACCGCCGCCCACATTCACGCCAGAATAGGAGAACTGTGCAGTTGGCACGAGACCACTCCAAAGATACAACCTTCTTGTGGGGAATTCATTTTCTTAATCCCAAAAATGGTTGCATTACCAGTACTCACCACTATCAGAAAGCCGGCGTTTTAAAACCACCAGACTTTTGTGTAAAACTGAACAAATGAAACAAAACCAGACCAAGGAAAGACTTGCTAAGAGGTGGATACAATGTAAAACTATATTCTAAAATGACTTGAAGGAAGTCATTATTTAATGTATAGGTAAAAATTGTCAGTTTGATTTGAATGTAGAAAACCGGGAACAAAAAGTGACATTTAGCTGAAACCTGGCTTAATGAAACTGAATTCTGCTGGACAACTACCCCCAACAGGAGTTGAAACTGGATCAACAACTGTGTTCCCAGGCCTGGCTGCCAGGCCTGGCTGCATCCTGAGGTCACATGGCCCTGTTGATTGAAAGGGGAGTGGCAGCTGGGGACTACAGGGAGTTGAACAAAGGCCTGTCCTGAGCTCAGGCAAATGTTATATTGGGGGCATCGTAAAAGTGGCTTCCTCTTAGGGGAAACTGGGAGGGGCAGGGCCTCTGCTAGCAGCTGAGCTTGGGGGAAGTGAATAAACCAGTTATTCCACCCTGTGATGTGGGAAGCCACACCCCTTTTTGACCAGGGCATAATTTTAAAAAGATAGATAACTCATAGTGCGGACTTGTCAGAATTATATAAGTAATATCATTATTTTTGTGATTTTTCTGTGAACATTTTGAGAGGCGTTAGGACCCTGTGGTGTATTCTGGGGGTTTGCTAGCGGAAAATAGGGTCTCACTCCAAATGTCTGCATGTTAAAAATCTGACACTTCATCAATTAATGTCCATACTCCTTGCGCACATGTGTGTAATTTTGGGTAAATGTCCGATATTGCAAAACCAGTTAAAAAGCGCAAAATGTTGTCATTTTTGAATGCAAGCCCCCAGGAAGATCAGAGGCGGACAAGCATGGACCATAAGGAATATATAATGTGCACATGTTTTTCAACAAATTGTATATCTGGGAAGGATGTATTTGAATCAAATATAGATTTGTGGGCAAACTGACCCGGGGAGGATCCTCTGACCATAAAACCTAAAGCATCATTCTGACAATCCATTCCTTCCCCCAATCATGGGAGAGGGGCGAATTGGGCCAATGACAAGTAGAGACGGGCAGGCTTAGCTAGGCCCAGGCACACACCCATTTTCAAAACACATAAAAAGAGACTGCTGGGACAGGTAGAGACATTCAATTCCATTTGCTGCGGAGCATGCTGACCGACGACTTCACATCCAGAGATCCAGACTGCAAATCCATCAATCTCCAGAACCTGTAGCAGTACCCAGAAAGCAGTGTTACATCCAGAATCCAGAGAGGCTAGACCAGCAGAGCAGAGCTGACCCAGATCACTGTGAAGTGCCGAGACCAGAACCGGAGTCCAGTCCAAAACCTGACCAGATCCGTGGCGAGGCCTATTTCAAATTTATATTGTGAGTACCTAGCAGAACTGTGCAGAACCAATCTCTTAGTTAAAATAATCTAATCCAAACTATTTTAACCTAAGTAGAACTGCATCCTAGAAATCATGTCATCTTTCATTTTTAAAGCTGCGCAACTGTCACCTGTCAATGTTGCAGCTGCAAGCTGTCACCTGTCATTTTGAGTTTACTTTAAATCCGAAAAACGACCTTTACAAAATCGTTCATATCTCTGGAACCGTTTCTCCTAGGAACTTGGTTTGACTTTCCTCTGAAAGCTTAGAATCTCAGCTTTCCAACAAACCTAGAACCGACTCCTTATACTTTTGCCTTAATCACGATTCACGCACTCGCAAATTTTGCCGCAATTTGCGATTTGCCCTGATTTCTTTACCTGTAAAAAGATAGCAGCTTTTTGCTTTCCTCTTCTAAAAATGTGTTTGCCTCTTAATAACTATCCCTGAATCATTGCTAAAGTGAGCCCGAGCTCATCCCAAGTATCTCTCACTCACTCTGAACCTCCTAAAGGGAATTAAAAGCATTTTCAGCATATTTCTCACTTCATTGCCACCATATTCAAAGCACCTGGGCCTGTGTTTTAAAACTCATACCGGTTTTCTCTAAGCTTGCTGGGGTGGGAATTGAATTTCGTATTGTCTTTGATTGCATTCCTGAGAACTGTGTGCTCCTCTTTCCATCTCCTTCCATTTCTTACATTGCATAGGGGAGGGGGTGAATTGCCAGAGAAAAAGTGATTATCTTATCTTTTGCTAAAATCATATCAAGTATTTCTGTACTGCATTTTATTCCTCATTGCTTTTCCCTTAAAATCATAAAAGTATTTTCGCTGCCTTATCCATCCTACACCAACTCCTCATTGATTATAAAGAAGTGTGCTAGTGTCAGATTACCCATTTTTGTTTAACATCATATTTATAAGGGCGATATCGATTATTAATTATTATAAAAGCGTGGTATCTATATTTTGTTTTATTTCTCAAATAAACCTTTTAAACTTGCAAAACAGAACTACTTCTTGGCTCAGTGGGGTTAGGGGGATTCTAAGAGAGGGGTGTTATATAGGGGTAGTCATCCAGAACTCATGAACTGGACATAAAGATATATCAAAAAGGGTTTCCATTCAGTATCCCAGACTAGGCATTGACTTAGCTGTAGTGTTGAATTGAATCCTCTTACAAATATTTGTTTGTTTATTTACTTAGTATGCGCACCAAACCCATAGGTAGCTGGGCACAGCAGGGAAGAATAATTTAGGCGTGGTTACAGCATAGTATAGGTACAGTACAGGGCATAATCAGTACAATAATAATTACAGGTAAGAAGAAGGTAAGGCTGTAAGTACAAGTAATGAAACAATAAGATTATCAGCTAACAAAAAGTTTACCTAAGAATATGAGGAGGTAAGTCGTTAGGCCAGAGGACTGGACGTTATATGGCATTGGACCGCAGCCAGTTTAGTGATTTGCTTCTAAAGCTGGTGTAGGATTGTTTTATTCTGAGCTTCAGGGGAAGAACATTCCACTATTGTGCAGCTTTAACAGGGAAACTGCCTCCTCCAGCTTTGGTGAGCTTGAATCCTGGTATCTCTAGACAGTGGGAGTTCACGGCTCTAGACGGTCGCGTGGAGATTTTTAACATCAACCCATGTGGAAGTTGATATGCACCCTGCCCTCCCCCTCCTGGGTAGATCCCCGGCCCCCGGTCCATGATGGACATTTATTATTTTATTTTTTATTTTTTTAGTTTTGTTCACCCCAGGCCTGGATGTTGGTATTGTATTTTTTGATTTGCCCTTTTCTGGTTTATTTTTGTTTTATTGTTTCCTTTATTTTCCTTGAGGTGTGCTGTTAACATCTCAAGACCATGATGTGTGCAGTGGTGTACATGCAGGCATGCATAGTTAGGTCAACTTGCATGCTTGCATGGTGGTGCACAGGATGGCATGTGCAGGTAATTATGGTTTTGGTGTTCCGTTACACATGTGTGCTGTGTCAATGGTACTTGGCTATGGCTATTTTAATGTCTTCTCCCATGATGTTTCAGTAATCTGTGATCTGGCAGTGACTGCTGTCCAGGGGGAGACACACTGCACCCTTTGACGTCCAAGCTCCCCATGCCCTCCACTAAGCACTGTCCTTCCTGTAACTGATTAGGAGACACAGTTCCAGGTGAAGGTGATGCAGGATTGACACCATTCTGGCTTAGTCAGCGGGTAAGCTTGAGCACTCTCTGTCATGGCCACAGGCCCCAGAACACACAAACCACACCATCTAGTGATGGGGCAATGGGTCACTTGATTCACTTATGGCGCTTTTGGACCCATAAACACAGAGGCCCCGGCTGGACTCAGTCCTGGCGCCTTTGGTGCCAGGCTCATATAGAGATGTGAGCAGGAACACTTTATTTCAGTGCAGGAGTGCTTTTATTTTACAAGAACTTTCCAGGAGCTGAACACCTTTATTCCAGAGAACATCCTCATGTGCTGACTCATCAGGTGTGGCTCCCTAGGCCTGGTCTTCATGTGCTGACTCATTGGGTGTGGCAGGTAGGCTGAACCTGGAGGGCGTGGCTTCAGAAGCTCAGCTATATAAGCTGCTGCATCCTTAAGGCCGGTGCTTCGTGTTTCTGTGCACTCGCGTGCAACGTGACGCTCACCGCCGCTTGAACCAGTTTACTTACTAATGAAAGCAGGCATTTTCCTGCATAGTCACCTCCAGCAAACCGGTGCTTTATCGCTTCATCTGCAGACTCATCTCCGGACATCCAGTGATCTTGATCCCGATGCCGCAGCACCACACTATGCATCCACGAACTCGTACCATGTGAAGACTAAAGACAAGGTTAGAACATCGGTCCTAGGGCTGTGTCGCATTTGAATTCTGCGCACCCCCTAGTTAACAATTTACCAGCTAATGTACTGCTGCAGCTTTGTTCCTCATTCCCTCCGGCTGCAGCCTCGAGCTCTGCAGCTTCTGCCAGGCCTGCAACATCACCTGCAAGGGAAGAAAGCAAAAGAGCAAACATCAAAAGTGGAATGGACAACAATACAAGACAACACAATTTACAATACAACAAAAACAAATGAGAAAAACAAATGCAAACAGGAAAACTTACCTGAAGTATAGTGGCTTAATCGCAGCAGGACTGGACTACCATGTGCAAGGGACCAGTGAAGGAACTCAGTCCAGATCATACAAGCGCCCCTGTCAGAATCAGCAGGACGGAGTGCTCGCCAAAACTAATCAACAGGTGAGCTTTCCAGGGACAGTGCATCCCAGAGGTACCACGGTTTGGGAGAAGGGGTCTGGAAGGGGATCAGGCGCACATGATGGCATACTCACACCCCCTATTCTCCACGCAGGAGCAGTCCTGAGCAGCATCACCTATTACCACCAGTCACCACATAAGCGCAGAGGGCGAAGTCGGACCTGAGCAACCTCACCCCCGGGAGGGCTGCAACCGTGCACCAACGCCTCAGCAGAGACCAGGCGAGCATAACAGAACATGAAGCCTCTTCGAATCTCTGCCTGGGTCTTATGGAAACTTCTGAAACAGACCAGTTGGCCCGATTACTGGGAGAGTTATGGGCTGAAGTTCATGGGAGGGATCTAATTGTGAACCGGAGCTGACAGATGAACTAGCAAGGAAAATGCTCCAGGCACGGGCAGGCCAGGTCCCACTGACGGGGTATGCCCCTCCTGCCGCCCCTCCACACCCATGCCAGTACAAGTGGTTCTTCCAGGGGGGTTCCCCTGGCCCACCCAGAACGCTTCACAGGCGATCCGAATAAGTATGCCATCTTTCAATGTCACCTACATTTCTTGTGCAGACCTGGGGCATTCCTCAACGATCAATCGAGAGTGGCATTTGTACTCTCATATTTGGGAGGTAGTTCAGCGGACTGGTCAATACGCTTGGTAAACCAGGATGATCCTTTGCTTCGAGACTTCAGAGGTTCTGCCTGCCAATTTGATCTGGTACCTGGAGCTCAAGTTCTCTGCAGCCAGATTTACGTCTTAACAGAACAGGAAAACCAGCATCTAAAAACGCACCTCGATCAGTATCTGGCAAATGGCTTCTTTCGTTCGTCCAAGTCCCCTGCATCCTCGCCCCTCTTTTTTGTGCCTAAAAAGGAGGGAGACATGAGAACTTGCATTGACTACAGAGCACTTAACCAGATCACGGTAAAAAAACGGTATGCATTACCGCTTATGCCCGAGCTCTTGGATCAAGTCAGAAAAGCTCATATTCATACAAAACTAGAGTTACGAGGGGCCTACCATCTAGTAAGAGTAAAAAAAGGAGACAAGTGGAAGACAGACTTTTGCACGAAATATGGCCTTTATGAATATCAGGTTATGCCCTTTGGACTATGTAATGCCCCGGTGGCATTCCAATTTTTCATGAATGAGGTGCTCCGTGAACTGTTGGACGCTCTTGTCTGTATTGATGACATTCTTATCTATTCGACCACCAAGGAGGACCATGTCAACCATGTCCGCGCAGTTTTGGAGAAACTGGAGCAACACTGGCTATATTCCAAATTGGAGAAATGCTTCTTTCATGTGACAGAGGTAGAATTCATCGGCTTTATTCTCACACCACAGGGCGTACGCATGGACAAGCACAAGGTAGACGCTAGCCTTAACTGACCCTCACTGACATCCATAAAGGGATTACAGAGTGTACTCGGGTTCGCCAACTTTTATCGCCGGTTCATTCCTGGGTTCTCCCAGATCGTCCACCCAATCACCTCTTTACTATGGAAAAATAAACAATGTAATTGGTCCGCAGAGGCAGAGAAAGCCTTCCAGGAGCTAAAACAAGCATTTACCACAGCACCAATTCTACGGCATCCTCAACCAGAACTACGATACGTGGTCAAATATGATGCTTCCAACATAGCAATGGGAGCAGTCCTGTCACAACATGGGTACCATGGTTTGGGAGAAGTTTGGAAAGGGATAAGGTGCACATGCTGGCATACTCACGCCCGGTATTCTCCACACAGGAGCAGTGCCGAGCAGCATCACCTATTACCACCAGTCAACACAAAAGCGCAGAGGACAAAGTCGGACCTGAGCAACCTCACCCTCGGGAGGGCTGAAACCTTGCCCCAACACCTCCGCAGAGACCAGGTGAGCGTAACACTCTCTTACATGTTGAGCATGCGTCGTTGGTATGCATGTTTGCTACATGTCTTGCTTATCTTATATGTGCTTTGCATGCTAACATGCCGGTATGGTTATTTAAGTGGTGCTCATGTCACTGTGTTACCTACCTATGTGTATTCCTCTTTGGCAGCAAATACTTTGCTGTTCAGCATGTCATTGTCCATCTCCAATCCAGGCAGTGTACTCCATGATCTAGCATTTCCTTGGGCTTCCATCTCTATGTCACTCTCTCTGCCTCTCTCTGTATTGGTACACTGCACTCCTTGGCTGATCACAATCGCCCTCTAGCACCCTGTGTTCCTCCTGCAGTGGGTGGTCTCTGCATATTTTCTGTATCAAATCATGTGTTCTCATGTATGTGCATGTTGTTTGTGTTGTTACTATGCATGTTATTTCATCTATGGGAAGCGTCTACCGATGCTGTGCATCGTATGCAAGGCAGGCGGGTTCCCTGCACAGGTAAGTGAATGCCATTAGCAGACAATTGTGTGGTGTTTGCATGGGAGTCTAGCACTGTGTTTGTTCACTTGGAATTGACTTGTCTTGTGGTCCACCAGTATTTCTGAAGGGGTGCATGTTTCACAGGGTGTGCTTCTGATGATGGGTCTGGGCATGGTGTTTTGATGGATTGCTGGGGCCACTGTTTTCAAATTATAATATGTGGGTATTCTAACTGTGTGGGGATTTCATGGTTGGTTGGAAGTGGGTAGCATTGCTTACTATTTGTGGCCTATGACTGGTGTTGCTGGTTGTGCTGATGTGTGTCTCATGGAACTTTGATCATGTGCAATGAGTGACCCATCACATCCCTTGCAGTGTTTGTGGGTTTATAGGTTGATGGCACATTTGACCTTTCTTGATTATGGATCAACCATTATGGTGTGCAGCACCAGTTTAAAGCCAGAAACATGTGAGCATTTATGTGTTTATTTATGTGTTTATTTGGGATGCAATGCTGTGTACAAGCACAATAGGGTTAGTGGTGTTGGTGCTTTCTCATGCATGTAGCATACATGCTGCAGCATGGTGTTTGCAGCTTCAAGTTCACCGTGGCTGGGTCGATGGTACTGCTGCATTTGATTGAATGCAGTATGTGACCATTTGTATGCTGTGACAATGAAGTCTGCATTGACCATGCTCTTTTGGTTTTCATACTACTTTTAACATGCATTTATCGTTGTTTGCTGTATCACATTGCTTTGTGTTGTCTGCTTTTGTCTTCTATAGCAGTTCCCTCAGTGGCAAGCATTCCATTGTGACATCAAGCATGGTACTGGCTGGGGTGCAAGAGCTGAGTATTTGTGTACTTGCCAAAACAATCACTGTATCTTCTGCACCTTCTCCTTCACAGTCCCTTTGAAATGTGCTTGCATATCATTTAAATACCCAGGACTTACTAAACCTACTTGTGACAGGCTCTTCCAACACAAGCCTCCACACCTCTGCCTGTCCCACCACTCACCCTCCTCATTCCTCATTCTCCTCCTTCACTCATGTCACCCCTGAAGAAGTCACCAGAGTTGTCAACTCCATGAAGGTCTCATCCACAATGGTGTGCCAGTGTTCATCCAGAACCATGAAGGGCAACATCTCCTCTGTGGCACCTCCTCTTGCTGATCTCTGGAACCACTGCTTTCCTGCTGTTTAGTTCCCATCCTAAATCAAGCACTCAAGAGCCTTTCTGCCCAGCAAATAACTGTCCCATTTCAATCACTGCCTTCCCAGGGAAACGGATTGAGAAGTTTGCCCTCCCACAAATGGATGTCCATGACGTACCTGTTGGTGGTGTACATGTTGATCAGTGTGGATTGCAATCTTCATGTGCAAATGATACTGCTCTCCAGAAAACCCATGAACAAATGGTACTATCCCTCAATTCATAATCCCCTGCTGTCCTCATCCTCCTTGATATCTCATCTGCTTTGCACACAGTGAACCATTCCATCTTCATTAAAATGCTCAATGAGTGGCCAGTGGACTTGCTTGGTTCATTCCTAACCAACCATTCCCACTAAACCATTCTGTGCCCTTTCTCCTTCCCGACTTCATCCACCACCTGTGGTGTTCTGCAGGGCTCTATTCTTTTGCCATGCCTCTTTAACATATACATTTCCCTGCTGCAACACTTCATTGCCTCATTATCCCACAAATGCCAGTGCTATGCTGATGACACACTACTCTTCAGCAAAATTCCTACTGACACACTTGCACCCTCATTCCCACTGACTGCCTCTCAGCCATCCTGGGCTGGTGCACTGGAAATGACCTCGGCTTGTACACCATACGAACCAAGATTGTCCCTATTGGATCCCCTGCAGCCTACTTCTGCCATTCATTCTGTCTTTTCTCCATGGGTTCACCTCTTACCTCCTCACCTGAAGCCAGGAATCTTGGAGTCATCTTCGACTATACCCTTTCCTTCATCCCTCATATTTGGGATATTTTCAAGATGTCTGACTTGCAGCTCTTGCTTCTCAAAGTAACTTTACCCTTCCACGCCTTCACACAGAGACGCAATGTTACACATGCTGTGGTTCTCTCCAGGCTACACTACTGCAACAGCCTCCTCCTTTGTGTTTCTTGGTCCACCCTGCGACCCCTACAGCTTACCCAGATTAGGTTGGCAAAACTCATAATTTCGCTCATGCCCAGGGACTGCATCTCTTCTACACTAGAACGCATTCAGCGGCTCACAGGCTCAGCACAATTACATTGTAATCCCTGTGTATCATATCATCCACAGGTCTATCTGGGGCCAGGTACCACTCTATCTTTGATGCTTACTGATCAAATACTCCACTTCTATATGACTGTGTTCCTCTGGCAACTACTCCCTGAGTGTGAAGCACTTTGGTATTGAAAAGGCTGTTGGTGATCCATTTCCTCTGTGTGCTAGCTTCTGTGTAATATCCTCACTCTCTAACTGTGTCTTGAGCAGGACCACCTTAAGTTCCCAATAATCATCAAGTCCTTTTTCTTCTCTACTTCCTTCTCCCCCTCTCTTCCATGTTATTCATACATTTGCGTGTCTGATGTCCATGGCACTTATGTGTTCTTGGTGCCACAACCCCCCACATGTATTATCATACAACTGTGTATATACTGAACTTGCTCATGCTCAGCATCAGCAAGTGAGATTGCACTTACATGTATCTATCATGTTCTGGGCATTTCACCCGAGATGTTCTCCATGAACTAATCAGAACCTTTTCCATTACCACCCTCAGCTGCACACTTGCATGTTGCGTTGTGAACACTCATAAGGCATTGTGGGTTTGTCTCCCCTCCCAGTTATTTTCATGATTTCTTTGTAGTATTGATTTTATTATTGATCTCTGTTAGTAATTCATTTGCTACCTTCCCCTGTCCCCATCCTGTTGCCCTGTCTGCACTTGGAAACCTTTGGGGTTATTGGATGAGTGCCTAACAAATGAACAACACATGTGTTTATTCATAATGTGCTCCCATGACTGTGTGCAGTGCACTGTCCCAATACTAAGCAGTTGACGGCAAGTCTTATCATGGGACTGGCAGTCTTCCAGGAGTGTGCCAGCTTTTTGTTGTGATCAATTATCTGCATAGGGCTATCTTCACATTTTCATGCAGCATGTTGAGTGATGTGTGCATTGTGTATGTGACATTGTGTAATGAACGGGGATATGTTGCATGCACATTTGCTGGATGTCACAGAGGGGGACAGGCTGTGTGGGGGATGTTGTTGGTTGTCAGTATGTGTGTATTGTGTGTTTGATTTGATTTGCATGCAGTTTGCAGGTGTTTGTGCAGGCGTCTTGTCTTGGGAGTTGTTTGCATGTATTCCATGTCACTGAGGGATACCCATGGCTCTTCATTATTTTGGGCATGTTTGTGTTAGCTGAACTATGTTTCATTGTATTCTTTGTCTGCAGATCCTTACATCAGGGAATGATGGCCATTTCATGGAATTAAATTTCACTGTCAAGTGCATTCCAAGGGGACAGGTAAGGTGTTCTTTTATATTGATCATCATGGAATGTTGATGGAAATGTCAGTCTATACTGCACTTCGTTTGTACACCCAACAAAAGGGACATGTGTGTGCGCATCATGCACACTCTGGGACATATGTGCATATATTGTAATGCGTGCTTGTTGAAGATTGTGTACATGTAAATAGCTGAGGCCATGTATGGCTTGCAGCTCTGATATGATGTTCCTGGATTTATTGATGCTTACATATTTGACTGGTATGTTCGTTTTTCAGATCCACCACAACAGCAGGGGACCACTAGAGTGGGTATGGTGCACAGTTTTCATGGATCAGGCTCTGGTGTGGTTGACCTCCTTTGTTTCTGACCTCCCATCCCAGGCGGAACTCAAAGCATCTCCATCTTCTACCGCTCTTTCAACCTGTAACCTATCCCCTGGTTCTTCAACATGCACATGTCTCCCTTAGCAAGTGCGAATGTCACTTTCACCTCTAACTTCCAGTGTTAGATGGATGACACACAACTTTCCTTCAGGTTACCCTCAGCTGCAATATTTTTCCTCACTCATATCCGATGTCCACGATTCAGCCATGGTGTGCTGCAAACTACCTCTGCCTTAACACCAGCTTTACCACTTTCACTCTGGTCAGAATCCCTTTTCCATGCCGCCGCACCCTGCTGCAAGGCAAAAAAACGTTGGGGTCAGCTTCCACTCCACTCTCTCCTTCTCATGTCAAATATTGCATATCTCAAAAAAGTATGCCTCCTCAGAGTTACTCTACCTTTTCTCACTTTCCCCCTAGTGCCTCACTCTCTCCAGAGCCCTGGTTATCTCCAGGCTGGACTACTGCAACTGACTCTTTGTCAACCTCCCTGCTTCTACTCTGTGCCCTGTACAACTCATCCAGAACATAACCACAAGACTTATCCTTGGCTTCAAGAACAGGGACTGGATCTCTGGCACTGAAATCCCTCCACTGGCTCAACGTGGCTGCAAGGCTCAAATTTAAGAGCCTCTGCATTGTCTACAAGTCTTTCTGGGGCCTGGGATCTTCCTATATGCAACAATGCCTACCTAAATATTGTCCCATCTGAACCCTCCACTCATGTACCTCCAACCTTTTCGAGTCAGCCAGTTCTCCAAGAAGAGATTTGGAGGGAGATCTTTATCCTCAGCATGGGCCTCCCTGTGGAATAGCCTCCCTGCTGCCCTTCATTTGGACTGTGACCTCTGAGTCTCACAGGGCCATGGCACCCCGCCAATGTTTTGCACACTTGCCTCTGGGCCCTGCACTCACCTCATCATCACTTCATTTGGTCAATTACCCTAAAAAGTTGCATCTCTCTGCACTTACCCCAGCCTCCACGAACTGAATGCACTTGGATTGCCCGGAACTTGTTCCCATCCTCCACCTACCTTTCCCCTGTAAACCTCTTTGCACTTGCTCGATCTGATTGCACCATGCCTATAGATTCTCTTTCTGTTCCTCCCTGTCCTTACTCACTGCATGGTGGTGCATTCATGCACTTGGTAAAATTGTAGAATCACTGTCAGACCTATTCACTGTTACCTCCGCTGTTAAATGTATAATATGCACTTTCTCTGCCTGTACAGACCATTATCATTTGAGAATGTCAAGGGCTCTGAACGAGTGTTCTTTTTCACCTTGTTCCATCCCTCCTTGAGTGCTTTGAAACACTTGCCTTATGATATGATATGATATGATATGGCACTTATAACGCGCCTATACACAAGTGTTTCAAGGCGTGACGAGGCAGGTGGGGGGAACAAGGGGAGACAGACAACGATCCTACTAGGCCAGGTGTCATTCAGATCGTGCAAGTGCAAGGGTAGAGGGGAGGGGACAAGTGCAAGGGGGCAAGAGAGAGGTGAAGTGCAGTACAGGGTTAGTAGAATAACAAAAATAAATAATAAGGGCCAGCTGTTGGCAAGTGCAAGGTAAGTGCAGACAAGTGCTGGGAACGGGGGCTGTAGGGATACAGAGACAGTCCCACAGTGCTGGGGTTGCCAGGGAGGCAGTGCAGGGGAGAGTGGCTGGGCCAAGGACTTAAGTTCAGTGAGTGGCCCTGTTGCAGATTCAGTACAGTTTCAGTAATTTTAGCGGGGAAGATGGGGAGAGAAAGCGGAGGCAAAGAGGAAGGTTTTGAGGTGCTTCCAGAACCGGAGATGGTTCTCCTCAAGTTTCAGGGAGGCAGGAAGGCTGTTCCAGAGGGAGGCCCCTTCTGCGGAGAGAGATCTACCCACAACTCGTTGCTTGGAGAAGCGGCTGACCCTGAGGGAGTTGGAGGCGGATGAGCGAAGAGCTCGAGAAGGAAGATATTTAGGAAGAGAGAGTTGAAGGTATTTGGGCCCAAGGCCCCAGAAGGCCTTGTGGACAATGAGGAGGGTTTTGAACTTAATCCTCGCAGCCACTGGGAGCCAGTGTAGCGATTTCAGTCCTGGAGAGATACGGTCCCTGGGCTTGAGGCCAAGGACAAGTCTTGCAGTCCTGTTCTGGATGAGTTGCAAAGGGCGGAGAGTTACAGTAGTCCAACTTCGAGAGAACCAGGGCTCTAGAGACAGTGAGCTTCTGGGGGAAGGAGAGGAAAGGAAGGATACCTCTGAGGAGGTGTAGCTGGTAGTGTGACTTCTTAGAGACCTTGTGTATAGGCCTTTTTTTAATAGACTTTACATACCATAACGTACCGTACCACAGTCTAATTATCATTGTACATTACATGGGGATGGTTTTGGTGACACAGAGGAGATTTAATTGATTGTTTGGCATGGCGGTAATGGCATACTCCCTCTTCAAAGTGTTTCTCTTGGAAACACAAGTTAAAAGGTTTTTTTTAGTTCTAAGGGATGCACACAATTTAGAAATTCCAAGGGAACTTTCTCAGGGTGTTTTTTTGGGCACAGTGGATTGGCCCATTGTCATCATTGAATGGCACCTGGGATGTAAATGGGTTGTGTGCATGCCACAGGGGAGGGATCTAGGTGAAATATGTTTGCACAAGGTGGGTATGGGCAGCCTCTCCATGTGTCCTTTGCGCAGCCATATGCAAGCAGTAGGCCTGTCGGTGTGGGTATGGGTGGAGTGCCACCACCATGTCCACTGGGACACCACACTGTGTTGCAATATTGTGCACAACACATGCAGCAACAATGATCCTGCAGGCTACTGGTGGTGCATATAGCAACACACCACCAGGGTGGTCAAGGGAGCGGAAACGTGACTTGAACATTCCGAATGTGCATACCACTATGTCCTGAGTCGCAATATGGGCAGTGTTGTATCTTACCTCAGCAGGTGTGTTGGGGTTGCATATTGGCATCATCATGTATGTGCTCAGAGGGTAGGCACTGTCCCCTGTAGAGGTGAGAATGGTTGTCATTTGTTGACAGTATCTGTTGATCATTCCTACTCACCAATGAGCCATGTGTTGCCATGCTTCCTTCTTCCAAGTTTCGGTGTAGGGGGAACATCCTGAAGATGGGTGCTGCCAGGATAGTTGGCATAGACTGAAGTAATGCCCTTGCCATCACACACGACCTGAACATTGTTGGAGTGCCCAAGTTTTCGGTTGCAGTAGATATGCTCTGTTGCTCGAGGTGGGCGTAGAGCAATATGGGTGCAATCAATGGTACCTAGTATTTTTGAGGCGTGTGCCACCACATAAAAATCCTGGACCACTTCTTGCCTTTAGGCAGATGTTTTAGGCATATAGATATGCAGGCGGACAGAAGGATGTGCAGTTATTATTGCCAACACCTGGTGTAGGTAGCATAAATTGTGGGCTGTGAAATGCCACCAACTATGGCGGTGGTCCGCTGGAATGAGCCAGTGGCCAAAAAATGTAGTACAGTGAGCACTTTTTGCAAGGGGCTCAGTGCTTGGGAGCACAGTGTGGGTGATATGAGGCAATTTTCCCATTCTGTGACCAGGTCTAGGATGATATGAGGCGGTAACCAATACCTGGCATAGACCTGGTTGTCTGGCATCTCTAAAAGGTTGTTCCTTAGGTGAAAGATCTGGGCCCTGGCCATCCTCCTACTCCTGCAGTGCTTTCTCATGCACCAGCGATCCCTGTTCAATTCCATGAATACGCGATTTTGCACGCAAGTCCCAGATTTTCAGCGCAAATTATTCCATGAATCGGGTCCATAGTGAGCAAGTATAAGGTATACGTTCAAAGGCTGTTCAGAAGTGCCCAGGCCACTGCTAAACCCTAACTGAATGGGAGAGAGAATATTGTTTGCGATTGCCTAGGCTTCCAGCCTTGGCAAAAATGCCCCCTCAAAGCTTTTTAAAAGAACATCTAAGAGCAAAAGGGGTCTATATGAAGTGGGTATGGTCCTCAGATCTTTCTTAAATATTGGTTGTATTATAGCAGTAGACCAGGAGGCAGAAGCCATACCCCTGAGCTTATTACATTAAACCCCAAAGTCAGAACTGGAGCCCAGAGATCATATTCTTGTAAAAAGAGATCAGCTTGTGCATTGTCTGGGCCCGGTAGCCTATTCCTTTTCTGACACCTGATATCTGAGGAAATTTCTCCTACAATAAATATAATCTTCATCCCCAAATCAGGACCCTTTGTCAATGGAGGATCTGCCAATAAAACCCTTACGGGGTCAAAACCACCAGGGCCCGCACTAGAAAAATTGTCTAACCAAGTCTGTATTTTCTTTTGTGTGCACACCTAGATTTCAATGTCCATGCCATAAATGATAAAAAAAGTTGTAGTGTGTAGTTATATATTTCAATACACCTTGTGAGGGAGAGGGGGTTTGGGTCATGTGTGCAGTTTAATGGATATCTCAGTTTCTATCAGACAGTATGATGGCACACAAAGGAGAAGAACCAGTTCAAGAATGGAGCATGGGGTCTTAATCATTTATCTCTTTGTGACATGTTTCCAGTTCACCAATGTCTGTATCACTTTCAGGTTGACCTGCTCCTCTTTGATTTACGTGCAGCTTTTGAGGGATGCACTCTCAGCCTTGCATGTGGATCCATAGTGAGACTGCCATATCATGAACGGGTGCAATTAGTGTTCTCTTCTTACAGCATTGTTCTTTAGTCGTTCTCTAGATTCATTAGAACAACTGTTTGTATGTTGTGTTACAGGGATCAATGCTATAATCTGCTGCCATGTCCATGTTCTCTAGGTCCTCAAATGAAGCGAAGGGGTGAGTTAGGCTTGTCAGGAGAGAAGAAAATTGAAGGCAGTATTGCTGCTGCATTTATGGATGTAGACTAGAAGAATCCTGTTCTCTGTGTGGGGGTTCTTTTCCTACGGGTTCTGTTCTGAGCTCATAGAGACAGATGTCTCTTAGGGGTGCCTAGCGTGTTCATAGTTTTAAGTATTTGCTGGTGCTGTGTTATTTACCAAGGTTGTAGAGATATAGGGTTTAATTGTCCGATGTCTGTTGGGAGCTATATAACACTGGGGTGTGTGAGTGCCATAAATGAGTGTATTTGAGAATGTTGGTGGGTAGAATTTAATGCAGGACAGGGTCAGAGACATGTTTGTTCTCTTAAAGTGGTACTGAAATTGTTGAACAAGGTTATGACTACAGTGGAGTTGAGACTACAGTGCTCCACTGGGCAAAAAAAAACTTCTCTGTCATGGACAGGTGGACCATCTGTCAGAGCACTGGCTACATGACCATAACAGCACACTAGAAGGTCTTTCCTTCCTCAAAAATAAGTAGTTCAAGGGGGATTACATTTGTGCAATTCAGAACCAGGCAACCTTGTTCTTGCAAGGTTTTCAGGGCAGTAGCCATATGATTGTTGACACCTGGAAGAAGGTGGAGAAAGTGGAAGCACCATAGATAAGGCCTCATACTTTGGGTTTTGTGGCAGTAGACACTGGCTGAAATGCACTTGCTGTTTTCCTAATTGGCCACTGCAATGTCTTGACAGTGGTTCGCTTCAGCCAGGGTTCTTGTGTCAGAACATCTTGAGAGACCCTTATGTGAGCTGAAAACACTAGCAGTGTTGAGTATAAAGTGACTGGTCCTGGGGGAGTGTTTAGTGGCATGAGGAGGACCTGTGGAAGAAGCAGCAGTGGATACTAACTTTACAGTGGGTGAAAATAATTCCTGAGGAGAGTTAGAGTGGAGATTCCAGATAGGACATAGTCCTTGTGCAATCCCTAGAAACCAATAAGTATTCTGCAAGGTCAGGTGGGTCACTTGGAGTCAGTCACACAAATTACATTGGGCATCAGGACCAAATCCGTATAGGTAACTGGATCCTTTGTTCGCAGACATTATCAGATCTCGGTACGGAAGAAATTACACTGTAACACCAGGGTCAAAATCACAGTGTAGCAGAAATGACTAAGGTATACCAGGGGGATCATTACAGTGGTGCAACAGGAAGAAAAAGCACTAGTAGCCCAGACAGGAAAATGACAGTGGACGGAATATACATGTTTCGAATGAGCAAATAGCAACCTTGAAAACACAAGAGTCACAAACATGAACATTTTTGTAATCCTCCTTCCAACATGTGAGCCACCAAATTGAGGATTTTTCAGATTCACTTGCAACACAAAGATAGCCAAAACAACCAAAACAGATTACGGTGGGGGCATTTGATTCCACAAAGTTAATAAAAAATGTATGTATTTCACAACCAGGTGTGGTTAAACATTGCGATCTCCCAAATCCATAGCCTACTCTCCTCCTGCCCTGTCACACATACTTCCTGTAGAACTAGCAATCAAAAGTGAAGTCCTTTGCAAGTTTATTTTTTTTATTCAGGCCCTTTGTCCCACCTTGCCCCATCCACAGGACAGGGGCCATAAGCTTCAGCAATGTGAGCCTCGTCCACCACTTCCTTCGCTTCTCTCTCCTCTGCTTTCACTCCCCTTCCTCTGTCCCACTTTCTCCTGCACCACAACAGTATCATTTCAATCCTTTTCCTGGCCTGCATCGTCCTCATGTTCCCCTTGCTGCTTCGCCTCCTACTCCTGCATTTCTTCTGCTGCCTCATGTTCCTCCTTCTGCACTGAATTGTCTTCCTTGTGTTCCTCCGTCTGTCCTACGTGCACCTCCTCATCTTCCAACTCAGTCTCATGCTCTAACTGCATCCCCACATACACCAACTTCTATTCCATGTTCCCGGCCCCTCATCTGCTTTTACATTTTACCCTTCCTTCTACCTCTTCATCTCTACCTTCTTTTGTTCTATCTTCTGCTCATCCTCCATATCTCATTCCTCACATTCCAATTCCAGCCTCTGCATTTCCTTGTTTTCTTGTGCCACATCTGCTGACTCTTTCACCCCCTTCTCCAAATCACTTTTGGTACTGAATGCTTCTGGTCTGTGCATGCGATCTTTTCACGTTCTCCTCTCACTGTTCCACTATCACTTGGTGGCTTTCCATGTGTACTACCCTTTGAGAATTACATGTCAATATCTCCAATGATGTATCACGTCCATTCTCAATAAGCTATCTCTCTATAACCAAAGTTATTTCAAAATCCACCACCTCCTCCTCAATTGAAAATATATGCTCCAGCAGAGGTGCATTTGCTCATTTTCTTTATCCATTGTAACAGATGTGGGGACGATAGGGTGAACACTTCTAGAGGTGTTCAACAGAATTGGGAGGGCTATCAAACCCTGCGCTCAAACCCTAATAACATATTAGTTCCAAATGATGGCATAATGATGCCGAGAAATCACTCAAAAGGAGGTTCCAATGTCACAGAGATGTTTTAATAGGGTGGACAGCCGACATGTGTTTCGACCACTGGTCGTCCTCAAGGAATGTGTTCTTTGAATCTTTAGCTGGAGCAGGTGCTGACATTCAAGACTTTGAGTAAGATGTTTCGATGGATGAAAAGGGCCGTTCTTTATATCTGTTATGTCCTTGGGATTCCAAGCACTGAAGTTTCAAACACACTCCATCTTTTGATCTAGCCACGATCTATATAGGATCCCACATTTTTTAGTTACTTCTAGAGGTGTGTCTACGTTTTTTTAAAATATAAAACGCAATATGGTGTCACAATGGTGTCACAAACATAAAAAGTTCTGACAAATGGTTTATTTATGTATTTTGTGGTTGTTTTACTGTAGAATGGTGAAATGTAAATGAGAGGGGTGTCACTATCAACCACAAAGGGTTCCTCAAACATTTGCACAAAGTGTTTTTTTTTTGTCATTGTTGAATGAAACATAAGGAGTAATTATTAAAAACATGGCCATCACAAAGTGTTTCCCAAAGTGGGAGCAGACCCTAATGAACTTCACAAAACAAGCACAATACAAAATCAAATGCCAAAAATGGGACATGAAATGTAAAAAAAAAGCAAATAGAAATTGCTCTAAGTTGATACAGCACAATGTCCTCTGCGATCTTCAAGAATGGAACAGCCATGCTACTCCCTTTGACAGCCAAGCACAAGTTCAGGAGAACAAGGAAAGTAACCCAGTCTTTCAAGAGGCCAGCATATCACAGACGAGATTCTAAGGCTCTGAGTGCACTGCTGAAACGCTTGAAGAGGAACAGCCTTTCTGATTGGCACTCTAACTTTGGGCCTATATTTGTCAGTGAGATTGTGTGCAATCTTTACCTTCTGGTAGATTAGCCAAGAAATTTCAATACTGCTGACCAGTGAATATATAATTCTACCCACCACACGAGGTCAGCCAGACATATAATTGCCCAGGATTAGTGGGTGGTAATAAAAAGACTGTACAGACATAGTGCAAATTGAGTGAAAACAGGATTGCCAAACTGCAAATTTACTAGGATTGCAAATGTTTAGGATATACTGAGAATGCCAGCATCAGAAAATGCTGAGATTGTTCGTAGTGGAGATATACGGGAATTTGCTCTGAGATCTCTCTATGGAATATATGTATTACTTTTTCATGGTTCACTTTACAGGGTATGTTCTGTAATGTAATGCTTCTGCAGTGCAGCAAACCCAATTCAGAAATTGGGACATGATTTGCACTGTTTTAATCTGAATATTTTGGTTTATTTAAAAGTATAAATGAAATAATGAAACATAGTTCCCTAATTTACAATGTTGGGGAAGTTACCGAAAATACTTCCAATAACTACAGGCAGCTTCTCTACTGAAAGGAAAACAAAAACTGCCTGATGTTATCTTACACATGTTTTCATTCAAATTCAAAACAACATTCAAACATAAAAAACAAATATGAATGGCTACTCTAGACAATAAGCACAAATAATTTGCAATGTAGATGCACACATTGACATTGTTTGATTTACTTTTATGACACCACCAATCTACCAAACTGGTATAACAGGTCTCTCCTACCCATCTAGCCCTTTTCGTACCAAAAGATGAAGCAGTTTTTAAAATAAAGTTGGATATGAAACAGTGTAATCAGTTTTCTATGGAAACATTAACAAGTATTGGCATCAGAGAAATATGTTGCTTTGGTGGACAGTTTACCAATGCTTGAACTGATTCCAAAATTAAATGTTGAACTATCTGTGGAAAAGTATTGTCTTCTATCTTGGGCATCAATTCTATTTCTCTTGTGCTTTCATGTTGGGTTGGTTGGAAATCATTGTAAAGTTTTGGGTTTACAACCTTTCTGCTGGCTCCCTCCCCTGGAACAGCCTCCCCCTTCCTCTCTGTCTTGAGCCGGACCACCTCAGATTACGGAAGCTCATCAAGACTCTTCTCTTCACCTCCTCCTTCCCACTCTCAATCCTGTGCTAATTCCCACATTCGCTGAGATTGATGGCCTGAGAACCTATGTGTTCGTCTCGGTCCTGGCCTTCCTATCAATCACCCTCAGGCTTCTGCCTCATCCCAGCACTTGCCTTTGGGAACCCACTGGCTAGTGTTCTCACAGGCCTGCACTTATTATTGGCAGGTGATGACTGTAGCAAGCAGGCACTTAGTGGTGCACACAACAGACTCCTTGGCACTCCCCTCTGTGGAACTCCTAACAATACCCCTTCCCAGTCCCTTCTCTCTCTCCCTGCACTTGCACGTTCTGGATGCTCACAAGGCCTAGTAGGACTGCCTCTTTCCTGTTCATCAGTTTATTGTATTAACCTTTTTTTCCCATGTTCCCTCCCCTTTGCCCTGTGGGCGCTTTGAAACAATGCACAATGAATAAAAATAATAATGTCTAATGAATTGTTTCTTTTGGCAAGCTAGGGCAGGAGTCATTAAATATCTCACTATTTTCATGAGATCAAGCTCATGTTCACAACACCATTGTAATATACATCAAACACGTCATTGAATTGTGCAGAAACATAGCAACAGACTGGTCATTTCACATTTCAACTTGAGATATCTAAGGCCAATAGAGATCCCAGATTGCAGGAAGAATGCCTCTCTATAATCATGCTACCCAGGGTTTCAAATCACAAAGCACATATGCCTTGTGCTTTATCCACCATTTTAATTATTTTACATTTCAATAAGGTTCCCCAAAATAATTTCAAATTGCGCCCTGGGATTTAATTAATTCTTGAGAAAATTGTCTATGTTATCTGTGGTCAAAATGAACACTTGTTTGTCCTTCATTGGCCCATGTTAATTAGGATCAACAAGTAGCTTTAGAGAGCTCTGCTAGGTAAGCTCTTCCATTCAGTCTGACTACGTTCTCCCAAAATCCTTCTCATGTACTCTGAGTCAGCCTTCGGAAACGTCTTGGCATTCAGTCCAAAGGGGTAAAGGCACTTTAAAGGATATTTCCCCAATTAGTGCATCAAATTGGAATCCGAATCTACTCTCCTGTCAGACGGGCTCCTTGTTTTCCCAAAACCCTACCTAATACCTATGCATTTCAGTTCAAATGTCCAGAAAAATCCACCAATGGACGTAGAGCATTTAGGAATGGACAGAGCCTGTGATTTATCTTCACCTTCTCAAAATCCATCAGGGACTTCCTGCTGGATCTATTGGCCCAGTGAATTTTCATGTGTCATAAGAGGATGGAGTAGCTAAAAAGTAGCCCACTCCTCTTCGAATGAAATGACAACGTAACTTAATTATTATTTTATGGAATAATTCATTTCAGAATCAGATTCAAAAGGAAATTCTAAATCCAAAGATATATTTTATGTTTCTGTCCTTTAGCGGATATGGAGTTACTCATATATATGATTTATTAATAAATCATCGTTTTTGGAATATGCATATGACAAATGTTTTTACACTAAATCCAGAGCAGTATGTGATGTTCGGATCAGACACATTTTTCTGAAAATAAGATCGATCATGTATTTCCAGAAATAACTGTGCAGACATATTTTGTGCTACATTTGAAATGTATTATTATTATTATTATTATTATTATTATTATTATTATTATTATTATTATTATTATTATTATCATTATTAATGATATTATTACATTTGTATATTGTGGCACATGCCTATGGGCCTCAGAGCACACACAAAACAAATTGGATTGTTTTATTCAGCAAAACATATTCATGGTTTGCTATGTTTTGCTGTGGTTACTATTGACAATGGCCATCTTTTGTTTTGAGGAGGACATTCTGTTGAACCAATGAGCAATGTCATGGGATATTTCCCATGATGCCAGTTTGAATGTCTTTTAAGGCCAGGGGTTAGGGTCATTTGCAGGCTTCTGCTATTTTAGAATGAATACATTATTCACTGAATGATCGATGAGACAGTGGACATGCTGCCTTTCAGATTAACTTACAAATAGAATAACAATATGTTTGGGTTTGATTTCAAAGACCATACGCAGAAGGAGGAATCAGAGTGCCCAATTTCAAACTGTACTTCTTAGCTAGCCAATTGCAATTCATCACAGGGTGGTTGTCTGATGAACCGACACAGAACACCTGCACTTTTACACCCCGCCAGGAAACCTTTTTACTTAAAGGAGATACTATGGGTACGCAATATTCACCTTCAACACCATCCACACCTAGAAATATTAGACAAACAATGATGGCATAAGAATTACAAAACCCTAGGGATAACATCTCCCCGCAAATCTCCCTAGTGGCACTAACAGCAAACAACAAACAAGGACGGTTGAACATACAAAAATACTGGAAACCCAACAGAGTGGCGACTGTCAGTGACTTGTTCCAGGAAGGCACACTAATAGACTTCACAACCTTGTCAGAACAGACAGGACTACACAAAGACCACTACATAATGTATAACACACTGCTTAGCACCCTTAAACAAAACTGATCAGCACTTAACGCCCATCCAGACCCAAGCAAAACAATAAAAACCTTGCATGATGTGGAAGAGGGAGGGCCTACAGTGTCCCGCATATACAATTTGCTTCTCAACCAACACTCCACTCCTGGGGGAAGTGTGAGAAAGTCATGGGAATAGGATTTTGGGGAACCATTCACAGACAAAGCATCGATATGTGTGCTCTCATACCACAAACAGGTGTCTAGGAACGCTAAATTGCAATTGTGACAGCTGTACATTACACATAGAGCATACCTAACTCCCCAGAAAGTCTCATGATTCAAGGACTCAGAGATGCAGCGCTGTCTAAAGTGCAGGCTAGAGAAGGCCGGAATGATGTATATGTTTTGGTCCTGCCCTAAAGTACAGTTTATTGGGTAGCAATAGAGGATAAACTAGCGAGGGCAGATGTGAGGCTCGATGTCCGCTCCCCCTCGGCCTGTCTGCTAGGATTATTCCCATGGCCCAAAAAAGCAAAACACATTAACAAACTGAAAGACTTGGCATACGTACTGACAAAGTGCAGAACAGCGATGGGATGGAAGTCTCAAAACCTCAGTGAAGTTTAATGTGGTAATGCGTAGAACATCAGTAAAGTGGAACCCTATGATTTGCATATGAAACCTGGGAGGGTTCTGGAACTTTGTTAATATTTTTTAACAATGGAGATACCTAATGTATTAGTTTCGATTGACGTGATTATGGCTAATATCGGCAGACATGGGGAATACATGTCTCGATTGTCAATGATTTCTAAATGCATGTGCTCAAATCGATGATCAACATTTAGAACAATCAAAAGCGTATTAATCAAACAGATGTCTATGCAAAAACAATGGGAGTAAAGTATACAGGGAATTTCAAAGTGGCGTTACACTAGGGTTGGAAAACGTGGTACTATATTGAGATTGGTGACTTCAAAATATACTAAAAAGACATCTAATTGGAAACATTCTTGTTCATATTAAAATGAAAATTGAAAATATACAAGTAATGTCAAAGATAAGCATGCTGGTGTGTCCTTTCAATGGCACTACAAACATAGCTATTCCGTCCTCTACTACTGAAATACAACCTGAGCACATTGGTTCAAAGCATCAATGCTAAAACAAGAAATCGAAATCTCCCTAGAAGGTGATAACACAGTGAAGTGATGTCACTGGCTAGCAGCCACGCCTACCCACTCTTCACTTGCATGTTGGATGAGATGGAGAGGCCTGGCAGCATGGACAACTGCATGCAGCCTTCAAGCTGATTGCAAACAATGCTTAAGGGGATTTTCTTTATTTCCAGTGAAACCATTGCAGCAGTTGTGTGCTGCCAACTCTGACCCTGGATCACCTTTGGGAGCGGTAGCCTTCAGTGATGTCAATTCAAAACAATGCTAGGGAGAGCGGAAGAGACTTCTACAAACATCACCTAAGCACACAACTAATACAAGTGGCAGTTAGAGTAATATGAATGGCATAGCATAAACTTTGTTAACAATGATAAAAGGTTATTCCATTTACCAACTAAAGAGAGCCATGTGCTGGATTGTTTTTATACAGTCATTTCTACATATTTTTACGCAATCGTTTTTAAGTGGTTAAGTTCCATTGGAACGGAGTGTTTATAATGTCAAGCTGTTTGACCTGCACTGGAACTTCTACTTAAGCTGTCAGTGACCACATCTTTTATTTGGTATGTGCAACTCACTAGTGCGAGATGATCTTGCATTTTGGTTTAAGGATTTGAAACACTGAAAGAAAAATAGCATTAACCTAGGATTTGCGACGCCCTGAGTGGCAATAGATTTGCGGGGGTTTCCATATTTGCATATTTAATGTCGTCACCGAGGGTGTCTGTAATACTCATGTGTTCATGTAAGGTTTTATTAAAAGAAGGTGCCAGGAGTAAGAAAATATACGAATAAACTATAATGGCAAGTTTATAAATTGTCACAGCTGGCTATTACATTTTAGCAATATCAGGAATAAGGTTGTTTTTTTTGGAGCAGCAGACAGTGTGAGCTGGATCAGTTCTAGAGATTTTGAATTTTAGCAGACAAGGATATGTATCTAGCTGTAGTTTGTAGAAATATGGTTTATCACAAGACCGTTCGCAACGTTGGTTTGAAAACTCCATCTGAATTTGCAATGATGCAGTGCAACACATTGTGACTGTGTTCCGCTAACTTGAGCAAACAGTTGTGTTTTTAGCAGTTTCACTTTTTTATTTTTCATATTTGTGTTGTATATATTTGGCCATATTGTCCAAAGTAGCAATATCCTTTTCATTAAGTACTTCAGGTTCGGATTATTTTGAATGAATCTTCAAGCAATGCTTTATTTTCTTTAAATTTGCATTGCTACAGAATGTCTCCTGCTTTTAGTGCAGGTTTTAAAGCTGTCAAGACACGGATAGGGCCTGGAGCGAACAGGGCAAAGTATAGTGTGATTGAAGCAGAGCCCATTTACCGGAACAGCTGTAAGGCAGTGAGAGCGAGCAGTTTCAAATGGCTCCAAGCATTAACAAAATCAGCACGGCTTCAGACCTAAACAAGTGAGGGCGGCGCGGGGGGGGGGGGGGGTTTGTTGACATACATATATGAAGATAACACATCTTAGAGTGGAATATGCTCATACATTGATTCAAGCATTCTTACTTGCGCACACACTGGTTTCCAAGAGAATCACTGAGTAAGGTTCCCGTCATTTATTTTAAAAAACACAACTGGCTGTGAAGACCCTGCACTAGCAAGCAACTAAGGTTATAGAGGGGATTCAACTATCAAGGTCAAAGTCATTCTGTGTAACAAATTGCTCAGAGTCACAATAGTACATTTAGCAGACGCCCAACTACATGCCGTGAAACACACACAGATACATAAACAGCCACAATAGCAAGAGTTCATCTGCATAACATTAGAAAAAAAGAAAATCATTAAAAAGAGCTCACCATTGTAGCATTAAGCAGACAAAGAAGCAAGAACGTCCAGCAAGATGATAAGAAGCATTCACATATTTAGGTAAAAATCCTCCATGGTGTGATGTCAAAAAGATTCTGGATGATGTATTCTCCTGGCCCATTTTTCTTTGTCGCTATGTCTTATAATTACAATGTTGGTGTGAGTGCCTGCATAGTTCCAAGGGCCTTTCAGCTGACTTCTTGTTCTCCCTTTTGGCCCATTCTTGGGTACACATGACCCCTGAAATCTTGACACTTGGATGACAATAGCCGCAAAATGGCTGACAAATCAACCGGCGGCCACGCACAAGAGAGGGATACATGTGACAATGTCCCCTGTCAAAGTCTGGGGAATGGCAGCATGGTGACTCTAGGGACAAGGGGCCTACTTAAGATATTGAAGATCAGTCTTGGTTGTGATATGAGAAGGATCCCTTGGTCTTCGCTCATCTGCCTCCAACTCCCTCAGGGTCAGCCACTTCTCCAAACAACGAGCTGGGGGCAGATCTCTCTCCGCTGCAGGGGCCTCCCTCTGGAACAGCCTTCCTGCCTCCCTGAAACTTGAGGAGAACCATCTCCGGTTCCGGAAGCACCTCAAAACCTTCCTCTTCACCTCCGCTTTCTCTCCCCCTCTCCCCTGCTAAAGTTACTGAAACTGCACTGAATCTGCAGCTGGGCCACTCGCCGTTCTCGGTCCTTGGCCCAGCCACTCTCCCCTGCACTGCCTCCCTGGCACCCCCTGCACTACGGGACTGTGTCTGTATCCCACAGCCCCCCTTCCCAGCAATTATCTGCACTTACTCCCACTGCCACTAGTTGGCCCTTGTTATTTCCTGTATGCTATTGACCCTGTAATGCACTTTCCCCTCTCCCTTTCCCCCTTGCACTTCTCCCTTTCCCCTCTACCCTTGCACTTGCGCGATCTGAATGACACCTGGCCTAGTAGGATCGTTGTCTGTCTCCCTTTGTTTCCCCTCCTTGCCTCGTCGCGCCTTGAAACACTTGTGTATAGGCGTGTTACAAATGCCATATCATATCATATCATATCACCATCCTTCAAACCACATATTCGGCAGGGGTCAGTCATAGTAATAGAATAGTCCAGGATGGCTCCAAAAGGTTTGACAATAACCCAATCCCTTTCAAGAACATATCTGATAAAAGATAAAATACCCTTCCCTCTGTGAAGGAGCCAGAAACACAGGTCTATCAGACTCAAATTCGGAATATAATGGTTGGCTGTCCCTTTGGGGACAATGCTCCCTTCTTGCTTAACCAGGTGTGATGAACCTAAAGGTAACATCATCAACTTCTCAGGGAAAGTCTGCTCCCAGGTAGCCAGGGAAGGGCAGAAGCTACATGACACCAAACCTTGGGGTGGCTACCTGTGTGAGGACCACCTGGGAAGATACCAACCAGGGAAGAAGTGACTTTACTATCGGAAACCTACAATTTCCCTCTTGGTCAGAATGACAATTGTAACTTTACACTACACCCTGTATCAATGTCAAATAGTGTGGTAAAAGATGTAAGCAAAACACTTGATTGTGATTTTACGTGTTACGGAAAATGTACTGAGATGAAGATGGTTAACTGAGGATTGAAGATTATTCCCTCAGAGAAACCACTGACACATACTAGTTGTTTTCATCATGTGATCAATACCGCAATCATTAAAAACAAGAGAGATCTAAGAAATGGAGTCTCTTGGATCTTGATGTGGTTCTGTAATCAGCAATGGCACAGTGTAGAGGGACAGATGCGAGAGAAATGAAGAACTCCTGTGGCAAAGAGTCTGAGTCAGAGAGATGACACTTCCAAGGCTGGGAGCAGCAGAAGTTCCAGAGCAAAGGCTGAAGTAGTGAGTGGACCGAAAGGGGCTGCAGCAGTCGCCGCAAGAAGGAGGAGGTTCAGCCTGCAGCCCTTGCATGGTGGAGGACGCAGAATTCACCAGAAAGAATCGGTGAGTCTGGGGGAAACCATAAGGGCACCAGGGTCCGTCAGAGTTTGTACCGTGAAACAGCCATAGATACAAACCTCCACAGGACAGACTTAAGCAAATGAAAGAACCACCAAGCAGTGTCAAACGCCAATGATACTGACATTAAAAATGCAAAGAAAAGAATTCAAATGAATAGATAATCATTATCAAAAGCCAATAGTAATGATATTGAAAATATATGGAATGGAATAGGAGTAAATGAATCAACGTTGTATAATGTCCATGTCTATAACACTGAGAGCACAACCAAGATAAATCAAAGAGTTGAGCAAGCAAGATCACAAATAAAGTTACAAAGGAGTGTGGGAGCCCATCTACTGAGAACGAAAATGCGTGAAATACCCTGTTCAATGGAATTTCCTCCACTAAGATGGACTACAACCATGATTTAGCTCACGTTTTAGCTCACTGCAACCTTCACAGAGATGAGATATCCATTTGCATATAAGTCATTGGGCCTCATTACGACCCAGGTGCTAAGTGGTTAACGGCACCATAAAAGGCTGCGGCGCCATTAACCACATAGCGCCTTACTACGAGGTCCCTTTGCGGGACCCGACCTGAACGGTTGGTCTGGACCAGCCGTTAAATTAGGGACCCGCAAAGGGACCTCGCAGGCAATTACGGTACCGCAATTTGCAGTACCGTAATTGCCGCCTTTCCCATTCCCATTGAGCCCTATGGGGCAAAAATGGGAATGGGGAAGGGCCATGGTGAAATTGGGAAATACCGCCCCGCCAACCTTGGAATGGGGCGGTATTTCCCCATTTCACCATGGCGGACTTGTTACAACACCGGCACCAACCATGGTATCAAACAGTAAGACAGACACAAGTGATCACAGTTCAAGGGTGTTTAATGAATGTCAATTGGGTTTGAAAAACTCCTATCTAATCCTAAATCTAAAGATGGGAGCATGCTACGGCCATCAAATAATAATAACGCAGTCCTAGTCGAGTCTGTCATAATAAAAGGGCTTATACTAATAAACCATAAACCTATTCCCAATCCTTAGTTTTAAATACAAATAGTGTGTGAAACAATGTTATGCAACAGAAAAGTGTACAAGAAATTATATGTCGGGATAGTCAAGCGTTGGATTTCCTTCCCCACATTTTCAGCATGGGACAAGGCGGCACAATCGAGTTTAGCACACACTCTGCCTTCTCTAGCACGATGATGCAGTTCAAAACCTCAGCATCAGGGCCTTCAGTGTCAAAGTCTCTTTTCCATTCAAAGTCTCTTATTCCAGAGGGCCTGATGCAACACGACAAATATTAAAGTTCCTTTCCTCTTAGGATTTCAAACAAACAACTTTCTCAGGTGATTTACTGTTCATCCCGGATCCCCTTTGCCTGGCTCCGACCCATTTTAAAACAAAACCTTCAATTGGTCACCCTCCTACGGACACGGACCAAATCTATCCATTTTTCAAACTTTCTCTACTTCATCAAAATTGAAGACTTTCGACTGTGCGCAGGATTTTTCTTGACCCACTGCAGGACCACTTGGATTCACAATTACTCATTCTCTTCTCGATATAACCTTTTCCTCACTTTTGCTTTTGCCACTTTTCACCTGGATACCTTACAGAGACCTTTGGTTGAACACCCACGTGGTGCCAGCCCACTCTCTCAAAGGTTTTGTATCTTGCTTTCAATCACTCATCAGCAGTTCAACTTTACCCTTATCACACGTGTTTTAACAATGTCCGTTCCAGCACTCGCCATGCAATGTTGCTGCTTGCAATCTTGGCTTAAACACAGTCCGGTTTTGTGTCAGACTCCCCAACTCACCGGCTGTTTTGATTTCACTGATGCTGCTTTGTTCTTGAGACAAGGATGGTACCTCAGCGGCTATCGTCTCTCCCTGCCTTGATTAATGACGTGGGAGGGTTATGGATATCTCCAACACACAATGCAGAATTCTTCAGCCTGGTTTTATGGTCTTATGCTTTCTAGTCTTGAGGTTCCTGGAAAGTCACAGTTCCTTGTCACAAAGTTCACAGGGATTTTCCTCCTTGTGATCCCCTTCTGTTTTGCCGTCTTTCTCTCTCATTCATCTGCCACCTCAAAACTGCTGTTTCCTCGTGTCCTTTGCCTCACTCTCGTGCTCTGCCTTTTATCCGTGTGGGGAAGCTTAATGGAAGTCAGGTGTTTATGATGGTCAGTAATTACCTGATCTCGCCTGACCATTCTATTGGGACACGTCAGGTATACGGCTCAGGTGATAGTCTATTTTCTCTCATAGCGGGCTGTCCGTATGAAAGTATTTGTGATGTAAAGGGGAAGAGATCCTAAATATCCTACCTGTTAGGATCGGGTAAAGGTGTTACAGGGAAAGTGATACAGTGTCTCACCATACAGTGTCCCACTCCCCAAAGACCCCTCATACAGGTGCTCCTCACACACTGGTCCATCCCCAGGAACTGGATCCAAAAGCAATGGCCGTGTCCTAGCCACTTGGATGACAGATCCCCAGGGACTAGTGGGTGAGACAACCTCTGGTTTCTTGCATCCACACACAAGAACAGTCCAGCACTGAAATGCTGGGCAAATCTCCTCTGAAAAAGAGTACCATCAGCAACCCCAGACATGTGTGTCGGCCTAGTAGGGCCTCATCAGTGAGGTGAAGCTGGGCCGCTCTAAAACACAATGAGCATTGGGTCCTCATCTGGATTACCCTGGGCTATTTAGGGTGAAACCCTAAGATTTACAAAGTTACAAAGGAGTGTGGGAGCTCCTCTACTGAAATCAAACATGGGACAAATACCCTGTTCTATGGAAATTATTCCACTCAGGAGGGTCTACAACCACATTTTAGATCACTGCACCCTTCACAGGTGATAAATATCCATTTTCATATCAGTCATTGTCCCACCCACAAGGGCAGCCCAGCACCAAAATGTTAGGAACATCTCTTCTGAACAAGAGTACCATCAGCAACCCCAGACATGTGTTTTGGCCTAGTCGGGCCTCATCAGTGAGGTGAAGCTGAGCCTCTCTCAGACACAGTGAGCAAGGGGTCCATGTCTGGATCATCCTTGGTTACTTAGGGCAAAACCCTAAGTTTTGCAAAATTATAAACGAGTGTGGAAGTCCCCTGAGAACGACATGGGTCAAAAACCCTGTTCTATGGAAATACTTCCACTCAGGAGGGTCTACAACCACATTTTTAGATCACTGCACCTTTCACAGATGAGAAATATCCATTTGCATATCAGTCATTGTGCCACCCACAAGGGCAGACCAGCACCAAAATGCCAGGCAAATCTCCTCTGAACAAGAATACCATCAGCAATCCCTGGAACGTGTTTCAGCCTAGTCGGTCCTCATCAGTGAGGTGAAGCTGAGCCTCTCTAAGACACAGTGAGCAAGGGTCCACGTCTGTATTACTCTGGGTGATATACGGTAAAACCTGAAGTTTTACAAAGTTACAAAGGAGTGTGGGAGCCCCTTAACTGAGAACGAACCTGGGTCAAATACCCTGTTATATGGAATTTCTTCCCACACTAATAACACAAATACAGTTATTCAAAAGTGAAGTCAACCCTTAATGAAAGACGTTTGCAAATCTACTATAAGATTAACAATCCTGAGAAAGAGCAAGAAGGAATTTGGCATAACGTGGTCAAGTGTCAAGAGAGGATGGTCAAGGACCCAACACTGGAGAAAAGGAAAACTATTAGAACTTTGAGAAAGCCATGGCAGGAGAGTATATCAGGCATGTTGAGAACAGTTAGTTAAAAACCTGGCAGATGAGTATACCAGGTCTCGTGAAAGTGAAATTGCTTAATACAGAACTGGGAAGCCTGGCAGGAGAGTACACCAAGTATTTCTAAGGAAACTGAAGACTGTTTAATAAAGCACTGCACATCCTGGTAGGAGAATATACTAGGTATTGTAAATAAACCTATAACTTTTTAAAGAAAGTCTCACACTGGAACATTCTATAGTATTTTAGGAAGGCTTTTAACACTTCCTTTTTGTTTCTCTGGGAACCTTTGAAAATGTATACATTATTTTGTCACATTTGGAACTTTGTGTTCGATCTACTGCTTAAAGCCTTAAAGTGTGGCTAAAGGAGGTTGTCCCTATCATGTTTTGTTATGCTTAAATTGTACGCTCAGATGAGAGTTTTGGATACTTGACAGAAGAATGTTTACATCCTTACTGAACCATTTGCTATTTGTATTAAGGTATGGAAATCCATTATAGCTGTAGACCAAGATAGGTGTTTGTCCTACACTTGCTTTGTTAATAAAAGTTTATAGACACAAAATCATGATGTTGTGTCCGACTCTTTTTCTTGAACCCTCACAACGGGTAACAATAATATGAAATCATTTGATTTAGCATTTATAACGCACCTGTACACAGGTGTTTCTAGGCACGACAAGACAAGGAGGGGGAACCGAAAGGAGGACAAAATCATAATTTTACTAGGCCTTGTGTCATTCAGATTGCGCAAGTGTGGGGAAGAGGGAAGGGGAGAAGTGCCGGGGCAGGAGAAGGGAGAAGTACAGTTAACTCACAATTGAAGTCAGCGGGTGCAGAGAGAAGGGACTGTAGGGTTGCAGATACAGCTCTTAAGTGCTGGGGTGCCCGGAGGCAGTGCAAGGGCAACTGGACATGCAGGAGCCTGGGCCCGAGTTCAGAGGGTGTCCTGGTGACCAGTGTGTCAGCAGGGGAGAGGAAGAGAGAAAGCGGAAAGCGAAAAGGAAGGTCTTGAGTTGCTTCCAGAACCAGCAGTGGTTCTACTAAAGTTTGAGAGAAACATGGAGGATTTTTCAGAGGGAGGCCCCAGCCAAGGAGATATATCTGCCCACAACTCTCTGCTTGAAGAAGCAGCTGACACTCAGAGAGGTGGAGGTGTATGAGCGTAGAGCTTGAGAAGGAAGAAGCTTTGGAAGAGAAAGTTGGAGATAGAGGGTCCCAGGATTCTTGATGAGTGGGAGTACCCAGGATTCTTTAAGGCTAGATGGGCAATGTAGGTAGTAAAAGAGCCATTTATGAAGGAGGCGATGAATGGTGGCAGGATTTTAGCACAGTCCTTGATGAGGCTGGCAGGGCAAATGTCACTTTTACAAAGGAATGGTTCATGACCTTTTAAAATTAATTTAACATCCGTTTCCAACATGGTTAAATCTACTGGGCGGGTGGGTGGGGTGGTGCTGGCTAGTGGGGCGGTTGGCAGGGGATTTAGGAGGGCTTGCTTAATATCAATTCTTTGGTGAAACGTTTGGATTTTGTCAAGCATAGCATTCTGGATGCAGGAGGACCAGGCATCATCTTTCAGGATGGTTTCAGGGGGATTGGTGGGGGTTTCCAATTCCCTAAGAATGCTGAACAGCTCACAAGGGATTTTGCATTAGTTATGTGGGCATTGTAGGTAGTGGGTTTTGCAGAGATGATGGCTTTTTTTGTATTGTCTGGACGCAAGGGAAAATATTTGTTTATTGCTTCTGAGGCAGCTTTTTTCCAGTTTGCCTCACTCAGCCATTTTATTTTGCAAAGTATAGGCAGTTCGGGGGTGATCCAGGAGTGCAGAAGTTTTGAGTTTGCGTGGCTTGAGAGGTACAATGGTGTCAATGGCCTCTGATATAGTTTTGATGTATAGGTCAGCCAGTGTTTTGGGGTTTGTGATAAGGTTGGGAGCCTGTAGTAGAGAGTTAAGCAGTGGGGCGATACGCTCTTTGGTGATATTCTTAGAGCCATGAGCTAGGGTGGGGGGTAAGGGATGGCAATACGTGTGGAGTGGGGTGAGAGGGACATAGTAAAATGCACTATGTTGTGGTCCGACCAGGGGCAAGGGTCGATAGTAAGGATGTTGACGTGGCAGTTGAGGAATACAATCCAGTCAAGATTGCGACCTTTGCTGTGTGCCTGTGAGGTGACAGTTTGTTGAAGGCCTAGGGAGGACAGTGAGCTTGCGAGTGATGAGGCAGCTGGGTCTAGAGGGTCGTTGTACCCTAGGTTGAAGTTCCCTAGAAGAATCATTTTGGAAGTGAATTTGATATTGGTACCCATGGCACTTAAGAAGTTCTCTTCGAAGGAAGGTTCAGGGCCTGGGGGGCGGTAGATGGTGTGGAATGTGATGGTGTTGAAATCTGAGAGGCAGAGTTTAGTGGAAGGATGTCACAATCATCGGGATGTGTGAAGTTGCATACTTAAATACTAGGGAGTCTTTTGCGATGATTGCTACTCCTCCACCTCAGGCATTGGGTCTGTCACAGCGGTAGATTGTGAAGCCTGGGGGGAGAGCTGTGTACAGGGCAGGGCCTGAGGCAGCTTGTAACTATTTATGAGTGGTTAAAAGGAGGTCTAGTTTACAGGCGGTAATCAGGTTGTGGATGTCGCAGGCATGAGCAGGAATAGATCTTGCGTTAATCAAGGCACAGTTTAAAACTGGTGTTGGTGTGATTTTTAAGGGTCAGCGAGGAAGTGGTGTTTTATCCGGGATTTGACGAGATCAGGTTTTGAGATGTATGTAGTGGAGCGAGATCTCGTATTGTGATGGGGGAATGATTGGAGACGTTGTTTGAGCACTGCTGCTCTAGTGTTGTGGAGTATACTTCTAGGGAGTTGACTGTGCGGTCTCCTAAATGGGAGTTTCTGTTGACAATAGGTTATGGAAAAGAACATTGCTTTCTGCATGGTGATTGTAGGAGGGCAGTGTGGTTGCTTAGCCGGAAATTTCTCATTCAGTGGTCTTGCGGGATGGAGCAACTGTGGATGGTGGCTGGTGGGGCAATGCACTTGCTGTTGTCAGGTGTCAGGTCCAATGTTTGAAGGCAAGGCGTGCTGTGTCCTCCAAACTAAGGTGAGATTGTGTTATACTTAAAATGTAAAGGATACTCAGGTAGGCCCCAGGTATTCTTCAAGTTACTTCAGGTTACTTTAATCAGCTTGCAGGGACAATCAAGTACATCAGGAGATGGGGAAGTACAGAGGGGAGCCCATTGGCTCCCACCACCCAGGCAACATCTTCCAACTGCCATGGTAGGAATGACATTTACACTCAACATTCCAGTCACTCTCCTAGCATTCAATTCATGATATCATACCTTACATTCACACTTCATGCATTCAGGAAACAGTGACCAGGCAGGAAAGTCAGTCATAGCATACCTACTTCCGTTACGCACACTTCGCAACCGACAGCCACCGCACACTCACCATCCACCTGCACATCTGACACAAGCCCATACACTTAATCGGCAGGGGAAAGTCTCAACAAACGGGCACAACTAAGACAACAAGTTGCAGCAAAATAACAACTTTGCTACAAACCACAACCATCAGAAGAATCACACAGACACATTCCACCCACCACTGCTGGGTCACCAGCCTGTTACGTTGGAGAACTACCTGCCCCACTATGGGCCAACAAACGTACAATCCACACCATCACAAGGAAACACTGTCACCTCCCGTCCACCACTGCCCCTGGTGAACCTTTAGGGCTGCCACCCCTAAGCACCAACTGCCCCTAAATGGACTGGCACATGGCCCACTACACCACTACAAGAAATAGGACTGACCATCAAAACAGACCATTCCAACTAGATGACATGTGAACTAGATGCCTGCCTAACCACAATGCCCTGGACAACATTCTCACCTGACACACGCTCACCACACACAAATATCGTCAAGTGACCTGCTTGGGGAAGATCAACTCAGTCAACAAACTCACAATCAAAACAGAACCCCACAGTGTCGGTCAGACACCCTGAGCCTCCAAAGCCAACTTCAAATAAGAAGGCTGCCTACAACTGCACAACGGGATGGTGAGGGTTGCCAGGTCCTCCAGAATCACCTGAAAGTTAATCCAGAATGATTCCGGAAAACCAAAAAACAAATAATTTTGACGAAAAATAATCCTTTGAATAAAAAATAGTCCAATATTGGGCTCTCACAACAAACCAGTGATACCTGTTTTCACATACGCACAGGACTACACAAACCCCACCTAAGGATGATCAAACCACAGAGAAGGCATCCATCCAATGACTAATTCCACCAAGGTGGCACAAGTACTACAACTGGAGCAATTATCGACCACCAAGCCACAAAATAGTGGCCTTTTCCCACTAGTCACTAAACCACACATAAATAACAGCACCAACTCACACCACCAAGCAAGCTCTGCAGTAGCGTATTCCACTGAATACTTCATACAACAGAACTCAGTGTGATACCATAACAGATCATTATACAGAAAAAACAGGGTGTGGGCAGGTCCC
The DNA here is from genome assembly GCF_040938575.1 of Ambystoma mexicanum. Taxonomy (NCBI): domain Eukaryota; kingdom Metazoa; phylum Chordata; class Amphibia; order Caudata; family Ambystomatidae; genus Ambystoma; species Ambystoma mexicanum. The sequence continues at coordinate 512,279,017 of NC_090937.1, forward strand.
TACCCACAGCATATGTCAAAAATATCAAAATAAATGGATGCCATCCACTTCCCATGGCAATCACATCTCACAATTATACATAACAGTAATAAACATGCTGTACTAAATGTCCATGTGGTGATTATCTCCACCTAAAACTGCTGCAAAACCTTAAGGGACCGATTCATGGAACAAACGTGCGCCGAAAATCTTCGCACAAGCAGGCGCAAGCAGGCGCAAGCAGGCGCAAGCGGAAAAAAACAGGCGCACGCGTGCGATTCATGGAAGTCCCTGCGCGTGTTTAGCTCGGGATGTGCGCCAAACCCGTGCATGGCGCACACGTCACTGCAACATCCCGAAAGACGTGCGCGATGCGCACAGTGAAAGCGCACAACCTCGGCGCATACACCAGAAAGTGGGCGGAACACGGGCCGTAACGCGCGGAATGGGGAACAACTCGCGAAAACAAGGGCGTAACTGGGGATGTACTGCAGGGAAGCAGACGGAACGCCCACACGCACCCGAACCACACGTATTCATGGAATCGAATAGGGCAAAGCCACGCACAGCGAAAGACACGCACAAGCCGATACAAGTCCGCCACACGAAGGCAGGCGGTAGCGTCCCTGCGAATTACAAAAGTGGCAACATACAGCAATTGTGCGAGCGGGGCACGTGTATTTCGGGGTTGCGCGGGAAGTTACACACGCGATCTGGCCTGGGGGAGCGGGCTACGTGTATTTCAGCGGTTCGCGTGAACATTTTCAGGGGAGCGGGCTACGTGTATTTCAGGGGTTCGCGGGAAGTTCCACACGCAATTCCATCAGGGTACGTGTATTACAGGTCTGCGCAATATCAACAGGGTACGTGTATTACAGGGGTGCGCTGGGAGCAGCACACGTGAATTGCACGTGTGGGTCCTCCCAGGTGTTCCCTCTACACCCTCCACGGCCCCTGCAGGTGGCTCACACCACAGGGGCCTACCCAGCACATGTCATGCAGGCACCCCACCCACCATGGCCATGCCAACCAGCCAACCCACATGTCAACTTGCACTACTCCCCCCCAACGCATGTCCCCCTGCACCCCCAGCCACCAGGGGCAGTCTCCACCGGGCCCCCACCCATGTCTCCCACCACCCCCACCCACCAGCCACCAGGGGCAGCATCCACCAGGCCCACACCCATGTCTCACACCACCCCCACCCCCCAGCAGTGCAGGGGCAGCCTCCACCAGCCCCCCCCATGTCTCCTACCACCCCCACCCCCCAGCAGTGCAGGGGCAGCCTCCAGCAGGCCCCCACCCATGTCTCCCACCACCCCCACCCCCCAGCACTGTGGGGCACCTGCCAGCAAGCCCCCACCCATGTCCAACTCATGTTCCCCACCACCCCCACCCCCCAGCACTGTGGGGCACCTGCCAGCAGGCCCCCACCCATGTCCAACTCATGTTCCCCACCACCCCCACCCCCCAGCCACCAGGGGCAGCCTCCACCAGGCACCCACCCATGTCTCACACCACCCCCACCCCCCCAGCAGTGCAGGGGCACCCACCACCAGTCCCCCACCCATGTCTCCCACCACCCCCACCCCCCAGCCACCAGGGGCAGCCTCCACCAGGCCCCCACCCATGTCTCCCACCACCCCCACCCCCCAGTCACCAGGGGCACCTGCCAGTAGGCCCCCACCCATGTCCAACTCATGTTCCCCACCACCCCCACCCCCCAGCACTGTGGGGCACCTGCCAGCAGGCCCCCACCCATGTCCAACTCATGTTCCCCACCACCCCCACCCCCCAGCCACCAGGGGCAGCCTCCACCAGGCACCCACCCATGTCTCCACCACCCCCACCCCCCAGCAGTGCAGGGGCACCCACCACCAGGCCCCCACCCATGTCTCCCACCACCCCCAACCCCCAGCCACCAAGGGCAGCCTCCACCAGGCACCCACCCATGTCTCACACCACCCCCACCCCCCAGCAGTCCAGGGGCACCCACCACCAGGCCCCCAACCATGTCTCCCACCACCCCCACCCCCCAGCCACCAGGGGCAGCCTCCACCAGGCCCCCACCCATGTCTCCCACCACCCCCACCCACCAGCCACCAGGGGCAGCATCCACCAGGCCCACACCCATGTCTCACACCACCCCCACCCCCCAGCAGTGCAGGGGCAGCCTCCACCAGCCCCCCCCCCATGTCTCCTACCACCCCCACCCCCCAGCAGTGCAGGGGCAGCCTCCAGCAGGCCCCCACCCATGTCTCCCACCACCCCCACCCCCCAGCACTGTGGGGCACCTGCCAGCAAGCCCCCACCCATGTCCAACTCATGTCTCCCACCACCCCCACCCCCCAGCACTGTGGAGCACCTGCCAGCAGGCCCCCACCCATGTCCAACCCATGTTCCCCACCACCCCCACCCCCCAACACTGTGGGGCACCTGCCAGCAGGCCCCCACCCATGTCCAACTCATGTTCCCCACCACCCCCACCCCCCAGCACTTTGGGGCACCTGCCAGCAAGGCCCCCACCCATGTCCAACTCATGTTCCCCACCACCACCACCCCCCAGCACTGTGGGGCACCTGCCAGCAGGCCCCCACCCATGTCCAACTCATGTTCCCCACCACCACCACCCCCCTGCAAAGTGGGGCACCTGCCAGCAGGCCCCCACCCATGTCCAACTCATGTTCCCCACCACCCCCACCCCCCAGCCACCAGGGGCAGCCTCCACCAGGCACCCACCCATGTCTCACACCACCCCCACCCACCAGCAGTGCAGGGGCACCCACCACCAGGCCCCCACCCATGTCTCCCACCGCCCCCACCCCCCAGCAGTGCAGGGGCACCCACCACCAGGCCCCCACCCATGTCTCCCACCACCCCCACCCTCCAGCAGTGCAGGGGCACCCACCACCAGGCCCCCACCCATGTCTCACACCACCCCACCCCCCCAGCAGTGCAGGGGCACCCACCACCAGGCCCCCACCCATGTCTCCCAGCACCCCCATCCCCCAGCCATCAGGGGCAGCCTCCACCAGGCCCCCACCCTTGTCTCCCACCACCCCACCCCCCAGTCACCAGGGGCACCTGCCAGCAGGCCCCCACCCATGTCCAACTCATGTTCCCCACCACCCCCACCACCCAGCCACCAGGGGCAGCCTCCACCAGGCACCCACCCATGTCTCACACCACCCCCACCCCCCAGCAGTGCAGGGGCACCCACCACCAGGCCCCCACCCATGTCTCCTACCACCCCCACCCCGAAGCCACCGGGGGCAGCCTCCACCAGGCCCCCACCCATGTCTCCCACCACCCCCACCCCCCAGTGAACAGGGGCACCTACCAGCAGGCCCCCACCCATGTCCAACTCATGTTCCCCACCACCCCCACCCCCCAGTCACCAGGGGCACCTGCCAGCAGGCCCCCACCCATGTCCAACTCATGTTCCCCACCACCCCCACCACCCAGCACTGTGGGGCAACTGCCAGCAGGCCCCCACCCATGTCCAACTCATGTTCCCCACCACCCCCACCCCCCAGCACTGTGGGGCACCTGCCAGCAGGCCCCCACCCATGTCCAACTCATGTTCCCCACCACCCCCACCCCCTGCACTGTGGGGCACCTGCCAGCAGGCCCCCGCCCATGTCCAACTCATGTTCCCCACCACCCCCACCCCCAGCCACCAGGGGCAGCCTCCACCAGGCACCCACCCATGTCTCCCACCACCCCCACCCCCCAGCAGTGCAGGGGCACCCACCACTAGGCCCCCACCCATGTCTCCCACCACCCCCACCCTCCAGCCCCCAGGGGCAGCCTCCACCAGGTACCCACCCATGTCTCACACCACCCCCACCCCCCAGCAGTGCAGGGGCACCCACCACCAGGCCCCCACCCATGTCTCCCACCACCCCCACCCCCCAGCCACCAGGGGCAGCCTCCACCAGGCCCCCACCCATGTCTCCTACCACCCCCACCCCCCAGCCACCAGGGGCAGCATCCACCAGGCCCACACCCATGTCTCACACCACCCCCACCCCCCAGCAGTGCAGGGGCAGCCTCCACCAGGCCCCCCCATGTCTCCTACCACCCCCACCCCCCAGCACTGCAGGGGCAGCCTCCACCAGGCCCCCACCCATGTCTCCCACCACCCCCACCCCCCAGCACTGTGGGGCACCAGCCAGCAAGCCCCCACCCATGTCCAACTCATATCTCCCACCACCCCCACCCCCCAGCACTGTGGGGCACCTGCCAGCAGGCCCCCACCCATGTCCAACTCATGTTCCCCACCACCCCCACCCCCCAGCACTGTGGGGCACCTGCCAGCAGGCCCCCACCCATGTCCAACTCATGTTCCCCACCACCCCCACCCCCCAGCACTGTGGGGCACCTGCCAGCAGGCCCCCACCCATGTCCAACTCATGTTCCCCACCACCCCCACCCCCAGCAAAGTGGGGCACCTGCCAGCAGGCCCCCACCCATGTCCAACTCATGTTCCCCACCACCCCCACCCCCAGCCACCAGGGACAGCCTCCACCAGGCACCCATCCATGTATCAAACCACCCCCACCCACCAGCAGTGCAGGGGCATCCACCACCAGGCCCCCACCTATGTCTCCCACCGCCCCCACCCCCCAGCAGTGCAGGGGCACCCACCACCAGGCCCCCACCCATGTCTCCCACCACCCCCACCCCCCAGCAGTGCAGGGGCACCCACCACCAGGCCCCCACCCATGTCTCACACTCCCCCCACCCCCCCAGCAGTGCAGGGGCACCCACCACCAGGCCCCCACCCATGTCTCCCATCACCCCCATCCCCCAGCCACCAGGGGCAGCCTCCACCAGGCCCCACCCATGTCTCCCACCACCCCCACCCCCCAGTCACCAGGGGCGCCTGCCAGCAGGCCCCCACCCATGTCCAACTCATGTTCCCCACCACCCCCACCACCCAGCCACCAGGGGCAGCCTCCACCAGGCACCCACCCATGTCTCACACCACCCCCACCCCCCAGCAGTGCAGGGGCACCGACCACCAGGCCCGCACCCATGTCTCCCTCCACCCCCACCCCCCAGCCACCAGGGGCAGCCTCCACCAGGCCCCCACCCATGTCTCCCACCACCCCCACCCCCCAGTGAGCAGGGGCACCTACCAGCAGGCCCCCACCCATGTCCAACTCATGTTCCCCACCACCCCCACCCCTCAGCACTGTGGGGCACCTGCCAGCAGGCCCCCACCCATGTCCAACTCATGTTCCCCACCACCCCCACCCCCTAGCACTGTGGGGCACCTGCCAGCAGGCCCGCACCCATGTGTAACTCATGTTCCCCACCACCCCCACCCCCCCAGCCACCAGGGGCAGCCTCCACCAGGCACCCACCCATGCCTCACACCACCCCCACCCCCCAGCAGTGCAGGGGCACCAACCACCTGGCCCCCACCCATGTCTCCCACCACCCCCACCCCCCAGCCACCAGGGGCAGCCTCCACCAGGCCCCCACCCATGTCTCCCACCACCCCCACCCCCAGTCACCAGGGGCACCTGCCAGCAGGCCCCCACCCATGTCCAACTCATGTTCCCCACCACCCCCACCCCCCAGCACTGTGGGGCACCTGCCAGCAGGCCCCCACCCATGTCCAACTCATGTTCCCCACCACCCCCACCCCCCAGCACTGTGGGGCACCTGCCAGCAGGCCCCCACCCATGTGCAACTCATGTTCCCCAGCCAACATGTCATCACAATCTAGATCCCTGGTCCCTATGGTCAGCCTCCAAATGCAAAACACCCACCCAAGTATTGCATCCACCCACTCATAATTTGCAATTACATCACAGAACACCGATTGCAAGTTCCGAAACAAACACAATTCCCTCACATACACCCAATGGGTGTCAGTGAATCTCAAAACACATATCATGAAAAGCATGAAACCAATGAGATACCACACATTGAAGTTCACCAAAAATAATATGTATTAAAGGAAACATCAGTAGAATAAAAAAAGAAGAAACAGAAACGTGAATGTACATAAATGAAAAGAAGCATGTCCGTCAAAAAAACCAAAACCAAAAATAAAAATCCAAAGTAATGTCCAAAGTCGATGTCCACAAAACAAAATCCAATGGGAAATGAAAAAGAAAGCCATTGCACCATGGTCAATAATAGAAAAATAAAATACAAACCAACTGTCAACTATGTACATGGGAACAATCCAGGGTCCATTATCCCAACAAAATAAAGGAAACCTATCTAACTACACTAACTAATAAAAAAAACTATATACAAAAATGTGGCCAATGTCCGAAAGGTCCAAATTAAATAAAAACAAAAATGAAACCTAACACTACCTAGAAACTATGTACAAGGGCAGCGGGCTAGTTTCACGGCTCACTTGTGGATGTTACGGGCCAGGGCATCATCGAACTCCTCCTCAATGTCCCGGAGGTGGTCCTCCTCCATGGCCCCGAGGGTCCGCAGGGCCGTCGTCGTGTCCACCTCCAAACCCCTGCGGATTGCCTCGAGGCACTCTGTCCGCCTCAGGGCCCTCCGCATGCAGTTCTCCGCTCTGACCATTGTGAGCCGTGCCTCTTCCTCCCGCTGCCGCTCCGCATCTATGGCGTGGCCCAACCGCTGCCACATGGAAGACACTCTCTGTCCTGGGTCCTCCTGCCCTCTGGCCGATGCCTGCCCCTCCGATGTCGAAGGCCCCAAGCCTTCATGGCTCCCACCATGATGCTGCTGCTGCTCTGCCTCTGCCCGTGCACTGCCTCCTGCTGCCTGCACATCCTCCGCCGGCTGGGGTGCAGTCGTAGATGTAGCCACCCCTGCTGGACGTCCGACTCCCGACTGTGGCAGGGATGCCTCCTCCACCAGCCTGGCCGCACTGTCAGAGGCAGCACCACAGGGCACCCAGGTGACTGATGGGTGGGTGGGAAGATGGCACAGAGGACGACTGGTGCGTAGGGGGTCCAGTTGAGGAGGGGGTCGGAGCAAGCCCCATCAGACGGAGGAATCGGGCCTGGGTGACCTGTCCCAGCAGGCTGACGTGGTCAACGAGCCATTCGAGATGACGTGCAGTCTCTCCATGAAAAGACTGCAGGTCACCTCGCATGGCCCGTTGACGCAACGCCACACCAGCCAGGACAGGCTCAACCCGGACCTGGATAGCCACGTCCGCAGGCAGAGGAAGGCCAGTTGACGTGAGCTCATCCCCTGCCTGAAAACAGGTCTGGACGTAGGCATCCCTGCTGGTGCAAGATGATGCAGGGACAGGATCGGGGACAGGATTGCACACAGGCACCTCCGTGGCGGCCTGTACTGCCTCCTGTCCCTGGTCCTGCACTGCACCACTAGCACCAGTGGGATCCCCACCTCCAGACCCCGTCTGTGGTGCTTGCACGGCCTCCTCCTCCACCAAACCCCCCACCAACCTGGATGATTCCGTGCCATCTTCCCCTGTTGGGCCCTGTGGGGTCCCAGCTGCCCCTTCTGCTGCCGAGAAGTCCAACTCCAACCTCCGCCTCTTGGACCTCCCCCGGCAGCTGCGGCCTGGGACGCGGCACCGGACTCCTCACTCCCCGACGAGATGACAACCTGGGAGGGGAGCCGGGCCTTGCGTCTCCGGCTGGCGGTCGGATCCCCGCTACTGTGCTCCACAGCACCTTCTCCGCCCTCTTCATCAGTTGACGCTGCAGACAGGGAGAAACAAAACACAGGCATCAGGGCACTGTACAATGGACACATACACACATGACAGTTGTACATGAGTGGCATTGGAAAACCTCAGACATGTCATCACAATCCCCAACACACATGTCATTGCAACTCGCACACATGAGCCATACCACAGCCATATCGAAACTGCCACCACCAGCCATACACATACAACAGCATGAGCAGGCAAAGGTGAGCCAGGCATCACATGCAACACAGGAAGTGCACCACACATGTACACACACCACCACACTTGCATGCATGTGTACACCTCTGCCAAGTGCCGCACTGTTCAGACGGGCATCCATGTCACATCTGCCAATCAGGCTTCCACATACCGCTGTCACATGCATCCATGTTGCATCACTGTTGCACCCTTGTCAAATACACACACATGCACATGTACACAGTGCTGATACATGCAGCCGAAAACAACATACATGCGTGACATCACGGACATGTCTACTTACATACACATTCATCCAAACATGTGTGCCCACACAACTGCATTTGACATGCAAGCCTACACACACAAGCACCATCCATGTCTCACACATCACAGCCCTCGCATGTGTCAGCCCCACGGCCCTGTACACCCCCACCCATACTCGACCCCATACAAACAGATGTGCAACCTGCACAATACTGAATAATCACCACGCGCACTGCTCACAATCAGGATGCATGTACACTCACCGCTCGACTCCAGACGGGTCTGCTTCTCTAGGACCTGGATGTGGAGCGCTGGGGATATGCGTTCCAGGACCCTCATCTGTTCTTCCGACAAGTGGCCCCGGCGCCCCTTGGCATCCGCTGCCTTCAAGAGGCGCCGGGCCTTGTTCAGGGTCCTGGACCTGAAGTCCTCCCAGCGCTTCCTGACATGTTGTAAGTCGCGGACTGCCACCCCCTCCGCGTTGATGGCAGTCACGATGTCAGTCCAGATCCGAGTCCGTCCTTCCTTGTCGGCGCGGGAACTTCCGAAGAGGGCATCATACTGCCCCAGGACTTGCTCCACCAGGACACCAACTTCGGTGGCACTGAAGCTGGTGCCCCTCTGCCTCTCTGGCCGGGGGTTGTCAGTGGTCACAGATGGTGTTTGCCCCGACATGACAACCGCAGAGGCAGGAGTGGGTGGGCAACTGGGTCCTGGGGCTGGGCTGTGGAGCGATGGAATCCCAGTCGGGAGTCTTCGGTACCAGCAGGGGTGGTCACAGCAACAGCACCCCTGGCTGATGTGCAGGCAGCAAATGGCAGTGCACGTGGGCAGCAGGCAGTCAGGCAGCAGCAGATGGCAGGTGGGAGCGTGCTTGGGGCTCTGGGGGGCAGTAGTTCGGCCTTCTGGGCAGGAGCGTGGTCTTCCGTGTGCATACGCGTGGCCAGCTTGATACGGAGTGATTTGGCACGTGAAAAATCTGCACGTCAGCGTGTAATTCGAGGAAAGGCCCTTAGCGCGTAAGCGCGTCTGCACGCATACGCATTTTCATTGGACAGAAGGCCCCTCAAGCGCAAGCGCCCCTGTGACGTGACGCGTACAGACGTGCATGCGCATTTCAGCGCGCGTGAAAAACTGCACGTCCGCGTGTAATACGAGGAAAGGGCCATGCGCGTAAGCGCGCGTGGAAACTGCACGTCCGCGTGTAAGCGTGTAATACGAGGAAAGGGCCATGCACGTATGCGCACGTGGAAACTGCACGTCCGCGTGTGATACAGGAAAGGGCTTATGCGCGTAAGTGACGTGACGCGCGTGCGTTTCCCTCAGCACGGGTTAAAGGTGAGCGGGCCCAGCAGTTCGCTGTACGTGCCTTTCGTGGAGACTGACGTGTGTTGCTGCTTCCTGTTGTTTCGCGCGCCATCACAACTTCACAGCTATCAAGGACGTATCTCTTCTTTTGGCGGGGGTATTGGCTACGCGTGTTTTTCTGCATCGCGCTAGTCAGACGGTGAGTCACACACGCTCTTTTTCCCACTGCGGGTGCCCCTGTGTATTGCACCCATTTTCGATGTCATAGTAGCCTGCGTGTCCCACGCGTACGCGTTATTCGTGTTACTGGGTGCCACCGCGTACTGCGGGAGGTTGAATCCACGCACGTAGGCTGCAGGGTTGCGTGCACGGTTTTACTGCAGTTTTGGGGTGCCTGAGCGTTGCGTGACCCGTCACCACATCACCGGGGTCACATACAGCCTTGCAGGTGCAGGGGGGCAGTTAACATCTTGCTTCCCACCCCCTTCACCCCAATTGCCCAGGTCAATTGTGGTGTACACCTCCCATTGGCACCACTCCATCTGTGCCAGCACTACTACATCTGTGCCATGGTTGGGAGGCCACCAAAGGTGAGGGGCGCCTCAGCTGGGCGTACTCCTCGTGGCGGGTGTGGTCGGGGACGTGGCCGTGGTGACCAGGGAGTAGGGGTACTCCAGGGTGTCCAGGGCAGCCACAGAGGGGGAAGAGGCAGGGGTGCGCCACTTGAGCACAATGTTGTGCCATGTGTCGGTGCAGACATGCCACCACCCCCTGTGGTTCCGGGGGATGCAGCTCCTGCATCTGGCACTGGCACCCATATGACCCGGCAGTCCGTTCCATCGACTGCCACGGGCCCAAGGGTGGTGGTAGCTGCAGGTGCAGCTGTGGACACCGCCACCCAGGCTCAGGGTCTGCCAGCGTAGGCTGCATTGGCACTTGAAGAGCCCTTGGTAGATCTCCAACAGGCCAGGGGGGAAACCATAGGGGCAGGCCGGGCTGCTCAGACCAAGACACGTGTCCCTGGGGCAGTCATGTCATCTGCTGCCCCGAACAGCCGGGTGTTGGCAAGTGCAGGGGCAGATGCACCCAACAGCACCCTGGTTGTGAGTCTGCCAACCAGGACCGTTGCGGCCAACCACCCTGCTACAGCTGATGTTGCTGCGCAGGGTCCATTAGTGGGCACCCAGCTGCCACTGACACAAGTCAGGCCTCTGGTCATCCCTCCACCTGCCACTCCCTTGGCTCAATCCACCGAACCCACTGGCCATGCTGGTCAGGGCGGCATTAGCCAGCCAGGGTCTGCGCCACAGTCCAAGAGAAGGAAGGTTGCACCTGCAGCACAGGCTGGGACCCCACACACAGCCACGACCTCCTGCACGTCGAGGAAGAAGCCTTTCTGTAAGCAGGAACTGGACTTCCTCGTGGACTACGTGCGGGGCCACAGCCGTGACATGCTAGTGGGTGCCAATAGTCAGACCACGGCTGCCCAACGTGACACTCACTGGAAGCATGTTGCGGAACATGTCAGTTCATTCGGCCATGAGGTCCGCACGGCGCAGGAGTGCAAAAAGCGTTGGAATGACATCAAGCGCAGCCTCAAATTACAACTTGACTCTGGTGACTGGCGGTGGGCCCTCACCAGAGGAGGAAGAACTCACTCCGCATGAGGCTCTCGTTGCGGAGTTCATACCACCTGAATTGGTCGAAGGAGTGGGAGAGAAGCTGGACTTTGATGCCCAGTCCAGTGAGTGTTGATGCGTGTTTGTTGAGGACGTGTGTGTTTCACTTGTGGGATGTGTTGTGCATGATTGCTGCTACATGTGACGTGTACATGGTTCTGATGTTTAAGTAATGCAATGCTACCGTCATGCATGTCTCCTCTGCCTGCATGCGGGACTCCATGTAGGCATGCTCCCTTGCCCCTCCTCCGCCACTCTGCACCCCAGTTCCACATTTGCACTGGTCTGCTCCAATCTTGCCAATGTGTAGTTTCTTGTTCATGTGTCCTGTGTAGATGCTAACTTCCAGCGTAGAATCTGCCAGACATATGCCATGTGGTACAGCCTTAGTACTCGATGCAGGGTATCTCACTTGTACTGTGCATGGATCAGATGTCCCGCAGGGACATAAGTGCCCATTCATGCTCCATGTGCATTGCACGCATGCCATATGTGTCCTTGACTGGATGATCACTGTAATATAAGTCCTTGGTTACATACATTGCCTGCCATCTCATCAGCCTTCCCATGTCAACTGTGCCTCAGTCCTGCGTTGCACACATGTTTAGGCTCTGACAATTTGTGTGGCTCACGGGCCTCAGCCTGTTCAATGGCCAATGACTCTGTCCAACTGTTGTTGTGTCTTCTTCACACGTGGGCGGCCTCCGGAGTTTCCATCATGTGTCCTGCCCACTGTCCCAGCATCATTTGCAGTGTTGTAATTTGAATCACATGAAGCTGTTGATGCCAGTCAACACTGCCTGTCAATACACAGGTGTATGGTCAGCCTTTTGATACCATGCTAGGCTTCTAGACATGGTACATATTGAATGCACAATGCACGTGATGTCTGATTTTGACATTGCACTGCCTTCACATTTCCTGGCACACACCATGTAGTGCTTGTACATGTAGGTAGTGAGTGGCGTACACATTTTCTGCACTGCATAGACCCACTTCCATGGAAACTGCCACCTTTCAACAGGTCTGATCACAGAAGCTATTCAAAGTAGACCCAGCATGCATGCCAGGTCATATGTTGTGTGTCACATGTCTGCCTGATGCCTTTGCTGTCGGTGTGTGTGTGTGTCGTGTGCTTCTGACATGTGTATTGACCTTTTCCTCTCTATTTTTCAGGTGATGACGCAATGGAGGCAGAGGATGGTGTTGTCATGCCAGACACAGGGTTGGTAACGCCACATCAACCCGGCACTAGTGGGGGTCGTGGGGTGGAAGGCCACGAAAACCCCCAAGTGCTGCAGTCCATCTTGTCTCTGGCTGCCTATGCTATGAGTCCAGCCTTGATGACGACTCTGACGTCCATGTTGAGTTGGATGACCATCAAGTCCATGTGTCAGGGGTGAGTGATTCTGATGTGGACACTCCTCTGTCTGCGACCCCTGCACTGAGGGATCAGACATTCTTGGTTCCTCCGCCCGTGGTGGATCGGGACGCAGGGTCACCCTCCACACCAGTCACTGATGTGCCTGGGACATCACGTCGACGGGGGCATGTAGTCGTGCAGCCGCAGGCGGTGCCAACACAGCGAGGACCCCCGGTCCTTGGGTCCCGCAGGGGTCAAGCCCGGCAACGCGGTCGCCGTGCGCAACCTCTGTATACTGAGTGGGAGCAAGACATGACTGCCAATTCCGAACGGCAGGGGGCAGCAATGGAGAACATCGCTGAGAGCATGGAGCGTGTGGCCCGATCTGTGCTCCCCACTGCTAGGCAGGTGCTTCTCCAGCAGCAGGCGGCACGGTCCACGGCCTGCTCGCTCAGGCTGGGCATGGCGGCCTCAGACAGGGCACGCCAGGCTGAAATGTCGTCTCTGAGTCAAGCAATTGCTTCTCACGCAGAGGCGCACATGGATGCCTTGAGGGAGGAGTATGCTTCCCTCAGATCCACTCTGGGTGTCCTTATGATGTCCCAGAGGCAGCGGGCAGAGGAGAGGTTTGCACACCTTGAGTGTACCATCTCGGCTGAGCTACAGGCTTGCCAGGAGGTGCAGCGGTTGTCCAGCCAGGCCTTGCAGGAGGAACTCCGTGTTACATGTGCTACCTTGCAAGAGGAAGCACGTGTATCACGGGAGGTTCTGCATGCAGACCTACGTCACATCGCCACACAGAACCAGGCTCACCCATCCGGCAGACTTGCTGCCGACGAGGGGCAAGCTGCGGCTAGGCGTGGCCAGGCTAATGTGCCACGTCCTCCTTTCCAGGATGAGCCAGACTCGGACGACCATCTATCTCCCACATAGGTCGTGCTGTGCAGGCGTTGAGCCCATGGAGGTTTTGTTTTTGGCTCAGCATCATCGCATGTGGATGTTGAGCAGCACCCTGTACCTCCCCCCTCCTGGGTGCCTCCCCTCCCCCCCGGGTCGTATGTGGCCATTTTTGATTTTTCTTTTAGTTTAGTTAGTTAAGTTTCAGTTTGATAGTTAGTTTAAATAGGTAATGTAGGTTTTCCATAGTTAGTGTAATTAGTTAATAGTTGATTTAGTTTAAAATTGCTAGTCTATTGTGCTATCATGTGACGGTGCGGTGCTTTGTGGCTTTTGAAGGCATCCACTGTCTGTTCCAGCTGGGCCCTTCATGGTTGTCTTGTGTATGTGTTTGCTGCTTGGGTTCCTTGACTCACATATGCCACTCCTGCCTCCCTTACCCATGGGCTTGCAAGGATGGTTCGGCGTTACAGCATTTTACACAAGGGCATTGCACTGTCATATCTCTGGCATGTCTGGTGCTGTGTGACTTGTGTTGACACCCCTAGTGGGGATGATTTAGGTGTCATTGTCCACTGTTCAGCTTTTGCTAGATGGGGTGTGTCATGATTAATGTGGACATTGATTGCTATGCATTGTGTAGTATGTTTCATTTCTTTCCTGTACATGTGCTTGTTGCAAACACTTTGTAGGTGAAAGACGGACTGATGGTGTGATTTGTGATGTGACTCTCTGACATGGTCAAGTAATGAGATGCCTGATGAGACACACACAGATGACTTTGAAGCTTTAATCATGTGTTTCATGTCCTTTCTGCAGGGGGATGAGCCTCCAGAGCACCTTTGCCAGCAGACATGTCCCATTGGACGACGGAATTCTGGACCCGTTTGTTGGTGCCCACATGCACATGTGTGCAGAAGCAGAGGCACAGTGATTGCAGACCCACATCCTAGAACTGCTGACATGTTCCAAGGAACTCAAGGCAAGGTGAGCATCACAGGGGGGCCACGACACAGCAAAGCTTGCACCAGGCGAGTTGCACATGCAGGCTTAGTCACAGCACTGAGGGTGAGCTTAGACAAATATTGGTGTTGAAGCACACAATGCAGCTCAGATGTGTTTGTGGACTGATGGCTGCTGATAGTAGGGTTGTCTGGGACACATGCAGGGGCAGTGGCACATACCCTCCGGTACACCAAGGTCCATTGAGGCACTTGTATCTTGTATCAACCATGTAGCCTTCCGAGACATGGAAAGGGGCAGCTCACAGGGACATGCAGCAAAGGACATACTCGGGTGCAGTGCATGTCTTTTCCACGTACTTCATGTTAAATGCACTGCCAACTTTGTTTCGGTCATGGTGGTACGCAACTTGCTCTGTAGTCATGGCTTGCTACATGGGTCTGTCTGCTTACCCAGGGAACATTGCATGTTGTGTGAATTGTGACACATTGGTGTTCCATTTGCCACGCACCCAGCAGCGGCTGCCTTACTGCATTGACTGTGTATGACCCGTCACAGGGGTGATGTTATATATGGGTACGAAGCATCAACCACATATTGTCTGTTTGTAGAGTAGTCTGTTGCTATGGGGCATGTTTGGTGTTGTGTTTTTGTGCAATTGGCACATACAGGTTGTTGACTGTGTCTCTCTTTGCAGCATTGCAGTGCTCCTGTAACCGGACCTGAGAGTGCGCAGGCAGGAGGCCAGCACTCAAAACCAGAGCTAAGTGTCTTGTTGTTTTTCTTACAAACTGCTCTGCATAGGCTTGCTGGGGAGTGTAATGATGCATGGATGTATGTGTGGTTCAATTTGGTATATTATTTTCTCCCTAATCACCCGTGATCTTATGCAATTTCGAAACCTGTACCCTCTACCTGGTGTTCCTGCTTCCCGTGCCTATCCAAGCAACGTTCCCTGACCCTCTTTCCCCACTGGGGTTGCGGATGCCTGTGTAAGCCCCGAACTTGCAGGCGCCAAAACACTAGAGGGGGTGGTTGGTTCATACCACTCCTGAGCCTGGACTACAGAAGGCCATGACAATGATGTCCAAGTCTGTTTGGATTGTTTATGTGTTCATGCAGGTTGTACATTTTCGTGCATTCCCTAGTTTCATGTGTCATTCCTCCTCCCCTCTCCTGCCGCTCATTCCAGTCATCCAGTGTGTCAACACCTGTCCCGACTGCATATCCCTGAACCTCCTTCCCCACCAGGGTCTCAGGGGCCTGTGTGAGTTTGACCTTGCAGGCACCCGGGACATGGTGGGGGTGGTTGTTTCGTGACACTCCTGCGCCTGTACAGGGGACCTCTGACAGTACACATCCATTCATGGTGCATCATCCTATGTCATGTACCACACATGTCTCACATCCTGTCGTGACATTGTTTTGCTGTGCTACCTTGGTTGTTGCATCAATGTGGTAGTACTTGGCCTTTGTGAGGTACTGCTACGTCAAGTCATCTACTGGAGGGTGTTCGGGTTCGTTTTTATGCCTTGGATTTTGGGATTTTGTAAATGAGTGTGGATTCTGAGGGTTCAGGCATCTTTTTACACACAAGGTGGGAGATGGTGACGAAGGGTAAAGGTGATCCTGTGGCCAGGTGGAATTGAGGTTTGGAGGCTCCATGACCAGGTGCAGTTGTTCAGTGGGTCATGGTCATTTGTGAGGGAGGGGGGGTTGTTGATGATAGTTGCCTTGCCCTGCAGTGTGATGGGAACTCTGACATAGTAATGGTGGTATCCCATGTACATGTTGTGTTCTGCCGATCAATGCCTGTTCATGTGTTGTGTTTTCCTTTCAGGTGCGAGGGGATAGTTGTGGTTTGACATGCTGGGGTGTAAACATGGTGGATGTTCACATGTGATGTGTAGGGAACACTGATGGTCACTTGAGTGCACATGCATATGTGGAGTGCATGTCCTTGCAGAACCACACACTTGCACTCTGATGCAGTACATGTACTCCCACCCTTGCATATCCACGTGTACACTGTTTGCATTCTGGTGCCCACTGTGTCCCGGCAGCACATGTTCTGTGACCGATCATGGATCCAGTACATGCCTAATTTGATGTTTGACGTGGTCTGTCACTTAGATGTGATGCTCAGGGTGTGCATCAGACACAATGGCTGTTCACTGTGCTGTGCGCTGAGCAGTGTGATGCAGGAGTAGGACACTGCACACATGAGCTGCAGTGTGGATTTTGCAATGCATAATGTGCATGTAGACAGGCATTCATTGTGATGTTACGTCTACGACTGTTGTAATGCATTTGGAAATGACTTATTTTGGGTGGGAGGTTGTTGGTCTGTCATTTCATCTGATTCCGGGTCAGGCAGCAGTGTCCGATGCCACTGTGCATTTAGGACATGGCAATGTGTACCTTATCGTTACTGCATTGGTGTATGGGTATTGCGTGCCATGTCATGTTGATGTTTGGGAGGGTTTGAGTGACATGACAGTGATGGCCATGGCCTGGTTTGCAGGTGTGTGTGATGCACACCTTGCATGTCCGTGTCATCCGCTTCTCAGAGCAACTAGCTGGGGGTAGATTTCTCTCTGCAGCAGGGCCCTCCCCTGGAACAGACTTCCGGCCTGACTTGAAATTGAGGGGAATAATCTCCAGTTCTGGAAGCACCTCAAGACCTTCCTCTTTGCTTCTGCTTACTGTCTGCCTCTCCCTTGCAGGATTCTCCACTGGAACTGCACAGGAGCTGCAACTGGGCCACTCTCACCGACCTCGGTCCCTGGCCCAGCCACTCTCCACTTGCACTGCCTCCCTGGCAACCCCTGCACTGCAGTACTGTCTCTCTATCCCTACAGCCCTCCCTTCCCAGCACTTGTCTGCACTTACCTTTGTAGTTGCCACCAGGCGACCTATGTATTATTTTTTTGGGCTACTTCCCCTGTACTGGACTCCCCCCCACCCTTCCCCTTGCACTTTTCCCACTCCTCCTACCCCTGCACTTGCACGATCCCAATGACACCTGGCCTAGTAGTACCGTTCTCTGTGTTCCCTTGTTCCCCCCTCCCTGCCTCATTGCGCCTTGGAATACTTGTGTATGGCCCATATCATGTCATATGTCATATGTGTGCCTTTTGGTCACACAGGATTGCTTGTGTTTAAGTAGCTAGGGATGCAGACGATGTGGCACTTCCATGGCAACAATCTCAGGGTGGTAAGGTTGTGACAGTTGACTGTCTCTTTGTCATCATCGATTGTCACCTGGTATGTGCCAGGCCTGTGTGCACTCCGCAGGGGTGGGAGTTTAGGTGAAAAATTTGGCCACAAGCTGGGTCCGGGCTTCCTCGCCACGTGCCCTGTCCCATCCCTCCCATGGGCAGCGCCTGTGGTTGGGGATGTGGGGGCACCACCATGTCCACCGGGACGCCCTGCTTTGTTGCAACATTGTGCAGGACACATGCTGCCACAATGATCCTGCACACTACTGGTGGTGCATAGAGTAGTTGCCCACCAGAGCGGTCAAGGGAGCGGAAACGTGACTTGAGCACTCCGAATGTGCGCTCCACTATGCCCCTGGTTGCAATAAGGGCGGCGTTGTATCTTACCTGGGGTGGTGTGGTGGGGTTCCGGATTGGCGTCATCATGTGGTTGCTCAGAGGGTAGGCACTGTCCCCTGGGGAGATGATAATAGTTGAGATTGTTAGGGTTTGGGTATTTGTCTGTGTGTGACTTGCACGCATGTGCAAGGGCATTTGTACTGACCTAGGAGCCATGTGTCGCCATGCTGCCCAGCTTCCAGGGCCCGGCTCAGGGCGGACATTCTGTATATGAAACTGTCATGGGTGGAGCCAGGGTAGTTTGCATAGACAGAGGTGATGATTCCCTTTGCATCACATACCACCTGTACATTGATGGAATGCCAGTGCTTGCGGTTTCGTTAGATGTGCTCAATGGCCCTAGGTGGACGTAGGGCCACATGGGTGCAATCTATGGCACCGAGCACTTAAGGGAAGTGTGCCACCCTGAAAAAATCCAGGACAACGGCCTGCCTTTCTGCGGGTGTTCTGGGCATGTATATGTGCCCGCGGACTGAGGGGCGCGCTGTCATGATTGCCAGTACCTGGTGTAGGCAGCGTGACTGCGTGGCCTGTGGGACCCCCCACTGTGGCAGTGGTACGCTGAAATGACCCAGTGGCCAAAAAATGCAGGACATTTAGCAGCTTCTCCAAGGGGCTCAATGCTTGGGAGCAAAGGGTGGGGGATGTGAGGTCATCTTCCCACTCCCTGACCAGGTCTAGGATGATATGGGGTGGAAACCTATACCTGCCATAGACCTGGTCGTCAGGCATCCCAAAAAGGCTTGTCCGTGGTGCGAAAATGCGTGCCCTGGCTATTCTCCTCCTCCTGCGGTGTCCCACGATCAGTGCAGCGACAAATGGGGCATTCATCGTAGCTGTATATACGCGTTTGTTGTTTGTGCGCACTTTTATGCTGTGCGCGGGGACGCTTCCGCCTGCCTTCGTGTGGCAGACGCGTTGACGCCTGTGCACATCTTTTGCCGTGCGCGGGTTTCCCATATTCGGATACGGTCCGAGTGTCATCGCGTGTGATCGGAGGGGAGTGTGCGTACACGCAACTGGCCTGGGTACGTGTGTTTCAGGGTGCGCGGGAAGTTCCACACGCGATTAGCCTGGGTACGTGTGTTCCGGGGTGCCGGGAACTTTCACACGCCTTTGGTGGTAATCCACGTGTGTTCTGTCATCACGTGCAATGAGGGAAACACCTGCGCGCGTCACGTCACAGATGCGCTCACGCGCTAAGGGCCTTTGGTCCAATGAAATCGCATATGCGTGCTGCCGTGCATACGCGATAAGGCCCTTTCCTCGTATTACACGCGGACGTGCAGCTTTTCACGCGCGCTGAAATGCGCATGCACGTCTGTACGCGTCACGTCACAGGGGCGCTTGCGCTTGAGGGGCCTTCTGTCCAATAAAAATGCGTATGCGTGCAGACGCGCTTACGCGCTAAGGGCCTTTCCTCGAATTACACGCTGACATGCAGATTTTTCACGTGCCAAATCACTCCGTATCAAGCTGGCCACGCGTATGCACACGGAAGACCACGCTCCTGCCCAGAAGGCCGAACTACTGCCCCACAGAGCCCCGAGCACGCTCCCACCTGCCATCTGCTGCTACCTGACTGCCTGCTGCCCACGTGCACTGCCATTTGACCACCGCTGCTGGTACCGAAGACTCCCGACTGGGATTCCATCGCTCCACAGCCCAGCCCCAGCACCCAGTTGCCCACCCACTCCTGCCTCTGGGGTTGTCATGTCGGGGCAAACACCATCTGTGACCACTGACAACCCCCGGCCAGAGAGGCAGAGGGGCACCAGCTTCAGTGCCACCGAAGTTGGTGTCCTGGTGGAGCAAGTCCTGGGGCAGTATGATGCCCTCTTCGGAAGTTCCTGCGCCAACAAGAAAGGACGGACTCGGATCTGGACTGACATTGCGACTGCCATCAACGCGGAGGGGGTGGCAGTCCGCGACTTACAACATGTCAGGAAGCGCTGGGAGGACTTCAGGTCCAGGACCCTGAACAAGGCCCGGCGCCTCTTGAAGGCAGCGGATGCCAAGGGGCGCCGGGGCCACTTGTCGGAAGAACAGATGAGGGTCCTGGAACGCATATCCCCAGCGCTCCACGTCCAGGTCCTAGAGAAGATCTGGAGTCGAGCGTTGAGTGTACATGCATCCTGATTGTGAGCAGTGTGTGTGGTGATTATTCAGTATTGTGCAGGTTGCACATCTGTTTGTATGGGGTCGAGAATGGGTGGGGGTGTACAGGGCCGTGGGGCTGACACATGCGAGGGCTGTGATGTGTGAGACATGGATGGTGCTTGTGTGTGTAGGCTTGCATGCCAAATGCAGTTGTGTGGGCACACATGTTTGGATGAATGTGTATGTAAGTAGACATGTCCATGATGTCACGCATGTATGTTGTTTTCGGCTGCATGTATCAGCACTGTGTACATGTGCATGTGTGTGTATTTGACAAGGGTGCAACAGTGATGCAACATGGATGCATGTGACAGCGGTATGTGGAAGCCTGATTGGCAGATGTGACATGGATGCCCGTCTGAACAGTGCGACACTTGGCAGAGGCGTACACATGCATGCAAGTGTGGTGGTGTGTGTACATGTGTGGTGCACTTCCTGTGTTGCATGTGATGTCTGGCTCACCTTTGCCTGCTCATGCTGTTGTATGTGTATGGATGGTGGTGGCAGTTGCGATATGGATGTGGTATGGCTCATGTGTGCGAGTTGCAATGACATGTGTGTTGGGGATTGTGATGACATGTCTGAGGTTTGCCAATGCCACTCATGTACAACTGTCATGTGTGTATGTGTCCATTGTACAGTGCCCTGATGCCTGTGTTTTGTTTCTCCCTGTCTGCAGCGTCAACTGATGAAGAGGGCGGAGAAGGTGCTGTGGAGCACAGCGGCGGGGATCCGACCGCCAGCCGGAGACGCAAGGCCCGGCTCCCCTCCCAGGTTGTCATCTCGTCGGGGAGTGAGGAGTCCGGTGCCGCGTCCCAGGCTGCAGCTGCCGGGGGGAGGTCCAAGAGGCGGAGGTTGGAGTTGGACTCCTCGGCAGCAGAAGGGGCAGCTGGGACCCCACAGGGCCCAACAGGGGAAGATGGCACGGAGTCATCCAGGTTGGTGGGGGGTTTGGTGGAGGAGGAGGCCGTGCAAGCACCACAGACGGCGTCTGGAGGTGGGGATCCCACTGGTGCTAGTGGTGCAGTGCAGGACCAGGGACAGGAGGCAGCACAGGCCGCCGCGGAGGTGCCTGTGTGCAATCCTGTCCCCGATCCTGTCCCTGCATCATCTTGCACCAGCAGGGATGCCTACGTCCAGACCCGTTTTCAGGCAGGGGATGAGCTCACGTCAACTGGCCTTCATCTGCTTGCGGACGTGGCTATCCAGGTCCAGGTTGAGCCTGTCCTGGCTGGTGTGGCGTTGCGTCAACGGGCCATGCGAGGTGACCTGCAGTCTTTTCATGGAGAGACAGGTCACCCAGGCCGGATTCCTCCGTCTGATGGGGCTTGCTCCGACCCCCTCCTCAACTGGACCCCCTACGCGCCAGTCGTCCTCTGTGCCATCTTCCCACCCACCCATCAGTCACCTGGGTGCCCTCTGGTGCTGCCTCGGACGGTGCGGCCAGGCTGGTGGAGGAGGCATCCCTGCCACAGTCGGGAGTCGGACGTCCAGCAGGGGTGGCCACATCTACGACTGCACCCCAGCCGGCGGAGGATGTGCAGGCAGCAGGAGGCAGTGCACGGGCAGAGGCAGAGCAGCAGCAGCAACATGGTGGGAGCCATGAAGGCTCAGGGCCTTCGACATCGGAGGAGCAGGCATCGGCCGGAGGGCAGGAGGACCCAGGACAGAGAGTGTCTTCCGTGTGGCAGCGGTTGGGCCACGCCATAGATGCGGAGCGGCAGCGGGCGGAAGAGACACGGCTCACAATGGTCAGGGCGGAGAACTCCATGCGGAGGGCCCTGAGGTGGGCCGAGTGCCTCGAGGCAATCCGCAGGGGTTTGGAGGTGGACACGGCGACGGCCCTGCGGACCCTCAGGGCCATGGAGGAGGACCACCTCCGGGACATTGAGGAGGAGTTCGATGATGCCCTGGCCCGTAACATCCACAAGTGAGCCGTGAAACTAGCCCGCTGCCCTTGTACATAGTTTCTAGGTAGTGTTAGGTTTCATTTTTGTTTTTATTTTATTTGGACCTTTTGTATATAGTTTTTTTTATTAGTTAGTGTAGTTAGATAGGTTTCCTTTATTTTGTTGGGATAATGGACCCTGGATTGTTCCCATGTACATAGTTGACAGTTGGTTTGTATTTTATTTTTCTATTTTTGACCATGGAGCAATGGCTTTCTTTTTCATTTACCATTGGATTTTGTTTTGTGGACATCGACTTTGGACATTACTTTGGATTTTTATTTTTGGTTTTGGTTTTTTTGACAGACATGATTCTTTTCATTTTTGTACATTCACGTTTCTGTTTCTTCTTTTTTTATTCTACTGATGTTTCCTTTAATACATATTATTTTTGGTGAACTTCAATGTGTGGTATCTCATTGGTTTCATGCTTTTCATGATATGTGTTTTGAGATTCACTGACACCCATTGGGTGTATGTGAGGGAAATGTGTTTGTTTCGGAACTTGCAATCGGTGTTCTGTGATGTAATTGCAAATTATGAGTGGGTGGATGCAATACTCGGGTGGGTGTTTTGCATTTGGAGGCTGACCATAGGGACCAGGGATCTAGATTGTGATGACATGTTGGATGGGGAACATGAGTTGCACATGGGTGGGGGCCTGCTGGCAGGTGCCCCACAGTGCTGGGGGGTGGGGGTGGTGGGGAACATGAGTTGGACATGGGTGGGGGCCTGCTGGCAGGTGCCCCACAGTGCCGGGGGGTGGGGGTGGTGGGTAACATGAGTTGGACATGGGTGGGGGCCTGCTGGCAGGTGCCCCTGGTGACTGGGGGGTGGGGGTGGTGGGAGACATGGGTGGGGGCCTGGTGGAGGCTGCCCCTGGTGGCTGGGGGGTGGGGTGGTGGGAGACATGGATGGGGGCCTGGTGGTGGGTGCCCCTGCACTGCTGGGGGGGTGGGGGTGGTGTGAGACATGGGTGGGTGCCTGGTGGAGGCTGCCCCTGGTGGCTGGGGGGTGGGGGTGGTGGGGAACATGAGTTGGACATGGGTGGGGCCTGCTGGCAGGTGCCCCACAGTGCTGGGGGGTGGGGGTGGTGGGGAACATGAGTTGGACATGGGTGGGGGCCTGCTGGCAGGTGCCCCACAGTGCTGGGTGGTGGGGTTGGTGGGGAACATGAGTTGGACATGGGTGGGGGCCTGCTGGCAGGTGCCCCTGGTGACTGGGGGGTGGGGGTGGTGGGAGACATGGTTGGGGGCCTGGTGGAGGCTGACCCTGGTGGCTGGGGGGTGGGGGTGGTGGGAGACATGGGTGGGGGCCTGGTGGTGGGTGCCCCTGCACTGCTGGGGGGGTGGGGGTGGTGTGAGACATGGGTGGGTGCCTGGTGGAGGCTGCCCCTGGTGGCTGGGGGGTGGGGTGGTGGGGAACATGAGTTGGACATGGGTGGGGGCCTGCTGGCAGGTGCCCCTGGTGACTGGGGGGTGGGGGTGGTGGGAGACATGGGTGGGGGGCTGGTGGAGGCTGCCCCTGGTGGCTGGGGGGTGGGGGTGGTGGGAGACATGGGTGGGGACCTGTGGTGGGTGACCCTGCACTGCTGGGGGGGGTGGGGGTGGTGTGAGACATGAGTGGGGGCCTGGTGGTGGGTGCCCCTGCACTGCTGGGGATGGGGGTGGTGGGAGACATGGGTGGGGGCCTGGTGGTGGGTGCCCCTGCACTGCTGGGGGGTGGGGGTGGTGGGAGACATGGGTGGGGGCCTGGTGGTGGGTGCCCCTGCACTGCTGGGGGGTGGTGTGAGACATGGGTGGATGCCTGGTGGAGGCTGCCCCTGGTGGCTGGGGGGTGGGGGTGGTGGGGAACATGAGTTGGACATGGGTGGGGGCCTGCTGGCAGGTGCCCCACAGTGCTGGGGGGTGGGGGTGGTGGGGAACATGAGTTGTACATGGGTGGGGGCCTGCTGGCAGGTGCCCCACAGTGCTGGGGGGTGGGGTGGTGGGGAACATGAGTTGGACATGGGTGGGGGCCTGCTGGCAGGTGCCCCACAGTGCTGGGGGGTGGGGGTGGTGGGGAACATGAGTTGGACATGGGTGGGGGCCTGCTGGCAGGTGCCCCACAGTGCTGGGGGGTGGGGGTGGTGGGGAACATGAGTTGGACATGGGTGGGGGCCTGTTGGCAGGTGCCCCTGGTGACTGGTGGGTGGGGGTGGTGGGAGACATGGTTGGGGGCCTGGTGGAGGCTCCCCCTGGTGGCTGGGGGGTGGGGGTGGTGGGAGACATGGGTGGGGGCCTGGTGGTGGGTGCCCCTGCACTGCTGGGGGGGTGGGGGTGGTGTGAGATATGGGTGGGTGCCTGGTGGAGGCTGCCCCTGGTGGCTGGGGGTGGGGTTGGTGGGGAACATGAGTTGGACATGGGTGGGGGCCTGCTGGCAGGTGCCCCTGGTGACTGGGGGGTGGGGGTGGTGGGAGACATAGGTGGGGGGCTGGTGGAGGCTGCCCCTGGTGGCTGGGGGGTGGGGGTGGTGGGAGACATGGGTGGGGGCCTGGTGGTGGGTGCCCCTGCACTGCTGGGGGGGTGGGGGTGGTGTGAGACATGGGTGGGGGCCTGGTGGTGGGTGCCCCTGCACTGCTGGGGGTGGGGGTGGTGGGAGACATGGGTTGGGGCCTGGTGGTGGGTGCCCCTGCACTGCTGGGGGGTGGGGGTGGTGGGAGACATGGGTGGGGGCCTGGTGGTGGGTGCCCCTGCACTGCTGGGGGGTGGGGGTGGTGTGAGACATAGGTGGGTGCCTGGTGGAGGCTGCCCCTGGTGGCTGGGGGGTGGGGGTGGTGGGGAACATGAGTTGGACATGGGTGGGGGCCTGCTGGCAGGTGCCCCACAGTGCTGGGGGGTGGGGGTGGTGGGGAACATGAGTTGTACATGGGTGGGGGCCTGCTGGCAGGTGCCCCACAGTGCTGGGGGGTGGGGGTGGTGGGGAACATGAGTTGGACATGGGTGGGGGCCTGCTGGCAGGTGCCCCACAGTGCTGGGGGGTGGGGGTGGTGGGGAACATGAGTTGGACATGGGTGGGGGCCTGCTGGCAGGTGCCCCACAGTGCTGGGGGGTGGGGGCGGTGGGGAACATGAGTTGGACATGGGTGGGGGCCTGCTGGCAGGTGCCCCACAGTGCTGGGGGGTGGGGGTGGTGGGGGAACATGAGTTGGACATGGGTGGGGGCCTGCTGGCAGGTGCCCCACAGTGCTGGGGGGTGGGCGTGGTGGGGAACATGAGTTGGACATGGGTGGGGGCCTGCTGGCAGGTGCCCCTGGTGACTGGGGGGTGGGGGTGGTGGGAGACATGGGTGGGGGCCTGGTGGAGGCTGCCCCTGGTGGCTGGGGGGTGAGGGTGGTGGGAGACATGGGTAGGGGCCTGATGGTGGGTGCCCCTGCACTGCTGGGGGGGTGGAGGTGGTGTGAGACATGGGTGGGTGCCTGGTGGAGGCTGCCCCTGGTGGCTGGGGGGTGGGGGTGGTGGGGAACATGAGTTGGCCATGGGTGGGGGCCTGCTGGCAGGTGCCCCACAGTGCTGGGGGGTGGGGGTAGTGGGGAACATGAGTTGGACAAGGGTGGGGGCCTGCTGGCAGGTGCCCCACAGTGCTGGGGGGTGGGGGTGGTGGGGAACATGAGTTGGACATGGGTGGGGGCCTGCTGGCAGGTGCCCCACAGTGCTGGGGGGTGGTGGCGGTGGGGAACATGAGTTGGACATGGGTGGGGGCCTGCTGGCAGGTGCCCCACAGTGCTGGGGGGTGGGGGTGGTGGGGAATATGAGTTGGACATGGGTGGGGGCCTGCTGGCAGGTGCCCCACAGTGCTGGGGGGTGGGGGCGGTGGGGAACATGAGTTGGACATGGGTGGGGGCCTGCTGGCAGGTGCCCCACAGTGCTGGGGGGTGGGGGTGGTGGGGAACATGAGTTGGACATGGGTGGGGGCCTGCTGGCAGGTGCCCCTGGTGACTGGGTGGTGGGGGTGGTGGGAGACATGGGTGGGGGCCTGGTGGAGGCTGCCCCTGGTGGCTGGGGGGTGGGGGTGGTGGGAGACATGGGTGGGGGCCTGATGGTGGGTGCCCCTGCACTGCTGGGGGGGTGGAGGTGGTGTGAGACATGGGTGGGTGCCTGGTGGAGGCTGCCCCTGGTGGCTGGGGGGTGGTGGGGAACATGAGTTGGACATGGGTGGGGGCCTGCTGGCAGGTGCCCCACAGTGCTGGGGGGTGGGGGTGGTGGGGAACATGAGTTGGACATGGGTGGGGGCCTACTGGCAGGTGCCCCTGGTGACTGGGGGTGGGGGTGGTGGGAGACATGGGTGGGGGCCTGGTGAAGGCTGCCCCTGGTGGCTGGGGGGTGGGGGTGGTGTGAGACATGGGTGGGTGCCTGGTGGAGGCTGCCCCTGGTGGCTGGGGGGCGGGGGTGGTGGGAGACATGGGTGGGGGCCTGGTGGTGGGTGCCCCTGCACTGCTGGGGGGTGGGGGTGGTGGGAGACATGGGTGGGTGCCTGGTGGAGGCTGCCCCTGGTGACTGGGGGGTGGGGTGGTGGGGAACATGAGTTGGACATGGGTGGGGGCCTGCTGGCAGGTGCCCCACAGTGCTGGGGGGTGGGGGTGGTGGGGAACATGAGTTGGACATGGGTGGGGGCCTGCTGGCAGGTGCCCCACAGTGCTGGGGGGTGGGGGTGGTGGGGAACATGAGTTGGACATGGGTGGGGGCCTGCTGGCAGGTGCCCCACAGTGCTGGGGGGTGGGGGTGGTGGGAGACATGAGTTGGACATGGGTGGGTGCCTTCTGGCAGGTGCCCCACAGTGCTGGGGGGTGGGGGTGGTGGGAGACATGGGTGGGGGCCTGGTGGAGGCTGCCCCTGCACTGCTGGGGGGTGGGGGTGGTGGGAGACATGGGGGGGCCTGGTGGAGGCTGCCCCTGCACTGCTGGCGGGTGGGGATGGTGTGAGACATGGGTGTGGGCCTGGTGGATGCTGCCCCTGGTGGCTGGGGGGTGGGGGTGGTGGGAGACATGGGTAGGGGCCTGGTGGAGGCTGCCCCTGGTGGCTGGGGGGTGGGGGTGGTGGGAGACATGGGTGGGGGCCTTGTGGTGGGTGCCCCTGCACTGCTGGGGGTTGGGGGTGGTGTGAGACATGGGTGGGTGCCTGGTGGAGGCTGCCCCTGGTGGCTGGGGGGTGGGGGTGGTGGGGAACATGAGTTGGACATGGGTGGGGGCCTGCTGGCAGGTGCCCCACAGTGCTGGGGGGTGGGGGTGGTGGGGAACATGAGTTGGACATGGGTGGGGGCCTGCTGGCAGGTGCCCCACAGTGCTGGGGGGTGGGGGTGGTGGGGAACATGAGTTGGACATGGGTGGGGGCCTGGTGGAGGCTGCCCCTGGTGGCTGGGGGTGCAGGGGGACATGCGTTGGTGGGCAGTAGTGCAAGTTGACATGTGGGTTGGCTGGGGGGCATGGCCATGGTGGGTGGGGTGCCTGTAGGACATGTGCAGGGTAGGCCCCTGTGGTGTGAGCCACCTGCAGGGGCCGTGGAGGGTGTAGAGGGAACACCTGGGAGGGCCCACACGTGCAATTCACGTGTGGTGCTCCCCGCGCACCCCTGTAATACACGTACCCTGCTGGAATCGCGTGTGTAACTTCCCATGCACCCTGAAATACACGTGCCCTGCTGATATCGCGTGTGGAACTTCACGCGCACCCCTGGAATACACGTTCCCTGCGGAAATCGCGTGTGTATCTTCCCCTGCACCCTGAAATACACGTGCCCTGCTGATATCATGTGTGGAACTTCCCGCGCACCCCTGAGATACGCGTACCCTGCTCGCACGGGCCCAATCGCATGTGGAAATTCCCGCGCACCCCTGAACTACACGTACCCTGCGGAAATCGCGTGTGTAACTTCCCCTGCACCCTGAAATACACGTACCCTGCTGATATCGCGTGTGGAACTTCACGCACACCCCGAAATACACGTACACTGATGGAATCGCGTGTGGAACTTCCCGCGCACCCCTGAGATACACGTACCCTGCTCGCACGGGCCCAATCGCGTGTGGAAATTCCCGCGCACCCCTGAAATACACGTACCATGATGAAATCACGTGTGGAACTTCCAGCGCACCCCTGAAATACGCGTACCCTGCTCGCAGGGCCAATTGCGTGAGGTACTTCCCGCACACCCCAGTGATACACGTAGCCGCTTGCTGTGCTGGTACAGGGTTAGCGCAGCCCTTTGCGCTGGATTGGGTATATTGATGCCTTTTCCCTGCGCGGGAGGCGTTCTTGGGGGCGTAACTGGCGCTGCTGCAGGGTCGCTGCGCCACTGTGCGCCACGGCTGGTTTTGGTGGCTGGAATCCATGAATACGCTGTGCGCGGAAATGGATTTCGGCACACGCGGCTGGCGCAGGGATTCGCACGCGCACACCGTGCGCCAGCCGCGTGCGCCACTTGTGCGCTGAATTCTATGAATTACCCCCTAAATGTTTTAACTCTAGCATGTACTAAGTCAAATGCCCACTCATGCTGTTGTAAGAGTCTAATCTAAAAATCCATGTTTCTGAGTGTGCAACCTAAACATGCTGCAATGCCTCAACATATTAGACTAGCATAAAACGTAACATCCACACTTGCTCATTATTCTAAAAGTGCATGTTGCTAGTAGGTACCCTTCAACAGCTGCAAATCCTTCAAACGTTTAAAGCACACACACCCTGGCAATAAATGTCGGCAATAAATGTCTTCTAATGCGCATTGCATGCAAAATGACTTAATAACGTTGGCGTTGTATATTCACAGGATGCAACTTCAACCTGAAATTCCTCCATATATTATACTAACATTGCTGACATAAATCATCCACACCACAACACAGCACATCCAACTTTCAGATTAAAGCATATCCCCTTACAGCGTATCCAAAAATGTATGCTGCCCTTCAGGCCAATCCTGAACCTATGCATCGTTGACCTAACTACATCGACACAGATAATTGTAGTAAATACAATTATTTCACACAAATGATAAGCGGATATCCCAATGGTCCAAATAACTTGAAATGGAGTTAAGCATTCACATATGAAAATATCACAATAATGCCACTTTGACTGAAAATTCTATCGGCACAGCCTATATTACGGCCCTCAAGATATCGCTGGAGACACCATTGTAGTAGCTTCCCACAACAGTGCACATGTTGTGGGCACAACCAAAATACTTTAAAATGCTATAGCTAAACACTAATTATTACCAAACATGGCAGCAGCTTAGCCAGCAAAACCCATCTGTGTCACAAATCAAGCACCGCTGTCACTGTTAATGTGGCGGCATTAAGCTCCCATGGGAGTAGATTGCACAGAGAACTACCTCGAAGCTACCTCCATTTACCTAAATGATGTATTGTATACTGTATACTCCATCCCTTGTAGATGTAAATTTAATTTCTGATTTCCGGATTACTCCAACCCAAAACAATTTCCTGGTCACCCAGGGGCACGTCATAGGGTGCTTTTTTCTAGTGTTTGGCTCATCCTTCTCCGAGCCGGCAGCATCCCAGAACGGATGATGCCACACATGAATGGAATTCGATATCATTGCGGGCTGCGGGCTACATTCGGAGGATCGCCAGAACCTCCAGCCACACAATTGACATCATCAATGTCCCACTTACAGGTGAGCACAAAGATGCTCCATGCCCCAACCATTGCCCTGACCAGGCACACAATGTGGCGAGACCACGTGGAGACCCTAGGCATTCCATGGGAATGTAAAACATGAGCAGAATCCTCCTTCACTGAGGACACCACGGCATGCTACTATCAGATCTTGCATATGTGGAATAATTCTTCCCCTGGGACCATTATGGCTTCTTGGCAAGGCCTCGCGCTGCACCCAATGGTTTCAGAAGCTACAAGCTGCGCTTGAATATCCTAAGTACTTTGGATGTGCGCATTCTGGCGCTTTAGCTGGGGCAACAAATCTCTGGAGACACAGTCTCAATCACTTGCTCTGGGTGCCTTACTAGGAGCAGTCTCTGGTGGTGGGTTGACTCTTCTTTGGGGGCAGTGGGCCCCCTCTCTTTTCCCTTTCCATCTGTCACTTCCCAAGCTGTACCCCCAGCAGCAGCCTACTTTCTTAGATCTGGCACATATACACAGAAAATGAGGGACCAGGCAGGAAAGTCAGTCATAACAAATGGCCATGAGGATACTGTCATTAGTAGTAATGATAGAAGGGGGCAAGAGGGCAGGTAGACCTACAGGGGAGCCGATGTAAGTTAGTGGTTGGAGGAATAGGGTGGGTGTAGGAATCATTTGAAATGTGGAGGTCGAGTCTGTACACTGCACTCCGGGTTGAGCTGGGCTCCAATGTGGGTGCGAGGCATAGCACACACCGCTAGATTGGATAGGGAAGCGATTTCTGGGATAAGGTACGGGTCATAATTAGTGTGCCTAGGGTTCTTTGTGTGTGCTTGAAGGCATGGATAAATGTACAAGAGGGTATGAAGTTGGAAGGGGGGTCAGGGGTTTATCGTGTGGCATACTGCTCAACATACAGACAGGGCTCAGTGGACAAGTGGTTACCTTTGGAGACCTGTGTGGATCTGCTGGCTATGGTTTCCATCATCGGGATCGCTGATGTAGTGATAACTTCGGTAATACCCAAATTGTTTGAACACAATTGTTCGAATGACCTAATTGACCGAAAGTCAAAGGGTTGCGGGGGGCATATATGTAACAATTGACCTTCACAATTCGGTCAATTGTGCAAAGGTCAATTGTGATTCGAACAATTGTAGTTCAAACAATTTGTATACAACCATAACTTCTCGGGAGTCCTTCCGCCGGCATGGCTAGGTAGTCAGCGTGTCGACCCGACCAAGGCAGGTCAAGACAGGCATCATCATGGCCCTTGAGAGCGGCCCGTTGGAGATGACCGGCTGAGCCTACCGGCTTGGATCTCATTTTGCTCAAATTTTTATGACATACAATGCTATTACTGCTCAACATAGTCTCAGCTGTCATGATGCTCCAAGAAACATTAACATATTATTTCTTAGTAAAACCAATGCGATGATATATAAAAAATTGAAAAAAACCTTTTCATAAAGAATTTTATTTTTATTTTCTCTGAAATCTAATTAAACTGATATGTAAATAGGATGGACATTTGCTTACATCTATGTGTTAAACTGTTCTTGTTCAATGCATTAAAACATACAATATATATTTTATGTTCCTTACATAAACTAGGCCTAACGGTTACACGTTCAAACAGAAAAACAAATCTGTTTCAAAATGATTACATGGTACAATCAACATACATATAATCTTTTCAACAAAAAAACAGGCATATTATTGATCAACTGATAAGAACAAATTAGGGACATCTAGATACAATATAGCTAGTATCATATTGGAAATAACAAATAGCTCTACAGCATCAACTATCAAAATAGGTTTATTATGTCTTC
Organism: Ambystoma mexicanum; assembly: GCF_040938575.1. NCBI lineage: Eukaryota > Metazoa > Chordata > Amphibia > Caudata > Ambystomatidae > Ambystoma > Ambystoma mexicanum. The sequence goes on from NC_090937.1 coordinate 512,310,551, forward strand.
TGCCATATTAACAATTATCCATAAATAAAGATAAAGATGTCTGGCAATTCACAAATTTGTGTTCCACAATCTAAGCAATGTGTCAATTATCGAGTTACCTGGAGGAGACACATCAATTAAAGTGACTAAGAAAAAAATAGTTTTTTGTTAGTATGATTGTGTTTCTGTCACTCGTGTAGATTAAGGTTGTAGAGCCATTGCAATTCCTGCTTTTTCTGTAAATATCTTTGAGCACTTATGATGTATATAAACCTCACGTATCATCACGTAAATATGCAACAGTAATGTAAACGTATACTATTAACCCATAGAGACTAACCTTCTTAATATGAGTTGAGAAGGAATGGTGTATTTGCCACATGCATTAACATAGCTTAGTAATTCTGTAGTTGATTACACATCTCATCTAAATCTGACAAGGGACTTCCTTAAAACAAAAATGTTGACCATCTTGTAATACCACCTCTTTTATATAACTATATCTGATTAGGATCTCAGTGATATCAATACTCCTAATTTTGAGTTCTTAAATCTCTTATCAAAAAGGGTATGTAGTGTACTTGCTCAAGAAATGATATGTATCTCTGCGTGTATGACAACCTTCAATTTGCCTAAGACTGTTTACGTGATAATGCTTTGGCATAAATCCATCAAACTATTAGCAGTGACCGTGTTTGATCTATTGTTTGCACTATGAATTCAGATTGTTACAAATAACTTAATATGATTGTATAATAGTAGTAGGTCAGTATGATAGATCCCTTTATAAAGATACCTAATGTATTGTTTTCAGTCATTCTGATAAATGTTTCCTAACATACCAACATTGTGAAATTACTGCAAACTAATTATTATCAATGTAGTCATACACTACTATTCCATATAGTCAAATGCAAATACATACATATAACACAAAAATATAAATATATGTCATACACTCCTGCATCTTACACTCATATGCCATACACACATGGCATTCACTCATACACCACACACACATATAGGCCATAACCTCACATGTCATACAGCCATATGATATAAACATTACAGTCATACTCCACATCCTCATATGCCATATTCTTACATACCAAACACATATGAGCCCCTCATACACCCTACACTTACATGCCATCCATTCTACAATCACACACCATACATTAATAATCCATATACACATATGTCTCTCACACACACACACACACACAGACACAACATAAACAGGTACAACCTAAATACATACTCTATATACTCTTTACATTCAAACAATATATGCCAGTCACCGAAATGCCCTTTGCAATTGATACATACACTATGCACTCACATGCTATACACTCATATGCAAAACATTCATATGTGATACATTAATGGGACAATCATATAGGGCACTGTTGTGAAGTGCTTTGCTGGATGGATGGATGCAAGGTATTTTGGAATGCATGAGGTCGGAGAGAATGTTGGAAGGTGAGAATGATGATGTATGAGTGAGGTAATGCTAGTGTGCAGTTGTTCCAACCCAGAATGTTGGAAGATACCTGGGTGATCGGAGTCAGTCGGATCCTTTCCTATGATTTAAGAGTAACTGGAACAAAGGACATGTCCAGAATAATAACCTTATAACAGTGGTGACAAGCTAATCTTTCAAGTAGACCTGGAGATGGAATTGCTTGTGCTGAAGTAACTTCAACTGCAAACAAAATACATCAAGTAAGCTGCTGCAGGGGTTGCAGAAAGCGTGGGCCCACTGCCCTTAAATGTCAGGTCCCATCACTCAGGGCAGAAGGAAAGGTCCTGTGTTGATGTTTGGATGGTAAAGGTAGCAACCAGAGAGTTTGAGGAAGGCAGCCAGGACCCAGAGCAGCCTGCACAAGCAAGGTGGATTGCAGGAAGCAGTAATTTTCCTGCATGAACTGGAGCAGGAGGCTCACAGGAATTTTGAATAAGGCTGCTATTGAACCAGGGCACTGGGCAGGAGAATAATAAGCAGATGGACACTTGGATAACACATCTTGTGACTTGAGAATGCAGAAAGTAAAGGAAAGGCTTCTGAATGGACATGGGCACTTGGTTCCATTAATTATTCCGACTTAATGTGTCAGGCAGAGGGAAAGAAAATGCTATAGTGGCCTGGAGAGGCCCTGCCTTGTAAATGGGCCCGGGCAACAGATCCATGGTGCAGTCCCTGTTGGGGAGTGATGGCATGCTGAAGCCAATGCAGTGCTGTTGGTACATGTGGTGGCAAGAAGATTTCAAGTCATGCATGGTCAAGGCCAGCAGAGAGATGTATTACATTGGAGTGGTGAGGAAGAAATGGTGGCCTTGTGTTTGCTCAACTGAAGAATTAGAGGAAAGCACCAAGGAGCGTTGGGATGTGTGGGAAGACGTTGCTGTTAGATGGCTATTGTTATGCATGAGCACACAGCGCTTCATGAGACGTGAGGAAGAGTGGACTGGATCATAGAGCAGCTGTGATTTTTGAAGGAATTGGTACTGCATAGGAACTGCAGGACCATTAGGAGCTGTGTGGACACATGCAGCATATCTGTATGTTTACAGGAAAGGGGAATATGAGGCAGGTTTGGGGAGGCTGGGAGGAAATGTTGGAGAGTTTGTACTCTGCTGGAAATGTGCGGGGGGTAGTGTTGGACACTGTTGCAAAGTGGAGTGGTGGGGCATCCAGGATGTTGGTATGATATGATATGATATGATATGGCTTTTATAACACGCCTAGACACAGGTGTTTCACAATACCCGCAAATTGTATTAAAGGCAGCAAAGCTAACTTAAGTAAGGGCAAGGTGCGAATATAGTAGCTTGCAGCAGATACTTGGGGTGTAGTAGAGCAAGTATTATCTTAGTGCAAGAGTGTGTGCAAACACATATGAGTCGAGTAGACTCTGCAGTTGTGACATTGCAGAAGTGAGCTCTTGCATGTCAAGGTCACTGTGTATGTGTTAGAATAACACTTTATGAGGATTTGCAGGTTTAGTGCTACCAAAGCAACACATTGGGCTTCATTACAAGTTTGACGGTCTGGAAATAAGGGTGCCGTTAAGCTGATCTGCTCCCTTGTTTCCAGACTGGCAAACTATGAGTTTGCCTGCCAGAGCTTCTGTGCCGACAGGTCTGACCCTGCCGGGCACAGCAGTCACGGCAGACAAAGCCATCATGGAAGCACCGGCACCATTGCTTCCGTGTTCCCACGCCCATTGAGTCAAATGGGAATGGGGATTAACAAAATTACTGGTGCCTGACTTTCCAGCCGCTGGACTTGGAATAGCCCTGTGGCACTGGGAAGTCAGGCACCAGCACTTTTTTTTGGGGTCCAGCAACAACCCACCGGTAGCACCGGCACGGTTACCGCCAGACTCATAATGAGCTCCACTGACTTTTAGGAGGACTATGTTAGTTAAGAAAATATAGAATACGTTTTGCATTGATGCAAAGTGGATTTTCAGTCAAAGGAGTAATTGCTGAATGGCACATATCAGAAAATGTATTTGAGAGAACGGTATGAAGAATACAGCAAGATAGAATATATGTCTGCTAAGTGATACTCTTTAGACGATGATATGGCTGGGTTTGTGTTATTATTTTGTTTGTGTGCCATCGCTAGAATGAGTGGCTGGAGTTAGTAGGGTGTTATCAGAGCAGAAGCAATATTTATTAGTGAAAAACATTTGGCACCGGATTTGGATGGGAGTGTGCTAAGGTTGTTCATGTACCATGTGGTACTGGATTTGGTTAGAAGTGCTTACAGATGATGAGGTACCAAGTTGTACTGGAAATTGTGTTGTGCTTTATTGGTAGTACCATATACGTTTTTTTGGTACTACACTGCGGGTATCGGAAGGATTTTGATGTATAGCTCATAGTTACTGTTGTGTCAAAGAGTGTGCAGAGTTGTTTATGTACAGTGAGGTACCAGATGTTGGATTGGAGATTGGGATGTTTACCTGCGATTATGGAGCTCTGTAATTGCTCTCAGAGTGATAGTGACGACTACACATGAAGGTGGGTCAAGCAGAGAGGACTACACGTGGAGGTGGGACTAGTGGCATCTGTGTATGCTATGTATTTACAGAGCACGGTTGCTCTTTAAAATCTTAGTGCGGAGTGGTGTATGTGTATCCTGTATGAGTATGCAGTGTATCTAGCTGTGCTTGAAATTTACGTGAGACAAGTTGTTAGTTGTTTAGGAGGTGCTTTTAGTTCAGTGTATGTGGTTTAGGACATATGGCTTCCACTTGTTCTCTGTCGCTGCAGTAACGTTAGTGTGACCTCAGGTCTATTGCACAGATTTCATAGTTATGTCATTGTGAGGCTCAGAGTTTGATGTGTAGGTGTGAAATATATTGTGTGTGTCTGGTAAGGGAGGTGGGTTGTGAAGTGTTTTGCTGGATAGATGGATGCACGCTAGTCTGGAATGTGTGAGGTCACAGAGAATGTTGGACAGTGAGAATGTTCATTTATGAGTGAGGGAATGCTAATGTACTGGCGTTCCAACACAGGCAGTTGGAAGATGCAGCCTGGGTGGTGGAAGCCAGTGGGCTCCTCTCCTGAATCTTAGGAGTAACTGGAATAAAGGTAATGTTAGGCAACTTACCTGATGCATCCCAAGTATCCTTTTAACAGGGAGAAAGTCCTTAACCATAAACTCATACACCTTACACTTATACAACATACACTTGTATGACATACACTCATATGCTACACTCCCCAGAAAAAAGATACTGTAATGAAATGTTTAAAAAAAAACAGTTCATGTTACACTGACAAAACGTGAAGTCTACAAACAGTAGAAATAACAATGTTAAGGTACATTAACTCACACAATACCACTACAAATTGTACCATGAAACCCAAAGTAGAAACACTTGCTTCACTGTCATCAATGACATTTCTGATGTCATCTTTGATGTCATGGGTGTTAGTGTTAGCAGTGCACAGTGGTGGCGCGAGTTATGGTTGCTTAGCTTACCATAACTGGCGAATTTCAAGGGTTTGTCGGTTTTACTTCGAACCATAACGTCCCGTTAACATTTTTTTTTACTGAATTTCATAGATTTTTAGTAGCGCAACTTAACCATAACGTCCCTTTAACAAGGTTTTTTTACTGAAACCCCCCCCCCCCCCAAAAAATATATATATATGTATATACACTGTTATTCAATACATTTTCAGGAAATGCATACTGAACTGAAGGAAAAAAAATATTTGCAAATGTACTTGAAAATAAAGGTCCGCCCAGTAAATTAGCACATCCTACACAATTTTCTAAAACAGCATATTGTGCTTGCTGCTGCAAGATGCGCTTGTGCTCTTTTGCCTGACTCTTGTCTATTTCAGAAAGTCACACAAACCGATGTTTAATGAGTATGTTCTACTGTAGATACAGAGAGCCTGTGCAGCAGCAAATGACTTCAATTAAATCTGACAGCGAAATGGAGGTCATCTAATACTAGGCCCAAAAAAATACCATCGACCTAAAATTATATGTGTTCAGTTGAGACTGCATCCTGTGATAAAAGCTAATGGAAACTTCTTGTATGAAATCACGGCAAAATTATGGAAGCTTTGAAATGATGACTATTAAACCAGATGCCCACTATCATTATTGCGTTTCCATTAGCTCTCGCATTCTCCATCTCGCGCGCTCACTCCATGTCCTCTAACCCAGCTTCTCTTTCCCACGTACTCGCAGCCTGAAAGCTGCAGCTTTTATTAAACACGGCAGTGACCACATATTGCGAGAGCAGGCTTAGGTGAGATATTGATTTTACTTTAATTAAAAAACTATACCAATCCCAATTTTTTGGCATGACTAAGTTCACCACGTGTGTAAATATCACGCTTCATCCAAACACCTTTGCGCCATTCGTGACGTCTTACCACACATATGAGAACGGTTTAATATTTTATGGTGTCTAGTTGTGAAAATGCTAAAAGGTTTCTGCCTGAGATGTTTTATTTCATAGCACCAAGAGGCCATGAAAAGGCACAGGCCATTATACAGATAAGACTGCATTACATAACATGTATTTTTTCCCAACAGCTTATTATTGAGCTGCATTACAAAATTGAGTGGCATTATGAAGAAAACATATTTTATTTTGGACGAATGTCAACTTTGCCATAAAAAGTTCTGCTGATTTTGCTTTTTTTTACAGCAGGGGTGACCCCCGCAATCCCTCTTTTACCTCCCACCCCCACCAAATATGTACCTTATCTAAATTTGTCTAAATTTAAATTTACCATATACCTTTTTGCTGCAAAACAAATCAGCAAATTGATTACAGCACAACCAAATTAGGCAAATTTTTCTTTGGCAAAAGTGAGCTAGACCGGAAGAGTCACTGAAATTTAGAAGGACAAGTGATCTATGACTCTCCAATTCAATATTTGAAATTTTCTTTACTTAAGGTTCTCTTTCATCGCAACCTCCGGATATACCATAATAACCTGACCAACACGGGCTACAGCACTGGTTCCTGATGTACGAGATGGGAACTGTAATCCTTCGCTTTAAAATAAATAGCTCTCTATATTCCAAAGTCAGCTAGGAATGCCTTTCACTGCTATATGTGCTGCTAATCTAGCATTCTGATCCATCTCAAGTAATGTGTGCCTTTATCATTCTTTCCGTTTTACCAATATATAGTTTTCTGCATGGGTGCCAGATGGACATACATTGCCTCATAAACAGATTAGTTTCCATGGCGAGGCCAGACCAATGTCAACCTCATGATTTCTACTCAAATGCTTACACCAATTCCAATGGCCACACGGAGCTTGTCCTGATATTTTAGGCAGTTCCAAAATGTGAGCTAAAGTTTTAGGGCTTATTCCTTTTACACTGACCTCATTTCTCATGATTTGATCTTTTAGGTTCCTACTATATGTGATTGCAAAATAGGGTTGTTCAAGTGAACATCATTGCTCTAGAATTTTCATTGTTGTTAGATCACTTTTTGTACTTTATTAGATAGAGTGGTGAACGTGCTGAAATGACAATCTTGATCATGTCATTGTTTAGAGGAATATACTAGGGAAGGGCTTCCCTATTAATAGTTGTGGCACGTTTGCATGATTTTATAATCATGGTTAGGCGGTATCCTCTCAGCACAAGCTTATCACTAAGTGCCTGGTTTTACTCTCTAAATGACTGTCTTGTTGAGTTATTTCTGCATAGCCTTAAGAAGTTCCCAAAAGTTAATTATTGCAGATTTGTTTCGGATAAAAGCTATTTTACAGTAGGATCAGATCTTTATCAGGTGGTTTGTCAAAAGGTTTGACATAACATTTCTTCTATTTTTTTCTCTACATACACTGTGTTGTCAAGGACATTCAGCTCTGCATTACTAGCATTTGAAGTGAATTGCAAAAAATCTGTCTACGTTATTAAGCCATTGAATAAATGGCATGGCTTCCTCCATACACTGCATTCCAAAGCATTACAATGTAGTCTATTTAACCCCTCCACAATTTAAGCTTACTCTTAAATGGATTTTGGTAATTACAGATTTTCGTCTCGTTCACTTGTTCAACAAATAGGTTAGCCAAAGAAAGGGCTATGGATCACAAGAGCTGTATTAAGAACAGAGGTTTGAATGAACCATTGGTTAAGCATTTTGTGGAAGCACATAATCAGCATTAAGTTTTAGCTGGACTGTACTATATAAAGTAAAATGGAGCACAACAATGACAATCAAGCACGTGTTCTCATAAGGAAAGAACAGGAATGAACCTTTATTAAAATGAGTCATAAAAGGGGTCTGTTTGAAGGCATTGAATGGCACTGAATATGATAAGCTCCTTTTCAAATTGAAAGTTGAGGTGTATAAGTCTATTTAGATGCCCGGCACCCTAGGGACCATCAAGTGTAGTTTGATAACATGACTTGATTCATGGAAGAGGTCAAGTAAAAACCATTCATAGAAGGCACAGAAGCAAAACAGACCAATTTGAGTGTGCCTATGTATACATTGATGATGTTAAATATGAGAGTAAAGCAACTAAAATTGTGATCCCAACACCAAAACAGAGGTGACACTGCAGCTACTGTGTAATCTTCATTGTGAAGACTGTTTTGGTGCTGCTTGACACTCAAAAAGGTACACAGTCAAAGAACATACATATGTACAATGATATGAACGGAAAGATATCCCACTGCCATCTGACATTTGACAACCGCTAGATAGGGGAATTGAAGCGGTACAAATATGTATAATTATGTCTGGTAAGTATGCTAAATTACTGAATTTTCCAAGCTGTAGTGGTTGGCAATTTGAAAGGCAACTACTCAAGAATGTGTCTGCTAAGATTTGTTTTTTTTGTCTAATCACTCAGATCTTAATGGATAGCTAGAGGCATTATGTCTGACTGTCTGAAGGCAAACCGATGGAGGAGAATAAAAGGAGGTCATATTTTTGCTATTGAATAGCTTGATGATTAATGCAAATGAGTTATAGAAATGTATTAGTGATATATTTTGTGGGCATCTTTTATATGTGCTCCCATAGCAAGCATGCATGTGATAAATGAATTATCATGGAGATTGCAACAGAACAGCCCTAGGTCAGCATTTTCGAACTCAACTGGATTTAAAAAATATAATTTTGTATGGCACATTCTGGAAAACTAAATAAAAATATGAATTTCTGGGCCTGAATGTATTTGATGGGTGCATTACAAGGTAATTTCCAAAACATTCACATTGATTTAGAATGTTTGTGATGGGCAATGTGCAATTATTTTAAAAGACCTACATCATTGTAGATGGCAAAGACATAAGGGGACACCTTTTATGAGAAAGATGAGCTGCGTGCATTAAGCATGTTTTTGGAATATGAAATAGCAGATATGGTTAAATTATGTAATTGTTTAGAAGTATGTACATTTATCTAGTGTCTTGTGTTATGTATCTATGACTATTGTCATGGTTGCTTGTAGTATGTGATCCCTACGTAGCACCTAAAACCATATTTCTAGATAGGGGGATTATGTCCATTAGTGCATTTGGTTTCTTCTAGATAGATTTTGTCTGATGTGGTGGCTGCCTGATAAGTAGGGTTGTTAAATGGGATCATTAGGCTGTGTGATATGTTGACTACCTGAAGGGAAGTTAGGGTTTTATGGGTTGATTATTTTGTGATGGAGTGAATATTATAAATTGTTGCCATACAACACAGACACATATATGGCCAGTAGGCATAGGGAGAGAGGTGAATCCTAGGCCAATCCTTTAAACACTTTTTTGTCTGATTATTCACAGATTTGATCAACGTAGTCATTCCTATGTTGAGTTCCTTTGCTTCACATGTCATCCCATAGAGACCACGGTTATATCACATACACATTGTGTACAAAATAATATATATGCATTTATTAGAATTGACAATACACAAAACTAATCATAAATAGAATATCTCACATTCAGAGTTGGTTAGCATTGCATAACCCACAGTCTGGCTCATGCAAGTACATATATATTTTGACATACTAGTGATTGCATTGTGAAGGATCACAGTGTCATGAATCCCTCATGAGTATTTACCGCTAACCCTAAAATTAGCAAAGCTTATCTTGAGTGGTAAACACATCCTAACCATACTGTTGATCTGCACTCAAACTCTGGATTTACCCAGTGGAGGGTGAACGCAAGTATCCCTACATCAAACCTCCAGTATGACTCACAGGCCCCTTTCTTTTGTAACTATGTTCTGTGACAGCATCAAATGACCCATCCCAAAACCCAAAGGGGAATCTAAAGCCTTTAAAAGACATTCTAGCAGGGCCTCCATGCCATATGTGTAAAGCAGACAGAGAAGTAAGAACAAGTGAACTCCTCTCCACCAGATCCCTTCTATTCCATTGGAACATTGCAGACATGTTTCCCAACAATCCGGACAAAGAGACATTTAGATCTCCTGTATCCTGATTGTGCAACCAGGGTCCAGTAGACAAGGAGAAGATTCAGTGGAACACAGAAGAATATTCACCATAGAATTGAGCATGTCAGAGAAGCCATATATCAAGTTGTTCCACATGATCCAGTATGGAAAAAAAGGAATCCTCACTTATATCATTTTCCTGCAGAAGGATCAAATCCCTCAGAATGTGAAGACCAGCGAGAGCCAGTGGAATTTCAAGCAACATTCTATGAAATGCTGAAGCTGATACAAAAAATGATAGGACGTCTACCCTTGACAGAATTCTTCAAGAGGTGGATGGACCAAACATGTGAGAGTGGGTTTGTAGATTATTGTAGAGCTGTAGACAAACAGATGATGATAGAGAGAAGGCAATAGGAAGGGTGGAGCGTTAAGATAGATTTCAAGAATCTGGCTTTGTGGACATATTATAGGAGAAACACAGAGTCCGTAACAAACTACCTATTGATGTTGCATGTAGGTTGGAAATTCAAAGACACACTGGGTGTATGCTGTTATCCATTTTATGTGAAACATATACCGCAAGATGAAACAGAAGGTTTGGTTTTCAAAAAAAAGGATTCAAATTTACTTTTTAAACATACTAAAAAAGGACACCAAAAAGTCCGTCTTCTAAAAAGACACATGTGACAACGTAAAACATATCAACTAAAAACGAATGAACACAGACATAGTGCTATAACAAGCAAGTACTGATTGGCATATTTATGTTTCAATCAAGCACATCAACAACTCAAGTGATGTTAGTAATCAAATATGGGTGACTTTAGTTAATATCAAATTTAGTTCATTTTCATTAAAGCCCCCAAATATTTGTGCCGACAGAAATGAGTCTGTTTCCAGCTTTAGGTTTGTGAACACTTATTTTAACACAATGGGCCTCATTACACGTTGTCTGGTAAGGGAATACCGGTACCGGTAAGGAATTACCGGTACCGGTAATTTCCCAAGCCAATTACGACCCGGACCCACCGCTATTAGCGGACCCGGTAAGTACGGTGCCACTAATAGCGGCAAGGCCGAGGGCGCGCGACCCCCAGACCGGAAATAGCGCCATGGCGCTAATATCACACCATCAAAAGCCATGCGGACATGGCATTAGCGGCATGTAAAAGAGCCCGAAACCCCTTACCGGCATGGCGCCAATAACGGCATCTAAAAGCACCCGTTAAGAGACCTGAGCAGTGTTCCCATCTGTCACAGATGGACACAATCAGCACAGGTGGAGACACGCAGCACAAAAGAGCACACCACACCCCTTCCCACACCCTTTCCCACACCAAGATGGCCCCAATACCACCAGCATGACATGGGCTTCAGTACATGATTGCAGTGCAGCACCAACAACAACAGGCCGCACCAGAAGTGACCCATAACAGGTACCCATTCCTCACACCATACAGGCAATGCCAGCTATCCACTGAAGAGGTGGCTCCTAACCCCTTTACGGAACCCACAGAACCAGCAGGAAGAGGACTACAATATTGCACATACCTGTACCCGCGTTGTGATAGAGCTGGCATTCTGCCTTCCAATGACAGTGCGCTGGTGCCTAATCGGCCTGGGTGAGGCTCTCCTGTACGCCCGTGACAAAGTGGCAAAGACAACCATGGCATGTGTAGAGCATCACAAAATGTGCATCTGATGGAATGTGCCTATGCCACTTGACATTGACATGCAACCACCAGATGAGGATGATGTGGATGGGGCTGAGTATGGGTGAAATGCTCCGGCAGGACATGCAAGAGGTGAAGTCAAGGAGGCACACGATGTGAGTCAGCATCTGAATCAGGAATTTCATCAGGTACAAAGATGAAATTACATGGATGGAGATGGGTATTGTTGCCCTGGTGCATGTTTCGAGGCCCACAAAGGACCCTGTCCACAATAAATGACACATACACAATGATGGAGACGACGCCTGGTTTTCAACTTCAGAACAGTGTATTGTGAACCGAATGTGAAACAAATGTGCATGACCCAAACTTTGCAAATGCCCCTGCCCCCCTACCACCACAACACCCCCAAATACACCCTTTCCTCTCTCCCCCCACAACACCCCCAAATACACCCTCTCCCCCCTCCCCCCACAACACCCCCAAAAACACCCTCTCCCCCCTCCCCCCACAACACCCCCATGTGAGCCTTATAGTGTCTACGTGTCCTGCTCCACATGTGCCACCTAGTCCTTGCTGGACCTAAGCCACAGGGCCTCCTCCACCATTGGGTGGTTGTGACGTGGGGCGCCTCAGGTTGTGCAGAGAGCGGCACAGGGGGCTTGTCTGCTGGGAACTCGAGGAGGAGGAGGCGCCCGGTTGATCCTGTGTTGGTGGTTGGTATTGCCGCTCCATGATGTCCCCAATACGTGTAATGGCCTGGCGGAGTTGGCCCATTTCCTGGCAGATCCTGTTAGTGCAGGCCTCAATGGCCTCTCTTGTTTGGCCTGCATGTTTGCTGAGGTCATCCCTCAGACGGCCTGTTTCGGCCACATGCTGGGCGACCAGCGCAGTAATGTCTGCCTGCCTCCGGCTGATGGTTGCAAGGTCAGGTTGTGTGGTATGTGATGTTGGGCTGGCTGCTGCGTCCTGGTCCGTGCTTCCGGCATCAGGTGAGGACACCTGAGGGCTCCATGCCCCTTCAACGGTGTGGGTGTCATGTGCTCCATGGCTACCTGATCTGGACGTTGCCTTTGGACTTTCCTCAATGGACCGTGTCGGGCTGTGGGAATGGCTTTGTTCTAGAACGTCAATTGCGTCCTCCTCGTCAGTGAGCAGTGCGGTGGCTGCTGCCTCCCCAGTTGAACTGGTGGCAGCGGAGTGCATGCCCTCTGTGCTCATTTCACCTATGATGGGGCACACTGGCGTGGGTTCAGCAATAACAGCAGCCGTGCCCTCAGGCTGTGTGGAACTGGTGCTCCTGCTGCCTTTGGGCCTCTGCTGATGGACACTCCTCCCAGTTTCCCTAGAGGTGGTGGCGGTGTCACCTTTCTCATTCATCCTGGCCTTTTTGGCTGCTGGGGGGGTACGTGTTGCAGTACATGTGCCTTCAGTGTCTGTCGGTGATCCTGTAGAGGACAAAAATAGGGTATATCATTGGTTTCAATGGTTCTAGGTGCCTTATGCAGAATGTTCATGTCATGCTGCTCTATGCATTGGGGCCTCTTTATCATTGATTCTAGTAATGGGGATGTCGGGTTGGTCATGCATGGATGGGTCTCTGTTGCACGTGCATATGGTGATGCATGCATGTATGTGTGTGGCTGGATCAATGGCCTGGTCATGGACACATATTTGGGGGACCCCTCACCCTTCACTGTGCATTGTTTGATGTATACACTCACCTCCATCGAATGAAATGGCCACACCATGCTCCATTTCTCCGACTCCCTCTATGGATTCGACTCCAATTGTGGAGGCACATGTCTCCTCCCACTCCTTCAGCTTCAAAGGGGAATCTGCGCCACCTCCTGTGGTCATTGCCAGGTTACGGTTGGCCGTTAGTATGTTCCGCACACGGACCCGGAGGTCGTCCCACCTCTTGCGGCTGTCCTTGGCCCAGATGGCCTTTTTCTTAATGATGGCCTCCCGCCGCATATCATTGGCGAAGACAACTTCTGCATTAGCTGCAAGTGTCCCGGTCAGCATTGTCAGCTCCTCATTTGAGAATTTTTCTTTCCGCTGACGATCTGAAGCTTTTATTAGGGCCTTGGGCATCTTCAGGCTTTCCTGGATGATTTCTTGTCGGAGTTCACCAGAAAGAGGTCCTGGATGCAGAGGATGGCAATGGATTGTGTTTTTAAAGATGGCCGCCGTGCTCTTTCCCGTTCCTGTGCGATGACGCTATTTCCGGTTCCGCTTTTTTACGGTGACCGCTAATAGCGGTGACTGCTATTTGCATGTAGCGTGGGGGTGGAGGTGCTATCAGCACTTTGGTCGAAGCCGGTAAGGGGCATTTTGGGGACTTTTGTGGCATGGCGGTACGGTGGTACGGACATTTACGGCATGGCGCTATGCTCGTGTCCGCGAACTCGTAATGGGATGCTATTAGCGGCCTCTTGCGAGGGCGGTCATGCCGTAAAATTCTGATTTTTACCGGACAATATGTAATGAGGCCCAATGTCATCTGGTGGACACAGACGTCTGTTGATCCGCCTAAGACTTTCAGACACATATACCCCTGGTATAGGGGATTATTAGATGTCGTATCTTCGGAACAAAAATTGTTCTTTCTTTAAATATGTATCTAAAAAGATAGGAATGCACAGTTTTAACCAACCAATCTAACAATTTTTTTGAACATATCTTACATTTTTTGCATCACCCAATGATTTCTGATATTACCAGCCCGAAAATGTATTATACATGCACAACTTTACTTAATTTCAATGATTTGTTTGTCATCATATCTAATTTTTGGTTTCTACTATTCACCCAAATTCAACTGTACTTAGTTAAGATTTTAAACATATTTGTCCATTTGACAGCATGGACCATTTTTCCTACACATATAACCCATTTGGTGCAGAATGAGGTAACATAAAGAGGGAGGGGGGGACGGGGGAGGGGAAAGGAGTGATTCTGATTACATCACTTGATGTTATCAGCAAATACCTCAGTGGTTTCCTTGAGGAAAAAACGCTCGCCGGATGTAAATGCCTTCGACTGGTTTTTATGCAGAATCCGTCCCCTTTTCTAGTTTCTTAATGTCCTGGTATAGTGAGCTCCAAATGCACACATGATATATCTCAATTTTGCTGTAAATTGACATCAAAACGGAAACGTATTACTTTCAAAAATTCGAGTGCAGGTCTGTTATAAGCACAAGACAGGCATTATATTACCTGAGAGAGCATATCGATTCCGCTACTGGAAAAGCCTATAGATGCTCCCTCATACATCAGGCAGTGGATAAACTAATGTTCCTTTTTTCCGGATGCCAGTCAACCAAGCGGAGTCGTCATGCACAAATTCCCGTTTTAGCAGAGATTCTACCACAAAAAACACACAGGAAAGGCTATTGAGGACCTAATTATTTAGCATGAAAGGACGCTTTCTAAGAAGCGATGTGTTCGCCTTTGTGAGACGCTAAATCAACTTACTTTGGTTCGTCCTTTTCGTCAGCGTTGTGAGATTTGTACGGTGATCGCAGCGGTGGCTGCAGTATCACGTGATCCTATAGATATAGTGGACGTGACGTGTATGCATCACTGTGCGGCAAGCGCAGGAAATACAAGCACAAAGCCGTAGTGAATACCGTGGCAGCCATTGTTAACGTACTGTGGGCACACATGAAAAGAATATCTCCCCAAGACTGTCTCTGGTGCAAGCACACATCACTGATGTTCATATATATAGTGACATGCTCCAATCCGGATTTTATAATCCATTTAAAGATCTAGTGTGGGCGGTGTAATTATTATTCTTTCACGTCCCACAATTATGCAAGTGATGATTCCATCCTAATTGTGTGCTCACATGTTCACATAACCCCTTTGAACAGCAATAGTAGGCCAAGGTGGTAATGTTTATTGTGGCGGCCATTTTGAACTAGCTCTCGAAGTTCATAGGAGGCACATTTGTCTCATGCCGATCTATTATAACTGCATGCACTTTTGCAAGTCATTCATGCTGTGGCAGGCTGCCCGACCAAATGTATCTTAAAGCCAAATATGGAGAAAGATTATTGTTAAGTACCCTATAGGAAAAATGGATACAAGGGTTAATATTACAACCAAAGCATCCAAGTATTATTTTCTGAGTACACTCAATGTGCAAACTGAGACCCTGTTTCACATAGTTAAGTTTGTTGATCAATTTTTGTTCCAATCTCTATAATTTGAGATCTATATCTCCACCACGAGGATGTGGTTCTTTGATTTGTAGAACACACCAAAATAAATCATCATGAGAGTGTTTCATTTTGTGATAATGTTCGACCAGTGGTTTATCTACTGTGCCATTCTTTATACAAGAACAATGTTCTCCTATCCTGGTGCGGACAGTTCTTTTGATTTTGCCAATGTATAGAAGCCCGCATGGGCATCTAATACAAAAATGGCCTACTCAGTGGCACAGTTCGGAAAAGATCTTATTTGCCACACCTTTCCTTTGAGGTCAATGGATTTAAGGTTTTTCGTAAAATTACACATGAGGAATTTACCACACTTAAAATGTCCAATAACTGGAGGAAGGTTCCACAGAGTGGGTTGTTTTGACAAATTATGATGTTGCTTTGGATATGTGTGGACCAACTTGTCCACTAGATTTTGCAACTGTTTGAAAGCAAAACGAGGAAGACAAATATTAAAAGACTCTGTGTTAATCATCTTCCAATTTTTAAGTATGATCTTTCTCAAATCATTAGTAATGGGGGTGAAAGATGACACACATGTTATTTTATCCAGTTCTATTTTGTATTGTTTCTCAAGGCAGTCAGTTCTTGAGACATTAGCTGCCCTTTTGTAGGACCTTCTAATGATGTGTGGGGGATATCCTCTTGCCTTAAGGTTACCTTTTAGAACCTTACTATGGGATATAAAGTTGTGTTTGTCCGTGCAATTTCGTCTGATATGCAGAAACTGCCCAAAAGGTAAGTTCTCTCTTAATGATCGCGGATGGAAACTTTCAAATTGTAAGAGAGTGTTCTTTTGGGTTGGTTTTTTACACAAACTGGTCCCGATATGATTGTCAGGCATACGATAGATGAGCAGATCCAAAAAGGCAATCTTAGTACTATTGGCCTCACAGGTGAAATTAAGGGAGGATTCACAGTTGTTTAAACAGATATTAAAGGCATTTAGTTCTTGACTGTTCCCTCGCCAGATCATAAAAATATCGTCAATGTAATGATACCAGGCTTGGATGTGTTTGGCATATGGGTTTGTGCCCGTGTACACATGCTTTTTTTTCAAAATAGTCCATATATAAATTTGCTAGGTCAGGAGCAAATGTGGCCCCCTTACTCGTTCTATTCAGTTGTTGAAAAAAAGAATTCTCAAAAATGAAGTAATTTTGTGTATGTGCGATGTGCATGCATTCTGCAATAAAGGCAGAAGGATGACATTTATCCTCTCGAGTCTCTAGAAGGTCTAGCATTACTTTTATGCATTCTCCTTGCGGGATGTTTGTATAGAGGGATAAAACATGAGGTGTGACAAAAATGTCCTGAGTATCAATACTATGGGAGTCTAAAATGTTTATCATTGCTGTCGAGTCCTGCACAAAAGACTTCATTTGACTGATGAACGGTCTCAAAAACACATCAGCATACACTGATAAGTGCTCTAACAGTGAGTCTATGGCTGAAACGATGGCCCTCCTGGGGGTGTAGTTTGATTCTTATGTATCTTTGGGAGAGAGTAGAACACCAGAATCACCGGCTGTTTATTGATCAAAAACAATTTTTCATCATCGTTAATCCACCCTTCGTCTGCTGCATGTGAAATCAGGCTACTCACTTCTTCCATGATTCTGCTGGTCGGGTCTGAGGGAATGGATTTATAAACTGAGATGTCAAACAGTTGTTTTTCTACTCCGTTTTATACAGCTTGGAATTCCAGAGAACAATGCCACCCCTTTGTCGGACGGTTTTATTACGAAAAGAGGCTTCTTCTCTAAATGTTTTAATGCAAGATGTTCTGATTTAGAGAGATTATCTTGATGTTTGTTTTTATTAGTGCATAGGCATTTCATCTCTCTTAAAATTTTGTTCTCAAATGCTAGGATTTCCGGTGATACCATGGATTGTAATGGTGTAAAACTTGAGGTGGGGCTTCCCCGATTTATTGTCACTGTTGGATGGTGGATCAGCTTTGTCATGGAAGAAGTATTTTAGCCTGATTATGCGGAAGAAATTTTGCATTTCAACTTCTGTCTGGAAAACGCCCGCCCTACATAAGACAGTCCTTTTGAAAGGGCAGATATCTCATCTGGCAATAGCACATGTGTGCTTAAATTAAAGATTGGGGTTACCATGTTTGAGGCTGAATCCACTGTCGGATCTGCATTCCGTGGCTGCCCCATTGTCTGTTTCTGCCCCTGTTGCCCCGTCGTTGAAAAAACTGTTGTTGTCCCCTTTGTGGTGGGATATTTGGGTTCGGGGCGTTTGAAGAAGCATCGGAGTCGCTACTATTCGAGGAATTAGAAAAAGTAACAAACTTCCTATTCTTTTGGGGTCTCGGATGGGATTGACCTGTCCAGTTTGTATTACGTTGTTGAAATTAGCTGGGAACCAAATAAGGATATGTTATTTCCTCTTTGTAATTTGCATTATCCTTCTTTAGTTTCCACACCTTTATGTCTAAAGGGAAGGTTTGAAATTTTGCCTGTTCCAAGGGGTTATGCGAACACGTGTGCACACAATTGGGACGGAATCATCACTTGCATGATTGTGGGACGTGAAAGAATAATAATTACACCACCCACACTAGATCTTTAAATGGATTATAAAATCCGGATTGGAGCATGTCACTATATCTATGAACATCAGTGATGTGTGCTTGCACCAGAGACAGTCTTGGGGAGATATTCTCTTCATGTGTGCCCACAGTAAGTTAACAATGGCCGCCACGGTATTCACTACGGCTTTGTGCTTGTATTTCCTGCGCTTGCCGCACAGTGACGCATACATGTCACGTCCACTATATCTATAGGATCAAGTGATACTGCAGCCACCGCTGGATCACCTTACGAATCTCACAACGCTGATGAAAAGGACGAACCCAAGTAAATTGATTTAGCGTCTCACAAAGCCAAACACATTGCTTCTTATAAAGCGCCCTTTCATGCTAAATAATGAGGTCCTCAATAGCCTTTCCTGTGTGTTTTTTGTGGTAGAATATCCGCCAAAACGGAAATTTGTGTATGACGACTCCGCTTGGTTGACTGGCGTCCTGCAAAAAGGAACATTAGTTTATCCACTGCCCGATGTACGAAGGAGCATCTATAGGCTTTTCCAGTAGTGGAATCGATATGCTCTCTCAGGTAATATAGTGCCTGTCTTGTGCTTATAAAAGACCCACACTCGAATTTTAGAAAGTAATACATTTCCATTTTGATGTCAATTTACAGCAACATTGAAATATATCATGTGTGCATTTGGAGCTCACTATACAAGGACATTATGAAACTAGAAAAGCGGATGGATTCTGCATAAAAACCAGTTGAAGGCATTTACAGCCGGCGAGCGTTTTTTTCCTCAAGGAAACCACTGAGGTATTTGATGATAACATCAAGTGATGTAATCAGAAGTCACTCCTTTACCCTCCCCCACTCCCCCTCCTTCTTTATGTTACCTCATTCTGCACCAAATTGGTTATATGTGTAGGAAAAAGGGTCCATACTGTCAAATGGACTAATATGTTTAAAATCTTAACTAAGTACAGTTGAATTTGGGTGAATAGTCAAAACCAAATATGAGATATGATGACAAACGAATCATTGAAATTAAGTAAAGTTGTGCATGTATAATACATTTTCGGGCTGGTAATATCAGAAAACATTGGGTGATGCAAAAATGTAAAATATGTTCAAAAAAGTGCTATATTGGTTGGATAAAGCTGTGCATTACTATGTTTTTAGATACATATTTAAAGAAAGAAACATTTTTGTTCCGAAGATACGACATCTAATTATCCCCTATACCAGGGGTATATGTGTCCTGACGAAAGTCTTAGGAGGATCAACAGACGTCCATGTCCACCAGATGACATTGTGTTAAAATAAGTGTTCACACAACTAAGGCCGGAAACAGACTAATTTCTGTAGGCACAAATATTTGGGGGCTTTAATGAAAATCAACTAAATTTGTTATTAGCTAAAGTCACCCATATTTGATTACTAACATCACTTGAGTTGTTGATGTGCTTGATTTAAACATAAATATGCCAATCAGTACTTGCTTAGTATAGCACTATATCTGTGTTCATTCGTTTTTATTTTATACGTTTTACGTTGTCATCTGTGTCTTTTTAGAAGACGGACCTTTTGGTGTCCTTTTTTAGTATGTTTAAAAAATAAATGTGAACCTTTTTTTAGAAAACCAAACCTTCTGTTTCATCTTGCGGTATATGTTTCACATAAGATGGATGCCAGCATACACCCAGTGTGTCTTTGAATTTCCAACCTACATGCAACAACAATAGGTAGTTTGTTGCGCACTCTGTGTTTCTCCATTGTTTTGAAGTCCTCTCCCAACAAGCCCCTAACCAAAAAAAAAGAGGACATATCCTGCTCTGATAGCATTTCCCATATTATAGGAGGCCATCCTAGTTATAGTGATCAAGTTAACTCTGAGAGTTTAGCAAAACCCAATCAAGGTAGAGGGGAGTGCAGTCAGAGCTATTTTCCAGAGAGTGTAAGTGGGGTCAGGGGTCCACAATCAGTCCACACAGTGAAACATGCAATAATTAAATTTAGACAGGTAAGAAGACACATACTACGTTTATTCGAGGCACAAAACATACATTAGAAAATTAAAACAGCCATGTGATAACATTACACAACACTCAATTATAAACATAAGTAAGGTCAACTTAGGTTCTTAAGAATGTGTTCAATGATGTATTCAAGAAAAAATAAAGTAAGTAATTGTGCAGTAGAATGGAACAAAGTCACAAGATATATAGCCTAACTTTAGAAGGCCAATCCATTTGAAGGGTGGGGCCGTGTGCCCAAGAGCCGCAAAGCCTCTCCTCAGAAAAAGTCTGGTGTAGGAAGAGATCTTGCTTTTGTAACATTTTCCAGAGAAGGTTTTCAACAAAATTACTCTTTAGTAAAACAATGTTGCTATATTTCTGGTAGAGCTGATTTTAGGCACACTGATCCAAAAGTGATGGAATAGAATAGCCAAAATTATTCTAAGGTTTGTGCTAAGGAGAACATGGGAGATGAATGCATTGTGATTACTTACCCCCCCCTGACTCTGATTTTCCCAGATGACTAGATGGGTCAACTGAAGGACATGGAGTTAGGTTTTCCCACCATTGGTTCAAGTGGGCGGTGCCCAGGTGCTGCAAGCCTGAGGATTCTTCAGTTCGGTACCAGTAGCAGAGTGCAATCCTTGGCAATAAAGAAGTGCAAAAGGTACTAATGCAGAACTCTTTAGGACACTTAGCGAAATGTGATAAGGTGAGTTCCAATGACAGCCACCACATACAGGTGATGGCAGTCATCCTTCCAGTTGTGGCTGAATAAGACCTTCCAGAGAACGATGCCTTGAAGCTGGGAGGATGAGTTTCTGCAGAAAAGCAACTTACACTACAAGCTTGTGACTACCAGAGTTCTGGCAATGAACTCAGAATGGCAATGGTTCTAACAAGGTAGACCACTGGAGAGCTGGTCAGTCCACCGGTTGGCCCGGGGACCCTTTCCGAAGGTTTGGGACAGCTGGATCCTCGAGAATGCTTCGAGATTGGTTGTTCCAACCAATCCAATGATTTAAGCACTGCTCAGGGACTTGACAGGTCTGGTAATCCAGCAGGTCTTCACCAGGCCAAATCCAGGAAGGTATGCTGGGTCTCTCCAGGAGTTGTCCAATGATCGCAATGAGCTGATCTTCTACACAGGATACTTGGCTCCAACACTGATCTAAGAAAATTACTGCAGGAGTCTTCTTCTTATCCCAGATTCTGCTGGACCATTCAGGGACCACTGTGGTTGCACTCATGCCACACACCTATCCTTCCTAGCACCACGGATGAGAACTGGTACCAGGCAGTCCCACTCCCTTCTTGGGCCACACACACACATACAGACACAAACACAGACATCACTAGCCTGCGCAATAATGGGATGTCCTGACCTAGCAAGGCAGAAAGAAGGTCAAAGAACAAGCGACAATCTCATGCTGTGGCTATTTTAGGGCACTGGTCACATTCAGTAGTCATACTTGGTCAATACAAATGTTCACACAAGAAATAACGCAAAGGTGGTAAAAATATGTTTGCTGCCACCAGCTTGTCTTTAGGCATATATAAAAGTAAACAGAAATCCTAAGTGAAAAAGTTTAGGGTAATACAAGCTTATCTCCACTGCACTGCATTGTAAGATGATGTGCACTTCAAAAAGTTACCAAAACGATAAACGGTAAAAACACAAAAGGGAAACATATTTTCCCAGTACTGATAGTCTGAAGAACTGATCAGTTTTCCGTAACAAAATGAGCAAAAAGCCAGGGGAGTGAAGCTGAAGGCTTCACTTCCCTGTAACAAGTCAGGCCAGGCTCAAAAACAAAAGCAACATGTGGCCTTCTCTCAATAGAACTATGGAGGGAAAGTTGCTAAAAGAGAAATCTTTCCTATAAAGGAGGATAGAAGGCAAGCAGAGTTGGCACAAATGATGAAAGTCATACAGAGGCAGGGAGCGGTATGGGCAATGCGGAGGGCCAGTTGGATGTAGGAAAGATGAAAAACTAGAGAAGGTTAGGAGGTCATAGAGAACTTCTTCCTATCATAAAACTGTACGACATCCTTTCATCAACACCCATTTTTATGACATTGTTATTTGCTGAAAAAAAGTTTTGAAATGTTTTTGGGCGGTGAGAAAGGGCATATAAAGTGTTGGAAGGGTCGGGAATAACAACAAATAGGTAGAGGATAGGGGTTTGGGGTGGAACCCCATAAACATGATTTAAAAAAAGATTGGATCCTTTTTTTCAGCAAAACCTCCACATAAAAACACCTGTCTTAAAAACGGGTGTCAATGAAATGACATAGAACCCCCAAAATGAAACAGACTAGCAGAACTGAAAAAAACAGCTAGGAACATTTGGGCTGGTCAGCGATAATACATCTCACTATGCTGAAGGTCCGTAACCCTAGTAAATTGTGCGCCCAAACACACTAACGTCTGATCCATCCTGAAAAGGTTTTAATTAGTTGGTCCCAAGAAAATAACATTTTAGCTGTAGATAGCGCCCGAACCCATCTTCATTATACTAATGAATTCCTTGAAAAGGTTCTCTGTGTATTATGTCTGTTGTCTATTTGACATAGCGCCAGATGCCCCTGGGTTCGGTGAGTTTTACAAATGTCAAAATAAATAAATAAATAAATACATCATTTATGTGAAGGGCAATAGAACTCCCTTTGTACTATGATCCGAGTAAACCCTTGAATTAAAATATATATTACAGGCAAATACAATGTTACTAGATGTGATTACCACCAAATTATATTGTGGTATTGCACCTTGAATACCCGCCCTTTTTACCTCCACTTTACAGGTGGAGGTAAACATTCTAAAGAGTCCCTAGAATGTTTTAAACATGTTTTACGTGCATGAAGGAAGCACTTTGCTTCGACACACAGACGCAAGTTTGGAATGGGGACGTTGGAGGGGGCTGAAAAAGGCAGCATCTCTGAAAACCACCCTCTCACCCATTTTGAATTGACCTTTTGTGTGTTCATCATAAGTACAGTATGAACCATTAAGTTACATAATCAATGTCCACTCTCAGTACGAGGTTTGGAGATGGATCGAAAAAAAAAACATATCAAGTATTTATTTTTGTAATTTCATTGACGGTATTCCAGGAAACACACTCCCATTACCACTGATCCATCGTTATTGTTGCACTCGGGCCTGGCTACAAAGATTGGCACCAGTGGTATTGTTTTTTCCTTCACAGGATTTTCCTCAGGTTTGGTAATGAGGCACTACACTTTTGTCAAATATTGGGGCTTTTATTATTAGGAGGGTTATGAAATCCCACAGTCAATGTTATGCATAGCTCCTGTGTACAAAACCAACGGCAATACCCCTTTGGTACATTGTGGCAAACACTGATCAGAATTAAGGCAGTTTTTAAAATTGTATTTATTCAGCATGTGTATGGCGCCTTTAGAGCAAAAAGCGTTTCCAGGCACCACAAGACAGAACGGGGAGAAGAGGGACAGAGGAGAGAACATCAATAACGGTCTTACTAGGCCTTGTGACATCCGGATCGGTCAAGTGCAGAATGTTGTAAAAATATAAAGTTGGCTCCTTCTTCGAGCCAACTCCTTGGAAAACAGCCTGCATAACTTATACATCTGAACATTTCCACTCACCCAAGTACTCTAATCGCAAACTATACATTACTGGAGCATTAGAAGACCCTTGCTGCAAAAAGGATCTCTGTCCTGCAGCCCCTATCTGAAAGAGTGAACACACTAGAACTCTCTCCCACCCAGATTTGCACTGTACCCCGCCACCCCCCACGTTTTGCTGAACAAACTGGAACGCCCTTCTTTTACAATAAATACATCACTGGTGAGCACTAAACCCATTGAACCTAAAATGCTGTCTTTATCCATATTGTGTCATTTCTTCAATCTTTTCCAACGTTCCCTTATGTCTGACCTGGTAGACATCAGGAATTAGAGCATTTGAGCGCTTTCAATTCCAGCCCTGCTATCCTTCCATCTAGGGGATTGACAATCTGGCATCTTTCCCCATCGCCCCTTACCCCTGCCCCATTTAAGGGGGAGGTGGTAGGCAGAGGCTATTGGCATGTAGTGTTTTCTCAAGAAAATCAAGTTAATTGTCTCTCATCAACAACATGCACTCATGAACCCATACTTCATAAGCACTAAGAAAGCTCTGTACAGCTATACTAAAAGGGATAGCGGGTGCAGAGTCATACATTCCTTGTGATTAGACAGGTATCTGGTCATTGCATCTAATGCTGTTCCATTGAATACCATTCCATCTAATTTTTTCCATCTAAAAAATGTACATCGAATGTATGTTTTTGGGGAGTAAAGGGTTACTTTTTGATCAGGTCGATTTTAAAGGGTATAAAACAGAGGTTTGGGGGACCCCCCTCCCCCAAAAAAAAGAATGCATTCGATGCACATTTTTTAGATGGAACCATTTTGATGCAAATGCATTTAGATGCACGGAATTTGATGCCATGACCATAAACCGATTAGAAATTATCAGCCAACTCCTCACCAGCAGTTTTTGTTGACGTTTTTGACTACCCTAATTCCACATACAGGACAAGCAATGACAGTATCTATGACATCGTGCAGTGGCATACAATAAGACAACTTAAAGGGAATGCTCACAGTGAAAATAAACACCACCTGTTTTTGCAGCTGTGCCCAGATACAACAGGAGCATAAGCGGGTCGAACAATAAAAGCTTGAAACCCTGATGAAGGCCAACACTAGACAATGATCTAACTGCAACTAGTGTTTACTGGACAGAAAGGAAACAGATGTAAGTCGGCATGGACGGGGCTATAGGACAATGCCCAAATCAAAAACTCAAAATACTAGTGTGGGCCAGTTTTTTGGGTCAAAGTGGGCCTTATTTGTGGCCCATGTGGACCAGTTTGATAAGTGACTTCCCTGTGCGGCTAGTAGTTTTGACCAGTGTTACCGAATAAATATTCTTTAAAATACAAAATTTGCATCCATTTTATTAAACACCTCCCCATTGGTAGTACTCAAACAGTCTGTCACAAAACAAATGTACTGCCATTTGTAACTCTGGGTCAGTTTCTCATTGGTGTCCCAGACAATTCTATGCTGCAGTCCGACGCTGATGGAAGCACAAAGCTGCAAACAGGCGCACCACACTTAATTCACAACAGGGAACCAAGCAAGCAGAGCAAGAACAAAAAGTGAAACAGTCCCAACACCACCCCCCACCCTGCCCAGGAAAGAAAGTTGTGGAGCATATGTAGGTGCAAAAAGCCAGGCGCTAAGAAAAAAAAAAGAAAAAAAAACATACCCAAAATCTTCCTCTGCCTCCCCACGAAGGAAAGAGGAAAGACAATAGACCTTGAAAGAGGAACGATTTGAAGGCAGAGCAACCCTGGGAAACAGTGATTAAACGATACTGGGGGAAACTATAATACAAAGCAAATCTCTACAAGTTCGAGACGAGGTTTCCACTTCAAAGATGGTGGCACAGGCACAGGATAGATAAACATACAAGCATTTAATAGGAAAACTAGGTGTTCTGAAACCGTTAAGAAAATGAGGGACCAGTTACTGGAAATATGGCCTAGAGAGTAAGAACTACTGCCCATCTTGGTCTGAAGCAAACTGAAGCTTTTAAAGCAGACTAATTATCAACTGCCGACCACCAGAGCCCTTTTTTACTACCAATCCTTGATCTGCAAGAATGGCGAGAAATGGGAAGACTGTGTGCAAAGTATTCTCAAAATATTGTCTTTGGTTTATATATGTCTGTACTGATGTCCTTGATGAAAAGATCGTTCTAAAATATAATCCCACCTGCAGGCACGGCTGAAGAAGTGTGTGGGCCAATTTCCACATGATCGTTGGGGTCCCCCTTGCTTAGTCTGGGGCACCCGTGGGGTGCAGACATTATTATGCAGACCAATACAGCCAGTCTTAATAGCCGCCAATTATCAAGAGATGGCTAACCAGCAGAGAACTGAAACACTAAATGCCACTGATAATCACGTTGGCTTTTAACACCAGTTCCTCAACATCAGCCCCTTGCTAATAAACTAAAGATTATGTGGGCATTTAGTGTTTCAGCTCCCTGCTGGCTGGCAATCTCATGATGATCGTGATAGTCAGCAGCTATGAATACCCGGGTGTTTTGTATTTGCTTCAAACTCGTGCTTTGCAGTGCTTGCATTATAAATGTCATTCACTGGAGCACTTCAGGTTGGCACTTCCAAGTGACGGCCTGAAGGCCTCCAGCAAATGAACCTTGTAACGTGAGCACTGTAAAGCACACCTTTAAAGTCACAGAACGAAAATGATATAGAAAGGAATCTATTGCAGTAGTATAAGACTGCTGACTGGCAACCTGGAAGGAATTGCTCAAGTCCCTTTTCATTTGAAAAAGTTGAAATGCTCTGACGCCATTCCTGCCCTCAGCTTTCACATCCTAACAGCCTTATGTCACACAGTTCTGAAGCGAAGGACAATACTCAATAGGCCCCAAAGCATGCCTCTTAACTTTGGAATTTAATTGAATGGAGTGAATTGCTGACTTATAATCCCTCCTCTTTTACTAAGCGTAATGTCTTTCAGCTATACTGTACCCACTCATAAAAAAGTAGTGAGTAATTTGTGGGGGTGTTTACAGGGCCCAGCCATGGCACTGATTTTAGAACCCCTTCACTTATTTTTTCAGGCTCAGTTTGATTATGGTGTGGTGTTTTGGCAACTTTATAATTGTATCATTCAGTTAGTAGTAGCCACACAACCAGCAGTAACAGTGTACACTGGCATTGCATGCTGCATCCTGCGCGGGCCCATTTTCATTCATGAATCTGATGGCCCACACTGACGTGCCAGTGCTAGTTATACATTTTCATGAATCACAACGAGGTGGGAGGTGACAATGCTGGGCGCCCGTGCTGGTCATTCCCGCACACTGCTTCACTCAGTCTGCATGACATTGGGGCACGTTTTCTTCTGCAATAACAAGAAGCACTGCCACCCCAGCGTGGGTTGACAACAAGATGACAACCAGCAGCACCACCAACGGGGCACCACCAGAGTAAAAACCAATGCTGAAGAGAGAAGTGCTTGTCTCGGGTGAAAACCTACAAAAGAAGATCTTGCTGCTGTGTTTCACAGGAAAGCTGATATGTTCAGTAATAATTTTGCTTGCATGTGTCTATTCATTTACCATAGGAGGAAAGCACGTTTGCACCATCTTCTGTGGCTAAACGGTCAATAAGCTCCACATGCCAACTGAAGAACCACAACAACATGTTACTGCCGATTGTGTGTTTAAAAAAGCACTTAAACATGCATCTCGTTTCAAGACACAACTGTTATGTTTGTGCTATGATGATTTTTTATTTGTAAATCACACTTCTGCCATATTAAGTGCATCCATCAACCACAATGATCCTGTGTGAGCAGCAGTTTTACCCACAAATATGTTGACACTGTGGGGATCAGCCAAGGCTGATAACAAAAATGGTGGGAAGCTGCCCAACCCGATGTGTCACAAGCATACTAGACAAAATGTGGACTGTGGCACTTATCTTTTTACAAATTAAGCACTGCAAAAAAATACAACTTGGCAATCAGTCTCATAACTGCACTCCATCATCTTCCCCTCTGTACTTCCCTACCTATATTTCCATTCTGCCTTCCCATTAATTAGACTCTATTAATTGATTACTTAAGCATTCTTATGTGCTTAGTGCATGTTTTCACCAAGCACGCAAGAATGTTTAATTGGTGATGGATGTATGTACACCCTAGTGCATAACCGCCAGTCAAATACTGTGAGATCCATCGTGTTGAGCAATATAACGTTGATGCAAGATTATTGTTTGGCAGGCTATGCATTGTTCTTAAGGAAACGTTTGCTCTGTTTTTGGACCATTTTGAGGAGACATGATACGTTGACCAGACATTCATGTTTTCCCTGCAGAACACCAACTGGAGGAAGAAATTCAGCACACCTAGTTGTCGAAACATGCATGTCGAGCAGTCTAATATTATGGACTTTCTGCTTATTTAAACAATTTGGGGCTATAATTCCCCCACCATATACAATTATTGCTGATTATAATTTGTTATGACTTGGTAAATATTTTGCTTCTATGTTTAATTGTTGGTGTATAGCGTGGATATTTTTTTTTGATTGATAAGAATGTAGATGTATGAAAGCACACATAAAGAAAATGTTTTTCTTTTGTTTTGGCACGGTTTCCACTCTACTACTTTTTAACAATCAGTTTGACATTGATGGTCCAAAGTGATCCTTGTTTTGGCGTGGTTCAAAACAATATGTTTATTTGTCAAAACATACTTTTTTGTCACACTATTTAATTAAACTGAAATTTTTGAAATATATTTGCATTATCACACAGCTTCATCTTTATTCCTGAATATCACTTTCAGTTTGAGTTTGTTTTTAAAACCCTTTGAAAAGGTCTTTTAGTACACTTAGAGCCCGATTCATGTAACTTTTGGCATGGTGCAAATTAACGTTGCACTGCAAACAAACACCTTGATTCACAGAGCAGTGCAAAGTGTATTTTTGCAGTGCAAAGTGACACTACAAAATGGTTGCACCAGTATAAAGTCACTATGGCCTGTGCTAAAAGTTCCCTGAATCGAGACCTACGTGTACTGCATTGTTCATGCCCAAAGAGAAAACCTAAGAGCATTACAATCAGTTCAAGATTCTGCATACTTCAATTTAATGCCTACAAAACGCTGCAGGAGCGACATCAAGTCTGCAAGATTCTCAAGATAGTGTTGGCCTGAATGAAAACCATGAATCAGAAAAATTGAAGTGCTGGTACGACATGACAGATTACATGCTGCCTATTGACAAATGCTGGTGTGAATAAATAGAGTTTCACCACTTCTACACAGTGTTTGCACTTGTGTTTCTCAATGCAAGTAGAGTGTCTCGGGATAGCTTGACAATGTTGTATTATGGAAAGGGTTGTCCTGAAGGGGCACACTAAAATAGTGCCCCACACCTAACACATTACTGCAACTTACTCTAAGCAGTGCAATGCTGGGCCTACAGTCACTGGAACTCCTCTGACCCCAGACCGATGTCAATGCTGAGCTTCATCACCTTTAGACTTTCAGAAAGGAACTTGAAGCAACACTGTTCAAAGAGCCATCCCAACCATTAAGCTTTAACTCTTTAACTCTGGTAAACATCCTCCTGAGACAAGCGCGGCAGTGACACACTTTTGTCTACTGTCAAATTGATATTGAATTTTTCAGTCTGTGGACATGGAAGCAAAATTAGCCCTTTGCAATTGGGGAACATATGAGTGAAAAAACGTTGTGAAAGGGACGCTTTGGTCAAGTTGCTCTAAAAAAAACAATGAAATTCAGTGAAAAAAACTTTGTTAAAGGGACGTTATGGTTACACGTTACAAGTAATCTAAGCAACCATAACTCGCGACACCACCGGGCACAGCTCAGGCTAAGAATAACACCCAGGACATCAAAGATGACATCACAGATATCATTGATGACATCACTGATGACATCTCATACCTGGGACGCTTGATTTTGTGCACTAACATATTTAGGCCAATTATTTTTGTTTCCTGAAAGTGACAATTTAAACATTCAAAAGGTGCTGTATATCTAGACATTAACCTTCTCATATGTTGTTAATATACTTTCCTTGGGGTTTGGTCTCATCTATTGGTCAATAAGCAGGCGTCAAACACGCAATTCATGTGTATACATGATGATGAACTTTAATGTTAGCTAAATCTTCTAGAGATGTTGTTTCTTTCTTCCTTACTTTAGTTTGCCTGTATAAGCCTCTGATTCTTAGGCATTGTGAGTCTTCATATGTAGGGTTTGTACTAACACAAGTATGTATTACGTCTTCAAATTTTAGACATTTATTGCATGTTTACCCTTACTCAAAACTGTCAGAGGGTAGCATTCATTATTTTAGCAGCCAAAATTACCAGATTAAAAATATTGCACTTCTATGGTGCACGCTGCAGCCATTGCCTGTATGTAAGTAGAATTAAGTTCCAGCATTAACAAAAACACTCCATTATAACGTTTTGTTTAAATGAGTACATGTTTTAATACATTAAGTATCCTTGATATGTTTCTACCAACATTGTAAACACAGCACCCTGTAGAGACTTTTCCTCAGAATTAATTTGATAGGTAAGGTCATCAATGATATTTGTGATGTCTTCTTTGATGTCCTGGGTGTTAGTCTTAGTAGTGCACAATGGTCTTGTGAGTTATGGTTTCTTAGCTTACCATAACTGGTGAATTTCTGGGGTGTTACGGTTTTGCTTGTAACCTAAAGTCCCTTTAACTATGTTTTTTCACTGATTTTCATAGGTTTTTACCAGGTCACACTAATTTGCTACAACTTCCTAATATCATACTCATCCTCGATTAGCAGCATTTCGGCCAATCTAGAAGGTTCCAAGTGAAAACCTTTCCCCGCCTTCTAGCAACATTCTTAACACTTCTATCAACCTTCTACAACTTTTTACACCATTTTCTGTTTGCCTAAGTTTCTGAATGTCTAACGTCATTGCAGACTTCGTGGACAGCATCACGTGAATGCACGCACGCGACGTGATGCGTGTCCGTGAATAGGTCTGTGCTTCGCAAACATTTTGAAACTGCCATTTTAGCTGATCTAGGAAGTTTCAAGCTGAAAGTTTACCCTTTCAGAGCTCCTAGACCCATTCTTTCTCATTTTCCACCTGCAATTCAGGAGCGAGAATCTGCTTGGAAGAGTATTCACATACCTACTATTTAACTTCAAAAATGGCATCAGCCATGGCCATGCCTCCTCCCCAGGGGCCACCAACACCACCAGCTGCAAGACCTGGACAGGGGAAAAGGTGCAATGATGCAGATGAGGATCAAGAGGACCAGAAAGATGTGATATAGGAAATGCTTAACTCCAGCAGCCAGAGAGAATCATGGGTGTGATGGTTCATTAAGACTGTATGCGGGGTAACAAAGGCTTGGCTACCCATGTTAAATTCATTGAGTCTGGAATCATACTCAGTCGTGGACAACATGGGCAGTACTCTTTTGGTACCACCTCTGTGCATACCATCACACAAGCTACTCCTGTGGGGCAGAGGATCCCACTGGCTGCCTCACAAGTCATACAAGATGCTGTTGATCCATATCCTTTCAAGACAACAGTACTCGGTATATACTGTGACAAAGCACACTGCAGGGGGGACCAGTTTCGTAATGCTTTTGAGGCTCTGGTCAAGGAGCATGAGAAACACTGCCCCTACATTAGATTTAAGGCATGCTCAACATCTTCCCCTGTCCACCTGCCCCTCTGTATCTGTGGTTCATTCCCCTTCCCTCATTTCCCTCCCCACCTTACTTCCTTAAACCTCCTGCAAGAAAAAACAACACAAATACAAAATCAAAAACATAAAAAGTTTCCATTTGGAGTCACCTTTCAATGTTAAACAATAGAACTAAATAAAAATTCTTATAGACTCCAACTACTTTACATTTTTCAATACAGTAGTTAGATTCAATAAGATTCTCCAACATTTCCGTTAGCATTTTGTACAATGCTAATGGAAATAATGGACAATTGTAAACTAGAGGAATTTTCTGTCACAAATACTTTTCTCTAGCATACAACAACAACCATAATCCATGGACCTTCATGACTATCTGCGATCTCTGAAGTCCCATTTCCATGCCAGGCATCGGTAAAACACCTGGATGGCACATGCGCACCATCGCACAGGACAACCCTTCTACACTTTTTACTTTTATTTTTGTAACACTGCCTAATTTTCTTCTTTCAAACAGTCACGCATCCATCGACCAATCACATCCAAAAACTCATCATATAACCATGTCAACATATTAAACTTCCACACAACAGCTGTCACTTAACAAAGTTCTACACATTGTTTGCATCTGTATTTCCTTATTTATATCAAATGTATTGCACACAGTACTGTTAACAATGCATATATTTCAACAAAATGCTCCAAAAAAGAAACAGAAATATGTTTAAATGCATAGCATTTTCAATTTTTCATATACATGTCCTACTTTCCAACCTTTCTCATTACATCCCTTATAGTGCCACCATTCTCCACCTGCTTACACATATGTGTACACTAACAAAGTATCTATATACAACAATTCTCCTCACACATAAAGTACTGTTCTGTTCCAAGCACCACTACAACTCATCATACACGGCTCCAACTAAAAACTACCATTCCATTACCACTATGCCACAGTTTCCCTATTCTTTAAAAACATTGCAACACATTACAAAATATAGTATTCACACTCTTTCGACAATTTAATTTGTTAACTCTTCTAGGCCCTTATCACTAACACACATTAGCACAGATACACACACTTCTTCACCCCATTTCAATTACACCCTCATACCTAAGCACTAATTCAAACCATTATAAGAATCACTGTTTTCCTCAAAACATCATAATGTTCCCATTTATTCCATCACACCACCACTCCCTCACTCACTAACACCAGTGGTGCTCAACATATTCTACTATCAAAACTGTAAAACCCTTTCCCCATCACATACATTTAGTTATTTAATACATAAAACGTATTGTTACTGCAATATTGTTTGTAACATTAAATATAGTTAGAATATACCAAAGGATATCTAACTACTCTGAGCATGCCCTTAATTGCAACACACTTCAAACAAACATCCTATCACACTTACACTCAGATAAAATATTCATACTACCAAACACAGCTATTTTGTAACATATGTATTCTTTAAAAACTATGTAAACTATGTAAATGCTAAAATATGTATGCAAATGCAGTATTTTTTCTATCCACTATGCATGTTTTCCCCAAGCACCCAATAATTATTTCATGTTAGCACCACACACTAATATTGTGACAAACATAATAAATAGAATGTGCTGTTTATGATGGTCAACAAAGTAAATCTGTATGTACAATCATATGCAATTAAAGATGCTTATTTGTTTGGTATGTATATAGTTCATACAAACTTTCACATAATACATACACAAATAATTACAATGTCAAATGAATCATCAATACAGAAAACTCAACACATAAAATAAATACAATGAACAAATAAAGCATAGTTCATCTCATCTCACGCTTAAATCTGCTTACACCACGATTCCCTGTGTTACAAGTTTCCCTGTAGCTAACACTACAGTCCATACATGGTATAAAGCTATTTGTAATGATGTGCTATCTGTATTTAAACAATAATGCCAAAAAATGTCATCTTTGATGTTATCAAGGTGCTTTACAAAAGGGCCTAACAGTATCATGTAAAGTGAACCATGTGCAATAAATTCCAAAGGCACGTGGTGAGCGGTTTCCATCTTCTCCACAATACCACACAATCTACAGAACCAGTCTTCCTTGGCAATGGCAAACTCTGGTCCAATACATGCTAGAACTGGCAGTTTGTTTATATGAAGCAATTAAAGATTTTAAACTATCATATTTACCAAATTATACTGTTGTTTTTCCCCAGAAAAAGAACCAGAGATTCACAAAGAAACAACTGCAGATTCCAGAATCACTATCCTCAATTGATCATGAATACCATATACACTTCAATTATATCATTCCACTATATTACAAATACTGTATTTCCCCCCTTTAGAACCTATAATTACTATTTGCAAAAGCACACTTTCAAAACGAATGCACCACTCCTGCAACAAATTTGGTAAAATGCATACAGGGTTTCGCACCGCAGGGGCTAGCAAAATGTTTTTTTGATTATGTCTATTATGATTTCAAAACTTTTGTGACCCCCTATAATTTTACCCCCCACTGAACGAAACTGTACCAAGCTTTGCAAAATCATTCCGAGGTGGCCGTATACTTTTTTTGCAAAGTTAGGTAAGGATTCACCACACAATGCAAAGTTATAAGCCACCTAAAAAATGTTCTTTCTATAAGTTGAGCAACTTAACCATAATTGCACGGCTGCTACTGAAAGCTGTGTAATAAACATATTACTATAGTATGTCCGTCTATGCCCCAACAATCTGGCCACTGGCCACAACCACGACAATACAATTCAACCATAGAAAGAGCAATTTTTGCAACCATAAATCAAACCACCACTGCGCACTGCTAATAATAGCAACGGGGACATCAAAGATGACATCACAAATGTCATTGATGATATCACTGATGGCATCACATATCTAGCCATGTGATTTTGTTCTCTGACATATCTAGGCCAGTTGTTTTTGTTCACTAAAAGTGAGCATTTGAAAACTCAAAAGATGCTATATATAGTTGAACTTCTCGTATGTTCTTAAAGTACTTTCCTTAGGGTTTGGTCTAAGCTCATGGTGCACATACATAGGGCAAAATGCAAGCCTCAAACACACAATTAATTTGTATACATGATGATGAACTTTAATGTTATTCTAATTTTCTAGTGATGTTGTTTCTTTCTTCCTTACTGTATGTGCCTGTGGTTTTTATACATCATGGGTGTTCATATGTATAATTTATACAAACACAAATGTAGTAAGTCTTCAATTGTTTGCTAGTTTTTCCATGTTTAACATTAGTCAGAATTCTGATAGGGTTGTATTTATTATTTAAATGGCCAATATTACCAGAAAAAAAGTGCCACAAATAATGATGTCTTATTTTCTAATAGAAAAAAGGGGGTGGACCACAGGTTCCCTCCTGCACTTGTTACTAAAATGGACTACTAATAATCAGGTCCCAATTTACACAGCCTTAGAGGACTGCTGAATATTGTCACTCTAAACTATACAACTTCAAATAAGAAACAATTTCTTATTACACACAGAGCATGTTTTGTATTTCACATGAGGTACATTTATTTAAAAAAAAACAAAACATTTGTTTGCATATACATGAACACTTTGGTTGCCTATACATCCTACGTCATACATAGAAGACATATTTTTGGTACTATTTCATCGAAGTACACACTAATATTCAAAATGGGTTAGTGCAATTATGGCAATTATTTTGCCAAACAAGTTTTTCATACCCTACTATCTCTTTTCGGAGAACTACTGACTGTGCATACCTCCTTGCTGGGGGTGGTGTCTTTCCACAATGTACAAAAGACACAGACAAAATCACATTTAGGGCCTCATTCCGAGTTTGGAGGTAGCCATGGCGGCATGCCTGCCTCCAAAACCGGGTCCGGTACCGGTCTGGTTGAATGGGGACTCTGGTAGCGGGACCCGTAAAGGACGTGTGGTCAGACCACACGTTCCTTGCGGTTCCCACTAAGGGACCTCGGAATTAGGTGGTAAGGGTTTACTGGCACCGGTCTCCTTACTGGTACCAGGTAACCCTTACCGCCCAACTCTGAATGACCCCCATGGTCTATTTTCTGAAGTGAACTGGACTCGGAAAATTCACAATAGTCACAGTTCTCAGTTGTGTTGGATGCATTGTCTGAGAGATCTGTACTGTCTCTGTGTTTCTTAATATTCTTCTCTTTAGGTACCTTGCACCATCCCCCTAGAGTGCTTTGTTCATCATCACCCTTGTTTAACACTGTAGATGATCCAATGGATAAACGAAAAAGTGGTGTCTACACACTGCGTTTCGGCCTTTGGAAATGAGATAGTCCACATCCATGCAGTGGTCTTCCTTGAGATTACAGACAGGCCTTCATCAGGACAGAAAAGAGTATTTTTACGTTGATATTAATCTTCTAACCCCAAAGCTAGTGATCTACAATTAAAAAGAAATAGAAAGAAAGGCAACCATGTTAAAAGAAATGGTCTGTGTGCTCTGGGTTACTAGAGACTCTGGGTGGTGATATGGGACATACAGTCACTAACCTGATTAGGTGGACCAAACAGGGACAGGTGTTCAAGTCTGAAAGCATCTGAAATTGTGCATTTCTGGAAATCCTGTGAAAAGAATAGCAGGATGATGCTTGTTTGAGCTATCGCATATTGGTGTATGTGTGCTTATACACGCAAAAATATAATTAATAATGATGAAGAGGACTGCGTCCCTACCTTCATGTAGAGGGAAAAATCTCCTCATTAGATGTTGCCCGTGTCATGGGGCATCTCATCTGGAATTACATTCTGGTTGTTGCCTCCTGGGTCATAATAGACCAAAGTTGTTACTGGAGTATGGCCCATATTGAGGACTGCAGAAGTGAAGGAGAAAATGGAAAAATGCATTGACCACAGGCCCCTCGTTTATATAAAACTAAAAGGTATGACCTTTTTTTCTACTTCTTTTCTTATAGTACATAGTTTACTTGAAGAAACTACATCACAGATTAATTATGGATAATTCCAACAATCAGAAAGACAATCCCAATACCAAACTGTACACAACAAAATCATGATTGTGTCTTGAAAATTGGATGAATTTAGCAATTACATTAAGGAACTTCTCAATGAAGTTAAAAATCATGTTTTTAAAAAGGTTGATTATCACTGTCCTACTTGTACCTGTCCAACTTGCCCCGAGCAATCAGCCCAATCAAATTCACAAAATATGAATCAAATAATGTTTGATGAAACATCCTCCCTCCCTCCCTCCCTGATGATGATTTTGTAGAAATTCTAAATTCCCACATTTATGTTTCCCATTCCGATACCACATCCCTTTCATAAATAAATGTATTTTTTATATAAAAAATATCTTGTATATTACTCTGTCATAACTTCCTTTAATTTTTTTTTAAACAATTAATAGTCTGTGGACAACACAACTGTTTGGGGTGTCTATTTACAAAATGGGGCATCCTGGAGCATCGTGCTATGTCAGGCCATGTCCAGTCTTGCATGACGCACTTTTTACTAGTCCGGGGACATCGCACCCATTTGCAGACATCCATGCGCATAAGCCCGGCATCTCCTGCTCCACGGAATCCACGGATATCCACCACCACAGACTTACCCAGACGTCATCATGCAACCACGCCCATGTGGTGTGATGGCGTGTCCGTGGGCAGTGTCTGTCACCGCAAACAGTTTGAAACTGCATTCTCGGCCAATTTAGAATGTTTCAAGTTGAAAGTTTACCCTTTCACAGCTCCTAGTCCTATTCTAAATTAATCCAACAACTGTTTTCAAGGACTATTTTCAACTCGGTAGACCCTGAACAGTTGCAATTTCCTCAACAGTTCCTCTAAAGGGACGCACCCATTACTTTTAGTCATTCTCAATCTGGCAGACCAAGAGAGAGCATCTTTTCAGAGCTACTTCCAAGAGATTTGAAGGAGTTCAAGACTGGTATATTTCATGACCATCCCACCTTCCCAGGGGCAACCACCATCACCACGTGGAGGACCTGGATAGAGGAACAAGCACAATGATGAGGAGGAGGAAGATGAGGTAGAGGAAGTTCCTAGCTCCAGCACCCTGAGAGAATCATGGGTGTGGCGGTTCTTGAAAATCATTGGGTGTGTGCCAAAAGCTTTGTCTGCCAAGGTTCAATGCATTGAGTGCAGGGTCGTAATCAGTCGCAGACAACGTATGCAGTACTCCTTTAAGACCACCTCCATGCGACACCACAGGTGCTCTAAGAAAGGCTCTGGAAGAAGTAAGTTATGTTCCTCTACCCCACCTTCCTTAACCGCTACTACAAACCCACATGCTACTCCTGTGGAGCAAAGGATCCCACCAGCTGCCTTGCATGCAATACAGAAGACTGTTGACCTCTACCTTTGGAAAGTCACAATACTCTATTTCAGGGGTCCCCAACCTTTTGTTAGCAATGAGCAACATTTGAGTGTCAGATGAAATGGTGGGCAACTTCAGCACTTTGATGTAATTTATCGACATTCAGTCAGTGGTAAAATGATTGGAACACATCATAACTGTACTAAACTCAATAATGCTACTAGCACTGTTAATTATTAGTAATTAACAGTAATCTCATCCAGGTTTAAGCCTGGTCCGCGTAATTCATAATGGCCTTAAACATCATTTGACATTAAATTGGTAAATTAAGTGGCAACAGTGCATTTCTAGGCACTAGTCCAGGAAAATTATTCCAAAACATTGCAGGATGTAACAAAATATTTGAGTGCTTGGAGTTCTCTCCCAGGAAATGTTCAAGCGATTTAATGGTAAATGTTGTTTAAGCACGTTTTAACAGTAGCATTTACTCCAAAATATAAAGGCTTATTTTGGTGCTGCCCCATCTATCCCTCCAAAGGGATTGTCAGGATCTTTAGGGGCAAATTGTGTATTTTTAGGAGCACAGGATGAGTAACACTGGACATAATATGGTAGAATTTAAAGAACATTTCAACAAGGCTTTGTGTGAGGGGAGAGTTATCCACTTAAGAAATCTAGCGGAAAATAGTGCTTTTTAAAGCACTCAAGGTCTGTTACATTTAAGACAAGTGATTAGGAATAAAAAAACTATTTCTGATGGATTTGGGTACTCTTTGCCCAAGCAATCCCCTGGCAAATATAGTTGTAAGTGGTGCATTCTTAAGCATGCTAGTGGGCAAGTAACATTGTTCACAAATTGGAACTTTTGAAGACCACTTTACAGAAGGGGTGGGATTCTTCCTTCATATTGTACACATATGTCTGTGGTTGTATATCTCACTGGTTAAGTGCACTCTCTTGACATGGGGTCAGCTTGCATTTCGCATGTTCATACCTGTGGCAGGGTGGACTTAGCCATTCATCGCTCGAGGTTGATGAATTCAGTACATTACATTGGGTAATATCCGTTCTTAAAGAATTTAGAAGCAGGAAGAATCTAGCAAGAAACACTATACTAAAGTAAAAATAATTTCTATGTCACTAAGAAATTATTTTCAGTAACGTAAGTGAATTGCAATAGGTAGCTACACCAATTAATTGTGCACAATTTGTAGTTCATTCCCCTTAGCAACCCATTAGTCAAATGCCATATAAGCAAAGCATCATTCAATGTGAATTTTCCCATCAGGCACTGCAATACAAGTAGTATGTAACATTTGTGCCAATTTTAATGCAAACACAAACTTCACATGTAAAGAAACTGGCATAAGAAAATTGTTTAAGAAGGAAAGTTCGAGCATGCATGCCGCTTATTTGCCCAATATTTGGGCACCAGCTGTATAAAGGCACAGAAGTTGGCAATTGTCAGCAGAACACAAACACAGGCATTTGGTTTGATTTTTTTTTCCCAATAATGCACTTACATACTGGAAAGAAGAATAAGAAGATGAGAATGTCTTCACAAAGATTATGCAATTATTGTGGAACATTTTGGACCAAAAAATTGCATTTTGGCAACAAATGCAAATCATACATGTACAGAAGAAGCTTATTGGAACTTCCTTGACAGTTGGGCATTCAAGTCACTTATTTTCTTACTTATATTCGTACTATTCAACAACAAACCCCTTTGCTGTCTACCTGAGTGCAGCGGGGGAAGGCTCAGTTGGCAGCAACATTATCTTTTTAGATTGTATTCTTTATCCAGCCAGCGATGCACCTCATAGTGTACCAGAGCTCCAAGTGGCATAGAACTTCTAGAGTGCTAAAATAGAAATTGTCTGAGTAAGGTTCGATTCAGTGGGGAGGCATTTTGACTTCTGATTACAGAGCAGTACAATGGGTATTCAGATGGATGGCCAGGCCTGCTTAGTTTCTGTGCTTCAGGTTCTCTTCAATCACTGGGGACTGTCATCTGAAGCCCCAAGGGATTCATTTCTGTAGCCACCCCCCATGCTCCCTGCACCCACCTGGCCTGCCCCACCACTCAGACCACTCTACTGATGCATCCACAGCTAAAGCTTCAACAACTAACAGTATGTCATGCCTGTCAAATAGAGTAGGCTGATTGGCTAGCCTTCCTGTACAGTTCTGGCTCAGGGTACACTGCCATTGTTGTCTCATCCCTGAATGTCCATCTTCTTAGCCTCCACACAATGACCCAGAACAACTGGCGAGCAACATTTTAGGGTCCGGAGAGCAACATGTTGCTCGCGAGCTACACGTTGGGGATCACTGCTCTATTTGTACTGTGACACACGAGTTTGCAGGGGGGACAATTTCAGAGTGCTTTCAAGGCAGCGGTCAAGAAGCACGAGAAGCATTGCCACCTAACTTAAATTTAAGGCACAACCAACATTTTCACCTGTTCACCTGTCTCTCCGTATATGTGGTTGTAGCTCATTTTTCCCCTTCCCTGTCCCACCTTACCTCCTTCATTATTCTACAAAAAGAAAAAATATAAATATAAACAAGCCAGAAAGAACAAAAAAGGTTGCTTTTGGGCCCACATTTCACAGTTAGGAAATAGAACCAAAAATAAAAATCACAGGACCTTTTGCAGTCTGCATAGTCCGAGGACAGTATGAAAGTCTGCGGACATCTGGAAAATTCCAGCCATAAAAGAACCTTTTTAAAAAAAATGTTTTGAGTGTTTTCTATACTACACGAACAAATGTTCTACTGAACTAAATAAAAAAAATGTTTAACTTTCACAAAAACAACTTCACATTTCTTTTTCTGTTATTTTTTTTATTTACTACAAT
Source organism: Ambystoma mexicanum (assembly GCF_040938575.1). Lineage (NCBI taxonomy): Eukaryota > Metazoa > Chordata > Amphibia > Caudata > Ambystomatidae > Ambystoma > Ambystoma mexicanum. The sequence goes on from NC_090937.1 coordinate 512,351,454, forward strand.
TACTAAAAAAATACTTCACAACATATTTCACAAGTTCACCAAAACATTTTCAGTGCATTTTGGATATTCAATGGAAAAATCTGATTTCCTTCATCAGTCAAATATATTGCATCCCCTAAAAAAAGATTTACTCAATCCAACTTGATATTTGCATTGTCAAAAGATGCCATTCCTAAACCGAATAAAAAAGCACATATACCTTTATTGACATGCTGTCTAGCTTCTTCCATTTCAGAACAAACAAGTTTGAACGTCTCCATATTAGACTGTGTTGGATTTAAAAAATAATAAGCTTTGCAGCTGGAAACAATGCCATTAGACTTTTTAACATGTCCTCATGGCAAACTGCAAACATCCTGCAGACAGCCCAAACTGCTGCCTCCATAAGGTGCAATAATAATATCTGGATATTTAAAGTGAACAATATTCTCACAAAATGGCAATAAGGTCACCCACTTTAATCCACAATCTGCATACAGTGAAACTTCCACTTCTTCCAATTCACTAGTAGCAGAGATGCCACGAGATTCAGTATAAACCTTGAACAAATGGATATAAGAATCTCTCACCATCCACACACACACTCTGCTTCTTCATAGCCATAGCGACAGCCATCTTCACTACACACAAAAAATAAAAGACTTGCTCTCCTGTACTCCTGTACATTTCAACTATTCCTCCACAATCAAAAAACCCAATTTGCTAGTCCCCAATGTCCTCTTTTCATGCCAGGCATCCTTGGACGTCACCAGCCGAGGAAGGCACAGCAACACTGGTGCGCTGCAGGTGTAGCACACCTCAATCACCCTGACAACTCCCTGCAATTAGAGCCCCTAGAACCTGCGGGCAACTTCAAAGTTCCCCGCAGATATAGCCACTGCCAACGTTCCATTTTCACAACAAGGAACGTGGCTGCCATATCAAATCCGCACCCGATTTACTTTGGGCTAAACTTTGTTGTTTCTTCACAAGGCAATATATCGCCCTTGTACTCCCGACGACTTCAAGATGGCCGCCGCCTTTGTTTGAGGCTGACCGTTAACAACACAGCCACCTGCATGCAATCATCAGGCAGCATCTATTCCCCCCAATAGGTTGGACCGACAGGTGGAAGCCACACCCCACCTAGGGCATTGCACACAAGGCGCTTGTTCTGGCTGGGCCCCACCATCAGATGTCGCCATTCAAGGAAGGCACAGCAACACCGTGTGCTGCAGGAGTAGCGCACCTCGATCACCCTGACGACTCCCTGCAATTAGGTAAGCCCATCGGGGTCCCTAGAAGCTGCGGGCAACTTCAAAGTTTCCCCGCGGATATAGCCACTGACAACGTTCCATTTTCACGACAAGGAACGTGGCTGCCATATCATCTCTGCACCCGATTTACTTTGGGCTGAACTTCGTTGTTTCTTCACAAGGCAATATATCGCCCTTGTACTCCCAATGACTTCAAGATAGCTGCCGCCTTTGGTTGAGGCTGACAGTGACCAACAAAGCCACCTGCATCCAATCATCAGGCAGCATCTATTCCCCTCAATTGGGTGGACCAGCAGGCGGAAGCCGGCACCCCACCTAAGGCACCACACACAAGGTGCCTGTCCTGGGCCTATCCAGGGACGCCAGATGGTGACGGCATAACTCCATGCCAAATCCCAATCAGAATGTGAGACACATGTAACATGAGCCGGTAGACCCACCATCCACAGTGAACTATGATTACTGATGCAGTCACACTGATGCAGTAAGACCCTCCTCCAGTTTGTGCTAAAGCACTATTGCCTACCACCTAATGCACTTCCTAGCATTGCATGGCCCATTTTACTCCCGTACTGCCTTCTCACCTCTCTGATCTTCAGTCTGACGTGATTAGTGAACTCCCTCATCTATTGCATTACCACCCTGATTGATATGCCCTGATTGACTGTCCTGCCCCAATTAATCTACTGTGGCAATCCTCATCATTGTGCTTACGGAAATGCCCACTGCTCCTGCATTGCCTTGCGGATTGATTTGACCTGATTGAGTTCACTGTGACATTCCTGATCATTGTGCTCACTGAAATGTACTTACTGTAATGCCCACTGATTTTGCACTGCCTTGCTGATTGATGTGCCACGATTAATTCTACTATTTAGCACATTGCACCATAACGCCTAATGTACAACAGGAATTAGCACGCACACACACAATGTTCATTCCAGGTATCAGCTCACTCCTACTCAGGACATTCCTATACCTGTTCCACGCGACTAGCCACACTAGCCCACATCCCAATACCACCTTTACAACTGAGACACCACCTAACAACATGACTCCTCCTCATTCAGTCACACCCCACACTACAACTAAACTACTTATCACAACTAGCCCTTGTAGTACCACTTCCAGAAACTACAGATTACGTGCCAGGCTACCCAAAATATTCAAATCCCTCACCAGGGCCACGCCCTGCCTCAAATTTAACAACTGCAGAACACCAAAACCTAATGGCAAACAGACCACCTCGCCCACTAACAGCCCACCATATAGCCCAACCAGCACCACCCCTGCCAAATATTACTTGCCAAATCAAGTCCCAGTGATAACTTCCTCTAAAGCTACTACTGCCAACACCAGAGGTGCCTTAATAAACACACACTCCATAGTAGCTCATGCCTCTGACATAACGGACCTTATCCTTCTAGAAAACCTGGATTTCCTAGCCATTACCGAGTCTTGGCTCCCCACTGCTGCTGGCCCCGCCCTTGTGCTAGCCAAAACAGATGACTACACAATTCTTAGAGCCGACAGAATTGATTCCAGAGGCGGAGGCCTGGCCATAATTGCAAAAACCAACCTGAACATGAGACTCATCGTCTCGGACAAACATAACTTTTGTGAATCCCAGGCAGCCAAAATGCCCACTGCCAACTACCAAACCCTCAACATTCATTTACTCCACAGGCCCCACAGCCCCCTTAAAACATTTGTGGAAGACCTAACTACCATCCTCACCAACAACTTTAAAAATCCCTCCCAGTGCCTCCTCCTAGGCGACTTCAATCTAGGATTACATGACAAAAAAGACCCTCATTGGCTGCCACTTTTATTGCCAATAACTTCTCAGAGCTAGGATTCACTCAAACAGTGTCCCTCCCTGGTGGCGGATTAAAACTACACAGCTACTGTCACCTCCATCTCACCCCAGGGCTGGTCGGACCACCTTCTTCTTTCCTTCTCTCTTGAAGCTGCAACCCATATACTCTGCAACAATTTGCTAGCCCCAGCCATCCCTACTAGAAACAAAAAAAAAATTGCAGCTGAAAAACGAATCCCTCTCATTCTGCCCAACTTGAACTCTCTCACTAAATCCACCGTAGACGTAGACCCCTTGACCCTTGTAGACGTATGCAATAATACCATGACCTCAGCACTAGACTCCATTGCCCCTTTGAAACTCCGAAAAAGTAAACCTAAAAACACCTGAACACATGGTTCTCCCCTCACCTGAAATCACTCAGATTCGGTAAACGAAAAAGCAAATAGGCTTGGAGACAATGACCCTCAGACATAAATAAGACCACCCTCAACAAAATTACTGCCCTCTACAAAAAAGAAATTATACGGGCTAAGCATGATTCCTACAACCTAAGAATCTTGCAAGCGAACTCTATCACTAAAGAATTATTTACCATCATTAAAGAGTTGGAAACCCCCATCTCAATCCCAGACACTTGTTTGAAAGAGAAACAATGGTGCACCAGCACCCAAAATGCCTTATCCAACAAAGTAGTAGGCCTACAGGCAAAAATCAATAACAAAAAAGAAACCCTCTGCAAGGACTGGACAGCGGTCCCATAGGGACCCACCCCCGTCACACAAAAAACCCACCTCCAATCCCCTTTTCCGCTTCAGCTTCTCACAAGTATCCACCCTAGCAGTCAAAAAAGTTATTCTCAACCTTAAACCTTCCAACTGCCAGGGTGAACCCTGCCCTGCGCAAATCATCAAAGCAGCTGCCAGAGAACTCTCTCCCTTCATTGCTAAGCTCATCAAATTCCCCCTTCTCCACTGGCACCATTCCTAGCAAACTCAAACAGTCCTGGGTTCTCCCACTACGCAAAAAGCAATCTCTAGACTCTACGATACCCACCAACTACAGACCCAACTACACTGTCCCCTTCCTGCTTAAAATTCTCGACAATGTAGCTTACCTTCAAATACAGCAACACCTAGAAAAAAAATCACCTGGGAATCCGACAGTCTGGTTTCAGACCACAACATGGGACCGGTATTGCGCTGATCGATCTCAATGCACAAATCAATACTCTCAGAGAAAATGGGAAAACCACTTTACTCCTCCTCCTTGACCTATCAGCAGTGGTTGATCTGGTAGACCGCATAATACGCTGCAACCACCTAGACTCAGCAGCCCACTTCTCGCATAAGAGGCAATTGGTTGGGTTCAATCCTTCCTCAGTAACAAAACCATGCATGTCTTCTCGACCTTGCCATCTGCTGCCCCCATCCCCATCACCTGTGGGGTACCCCAGGGATCATGTGTCTCCCCCAAACTGTACAACATGTTCACTAAGCCCCTCTTCGACAATCTCGATGGTCTTGGTATAACCTACACCAACTATGCTGATGATACCCAGATCGACAAGATTTGGCCTTGGTGAACAAGGTGTACCTCATCATCCAGGCATGGATGGCTTCTCATGGTCTATGCCTGAATGATGACAAGACGGAGCTCATCATCATCAGTACCACCTTCAACCTCAACACCCTCAGCCTAAACTACTCGAGCTTCATCATAGACGGTAATTCTATCACTGTAGCCAAAGAAGTTAAAACGTTAGGCTTCTACATAGATGCCACCCTCTCATTCAATAAACAGGTCAGCTTCATGGCCTCCACCACAGCCTATACATGTAAATTAATTAGAGCTGTTTAACCTTTCCTCTCCACTGATAGTTGCACCACCCTGGCTAGAGCCCTTCTCCTCTGAAAACTGGACAATTGTAATGCCATCTACCTCGGAGCTAACAAAAACATTTCTAACAAAATCCAGATCCTGCAAATCAACGCCCTCAGAGCAGCACTGAGCTTGTCCAAAAAAGAACACATATCAGACCTATAAATGCTTGAACAACGCAGCCCCCCATTACCTCGTAGATAGAATCAATAGATACTCCCCCAACAGGCCCACCAGAACTGCTAACTCCAACCTCCTTACAGTGCCAAGATTCAAATGATCCAAAACAGGAGGTAACAGCTTCCAGGTGAAAGCTGCCCAACATTGGAACTTCCTCCCTCCTTCCTTAAGGGCAGACCAGAGCTACCCACATTTCAGACGCAACTACATTCATTGGATAAAGGAAAATGATCGCTGAACCTTACTCTGCCCACACTTCGGCCCACCCGTCTATGTGACCTCTCTTTGCATACTGCTGCTACTCTGGCCTGTATCGATACCTGTACTTTCTCCCTGTATATATCTGTAAACTCATTACTAGTAAATCTACCATGTCCTCTGTATATATTTGTAAATCTTTTCACAGTACTGTAACCAAGCCTTTAATATTCTTGTTATCTGCTGTGCCCTGATACCCTAGGGTCTGGGGAGCATTACAAATAAATAATCAAACAAACTTAAAGACTGAGATGGCATGTGCAGGTCCATGAAATACTGTGGTGCAGTGGACACCGTTGCACAGGGCAGCCCATCTACCTACACTGGCCACAACCACCAGAATAGAATTAAACCATATAACAAGAACGTACAAAGCACCTTCAAATAACAAGACTCAACTTGAACCTCCCTACTCCCTAAGATATCCAAAAATATAAAATGGACTGCAGACTCGGCAGCACCTGCAACACTTTTATTCACCTATAAAAACAGCTCCATATCAACTTTATTCCGACCCCCACACCCTTCCCAAGCACTCTTTTGGCCACCAAATAACGTGAAATCTGTTTTCCAAACCTTTTTCTCACTACACTGTCCGCAGTCAGCGGTGATGTCTGTGGACTCAGCAGCACCTGCAACCCTTTTTCCACCCATAAAAACAGCCCCATGTCAACTTGGCTCCACTCCCCCACCCATTCCATGCCCTTTTTCAGACAACAATAACCCCAAATGTGTTTTCCACACTTTTTCCTCACTGCGCTATCCACGGACACCAGCTGCTGTCAAATGGCTTTAATGTACATGAGGCCCTGCCTTTGCAAAGCAAGCTAGTCCAGGGATACAAGGCCCAACTCAAGGCAAAGATACTCCATTGATGTGGAGGGCGGCAGACCCAGTATTTTCCACCAATAACGACCTTCAATTTTATTGAGTCACCCATAATCCATCATTCCCAGGGCTTCAAGCCCTTACAGTATACACCACTGTTTGTAAATGGTTACAATACCCAGCAATGGGTATCCTGCATATTGGAGAGAGAATGTATACATAAGTGATATTAATTGTTTTGCGTTCCTAGTTTTTACCTCAATGATCTTTGCATAATAATTGTTGCAGTTTATTTCCAGACCCAATTATTTGTATTGGTCTGTGTATTTGAACATTCCCAGCCCGAGGCCAAAGACAATCTATTCATTGGTTTATAGGAAAACAGCATTAATCTAGTTTTCGTGCAATCACCTCTTAATTAATTGTCCACAGTATATTTCACTAATTCATTCATTAAGTACTTCATACCGATAAATGTGTGGCTAAACATAATGAAACCATCTGTGTATAGCATAGATGTGATTGAAATATGACCAAACACAATCTATCTGCTTCCTTGCAGATATTTTGCTTCTACCTATTATAGAGTTTAATAGGTCTAATAATACTCTCACATAGGTTCTGCCAGTTAAAAGGTAGGGTTCACACCTGATTATCCCCCTTCACCAGTTTACACACATTGAGCGCCACCTGTTCACTGTCATTTTTTCACTGATGGAGCTCTTCCACACTTGCTTTGATATAGGGTTGACAACATGACCATCTTTATTACCCTTCGCCACATTAATAGTCTCCCAAATAGATTGGGTGTTCTTTTTACACAAATCACCCACCATATGTTGCCAATTCATGTTTTGCTTTTCTAAAAAGTGTCTTTTAACCCCATTCCAGTGCCTATTGTTGCATTTCTTAATCTCCACAATCGAGTATTTTGGCAAAATCCCACAATTATTTTTTTTATGGGACAGATTTCCCTTCTGAGATTACACTTCAAAGCTTGCAGTACGGGGTCATATACATATTTTACTGAGTTTACATTGATACCATACAGCATGCCCTGGCTAATACTAACTCTATGGGCCTCATTACGTGTGTAATGGCCCAGAAATAAGTGTGCCAGTAAGCTTACCAGCACCCCTATTTCCAGGCCGCCACACAAGTCTGCCTGCATGGGCTGTTGAGCCCGGCAGTTCTGGCCTTAGTAGGCAGAGTTGTCGCGGAAGCACTGGCACCATTAGCAACGGTGATGGTGCCTCTGAGTCCCCATTCCTGAGGAGTCCTACGGTACTCCACGGGAATGGGGACTTAACAAAACCGATGCCTGTCTTCCTGTGCCAACTAGACTTGTAATGTCGTGGTGTCACTGGGAAGTCAGGTGCCAGAAACAGTGTTTCAGGGTTGGCAGCAACCCACCGGTGGCCCCGGCGGGTTACCGCGACCTCGTAATGAGGCCCTATCTGTCATGACATTAAGCCACTTTTCCATTTCAGTGGCAGTGAGATCTGTAAAATTCAAGCATGCAGCCGAGGCTGTGGCACATATTATAGCTGCACATGTTTTACAATTTTTTTCAGAAGACCAGATAATATGATTTTTTGTATGGTTTCTTTCTCTCTCACCAATTCCCAGCTCTTTACACATTATATTATAGTTTAACTGTAGACTGAGCAAGGCATGTTGCCTCATTACGAGTAAGGCGGCCGCAGAATGAACGGTGCCGGTAAGGGACCGGCACTGTTCATTCCAGGCCGCCACATTACGAGGACTGCAGCGGGTCCCACTCTGGAAGCCTGGCCAGACCAGACATGCAGAGCCGGACTGGCTAGCAGACCAGGATGCTAACAACGGGCCCATCATTAATGGGCCCGTTGTTAGCATCCTCCCCATTCCCATTGAGCCCTATTGGGGCTCAAATGGGAATGGGGATGTACCGGGTGCGGGTCCCGAGAATGGGAATTACCGGGCCCGCTAAAGTCGGCATGGCCCCTGTTTACCTATTTTTGGGACCCGGTACCCAGTTTGAGGGTAGCCATCCCACTAAGAACGGCATGGCTAACTCCAAACTCCTAATGAGGCCCATGGTGACTGTATTGATTTGACACAAGCTCAAACGTCTTCACAATTTCGAATAAGGCATTATTATCACAGCAATAATCCAGTGTGGCAGATTTTGAACCCATTCACCAACTGACCTTACCTGGATGGTCACTATGGGATCTGACATTCAAAAATGATAGCTCCCATTCTGACATAAAATGTACCTGCTTTGACCCTTGCCCATTATGACTCTTAAAGGTATTGACACTGATAGAAGACAAGTCAGTAAAGGTCGCTGTGGGCGGTGTCTCATCATATCAGGCGTTCAGGTCTCCCCCAATCAAGATTTGTTCTTGGCTATCACGCACACACCATCTCACAAGGATACGGTCATGAAGGTCACTTTTACAGACACCACCCGGTGAGTCATATACATTAATGAGAAGCATGCAAAACAATGTCTGCTGTTTACCAAGTATGACCTCTACAGCAAGTACATTTTTACTAATAGTCAGGGTGGAAATTACTCTAGACTTCAGTTTCGCACTTAAACCAGTAATTAAGCCCCCCAGAGGGTCAGCACATCGACCCTTTTACTGCAAGCTGTTGATATATCACAAATCATCCAAGCAATAAGGGGTATATATCCATGTCTCCTGCAGCATAAAGTTCGGAAACTGGGAAAGCCTAGCCAAAGGCGGACCATTGACTGGTATTCCAGCAGGCAATTGTCACACTTCATTCACACATCGCTCTCAGACCTTTACAGAAGCCCATTCAGCTATGTCCACCCTTTGTTATTGTTACATGACATTTGGGCACCCCACAACTTTCCCCGGTTTTCAGAAAAAGTCAAAATGTGTTTGTGAGTTTGTGGCAAAGCTTTACTCCTTATACAATTCCACACCATTTCACCAATCTGCACAAAATTCTGCATAGACGCTTCAGACATTACTGGCTACATGACATTTCGACACCCTACCCCATTCCCTGGATTTCAGCACAAGTCAAAATGCATTTATGGGTTTGTAGCTTGGCGAATTGTTGTTCTTTATACAAGTCCACACTGTTTCACCAATCTGCACCACATTTTGCATTGTTACCTGTTAGGACCTCTGAAAATTACTAGCTACGTGACATTCGGACACCCCAGTCTTTCTCCCAGATTTCAGCACCTTCACACACAAGACGGTTGCCTGAAATTGGCAAAACTTTAATGTGGTCATAGAAGGACCATTCCCGACACGAGGAAAAAAACTTGTGGGCCAGGCCCTAGGATGTACAGGTTCCATGACATTTGCACCACAATGCGCTACAAAGAACTGCATCATGCCAGGATGAGGCAACACAAGGGGCGAGAGCACAGACGGTCCCAGTATGCAGCAACAAACCAACTCTTGCCTCCAACCAATGTCTGCTTGGGGTATGTCAGACAACCACACGTGCCCTTTCTCGGTGCAGTTTACTTCACAGTGCAAAGCACATCAAGCACAACCTATCTGCATCCTTGCAGTTAGCACAGGTAGTCCATTGGACATCTACCTGAAAGCAGAATTTAATGTCTTAAAAATGGCTTGTGCTGGGCCCCAGTTTTTGAGATTCCAGATTGTGTGCAGGAATCTGGATTTAGGCAGCCCTCTGTGAATCTGGACATGGAGCAGTTATAACACAGTTAAGCTTAGAGGAGATGAATCTGGCCATTGCTTACATTAGCAGGTGGCTTATGAAAAGAGAAAAGGGCCAGTTGTTAAGAACAATCCAAAAATGTGGTGTTGGGCTACATTTTTACTGAGATTCCCTATGAGCATAGCATTTGAACCTGGATCGCAACACTTAAAAATATGATAGCTTCCGTAGATATTCTCACCTTGTGGATAAGCCAGACCCTTAGAAGGGTGGAGCTCAACCATTTTTGGCAGGGAGACGTGTGACTAAAAACTATATATGAGGTTAAATAACCCAACTTTAGTGATTCAATAGTGCTGATAATTTTGATTCTGAAAGTAGCTTCTGCTTATAAAACCCCACTTTCATAATGCTACTTGCTAAGAAGCATAATTCACACATGAGCTTGATGTGACAGTCTTCTAATATCTCAAATAGTATCAGCATGGTAGACTCAGAGGTGGCATGTTCATTTCTGTATGCAACTACTGGAAAATAAAGTTCCTACAGCCAGAGGTAGCTTTTTAACCATCTGGTCCTCTGGACAAAATGATGTATTATTGTGTATCCCAGCAGCCTGTTAGCATATTTATATCCAAAAATAAGCCCTGTCCGCTTATGACATGGTGGCTACTTAGATTACACAATTATACAGCCACAAGCATTGGATGTCTTATCATTCTCAGCTTGGTGATCAGAGACTGATGCATGACAGTACCAAACCAGCCAGGTGGGACACAATCTAGGATATTTTTTCGTTGATACCCCTAAATAGAGTTAACACCTTCCTCCTGGAACTGAAGGCATCCTCTGGATGTCCTCTGGGAACCAATGCTTCAAAGGGAGTCATGCCACGAAAATGGCCCTCTTACACCAGGGTGCTGATTAATGGAGACCTTCTTAAGGAGTCAGGCAGAGGAAGGGGCGGAGTTGGAATAGCACATTGTAGAGGTTCAGATTACAGAGGGCTCTCACCATCTTCATTTTTGGTAGCAGTCCTTAACTTTTTGTCCACCCTCCTAAATTTCTACAGAGAAGGCACTCTAGGTCTGGCATCAGCAGACAAATGACACTTGTCACTGCAGCCCGGAATGGCCATTAACAATAGGCTTGCTCTGGTCCATTCTGCTGTAGGCTTTTATCTATATTAGGGTGAGGACCCTCCGGAACCTCTCAGAACCTCCCAGCCTTTCCCTAAGTTGAAACTTTAAGTTAGCACTTCAGGACAAGAAAGATTTACCTGGAACTCTTTTGGGGATATGTCTATTCCAAAGTCATCTCTGATCGAGGTAAAGACAAAGCAATCCAAGGAAGAAGAATTCACTTCTCCATACCCATCCTAAGGGCACCTTTGGAATTACATTGCCAGATGGACAAGGCCTACCACATCTAAAGAACTAGTACCCAAACCCCATCCAATGGAGGTAACAGACCTTACAAGTGCCCTCTAAAACCCATCTGGGTAAAAAAGGCAGGTGAAATGACTCACCTTGCCCCTGGTGCCTTAGAATGGGATTCAAAGTAAAAACTAGAACTGTGAAAGTGGACCCTGGCATCTCTGCATATCACAACTGCCTAAACACCAGTGTGGGCAGCTTCACCACTGTCAATGCTGCTGCCAGGAAACAGCCAGTTCCGTCCTCGACCTCAATGATCAAATGCATCTGCTTATATGAGTCTTCTCAGTGCTGATGTTGATGCTCCACCATAACCACATCTGAAACCCACAGTCTTCAAGCATTCAAAACTGCACATCACATCCTAATTACCAGCTTTCTTCGAGCTGTGAGTTGACAACCCAGCTGAGCCCGCTCACCACTGAAGGCAAATCTCCACTTCTCGCTCCCCACAATTGCAGAGTGTTCCAGCACCACCAACCCGGCATGTGAAAACAGAAATAAAATATCGAGGCTGAGTACCCCAAAATGAAATACACCGAACAAGGGTTACAAAGGAACATACAAAGTACTTTATTTTATTCTGAATCCAGTTACAAAAACAGAGCAAAATCAGATAACTATCGACCCTCAGTACAACACAACGAACTCCAGCGCGGTTTAGTGTGTTCAGTGAGAGACGCTGTACATTAGAATGCATTTGCTTTTTATATATTTGGTGGGCGCGATGTCCAGCCCCACTTCGGGTTAATATTCCTTTTAATACATCACCGATCTAGGGTTCGTGCCAAGTCTCAATCAACCGCATATAACTGGTTTGCCTTTAATAAATGTATCAACAAGCCTATGCAATAACTGTGTATCCTAATGTTTTCCATGCAGGCCTTTCTTAAACATTAATACAATGTAGTTAAACAGATGTTCTTCGTTCAGTATTTTAATACATTGTCTCAACATATGCTCGTGGATTAGTTTCATTGCACGAGTAATCCTTCTACACATAGGTCAACGAAGGACAAGGTCTCAGTTCACGACCTCAACAAGTGGCCTGCAGGCAAATTACACATTAGCTATGTACAGAGGTCAAGACGGCCATGTTGTATTCTGGAATGACATCATCCACCATTTTAGCTCACAGGGTGACTTTTACACAACGAATCCTAAAATGGCGGTTTGACCTAAAATGGCGGCTTACATGGATTTAAGGTCAGGACCTTGCAACACAGATTTCTTTTGCAAGCGACTTTCGAGCAGCTTGGCGTAGGCCAATATTAATATATTTATTACAATAGGAGGCACAATATACTTTCTCTTTCGACAAACCCTCCTTTGGCCTATGCCAAGTGCTAAAAACTACTTTTTATCTCCTTGCAAATAACTCCATGCATCATTGTCCATGCACCCTGAATCACTATCGGAAATATCTATTGCCATTAGGTCCTTTGCTAAAATATCCTTCAATACATAATCTTTGGAAGTCTTATCTGGGGCATACACTTTATGTCCTATCGAACCTATCGCTTGTGCGCAACATCCCCCTAGCATCGAACACATACCAGGCAATTAATAAGACCGAAAGTACCTTCCAACCCCAAGGTGCAAGAAGTCCCAGAACCAAGCGCTCAGATCCCAGTTTCCCTCGGGAACATGCACTTCGGAACTAAGGACGTGCAGATTCTGTATTGCCTTGAAGATAGTTGGGGAGGAATCTGGTACGAAAACACAGCAAGCGGACCCCACTAATTTGCATACTCCACCACGCTCAGCTAGAATGACATCTAATGCCATTCGATTTTGAAGTGCTACTAATCTTATCGCCTTTTGTTCTAATGTCATATTATAGAGTATGTCTGTGGTCCGGTTGATGGTTCTCTCCAGTACTATCGCTAGTTTTCTGATATCTTTTGAATTCGCTATCTGCCCCCAAAATGGCACAACTGATTTAGCTATATCTCCCAAGACTTGTGCTGGGGTGTCGCCATTCCCATCCCGCCATGGACAAGCCTTCGAAACTTCTTTTGTACTAGCTATAAACACCCCAGGTAACAGGATCCCTAAATAACAGGCTCCATGCTAATCCCTGGGCAACCATGGGAATGCTACATTACTGCAGACAAAGTAGACAGGTTCGCCTACATACAAAGGTCTGTTCTCCCCAGTCAAATTTGCAACGTTGGCACAACCTAGAAAATTTCCCATTGACTGAGTTCCATTCCTCTTTATGCAAAAAGAAACTGAATGGGGCTATTGTTAACAGTGTAAGAAGGAGGCATGGCATCCCTATTGCCTATCAGAGACATTTTAAAGGAAATCAAAGATTGAAAAGGACAAGACAGTTTATCAGAAGGCCTAATAGAAGCAACATTTGGTTTACTCCAATTTGCAAAAAGCAAGCATCCCAGGGGAGTCAGAACACGTTTCTCAAAACTATTCAAATTGGTGCCATCAAAGTTCCCTGAGATGCTATCATTCCACCGGCCAAAAAACAGTGCTCTAAGAGAAGCATAACAGGCAGTTGTTAATGGTAAAGGAAGAATATACCAACCTAGCCCCTTATCTTCGTGTTGTGGTAAATGTGAGCAGACACAACCGTTGGATTTATTAAAAATGGCATGTGTAGCATTCATGATAAGTAGTAGAGTGTTATTGTGGTACCTTTGTCAGTGCTAGGAATCCCGTAGGGATAAAGTATGCAAATGTACAAAGGGAGTCGGAACAATTGGTGTACTTTCAGTAGGCAACAAAAGTTCTAAAGAGTGAATTTCCTCGAGGTACCACAATCCTAAGGCAGCGACTATTAAAAAACCAAATATCATTATAAGAATACAACAATACGTTTTCGGGGCCCAGGCATTTTGTCCATTGTCCCGGTTGGTCACCCCCTTATTTACAAGTCCCATACGAGCGGTAGCGGTGGCGGGCATCGTAGTCTTCAAACGGACACTCCAAAGTTTGTTGCTGGCGACCTCCCAGTCGAGCGACTTCTTAGTCCTTCCACCACCCCAGCCAACAGAAAACCCTTTCTCAAATTTGGGCAAAAAGCAAGCCCTCGATGACTCTTTTCCTTATCCGAATGGACAGCCGAACCGTGCCGTAAGTCTATCAGATGCACAGCAAAACCGTGCAGTAAGTCTATCTTCGTGGTCGTTGGTTATATCGTTCCTTTCCTGATACTGATTGATGCGGAAACAATATGTCGTCACTTCCTGCTGGAAGCAACGTGTTGGAGGCACTTGAAGGGGCTGAATTCGAAACAGCTGTTCCTGGGTGCAAAATTTGGTGAGAGTGCGGAGACAAAATGGCAGCTTCCCCAAGCCTCCCGGGCTCAGAGATATTCTCCGACACACTCTCAGTGCTGCTTACTGCTTTAGGATCATTGGTTGCAGTGTCAGCGAGGGGTTCTGTTTCTTCTGTAGCGTGTGGCACAGGGTGAGGAAGTTTCTTGATCTGCGACGCGTGGATCCAGTTTTTTCACCCAGCGACCCGCACCGCTGTCTGGGTGACCAACAGGACTTGGAATGGGCCACGCCAGAGAGGCGTGAGGCAGGAGGTGCGCTAAAATAATTTGACGAGCACCCAACTCCCAGGCCGTATGCCATCGCACGGGCCCTCGTATCACACAGGTAAAGCTTCTCGTACCTGGTGATAAATCAAATACAGGTTTTTAGTCAATTGGCTACAATAATCTGAAAGTAGTACATTTTCAACATTCTTTAAAGTTCGACATTTTGGAGGGTTCCAGATACTGGCAGGTCTCCCCATTAGCACCTCAAATGGAGAGAGCCCAGTCTTAGTTTGAGGGGTTGTACGCATGGCTAGTAACACGATCGGTAAGGCGTCCGGCCATTTTAGTTTGGTGCCGGCACACGTCTTAGCGAGCTTGTTCTTGATGATACCGTTGTGTCTTTCTACTAGTCCGGCGCTCTGAGTATGTTTGGCCGAATGGAACCGTTTGTCAATTCGTAATGCTGTACATATCTGTAGAATTACAGCAGCGACAAAATGTGGACCATTCTCTGACCAGATAACTCTCGGCAAACCGAACCGGGGGAAGTATTCTTTTAACACGGTTTTCGGAGCAGTCATGGCTGTAGTATCTTTAACAGGGAAATCCTCAACCCATTTACTAAAGGCACACATGACCACAAGGACATACTTTAGATTGTTGCATCGTTCCATTTCAATGAAATCAAAGTGAATAACTTCAAAGGGGACAGAAGGTGGCCCAAAACTTCCACTTGGAGTTGATGCCCCCTTTCCCACATTGTGTTGTAGGCAAATCATGCAGTTCTGGACATAGCGCTGGGCAATTTTCGAAATCTTGTCATTTGCCCAAACTTTTTCTAACATTTTGTAACCTGCTGGGCACAAACATGTGTAGGGCCGTGTGCCATGACAGCCATCATCATGACATAGGCGTAAGGTAGCAGCCATTTCCCTTCGTCCATATCCACCCAACACCCATCATCATCAAGTTTCCCCATGCTTTCAGCCCACCTCTTAGAGTCTTCCATTGTGGCATCAGCTTGGATATCCCGTGCAGACCAACACCCTCATCCATTACATAGGCATCTACAGTCTCCCTTGAAACATACATCTCCATGAAGAGATCAGTGGCAGTTTGTCTAGCTATCTGTTCAGCGAAAGCATTCCCTTTTCCAATATCATCTACAATCTTTCGATGTGCTGCACATTTCATAACTGCTAACTGAGTAGGGAGCGCAAGCGCTGAGAGTAGTTGTACTATTAGGGAGCCATGTTGAATTTTGGTGCCATTCGAAGTTAGGAACCCTCTCTCTGACCAAAGTCTCCCAAAGTTGTGAACCACCCCAAAGGCATACTGACAATCAGTATATATATTTACTGCAAGCCCTTCGGAAAGTTCACAAGCTATAATCTCTGCGGCCTATGCAGAATTATGCGTGATTCTCTTAGTTTCCACAACCGTGCTGAATGTAGTGATTGCATAAGCGGCTGTGGATGTACCATCCGGAAGTTTAAAGCAGGAGCCGTCACAAAACAGCTCTCCTTGCAGATTATCCAAGGGAGTATCTTTCAAATCAATTCTACCCTTTGTCTCTTGTTCGGTCGTATACAAACAATCATGTGGCACTTCATCACCGCAAGTAGCATCTTGCGGAAAAGGTAGGAGTTCAGCCGGATTAAGGACACAACACCTCTTAATTTGAATGTGAGGAGCAAACAGGATCAATTCATATCTTGTCAACCATGCAGAAGTGAGGTGTTGCGTTTGAGTTCGGTTCAGTAGAAGATCTACAGAGTGAGGCACCATCAAGGTTAGATCATGGCCTAGGACCATTCCCTCACTCTGTTTTACAGACACGGCAGCAGCAGCGACAGCACGCAAACATCTTGGCAAAGTGCATGCTACAGGATCAAGGGCGGAAGAAAAGTAACCGCACGGCCTATTCTTCCCTCCATGTTCCTGCGTTAAAACAGCCAAAGCACATCCATCACATTAATGCACAAACAACCCAAAGGCCTTTTCATAGTTTGGTGTGCCCAAAACTGGTGCAGAGCATAATTCAGTCTTAAGCAAGTCAAACGACTGCTGGTGTACCGCGTTCCATGGCAATGGCGAAAAAATGCCCTTTTTTGTCAAAGCCAACATCGGTTTGATCACTAGTGAAAAATTCGGGATCCACAACCTACAATAAGAAGCCATAGCTATC
Organism: Ambystoma mexicanum; assembly: GCF_040938575.1. NCBI lineage: Eukaryota > Metazoa > Chordata > Amphibia > Caudata > Ambystomatidae > Ambystoma > Ambystoma mexicanum. The sequence goes on from NC_090937.1 coordinate 512,368,468, forward strand.
AAGGCTCTAACTTCCTTCTGTGTATTTGGGACAGACATGCCAGAAATGTGTTTTATTCTTTCAGGTGTCAATCTTCTTCCCTCCTTTGACAGGAGATAGCCTAAATAGGCGACCTCCTGACAACAATATTGACATTTTTTAAGCGAAGCTTTGTGACCATGCTTAGCTAGATGAATAAGTAATAACACAGTGCCCTCCTTACAGGCACTCTCAGAGGCAGCAGCTAGAAGCAAATCGTCAACGTACTGAAGCAAAGTACAGGTAGAGGGCAATTCAAGGGTATCAAGTTGTTCTTTCAAAGCCCTACTATAAATACTAGGACTCTCTGTGTACCCTTGAGGTGCACTAGTAAATGTAAACGAGCGTCCCCCTAAGGTGAACGCGAAAAAAATATCTACTATCCTTGTGTATAGGAATACTAAAGAATGCATTCTTTAAGTCCACAACACTAAAGTAAGTAGCTGTAGCTGGAATCATGGTTAGGATTGTCGTTACATCAGGCACAATTGGAAATTGTGGTGCCACAACTTCATTAATGGCATGTAAATCAATAATAAAACAGAATGGAATTACATTATCGCCTTTCTTGTAAATGGGTAAAATCGGACTATTACACAAACCTCCTGAAATTTCTTCAATCACCCCGCGATGCACAAAATCGGAAACAATACATTTCAAAGCTCGCTCGCACTCAACCAAAATCTTATACTGGAGAATGCGTGGCAGCTCAATTCCATGTTTCAAAACTATTTTTACAGGCTCAATCTGTAAAACACTGACATCATTGTCATCGACAGCCCACAAGCTCTTTGGTACATCAATGAATTCTGGAGGCAAAGGTCTAGTCAAAAATTGCGAGGCAGAAAATTGCTGTGGTGAAAGTGTCAAGCGCACTCCATCAGAAGAACAATAAATCACTGCATTCAATTCTTTTAACAAATTCAACCCCAGCAAGTTCTCTCCGCAATCCGAAGTCAACAGAAATGGACACTGGTCCGTAAAGGGACCCAAAGAAATAGGTACCGGCCTAGAAACCGGACAAACAACTGGTACACCAGAAAACCCTACAGAAACATTGGTTTGCCCTGACAGTGGAATGTTTGGAACACGCAAATGATCAATGGAACACTTCTGTGCTCCAGTGTCTATCAAAAACTGATGTTTCCTATTTCCCACCACCATTTCAACGTAGGGACCTTTCTGATTGACTGGGAATAGGTGTAGGTTCCAAACCCTGCTTCGGCCAATCCTAACGAAACAGAATATCATCAAAAGGAAGCTCTTCAGATAAATATGCAGTAGAAGAATGATCAAATATGTTCCTGGTGTCCACATTCGGAGTCTGATTGTCCTGCGAAAAAGGTTGCTAAGGGTCCTGTGTAAAATGACCTCTACCAGGGCCCCCTACGCCCGGGCGACCTCTGGCTCGCCTACCCATATTACCCAATGTATTATTTGACCTTTGTTGAAGGACGGGGCATTGTGCTCGCCAATGACCCTCTCGACGACAATAAGCGCACTAGTTAATGTTCACAGGACCCAAGGGCACATTCCCCTGTGGGACATACTGACCTCTAACCTGGGAACTACCCCATCTGGGGCCCCTAACAATTTGCTGCAATAGCATTTTAGTTTTTTAATCGCCTTTCCGTTTTTCCATCCTATATTTTTCATTATTGACAAGGTTCTCATAGTACTGAGCCATGTGCAGTACTTCTGATTGTGATTTCGCCTGCCAAGCGCTCTCAGAAGACATCATTTGTGACTGGATGTCAGGCAGCAATCCACGTACAAATTTGTCCACAAATAATCTTTTCCCAGACTCTGTGCCTAAGTCTTGTCCACTGAAATCCGAGAATACCTGTTCGAACCGATTAAAGAAATCGGTAGCCCCTTCAGACTTTCCTTGGACACAGGCCGTAAGCTTGTCCCAAATAATTCTCTTTTTTGGGAATCATGGTTTTTAATTTAGCAACGATTCTATCAGGCAGAGTTAACATCACGGGATGCGGTCTTTCACCAGCTGGCCTTTCCCCATCGGGTCTAGTTACATTCACCCATGTATCTCCCAACCCGGTACATCATCAATAGTTCTAACTTGTTTCCATAAATCTATGGGCAGGAGTACAGGAAACAACAAATCAATGTCACCTAAGGTGAACACTGAGGACTGCAAAATGGATTCTATCTCTTTATAGAACCCTGTCGGATTTTTCCTAATATCAGGAATAGATTGCCTAATAGTATTCACTTCCTGTCTTGAGAACGGGACGTGAACGAACTGTGATACATAATGTGCGGGAATGTTCAAAGCGACTATATTCCGTGCAGCATCGGCTGCAACCTCAACCTTCGGGACAAATGTCGGAGGAACCTCTCTCACAGGCAACTGAGAAATAGGTGACTCCGAACGCTTACTAAGCAACAGAGCCAAGTCGAGCACTAAAGCAGTCGAAGAAGTGTCAAGTGAAAAAACTCTCTTATAAATGCTCAATAACTCTGTGGGACAACTAATCTTCCTTTTTACACACTCATCCTGCAGGTACTCTACCATTACCTGTATCACTTTCCTCTGCATTTCTAACGTATATTGACTATATGTGTCATATACCTCAACTGGAGTTATCGATATGTCTGAAAGCCATCTAATTTGTGTCTTTCTTACAAATTTGCATTTCCTCTGATATCGGTTTACGACACGGAAGGAACCGTTTCTGTACATACATATTTTCCTCTTCATCATCCTCATTCTGTAACTTTTCTAACTCCTTTCTATACCCAAATAACCTCTCGACATGCTCATTTACCTTCTCCACAGTGTCTCTAGAAAGCGCTAGAGTATTTAGATCCCTTAACCCTGGCATTATTTAATCTTCCCCACATTATACATAACTGAATCCCTAAACCTTCAATAAAAATATTTTTCACAGGAAAATTATCCGTATTACAAAGTGTGGCAAAAACACTAGCTTGATCATCCTTCTCCATACAATGCTTAGCCCATGATATTAACTCACGTTTCTTCTCCGGCGGTACAGTATTGCGAGTGTTCCTGTACCTCGATCGATTACAAGCGGCTCAGGACCACTTGGAAGAGAGGGAGCAGGCAAACTCGATGGAGGTACTATAACTGGTGCGATAAAAAGAGGCAGAGGAGCAGGTGGAGGAACAACAACCGGAGGAATAGGAACAGCATTTTGAGCAGGAAGAGCAGGAAAAACAGCAGGAAGAGATACAGCAGCGGGAAGAGGAACATACGGAGGTGGCGCAGAGGCAACAGGCCTTCATTCATTTAATATTTTGTCAATAAACTCATCAGAAATATAAAGATCTTCTGAATTCCGAGTAAGAAAGCCCTATCCATATTTTTAGTCGCCTCAGTCTGTTTGTCTTGGTCATATAACAATGCTTTTTTAGCATTCGTTTTATGACGGCGTGCATGTTTCTCTCTACCTTTAAGTTGATGCAATGCTTCTTTTTTCCAATTCTGCAAAACATCAAATGCTGCAGGTCTAGCCTTTTTCTTTAACAAGACTGACTCCAAATATTCAATATGAGGGATCTCAAAACTACCATTGATTGGCCACCGAAGTTCGGAGGCATTTCTGGTTTGTCTGTGCCAAATATCATTAAATACTATACTTCCAATGCCATGCTTACAGTACATAGTACATGCTGGCGACCCCTCTTGTGGTGCAGGACGGCTAAATTCCAAAGATTGTCTATCACTGCGGAATAATGCCCTAAAGCAGGTAGACAATTTCCCAGGCATATCTCAAATTCTTGGAGTTATCTGGTCAATAATTTTGTCTGCAGATACAATGCGCCAAAATTCAAATTGTCAAGGTTAAATTAAGAATCGGGTCACTACTCACCTGACCAAACCTAAGGAGGACCGATCGGTACTTCTAAGAAGCTTACCTAACTAATCTTACCTCGTGTATGGTGATTTCGGCAAATCTGCCCGCCTCGATAAGTGGACCCTCGTCAAGATGCCGTCTCGGACCACAAGCTTATCGTCCAAGGATCGGGTCGTGCAGTGCTGCTGAGGTGTCGCGTCTCGCTCAGGGGGCCCCTTATGTCACACCGTCTGATCCCGGTCCGATAGCGTGCGTCAACCTTCAACAATCCGGCATCAATCTTGAGGGTCCCCATTCGGGCGCCAACTGTGAAAACAGAAATAAAATATCGAGGCTGACTACCCCAAAAGGAAATACACCGAACACGGGTTACAAAGGAAACTACAAAGTACTTCATTTTATACTGAATCCAGTTACAAAAACAGAGCAAAATCAGATAGCTATCGGCCCTCAGTACAACACAACAAACTCCAGCGTGGTTCAGAGTGTTCAGTGAGAGACGCTGTACATTAGAATGCATTCACTTTTTATACATTTGGTGGGCGCGATGTCCAGCCCCACTTCGGATTAATATTCCTTTTAATACATCACCGATCTAGGGTTCGTGCGAAGTCCCAAACAACCGCATATAACTGGTTTGCCTTTAATACATGTATCAACAAGCCTATGCAATAACTGTGTATCCTAAAGTTTTCCATGCAGGCCTTCTTAAACATTAATACAATGTAGTTAAACAGATGTTCTTAGTTCAGCATTTGAATACATTGTCTCAACATATGCTCATGGATTAGTTTAATTGCACGAGTAATCCTTCTACACATAGGTCAACGAAGGACAAGGTCTCAGTTCAGGCAAATTACACATTAGCTATGTACAGAGATCAAGACGGCCATGTTGTATTCTGGAATGACATTGTGCACCATTTTAGCTCACAGGGTGACTTTTACACAATGAATCCTAAAATGGCGGTTTGACCTAAAATGGCGGCTTACATGGATTTGTCAGGACCTTGCAACACAGATTTCTTTTGCAAGTGACTTTCGAGCAGCTTGGCGTAGGCCAATATTAATATATTTATTACAATAGGAGGCACAATATACTTTCTCTTTCGACAGGCACTTCCTGCCATTTGCAGAGTTTTCAACCCACAAGCAGACACCACTTCCAAATAGCACTAAATCATTGAAACCCATCCCCACCATGACCTGACTACACTCTGGGTTTGCACTGAAATCAGCCAGACTCCAGGTTCAATCCCATAAAGCCTTGCTCAATGCCATTGAACACGCTGAACAATAACTAAAGGTATTTGAAGTGGTCCTGTCAACCTGGCCTGTTTCAAAGGTCCCTTTTAAGACCCCATTCTCTAACATTAAAACACATCTTTGTTGAACTTTAACATCTGCTTCTGACATTTCTGCCTATCTGCCCCAGTCTTTAACCCCAGAAGGCCTTTTACACCAAATGGGGCATCCTTTGTTCTTTACAATACACGATTGGGTAATGTGTTATCTTTTAGCTGTGTGCAATATCAGTTTAATTACATCACCTTATTTGTATCGAACTTTGACTGGACATTCCTTTTTTTTTACCATATCATACTATTCTTTTTTGGTTTGCTACTGTTCCATATCATATCCCTAACACAGAGAATAGACTGTCATCGGACTGTGTTACCCAAAGAGGCAAAGCAGATATACTAACTGTGTCTATTTTATATTTATGATTGGTATCACTACTGGTTTAGTAGACGTGTGGGGCTAAGTGGACACTTTAGCAACTTCATATCCATGTACTCCAGCAGAGCAGAAGTAATTTAGTCACAATGCCTCTAGTTGACAAATCCGATGGGTGACACAACTCATGAATTTACTTGCCATACGGATGCTAGTATTTGTTTAGTGCATACAATGATATAAGTTTCCATTTTGCATGAGGGTATTGAAAGGAAATCCATAACCTTGGTCGGTAGCATCTATCTGTTGACATACACAATTACATCATTTACTGACCTTAGAGGGATACATTTTTATGACTGTCAATTTGATACATTTGCTGCGTCATTTCTAGGAGAACCTGCTTATTCATCAAGAAATGAGCAGGTTCCCTTAGCCCAGTGATGACCGAGTTCATAAATACATACAAACACCATTATGAAAGCTTGCATCACTCCCTTTCTTAGTAAGTCCACCGTTGATTGAGAGGAATGTTCTATTGCCTTAAAATTAGCTCGTCTTTTCTTCTGAAAATCTTAGATAAGTCTACCAGCAAACAGTGCCAGAGGATAATAAGTTACTGGGGTCCCAGGAATCAGGATTCTGCCCACCTAGAGCACAGAGCTCCCCCTGCAGGATATCAAAGATTTCTCATACACTTTTAGATTGTATATCTGATGCTACTAAACCCTACCTAGAGAACATGCTATAATGCAAGAAGGATGTCCTATTAAGGTCCCGTCAAGGCCAAAACACTAAGGATCATCCAAGGTTCCACCCTTTCCATGGATTCCCATGTAGACAGTGGCCCTCATTACGACCCTGGCGGAAAGTGACTGACCGGACCGCCACAGCGTAAATAACGTTTCCGCCATTGCACGATGGAGCAAAGTGCGGCCCATTCCGACCCATCGGGCACGAGCACCACGGCATGGCGGAAGTGCAAAGTCTGCGATGGCGGAAATGACCCCAAAACGGCCCACACCGCCGCCGTACGGCGCCCTAGGTGCAATACCGCCACCCATCATAGCGGACACCGCAGTGAGCGCCAACCGGAAAGTACGGTGACCGTAAATATACGGAAACGGAAGTAAAAACATGGGCCCGGAACGGGAAACAACACGCCGTACACCTATAAAACCACTAAATACACACAACCACTAAAAACACCACCCTGAGACACATCCCAACCCGTCATCCACCCCAGTGAAACCAAGAAAAATGGGAAAAGTAGCGAAGAAAGCGTGCGACCGCAAGCGGCAGGTCCACTTCTCCCGTGAGGAACTCACCGTGCTAACAGAGACCCTCCAGGAGAATGCCGCCGCCGTCTTCTCCACGCAAATGACCAGGACGGCACTTGCGAACAAGAAGGCCATATGGGCCCTGGTGGCACAGCGGGTAAGTGCGGTGGGGACCGCACCCCGCAACCCACAGCAATGCAGGAAGCGGTGGGACGACCTGCGGATACGCGTCCGTAGCATACTTTCTGCCAACCGCAACATTGCCACAGCCACCGGGGGAGGATCGGAATCACCCATCAAGTTGACCCCCTGGGAAGAAATCTGTGCCTCCACCATTGGAATGGAGAGCATAGAGGGAGTCGGAGGGATGGAGAAAGGAGTGCAGACATCCGGAGAATCAGGTAGGTGGCCCAAATAAAACCATGCCAATTCCACAATGTCCAATCATGTGATCCACATGTGTCCACATAGCGCAACAGCAACACATGGCCAGGAGAACGTCCACACACATTGGCCTGATAGCGCACTTTAAAACCACAATAAATACATAAATAAGTAAAAACCCCAATAACACCCACTACACGTGCAGCAGGCACACCCTAACTGCAGGCTGCCAAACAACTGCACCCTCACTCCACACACAAATGAAAGCACCTCCAAGGCCCCGACCCAAATCACCCACAGGTACCACCCCAATGCATGTGATACATTGCCATTCCAATTCCCACAGACCCATCAATAACGCTCGCCCTCCTTTACTCCACCACAGGGTCCGATCCAAACGACGAGCTCCAGGACACCCCTACCAGCACACCTGCAAAGAGGGCCAAGACCGACGGCCAAAGACCCTCCACCTCAGCTGCACGCATCAAGACACGGCAGCAGCACATATCAAGTGGCAGCACACAGGAGGGAACATCAACAGGCACCCCAGCAGCCAGCATGCCCACAACAGCACCACCACAGGTCCCCCCAATGGATGCCACAGAAGGTACTGCCTCTGGTGGCAGCAGCACCATAGGTGACACCCCATTAATGGCAGCATGCTCCGACACAGAAGACAGGGATGTCGAAGTCAGATCCATCCATGACCTGTCCCAATCCCCCTGTCTGTTCCATCCCGTACACCATGAGGATACCACGCAGGGGCACCCACAAGACGACGACTGGCCATCCCCCACAAGCCCTGTGGCAGGGCAACATGAGGCGAACAGCCCCTCTGTGACACCACCGCAAATGGCCATGGCACAGCACAGGCAACAGTCCCTCGACCAGGTAATCGTGCAACAGCAGCAACTGGCCACGCTCCTCAAGGACCATGCCGATGGATGTGGGGGCACTAAGGCAGACATAGAAACATCAACTGAGACACTTAGGGCACAAATGGAGAGTAGCACCGAGAGCCTGAGAGTCCAAATGGAGAGTAGCACCGAGAGCCTGAGAGTCCAAATGGAGAGTAGCACCGAGAGCCTGAGAGTCCAAATGGAGAGTAGCACCGAGAGCCTGAGAGTCCAAATGGAGAGAAGCACCGAGAGCCTCAGGGGGGAACTGCATGCGACGTCCAAAGACGTATGTGCCGAACTTGCCGCAGTGCGCCGTGTGCTCACTGAGCTATCACAAACCCTTAGGGACATGCATGGACGTGAGCAGGCAGAGACATCATCCGTTGCAAGTTCCGTCCAGGGCAGCCCCCAACGTAGATCTGGGAGGAACCTGCGCTCCACAGGCAGGGGTGCCCCTGATACCCGCAGAGGGGGCTTGCAATAGCGACTGCCCACTGACAATGAGCATCTTTGGACACTGGTGTTAGGGGGGGAGGTAGGAGGGTGGAGGGGGTGTGTTGGGCTCACTTGGGTGGCGGGTCGATAGGGTGTTCAACATGATATCACATATGCCATAAACAATGCACGATCAACCAATGAGATGTGTGGACAATGATCTTTGTGTACTAGGCCATCATAGGCGTACAGTCCATATTGTGCATGTACCAGACACACACAGTGCCACGAGTCCCGTGTCCATGTATCAGCCACCAGGCGTGAGTGCTAGAAGCATGCATCTATGAGATGCTGACGAATTTCACGGCCCTCCTGTGGCTCGCAGACTCCTTGAGGTGCTGCCACATCCCCACCCTCATCATGACCATCTTCAGGTGCTTGCAGTTCTGCGTCAGGGGGCATGGGCACATTTCTACGTACGCACATGTTGTGTAGCATGACACATGCCATCACCATCTTTGCAACCTTCTCATGGCGGTACAGGAGTGCCCCGCCAGACCTGCTAAGGCACCGGAAACGGGTCTTCAGTAGGCCGAATGCCTGTTCTATGACTACACGGGTACGTGAGTGGGCATGGTTGTAGTCCTCCTCATGCTGGTCCCGTGGGTTCCGGACTGGTGTGAGGAGCCATCTCTTCAGTGGATATCCGGCATCACCTGTATGTGGACGATAAACAAATTATGTGGAATGCCATTGCTACGTACGCACCCCCCCCCTTCCTGCCAGGTCATTGCCGCATCACATACCCCACATCATCATGCATGAAATGAGACTCACCGAGTAGCCAGGATCTGTTCCCTGCGTGTCGCTCCATGTAGCGTGGTATTGTAGAGTTCCTCAAGATCATAGAATCATGGGTTGATCCAGGGAATCGGGCACAACAATGTGTAATGATCCTGTTGGAGTCACACACCATTTGTACATTCAGAGAATGAAATTGTTTTCGGTTGCGGTACTGGGCCTCCATGGCATGTGGGACGACCAATTCCACATGGGTGCAGTCGATGGCACCAAGGCAACCCGGTATGCCGCCAAGTGCATGGAATCCCACTTTTGTGTTGGTAATTTCCTGCTCCGAGCGTGGTAGAGAGATGTAGTCGTCTGCGTGCTGCAAGAGGGCATCGAGGACTTGCAATAGTGTCCGTGAGAACAGTGGCTGAGAAATGCCATGCAACTGTCCGACTGTGTGCTGGTAGGTGCCTGTGGCCAGGAAGTGTAGTACAGACACCACCTTCAGTAGGGGTGGGATGGCGGTTGGGCTATCTATCATGCTGACAAGGTCAGCCTGTGTCATGTCCACAATGGCGGCTATGGTGTCCCGGTCCAAACGGTAGAGGGTGTGGATCTGCTCATCAGTGAGGTTGAACGGATGTGCTCGGAGGCGTGGGATTGCGGACTGCCTGCGTGGTGGTAGTGGCTGTGCTGGCGGCCCTTGCTGGCCCTGCCTTGCCCTCCTCCTCCTCCTGCGTCTCCTCCGTGCGGCCGGTTGTAGTTGGTGTTCGTCTTCTTCTTGGAGTTGGAGTACTTGCAGTGCTATCAGGTCCCCCAGGGCCAACATCGCGAGTCCTGCCGGTAGCATTTCGGAGTGGTTGTGGGAGGAGACTGGGCGTGCAATTTATGTGTTTACAGGCTGTATGGCCTCCACCTGTGGTGATTCATTCCACCTGTGCAAGCTGCTCTCCCCTTTGGGCGAGCACGTCCCGCACACAACGCTGCAATTCGAGGAATGGCATCTTGCTATTACAATCATGTATTAGTACCCGATGGCCGTGTAACATTGGTTGATATGTACATTCGGCTATGGTCCCATTGTTTCACATACATTCTTTGCAGTCGCGAACAGACTTGTGAAGGGTCAGTGGAACGTAGTACTGGAGTAACGGTGGACCCTCATGCATCACTGCACCGGGGTTCACCGACGGGCGGGGCGTCCCATTTGTGAGTGAAGGCAGTTGCCATTTTCACACACAGCCGCACTAGATGGATTAATTTGTGATTACAAGCGGCCACAGATGCCTTTTCGACGTGATGTTGCAAATGAGGAATTCGAAGGGCGGCGCTTTCGGTTTTCAGCTAGCGGCGAGGAGATGCCCACAGGTCTGACTGCAAATATAACGTTCTATTGTTCAATGTCCTTGGGACAGGGCCCATGGCGAGGATGCAATGATTGATATGAATAGTTTGGGATGCGCAATAGCGACGTGGGCGATGAGGCCGGACGTTCCCAGATACATGTTACTTCACAACACTGGAATTACGGGCTGGGGCACAGTGGATTTTGCAGGCTGCATGACGCACAGACTCAATGGAAATTTCACATGTCATGTGAGTATGGAAACAGGCGTTTTCATTCCGGGATGAGGGAATGATGTATGGATGCAAGGACAGATGATTTGATACAGAGTTTGCCATGTACAGGGATTCTTGGAATCTATCCGCCTCCCCTGCGCTATGTGATGCAGGGCTGCCATAGTGGGACCATCGTCTATCTGGCCTTGTTGAGCCCTCCCTGTCTCGACGCGCCTTCAGACACTTGTGTCTATACACGTTACCAATCCCATCAGATGGATTCTGTTTTAACAGACGCATGCACAGGTACACTCGTTTGTGATAGTGTTTTCACCTCGATATAGATAGTTATGATTCGCAAGTGGTTTTTGGGTGGTGATGATCCTTTGGAGTGGGCTAGCATGCATATGGCTGTGGATTTAGTGTGATCATTGAAGTGAGTTGTTCGAATGTAGTTCTGATGGCCATTCTATTCTTTTACTTTTCTTTTGGTTGACAGGTATCTCCTCCCCTTTTGCCACTGCCATCTGTATGCCACTCCTGCAGATGGGTTTTACTCCCGACACCTGCTGCTTCGTGTTAATCAGTGGAGCAGCATTACGATCTTATGGGACGATCGCCAATGGGCCACATGCCCTTACGCAGTACTAGTGGCTCGGAGCAACATTTCGGCCTTCCAGCTGGACTAGTGCCTCTCTATTGGGACGGCCCTGCGGTTCTAGGCGCTTCCATGTTGCCTTTTCGTACGAGAATGTAGCCCCTGTGTACCATGAAGGAACAGGGCGTCACACAAGAAGTAGCTGGTCATTTATTGCCGATGCAGCCCACAATGGTGAAATGTGTTTTGGAGTTCATGGCCTAATGGCTGTATGGGCTTGGTGTATTTGTTGTGCATTAAATTTCTATTCTGATATGGGCCGTGTAGCGTTCTTCTTTGCAAGTGATGTGGCATATTCCGATTTGGGGGGCGATGTATTGTGAGGAGATCTGCATTGGGTTCCAGCTTCGGAGTATAGTTGCGTGGTACTGTGCTGGGCGCGATTGCCTACGAAGCCCAGTGAGGTCAGGGGTGAGGGCTGCCAATATGACTGTTTGATTGATGTCATGCTCAGGGGCGGGGGATTAGGTTTTGTGTAACAGATGCCGGTCAGCCAGGTGGATTGGTGGAATGATGTGATTATCGGAATATTGCTGGTCACAGGTGCCTGTGTTTGCGTGCGTTTCTTGGTGGGAGTCTGAGGTCATGTCCATTGGAATAGCTTCTGTGTTCGTGCCATCTGTGCCCTGCAGCTCCCATTGGCCCCTCTTGTGATTCTTTTGTTCGTTGGCATGCATGGGTGACTTGTACATTTCACTGGTTGCATTGTGACTTCGTTGCACCTACGGGGAGTTGTACTATGTGGCCAGGGAGCGGTGTACAGGCACTCAGTGGGGCCGTTTACGGTTGATTCGCGATGCCGTACTTCTCACCATGGCGGAATGGTACTTTCCGCCGTGCTTGATGGCGTTAAGTACATGTCCGCTAGGGTCGGAATTCGTGTACCCTTGCGCCATGGTGCTAATTACGGTTTGGCATGGCGCGCGCGCGCGTACTTGGTGCAGTTAGCGTTGGCGTTAACTACGGTGTCGCTAATGGCATCGTACTTTACGGTGACGGGTCATAATCGCACCGAGCGCTATTCGATGGCGGTATTGCATTTCCGCCATCGTTTTTCGATTTCCGCCAGGGTCGTAATGAGGCCCAGTGTGATTTGCTTTTGCAATTATCGTCTGAAGTTACTACAGCAACACATGCCACACATTTTGGACGCACTCAGTGCCATGTTGGCTCAAGCAGATATTTGCTCCAAACTCAACTACTGCATCTCTTTGTATGCCATCAACTGACATACATGTTCTCTCGTTTCTCAGCACTGCAGAACACCCCGACTCTCATAATAACTAATGCCTAGACGAGCCCAACAGTTGCCAGATGTTATGATGCTCTTACCTAATTAACATTGCTGCATTTAAGGACCCTAACTGTTTAGGAAGATAATTAAAGTGCATTCATTGTAATATTCATATTAATGTCCCCCTATGTTACCTTTGATTGGTCCAGCGCGTAGATACCTGTAGGGTATTTTGTGGAGATTTGGGGCCTGACGGTATTTTATTACCGCCGAAAAATAACTTAGCAATAATCACTCCTCGTATTCAGATTGGGCCCTGTACAACAATAATACAGTGGACATGCATTATTTCAGCACCCAGACATGCATATTTGGTGTGCGTGGTTGGTATGCGTATTTGGTGGTATTTTGGTGAGCGCTATTCCCTTGTTTTATTGGTGGCCCCAATGTCCAGAATCCCTTATCTTTGCTTAGATTTTTCGTGTAATCACTAGAGAGACCTCAGGCCTACATTTCAGGAATACCACATTTTCAGTGTTAGTGTTAGTGTGCCACCATGGGCAATCTCACTGACTTATTTACGACAGAGAGCTATATGTGGTAATTTCCACTACCTTATATACGGTAGGGAACTATGTCCAGAGAGTCTCTCTTCCCGTTGGCTCATGTACCTCCAACAAGCTATGCTACAATCACTCACAACTGTTCATACTGAATCTGATCATGCAAAATGACAATTGCACTGTTTAAAAATCTCCCCTCATCAGCACTGTATTGGTAAATAGAAGACACACCACCCGTCTGCTTTCAAATATTTTTCTGTATTATAAAAGTTGCATTTAAACACGATCTCACTCTTTACAGAAATAACTAAAACAGCACAGTAACAGCTTTGTCTATGACACACTGCAAAGAGAGTGGCGGAGAACAGAACTCAAATTGCAACATTAGCATTTGATTAAGGCATGCACAGGAATCCTACACTGACTGCATATTCTCGTACACACTAAGCTCCCAAACTTATGTAATTACCTTATCTGTTCAGTGAAGTTTTCTTTAGCTGTTCTCTTTCTGAGTGTGGCTCCCTTGAAGATTAACCCCAGTAAACAGGATCGCCTTTCCTTCTCAAACCGGGGTCATTGTCTGGAATTCTCAGCTTTTGCAGATAGGAATGCTCCAACCAGGAAATGGTCTTCCTCCCAGCTCTGCCAAATCTTGACTGCCTTTCTTCTTCCTCAAACTCCCCCCAGCAAAAACCTGATCACTCCGTCTAGCATGATACTTGCTATGACGCTGCTCCAATCAGAATTAATCACGCCATCTCCTCCTTCTCTACACAATGGCTCATTTTTATAGTAATACTTTGTAACCAACTGATTTCCTGTTCTTTCGAGCCCATTTGCTTCCTGTAATTATATGGACAGGGCAGCAGAGAGAACAGAAAAAAAAAATGGATGTGCGTTTAAAAGTTCACTTTCAGAATAGGCCTAATTCTGCAGTGGAGACACATTTTTATTAGTGGATTATGTTTCATTAGTCAGGTTAGTTATCAGTAAGGTTAGTTGTTATTTTCAAATGTGTCTCTCGCACCATAGGCATTTCAGGTGAAAAATAGTGTGCATTTTTAAATGAGCACGTGTGCTTTTAACTGTAAGAATAGATTTGCATCTTATATGTTAAAATCGTTTTTGACTGAATAGCCTGTCTTTTCTTGTTAATCTGGTAACACATATAGCAATGCACCATACCCTTGTGGTGGTGCTGCAAAAAAAAAATTGCTACCTGTGTAGTAGTGCTGTACTCTGTGCTGTAACACGCCAAATATCCTTACATACCCTCCTTTTGTTTTTAGAACTTGGCTATAATCCAAGCCAATTCCTAAAAACAAATTGTTCTTTCTTTTTTCTTTTAAAATGCATGTGTATTGGGATATCTTTCTCTTCCTGACGTAGCTAGTAAAATCAGTAACATTTTCATTTTTACTGATAGCACAATCAACCATCCACCCATGATTAGCACCAGGATAGCTAAACCCACTATTGAGCGTTCCCCCCAGGTTCCCCAATTAAATCTTTCCACTTCTATTATGCCCAGATTACTAATTGTAATATTGTTTTTCTCAAATTCATTTTTATAACATGTCTTTCTTTGTGATTCAATAAATATTCCACATCCGGATCTATTGGAAAAGTATCCCTTTGAAAAAATCGATATTTTCCACTTGGCTTTCCCAAACATCATTTGTTACATGAAACAATGTTAATCCCCCAATTGACACAATTGCATCCTTTGGAACCTGTAAATAAAAAACATTATATTTCACCTGTTTAACCACGTATGTTCCATGGTTTAAATGTACTACCGTCATGTTCTTTAAACAGGTGCTGACCAACCATTTACCTCTGACCATCTTAGCCTGTGCCATTTCTTCACTCCCCATATTACTAATAATCACTTCACATCCCTCTGATATACTTGGGTCAGATTTCAAACCACAAATAGCATCTGTGGCATCAGGAACAAACGGTTTACCTGGACACATATAATTTTGTTCTTTAAATGTTACACATGTTTCCAGGTTTGGTATTAAATAAACTTCAGGTTCCCATGACTGAAATGCCACCACTTCTGGAGTCTTAATCTTAATGAATTTGTCCTCTTGCCAAAATCCCACATTGTGTACCCACTTCGTTTGATAAATAGGTTCAGGGGCTACATATGGGATGCATAGCAAAAATCCGATCTCTAGTCTTTCCAAGTCCACATATAACGGCATTGCATTCCCCATTTCGAATGCAATTTTTACCTGTATTATGTCAATTTCCCTCCTGGTCAATCTTTCTATCATTTGACGAATGATATCCTGCGAAACAAAATACAAGGGAATATGTCCTTGAATCAATTGTGAAACTGCAGTTTGAACTTCTCTCATATAATTCGTTAATAGTCTATCAACAGGACTCATTATGTTCAATATTTCATTCAAAGTTCTGTCATGCTTAAGTATTATTTTAGTCGCCCGTTGCATTACATCCGCCTGTTCATTTAGAATGATTGCAGTTTCATTTATGAATCTTACTTGTTCATCCAGTCCCCCTCTAATTCCATCTAACGTTTTTTGTATTATTTCTAGGTCAATACTCAGTTGTTGTGCTTTAGTACTCAGTGTTCCTACCGAAATAGACATGGCTGTTGATATTGTGGTACCTATTATTGCTCCAATTATAGACATTACCATTGATATCGCGAGCATCACCGCACCTCTCTTTCCTCTCTTCTTCTTAATGTCTGCTGAATTCACGAATGTTTTTTCCAATTGCATTAATATATCTCTTATTGACTGCTTAGCGTCCTCTTTTCTTATTTCCAGCCACTCTTTAGTCTGTTCAATCTTAATTCCGGTATTGTTCAAGTGTTTTTCAATCAAAATCTCAGGATTTAACGGTATGTATATATTTTGGAAAATCATCCTTCTATCACTCATGATGAATCCTGGTGCCTCTTCCACCGCGATACCAGATGCTGGTCCAGGTTCAATGACAACCTGTGCTTCTGAATTCTTGAAGATCCCTCCAAATATCATCATCATTAACCATATCATCGGTATCATCTTCAATGCTGATCGCTTTGCAGCCTTGGTCTTCACCCCTCTTTGGGGCTTTCCCGGAATCCGTCCTCGTGGGCTCCAGGACTCCATCGTCTCTCCCGTGGGCTCTGATCCCGGAACCTCCGACCAAATTATGTTAATTGTCTAAATCAAAATAGAAAATAAACAAATTAAGTACATAGCATAATACCAACTTCATCCTTTTGCCCAAAATAAAACATGCTTGGTAAAAATTTTTCATTTTTTTTTTTTTTTTTCCTGAAATGAAACACAAGTTAAAAGAAAACAAGCAGATATTCAATATTTAACACACTTTCTCTCTGCACACCAACCATGAGCTTCCATTATATGTGCATTTATTTATTTATTTATTTATATTATATATTTTTACATATATTACAGTGTTTATGTACCATCATAACAATCAACTTTTTTTTTTTCTTTTTTAACTTCTTTGTCACTGCCTCCTGATTACACCCATTTATTTTCTCTTTTTGTGTTCAAGGGACTTTATCTGTTTCTACATGCTCAAGCTGCCTGATCTCATGTCTGGGATGGCATGGTTTGATTTGATTTACATGGACAAACTGCTCTATTGCTGTTTCACCTTCATTTTTCAAAATTTTATAAACCACAGGAGAGACCTTATCTATAATTCGAAATGGCCCCTGCCAGGCTGCTAGAAATTTAGAATTTTTCTGTTTACTTTTTCCAAAATGAAACTTGTACACCTGATCCCCTACACTGTATTCCTTTACTGATGTCTTTTTGTCATAATAAGACTTTCCACTGTCAGCGGCTCTTTCCAGATTTCTCTGCACAAAAGCAAATGCATGTTGCAAATGCCTCCTCAGTTCATCAATATATTCATGAACTGTGGATGCACTCACAAGAGTTTGCTCATGTGTTCTGTATAGTAGGTGTTGTGTTAACACCATTTTCCTACCTGTCAAGACCTCATGAGGGCTAACACCTGTTGCTTTGGCAGGAGTCGATCTGATTGCCATCAAAACCAACGGTAAACGTAAATCCCAGCTGGAACCTGCTTCTGCCACAAATTTCTTTAAAATATCCACAACAGACCTATTGCTTCTTTCAACTGTACCTGAAGACGCCGCCCGATATGCGATATGTAGTTTCCTTTTCACACCTAGTATTTGCCATACCTTACTCATTAGAGTACTTGTGAAATGACTTCCTCTGTCTGACTCAATTCTTTGTGGCAACCCAAACCTTGAGAACACATGGTTCACTAGCAATGTGGCTGCTGTTTGCGCACTACAATCTGGTGCAGGAATGCATTCAATCCACTTCGACATCAAACATACCACACTCAAAATATAACGGTGTCCCCTGCTCGACCTTTTTAAAGGACCTACATAGTCTATTTGCAAATCTGACCATGGGAGAGTAAGGCCTCTTTTCATCAATGGTGCTCTATGCATTGGTGAAGCAGGTTTAAATTGGGCGCATACTAGACATCCTCTAGTATATAATTCCACATCTTGGGACATATGTGGCCAGTAAGCATAATCTTTTAGTATTTCTAATGTTTTTTGTGAACCTCTATGGCCTGCAGTTATGGCATCATGTGCATGGTGTAGCATTAGTCCTCTGAATGAAAGGGGTACTACCCACTGTATTTGCCCTGTTATGGACTCTCTAATCATGAGTCCATCCTGTAATCTAATTCGTGTTTTGTTCTTTAATAACACCCTCAACTCCTCTTTTCCCATACAATCATTTTCTGTTAAAGGATTTTGTCCGGGGTCTATCAAATGATTATAATAGATTCCCAAAATGTGATCATTCTTTTGTGCCTCAATCAAATCTTGGTCTGGCGTGTCATGACTCCACTGCACCACCGGTTCATCTACCTCCTTTGGTGCTTTAGAACGTGTGACTGCATCAATTTGTATTTCACCCATTAAATAATCAATAGGTAGCAATTCTCCCATCACAGCCCCAATCTTAGCCAGGTGGTCTGCCTTATCATTTCCCTCCTTATCCTCTCCTGGTGTTTTTAAATGCCCACGAATTTTTCTCCAGTATATTGTTAAATTATTTTCTGACACCAATTTGTCTATGGCTTGTATCATTTTTCCATGTTTAAGTGGCTTTTTGTTGTATGTAACCATGCCTCTTGCTTTCCAACCAGGCAAATACTCCACAAAGCTATTTCGTGCATAGTCAGAATCAGTCACCAGGACAATTTCACTGAACTTTTTATCAACTGCAGTAGCAATTGCTTTATAAATGGCTGCCAATTCCGCCGCCTGACTGCTCCTATCTCCAATCCTCATCCCTATACTGGGGACACCTTCACATTTCAACCAGACATTTCCTATTCCTGCCACTAACTGTTTATTACTGTCATTTTCAATGTGAAAAGCACAACCATCCACATATACAGTTGGCAAATCCTTGCATGTTTTTTCATCAAAAGCTTTGTGTGGTGATTGTTCAAATTCCTGCAAACTAGTTTCCACTTCCATTTCATTTGGTATTTCAGCTGCACAGTCATGTAAGTCAGATAACCCTTGAGCAATTGGGCTCTTTTTATTTTGTCCATATCTCACTTCTACGGGAAAACCTTGTAATGCCAGCGTCCATGAAGTGATTCTGGATTGTGCTAGATTGCCTGATCTAATTCTTTTACTCTCTAAAAATTGCAAAGGTTGATGATTTGTTTCAATAATCACCTTTTCTCCCTGAACAATGGGGCGGAAATGTTGTAGCGCCCACACAGTGGTTAATAGGGCCTTTTCACATTCATTAAATTTCATTTCAACTTGGGAAAATGCCTTACTTGCATATGCAATGGTTTTGTGATTCAAATCGTGTTTTTGTGATAACACTGCTGACATACAATGTTCAGAAAAACCTATTTCTATAAAGAAATCCCTGTCCTTTATGGGGTATGCTAAACATGGTGCCTTTACAAGACATTCCTTTAATTTAGCCACTGCATCAGACTGCCCTTTTTCCCATTTCCAGGGAGTATTCAGTTTAAGCAGTTTAGTCAATGGTTGAGTGATTTCTGCATAATTTTCAATGAACTTTCTGTTATAGCCTGTCATCCCTAATAAACTTTTTACTCCTTTCACATTTTTAGGATCTTTTAATCTTTGTATGGCCTCTATTTTCTTCTTTTGTGGATTTAGCCCATGTTCAGTCACTTCATGCCCTAGAAAGTTCACTTTTTTCTTGCACCATTGTGCTTTTTGCAACAATACTTTGGCGCCTGCTTTCTGCAATTGGCCAAGTACATGTCTTATTTCATCAAAATGGCTTTTCAAACTTTCATTTTTTATCAGGACATCGTCCACATAAACTATTGTTCCTCTTTTCGCTGCATCCGGCATGGCCTTTCTCAAAAATATGCCAAATTCACTCCCACTATTGATGTACCCGAACGGAGCTCTAAGCCAGGCATATTGAGTCCTGTCAAATGTAAAGGAAAATAAATTCTGTATCTCCTCTGCCAATGGCACGCACCAATATCCAGAGGTGAGATCTAATGTGGTAAACACATTTGAACCATGTATCTGAGCTAGGCCCTGATCAATGAATGGCAGTGGCCATCTAGATATTGGTACTCTTTTATTTAACTCTCTCAAGTCTGCACATAGCCGCCATTGACCATTTGGCTTCAATACACCTAAAATAGGTGTATTGGATGTGCTATGAATGGGCCTGATGATTCCCCGTGATTCCAAATTTTTAATAATCTCTGCCAATGATTCTAAACATGCCAGCGGTAGTCTATACTGGCGTACAAACACTGGGTTTCTGCTACACCCTTCTGGCAGTGTGGCCACATGTAAATCAGTTAAACCACAATCATGAGCATCTTTTGCAAATACATCCTTAAACTCCATAAATATCTCCCTCAGATTGTCCCTCTCCTCATTGCTTTCACATGCATCCGCTAAGGAGATCTGCTCTTCTACCATTTTGGAAAATTCTGGAAAATCTTCTGGTAAGGGAATCTCGGCGCTTTCTTCTAACTGTGTGGCTGTGTCTTTTTGTAAAGCTGCCACTTTTAAATATTTTGGCATATTAGCTTCCACTTCAATGGGCTGATTTTCTGTTTCATTTTCATTTAAATTAAATATTATGCAATCCTTTTGATGGCAGCACACTGTCTCATTTGAATCATAAGGATACACAGAATGAATTTTAAATATTCCTTTGGGCTGAGAGTCCAGGTGTTCTGGCAACTCGCCCTTGGCATCTACATATTTTTCAGGAATATTCCCAATCATCATGTTATTTAAATCTGCCGTATAATGTGATTTTTGTATGGCCATTCCTAATGGGGAGTTTTCCTCTAAATGAATATCCTGACAACCTTTATTATTTACCATGATTTTTACAGATCCCTCACCAATGTCTACCAATGGAATGTATTCATAATCCAGGCCTTGCTGTTTTATGGATTCATTCAGGCATACAAATGCATCAGAGCCTTTCATCTGCTGTCCATTTTTGCATTTCAGTGTTATTGCAAACTGTTTTGTAAATACAGGAATAATAGTATTTTTCCTCATTTGTAATTCGATTGCATAAGGAACCAGTTGTGCACAATGATAAGCCCTTCTTTTGTCTTCAAATTCAGGTGCCGGACCACATAGGCGTGACCATATTTTTTGATTAAGGAAATCTAACACCATACACATTCTGTGCATGATGTCATTTCCCATGTAAAAATCATTTTGTGCTCCACTCACTATCCATACATTATGGTAAATTGTTTTCTGCCCAATGCTAATTTTAAGCATGCATCTGCCTGCAATTCGGTTTTCAAAGTCTGGACTGTCCAAGCCAGAAACATATTGGTTTTTAATCCTAAATTTCGGGATTTCTTCCCTCTCCATTATTTTTTGCAACAATTTCTCATTAATGAAACTCCTTTCATGTTCAAGCGCTAAAGTGGCTTTTATTGTTTTAAAATAATCATTTATACCAACATGAACCCATGGTTGCTCATCTTCCATGTGTATTTCTGCCAGAGTGGTTTTCTGAATCTGTTTTAGGAGCAATATTCTGTTTGCACGTTTTCTCTTTTAGATAAAAACATAATGTGTGCTCATCTATGGCAGTCTGCCAATCTTTCCTTGGGTCCAAGTATATTTGTACAGGTAGTTTTTCATTGTCGCTCTGCATTTTGTCTTGACACATTAATATGACAGTGACACTAGGTATGCAGCTATTCTGGAGATATACCTCCACAGCATCATTTGTTTTGGCAACGGTGTGACATTCATTTATATTGCTGTTTTGTGATTTTAGTTTCTTAGGCCTCAATGGTTTTTTGGTTAAGGACCACATCACTCCATTCACCCCATCTATGAGAGGAGACAATCTTTTCAGGCAATCTGTCCCCATCAGAAATGGAATTTCACAAATAGATGTGATCAATACCTCTTGTTTCATTCTGTGCTTTCCTATTTTTATGTCAACCTCAGTTACACCTATGATGGGCACCTCCTCCCCATTAAAGTTATGCGCTGGGCCTTGATTTTCCTTCACTGTGATCTGACTCTGTGGAGGTCTCCCTTCATTGATACTCTTTACCAGCTCCTTGGACATAATTGTGGCCTGTGCGCCAGTGTCAATCATAGCAAAGGTGTGGCATTTTTCTTCTACAGTGATGGGTGCATAATATCTGTCCTCAACATCCTCTAATACACATAAGAAATGTGAATTCTTACTGATTTCAGGGCTCACCTTTCTGAGGTCTTTTTCACTTTTGGCTAAGCACATTGGTAAATGGAAAGACATTTTTCCCTCCTTTTTACCCATTTCTGCGCGAGAGGTTTTATTCATTTCTCCATGTTCAGAGGTTTTTTGGAGTGTGGCCACTGTTCGCCCATCCATCTGGGTAACATCAGAGACCACATTACAATCCTCCAACTGAACATGTGTAACAACATCATTCAGCAATTTTTCATTTTTTAATTCTGTGCATTTGTGATCATTTAGTGTGATACCAGCCCTTTCAGCCTCTTCAAAAATATGTGTCTCAAAGAATTCTTCAGGTGATTGACCTGTACCCTCCTTGTGAGTATTTCCTTTTTCTGTCTGTGTTTGGTCATTGTTTAGCTTGCCCAGGGAAGGAGCTATAGCATCCCCACTTACTCCCTGTTCACTGGTATTCCCCATGCATGAATCATTTTTCTTAAATCTGTCCCTTTGTTCTTTTGGAATTCCTAATGTTTCTTTTTCATTTGTGCAAATCTTTACTGTTTTATTTAGCTCTAAGTTAAACCGTACCTCTTTTTTAGAAGTATTTGCACTTTCTGTCACAACTTCCTTTACTGGTACTTTCATTTTTAATCCATTAGGCATCTCAGAGTCGTTATGCAAAATTACATTAGAGCAATCTGTCATTTTGGCACTGCAGTTATCATGAGTACTTAGTCACTTTTCGGAAGCCCCCCGGTCATTGCTATGGCCATCAGCCCCCTCTTTGGAAGGTTGTTTTTGCGCTTTATAGAGCTTTCCTATTTGCTCAGCTAACATTTTCACTTGGGCCTCAAGGCACTGGAACCTTTCCATCTCTCTAGGATCCTCTTTCTGTGGCCTAGGTCGATATTGGTTGTTTTCCCCCTGATTGGATCTATTCTGATACCTCTCAGGTGATTGATGTCGGTTGGGATGGTTTCTGAACTCTTGATTCATTTGTGGAGGGGAGCGGGTTGCACCCATCCTTTGATTATAGTCCCCTGGTGGGGAATCATTGTACTGGCGTGGACTGTAGTTCACGTTTTGCCTCATGTCCTGTCTCTCAGATTGTGGGTACTGGCCCCTATGTTGATTTCCATTATCAGTAAATCGATCCACATATCGGGGCCTATCCTGATTACCATATTTCATGGTGCTGGGATCAAATCTGCTCTGTGTCCCCAATGACTGGTAGGGACCATCATTTCTTTGATCTCGATTTTGTCTCTGGTTATTGTTCATACCTGCCATATCAGGCCGGTATCCTACCCGGGGTCTGTCCCCTAAATACCTAGGGCTGATGTAGCTCTCACTATTACTAGGATCATGTGATTGGAACATTGGTACAGGAAATGGCGATCTTTGTTGATTACCCCTTTGTTCAGGTGTCACATTATTTTTACCTTGCTTTGAGCAGACTCAAGGGACATTTTGGCTGACCTGATTTCCATTACTGTGGCTGAGGGTTCTTTAGATTTAGGTCTAGTATCTTTCATTTTATCACTTTCTCTACCCTGACAATAGAGTACCTCATATAGTTTTGTGCTTTGATGTACAATCCATTTAAGGGACTTGTCACGGTCAAATTCACGGACCAATTGGGATATGATGTCTTTCTGTAGCCCATAGAAGTATGCAGTTTTAAACTCATTGGAATTTGAGTCAAAAGATACATCAAAGCGAGAAAATGCTCTTTTTAAGTCTTGTAGAAATTGGCGAGGGGATATATTAGGTCCAGCAGTAATTGTGTACGCGACTTTCTTTGCCTCCTGCAATGACTGAAAAGGAGAAAAATGACGCCTAATTTCTTTTTCAAACTCCAGCCATGTCATATTCTGCTGCTCATTTAATCCCCTTATGATGCTGGCCATCGGGGCATCTAAAGTTAAATGAAAATATTGTCTGTACTGTTCCTTAGGTATCTGGAGTGCTTTAAAAATGTCATGCACCGCTTCTAAGTGATCCTCAATGCAGCATTCACCTCCCTTTTTAAATGGTTTGATCAGGGCTTTAATGGATTTCATTATTTTTATGGGGCTACATGTTGCAATGCATGGAATTGCACTATTTTGTGATTCAATCCTGTTTTCAGGTGTATGAGATTGGTAGCTGCCCCCAATGGGAGTATCAAATCCCCCAAGGGCGCTGCAACCAAGTTCAGTCACCGGCCCAGTCACTGGAGCACTAGCTCTTTGGGCAGAGCTAGAATTCACCTCCACTCCATTGAATGTGGTACCCTGCCACCTCTCCTGGGACCTGGGAATGCACATTTGCTGTTCTAAGTCCTTACACTTTTTAAGGAGTCTGGTTGCTTCATTTTGCAAATAATTATTTTCATCACTCATTTTATTAATCACCTCCTGCATGTCGCACATTTGCATTTGGCATTCATTGAACTCTTTATTTCTCTTGTCTCTTTCTTGAATCATTTTAATCATTTCTTGTTCTGCACTCTGGAGATCACCTTCTTTTTCACAATGTTCTTTTTGTAAAATCTGCATTTCTGAAACAACCTCATCTTTATCCTGCCTAATGTGATCCACTAAGGCTTTTAAGTGTGCCAATTCTTGCTCACTATCTTCAAATTGTTTCTTGCTTTTGGATAACTGAGTATCAAAGTCTCTGCATTTTAAATGCATGTCTTTTTGGCATACATCCAATTCTGCTCTCAACATTTCCTGATTTTTACTTGCCCCCTCTAATTCAGTCTTTAACCTGTTAATTAGCTGAGTATCATTCTCTTGCATTCGCAGGGACTTGTTTAAAATAAACCATATTTTGCCGCATAGCCGTATTAAACAGTCTTGCTCTGCACTTTTATCGGCTGCATTCAATAATCTTGTAAGGCAGACCTGAATTATGCTGCCTTCTGCAAAAATATTGTCTAATTTTTCTTTCTGCACCTCACCCTGAATGCGGTTACTCCATTCCAACGTGCTATTCGATGACCAATTCCCATGTGCAAACAACTTTGCCTCTAAATATTGCACTAGATCTGAGAATGTGGTTTCCTTTTGTGACATTCTGAAATTCGTTTTTAGTGGCACACTGCTATTATAAAATGGGTTCCCTTTAATGTGCAAATGGCAGTGTGAGACACGCTTGCCACGCCCAGTAGGTACTCTATGATCACTTTCCCGGCCTGCAACGCACCATAAATATGTAGGGTATTTTGTGGAGATTTGGGGCCTGACGGTATTTTATTACCGCCGAAAAATAACTTAGCAACAATCACTCCTCGTATTCAGATTGGGCCCTGTACAACAATAATACAGTGGACATGCATTATTTCAGCATCCAGACATGCATATTTGGTGTGCGTGGTTGGTATGCGTATTTGGTGGTATTTTGGTGAGCGCTATTCCCTTGTTTTATTGGTGGCCCCAATGTCCAGAATCCCTTATCTTTGCTTAGATTTTTCGTGTAATCACTAGAGAGACCTCAGGCCTACATTTCAGGAATACCACATTTTCAGTGTTAGTGTTAGTGTGCCACCATGGGCAATCTCACTGACTTATTTACGACAGAGAGCTATATGTGGTAATTTCCACTACCTTATATACGGTAGGGAACTATGTCCAGAGAGTCTCTCTTCCCGTTGGCTCATGTACCTCCAACAAGCTATGCTACAATCACTCACAACTGTTCATACTGAATCTGATCATGCAAAATGACAATTGCACTGTTTAAAAATCTCCCCTCATCAGCACTGTATTGGTAAATAGAAGACACACCACCCGTCTGCTTTCAAATATTTTTCTGTATTATAAAAGTTGCATTTAAACACGATCTCACTCTTTACAGAAATAACTAAAACAGCACAGTAACAGCTTTGTCTATGACACACTGCAAAGAGAGTGGCGGAGAACAGAACTCAAATTGCAACATTAGCATTTGATTAAGGCATGCACAGGAATCCTACACTGACTGCATATTCTCGTACACACTAAGCTCCCACACTTATGTAATTACCTTATCTGTTCAGTGAAGTTTTCTTTAGCTGTTCTCTTTCTGAGTGTGGCTCCCTTGAAGATTAACCCCAGTAAACAGGATCGCCTTTCCTTCTCAAACCGGGGTCATTGCCTGGAATTCTCAGCTTTTGCAGATAGGAATGCTCCAACCAGGAAAAGGTCTTCCTCCCAGCTCTGCCAAATCTTGACTGCCTTTCTTCTTCCTCAAACTCCCCCCAGCAAAAACCTGATCACTCCCTCTAGCATGATACTTGCTATGACGCTGCTCCAATCAGAATTAATCACGCCATCTCCTCCTTCTCTACACAATGGCTCATTTTTATAGTAATACTTTGTAACCAACTGATTTCCTGTTCTTTCGAGCCCATTTGCTTCCTGTAATTATATGGACAGGGCAGCAGAGAGAACAGAAAAAAAAAATGGATGTGCGTTTAAAAGTTCACTTTCAGAATAGGCCTAATTCTGCAGTGGAGACACATTTTTATTAGTGGATTATGTTTCATTAGTCAGGTTAGTTATCAGTAAGGTTAGTTGTTATTTTCAAATGTGTCTCTCGCACCATAGGCATTTCAGGTGAAAAATAGTGTGCATTTTTAAATGAGCACGTGTGCTTTTAACTGTAAGAATAGATTTGCATCTTATATGTTAAAATCGTTTTTGACTGAATAGCCTGTCTTTTCTTGTTAATCTGGTAACACATATAGCAATGCACCATACCCTTGTGGTGGTGCTGCAAAAAAAAAATTGCTACCTGTATAGTAGTGCTGTACTCTGTGCTGTAACATGCCAAATATCCTTACATACCCTTGTAGTGATAGCACTAAACCATTAAAAAGAAAAAATACACGTCAAATAATGACAGTTCATTTAATGGGTAATTTAGATATATTCCGTTTTTATTTATTTACAGTTTATGTATAGCGCAAACTAAACTAAACATGTATCAGAGCACTGTACACATTAATTACAAGTAAAACATTAAAAACAAACATAGATTGAAAACCAATTAATACATCCCATACTAAAAGCAATGACCGTTAATAAACATTGTCAAAGAACCATCAAAAGTAATTCTAAAAAGATTACATTACATTAAAATCACTATTCAGTACTCAATCAATTTAATTGGAGTCAAAAACGCTTTTTTCCATGACCATGCTCTTATTCATTTTCGAAATCTTAGGTATTAAGATATCATTCTTAAATCACTTGGAAGAGTACTCCAATGTGTTACTGCTGCCCCTGAGAATGAAAAGTTCAAAGTGCTCGCCCGTTTAAATCTTAGAACTTTTAGTCATAAAGATCTCAAATCCTGAGGCCGCTCACCCCTCTAGAAATGTACAATTGTTCTGTTAAGTATTAAGGGTCATGAAATAACATGCTCTGTGCATGATACAAAGACATTTAGGCCCTCATTAGGACTCTGGCGCTAAACCATGGTGTTATTAGCACCATGGCCGATGCCGGAGTCCGCTATGGCGAAATGGGGAATTACCACCCTATTCCAAGGATGGCGGGGCGGTAATTCCCCAAGCCGCCATGGCCCTTCCCCATTCCCATTTTTGCCCCATAGGGCTCAATGGGAATGGGGAAGGCGGCAATTACGGTACCGCAAATTGCGGTACCGTAATTGCCATGAAGGTCCCTTTGCGGGTCCCTACTTTAACGGCTGGTCCAGACCAGCCGTTAAGGTCGGGAGCAGCAAAGGGACCTCGTAGTAAGGCGTTAAGGTGTTAACGGCACTGCAGCCTTTTACGGCGCTGTTAACCCCTTAACGCCGGGGTCATAATGACCCCCTTAGACTCAATCCTCTGTTTTATAATTAGGCAATGTAATGTTTTAAAAATGGGTGATGTACGATCATATTTTCTTGCACCCACTATTTACCAGTCTTCCACACTAAAGACAGCTCTTGAGGGGGTTGGGGGGGTAATAATATTATAGGCAGATCCATTAGTAGTGAATTCCCAAAATCGATACAAGGCATTACCAGAGATTGAACAAGAAGGTGGGAATTCAGGTCCGTGGGAACGGTTTCATGGCTCATAATTTAAACAATTGGACATTGCCAGTTATCACCATAGCATTTATGTTTGATGCTAGAGATCATTTCAAATCTAATACAAGACTCATTGATGTTGCTGAATCTATTAACTCAATAGATTGAGCTCAGAAAATCATCAAATTGGAAAACAAAGCATCAATTTCGGGATTTGGTAATTTATCCCATCCAATCAACAATCTCTTTAATGTAGTCTCTCAGTTGTATGACAGCTGTCTCTTCAGAGATTTTGATGGAAAGCTGCATATCATCTGAAATTTGATGTACACACCATGTTTTCTTGCCATTTGCCCCAATGGTTCCATGTTCATGTTATACATAATTGGTGAGAACATTGACCCCTGAGATACACTACATGGTAACGATGTGAGTCAAGAGCATTGTTGACCAATAATATTTGTCTTAAGACAGTTGGTAACCAAAGACCAACTGCAATCCAACGCCTTCCCTCTGATCCCCATTCAGTATTGACGAATACCTAGCAGTTTCTTATGGTCAATTGTGTTGAAAGCTGCAGGTAACTCAAAGTGTACAAACACACATTCTCCTCCATCATCTATCACTTTTAATACATCACCAAATATTTGTAATGTTGGAAGTTCAATACTGCAACCTTCTCTAAACACTGATTGGAATCACTTAATTGTACTACAACAACCTTCTCCAAAAGTGTTCCGATAAAAATAATCTTGAAAGTACCCCTGTCCAGGCAATAAATGAAGTAAACCTATAATGAAAGGAGAAAAGAATGGGAAACACAACTAGATTTTTGAAGCTGGCCAAGAGTCGTCAGCAAAATAGGTTGGTTTTGAATGTGCCATAACAGAACATAGTGAATGGCAACCTGGTAATACACAATCTTTCCGGTATTGTGTTGCCATGTCTTACTTACAAAGAGGTAGGTTTGAAAGCAAATGGGCAGAAAAACACATATAGGCATGCTGGTCTAATTTAAAACTGCACAGATTCAAGGGATCTGCAAGTTAAGGATCTGGGCAACTGTAAAATTGTAAGGGCCTTTTCACTAAGAATGTATCTCATTTGTGTGTAACTAACCGACTACCCCTCCCTTAAGCACCAACTAATGCAAAACATGGGAAACAAATGCAGAAATACATTAACAAAGCATAAGTCCAAGACTTAGAAAAGCAGATAAAAGGGTACAATTTTATTTCATAACAATGACATATATAACTGATGGCAATATCCATTATTTCTGCTTAATGCAAATCATCACTCAGTGTGCAAACAGTGAAAAGTGTTTAGTAATATGCCCAATAGAGTGCATACATTATTTGGGTTTTATATCTTTTCAGTAAATTGCAAGAACAAAGAGAAAAGTGAGGTGTCCCAGCTGCTGTTATTGGTTTGTCACTCAATCAAGTTTATAGAATCATCGTTGTTCTGCTCTACAATTCAACACCACATTCTCAAGCATGGGACTGCCTGCTATAATGTCTCACAGGTTCTACAATTTAGCTGGAAGGATGATGACCAAGAAATGTAGGTCAAGGAAACATGGTCAACACACTGTTTTTTCGGCCCTATGTGTGAAGATATGGGCATTCAACATTGTTCTTCAGAGGGGATAATGTGCCTTCATCAAGTCGCAAAACAGTACATGTTGAGTTTCAAACCAACAACCCCTTATGTGTTCATAGATCCCTGCATATTTAAAACAGACAATGGAGGTATGAATAAGGCTTAGGACGCTGACCACACTCTCTAGTGACCTATATATATTTCCATGTTTCCACCTAGCTTGAATTGATGATTTTAGGTGCGATGGCTGAGCTTATCGAGGTAGATAGAGTTACTTTGATCCTGTGCTGCTTCTCATGTATGTAATTTCTTTAATTCGAACATGCACCTGCAAAGTGTACAGTACACAGTTATTATTCACACGTTTTGAACTCCTTAGTGGTGCAGGGGTTGTGGAAAAACCACATGACTATATGTATTAATATTGTTTATTAACCTCTCCCGCAGATGTTGTAGCGAAAGAGAAATCCATTGTGGATACATCAATGCTTCGAATTCAGTTGTTTTGACCCTACAACCATCTATAAGGAAGAAGAAGCACCAACGTTTTCAATGGTGAATTGGCAAAGAAATACTATCCAACGTGACCAACATGAGATATCTGGGTCTGGACATAAACTTGAGTATAAACGATACTCTGCGAATAAATGAGCTAAAGTCTAGAACTAGAAATCTAGAAACCCAAGGTTCCATCAGTCACAAAGAATTTGGTATATTTTCATTGTTGCCAGTAATCAAGTTTTATAGACAAAAAGTAACTCCTATACTCACCTATGGCTCAGAAGCGTTCTTATGTCTCCCATGGGCAAAATAAATCTTAAAATTGCTAAGATGTGTCCCTATATCAATTATCTGTGAAGAATTGGGCATATCCATGTACGCAATGGTTGTGTGGAAATCCATTGCCCTATTTAGAACTTTGACCATCGAAAGTCACCCAAAGCAATATGACATCTTCCATTCAAATACCACGGCACCCCAAGACTGGATACTTGCTCTCTGGTCTAATCAGTGCTCAGCAGTTATGGTAGAAGTGGATATATCTCGTATTGAACAATCCAGTTGCAGCAAAGAAAAGGTGGAATTAGGACTGGATAAAAACTGTCGAACTAACACAAAAGAATAATCCTCATGGATACATGATTACCTACTCCAAATCAAGAAGTGTGCTACCAAAATATTTGATCAAATTTCCCAGCACATTCCACAGCAATCTGCTTCTATGTATTTGATGGAATATTTTCCAACACATCAAGTGCTGACAAAATTAAAAATGGCCAATGGAGATTCTGATGCCTGTAGATTATGCAAAGCTCAGAGTGAAACTCTAATACATCTAGTTCTTACATGTCCTGAACTGATAGTATTACGAACCAGGTTCCTAGGTGCCTTGATGTCCAAGTTTCGAACCTGGAGGCTGAAACATGGTGGAAGTTGCTGTGCAAAGGAGACAACTTTAGAATGACCATTACTCTAACGTCTTTTATCAGTGAACTCCTTAAAACAATTTAAACATAAATATGAACAAAGATTCTTTTCAGAATACTTATATACATGAAATATTGTGCAATTATTTACTTCTAATTGTCTGTTTTAACTGTTGTTTGTGTTCCTTTTCTTGAGAATTGGCAAGGATTTGTAACAAACCAAACGCCAAATAAATAAATAAATAAAATAAAAGCCTCACTCTTCATAACCTAGAGAAGGTTGGACAGATGAAGATGAGAAAAGGTTCCTCAACAAACTCCATCCCACCACACTGGACTTTTATGTACTTCCTAAAGTACACAAAAAACATACTACACCACCCAGTCACCCTGTTGTATCAGCCATAAACTCTTTCTTGGAACCATTATCTGTTTATGCTGATTTCTTTCTCAGACCGTTTGTCAAAAAGGAGCGCTCTTACATCTAAGACACCACTTCTATCAGTAACATTCCATCCAATATGCCAATTCAGACTACAGATTTACTTGTGGACTTTAATGTAGAGGCACAATGTACCAGTATTCCTCAATCTGCCAGTATCACAGTGATGAAGTCATGCTTGGATAGATGCACATTCACATTAGAACATGTCGTACTGCATTCATTTGAGGGCATCAGATTAGCCCTTACCATTGCAAACAAATACATGGAACAAGTATGGGTGCAACCTTTGCACCTCATATTGCCAACATGTACATGGACCACTTTGAAGTGCACTTTTTCTTCACTGGAAACAATCCTTTTGATGCACAGATAGTGAGCTGGAATTGATGCATTGACAATGTCTTATTTGTTTGTTGAGGTGCAGTAGACCTTCTCATGGGTTTCAAAGATTGACTGAACTCTTGAAACCAGTACCTGAAATTTACCATGAGTTATGACATAATGCCATACCATTTATTGACCTCACACTCTTAAAGAATGACCTTGGAATAATTGATACCGCCCTATACCACAAACCCATGCACAAGAATATTTTACTACACTATAGACGTTTTCACCCATTGGCCCATAAAGGCAATTTGCCATATGGGCAATTATTACACATCAAAAGAAAGTCTTCCTCTAACAAATAATTTGAAAAACACAACACTATTCGCTCTGGCAGATTGAGTTGGAGGGGCTATCCCAAACAAAAAAAAATAAATAAATAAAAGACGCAAGAAAAAGAGTGAAACCCCGAAACAGAGAAACATGCCTGACTAAATAACCGACAACTTCTCAAGAAGAGAAGATATGTGTTACAACCTATTGCCCCATCAGCAATTGGGTGAGGAGAGCCATCCTTAAAAACAGGCACATCATCGCTACACAAGCTATTCACCCAAACAAACCCAGGTTTGCTTTTAGGAAATCCCAAAATATCAAACAATCATTAATACATGCGTATGCCCAGGCCCAGGCACAAGATGATGTGCCTAGGTCTTTCAAAATCTATTGGGTGGGTGAGCTCCTTTGTAGGGAACCCACTAAGCCTGAACCTGGTGCCCTCAAGAGGTTGGTGGTACCCCAGGTTTACAGGCCCTTCCTGTTACAGTTGGCGCATGAGGTGCCCTAAACTGGTCATCTTGGGACCAAGAGCACAAAGCAAAGGCTCTTTGCACATTTCTGCTGGCCCCGGATGTGAGTAGAAGTGCGGTCCCACTGTCGGCCCTGTCCCACTTGTCAGGTGTCTGGCAAGACTGTAGTCAGTTATATAAACAACACAATTGAGCAAGGTCATAGAGGTCTAACTGCTGAATTAGAAATACTCACTCCTGAGTTTCAAAAAGGGACTGAGTGGACACAAGTTTTTTTTGAAAAAATATATCTACTGCAGTTCTTGTTTAATGTGTATGCAGTAGGTGTAAAAGTACACTTGAAAGTAGACTTGAATCTTTGAGGCATAGGATATTCGACATTACAACATACATGGTGTAGTACCTGAATTATACAAATCAAATGACAAATATTTGAAATAACACATTTTTCTGCAATAACATTCTCTAAAGCTCTCTTCGGGAGGAAACTTGAGAAATCAGTGTGGTAATAGTCAGGTTAGCAGCACATTTGTGTGAGAAAAGTCAATAGTTGAACAACAACATAAACAACAGGTGAACACGACAGTGTTTCGGCCATTTTAAGCTAAACCTGGGAAGCAGTAGTTTAGTAGGCCTTCATCACGATGAAATATTCTTGTGAGTGAAGTATCCTATGTGATTGAATCCGGGAAGCACAATGGCTTAAGGCATCTTAGTGTCTGTGTACACTGAGGTGGTCAGTGTCATTGCCTGACTACAGCCTTTGCCAGTCATTGGCACACCATTTGAGAGGGTTGGCATTGACATTGTCGGTCCTCTAGACCCTCCTACATCAGGTGGACACCGGTTCATTCTGGTCCTGGTTGATCATGCCACCAGGTAACCTGAAGATATACCCCTTCAGACCATTACAGCCATGGTGGTTGCCAGGGTTCTCCTGGGCATTTTTAGCAGAGTTAGATTTCCTAAATAGGTGGTCTTCGACAGAGAATCCCACTTAATGTCTAGTTATATGCACGCGATGTAGAAAGAGTGCAGAGTGACAGATAAGTTCTCCACCTCCTACCATCCCTGGACCAATAGTCTGGGTGAGAGATTTAATAAAACTGTCAAGGGCATGCTGGGTGCTTTGGAAGAGCCCCTAAGGAAGAAATGGAATCTCCTTCTGCCATGCCTGCTGTGTTCACCTATAGAGAAGTGCCTAAAGAGGGTGTTGGTTTCAACCCCTTTCAGCTGCTCTTTGGACATCCCGTGATGGGGCCTCTTGCGTTAGTAAGAGAAGGTTTGGAAGCCACCCCTCCAGGTCCTGCCCAGCAAGTGGGGGACTATGTGTTAGGCCTCAGACAGAGAATGGTACACATGATGGGCCAGACAACATCAAATCTTAAGTTGATCCAAGATTTTAACAAACACTGGCAGGGCCTTAAGGCCTCACACGTGGATTGGACTCCAGGGCAGGACATCCTTGTGATGGAGCCTACCAAGCCTAGAGCTTTGGTAGATAAGTGGACTGGACCCTTCAGGATAATCTCCAAGATGGGCAGGCAAAGTCAACTATCTGGTTGAAATCGGAGTCCCTGGGGTAGCCCCTTAGGTATTCCACATTAACACGCTCAAGCCTTTCCACAGGTGAGAAGACGTCTCATGCCTTCTGCTATCTTCAGAGCAAGAGGAGGATTAGAGTGAGCCCCTTCCAGATTTGCTGCATAGCAACCCTCAAGATGGCCCAGTGGAGGGAGTGTATCTGTTTCCAGATCTGACACCAGAGCAGCAGATGGTGTGCTGTGCTTTGCTCTCTCAGTATGCCCCTCTGTTTTCACTGACACCAGGCCCCATCCCGTGGTGCAGTCATGAAATTGACACTGGTGACAGTGTACCTGTCAAAAGCAGATGCTATCGGATGTCAGACATGGTTAAGAACCACATCCAGGCTGAGGTCACAAAGATGTAAGATCTGGGTGTAATTGAACCCTCAACCAGTCCCTGGTCCAGACCAGTGGTCCTTGTCCCCAAGGCAAGTTACCAGGCAGGTATCAAGAATTACTACCAAGGAGTCAATGCCAT
Organism: Ambystoma mexicanum; assembly: GCF_040938575.1. Taxonomy (NCBI): domain Eukaryota; kingdom Metazoa; phylum Chordata; class Amphibia; order Caudata; family Ambystomatidae; genus Ambystoma; species Ambystoma mexicanum. The sequence goes on from NC_090937.1 coordinate 512,403,227, forward strand.
TACCAAAATTGACGCTCAACCATTGCCCAGGTCTGATGAGCTCGTAGACAACATAGGTGCTGTCAAATTTGAAAGCACCTTTGACCTTACCTCAGGCTATTGGCAAATAGCTCTGACAGACCATGCCAAGGAAAAGACTGCGTTCTCAACACCTGAGGGGCTCTAACAGTTTAGAGTCATTCCTTTTGGGTTGAAGAATGCATCTGCCACCTTCCAAAGATTAGTCAACCATGAGCTCAGTGGGAGGCCTTTTGTGTGGCCTATCTAAACAACATTGCTGTACACAGTTCCACCATGGAAGAGCATTTGGCTCACTTGGATAGGGATTTGCAGGCCTTGCGAAGGGCTAACCTCACTATCAAGGCCACCAAATGCCAGATAGCTTAGGGAAAGAATCTTACCTTGGTCCTGAGGTAGGAGGGGGTCGAAACCAACCTCTCCCCAGTAAAGCACAAGATGTACATGACTGGGAAACTCCCACTACTCAAGCCCAGGTGAGAGGTTTTTTTTGGCATCACTGGGTATTACCGCAACTTTATTGCGGACTATGGAACCATAGCTGCCCCTCTGGCAGCTCTGACTTTGCCGAGGCAACTGAGGGGGTTAATTGGACTGAAGACAGTCAGAGGGCCTTTGCTGGCTTGAAGGAAAGTCTGTGTAGGGCACCTGTGTTGTGTGCGCCTGATCACAGCAAACCCTTTACTGTTCAAAGTGATGCCTGTGACACCAGAATTGGGACTGTCTTGTCCCAGTTAGATGACAAAGGGAGGGGACATCCTATAATATTCATCAGTAGGCAACTCAAAGGTAGAGAACTTAGGTGGGCTACTGTTGAAAATGAATGTTTCAGAATAGTTTGGAGCCTTAGTCGTTTTAGGCCCTACCTTACGGGGTCTACCTTCAAGATCCAAAAAGACCATAAGCCCTTTAAATGGCTTATGCAGATGAAGGATGAAAACCCGAAACTGCTCAGGTGGTCCATTAGCCTGCAAGGGCTAGACTTCACTACTGAACATAGACCAGGGAAGAGTCAAGATAATGCAGATGGCCTTTCCAGAAGGTATGTTTACCGTCTGGATGAGGGTGTAAATTTCGTGGGAGATTAGACCACCATAACCGCAGTCTGAGGAGGGTGACTGTGATGCTGGAAATTCATTGAAGGGACAGGGCCTCCGTGTCCTTGTCCTGTACTCTCTTATCATGTGTGTTCTGTGTTGTCTTCTGCACAAGAGTCCATGTGGGACTCCTGGCTGTGCAGCTATTCTGCTTGTTGGTTATGGTGAACAGAGACCCTTGGGATACCATTATGGCACCCATGGGTGGAGGTACAACCCTGCACCCCTAGTGTATGTTTCTGGTCACCTGTGTGTGCCCCTAGAGCAGGGTATGGGCTGGTGTCAGCTCCATGCTGAATTTGACAGGAGCTCTGAGCATCCTCCATTTTGGGATACCCAGGCCCTGCCATAGGAATTGGTGGATTGCTGATAGGAGACAAGATGGCCCCTGTGGCCTCTTGGTTTCTATTGCCTGTTAACTTGTTTTCCCAAAGTCCTGGGAAGACCTGACTCTGTCCCTTCCCCTGACAGGCTGTTGGGTGGAAGAACCATATATGGTATTGTGGGGAAGCCTTCCCAGTGACTGTATGTTTTGTGTACACCCTTGGGGTGGGGGCTGGGTCAATGGAGTGTGTTACCAATATGCACTTCATGATATGGGTGTCTGGTATCTGTGTGTGTGACACAAAGAATGGGACAGCCCTGCCTGACTGACATGAATGTAGTGTGGAATGCTGAAAGGCTGGGTGTTTGCCCCAATCCACATTCCTTGTTATGGGTGTCTGGATAGATGTGAATGACCTGAATTCACTGCAAGCCTGATTGGCCGCCTGCCTGCATGAATGTCCTTCTGGATGATTGGCTGCCTGAGCTTGGCTCAGCAGTTTCAATGAGAGACAGAACAGTATATCTGGGGACCACTCACTTACCAGAATTGTTCAGCAGCGGAAGTTGAAACTTGAAGCTGCTTATCCTTGAAACCCAACTGGAAGAAGTATGATTGCTGATGCTTTCCTTCGACCGTTCTGAATGCTGTTGAGTCTGTCGAGGACTGATCTGAGAGAGGACCTGGCTAGGAGACCTCTCCCCGAGCTATGATGGAACATTGTGCAGAAAGCTGACCTTTGCCTTAGCAACGCGGAAGCCAGTCCCGAAACGCTGTCAACCGGAGACAAGGTACACCAAGGAATCTCAAAGTGAAGCACCCAGACATCGAGGCCAGAGAAGTCCATTGCCGTTGACCAGGGTTCGGAGGATTGCCATAACAGCTGGAAGCCCATTGAGTCGTGTTGCCCAGAAGTGGGGACAGATTGACTCTATGCTGTTCAACAACCAGAGCTGAGCGCTCCACATTTTGCCTAAGACATTTTGAAACAAAGAACTCCCTTGCCATTACCGTCGACCGCTTTGTCACACCGGAGAAAAACGAGGTCGTCGATGAACCGAGGAGAATCTGCCGGTGGGTTTCCCGCCACCCAAAGTCCAGAAAGACCAACAAATATCCGAAAGCCAGCCATGGTCGAGTCCCGATCTTCAATGCCAATGCTGACACCCGACAGCCTCTGCCGGGCCTATGTTTTTCATCGAGTCATCTTGCAGCAACAAACTCTTGTCATCGAGGTGCACCGCATGCCTTGCCTTCACAGGATGTCCACGACCGATCGTCGATGAGCACAGCAAAGGTCGAAGCTGCTATCTCGATGACAGTGTTCACATTTTTTCGGGGACTATTGACGCCTGTGGCTCCTGCTTTAAAGTGAGTTCACCCACAAGGGATCAGTCGAATGGACTTTGCTAAACCAAGCACATTGGGGTAGCAGAACATTTTTTGCAGGAAAGAAGACTACTTTGATCATGAATGGACTGTGCTTGTTGATACACATTATTTACTGGTTGCCCAGGTGGGGGATCCTCACACAGAACTGCCTCTAGGTAGAGAGGGTACTATTATACCATTATTTAACCTAACTTGTCTTCCTTCCTATGTCTGATGTTGATTCAAATTACTATTTGATTTTTATGCCATTGGAACTGTCAGCAGTTGGTGCATTTTTATGGAGTCAAGAGTGAACTGTGTTATCACACAGACATTGTACATATTTTCCATATCCGAATTGCCAACGCACAAAGCGTGTTATTTATTGTATACATATATTGAACCTTATTTATATAAAGAACTGTGTTATCACATAACATACCGTGTGGAGATTCCTTTGTGGGGGTTTAGGGACTACACTGTACTTAAGAACCAGCCTGCATCACCTTCTGAGAGCTTAAGCCTTGATTGCTTGTCCTTCGCTGCCCTATAGAGAATCTTGGCTGGGGTGCTCTGTGCTTCTACTCTGCCATATAGAGGGCAGGAGTACAGAAACCCCTGTCCAGTCTTTACACCCATCAATCACATTGATGTGGGGTATGCTACCAGTCATAGGACACCAACGATGTGGTAATTGTTCAGTATGTTCCCAGGCCAGGAATATGAGCAGTATCCACTGCAGGACGAACCACCAACGGCACCTCACTTGTCTTCTTGTTCTCGTAATGTACTGAAAAGATAAAAAACTCAAATATTGTATGCCCTCTATTGGGTACATTACTAACCCCCTTTCACTATTTGCACACTGAGTGATGATTTGCATTAGGCCGCAATAATGGATATTGCCATCAGATTTTAATGTCATGGTTATGAAATAAAATGGTACCTTTTAAACTGGTTTTCTAAGTCTTTGAGTGATTCTTTGATAATCTATTTCTGCATCTGTTTCCCATGTTTTCCATTAGTAGGTGTTTAAGGGAGGGGTAGTCGGTTTTTACCCCCTGTTCTTTGATATACTCTGCCCGCCTTTGTGAAACCGTCCTCCGTCCATTTGTATTACACCAGATTCTACCCATGTACATGTCTTACGATATATGGTGTGACTTGTGACTTGACTTGGGACTTGAAGAAACTTCCCAGAGAGCATCACTGATATCTGAAGAGATGGGCTCTGGTAGGCTTCATGATCGTCTCCCATTTCTCACGTGGCTGTTCCTCTCTGACAAAACCCAATTGAAAGGAAAAACAAAAGGCATGAGGTAGTCTTTTCAGACGTCTGTTTGAAATTCTTAGCCCCTGATAGAAATGCCCATTCAAAATGAATGAGAGAACTTATTTCCTTGTAGTGTTTTTGTTTTCTTTTTTGCACTTATACCATGGAAGCCATGGTGGCAATACAAAACATATGTATTGGGACAATATTAAGTGAAGCGACAGGTTGACGGTACTGACCCACCACCCAGGATAAGAGCCTGAGCGAAGCAGGTGCCCCTCCATGTTCCAAGATGCTTTATTGGCTAGAGCCCCTGCCCAGGGTGCTAATGTTGGAGAGGCCATCTTTAGGAGCCTTCACTGCCAATATGTAAAGGGATGGCCAGTCCTCCTTCCATGTGGGCATGGATCTCCAATGTATATGTCAGTGTCTAGCATGCCCTGATGAACCAAGTTAAAGCCACAGAGTAGGTGGCATGACCCAGGAGCTGCAGCTGAGGGCAAAGCTTCTCTTTTGGATTATGGGTGAACATGGATGAAGTCACTAATATGAATTGCAGTGAAAATGTAAAGATGGACTAGAGAGACCAATACATTCAAATAAACAAATCACAAACAATATATATATATATATATAACAGCACATGGCTACCTGACTTCTGGGCATCTGGTGACAGATATAGCATTGGAGAGTAATACAGATACCGTAATTAACCCTTGGTAGTACAGGCGTGTGCTTGTATATGCTTTTGTTATGTGGTAAAAATTCGAAGAAATCGATTCTTTGACAACAGCAGGCTCCACATTATCAAACGTGTTCGTTCTTGCCAAATGGCACATCGGGATATTAACCTTCTGGGGGGCATATTTGTAGTTAATAATTAAAGAGCACTTCCGACCTTTGCTGACAGCTCTTCATAATGGGGAATTCCTTAATTTATCTATGCACGTTCCACATGCAAATGAGGGAATCATTTTGGCTGAGTTACAAAGCATGTTTTCAATGGTGCGTTCCCATTGAATAATTCTTTTGGAAATAATGTCCATTATGTTTTCTGCACTAGAGCATTTTTTTTTCTTAGTGATAATTCCATGCACAATTACACTTCCACTGGTGTAAAGTTTCTGTTATACAACCCCTGGTTAATAGCCTATTTTGACACTCATGACACAGATGTTATGTTATGTTTTGTTGTGTTATGTTATCTTACGTGATCTAATGGAATGCAATGTTATGTGGTTGATACACACTGGTATGATCTCAGAAACACTGGGTATCAAACCCCGATACCCACCTTTTCTACTGTCTGGGTACAACAAACTCACATATATACTGAAGTAAAGAGAAACAAACGAAATAAAAGAAAAAATGGACTACACGCTGTGTAGTATGATATGTAAGACGTTACTCATATATCACTTGCTCACAGCATTTGTGCCCTAGAGGTCAGTTAGGACACAAATGGGAGTAGTTGTATATTTGTTTTCCTATTGTGTTTTTTTTGTGTTACTGTGATTATGTATCTGTAAATGCACGTTTACTTTGTTTGTTTTCATGTGTTTTTTTGGGCCTATATTCTGTTAAGTACATTTTTGGTTACTGTGTTGTTCTACTTGTTCTACTCACAAGATTTGTATTTGCTCTTGCTATGAGCAAGTGATTTATGAATAATGTATTTGACATATTTTCATACTACACACTGTATAGTCCATTTTTTCAGGACCAAGTGTGTTCGTGTTTGTGTAGAAAGAGGCCACAGATAATGTTTCGCTATATAGTTGTTTCCTTTCCTTCAGTATATGTGTAATGTTATATTACACGACTTTTGTACTGCACCAACTCATCATGGAAGTGGTCTCAGAGTGCAGAGGCTTGTCTGGAGTGGCATATTGTACCCCAACCTGTAGTATCCAGACCGTGGTCGTAGGAGGAAACGAAACAGGTCTGGGGAAGAGTAAAGGGAAAATGCCACATGTTTACACAGTCTTCAGGAGTTGTGTGTGTGTGTGTGTGTGTGTGAGGGAGAGAGAGAGAGAGAGAGGGGGGAAGATAAAATAATGAAAAGCTGAGGAGATTGTGGTCGTTAGGTTGTGTGTGGACCTAGCCCTTGTTGATCACAGAAGAGATGCAACATTTGGAGAGCAAGTCAATGTAATAACTTTACCGCTGATGGCAAGGAGGGGAGCATGGTTATCCCATACAGGCTTCCCTCCCAAAGACAGTTTGTGGCACATTGCTTAGCTCATATGGGGAGTGCACACTGCTAATCACCAGGATGCACTAATATTTTAATAACAGAAAGGATTGCATTTCAAGTGCAACTCCTCTGCCTTCCTTCGAAAGCGGCAGCGGATTCACCCTATGCAGACCTGCACAGTTCAAACAAAAAGCGGTCTTATATGATCGATGGTGTAACATGCTCTGGGCGGGAGCGATTGTTTACACTAAGACACCAGGAGGGCCAACCTGAAAGAAACAGTTCAAAGCAAACCCCCTTGGCATATCATCTTTGCGGGCAGGCACCTGCATACCCGCTGTTATGCTGTGGGCCTCTTTGCACCAGATCAAATTTCCTCTCTTTATACTGTCTGTCACCTTCAGAGGAAATACGTCCACACACCTGTCTGTTACCCTTTCATGTGGTAGGTGCTGGCGCTAGGCTTTTGAGAATATTCTCGTTACATCAGACATCTAATATCGGTTTATTTTGTAGTTCCGTGAGGCACCTATTGTTTAACCCCGGCGTGGCTTACGCGCAGTGTGCCTGCCACATTGCCCCCTTGTTACAAAAGGGAAGATCGCCTAACACGACACCTGTTGTGTTCGAAAAATGAAAAACTGAATGCCTGGAAGTGTGAGAAGCAGCAAGAGCATATGTACACTGCATGCTATATTGTGTCATAGGACCCAGTGGAGGACACTAGTTGCAAACTCTTGAAAAAGTAAATCTAATATAAAAACACCAACCTTTAATAACTATGGACTCAATCAGAAGTGAAGGCAGCTGATTTCTTGACAATAGTCCTTAAAACATGTTTTTAAAAGAGCTGGGGTCAAACTTGGTTGTGTCATTTTAAAGAACTAACGGCCCGATTAATGGAATAAATCTGCGCCGAAAACAGGGCGAATGCGTGCTAAATGCGCGCAAGTGCCAGTTTTGTGATTCATGGAACACATTACACGTGGCTTACCTGAGACCTGCATGTAATCTGCACGGGTCCAACACGCCTCTGCGACACGACAAACGCCTTGCGCGAGATGGCCACTGAAGGTGCACACCGTCCAGCACACAAACCTAAAAAGTGGGCGCAGCACGTGGAATGGGGAACAACAAGCATAAATGTGGGCGTTACGCGGGAAGTTCCACAGTAAAATACTTGCAACACCCACATGCGTGCTAACAACACGTATTCATGGAATTGAACAGGGATCTCCTGCGCACTGGAAAAGACTCGCTAATCCGGGAACATGCCCGCCAAGCGAAAGCAGGCGTAAGCGTCACCGCACACCTAAAACAATGCATAAAAAGCTCACACAGACACAAATGAGCGTATACAGCTACAATGAATGTACCCTTCCTCGCAGCAGTGATCGTGGGACACCGCAGGAGGAGGAGGATAGCCAGGTCCGCATTTTTTTACCCAGAACAAGCTTTTTTGAGATGCCTGATGACCATGTCTATGGCAGGTATGGGTTTCCACCTCATATCATCCTAGACCTGGTCCCTTAGTGGGAGGATGACCTCACATCACCCACCCTGTGCTCCCAAGTACTGAGCCCTTGGAAAAGGTGCTCAATGTACTGCATTTATTTCCAACTGGGTCATTTCAGCAGACAACTGCCATAGTTGGGGAAGTTTCACAGCCCAAGCAGTCATGCTGCCTACACCTGGTGTTGGCAATCATGACTGCACGCCGCTCAGTCCGCAGGCACATATACATGCCAAGAACACCCGCAGAAAGGCAGGCCGTGGTCCAGGATTTTTATGGGGTGGCACACTTCCCCAAAGTGCTTGGTGCCATCGATTGCACCCATGTGGCCCTACGTCCACCTATGGCCACAGAGCACATTTATCACAATCGCAAGCACTGGCATTCCATCAATGTGCAGGTTGTATGTGATGCCAAGGGAATTATTACCTCTGTATATGCTGTTGGGTGTCCTGACCCACGTTTGGACTATTATGCTGCAACATTTGGTGCTGTGGGCTTAGGAAATCCAAGAGGGCGGAAAAGCCCACATTTGCGCTAGAATCCTAGAGAACCGTGCAGTTTTGCGCACAGCAAAGTGGTCCCCTGACCTGCCACCCACCAGTGCAAGCATGATGGGCCAGGAGTGCCATGAGTGAAATGTGTGCCAAAGGAAAAACAGCAGTGCTGGTTGGCTATAAAAAACGCTTTAAAATCACCTTTGTTTCCCTGAATGCAAGCTCAAAATGCCTATTTTAAACATCACAAGATATTCAAAAATCTCAATGAACACCAGCAGACATTTGGCAGAATGTATTCTTGTGTGCATACAAAATCTGGAAAGATGAAGAGCCCAAAACCATGCTCATAACACAACTGGCTGAGCTGTGGATGTCAGCAGCTTAACTGAAATTGGATTTAAAACCACTAAATCGAAATGTTTAAATTAAATGAGTGACCTACTTTTGAGTGTCACATAGTTTGCAACTGTTAGTTTTGAACTTAGAATTGGCATTCTTTTTTTTATTGTATATGGTTTATTTAAACCTTTACAAAATACACTTTATAAGAACAGAATAAAAAAGTACATTTCCAAGAAAAAACAATATTAGATATGAAATAAACATAATTCCAATCAACATACAACTATTCAAAGAAAGTATTTCATTATCAAAATCAGCAGATCAAATTAACCAACATTTAACAAGCAAAATTAAAAAAGAAGTCAACAAAAAAAAACTTAAAAACAAAAACTCTTAAAGATTCTAAAAGGCATTTAAGATAAGTCACAAACAACTTTTAAAAAAGCAATCACTCTAATCCTGAATGCAGTGTTTTGACCATGTCTCATTTGATACCACAGTAGTTCTCTTTTGACACGTTGTAGATGCAGTACAAATTGAGCAAAGTATGAGATTCGGTATTGGAGCAGAGCTGGACAAATAAGTAAAATATGATGCAATGTTTCCTCAGTACCCTCTTTCCTACAGAATCTGCACCAGATCCAAGGGTCAGTCAACAACTTCCAACTCTTCAGAGTGCTATTAGTTCTCATCACATTTAATCTAAATCGCATGAAGCCATTTCGTAAACTTCTGCATGGGTATTTTTCTAAATAAGCTTCCATACCAGGAAAAAACTTCCAGAAAGAATATGCTTGATTGAAATTCCTTGAATGCGATTCTACAGTCATACAGTCTGTAACCAGTCATCACTTTTTAAGATACTTTAAACTTTTTGCAGGTTAGATTGTAACATTTCAATTGAAACACCCAAATTGGTGAGACAATCCTCAACCTTAGATTTTAACTGGTTGATAAACAAGTTATGGGAATCCGTACCCGCTATAGTATAAAGGTTATCTGATGGATTTACTAAGCACTTTCTCCATAGCAAGATCTTTTTCCACATGATAAACGATTGCAAAGAGTGTAGGCCCAACTCATATCTTATAATTTCCATCGGAACACTTTTTGGTATAAAGAATAAGATTCCTTTCCATATAAGACTTTCTAGAGACTTCACCCAGTCAGTTTTTTCAAAATCAAAAAATTCTGTACCATACATAAACCTTGGAATGCCTTTCATAATGTAGAAGGTTCTTAACGGTACCATGGTGAATTTGCAGTATTTGGTCTCTAGTTTACGCATTTGCCTTAGGACCATCTCTACCTTTGTCCTCAATTGAGTTTTTATTATGGTTGTGGAACCTGAACCAATCACATTATAACCCAAGTACTTGAAGGCAGTCTGACATTTGATACATTTGCCCTCACAGTACCATGTGTGACCGAGTAAATTGTTCCTACATTTGCCAAGACATACAATGGTTGTCTTGGTTGCATTTATTTTGAAGTGTAATTTAGACACGAATATTACAAAAGCGTTTAGCAATCATTGTAAACCCACTTTGGTGCAATCCAAAAGCAAAAAATCATCAGCATAAGCTAACCATTCAATCCCTTTGTTTCCCAGTTTTGGTGCCACCAGCCCTTTGTTCTTTAACGCTTTATTAGCTCCACAGACATATAGATTAAACAGTGTTGGAGCGAGCATGCAGCCTTGTCGGAGACCATTAGGAATCCAAATTTCTGAGGTAAGCTGACCTTCTGAGTTTAACCTCACTTTAATTTTAGTCTCTGAATATAATTCTATTATTATCTCCAGGAGATGTTTAGGGATATTCAAGTCTCTGAGAATGGACCATAAGGATGGGCGATCAACCATGTCAAACGCTCGACTGAGATCCATAGAGGCAACAAAAATTGAGACTCCATTTTTCATTAGAGCTTTGGATTGTAGACTTTTAAGTATGAGCCCCCCACAGTCCGTACCTATGTTTTTTTTTAAAGCCAATTTGTTTGACATCCAATATGTTGTTGCTCTTAATCCAGTCTTGCATTTCTTCCAATACAATAGAGGCAAATATTTTAGACTCCGGGTCCGAGATAGCTATGGGTCTGTAGCTTTCCGGAGCAAATCTGGATCCCTTTTTATAGATCGGAAGTACAAGAGCTAATCTCCAAGATTCAGGTATAGTTTTAGTGCTCAGAATATCCTTATATAAGATATGCAGAACCTTGGCCCATACATCAGTATCCGTTTTTAGGATTTTATTTGATAAATTGTTCGGCCCTGGAGCTGCCGAATTTTTTGATTTAATGATAAGGCGAGAGATATTGGAGACAGAGATGTTCAATTCCCATATCGCAGTCTTATTAACACAACCTCCAAAATTGGCCAACTCGCAGCCATACATTTTTGAGAAGTAGTCATACCACCTTCACTCACTAATTTGAGTAAATAGCATTTCCTCTTGGGATACTTCAACCTTATTAATGATTTGCCAAAAGTTAGAAATGTTGTTACCTTTTAGTGCATTAATCATATTTTCCCCATCCGACTGGGCTCGCATGCCCTTGAAGCTTATTAGCCAATTGTTGTGTTGTTGCTTGATTTTTTTAATCAGCGTAAATGCATGGTCTGCGGTATGGCCCATTTTGTTAACTGAACAAATTTCACTTCTCATTAATTTTCTATGGTTATAAACCTCCATATTGAAGCAGTGTGAATGATTCCTTCTAACATTACCACCAGGTATCGTATTCACTGCTGAATTCAAAATAAGATCGTTCACATGTGTTGTAAACCTGGTCACAGACAAATTACATATCCGTTCTTCAAAATGCATCTGTTCGAAATTCTTAACCATAACAGAGGAAAATGTCTTAGTTTTAGCAAATGACCACCTCACTCTGTTACCTTTTTGATTTACTATCAGGTCCTGAGTATAGCATGATAACGGTTCAGTTGGTGCTGGATAAGGAAAGTTAATATGGAATAAATTGTGATCACTAGTAGGCATCTTAACTACAGTAAGTTTGGAAATAACTTTATCAAACCCAATAGACACAAAAATATAGTCCAAAATAGAGCTACAGCCTCTAGCATTCCAAGTATGGCATTTGTTGTCCATCATCGATAATCCCACAATGTCCACAAAATTATACCATAAAGCTCCCTGAAACTTGGGGTTCCCTGCCGTATTCTTGGCATTACAGTTATACAGCTTTTTTTCAGACAATAAGGCATCCGCCACCCTAGAATCAATATTACAATCTGAGTTCAAGTCCCCTGCTAAGATTATGAAACCATTCACATTGGCCGCTCTCCATGCATCGATTTTTGCGGTCAAATTGTTAATTTCTTTTACCAATTGGGAATCAGAATATTTTAGCGGGTTCCAATATACATTAATGATGCAAAATTGGATATTGATCTCGCCAATTTTTATTTCATAGGTCACAGTTAGGAAGGAATTAGAACTAGACCATTCGCTCATTTTTGTTGCCCCAAGAGTTTGTTTGCAGGCAATTAGGAGTCAACCCATAGGCTGACCTTTAACCCCCTTTACAGGCTTAGTTTGAGCTATATCAAAACCTTCCCATAAGAGATCACTGGTAGCCCAAGTTTCTTGCAAGAGTAGCAAATCATAAGTTTGTAAAACATTGGCAACCTCACTATTATGGATTAAATGTAAATGTCCTCTTCCATTCCAACTTGCCAAAGTTATTTTCCTAGGCTTGCTAGAGTGGTTTTCCCATTTCCCTCAGAGAGTTAATGGATTCTCTGAGGGAAAAAGCCACCATCTCCACTCTTGCTTGTCATCATTGCCCATTGAAAGATTGTTACTCCCCGCCTGAGGTTCCACCCCTACTCCAACATCTGCACCATTTTTGAATTGAGAATTGCCATTCTTTGGGGGGAAGGTGTGCTCATATTGAAAGAGGTCAAAACCCCTACGTTGTAAGGATTCAGCCTCCTTTAGCAAAAGATGTCTTACTAGAGGGGATGGTATTACAAGACGCACATAGTCTAATCTCTGTCTATGAATGAAGTCCACCAGAACTATATCAGCAGATGAAATTAGTGCTAGTTCCGGAATTGCCGCAAACAATGAGAGTATGTAGGGACGGTTTAAAGAAATTCGGTTACCCTCCCAAAACAGAGTTGTCAATATGAGACTTGGAAGGTCGCTCAAAGCAGGATTTCTTAGATCAAGATCGTTGATTGGTTTTTCAAAATTTTGTTTGTTTGTGCCACACATATTGATACTTGTAGGCTCTCTCATATTATTGCGTGGTAAATACCACCCATTATTATTCAATACGAATGTGTCCTCTAAGATTTTCTTCACCATAGATGTAATTTCATCCTGTATGTATGAGTAACCGACTTAGACAATGACACATCCGAATTAGTCAACTCAGTGATCGTATCGGAAAGAGGCTCAGTAGCTTCAGGCGTTTGCAGCACCTCAGACATAGTTACAGGGATAGGTACAGAGTCAGTAGGTGTTGGCTTGTTTTGAATGGAAGGTGCTAAACCCGCGGGGGCCAGGGCAAAACATCCTGTCTGTACAGATGTAACACCGACCATCTTCTCCTTATAATGCCGTTCACTGGAGCCCAGCCCCGTGTTAACTGAACACGACAGCTGACCCTTGTCTTCAATTGGGGCACTGACATTCGGGAGTAAGTCCTTACCCTCATTATTATCACATGAGTGCAACGCAGCAAACAGCCCACTTGCATGATTAACCACTTGGGTCCCTATGTTAATTGGAGCAAGAGAGCTATTAGCGTTCAAAGAGTTAGTTTTAAATATTTCAAAAATGTCCTCTAATCCTGTTTTTAGAGATGATAACTGTGAGGCAATCTCACTCGCCTCTCTTTTTGTTGTTCTTCCTTGCATCAGAAATCGAGTTGCTAGCCTCAAAATACGCTCCCAAGGAGGATTGGCAGGCCTCCTTCAAAACCCCAGGCAGAGACTGGAACTCGACCCCCTCTTTCAAAGGGGGTTGGACCTCATAGCCACCCTCCAAGTCCTCACTGGCCTCTAGGATCGAATTTTTGAAGGTCGAGTCTCTCAGAAATTTACGAGATGATTTAGCCATGTTATTTGCACGCATCAGTTTGGTCTGTCGTGCTCCTTTTTTTTTCTTTTTTGTTGTTTAAAACTGCTGTGTTTTTGGAATTATCAGCCAAAACACATTCCATAACAGGAATATTTGGAGTATCTGCCTTCTCCAAGGCAGCTTCCAAGACGGTTTTAACCGAGTCTGTCACACTCTTATTGCCCTGTGTATCAGGTACAACGATTACTTCAATAATATCTTGAGAGATGACTGAGGATTGAGCAACCCCAAGATCCCGGACAGGCGAGTTCGTTTTTGAACACGCCAAGGCAGACTTTATATCACTCAGTGAATTAGAAAGTGGGTCATTCACTCTCGAGGGGATCAGTTCTATTGAAGAATTGATTTGACGCAATACTTCGGTCTGTCTCCTAAGTTCGTACAAAATTAGTCTATTGAAGATTCCTAATATCATACTAATATCCTTGTTATTGGTCACCTCAACTCCCTCATTCAGGGGACTGTCATGGGTCATTTGATTGCCTAAAAGTCCTAAGTCAGCAGTCAGAAAGACGCTAGGAGTATCACAAAAGGAATCATTATTGGAGTTACTATTGAGCAATTTCTCAGAAGCCACCCCCCACTGATGTTTTAGAACCTCCTTCCCCACAGGGACTGAGTATTCTTCCAGAAACAGTGATTGGGAAGAGTCTGTAAATTCGGTCGTATTTGTAAGTGACTCAGCATTTGATTTAAGTTTGTTAGAGCAAGCTTGAGCGCATTCAAGTAATTCGTCTTCCTCAATACAAGGAGGCGGCAAAGGTACCGCCGCCGCCTACGCCAAACTAGCCCTGCGCGTTGTTACTGCTGAGAAAAAATCTGCGCGCGGGTCTTTCATCGTGGTTATTGATTTAACAATTTTGACCATGTTGCCTCCATAAGACTAAAGCAACCCTGAACTTCGTTGAATTGCCTAATATAAACCAAAAACACCACTCCCGAGCAGTCTAACCCAATCACCTTACCAGCCCATAAAGGTATACAAATAAAACACTATTTGTCACCCGCACCCAACACCCGACACCCAAACAGCCAAATAGCCAGCCACTTGGTCCCCTTGGGTGCGATATGAGCAATTGCAAAAATGAGAATTCAAAGCGCACCTCGCACCGCACACAGCGAACAGCAAACAGTGCTTTCTCATGCTTCCCGGTGCGCGCGCGAGTGTGCTGCACCACAGGAATTAATAGGAAGAAAAAGTGCCCGAGGCACCGAATGAACAGAGCCACAGGCGCACACTCAAGGCAGCGTGGTGTAGCTTCAAAAGACGTCCTCCAGGCCGTGTAGTGACACGATCCTCATGAGCGCTGCACAAACGAACCGGCCAGCAAACAGTGCGTTCTCGTGCTTCCCGGTGCGCGCTGCATGTGTGAAAATTGCCAGTTTGATTTGAATGTAGAAAACTGGAAACTAAAGTGACATTTAGCTGAAGCCTGGCTTGAAGAGAGTTAATTCTGCCCGGCAACTACCACCGACAGGAGTGAAACCTGCTCAGCCACTCTTCCCAGGCCTGGCTGCATTCTGCTGCCCCTGCCAAAAGGAGATGACACCTCTCTGATTGAATTAGGGGAGTGGCACCTGGGGGACTACAGGAAACTAAACAAAGCACTGCCCCTGGCTCAGGCAAATGTTATATTGGGGGGGTCGTAAAATGGCTTCCTCTAGGGAGAAACTGGGAGGGGCAGTGCCTGTGAGAGCAAGCTGAGCTTGGGGGAAGTGGATAAACCAGAAATTCCACCATGTGCTTTGTAAAACCACACCCCTTTGGGGCCAGAGCATGATTTTAAAAAGATGGATAATTCATAGTGCAGAATTATATAAATAACATCATCATTCTTGTGATTTATTGTTGTGATTTTTCTGTGCACATTTTAAGAGGTGTTAGGACCCTGTGGTATGTTCTTGGGGATAGTAGCGGAAAAAAAGGTTGTTACTCCAAATGTATGCATGTTAAAAATCTGACACTTTATCATCTGAAACCCATATCCCTGGTGCACATTTGTGTAAAATCTGGAAAGGTTTAGAGGTTGTTATCTGGATGAAAAGGGGAGAATTCTGTCATAAGTGGACACAACATCGTACAAAGACAGGGATCGGATGGTTTGGTGCTACAGAAAATATGTTAACTGGACCTATAATATTAGAAAAATGGTACATAGATAAATATGTATTTGGGTCTGAAATAGATTTGTGTGCAATTTGACAAGGGGAGGTTCCTCTGACCATAAAACCTACAGCATCACTCTGACACTCCATTTATTTCCCCCAATCAAGGGAGAGAGGAAATCTTGGCCAATGACAAGTAAGAGGGGCAGGCTTAGCTAGGCCCAGACACACACCCATTTTCAAAACACATAAAAAGGAACATTGAAACCCAGGTAGAGGGATTCACTTTCCACTTTCTTGCAGGACGCTTTGCCGGGAGACTCCAGACTTCAAATCCATCAATCTCCAGAGACCAGAAATCCAGAGAGACCAGAGATCCAGAGAGACCAGAACTGTGCAGTGCTGAAAGCAGAACCGATAACAGATCCGGAGACCCAGAGACCAGATCGCTGTGAAGAACCGCCAGGAGTCCAGTCCAATCCTGACCTGATCGGTGATGAAGGCGCATTCCTGTCTAGGTTTATAGTGTGAGTACCCAGTCAGGACTGTGAAAAACCCAATCTCTTAGTTTAAAATAATCTAATCCAAACTATTTTAGCCTATTAGAACTGCCTCCTAGAATCGTTTCATTCTGTCATCTTTAAAACTGAAAACTGTCATCTGTCATTCTGAGCTTTAAAATTTAAAATCCGAAAAACTACCCTTACTAAATCGACCGTTTGTGCCAGGAACGAGATTAAACTTTCATCTTAAAGCTAAGATTCTAGGCTTTCCAACGAACCTAGAACTGACTTCCTACTCCTTATAGTACCTCCGTAATTGCGCTTGACGCACACGACTAAATTTGCAGCGATTTGACATTTTGCTTAATTTCAGCCATGTGTAAAAATATTTGTCCTTGCTTTACTTGCTGAAATTCGTGTGCAACCTGACAATCATTCGTAGAGCATTGCTAAAGTGATCCTGAACTGATTTAAAGTATCTCTCACTCACCCTGAACCTCCTATAAGGAATTAAAAGCCTTTTTAGCATATTTTTCACTTAAACTTAATTGCAACCACATCAAAGTATCTTGCCTGTGTTTAAAACTCCTACCTGTTTTCCTCTAAGCTTGCTGGGGGGGAACTGAATTATATTTGATAGCATTCCTGAGAACTGTGTCCTTCCTCCCATCTCTTTACCTTGCATAATGGGGGGGGGGTGAATTGTCAAAGAAAAGTGATTATATTGTCTTTTGTTGAAGTCACATCAAGTTTATTTTCTGTACTGCATTTTCATTCATCATTGCATTGTCATTGAAGCCATAAAAGCATTCTCAGCTACTTTATACTCTCTATATCACTTCTAAGCCATCACAAAGAACGTACCACTGTAACATTATCCATTGTTGATCACTATCATCTTCACAAGTGTGCTATCAAACATTAATTTATTATAAAAGTGTGATATATATATATATATATATATATTGTTTAATTTTCAAATAAACCTTTTAATTTGCAAAACAAACCTACTTCTTGGCTCAGTGGGGTCAGGGGACCCTGTTATATAAGGGTTGTCATCCAGAGTAAACGAACTGGACATAAAAATATATCAATAAGGGTTTCCCTCAACATCCCAGACTAGGCATTGACTTAGCTGTAGTGTTGAATTGAAGTTGCTTACAATGCCAACTATCCAGGGTCCACCCAGGACAGTTTCATATTCAGAATGTCATCTCTACACCGGGACCTGGAAGCTGGGAGGCATGGCAACACATGGGTCATTGGTGAGTATAAATGTATAAATGCCTGTGCACATGCATGCATGTTAGACACAGACAAATAGACAAAGCCAACTAATGACAACCATTCTCACCTCACCAGGGGACAGTGTCTACCCTCTGAGCAGATACATGATGACGCCAATACGGAACCCCACCACACCACCCCAGGTAAGATACAACACAGCCCATATTGCAACTAGGGCCGTAGTGGAGCGCACATTCAGAGTACTAAAGGCACGCTTCCGCTCCCTTGACCACTCTGGTGGACAGCTATATATGCACCACAAGTGGTATGGAAGATCATTGAAAACGACATGGTGTACCGGTCGACATGTTGGTGCCCCCTCATCCCCAACCACATGCACGGCCGCTGTGCATGAGAGGGGAAGGGCACATGGTGGGACAGCCCATACCTAGCTTGTGGTGCAATTTTTCACCTAAAATCCCACCCATGCAGAGTGCACACAGGCCTGGAACATTACAGGTGACAATTGATGATGACAAAGGGACAATCAACTGTCCCAACCTTAACACCCTGAGAGTGTGTCCTTGGAAGTGCTACATTCTGTGCACCGCTAGCTACTTAAACAAACCCAATCCCATGTGAACAAAAGGCACACATCGAAGATGCAGTATGCCACTAATCCCATGGAAAACAGCACATCTAAATCCTGGTATGTCACCTAAACCCTCCCAGACTTCATGTCACCTGGTTGCCACACCATGCCATGGCAAGCAATGTCAAAAGTGACAAATAAATGTCCAACAGGTAATGCTACTGTCACAAAGTGCACTTGGACAAATTTAACTATTTCAGAAATAACTCACTCTGACACATCAAAATGAAATTGTACACAGGAACATCCATCTTCCAGCATAACATATCACAAGCACAGGACCCAACAGTGACAATGTCAGACAGTGACCAATCACAATAGCACAAGTGTCTCAAAGTGATAAAGCTACCACATGGATCGCTTGTATCTTGAGTGTGTCTCTGCTAGCTAAAGGGGGCAGGGTAACGCATACAGCAGAAAGGGCATCAATGATGGAGACAGTCAAGGTAATACATGAAGATGTAACATGAAAAAATGCACATTAACCAATGTCCAAACAAAATGGTATGCTAACCATGCACTGGACAAACAATCATGAATCCCCACTAGGGGTGTATACACAGGTTAGACTTCAGGCTGACCACAGAACTGATGGAAGGCCAATGCCCCTGTGTATGTTAGTTTCACACGCTGCCCTCCTTGCAAGCGCATGGAAAGTGGAAGCAGGAGTGGCATATGTGCCTGGACCCTAAGGCACAAACAAGGAGTGTACCAACACGAGACAAGACTGTGTGGGCCTAGCCGGAACACACAGTGGATGCCTTTGGATGCCACACAAAGCAACACACTGTTGCAACACACTGTCACATGAATGCACAATAGACAAAAATAAATAAAACAAATCAAAAGTGGCCATTGTGGAATGGGGGCGCACAGGGGTGGGGGGGCGTGGAGGGAGTAGGTGCAGGGTGCACCTCAACACCCACATGTGTGGATGTTGAGAAAACATAAATCCTCCATGGGTTGATGGCCTGCACGGCTAGCATAGGGTGGGAGAGCTCTATCTTCCTTGAGAATTTTGGGCACATGCATTTTAGCGGGTCTCTCCGCATGAATGCTGAGTAATATGCAGCGCTTGTAGCAGCGTGCAGACAAGTACATACTGTCTTTCTTACATGGATTGGACCAGTTGATGCAGGATAATGTGTCCTAGCATACGGGATAGCTCCCTTGTAGTCCATAGCTTTTATACCATTGAGCACATGCATCCTCAGAGGTACTTTTTACTTTTTGAATGTAGACTACTGTGTAGTCTGATTTCTTTCCTGTTGTTTCCCACAGTTCAGAACAGCTCTGTCTACATCTCTACAGACCTATTCCCTCCTCTCCGACTATCAGTCGGGTAAGTGCTGTTTAATTTACTTAGTTCTTCTCTACACATGTAATTAGGATACACTTATATCCTATCCTCTGGATTATAAGAGGAGTCATACCTCTAATTGGGTTATTTTCGGTATCTTGCAGGTCTGGTGAGTGACCTGGAGTCACTAGGAAATGGCAAGGAGGTCAGTTTCACATTTAGCCTTATATTTACCAATATATACCGTTAAGCATTTATCTTGGGGACACATACTGATGTACATTGTTTTACATTACCTTGTAGACATATTGCTGAAATAAGTTGCATCAAGCCTATTAAGTTGAGTATGCTCAAGCCCTGAAGAAGGATTCAGTCATTATCTGAAACGTGTCGGCAAACCCTGGTTACCATCATTTGAGTGTATTAGGGGATACAACGTTATGTGATTTAATTCATGTACCAACAATTTCTTAAAATATAGAAGTGTACATGAGAATGCAACATTACCGTTCCCTTATTTTCTTTGAACAGAATCATTTATTGTGATGCAACATACTTTATCTTGAATGTTTAATTTCAACTTTTGGATTTGGAGGGCAGCACGCCTCTTTAATTGTATGTAAATAGATTTTCTCTTTGAAATACAGACTCTTATATGTGTTTTTGTCTACTTTTTCTGGTTCCAAAGCACATATATAATTGATTATATGTAACCAATTGATTGTATGTAACCAATCACCCAAGAACTTTCACAGATTATACATACGATTCACTAGTCTATCTTTTTGAATTTAGTTACACTTTCAGTAAAAGTGGGGTCTTCACCTCTTAGGAGTGCACTACAGGGGGTGCCAGTTAGCAATAACTGGCTTATGGTACACTAGAGCTGTCGATATTGTCATTACCCTCTGGTGTAGCATTAGTGGGTGTGTGTGGTAAGGGAGCCTGACCACATATAGCCCTGGTCTGCTCCTCAATGCAAGCAAACATGCAGGCCTGAAAGGTTTGATTCTGCATCATGATGGGCTGGAGGTCCTCATGCAGCTCCTCAGGTGATACACAGAGTTCTGCCCGCAAAATGTCACGGGATGCACAGATCTTAGCTTGCAAGACCTCACAGGTTGCACGGAGTTCCACAGAGACGTTGTGCTGTGAAGAATTGTTATCGGGCGTCACATACCGGACCAGGACACTTGGTCTTAGCCTAGGACAGGGGTGCACAACTGATTTTGACAGAGGGCCGAAAGTACCTTACATGAGGGCTATAGTGGGCCGAAAAGTAAAAGTGGGCGGGGCGGTAGACGGGACATGTCAGGAGGCTTTTTCAACCCCCAATTTGTATTAAACACATTGAAAAAGATATGTTTTTGAGGGGTAACGATTTTTATTGCATTTCAGACTTACATTTTGTACTACACATTTTCCATTGCTATCATTTATTTCGATTTAGTTATTGTATATCGTCTGTTTAATTAAATTATATATATTTTATTGACCCTTGATTGGACATTCCGTTATTTTGGACTGCTATAGTTTGCTGTTTGGGTTACCCAAGAGGAGTATGGCCTTCGTTGAGTCAGGTTTCCTCAAAAAAGCAAAGGATGTACATCTCCTAACTGTGCCTGTTTTAGCTTTATTATTGAGTTCACTCTTGGAGTGCAACACTATGCCCCATGGCTCCCATTCCCAACCAAACACTATGCCCCATGGCCCCCTCACCCCCAACCAAACACTATGCCCCATGGCCCCCACCAAACACTATGCCCCATGGGCCCCTCACCCCCAACCAAACACTATGCCCCATGGGCCCCTCACCCCCAACCAAACACTATGCCCCATGGCTCCCACCCCAACCAAACACTATGCCCCATGGCCCCCACCAAACACTATGCCCCATGGGCCCCTCACCCCCAACCAAACACTATGCCCCATGGCTCCCACCCCAACCAAACACTATGCCCCATGGCCCCCACCAAACACTATGCCCCATGGGCCCCTCACCCCAACCAAACACTATGCCCCATGGCTCCCACCCCAAACAAACACTATGCCCCATGGGCCCCTCACCCCCAACCAAACACTATGCCCCATGGCTCCCACCCCAACCAAACACTATGCCCCATGGCCCCCACCAAACACTATGCCCCATGGGCCCCTCACCCCAACCAAACACTATGCCCCATGGGCCGCTCACCCCCAACCAAACACTATGCCCCATGGCTCCCACCCCAACCAAACACTATGCCCCATGGCCCGCTCACCCCCAACCAAACACTATGCCCCAAACACACTCAAGCATGCACCCATACAGACCTGAACCCCCCACCCCCCAAATCAGCACACACACAAACATGCACCCATACAGACCCGAACCCCCCACCCCCCAAATCAGCACACACACAAACATGCACCCATACAGACCCAAACCCCCCACCCCCCAAATCAACACACATACAAACATGCACCCATACAGACCCGAACCCCCCACCACCCCAAATCAGCACACACACAAACATGCACCCATACAGACCCAAACCCCCCACCCCCCAAATCAGCACACACACAAACATGCACCCATACAGACCCAAATCCCCCACCCCCCAACTCAGCACACACACAAACATGCACCCATACAGACCCGAACCCCCACAAACATTCATAAACATCCGACACACCCCCCCACCCATCCGACACACCCCCCCCACCCCCGCATCTCAACATGCACTCAAAATACATTAAAACACAAACATTCAAACACATCCGACACACCCCCTCACCCCCGCATCTCAACATACACTCAAAATACATTAAAACACAAACATTCAAACACATCCGACACACCCCCCCACCCCCGCATCTCAACATGCACTCAAAATACATTAAAACACAAACATTCAAACACATCCGACACACCCCCCCACCCCCGCATCTCAACATGCACTCAAAATACATTAAAACACAAACATTCAAACACATCCGACACCCCCCCCACCCCCGCATCTCAACATGCACTCAAAATACATTAAAACACAAACATTCAAACACATCCGACACACCCCCCCACCCCCGCATCTCAACATACACTCAAAATACATTAAAACACAAACATTCAAACACATCCGACACACCCCCCCACCCCCGCATCTCAACATGCACTCAAAATACATTAAAACACAAACATTCAAACACATCCGACACACCCCCTCACCCCCGCATCTCAACATACACTCAAAATACATTAAAACACAAACATTCAAACACATCCGACACACCCCCCCACACCCCCATCTCAACCTGCACTCAAAATACATTAAAACACAAACATTCAAACACATCCGACACACCCCCCCACCCCCGCATCTCAACATGCACTCAAAATACATTAAAACACAAACATTCAAACACATCCGACACCCCCCCCACCCCCGCATCTCAACATGCACTCAAAATACATTAAAACACAAACATTCAAACACATCCGACACACCCCCCCACCCCCGCATCTCAACATGCACTCAAAATACATTAAAACACAAACATTCAAACACATCCGACACACCCCCCCACCCCCGCATCTCAACATGCACTCAAAATACATTAAAACACAAACATTCAAACACATCCGACACCCCCCCCCACCCCCGCATCTCAACATGCACTCAAAATACATTAAAACACAAACATTCAAACACATCCGACACACCCCCCCCACCCCCGCATCTCAACATGCACTCAAAATACATTAAAACACAAACATTCAAACACATCCGACACACCCCCCCACCCCCGCATCTCAACATGCACTCAAAATACATTAAAACACAAACATTCAAACACATCCGACACACCCCCCCACCCCCGCATCTCAACATGCACTCAAAATACATTAAAACACAAACATTCAAACACATCCGACACACCCCCCCACCCCCGCATCTCAACATGCACTCAAAATACATTAAAACACAAACATTCAAACACATCCGACACACCCCCCCACCCCCGCATCTCAACATGCACTCAAAATACATTAAAACACAAACATTCAAACACTTCCGACACACCCCCCCACCCCCGCATCTCAACATGCACTCAAAATACATTAAAACACAAACATTCAAACACATCCGACACACACCCCCACCCCCGCATCTCAACATGCACTCAAAATACATTAAAACACAAACATTCAAACACATCCGACACACCCCCCCACCCCCGCATCTCAACATGCACTCAAAATACACTAAAACACAAACATTCAAACACATCCGACACACCCCCCCACCCCCGCATCTCAACATACACTCAAAATACATTAAAACACAAACATTCAAACACATCCGACACACACCCTCACCCCCAACCAAACACTATGCCCCATGGCTCCCACCCCAACCAAACACTATGCCCCATGGCCCCCACCAAACACTATGCCCCATGGGCCCCTCACCCCAACCAAACACTATGCCCCATGGGCCGGCCACCCCCAACCAAACACTATGCCCCATGGCTCCCACCCCAACCAAACACTATGCCCCATGGCCCGCTCACCCCCAACCAAACACTATGCCCCAAACACACTCAAGCATGCACCCATACAGACCTGAACCCCCCACCCCCCAAATCAGCACACACACAAACATGCACCCATACAGACCCGAACCCCCCACCCCCCAAATCAGCACACACACAAACATGCACCCATACAGACCCAAACCCCCCACCCCCCAAATCAACACACATACAAACATGCACCCATACAGACCCGAACCCCCCACCACCCCAAATCAGCACACACACAAACATGCACCCATACAGACCCAAACCCCCCACCCCCCAAATCAGCACACACACAAACATGCACCCATACAGACCCAAATCCCCCACCCCCCAACTCAGCACACACACAAACATGCACCCATACAGACCCGAACCCCCACAAACATTCATAAACATCCGACACACCCCCCCACCCATCCGACACACCCCCCCCACCCCCGCATCTCAACATGCACTCAAAATACATTAAAACACAAACATTCAAACACATCCGACACACCCCCTCACCCCCGCATCTCAACATACACTCAAAATACATTAAAACACAAACATTCAAACACATCCGACACACCCCCCCACCCCCGCATCTCAACATGCACTCAAAATACATTAAAACACAAACATTCAAACACATCCGACACACCCCCCCACCCCCGCATCTCAACATGCACTCAAAATACATTAAAACACAAACATTCAAACACATCCGACACCCCCCCCCACCCCCGCATCTCAACATGCACTCAAAATACATTAAAACACAAACATTCAAACACATCCGACACACCCCCCCACCCCCGCATCTCAACATGCACTCAAAATACATTAAAACACAAACATTCAAACACATCCGACACACCCCCCACCCCCACATCTCAACATGCACTCAAAATACATTAAAACACAAACATTCAAACACATCCGACACACCCCCTCACCCCCGCATCTCAACATGCACTCAAAATACATTAAAACACAAACATTCAAACACATCCGACACACCCCCCCACCCCCGCATCTCAACATGCACTCAAAATACATTAAAACACAAACATTCAAACACATCCGACACACCCCCCCACCCCCGCATCTCAACATGCACTCAAAATACATTAAAACACAAACATTCAAACACATCCGACACCCCCCCCACCCCCGCATCTCAACATGCACTCAAAATACATTAAAACACAAACATTCAAACACATCCGACACACCCCCCCACCCCCGCATCTCAACATGCACTCAAAATACATTAAAACACAAACATTCAAACACATCCGACACACCCCCCCACCCCCGCATCTCAACATGCACTCAAAATACATTAAAACACAAACATTCAAACACATCCGACACACCCCCCCACCCCCGCATCTCAACATGCACTCAAAATACATTAAAACACAAACATTCAAACACATCCGACACACCCCCCCACCCCCGCATCTCAACATGCACTCAAAATACATTAAAACACAAACATTCAAACACATCCGACACACCCCCCCACCCCCGCATCTCAACATGCACTCAAAATACATTAAAACACAAACATTCAAACACATCCGACACACCCCCCCACCCCCGCATCTCAACATGCACTCAAAATACATTAAAACACAAACATTCAAACACATCCGACACACCCCCCCACCCCCGCATCTCAACATGCACTCAAAATACATTAAAACACAAACATTCAAACACATCCGACACACCCCCCCACCCCCGCATCTCAACATGCACTCAAAATACATTAAAACACAAACATTCAAACACATCCGACACACCCCCCCACCCCCGCATCTCAACATGCACTCAAAATACATTAAAACACAAACATTCAAACACATCCGACACACACCCCCTCCCCCGCATCTCAACATGCACTCAAAATACATTAAAACACAAACATTCAAACACATCCGACACACCCCCCCACCCCCGCATCTCAACATGCACTCAAAATACACTAAAACACAAACATTCAAACACATCCGACACACCCCCCCACCCCCGCATCTCAACATACACTCAAAATACATTAAAACACAAACATTCAAACACATCCGACACACACCCCCACCCCCACCCCCGCACCCCCGCACCCCCGCATCTCAACATACACTCAAAATACATTAAAACACAAACATTCATACACACAAACATAAAGCAAAGCAAACCCGACACACAAACACAAACAGACCACTTACCGGAGACGTGCTGGAAGGCAGGCAGGTAAGCTGGAATCGCACTACGGCTGGCATGGTCCAAGGCTGAAATGCCTTCCGTCATCAAGCCTTATGGGCCACGCCAGCCGTAGTGCTGCTGGCCCTCCATTGGTGCAGCACACACGCATTACGTGGCTCGTAGGAGCGACGTGATGCGTGTGTGTGCTAGCCAATGAGGGCCAGTGTTTTCACCGGCCCGGAAGACAACAAAGACTTTCCTAATGGAGGGCGGCCGCGGGCCGCCCTCCATTAGGAAAGTCTTTGTGCCTCGCGGGCCGGTCAAAAGGGCATGGCGGGCCGCAACTGGCCCGCGGGCCGTATGTTGTGCACCCATGGCCTAGGATGTAGCGATTAATAGGAATGTTTTTACTTTATTTTCAAACAAATTTGATTTGAGCTGATACCCAACCCGTCTCACACCCCTTTTTACAAATACCCTGGGTCACAATGCACCATGAACCAAGCCGGTGGGTGGTAACACAATATGTATTTATTTTAAATTCAAGGAAAATCACACAATTTTTATATGGGGCAGCAATCACCAATTGGGTGATAATTACAATGAGAACCACTGAAATGCATTTGGGTAACCTTCTACAAGAACATATCCAAAGTACAAAAGAATAGGAACACTTTTTCTATTTGGGTAGATAGCACCCGAGTTAAGGTTTCCCCCCGCAATGTTCCCTCAAACCCCAATTAATCGAATTCTGAGTTTATAGAAAGAAGCAGCAGGGAGTCAGGATACGAGACAGCAAACAGAATTACATTCCAAGCTTTCCTCAAAAAATTAGAAGCAAGATTTTAATACCCTTTGTGGTTGCATAAAATGATACTCAGATTTTGGCAAATAATTAATTATATGTGTGGTTAAATAATGAGGTACATATGTTTTATCACAGTATCAGGGATGTAATATCACTAGCAACTACATGGCAAGGTATCACAATAGGCATACAGTTCAAAAGCAATTTGAAAGTGCGAACATAATGCACTCAAATCACACGTGGAAAAGTAGCAATTTACCCTTTTTTCAGCTTTACATGTCAAAAAGTTTTTTTTTTTTTAACGTGTGAAATACACAGAATCGGAATTCGATTTTTAGGCTGGGGAATAGATGCACATCACAAGGATAATATAGAAGTGAAAGAGCGACTCTAGCTAGATTTTCAAGGTGAAAGAAATTTGGTTTTGGTGAAATAGAGCAGTTACAGAGAGAAAATCGGTTTCGAAAGAAAGGGTAGTTTTTACATAAATTAGATTATCAAGAAGATAGCGCTGCCCATGAAAACAGGATAACCAGCAGCATTAACCCCCTTCATGCCACATGTCTCTTTATGTGGAAATTAATTAAATTATTAAAAATATTACTAAGGATCTATGCAAGACAGAAATGAATGGAAGAATTGCGCTAACATTAGAAAATCAAGGACAGGATGCACAGAAAATTCTAACAGTCTTAAACAAGTTACCAGGGTAAGAATAGGATTACTTAGAGACTAGGACAAAGACAAAGGGTCAAGATGGGATAGGCTGTGTGTTGCTATGGGATGGGGAAATACTCACAATCCACACTTCAGTTTGTGATTTGGAACAGCCAACCGGGTTCTGGACTCAAAGGACTCTGGTCACAGCACGGCGGGTGCCCCTTACACCAAACAGCTGAGCAAGTCTGGTCACTATATGACAAGGGTACAGGGGGAAATGTAGGTAGTGGGCAAAAATCTGGTCTGGTCACAGGATGCTCCCCAAAAGTGTACCACAGCGTTTCCCCTTTGTCATTGGGATTTTAATGGGGTTTCTGAATCAATGGCCTTGCTGGGATAGGGTTGGCTATGCTTTGGCCTGGCAGTAGAGTCTGGAATCTTGCAAAGGTGGATCTGGAATGTCTGGATACGCAGGCGCTAGAAATTCAGGAGAGAGTTTGTTGCCCCATTAAACTCCCACCCATTATATAAAAGCAGGTGACATCACCGGGTCTATTGTGGGGCAGAACTAAGCTAGACCTACACCCAAGAACCGGATAGGTCAGCCCATGGTGTTTAGGGGGTTGTGTTTTATGAGGTAAAAAGCCATCACCAAAGAAAATCACACACATTTAATATTGGACAGCAATCACCAATGGGGTGATAATTACACTGTACAATGAGAGAATACACTTAATTTGACCTTCTACTATAACATATCCAAAGCAGAAATGAATGGGAGAAATTTTAATGTTCGGGTAGATAGCACCTCAGTTAAGATTTCCCCCTGAAATCCTCCCTCAAACCCCCATTAATCGAATTCTGATTGCATAGAAAGGAGCAGCAAGGAGTCAGGTACACTAGGCAGCAAACAGAACTAAAATCTGACCTTCCCCCACAAAATGAGAGGCAAAATCAGATTCAAAAACCTTTGAAATTGTATAAACAACATTCGGAATTGGTAAACAATTAATTTACATGTGCATTTGAATAAATGAGGTAAATATGGGTTATAACAATATCAGAGATGTAAGAACACTAGCAACTACAAGTGTCATGGTCATGAAGTCAGGGGCACAGGCAAGCAGGGGTCACATTCACAGGAGACCTGGGTGGACACTGTCCTGGCGCCTTAGGTGCCAGGTTCATGAACAAAAGTAAACAAGAACATCCATTTAACACCAAAAAGCTTTTGTTATGGACATAGCACTTCCGATGCTTTAGCCTTGAACATTCCATCCATTAAGCAGCCCCAAGTGTATTCTTGGGTGTGGTTGCTAATGGATTGCCTTTGCACGTGCTCACTCTGGATTGGCAGGGTGTGGCTGGTAAGCCAGCCCTAATGGCCATGCCCACTATCTCAGCTATATAAGCTGCCCCGATCCTCAAGGCAGATGCTTTGCGTTATTCTGCACTTGCAAGCAGCGTAACGCTCACCGTCGCCTGAGGTCAGTCTTACCTTTCAAGATCCTGCTTCCTCGACATCCTGCATCCTGCCAGCATACTTACCAACTGGGGGAAGCTGTTCTTACCTGTACATCTGTTCGGCGAACCAAGTATTCATCTTTACACTTTCTGGAACACCGAAATCTTCATCTTGGCCCCGCAGCATGACACCCTCCATCGTCGACAGCAGCCCGTGCAAGCAAAAACAGAAGACAAGATTAGACATCGAAAAAACAGTCACTTTAAGGTTGTGCTTCACCATACTTTGTGCTTTTCCTTAAACCATCACTTACCTGCTGTCGAACATTGCGGTAGCATCCATCTTCCATCCGGCCACGTCTCGCATCTCACAGCTGCATTGAGGCTGCATTTCCATCTAAGGGAAGAAAACAGAAGAGAGACATTATTGCGGGCATAAATAGGAGCAACATATAAAGACATTAAACAGAACGAACAGCATCACAAGAGCTTAAGAAAGACTTACCAATCATACGGAGAAGCATATTCACAGCTGGGCTGGACTAATCCTTATCAGGGATCAGTGAAGGAACTAGATCCCAGAAGTAACATGACGGATTGCTTATCTTCCGTAATTCACAGGAGCAGTATCACCACGTACCACCGCTCACAGCTTTTCTACTGAGGGAGAGGCCTGAAGGGGGTGATTCAAGTCCAGGGAGGGCTGCAACCATGCCCCAACTCCTCTGCAGAGACCAGGTGAGCGTAACAAAATGCAAGGTACCAACAAAGGGCATACAGTTCAAAAATCAACTTTGAAGTGACAAACCAGTGCAGCCAAAATCACACGCATGGAAATTGCATTTTCTTCTTTTTACAGGTTTAAATGACTCAACAGTTTTAAAAATGGGTGAAATAGACAGAATCAGAATGTGTTTTTTATGCTGGGTGATAGATGCACATCGCAGGGATAATACGGAAGTGAAAGAGCGGCTCTAGATGAAGGACTGGATGAGAATTTCATAGGGAAAGTACATTTGGTTTTAAAAATAAAAGCAGTTGACAGAGGGAAGTGGTGGAGAAATGACAAATTCACTTAAACTAGATTTTAATGACTAGATTGTTAAAGAAAGACACGGTATGCTCCAAGGTTAATTTGTAAGGTTAAACTTTTCACCCCGTGTTCAGCTCTATGTGAGAATTAATTCAATTATTCAAATATGACTCAGGACTTATGCAACATGGAAATGAGTGGAAGAATTGAGCTAACGCTTCGAGATCACGTACAGGATGCACAGAGAATTCAAACAGTTTTGAACAAGTTATCAGGGTATTGATGGGATTACTAAGAGGTGGAACAAAGACAAGGTATCAAGTTGGGGTATACTATGTGTTACTATGGGATGGGGAGATACTCACAATCAGTGCTGGAATTTGGGATTTGGGACAGCCAATCGGGTTTCTGGACTCAAAGGATCTGGTCATGGCATCACGGCGGGGCTCTCCTAGCAGAAAACAGCTTGGCCTGTCTGGACACGGCACAGTGGCATGCAGGTAATGGGGCAAAAAGCTGGTCTGGTCACAGGATACTCTCAAAAAGGGTACCACAGCTTGTCCCCCTTTCTCCCTGAGTTAGTGGGATTTTCAGTGGGGTTTCTTTTTCTGGATCAATGCTGGATCAATGCTCCTGCCTGGATAGGATCAGCTATGCTTTGGCCTGGCAGTGGAATCAGGAATCTGTAGTCTGGCAAGATGAATATGGAATGACTGGATACATAGAAGCTGGAAAATTCAGAAGAGTGTGTGTCCTGTCTCTGTGAGCTTCCCCCTTTTATAAGGCGGGTGACATCACAGGATTTATTGTTGGGGCAGGCTTAGGCTGGACATGCCTCCAACAACTGT
Organism: Ambystoma mexicanum; assembly: GCF_040938575.1. Taxonomy (NCBI): domain Eukaryota; kingdom Metazoa; phylum Chordata; class Amphibia; order Caudata; family Ambystomatidae; genus Ambystoma; species Ambystoma mexicanum. Next base: position 512,434,334 of record NC_090937.1, read on the forward strand.
ATAGGTCAGCCTATGTATGTTGCCTCCTTCCTAGAAGCAGATTGGGCTGAAGGAGGCAACTCAGTTTTATGGGGTGTGTTTTTATGAGGTACAGAGTCATCCCACAGTTACATTTGCCAAAAATCAATTCTGACCTAAATTGCTAATTTTTACACTCTTGCTAATCACATAGACAAATCACATAGACAAATGACATATTTCATACAGAGCATGGCAGGCCAACGCCCAGGTCTGCACAACATTGGTTCGTCCCTCTAATAATCTTTAGCGCTTTTCAGTGGGAAATATACCATCTACCTTTCATCACAGATCATGTTTGCATTACATTTTGAAGTTACCCAATGAACACTTTTCCCATGAATTACATTATTCTACCGTTTACGTCCCATACATGCTAGGGAAAGCCACAATATCTTGTTTTAGTGCCCCCAAAATAATATTTAAACTGTTAAACTCTTGCATCACTGTGTTGTCCTGTTGCAGAAATAAAGCCTCAAAGTTTATTAAATCAAAACAGTCTTTTGCCCCAAATTGCCAGGATTGTCTCCCAAATAAGGACATATCTTCCAAGGTTGCTCTGGAGTTTACTTTGAGGCTCCCCAGTTGAAGTTAAGGGGCTGTGCTGTTCACAAAGTCACATCTACGTGCCTTGGATATCCTTTGTCTCTTGGCTGCAGAATGCGGAGAGCCTGACAAGCGTGTTACATTCTCCCCTTTGGTCTATTCATAGTTTACAGAAGCTGGTCCCTTGGGGGGAGGCATGTTTGTGCCCAGGAAGCAAATGTCCTTTGAAGCCAGACCAGGAAAACCTGTTCTGTGGTTTCAGAACACGTATTTATTTATTTATTATTATTATATTTTTTTCTGAACCAGAAAACAAACTGTGCGACTTATATATCCTACATATGTTTTAAAACAAAACCCCCATCACATTCTGTGCAAAGACTGTGCCTTAATTCCACAATTTACTTTCAAACAGACATTTCCTTGTTTGTAAAAAGCAAACATTTTTACACATGGTGAATCTTCCTTTTGCTGTCACTTACAATGCAGTTTTCTCTTACATCTAGATTCTAAACATTATTTGTAGCGCTAGTCAATTTCTCATACATAGAAATCTGTTCACGGCAAAGGTCCACTGAAACGGACATAAGCACAGAGATATAGGGCTTATTTTGAAAAGTTTAGCTATAATATTTTGTTGCAAAATGTCAAGCGTTTTTCGGTACAGCTGAGAGTGAAGTTTCTTTCTTATTTCACAGATCTTGCCTGGCACAGCATGTCATTCATTGAGAAATGCACCCTCTTCCTGAAGCACAACCTGAATATGGATGGACATAGCTGGGTCTCACTGAAAAAAAACTGTGTACTGTTGAAAACGGTGGACAAGAGCATCCGGACACAGTCATTTTAAATGTAAAATATTTCCTTTTTCAATGGGAAATTTTGAACTAGCAGCAGAACAGCGCTGCTTTTCATTACTTTTCTTGGGTGCACATAAGGAACACACTGGCAGCCTTTCATGGGGTGTTTCATGTTCCATCTTGCCCCATATGTGCGTGGCAAAGACAGCACAGCCATCATTTTTGGTAGCTGCAAAATACAGTTTTGATGCAAGGGAATGGCGCTCTGCAGAGCCAGTGCAGCCATTTTGCTGGTAACTGCTGAAGTGCAGATTGGTGATGGAGGAGAATTTTGCTGGGGGGGGGTAAATGTACCCCACAGGGGCCTTTTTATGTTCCTCACTTTTGTTGTCTTGGGATAACTGCTGTTGTTGCACATCATCCAGAGAGCCTGGCACAAGGTGTTGTGAAACCTCAGCAAATATTGTCTGCCACATGCCATCAGACTCTAACAGCGCATGTATTTTGCTGCAGGTTCTTCTGCCTCTACAGAGACTTTAGTGCTGCACCATTATCCTTAGGACTTACTACTTCCTTGGCCCTCCTTTGTCTCCATTCCCACGTCACTGAATTCTTCTGCTGGCCTGGCAAATGAATGGATGTGTTAGCCACGGGGTCTTGCGGATCCGGTGTTGTGGGCCACCACTTGCTCGCTCGTGAGGCATTTTGCACCCAGCAGTATGCGGCAGTCCAAGATAAGGCCAGGTTAGGATGGGAAAGAGGATCTTGGTGCCACTTAATATTGTGGAGGAACTTGCAGACAGGAAAGGCATTCATATTCTATGCATTCCCTTTGTCAAAATAGAAATAAATATCAGTTGGAAAAATGCATTTCTCTGTTTCAATGCTTCTTGTGTTTGATACATCCGATGGTTGTATGTACTCATGACGAGAGATGTCTGCAAAGTTCCCATGATTGTGTTTAGCGCAGGTCTCATGCTAACCCCGACCCGACTTACATTAGTTATGATTGTTTTTGCTGTGGGGGGCCGTATGGTGATTGTGATGTCACTACATTTCAGTGGACTTGATTGCAGATGAAAATGCATTCATTCTCTGTGTCTTCACTTTGTTTAGATTGGAGTATAGCTGTCAAACGCATTACTTTATTTAAATGGTCCCTGCAACATTGAGTGTGTATGCAAGTCATTTCTTCAAGTTATTATAGTTTTGCAGTGAGTGGCTGTGATTTTGCCCAGGCCCGGGTTGGGTTATAGTTTTGCAATTCATCCTCAACTGGCCCCCTATTCAGGATTTTGAGTTCGCAATGGCAAAAGCAGCAGATAAAGGAAAGCATGATAGGAAAAACTCCTTTTACTAAATTGAGAGTGAATCTGGTAGGCAGTTGTGGTTAGGGGTTGCCTCCTGTATTAGCTTTGTGGCAAAGTACAATTTTTACTCAGCTTAGGTCCATGCTGCACTACTCTTGGCATGTTTTATGAGATAGCTCAGTAAGTTGGGCACCTGTTGCAGGGCTCTCAAGCTTTCAAGCAGCAATGGGCCTTATGTCCGGTGTCTATTTCCTCGAGGAAAATGCACATGTTGTTCTCATTGCAGTGGCAACGGCTCCCTTCATAACTAGCTCGGTAGCCCCTCTTCCAGGCATGACCACCGATGGCAAAGTGGTGTTAATTAGCTGCAAACTTTCTGTAGGTTGATTGGTGTGTTTCTCCAAGAGCTCTCTTGATCCTATTTTACCTGGTTGCTTTGTTTGGGGGGGAATATCTCCAAGTGTGCATGTGTGGTTTTGAGCGCATGCACAATCGGATTGAAAGAGTGGGCAATATGCTGCGTATTTTAGATGCTTTGCGTGGCAGCAGAGCAGTGTTATCCGGTATGATGTGATAACAGGATATTCTGCTCGACTCCCACTCTTTAAAGCACTTACCGCCTTATATACAAATTGTACCATTATGGTAGCCCCTTGCTAATGCCTGTCCTACACAAAGGCCAAAACTGTTGGTTTTGCCAATGTTTGTTCAGATTGGATTATTATGGATGGTGTGACGAATGAGCTTCCGGGACACCAGTGGTCCAGGGATTAATATCGGTTTCTAAACCATCAATCAGGCCCACACCTCTAGTACACCAGAAGGGATCTAAAGAGATTGGAAACACAAGTAAATTATAAACCTCCTTGTCCAATTTTGGTAACATGGACAGAACGGCTGGCTTATCTTCGCGTGGTTGTGAATCATTGGTTAGTTGCAACACAGCGAAAATACAATTATTCCCCATTGATAATAGGGACTGCCCAGTCAAGGTTGTATAAAAATATCAACTTTATTATTATTACAACAGGGAGTTCTAGCACATTACAAAATGCAACCCTCACGTAAAGGAACACAGAGGGCAGACCGTTTCACAAAGGAAAGGGATTCACTCTGGATACTGACAGGAGGTTAGTCGGCAAAGCAATCAGTCGTAACTGTTCATGGTTATTTGGTTTCAGCACCAAGGGAGCGAGGGGTTGTAAATATCACTAGGGGCCTTCGGAGAAGGACCAGGGGGCAGAACCACAATGTACCTGGTGCTTCAGATGATCTTGATGCTCGACAGCATCGAGTCAGTTCCAGGATGCTTTGCAGGTCCTGCAACAGAGTTCAAGATGGGATACAGCTATGGGTATCAGGCACCTGGAAGTTCGGCAAGCAAGGCTGGATGGACGGCTGACGGATGTCCTACACAACAGCTCAGGATCAAGAATCGCTGTCTCTGTGCTGGTTGGCAGATCTGGAATGCTTGTAGGGGGGGTCTGAGACGGCTTTAGTGACTGCAGTGTAACAATAGTAAGTGGTGCAGCTGGTTGTAGTTCGAGGGCTTGACCGCCTCGAAAATGTCCTTAAAGATGGATGCTGGTTGATGCTTGTTGTGGCACTCCTCCTAGCTTCTTCGCTGGGCATGTGTCGTCATTTATGATGGATGTACCAAAGGTGAGGAGAGTGTTTGCTGATAGGGGTCTTGTCCTTTGTTCAGAGGCTCTCTGGAACTTCCCACCTAGGAAGCTTGCTGGCAGAAACTAGCAGGGCACACTGTGTGCTGGCTGGGTACCAGCTCTGGAGATGCTGGATGGCTCCTCTGAGTCCTGTATCTCTCTCTGTTCCCTAGTAGATGTTTAGGGGAGGAATCTTGCTTCCCTCTTGGAAATTCTGGCATGCCTTCACTGGCAGAAGCAGTAAGGCAGACTGTACATTCAGCAAGGGTCTAAATGAGTCCTTCTTCTTACTCTTTTTGAAAGTCATTGGGTGATCTGCTAAGTGAGGGGCTCAGCCCACTTTTGAAGCCAAATGGGCCCCAGTGATTGGTGCAGTCTAAGCCTACCTTAATGAACCAATCCTGGGTCCCCACCAACAAGTTTCTGTTATGCGTGAGGTCATAACCAGAGTTCTTTGCAACAGGAGAGGTAAGCGGTGACAACATGTACTACTAAGTCCCCCACAACTTCCTGTCTGTTGTGGATCAAAGTATCTCTCTGGTTAATTGAGCTCTATGTGACTCTTGATCAAAGCACAGGTCTCCCTTGAAGTTTGTTGTGAGAACAGACTTTCTGTCTCCCTCAAATCCCATACTTCTTCCCTCTCAAAGGGGGTATCCCTGTAGGGGTTGCCTACTCTAGACAGTTGTCCCAGACATGAAATTCACTGCCCTTCACACAGAGGGGTGGGAGCTAGCTTCAAGCTGACACATTGCATATCAAAATGGTGTTGGGGTTTCCTGCCTTTTGTTAGTTCTGTAAACAGGCCTCTTTGCATGCCTGCTTCAATTAACTCTCATCAATATGCGATGCCAGCACACAGAACTTAACAAAAGGCAGGGTGGATCCATGGAGCCATTGATATTTTAATTAGGTTGGCAAGTGTTGCCTTCCCCCTTCCTGAGATGCTTTGATGTAAGCGTGACTGTCACATTCCTGCTAAATGTGACAGGGAGGACTGTGCCTGTAGGCTGTGTCCCCCCAGAGTACACTTGACTATTCATTTGTTGTGCTGCAAGCATAGGAAAATGTGTGTGGATTAGCCCCACACATTTTCTGAGGTTGATATCCCATCATTCTATTTCTAAAACATTTAAAAAAAAGCTCAAGTGAGTGCCATCTGCCTGTGTGGATGGTCACATTCCTCACATATATGTATGATCTATCTGAGATATCCTGGATATAAAGTTGCAAGGGCATATAAAAGTCACCCCGATTCAGAGCGGGCAATACCCATTAGGTTCACAATGCCCTAGATCATAAGAAGAGGTAATGTTTCAAAAGCAAACGTGGAAGGGCTACTTCCTGTGGCATGTCTCAGCATGCAGCAAAACTGAGCTATAGAGATGAACGAAGCGGCTTTCACTCTGTGATGAAGGGAACCGTCCTCAGATTCATCTGCCATCCAAGTAGGAGGAAACATTCTACAATGTGTAAACCGGGCAAAATAACCCCCCCAACCCCCCGCATCATGGCACAATGTTTGCAGCTATCATTGGTAATGTGTACTTAAAGTGAAAACTGTTTCTCTGAAATCGGTATAACTGCACATTCTAGAGATTGCAATGAAAACCAGTGAAGTGAATAGGTTCATGAATGAATCTACAGAGAATAGTGGCCAATCAGGTTTCCTGGGTGTGGTGTACAGGAAGGGAAGGTAGCAGCAGTTTTGTTAGTAGGAGTTGTGACCATGGCAATGTATTTCAGCTGGCATAGTGTTTAGATTTTGGGGGACTCTTGGGTCCAACTGATGAAGACGTATGCTGAGCATAGTGGAATAGCCAAAATTCTAGGATTCCCAAAATTGTAAGTGTTCTTTTACAGGGTGTGTGGCATGAAGTGGGTGGACTTGCTCCCATTTTGTACAAATATGGTTCAATTGAAGCATCCGGACATTATTATCATTCATTTTCATGGAAATAGTATGGGGAACGTGACTGGAATCTCATTGCAGTTTGCAATGAAGGAGACATTGGGAAAGTTGAAGGAAATGTTTCTTAATTTCAAAATATGTTTTTCGCGAATTGCCAAGAGACAGATGTGGATGCATTCCAGTTCATTTGGTCTGCAAATGAAAAAGAGAGAGGCACAATGTCAATAAAACTCTGTGTGCTTTTGTTCACAAGTATTTTTTTTCTGGAGAGGCAAGTTAGGCGAGGGAAAGGAGGGAAAGGGCATCAACCACACGGACGAAGGGGCAGGTGGAGAGAGTAAGATTTTGGGTGTGCCTTAATCAGCTAGGTGGCAGTGTTTCTCATGAGCCTTGACCGCAGCCTCAAAAACACTCAGAAACTGCTCCCCCCTACAGATCAGTACTTCACAGTACATGCATAGCACTAGGACCCTCGAAAGGTAAGAGTCAACAGCATTCTGTATGACCTATGAAGCCACCGTTGGGATCCACTGCCCCAAAGCAGTATCCTTTGTGGTGACAGGAAGAGATGAAGATGATGGGGTGGAGGAAGTCAACCTGCTCTTATTCGAGAAAGTTATTACCTTTCTCAGAGCACTCCGGTGGGCTTATTTGGTGTGACATTTCCAATGGTCGTGAAAAATTGCAACACCTAGGACTCACTCTGAGTACTGGTGACAGGGACTTCCTCCACATCATCCTCTTCTTCTTCTTGATCCTCCTCTGTATCACCATGACTGTTCCCCTCTCCGGCTCTCCAGGTTGTTGAGGTGGTGGTAGTGGGGGTGGTTGGGAAGCAGAGATGACCTTAATAGATGTCATTGCAGCAAGTTTTCAGAGATTTCCAAAGCAGGTTTTCTCCACATGCTCTCTCCTGGGAAGCCAGAATGAGAATGAGGAAAAGTAATGGGTGGGTGCCTTCAGAGGAACCGTCTATGAACAGTCGTACTGTCCGTGGACTATAGAGTTGCCAGATTAACGTAGAATGGGTCTGAGAGCTGTGCAAGGGTAATGTTTCATAGAATGGCTGGAAAAGCACTTTTAAACTGTCCGTGGCCTCGGACACCATTCACGGACACCACCATCACGCTGCATGGGATTGTGAAGGATTAAACTGAGGCATGAATTCTTCATGAACAGTATGTTATGAAAGAAAAATAGAAATAATTATGTAATTGAGGTGTGTACAAAATACATTATTTGTTGACATTAAAATATCTATTGTATACCATTGGAGATGTTATTGTCGCTCATTTCTTCTTTTGGAATGTTCTCCTGTAACCATTCAAGTGTGCTTGCCATTTCTGTGAGAAAAACTGGCTTATTTCTTATAACACAGGTTTATGTCATGAAAACGATAAAAGAACAATAAATACAATGCACTTACTATTTAGTGTGAATGTCTTTTACAGTAAGCACCTGTTGTTTCTTAATCTGCATCCAGAGTTGTACAGAGGAGATCATATGAAGTGTACAGTTATGGTTTGTGATTGGTGCATTCCATTGCAATATGTATTAGATAAAAAAAAAATAGTATTTTGAAATGTCAGTGTTCGTACAAAATAGTACCTTTGCATGTTGTAAACATTAGTTGTGATTTTAGGTACATGTGTTTGTTGGTTGATGGGTACATATTATTTGGGTGTCCCTTATGATTCTGAGCCTTGTAAAGGCCTCTCGACATCCACAGACTACCGTGCTATCTACGGACTGCATAGCTGCCAAATTTGGGGAGGCATGGGGTATAGGGAGGATAGCTCAGCGGCAACATTCCCGTCTTTAAAGCACGATGACACAGAGCAACACAGGTTCAATCCCTGGGTCCGCGCTTAGAAACCTCTGGGTATTAAGCACATTATAAATAACATATCATATCAATATAAGGGACTTGTAGCAGAGTAAAGATGCACTAGCAAAAACCAAAGAAATTCACTGACTTCTTTTGTTAAAGGGACTTTATGGTTAAATTGCGCTAACAAAAACCCATGAAATCAGTGAAAAAATGTGTTATAGGAACATTATGGTTACAAGTAAAACCGAAAAACCTCTGAAATTCACCAGTTATGGTAAGCTAAGCAACCATAACTCGGGCCACCACCGCACACTGCTAAAACTAACATCCAGGACATCAAAGATGATTCCCACAACTGTGCAATATGAATCATATTCATGGATCTGACTGTGCAACCTCACGCCTTTGAAATGACCATGCAAAGAGTCCGATCGAACCACCACCCGAAGGCAGGAGTACAGACATTTGAGCATGGGAATCAACGCGCAGAGGTAAGATTACATGCTGGATTAAGGGGTGCGTGCATGCAGTCAGGGTCCCGATCAGACTTAGGGGTAGAGGTAAACAGTGTAGCAGATTGCAGGCATGGTTTACGGAAGTTTGCACACATATTTAGCAGGGAATTACAACTTTTATGATACATGGTATTGGGTGCTGGGTATAGATATGAGGGACCCTATGCAGTGTCACCGGGGTGCTGGCTTGGTTGTGGGGGACCTCATGCAGGATTAAATGGGTGCATGAGTTTGCACCCAGGGACCGTGCACATGTAGGTATCAGTGGCTGTATTTGCATTGCGGATGGCTTGTCGGGGGGTGTTCCGGCCACGACTTGCGTATATGCTTACTTTGTGGGTACAATCCATGAATATGTGAAGCATGCAGAAAAACATATGGTCGCAGGCTCACGCAGAGTCGTGCTCGTCGCACAGGCTTTGCAGGATCTATGCACACGTTTCCATTCATTTTACCCCTGGAGCAATTATGCAAGTTTTAAAGAAAATTATCTAAGCGCCTGTGAAATGCTGTAAAAGAACACAGTTCCCTCACTAGCTCTTCAAACATGCCACTTTCTGCTCTTACATCTGACAAAGAACACTTTTTTTTGGAGAAATATATGTAAGCCATCCCTCTTAAACTAAGCCAGGTTCTTCAGTGGTAATTAATTTCCCACCATTAGCAGTCAAATTACGCTGATTCGTTTAGTTCTGGTTTCCATTCACTATTTTATTAATTACAATTGAATGCCAGTTTTGTTTCAGGTTAGTAAGCAGGTTGACGACACCAGTGTCTGATCACTTTAGAACTTGCATATGCCAGAGAGGTGTGTGCAACGGCCCAACATTGTTGTGCATTTTTGTCAAGTGCCTAAAGATGCCCATTACATTAACTTTTAGTAAACTGTTCATACCAGGAAATCAGGCACAGATTTTCCCTGCACATATGTCTTCACGCATCTTCCAGGATGGTTAATGAAAGTGAGCATACATTTAAACAGCACACAAAACCAAGTTCAAGTAATGTGTTATCTTCAACCCTCTGATCCGACTTATATTGGCTGCTTTGTTGCAAAATGCAGCTATGCTTATGCACTGACTCTAGAGAGCAAATATATATGCAGTGCTGAACAAATTCCTATGTTTAGAAGTTTATTACGCATGTTATTGGTACTGTGTTATGTGTATTGTTCATATTGATTAACACGGCTTTCCCATAATATCCCCACCCTTTAAAACCTGTCTCTTCAATGAGCATGTATGCATCCACAGATGTACAAGGCACACAAAAACAAAAACCTTTTGTTTGTAGTACAATTGCTAAATTTGACTTCCAAGTTCCCTGTCAGATCTGTGAACTAGAGAGAGGTCACCTGCGGTAGTGCCAGAGCTCAATATTTTGAAACCAAAGTAAACATTGAGATCTGCTTTTCTCCCTCTAACAGTTAGATGTATGCCCCTCTACTTAAACAATTCACCAGCCGCCATGGGGTGGAGGGAACCCAGGGACTGCGGTGGGAGCAGGATGGGCGGGAGCCATGGAATAGTGGTGGGAGCAGGCTGGGGAGAGCCAAGGGTCTGTGATGGGGTGGGGAGAGTCCAGGGAATGGGTAGGAGTGTGATGAGGCAGCCCAGCAACTGTGATGGGACCAGGTGGGGAAGTCCAGGGACTATACTGGGAGTTAGGTGCTGTGGGATGTCTTAACCCACTTGTTGCTCTGGCACAAGGCATCGCTGTGTTCTGATGGTGCCGGAAACATCAAAATGGCTGCAAAATCCTTGTGCGCACCAAAACCTCTGAAAATCACGCTTTGCAAAACATAAAAGATGTCTGCCCAATCTGCAATACATGTTGTCAGTGGTGGAACAGAGAAATATGTCACTGGGTTCCACAACAAGTGAAAATGTAGTACATAGGGAAAAGCGGTGCTTTGCTAAAATAAATCCAAAATCTTGCGTTAAATCCTTTTTCTTTGTTGCTGAAACTGCAGAATGTCGGTACAAAACACCCTCAAACATCCAAAATTCTTGCTGGGTGCTACAATTCACTTAGTGAATAATTGTGAACATACAATGTCCTGAAAAGCTGAAAGAATCAAAGAAACATCCACAGCAAAAGCTGCCTGCGGAATCTATGAAAATTTGGCTGCAGTACCCTCGGCTGCCTGAATGACAGCTGTCAGAAGCCTGCATGATAAACTTTAAAACCTGTATAAACTGAAATCAAATGTTTATAATCTGAGTGGCCTGTTACTGAGAGTAACCTATGTCGTAATTGTTAATCCCACGGTTTTGAATCTGAAATAAGTGTTCTAGCTGCTAGTTTGAAATCACAAGTTTGTTTTTAAGCTAAGGAAACATGCAACCGAATTAACATTTAAATTTAAGCATGGCTAAAAGCCACCCAAACTGGAATAACAGATCTCCCTCCAGCTTCTCTCCAGCAGGAAATCACACCTAAGTGATGATTATAGGGTGAGGGAAGAATTTGGTCTGCAGTGGGGAAGAAGACAATGGACATCTTCCAGCTAAAGGAAATGCGAGGCGCGAAGGGTCGTAAATGGCCTCTGCCCAGGAGAAACAGGAAGGAGATGCTCCTGGGTCCAAGGGAGAGACCAAAGGGGTGGAGCTAAACAACCATGCATTGCTTAACAAGGACAAAAGACACATTTTAAAAAGACTGATAACTTAATATGTAACATTGTGCAAAATATAGAAATAACGGCATTGTCATTGTAATTTCTGGATGCACAGGTGAAAAGGCGCCAGAACTCTGTGGCATGTTCTGGGAAGAAACGGCGGAAAATGTGATATTACACAAAATGTATTTCTGATAGAAGTATGAAACTTTATACACGTATGCCCATGTTCAACACGCACATTGGTAGAAATTTGCTGCTAAATTGGACATTGTGTTCCAGATGAAAAGGGCAAAATTCAGTGGAAAGCAGACACAAGATCCTATAGCGACGGGGTTTGGAGGAGTAGCTGCTGTACAAAATATGGAATCTGTATATATGATTGTTATGGAAATTGCACATGTGGAAATATGTATTGTACCAAAAGTAGATTTTGTGTTCAAGAGGCTAGGGGTGGACTCTAGGCCTCATAAACCCACACCATAAAGGTGACACCCTGTTTCTCTCCGCCTATCAAGGCAGAGAGGGGACTTTGACCAATGACCTGCCAAAGGGGCGAGCTATGGATAAACCAACACACACACACCCTTTCCGATAGCATAAATAGAGACAGCTCAGAACTCAGAAAGACACACAGAACCACCCACTATCCTGATTCTGGCACAGCACCCTGCTGCAGAACTATCCATCTTCCCAGTTCCAGACTCCAGAAACTTGGCAAAGCAGAAAGGCCCATTTCATAGCTGAACCATTTTCAGCTAGGCCTTAAATTCCAGAACCAGAATCCCACCACCTAAGGGGAGCATCATATACAGCCGGGCTGTGCTGTACTGCTTGCCTGCTAAGTTAATTATCTTCAGAACCAAGAAGGGCGGTCAATCCAATCCTGTGGCGTGCTCTGACCAGAGTGAATTGCAGATCCAGTCCAGTCATGCCGTGCAGTGACCAGAGCGCCTTGCTGATTGCAGACCCAGTCCGAGGTGCCCAGCTGTCTGTCCCAGAACCAGATTCCCTTCTTTGACTGGAAAAAATGACCTCCACTAAAACGTTCATAACTTCCTCCGTTTTTGGGCTAGAAACAAAATCCCAAATCCATATAGTTCTCCCGTTATCGCAATTATCGCAGAGTAAAAAGTTTGCCACAAATTTTGTTTTGGGAAAATTCTGACACGTGGGAAACAGATTTTGATTGCTCCCGACTTCAAATTTCAGATTTCAAATTGTTTCTTGGTCTTAAATCATTGATAGTGTTTGTGTGCAACTATCCAAAGCCGCTCCCATAAGAATTTATGACAATTTCAGCAATTTAGACCATATTTAGTGTTTTGGCCCAGTCAATTCTAAGATAACGTTAAACCATTCTGACAGCTTGCCAATCAATTCCGTCTTTCTCTTGTGTTGCTGGGGGAAATTGGGATTGTTATTTTGTTTGAATTCTGCCATTCCTGAATACCTGCTCTCACCTCCTATCTTTTTACATTGACTATTGGGGGGGTTGAGGGGTGTGCAGGGGGAACCTTAATCACAGTGCTATTTGATCTACACACACACACACACACACACACACACACACAAAAGTATCATTCTGTGCTGAATTGTTTTGCTCACTATTACTCCTTGTGTATTAAAGAGATTATTTATTGTTACATCACCCCATTGGTGGTTATTGTGTAACCATAAAAACATAGTGTGATTAAATTGTAAATACATAAATACATATTTTAATTTTGCAAACCAGCCTTGATTCCTGGTTCAGTGTGACCGGGGGGGGGGGGGGGGTCAGGGGGGGTGGTTCCAGGAGAGGGGCATGATATGAGTGGTATATCGTTCAGAATAAATAACTTTTAGATACAAAAAGAATAAGGATTTCAGCTGTTCATTACACGCTAGGCGTTGACTTGGGTGTGTGCCGGATTGAAATCACTTACAGTGCAGTGATGGCACACAATTGTTCATAGCCATTTGTACATACTGTCTATTTGGCATTTTTGAGGACCCTCCCAAATCTTGCTCAAGGGCGGCCCAGGCCAAATATTTTTGAAGACCACTGCTCTAACTTGTATAACCTAGTCCCAGCCCATGTACCCTTGCTCTATGGACATAAGAACCTGCCTTCTGGAAACAGGTAGCTCGTGGGCCCTCGGCACAGATTACCCACACCTAACTGCGCACAGAGCTCATGTACAAGTGTATGAGAGCGCAGCCGGGGCGCATACTTGTATGTAGCCAGGCCATGGAAAGATGACCTGAAAGGCCAGAACTAACTCAGCAGAAGTAGGAGGCCTATGTTTTAGAATTTAAAAAAAAATTAGAGTTAAAAATATTTTCTTTTTCTTAAAAACACTTTCAGTTGGTGATATAACATCACTGATTCAATGGCAATTAAAGAAAACGTAGACATTTATATAACATCCACTACAAACATTACATTAGATATTGATTTTATAGTTTTAATGAAACTGAAATAACGGTGAGAATTCCACTCGATTCAATAACGAATATGTTTTGCTCCTGGCTTTGATTCCTTATTCATGTGTATAATGTAGAGACATATATATTTTTTTTAAATCCTATGTGTGCAAAAAATATGTTCACGCAGCTGATCCCAGGATCAGGCGGGAGCGTGGATTAAAGTGCGCCCGGGAGCGCAGACCCATTCGCGGATTAAAGAGGATCTTGAAGGCCATGATTGCCCAATCGAGACTAAACAGTTCGAATAGGTTTCTTTCCAGGAGGCTTTTGTTTACCCGTGCCGGAAAATTTGCACTGACACGTTTCTACAATGTTGTTTTTACTGCGCAGCGGAGCCCATGAAGGGGACGCCGGGCGGAATCGCCGTGGAAGCAGCGGCCTGCAGAACTTTCTGAAACAGAATCCCTTTGTCACATCGTGTGAGCTATGGGCATTTAACATTCGAAACCTGCTACGGCTGCTGGGGCAGTTTATCATGAAAGAAAAGAAAAAAGCCCCTGGCACTCCAGTACGAAAAAAGGGGGAATAGGAGGCTCTCAGGCAGAGCATTGTGTCGCCTGGGCGTAAAGAGGCTGCCGTTAGGTATATTTCATAATGTGAAAGGACAGTCCGATTTGGGACCCCTCGCCTGGTGGGCTGAGTTCTGTCAGCACCGTTTATTTGAAATCCCCTGTGATTTCTGTATCCCACAGCCTTTTGCATGAAAACAGCCCATAAACGCAACCAGAGCACCTGCTTTCCCGACGTGGCCTTGTTACCGCCTTGATTTATCCCTCAGAGTGGGGCTTATTCAGTGGCTCTTTCTGGGGCGCTGAGAGGCAAGGCATCCGTATTGAATCCTTCCTTTGCTGTGTCCAGGAACACCATCTGTGCGCACTTTAAGGGCACCTGCGTGAGTACTTTGTCAACACCTGACACAGAAGGAAATCGGAGTCTCATCCATTAATATTTTGCATTACTGGAGAGTACACGACTGAAGAATTCCAGGAAAGGTAGGTAGCTAAGTGTGTGTGGCCCACACAATTTAAACCAGAAGTACACAATCGTCTTTTCCCCGCATGATTACGCTGCCTATTATCCAAATACAAGCTTTCATATGGGTTTCTTTTTCTTTTTGTGCGAACACCTATGCAGGGTCCTCATACGTACTTTACAAGAAACAAAGTATTGCATTATGATTTCATTCCAAACAATGAACATAATTATATTTTCCCCAGTAATATATACCATGTTCTGAATTGTAGCTTGTGTGAACTATTTCAAGGCGTTGTGTAAAAATAAATAAAACAACGTTACACTGGCACTAAAATCCTGTAATTTAGGCTATCTGTGCTATTCGAATTAGAAACCTTTTTAGTATTCACAAAGTGCAGATTGCCTAGTTTTGAGAAAGTTTTGTTTACTAGGCAAGATATGCCTGAGAATTATCTTGAATTATGGGTGGCTTTCAATGAGCTATATGGTTAGTCTGAGTGACTGATTCTAAGGGCCTGATTTACAGAATATTTTGCACATGCAATAATCAGCATACAAAACTCCTTTCATTGATTCATGGAACAGACTTTGCGTGCCTTTCGTGGCTTTGCACAGGCCTGTCACGTCTTTGCGTGAAGTCGAGTGCTGTGCGCGGAACTCCACGCACAGTGTGGACCGGGACTATGCAAGGAAATAAATAGCGGGCGGAACATGCATATTTCCCATTCCCCACGCAGAATCATGAATACCACGGTCGTGTTGTGGGACAGGCCACACAGAGAAACCACATGCCCATTCAAGCGCAAACATAACCGAATGTATGGATTTCAAAGCACATCGTCACATCGGGAAAAGTCATGCACAAACCTCCTGATCTCACCGCCACATGATAGTACACGCAAAGTGCAATGCATGTACAACGTGCAAAGGAAACAAAGCGTATAAAGAATGCAATGCACACCATTCCAACGTCTTTCTGCCACAATGAATGCAGGAGACTTTGATGCTTGATAGGACTGTGCTGGATGGTTTGGAAATTTGATCCAAACCTGCAAGAAAGGGTTGCAAAGGGTAACCCTATGGAGGCCATTTGCCCCCTATGGAGGCCATTTGTGTTCTGTGCAGGGAGATTCAGGCTTTGTAATAGAAAAGGAACAAGTTACTTACCTGTAACTGTTGTTCTCCAGCATGGATTCACATGCTCATGAATATTCCTTGTTGTCAGGCCGGGAATCCTTGGTAAAAGAAAAAAAACAGTTTCACTTTTGTTTACAAACTGTCTTTCTGCTATACACCAATCACTGAGTTCTGGGTCATACTGCCCCCAGCCAATGACTGCCCTCTCCCTAAGCCCCTCGTCTGGCAGCCATCTTCATATTTAGTAGCACCTAAAGTGGCGGTATGAACAAGAAGAGCCGCAGAGGGGCAGGCGGGAGGTTTCACATGTGAATCCATGCCAGACACATGCTTGAGAACAACAGTTACAGGTAAGTAACTTGTTCCTTCTCCAGCATGGGGCCTGGCATGGATTCACATGCTCATGAATAAAGAATACATAGCAATACATACATACACAACCACGGGAGGGAGGTGGCAAGGCTCAACCAAAGCAATTACTGTTACCTCCTCACCAGGCTCACCTTCAAGCGAACAGGTCGCGTACCAGTGCTTGGCCGACTCTGGACTCCTCTCTGGAATCCCTCTCGACGCAGTAGAATTTCGTGAAGGTGTGTAGATCTCCACGTAGCAGCCCTGCATATGTCCAACAGGGGCACACCAGACAGGAACGCCATTGTCGCAGCAATCGCTCTGGTAGATTGGGCTCTAGAACGGTGAATGATGCAGCTGGAGAGCCACCTGGATGTGGAAGCCTTTGAAAAGGCCTCCACATGGTTCACAGGACCAAAGTTCACAAAAAGCTGGGGAGTCTTCCAGAAACTCTTTGTGCGGACTACATAAAACTTCAGCGCTCGAGCCACATCCAGCGAGTGCAAAGTCTTTTCAGCTGGTGCCAAAGGCGGCGGAAAAAATACAGATAACACCAAGGGTTCGTTGAGATGAAATTCCGACAGAACCTTGGGCATAAAGGAGGGGTGCGTCTGCAGCACCACCCTTGTCTCATGGAAAGTCAAATAAGGCTGCTTGCACGACAGGGCCTGGATCTCACCTACTCTCCTGGAAGAGGCGATGGCCATGAGGAAAGCTGTCTTCCAAGACAGGAGCTTGAGCGGAGCTTGATGCATTGGCTCGAATGGGGCCCCCATGAGCCTCGTCAGCACCACGTTGAGTTCCCACACTGTGACAGGCACCTTCACCAGCGGGTACGAACAAAACAGTCCTTTGATGAACTCCTTGACTAGACGGTGCGACCAAAGAGAAGACCATCCCGGAGACATGGTGTAGCGGGAGATAGCTATCAGATGCACCTTGATGGAGGTGTGGGCCAGCCCCGATTTAGCCAACGAGAACAAGTACGGCAGGACTTGAGGGCCTGAGAACCTCAGAGGGTTAATCTTCTGCGACCGGCACCAAGTCGTGAAATGCTTCCATTTGTATCCGTAACACTTCAAAGTCGACAATGCGCCTGCCTTGGTGAGGACCTCCGTGCAGTCTGCAGGCAGCTCATAACCACCAAACTCTAATGCTGCAAGAGCCAGGCCTTCAGATTAGTGAATCATGGAATCATAGATAGGAAGTTCATGTTGCACATTCGCATCTACTTCAGATGCCGAAGAAGGGACATTGTGACACGTGATCGCAGCAGTGCATGAAACTGGGGTGAACATGAGAAAAGAAGGGGGAGTGCAGGAAAGTGACTGGTTCAGCATGGCATTCAGCTAGGTTCATTTGTGGCTTCGGGCTGTGATGAACATGTTCCTCTTGCTGATCTTCTGTGTGTGCCAGCTAGGGATCTCATGTTGTGCAAACGCTGTTCTCTGTAGTGTGATGATGATGGTAACGATTGGTAATAGAAATAATAACAACAGATGTCCTATTAAGACACAGGAAGCACAAGTGCAAACTGGGGAAACTAATGAGCCTTATACCGCATGACAGCAACATACAATACCGGGGATGAGGTAGATAACTATTATCACACCACAATTAAACAACCTGACAATCTGAAAAATTACAAAGAGATATGGGTGGATCTAGCGGGTAATGGGGATGTATATATATGACCTGCACTCCTGAAGAATATGCATGACAAGGAGAGAGTATGAGAAGTGTGTGTAGAGCATGAATTCCCATAAAGGGTAGTCCTGCATGGGATGAGGCAGTCAGAAGGGCTAAGGAACAGCAACGTACTGGGGAAGGGTATTTGTTATGTTAGGAGTAACGAAAGAGGGGAATGTTGAGAAGGAAAACATCCTTGCTCCCTCCCCCTTTGTGTCACTCCAGGTGAATAAGATACATAGTAGCAAAGGGGGGGGCGCAGCCACACCCCACATGCTTATGTCATATGCAAACCCATAGGGAACAACACATAGAATATAACCCTAGCTTTGTAGTAAGACATTGTAGTAAGACACCATATTGAACTAGTCCCAACGCCATGTTTTGCTAGGCCGAAATTCTCTCTCTCTGTGAAGAAATGAAGCTCTCCCATCCATGGTGCCTCGCATAGCCAGCCCACACCATCACCCCCCCGCCACCTACACCCGAGCCCCGCCACCTACACCAGTTCTCACGGAAGCCGAGCCATGCCTTGTTGCAATCCCAAAGTATCATTTCTGTAAGAATGTGCTCTCAGGAGAGCATGAAACAGTAACAAGTCATAAGCCCAAGTGCCTATTAATGTCCACTAAACTGCCCATGCCCTCCCAACCCATACCCAGACACATCAGAGCCCACCAGATCTGACCCCCTAGATCCTTTCATGCTGATACCCACATGAGCCTCCCATGCCCCTACCACTACAGAACTACCACCACAGCCTTAATCCTTTGTAGCAGTATATTCTCCCAAAAGTAACACACATCCATCTATATCGCTAGGACCCAAGGAGGACAAATGGTAGATCAATCCTTTGGGGTGGGAACGTGGGTGCAGGAATTGCGGTATCAAAGAGAGTCCAAAGTGTAGAGGTTGGAATGCCAATATATTAGCTCATCTGACTGTGGGGTACATCTAAGGCCCACAACAAAAATACCTTTACCTCAAAACTGCATGGAAATATTGCAGAAAAACTGCAGCACTTTTCTTTCCATGGCGCTGATGTGTGGTGAGCACTGAATACAAGAATACCACCAAAAGAAGTGCTATGCATTATTTTACCTGCATTATAATCATCTGACAATGACCTACATGCAGAACGGCACCACATTTGCTGTTCTGTTTTCTAAATACTGAAGCTGCACACATGACATCCGAGACAGCTTTGCAATGTGCTCATGATTTCATTTTTAAAAACATGTTTAAAACATCACAAAGTTGTGCTCTTCATGAAAACTCACCCTGGCATGCTTTACTTCTGCTGAGTACCACAAAGTGAGGCAATACATTTTCAGACAGCTGATGTACTTGGAAACTGGGAAATCACTTTAAAGGCAAAGAATTTGTATTTCCTCTTAAACACAGCTTGTGTTTTCTTTTTCTAAGAAACAATCATGCACAAGCTGCAGTCAATGAAATGAATAACAGTGTTTCTTTCTCATGTCAATTTTAAAGAGATGTTTGGCAGTATATCTTTATGTGTCCAGAAACTGATCATATCTGTAAAAGTTCTCCAGAAGGCAAATTGATGTGCAATATATGGGGCATAAAAGAAAAATTAACCCATGTGTAAACTGTGTTTTTGGCCAGCAGGAAAATGCCTTTTCAAAGTAAAATGTTAAATGATGCCATATGCTTGCACAGAAATGTGATTGAATATGGGGCTTTGCTCTAAAATGTACATGGTATTTATTCCCAAAAAGACATGGTTTCTGTTGAAAGAAAGGAAAAATAAAGCACAGACTTTGCCGGCACTTGCTTCAAAGGTGCCCTGCCTCCCATGGGAACAGAATTACCTCCCCAAGCGGACCAGCCCCCGTGGACACATGAAAGGGGCGAAGGAATGGAAGTTTGCAGCCTCATCAGAGTGTCCGGCATCCCTATAGAATGGAAAAAAATAACCAAAGGGAATTTGCATTTCAGTAGGAGGTGTGATTTCCTTTGACATCCCTCTCCAGCGCCAACTGCCTGGTTTCAAAGGGTGTCATGGAAATCCTTTGTTCAGAATGATAATTTGGTTGTGACAATTTGAAGGACCGCCCACATAGTCTCAATAGTGTCAGGGTGTGGCTCTCTACTTGAAGTTTATAGATAATTTCTTGAAGCATATTAGCATTATGACTACATTCGAGACACTATGCCTAGTATACAGATTTTTGAGGGACTTGACTTCAATCCCAATACACACATTCTGGTGACCCTTGAGATCACATCCCTGTACACCAATGTCCCCCAACCAGTGGCTATTGACTGTGCATATGAATATCTGACGGAGACCAATCTACAATCTTGGGTCCCGCCATCTTTCATTATTGAATTAAGGATCCTGGCACTGGGAAATAACTTATTTACATTCAAAAACCAATTCTACTTGCAAATTAAGGGTACAGAAATGGGTACAATCCTTGCCCACAGTTTGGCCATTCTTTATATGGCAAGATTTGTGAAACTGTTTGTCTGCAGCCAGTTAAACTTATGGCTGGGAAACAATAAGCAATGGTGATGCTATATTGACAACATCATTTGCATTTGGGAAGGATCTGAAGAATCACTGAAAGCCTTTTTTACCTGGCTTAATACGTGTAATAGTGATATTCAGTTCACTATGGAATTTAGTAACTCGAACATACACTTCCTGGACCTTGAAATCAGCCACTGTGAAGGCAAGCTATCTTGTAATTTGTACCGTAAAGCATGGGATCGCAACACATTGTAGTACTTTACCAGCAACCATCCCAGACATATTAAGGGCAACCTGCCATATGGACAGTTTCTCCGGGTGCAGAGGAACTGTACCCTTTTGGAGGACTTTTACCAAAATGCGGCACTCCTCAGCAAAAGACTGCAACTGAGAGGATATCCAAAAAAGTTGTTCCCCCAGTCAAAGAAGCAGATGAGGTTCACAGGCTGTGATTCTCTTCTGATTCCTAAAACATTACCATCTCAGAATCAGGATGACCCGATCACTTGCGTGGTGACACACGGCCAACGTGCATTTGATATTAACAAAATCATTCACAAGTATTGGCCCATAGTGAAAATCAAAGTATCAAAAAGAACCACGCTTTGCATTTAAAAGACCCCATAACCTGAAAGGACACTTGGTCCACTCATCCTTCACTAGAAAAACCATGCAGACGAGTCTTTGGAACCTTCGAACCACAAAGGGACACTACCCATGTGGTTTGTTGTCTGTCTGCAAGTTTACCTGCAAAATTCAGCAGTTCAAAATAGGCCAGATGATGTGGACATTGCGTGACTTATCCAACTGTAAGACCAATCAGGTTGTATACTGTGTGGAATGCCTGTGCGTGCTACGGTATGTGGGGCAAATGATGCAGAGTGTAGAGATTTGGATATCTGAACATCGATCACGGGTCCGATGTAAAAACGTATCTTCCCCTCTTGTGCAGCACTATGTTGAGCTCCGCCATACCCCTGATTACCTCGAATGGTGGGCACTAGAATGGGTCCGTAGTGGCCCTATTGTATTAGGTCGATTGTTAGACTTGGAATGCAGGTGGATCCATAGGCTGGACTCATGTGACCAGGACTTGAATGAACAATTCTTACCTCGCTAGCCTTCTTGACTTGATATGCAGTCTAGTGGTGTCTACCCTACTCACAACTGACAGAACACTCATCTGGCCATGATTTATGCCCAGGATTTTTCCTCTTTTTTCCTCCATCTCTCCCCCGCCCCATTCCCTCTTCCATGCAATGGTTGTGACCAACAAGCCACCATACACATAACTGGTCCAACACAGAGGGTGGACCTGCAACTCAGCCCAGGTGTTTCTATGAATATACATGGACAAATTGGTTCCTCACGTCCTGTCTATTCGAGGGTACACATCCAGCTCGGGACAGCAGGATGGTGGGTGATTGGTTTCACTTTTGTGCGGTACAGGATCTCTCTCCTTACCAGTATGTACTTTCTTCCCTTTTTTTGTTTCTGCATCGCGGATTGGGGATTTTCCAGTCTTGCACTCGACCGGCCAATTAAGCGGTGACTCAGGCAGGCAGCGCCAGCACAGTCAGATGTCACACATCTGGGTGGGGTGCTTTCCGATTGGCTGTGACTTGCACACACACCCACGGCGCACCCCTAGCCTTTCTGTTGACTGTGAATGCCAGCCAGTTTCTGCGCAGCAACTACGATTACCTTGGGGACCTACTCTAAGGGTAAGATGGCGTGGGCTCTGTATCCAGCACCATGCACTCGTTGGTTTTGGGCTGACAAACTCTGAATTCATTTCTCTGTGCAGGGTGACGTGATGTCTCGTACTCTGCCTTTGTGATTCAACTCACTGTACCAGTTGCAGGTGCGAGGGAGATACATATACCCAGGTACGTTTACCATTCCAAAATATGCTTGTGATTTATTTAGACCAGCACACCAGGTATTTTTTGCGGTACAGTCCAGCCTAGTACAGGACTATTCTTCCTTTTCCTTTGTTTCCTCTCTCCTTAGATGAGGAGTCCCCAGACACTTGCTCCCATAAGGAACACTACCCGCCATACGCCATCGGCCTTCATTGATACCACAGACTATTATGCGCACCACTATGCACACGTTCTTAGAAATTCCTCTCCATGATTTTTGCTCACCGGGAGGACGTTTGCAACAAGTCTAGTGACCCTGGGACCCACATGTGTGACAGGAGAATGGGTTGTTAGGCTCCCATGGTAAGTTCTCTTCTCCCCATGATGAGCATTGTCTTTGCCTATTAGCCTTTTATGCAACAATTCACTTTTTTCTCTGAAATGCCTTTAAGGTTATGCACAGTTCTTAAGGTCTTCTTTCTTTTGCCTTACAGGGGTCGCTACTCCAGCCCTGAAGAAGGCGGTCATTTTGCATTTTTCATTGTTTTGCAGCCGAAACTGTATAGTGCCAAGGGGGCATTTACCTGCTCTGTCTGTCCCAGTGGACGGTTCAAGACAGAATCTAACAACTAACTGTTTTGGCCACCTGCGGCGTCGGCTTAAAACTCCAGGTGCCCTCAGTCTATGAGTCAGACATAAACTTTATTTTGCTTGAAGAGTTTCCAGATATTCTCCTTTTTGACTCTCATGTGAGCTCCTGGCGTAACATACAGGGGCTTCAAATTTTAGGTGCCTTCAATCCTCGAGTTAGGCATCAACTTAATTTTCTTGAAAAATGTCTAGATACTTGTTTTTTTCTGACTCTTATGCTAGCTCCTGATTTTCTCTGATCGATGGACTGGAGACTAAATGAACCAACTGATATTGTATCTATTGGCACACAATGTTAATAGGTGCTATTATCTTTCTTAAATCATGTTGATGAATCATTGTAACTGAGTGTTATAGTACTTTTGTCTACAAAATGGAAATGATTTTTTCTCTGATGATATTGCTTGTTGTCTTTTCCTTTTTTCCTTTTTATATTTTAATTCATCCAATTGTTCTCAAGTGGACAAATTTATATGTTTTTTTGCTTTTGACTGAATTATTGCCTATGCTTATCTCCACTACTTCTACATGTACTATTTGAGATTGTTTTAATCACTCTTTAACTGTGTCCGGCCTTTCATATTCATTTATTGACTCAGCTATTAACGTCTGTGATGTCTTTACCCAAATTGTTATAATATGTCAAACATTGTGGTGATACTATAAATCACTTTTTGAATTGATTTGGCCTTCTGCATATTTACTTCTTGGTATCTCAGTCTTGAGATTAGATCATTTTTTGATTGGAGTAGGGTGACCATAATAGGCTCCAAATTACAAGCCTTGGTGTCCTCACCCTTTGGTAGCAGCCCCTCCCTTTTTTGTTGTAGTATGCCCACATATGGGACTAAACCAGCCCATTTGATTTTAAAAACCTTTTCATATTAAGACAATTCTCACAAAGGCCTGAATAGCAGTAATGTGATATTATGACAGTTTTCATGGGATGTTTAAACAAACAAAATGAGACCCAGGGCATCTTGCTGGCACCTGGGGTACTAGAATGGCAGGAAAAATGCATTTCCAGGTGAAACATAAATGGTACAGACATTTAACTAGATGAAAATATGCCAAACACTAGTGTGTAGCCATTTGCAGAATTGTAAATATTATATTTTTCCTAAAAATGATGAAATTGTGCCCAAAAGAGATGCTACCTCGCACAGAGTTGGCGACCAGATTCTCTGATTCCCTGTGAAATATGGAATGTGCATATCTGTTGGTGGTGATTAGTATAGAAGTGAAGATGTGCTCCATAACTTCTTTTTGGTAAAAAGTAACTGTGGTGAGATAAAGGAAGTCATCAATGTACACCCATTAAAGGATGTCACTTCCCCTGAACCAATCAGTTTGAAGGAAGAGGCGACACCCATAGCCCGGCCTATCCCATTCGAGGGGTAAGTCTGGAGTATTACTGCGCTGATTGTAAAATTCTCTGATGTCACGTTGCCTATATAAGGGGGAGACAGGTCAACACTAGGGACAAGCAACTGAAAACCCGACCCCAAGATCCAGGAAAGCAGAGATACATCCCACTATTCATCTCCACTAAACTGTCTGGGGCCTGTCAACCCCCACCCAGACAGGCCAGAGACCACCAGATCCAATCCCCTAGTTCCTTTCATGATGATAGCCACTTGACCTTTCCATTCCCCAACCACTCCAGAACCCCCACCACAGTCCTAATCCTGTTTAACAGTATATTCTCGTAAAAGCAACACACATCCATCTATATCACTAGGATCTAAGGAGGAGAAATTGTAGATCAAACCTTTGGGGTGGGCACCTGGGTATGGAAATTGTGGTATCAAAGAGAATCCAAAGTGTAGAGGTTGGAATGCCAATATATTAGCTTATCTGACCTAAGTACCCCTATTCATGAGAGATTTTATGTATGCCACTATTTCTGCCTTATCAGTTCCTGTTGTTCAGTTTAGTTAGATAGATATGTTGCTCCCTCGCCCCAACCTTCAAACCGCAGAGATGAGCCCAGCTGACCGATGTGTGCCAAGAGCGACTGCAGGATGGTGGCCAATTAGCATCTTGTATCCCATATCGTATCAACTGTTCTAGATGCCACTCTCCAGTCCGATGCAAGAATGTGTACCCTATGCATGTTGTCATCAGTGATCTTGTGTGTCCTTTTAATGTGCTGCCTTTGTAATGTTTTGGCAGAGTGCTCTGGGGCAGCAGAGTTCTTTGCTGGCAATTTTTATGATTATGTAAACTTTGTTATCTTTGCAACTCATCTCCTGGTCTCATTCCCCTGACCGGGAGTCTATCTTATTTTTACATATTATTGGGACATGTGCTTTGTGGGTGCCTTCATTTGGTGACCCAAATAGACATGATA
Organism: Ambystoma mexicanum; assembly: GCF_040938575.1. Taxonomy (NCBI): domain Eukaryota; kingdom Metazoa; phylum Chordata; class Amphibia; order Caudata; family Ambystomatidae; genus Ambystoma; species Ambystoma mexicanum. Next base: position 512,459,543 of record NC_090937.1, read on the forward strand.
TTCTTGAGTGCTTCAGGGCTTCTCCGGCAAGGCTGCCCCCACCTAGGGCTGACCAGTCCCCAAAAAACACATACAGAGAAGGAGAAGGTTCTTGTGGGTTCCGGATTTGCAAATACACAGCTGGTCCCCTGAGCAGGGTATGGCCCCAAGGAGAGGTCCAGAAGTTGTGGTAAGACCGTGAACAGAGGGTTGTGGAAGAACACAGGCACATGAGTATGAATTGCAAAGAACAAAAAAGCTGGGGTTATTGTGGGTAACATAGAGCAATGTGATTGTGGGGAACATGCAGTGTATGAATGGATGAATGAATTGGATTACTCGTTGAAGTAAAGTGCTTCCAATTATTTATCGCCATTAGTATTTTTTAGTAGAGACATGTGAAGGATACATAAAAGAGGAAGTACGGTAGCCTGACCTAGAGAGAGGTTGGAGGGTGGCTCCAGAGGGCACTGTTCCGGCCAGTGACGGAAATGAATACAGAGACAAAAAAGTAGGAACCCCATATAATTAGAGGTCTCGGGTACAAGTAGAAGTTGTTGCTTTAGCTTATTATCTTAGATTTTTTTATTTTCAGTGTTGTTTCATATATATGTATAGAGGAAAGCCCAGGAGGGGCGCCCGTGATATGAATGACAAGGGAGTGAGTGGGAACGGACGGGTGGCTCTGAAATAAGAGTGGGGGAGCTTGTTATGTTATATGTGGTTCATTTGATCTACTTTGCCCTGGGGATTTGAAAACTATTTTATGTTGATATATCCATATGTATATGTAATTATGCACTGTAATTGTATAGTACATTAACACATACAAGATGTGAGTGATAGAAGTGGAATACCCACCTAGAAAAAGAAACTTGAGAAAGCTAAGGCGAGTGGAGGGAAGGGTACCTTTCTCCCTGCATGAGCCTTGAAGAAAGGGTACAAACCGGAGGGAACAGGGACAACAAACAATGGGGGCAGAAACACCATTGTCACATATTTGTAAGCAGCTCCCCCTGTACAGTGAGTGTATTAAACAATACCATGGGCAGTGGGTAGCAGAGACAAAAGGGGAGGGATTTTCACATGCTTGGCCAGAGGGTGGATATTTTGATTAAAGAATTCTAGAACACCTGTCCACATTCCTAACAGCTAAATACAAGGGGAAACAGTTGCAGAACAGAAGGGAAATATTTAGATTTCTGGCAGATGTTAGAACAAACTCCGACTACAGATAAGAACGAAAAAGGGTCAGAAACTCCAACTATGGAGAGAGGAGAAGGGAAAAACAAAGAAACTGGGGAAACAGAACCCAAAATAATGTATCCCTACTCACAAAACCAGCAGAAGGTTATTCACATCCTATGTATGTTCCTGGGGGAATACACCAGTCACATCAAGTACAGCACCACCCACTCCTTGTGTCCCATCGACCACCACTCACGCCCCTGCAGGAGTAGGTGCACAAAATCTAGAGGTGGCATTAGCGTCCACCCGTACAGAACTGGCACAATTACAAGCAGTACTTGATCCAATATGAGAATTAGAGGGGGACCCTCCACTGCAAGGGGGAACCCCACCAATACAGGAAGACAAATGAAAATCGGGAGCAATACTCTTCAAAATTGACAACACACACATATGTGCCATACAAGTAGAATGGGAGGGATAAACTGATAGTGTGAGATATGACACTGTGGCCTCAGTAAGGGACAAAAAGTCATGGAATGATGTTGACGAATTGGAAGAAGCGGCGGTAGGAGGGGTTCAACCAGTCCAGTGGGTCATGCCTACCATGGAAGATGCCTGGGAAGGGAGGTAAAGGAACAGATTGGGAAGAATGGCACTAGCTGCAAGGAAAAGGATCTGGTACGAAGCGTGGAAAGGTAAAATCAAAACTGCAAATACCCCTCATCCATAAAGGAGCCGGGGTACCCCATTATGCCCGGTGGGCTCAAATGGATAAAAACAATCTTCTCAAGCTCCTCCCCTGGCTCACAACGGGCATGGGAAAATAGATCAATGCAGTTGAGAAAAATACAGCAGGAGTGCTCCTTGCTGTAGGGGACATTAAAAGCCTTTTGGTGTCGGCAGTAGGTGATCAAGCAGACACAGTTTGGGTGAAAGCAGGTTTACCGGTAGTGATATTAAGTAATGATACTCAGGATGGAGCGTCATTTAATAATGTACAAGCTCAAGTGTGGGATGCACAGCAGAGAACCTTCCACAACACCCCTGATTTACACTCTATAATGCAATGCACAATGGGTAGGGAGAAGATTCTGCACAGTTTATTCTTCGCGTGCAGGAGATGTGTCGTGCGGAGACGGGCACTGCGCTGGACCAATCCACCTCCCTATTTTACTTTACTATAAAAAGGGAACTACCCAAAGAAGTACAGAAGGTCCTATATATGATACCAGGAATAGAAGCGAAGGGGTGGCCAGAAATTCGAAGCATCATAGTGCACCATTGTAGGAGGAACAAAGAAAAGGAAAAACAAATTGTTCAAAGGAGGTTAGCTGAAGAAGCAAAACTTGTGCAGACAAAGTTGGTAAAGGTTGCGACAGTAACACCCGCACCGCCCACAGATTATTTGGGAGAAGAGGGGTGTGTCTCCATAGCCACACATGCAAGAACAGCCGCAGTATGGTTGGATAACAGACAATGGCAGTGGGAATGTGACCAGCCATGTATGGGACCCCAATGGCAAGGAAGGCCTGCAAGAGGATGAGGTGGGTCCAGGGGACTGCTTGAGAGGAGGATACAAGGTACAAGGGGGATATGGAGGCCCAGGCCTCAGAGGAGGAAACTAAGGGCAGTGCTGGACATGCAGGATATGCAGTCACTTTTCATGCGAATGCCGCAACAGGCAGGGTGGAAACTATTAATACCACCAACCTTACTACGCACCATCTCTATATGCCCCTCCCCAATGCATCCATCCGCATCCAGGGAACCCATAAGGGCTGCCCGAGGGGTTATATGAGGGGCCCCAACAGCACCCACAATGATCACAAACACTGCCACTTGGTTATAATGCATTACATCACCCCACCCACATGATGCCGGTGCAACACAATCACCCCACTCAGCACGTCCAATGAAACCAAAATCCCTTCGCCACCACTGCAAACGGTGCCCCTGCACCTTATCAGGGAACATGTGTACTTAATGAAAACATATTTTCCTGCCCAGGGACAGACACAATTCCCGACTAGGACAGCGCACAGAGAGCACTTGTGTGTCCAGTCCTGTCAACTACCTTGCATCCAGAAGAAGTACCAGTGGTAGGGGCAGAGATAGTGAAAAAAACAGTTCATCTTCATGGTGGACTCTGGGGCGGAAATATCATGTATAAACAAAGGTGTTTTTCCTTTATCTGGCAACAATCTCGAAACACAAGGATTCTCTGGGGCTGTAGTAACGGTTCCTTTTACAGAAGATTTGGATGTCAAATTAGGAGGTGCAGGCACCCCTACTTTATTAAGAACGTTCCCCTGTCAATTTTGCTAGGTCGTGACTCAGTGAGCAAGCTGAATATTATAATATCATTCACTGAAATTGGGATTGTTTTTTTCTACCCCTGGCATGTGCTCCTTCAGAGCCATGCTATTGATAAACCCAATGCAAACTAGTTGAGAGTGAGAGGAATTCCAGTAGACCCTGATATGTTTATCTATGGGAACAGATTATTGGCTAGAGCAGAACCTGAGCTCATGAGAAAAGAATGGAGATTGTCTTCTGATTTTGTATTCCGCCCCATAGCTGCCCCCGAAATGGCTGCTGGCACAATTTCATCCCTAGATCTTGTAGGGGTGCAAGTGTCTGCGATATAGCCTAGAGTAAAGCTGTGCCCTCTGTCCGGAGAGGCAGAGGAAGGAATTCAGTAAACACTGTGTGCCCTCTTAGAACAAGGGATAATCTTCCCCTCCATCCCCCCATTTAATACGGCCCAATATCCAATCAAGAAAGTGACAGGGGGGGAGTAGCGTATATAATACAAGATCTCAGCCCCCACAATGACATCATCCTAGAGGAGTTCTGCTTCAATTTTGTGCAGCATCCCAAAACAGGCTACACACTTTACTGTAGTGGATTTAAAAAATGCACTCTTCTCTGTGCCCCTTGATCCCATCTCCCAGTACCTCACAGCATTCATACTAGGGGGGAGGAGGTACGAACACTGTCGCCTGTCCCAAGGATATTTTGAAAGCCCCAGTATATTCAACAGAATCCTACACAAAGACCTGGGCAGTATTCAGGTTCCCAGCACCATAATTCAGTGCATAGATGATCTCCTAGTTTGCAGTGACAGTGAAGAAAGTTGTAGGATAGACTCCATCACCCTCCATCACCCTCCTCCAACTACTAGCACACAAAGGGTACAAGGTCGAAAAGAAGAAACTACAATGCTGCCTGACCGAGGTCCTGTACTTGGGCCAGGTGATCTTAAAAGATGGTATAATAATTATACCTGATAGGGTGGCAACAGTGCGTGCCTCGGCCAGACCACACACAGTTAAGGACATGCAGAAATCCCTTGGAATATGTAACTACTGCTAGGCCTGGATAATAGATTATGCCGCATATAACAGGCCCTGGTTGGCAGGCCTTTAGGAAGCACAGAAAGAGAAAACATACATAATATGGACAACTGAAATGCAGACAGCATATGACAACTTAAAATAACTGATTTCCACGTCCCCAGTTCTAGCAACACCTGATTATGAATGCAAATGTTACATCTTTACGCACTCTAATGCACCTTGATGACAGCAGGCCTGACACAGAAAAACAGCTTGCGAACAGGCTCTCGCAGCTGCTACCTTTGCCAATGAAAAGAGTTTCACAATGCTGATGGGGTGCTCTGTCACCCTTTACTTAGAACACTCCCTGTTTGCCATACTTGACAAATCTAAATCCACTCTCACAACACAGAGAGCATCAGCATATGAAATTATATTGTCAAGCCCCAATATCCAGTTTGTCAGATGCAAGACCGTAAACCCTGCCACATTCCTTACTGAGCCCTGCACTGTTCAAGATATGCAGGAGCATGATTGTGCTATATATGAGGTTGAAGGGGACAACATTCCCAAAGCACGTGAAAATGCACTAGATGAAGGAGAAGTGTTCTTTGTTGATGGTTCAGCATCCATTTGTCAAGAAATGGGTGAAAAACTTGTAGGAGCAGCACTAGTAAGATTGGAGGAAGGGGAATATAAAACACTGATTAAAAAACATTTGCCCACACATTTTGCGGCCCAAGCCACAGAGCTAGTGGCATTAATTGAAGCCCCCATGCAGCAAAAGGATGTTTTGTAACAATATACTCTGACTCGGCATACCTAACCACCACAATACATGCCGGTCTGTCCATATGGAGGAGGAGGGGATTTATAAGAGCAGACAGGTCCCCATTACAACATGCAGATTTATTAAATAAATTGATTGAAGCATTAGCGTAACCCTCAGTAGTAGAAATCGTGAAGTGCCAAGCACACACCCATAATCTGGACAAGATCTCTTTGGGAAAAGAAGCCACAGACACAGCAGCAAAAGAGGAAGCATGCCTCCCCATTCCCATGAGTGCAGAATACATAATAAATAAAACAGAATAGCAAAAACCTGATGGTTATAATGCACTATCCATTGCACAAATAATTGAGTTACAAAAGAGAGCCCCACAAACTGAGCAGGATATATGGACCAAGAGGGGATGCACACAGTCTCCTACAGAGTTATTGTGGAGATAGGACACAACGCCTGTAGAATTGTTACAAATTGCCATCAAACAATTGCACTTTCCCGCCCATAGCACAAAACAACAAACTGCTGCAGATCTTCAGGAGGATTGGTTCATCCCAAACCTTCAGGAGCATCTCAATAAAAACGTGGCCGAATGCACCACATGTCAAGTGTTCAATTCTGGAATGACTATATGAATGCTTCGAGGCACGTTGTCCCGCCCTGTGGGCCCCTTCCGAGAGCTGCACATTGATTACATAGACATGGGAAAGAGGTGCAACGGAGCGAGATATCTAATTGTGGTTGAGTGCCCATTTTCCCGATGGACAGACACAAAGTGCGCAGCAAAATTTTGGTCAGAGAAGTTTTTCCCTGATAGGGTATATGTTATGTCATAAGATCAGACAATGGTACACATTGGGCCTCATTTCGAGTATGGAGGTAATCATGGCGCTATTTGTGCCAAGACTACCTCCCATACTGTTACCGAGTCTGCCCTGGTTCAATGGGGATTTGCCGGTCCATTCCGACCTTGGAGGGACCGGTAAGTCCCCATTGATAAAAACATTCCCCATTCCCATTTCAGTCCCCATAGGGCTCAATGGGAATGGGGAAGTAGCTAAAAACGGTACCGCAACTTGTAGTACCGTTATTAGCTCTAAAGTCCCTTAACGGGTCCCCTCCTTAACACCTGATCAGACCAGGCATTAAGGAAGGGACGCGTTAAGGGAACTCCGAATAGGGCGCAATGGGATTACCAGCACCGATGTCCTTACCAGTGCCAGTAATCCCTTTGCGCCCAACTCATAATGAGGCCCATTTTGTCAATGATCTGTTCAAAGAAGTAACATCCCTGCTAGGAATAAAACATAAAATGTGCTTGATTTATCATCCACAAGCGAATGGGGTTGTGGAAAAAGTGAATTGCCTCCTGAAGAGTAGATTGTCCAAACTATGCAATTCACTGAAGAAAAATTGGGTTTACTGACTGCCCCTGGGACATTTTCAGCTGTGCACTCAGCCAAGTAAGGACCATCACCTGTCCCCCTACCAAATAGTAACTGACCGATGCATGAAAATGCCACTGTCACCAGTGAGAAGGGTGTTGGATGCACACAGAACAGCCACTGTGTTAGGAGAAGAATTTATGGAGTATCTCACACAGCTCACATGAGCAGTGTGATGCATTGCCAAACAGATCACACCCCCATTCACCACGGACACTGTGACTGACACATCTACTGCAGCACAAGATAGCCCAGCACAGACTCTGATGCCAGATAAATTAGTGTATGTCCGCAGTTTTGTCCACAAGTGGAACTCTCCCCGATTCCATGGACTATATGAGGTGATCTATTGTACTCCCATTGCTCTAAAAGTGAAAGGGCTAAGGTACTGGATCCAACTGTCTGATGTACAAAAAGCACACAATAGTGTATCATCTGACACACTAGATACAAATAAGGCAAATGCTGCAGTCCCATAATTTAGATGACCATGATTTAGATGAAGGAGAAGTGTACGTTGTTGACAGTTCTTCCACTATTGACAAGGAGACAGGTCAGAGACATACTGGGTTGGCAGTGGTCCATCTGGTTGATGGAGAATATGAGATTGTTTGCAGCAGAGGCTGCCTGGACCTTATTCAGCACAAGCAACAGAACAGATCACCCTCATTGAAGCACTTTAGGCAGCACAGGGGTGCTGAGTAACAATATATTCAGACTCAGCGTACGTCTCAACAACTGTTCATTCAAGATTGTCGAGATGGACGAGAAGAGGGTTTCACAGCATGCTTCTTTGTTAGACAGATTGATTGCTGTGCTTGCACAACCCACGATTGCCGCAACAGCAGTAGTAAAGTAATACCCACATAAGTGGCGTGGACTACGTCTGCCTCGGGAATGAAGCAGGGTATTCCACGGCAAAGCAGGCTGCTTATTTGCCAGTACCAGACATACCTGAGCATGTGAATATACAGCTGTGGGATATTTTGACCACTCACTTGTGCTATGTTACATCACTTTACTGCATTGGTGCAAGAAAAAGCACAAAATGGCCGTGCTGACTCCTGTGCATGCCAAGATCTTTAAAATGCATTTTGTAACAACCAGAACATGGCTGCACCTCCCTGCCAACACACATTTCAGGTGGGGTGGAACAGAGAACTCACTGCAGGAGTAGGCCAGCATGCTCTGCAACATTAAACCTGGAGTGAAAGGAAAGAAGCATTACATTTCTGAAAACCCAAAATGCTGTTTTAAAATGTCACTTTTTCAACCTTCAAAGTGCTGTCTGGCACAAAATCCGTCATTTCTCATGAATCACTGTGATCAAAAAGGCCCTGCAATGCCCAGGAATATTCATTGGGTCCCCATAGGGCTCAATGGGAATGGGGATGGAGCTAATAACGGTACCGCATATTGTGCTACCGTTATTAGCTCTGGGGTCCCTTAGCGGGTCCCTTCCTTAACACCTGGTAAAACCAGGCGTTAAGGAAGGGACCCGCTAAGAGACCTCATAGTAGGGTGGTAGGGGATTACTGGCACCGGTGCCCTTAGCGGTGCCGGTAATCCCCTACCGCCTACCGTGTAATGAGGCCCATTGTGTCTCAGAGGAACTTGGCCTCATTTGAATGACAGCTCCTGTCAACAGTATCTTTGGAAAAGCAACCAGGGACTTTGTTTTCCATTTACATGGGAAACACGGCTAAAACTTTACAAGTGTATCTAAAGAATCAGCTGTAAGAGAAATACTCTAAACAGATGCCTGATACATGTATCCATGCTGCAAAAAACTCCAGCACTCAAGGAAAGGCCGAGAGCTGCACAAAGTGTGTAGTTGCTGCAGATGAAAACTGAATTTAAAGAAATAAGTTAAATGTGCTTTTTCCTGAATGAAGAGCAACATCACATATTTAAAGTACATTGTTGTGTAAAGGCATGCTCATTTAGAAATGTAAAAATATTTCTTGCTGGTAAAAGTACTCCTATTAACTGTTTTGATTCCTAGGTTTCAGACAAGATTTAAAATGAGAAACTAAAAGCTAAACCCAGGATAAATTGGTAAACTATTTATAAGAAAAAAACCTGCTCTGCCAGTGCTAGCCCTGAGAAAGGGTGACACCTCATAAACTGCTGGAACAGGAAAGGCTAATTGATAGCTTGGAGGCTTTGAATACCCAGGACAATGCGGCTTTCCAAGATGTATCAGCCATTTGTCTTTGTCCCAGGAGGAGACAATAGCAGGGTTAGACTCTCACCTGGCCAATGTGAAGGGCAGGAAACTTCAATAAAAAAGGCCCCTCATCCTGCTTCAAATTAATTGACATTTGCTTGCAATTGGGGAAAAGAAGAAAAAAAATGCTAATTGACAATAGACTTCCTTTTGGTTTAAAACGCCTATTTGTAATTGAACTTTAAGGACATTTAACTTTGCAGCAACAATGAGGAAAAATATGAAAAGTTGTAGTTTTATATCTAATGTTATGCCCTTACTTTGAAGACGTGGTAGGACTCATTATTGCATAAGGAACAGCAGTTGTAAAGAATAACTGATTGTGGGGAAAGTATTGATATTGCGCACATGAAATTTGTACACACATTCCAGAGGTAAATTCGCATCTGTGTACAAAGTTGTGAAATTTTAGTTCAAATCTTTCTTGGTTAAAATTGCCAAAATGTAGCAGAAAGGCTAAACCAGGTGCCACAGACTGGGGGTTTGGATTGAAATGTGACCCAAAAAATATGTAGCCTCTGCATCTGATTTTCTCAGAGGTTATAAGTGTATAAATATGTATTTGTGGGGAAATTAGATTAAGCTTCCAGTGGCTAGGGGAGGTTTTTAGTCATTGTAAAAATCATCCCATAAACATGACATCCTTTTCTGTGATCCAATCAGCAAATTGCAAGGCGGAAACTATGCTCTTGTCCAATCCTAGCATTATGGATGTGGGTAGTAAGCCCCTGTCATTTACTTTGGTGATGCCATTTGGCATGATAAATAAGGGCACCTGACAACACACAAAGACACACTGATTCTTGACTTTCCTCCTCATTTCCTGCATAGCACCCTGTTCCTGATTTCTTCATCCTACTTGATCCTGATTCCAGATTTCACTGCAAAGCCAAGGCCTATGAATTGCTGAACTCTTTTTCAGCTAAGCCTCAAACTCTAAAAATTCCAAAAACCCAAGGCAAGCCTTCTGATCCAGCTGGCTTGCTACTACTAAATGCATGCCTGCTCCAAACTCACCATCCCACTGATCTCCAGTCTCCAGTAACCAGAAGGGCCAGTCCAGTAAAGTTCCGTGCAGTCCAGTGACCAGAACAGTTCAGATGATCCTGTCTCACCCGATTTCCCAGCTGTCCTTGGTTAAGACCCAATCCATGTGATGACCAGAACCCTTGACGGTCCAAAATCCTGAATTAAAGTGGACTGTAAGTATTAATAGGAATCCTAGCAAATCATAGCATACCTTACCTTGCCTTGTCTCATCCCAATCTCTAAACCATCCTATCCCTACCCTCATCACTTGTAACATTGTCAAAATCCTTATTGCAATCCTATTCTTGATTTATCTTGTCAAGCGCCATTTCTTTAGTCATTTTCATCTTGTGTAAATCTTAAGTTATCTGTCCTATTTCGAGTGATCCGACTGGTTCTGCCAGGGTGAGCACTGAGGATTTGGTGTTAAGTCATAAATCAACTCCAGAGTTTACACTGTCCCTCTTTGGTATTCTAGCCGGAATGCTCTAGTCATAGAGTAAAACTATGGTAAATATTTTCTTGTCCAAACTGAGTTTCTTTTCTGTTTTCACCACCCGATTTTTCTAAAAATGCCTCTCATTTAACCTTGCATATCTCCTTCAGTTTAATAACTAGAGATTTCATTTCAGTGTATTTCACCAATTTTTCTTAAAACCGGGAATCCACAATTTTGCAAAGTTTTACACGTGTGATTTTTGTTTTAATTTATTTTCAACCTTCCATTCAGATTCAAAGTGTTTACTTTTGCTCATATTATAGCTCATACTATAGCTCATGATTGTTAGCATCTTTTCAATGTTGCTCCCATAGAGATGTGTACTGGTTTAAGGATTTTTGCACACATTCATTGTTTTACACAGCCATTTCCGAAACGTCATTTTAAAGTGTAAGATTTCAAATCCGTTTTTCTCTCTTGTTTGGGATGGGGGGAGGTTAGATTCAAATTCTGTCTATTATTTCTGATTCCTGATTACTTGCTGCTTCCTTATATCTATTCAGAATTGTTTATTTGTGGGTTGAGGAATATTGTAGGGGGAAATCTTAACTTAAATGCTATCTTTCCAAACAAGCTAAAAGTGTTCTTTTGGCTGGTGTTTTATATTTTGTGTCGCTAAAGGGTTAATCTAAGTGCATTGTTCACATTCTTATCTGTTATTGTCACCACATTGGTGATTGCTGCTCCCTATTAAAAGTGTCTGTTTGATTTGAATTTGAAATAAATAAATAAATATTACCTTTACCAACCAGCCTGATTCCTGGCACATTGTGACCTGGGGTATTTGAGAAGGGGTGTGATATGAGTGGTATATCACTCAGAATATTGAACCTATAGACATAATAAAATAAGTATTTCAGCTGTGCGCTGCATACTAGGCTGAGACTGGGGTGTATCGCCTGATTGAAATAGTTAACACAGCTACAGTTGCAGGTGCCATTCACGGCCCTCTCTGTTACAGAAATTATTGAAATACAAAGCCAGGCCCCACAAAGTAAAATGTTACTGTGGCAAAAGAGACGGTGTGCACAATCCCCAACTGACTTGGTGTGGCGAGAGATGATTACAGGGAAGGTTGTGATGCCTCACACGTTGACTCTGGTGGCATTCGACCAGCTCTACTACCCCACCCACATATCAAAACAACATATTGCAGCAGATATTCAGGATTTGTATGTGCTCAATATTCAGGAATTGTTATCCTTGTTTACATCTAACTGTGTAGTGGGCCAGACTTATAGAACAGGACTAACCTTGAAGACATTTAGGGGCCGATTCATGGAACAAACGTGCGCCGAAAATCTACGCGCAAGCAGGCGCAAGCAGGCGCAAGCAGGCGCAAGCGGAAAAAAAGAGGCGCACGCGCACTTCATGGAAGTCCCTGCGCGTGTCTTCCTCGGGATGTGCGCCAAACCCGTGCATGGCGCACACATCACTGCAACATCGCGAAAGGCGTGCGCGACGCGCACAGTGAAAGCGCACAACCGCAGCGCACACACCAGAAAGTGGGCGGGACATGGGCGTAACGCGCGGAATGGGGAACAACATGCGAAAATAAGGGCGTAACTGGGGATGTACTGCAGGGAAGCAGACGGAACGCCCACACGCACTCGAACCACACGTATTCATGGAATCGAATAGGGCAAAGCCACGCACAGCCAAAGACACGCACAAGCTGAAACATGGCCGCCACACGAAGGCAGGCGGTAGAGTCCCAGCGCATCCAAAAAGTGGCGCGCGGGAAGTTAAATACGCGATTGAGCGGGTACGTGGATTTCAGGGGTGCACGAGAAATTCTACACGCGATTGGCCTGGGTACGTGGATTTCAGGGGTGCACGAGAAATGCTACACGCGATTGGCCTGGGTACGTGTATTACAGGGGTGCGCGAGAAAATCTACACGCGATTGGCCTGGGTACGTGGATTTCAGGGGTGCGCAAGAAAATCTACACGCGATTGGGCTGGGTACGTGTATTACAGGGGTGCACGAGAAATGCTACACGCGATTGGCCTGGGTACGTGTATTACAGGGGTGCGCGAGAAAATCTACACGCGATTGGCCTGGGTACGTGGATTTCAGGGGTGCGCGAGAAATGCTACACGCGATTGGCCTGGGTACGTGGATTTCAGGGGTGCACGAGAAATGCTACACGCGATTGGGCCTGTGCGAGTGGGGCAGTGTATTACGTGGGTGTGCGGGAAGTTGAAGAGGTGAATTGCCAGTGTGGGTCCTCCGAGGTCTCCCCTCTACCCCCTCCACGACCTCTGCAGGCAGCCCACACCACAGGGGACTACCCTGCACCCCTGGTCATGTCCCGCAGGCAGCCCATCCACAATGGGCATGCCCCCCAGCCAAGCCACATGTCCCCTTGCACCCCCACCCCCCAGCACCGTGGGGCACCTGCCACCAGGCCCCCAACCATGTCCCACTCATGTCCCCTTGCACCCCCACCCCCCAGCAGGCCCCCACTCATGTCCCCTTGCACCCCCACCCCTCAGCACTGTGGGGCACCTGCCAGCAGGCCCCCAACCATGTCCCACTCATGTCCCCTTGCACCCCCACCCCCAGCACTGTGGGGCACCTGCCACCAGGCCCCCAACCATGTCCCACTCATGTCCCCTTGCACCCCCACCCCCCAGCACTGTGGGGCACCTGCCACCAGGCCCCCAACCATGTCCCCTTGCACCCCCACCCCCCAGCAGGCCCCCACTCATGTCCCCTTGCACCCCCACCCCCCAGCACTGTGGGGCACCTGCCACCAGGCCCCCAACCATGTCCCACTCATGTCCCCTTGCACCCCCACCCCCCAGCAGGCCCCCACTCATGTCCCCTTGCACCCCCACCCCCCAGCACTGTGGGGCACCTGCCACCAGGCCCCCAACCATGTCCCACTCATGTCCCCTTGCACTCCCACCCCCCAGCACTGTGGGGCACCTGCCAGCAGGCCCCCAACCATGTCCCACTCATGTCCCCTTGCACCCCCACCCCCCAGCAGGCCCCCACTCATGTCCCCCTGCCCCCAGGTCCTGACGAAACGCAATCATGGCAGTAATGGGCAGCATACCCAGCACAAACACCCAGGCAAGGATTGCATCCACCCACATAGTAGATACAATTACATGATACAACCCCAATGGCAAGTATGTAAATGAACACATGTCCCTCACACACACATACACAATGGGTGCAAGTGAATGTCAAAACCCATATCATGACATGCATGAAACCAATGAGAAAATACCACAAATGTAAGTAATAAATATAGGTATTAAAGATGAAAATGAAGTAAAGAAATAAAACACACAACAATGGGGATGACAAAACAAATGGTCCATGTCCGAGAACAAATAGAAAAAATCAAAAAACAAAGGAATCCAAAAAATAATGTAGTCCAAAGCAAAATAATGGGGGGAAAAATAAGGAAAAACCATTGCCTCATGGTGAACACAAATATAAATCCAACAAATGTTTTCCAAACATCAAACTATGTACAAGAATATCCCAGGGTCCATGAGCCCAACACCATAAATTAAACCTACTACTACTAACTAATAATAAAAATATATACAGAAAAGTGGCCATTGTCCGAGCGGTCCAAAAAAAACTTAAAAAATAAAGGAAACCTAACACTAACTAACTAAAGAACTATATACAATGGCAGCGGGCAAGTCCTGCGGCTCACTCTGTGATGTTGCCGGCCAGGGCATCCTCGAACTCCATGTCGATGTCCCGGAGGCGGGACTCTGTCCTGGCCCCGAGGTCTCACAGGGACAACCCCGTGTCCACCACAAACTCCCTGCGAGCTTCCTCGAGGCACTCAGCCCGCCTCAACGCCCGACGCATGGCGAACTCCGCCCTGACCATGGTGAGCCGCTCCTCTTCCGCCCGCTGCCGCTCCGCACCTATCCTCTGGACCAACTGTTCCCACATGGAAGACACTGCCATCCCAGGGTTCCCCTGCCCTCCGGCCGATGCCTGCCCCTCTGATCTTGATGGCCCCGAGCCATGATGCCTCCCACGTCGAGCCTGCTGCTGCCTCCGACGCCACTGCCTCTGCCAGCACGACGGCATCCAGGCTGATGGAATCCACCGATGCCGTCGTGCACGTGCCCTGCCAGATGATGCCGGCACATCCTCCATCTGCAGGGGGACAGTTGCTGGTGTGTCCACCCCTGCTGGACCTTCGACTCCCGACTGTGGCAGGGATGGGGTCCCCACCGAGCTGGCTGCGTTGGTCGGGGCAGGTCCACAGGGGGCCCTGGTGGCATCTGGGCCGGAAGACGGCATGGAGCACGACTGGCGCATAGCCTCCACAGAGGAGGAGAGGGTCGCCAGAAGGCCACACACATGTAGGAAACCCCCGAGCATGGCGGCTCCCAAATGGTTCACGTACGCATGGTGCTCTTCGTGATGATGTGCATGCTCCTCCCGGGAAGCATGCACCTCATCACGAATGCCAGCCGTGCGCAACGCGACACCAATCAGGACCCTCTCCACACGGCCAGGGGTCCCCTCGTCCGCAGGTAGAGGAGTGTCAGATGACATGGACATCTCCCCTACCTGCGGACGGGCCTGGGATGGGGCATCCCTGCTGGTGCATGGTGGTGCAGTCACAGTGTCAGGGACAGTGACATGCACAGGCACCTCCACGGCGACCTGTGCTGCCTCCTGCCCCTGGCCCTGGACTGCACCACTTGCACCAGCGGGGATGCCCCCACCATGCCCCATGTGTGGCTCAGTAGCGGCCTCCTCCCCCTCTGTGGAAACCACCAACCTGGATGTCTCCACGCCGTCTTCCGCCGGTGCAAGCCCCTGTGGGGGCTCACCCACCCCTTCCGCTGCAGCCGTGGTGGCATCCCCGCCGCTCTGCTCCACAGCGCCTTCTCCGCCCTCTTCTTCACTTGCCACTGTGTAGAGGGAGACATAGAACACAAGCATCAGGGTACTGTACAATGGTCCCCTAGACAGGAAGCAACAGCAGATGAGTGGCACTGTCATACATCACTTCCATCATGTCCCGCCACAACACATGGGTCAGTGCAGGCAAAACACATACAGTAACAGGCATGGCGCATGCCATGGACATTGGCATACATGACCAAGGGACTCATGATTCATACAATGTTGGTTTCAAACTCACATGCATCATGGGTCTTGCCATCACATGCACACACCTCACCGTAGTTCCATCCATCTGGCCTCGTACACCACAGACGCAGTGGATACAAGGATGACTAGGCTGCATCAGTGAATCTGAACATTGTCACAGACATGTGTCATGCATCCATGGCAGTTACAAGTCACAGACACGCAGTTCAGACACACACACATGGGCACCATACGTGTACATGGGACCAGCACCCATCCCTCACCCCCACCCATGTCCAGGAACAGAGACTGCCATGCTTCCATGTGTCCATTCCGCACAGAGCCCCCCATGTTGCAATAGAACACATGCACCAACCATGTGGTTCACACATCACTGTACTCACATGCCTGACCATGATGTCCCTGCACACACACATACGTACATGGCCTATGTCACACATACAGGCAGGTATCAGACAACCAGCACACTGCAACATGCCCTGTCTCACACAGTAATGCTTGGCCACTTACCGGCCAACTCCAGATGGATCTGCCTCCGAAGGATCTGGGCGTGGAGCGCTGGGTCTACGCGTTCCAGGACCCTCATCTCGATGTCACTCAGGCGTGCCCGGCCCCCCTCCGCGAGGCGCCGGGCCTTATTGAGGGTCCTGGACCTCAAGTCCTCCCAGCGCTTCTTGATGTGCTTGATGTCGCGGGTTGCCACCCCCTCCGCGTTGATGGCAACCACTACATCGTCCCAGATCCTCTCCCGTCCTTCCTTGTTGGCGCGTGGTCTTCCGAAGAGGGCATCATAATGCCCCAGGACATGCTCCACCAGGACACCAACTTCCTTCTCACTGAAGCTGGTGGCCCTCTGCCTCTCTGGCTGGGGGTCGCCACTGGTCTCAGATGGTGCTTGCCCCGACATGGCGACCCCCGAGGCAGGCGTGGGTGGGCAACTGGGTCCTGGGGCTGGGCTGTGGAGCGATGGTATCCCAGTCGGGAGTCTACTGTTCCAGCAGGGGTCGACACAGCAACTGGACCCCTGCAGATGGCTGATGTGCAGGCACCAAATGGCAGGGCACGGTGGCAGCAGGCAGGCAGGCAGGCAGGCAGCAGCAGATAGCACGTGGGAGGCTGCTCGGGGCACTGGGGGGCAGTGATTCGGCCTACTGGGCAGGAGCGTGGTCTTCCGTGTGTATTCTTGGCCAGCTTGATATGGAGTGATTTGGCACGTGAAAAATCTGCACGTCAGCGTGTAATTCGAGGAAAGGCCCGTAGCGCGTAAGCGCGTCTGCACGCATACGCATTTTCATTGGACCAAAGGCCCTCAGCGCGTGAGCGCGTCTGTGACGTGTCGTGCGAGGGTGTATCCCTCATTGCACGTGATGACAGAACACACGTGGATTACAATCAATCGCGTGTGAAAGTTCACGCCACCCCGGAACACACGTACCCAGGCTAATCGCGTGTGGAAAACTGCACGTCCGCGTGTAATGCGCGTAATCGCGCGTGAAAAACTGCACGTCCGCATGTGACGTGACGCGCGCGTGCGTTTCCCTCAGCACGGGTTAAAGGTGAGCGGGCCCAGCAGTTCGCTGTACGTGCCTTCCGTGGAGACCGACGTGTGTTGCTGCTTCCAGTTGTTTCGCGCGCCATCTACTTCACAGCTCTCAAGGACGTATCTCTTCTTTTGGCGTGGGTATTGGCTACGCGTGTTTTTCTGCATCGCGCTAGTCAGACGGTGAGTCGCAAACGCTCCTTTTCCCACTGCGGGTGCCCCTGTGTATTGCACCCATTTTCGATGTCATCGTAGCCTGCGTGTCCCACGCGTACGCGTTATTCGTGTTACTGGGTGCCACCGTGTACTGCGGGAGGTCAAATCCACGCACGTAGGCTGCAGGGTTGCGTGCACGGTTTTACTGCAGTTTTGGTGTGCCTGAGCGTTGCGTGACCCGTCACCACATCACCGGGGTCACATACAGCCTTGCAGGTGCAGGGGGGCTGTTAACATCTTGCTTCCCACCCCCTTCACCCCAATTGCCCAGGACAATTGTGGTGTACACCTCCCATTGGCACCACTCCATCTGTGCCAGCACTATTACATCTGTGCCATGGTTGGGAGGCCACCAAAGGTGAGGGGCGCCTCAGCTGGGCGTACTCCTCATGGCGGGCGTGGTCGGGGACGTGGCCGTGGTGACCAGGGAGTAGGGGGACTCCAGGGTGTCCAGGGCAGCCACAGAGGGGGAAGAGGCAGGGGTGCGCCACTTGAGCACAATGTTGTGCCATGTGTCGGTGCAGCCATGCCACCACCCCCTGTGGTTCCGGGGGATGCAGCTCCTGCATCTGGCACTGGCACCCGTATGACCCAGCAGTCCGTTCCATCGACTGCCACGGGCCCAAGGGTAGCGGTAGCTGCAGGTGCAGCTGTGGACACCGCCACCCAGGCTCAGGGTCTGCCAGCGCAGGCTGCGTTGGCACTTGAAGAGCCCTTGGTAGATCTCAAACAGGCCAGGGGGGAAACCATAGGGGCACGCCGGGCTGCTCAGACCAAGACACGTGTCCCTGGGGCAGTCATGTCATCTGCTGCCCCGAACAGCCGGGTGTTGGCAAGTGCAGGGGCAGATGCACCCAACAGCACCCCGGTTGTGAGTCTGCCAACCAGGACTGTTGCGGTCAATGACCCTGCCACAGCTGATGTTGCTGCGCAGGGTCCATTAGTGGGCACCCAGCTGCCACTGACACAAGTCAGGCCTTTGGTCATCCCTCCACCTGCCACTCCCTCGGCTCAATCCACCGAACCCACTGGCCATACTGGTCAGGGCGGTATTAGCCAGCCAGGGTCTGCGCCACAGTCCAAGAGGAGGAAGGTTGCACCTGCAGCACAGGCTGGGACCCCACACACAGCCACGACCTCCTGCACGTCGAGGAAGAAGCCTTTCTGTAAGCAGGAACTGGACTTCCTCGTGGACTACGTGCGGGGACACAGCCGTGACATGCTAGTGGGTGCCAATAGTCAGACTACGGCTGCCCAACGTGACACCCACTGGAAGCATGTTGCGGAACATGTCAGTTCATTCGGCCATGAGGTGCGCACAGCGCAGGAGTGCAAAAAGCGCTGGAATGACATCAAGCGCAGCACTAAGGCTAAGCGTGCCTCAAATTACAACTTGACTCTGGTGACTGGCGGTGGGCCTGCACCAGAGGAGGAAGAACTCACTCCGCATGAGGCTCTCGTTGCGGAGTTCATACCACCAGAATTGGTCGAAGGTGTGGGAGAGATGCTGGACTTTGATGCCCAGTCCAGTGAGTGTTGAAGCGTAGTTGTTGAGGACGTGTGTGTTTCACTTGTGGGATGTGTTGTGCATGATTGCTGCTACATGTGACATGTACATGGTTCTGAGGTGTAAGTAATGCAATGCTACCGTCATGCATGTCTCCTCTGCCTGCATGCGGGACTCCATGTGGGCATGCTCCCTTGCCCCTCCTCCGCCACTCTGCACCCCAGTTCCACCTTTGCACTGGTCTGCTACATTCTTGCCAATGTGTAGTTTCTTGTTCATGTGTCCTGTGTAGATGCTAACTTCCAGCTTAGAAACTGCCAGACATATGCCGTGTGGTACAGCCTTAGTACTCGATGCAGGGTATCCCACTTGTACTGTGCATGGGTCAGATGTCCCGCAGGGACATGAGTGCCCATTCATGCTCCATGTGCATTGCACGCATGCCCCTATGTGTCCTTGACTGGATGAGCACTGTAATATGAGTCCTTGGTTACATACATTGCCTGCCATATTATCGGCCTCCCCATGTCAACTGTGGCTCAGTCCTGCGTTGCACACATGTTTAGGCAATGACAATCTGTGTGGCTCACAGGCCTCAGCCTGTTCAATGGCCAATGACTCTGTCCAACTCTTGTCGTGTCTTCTTCACACTTGGCTGGCCTCTGGATCTTCCATCATGTGTCCTGCCCACTGTCCCAGCATCATTAGCAGTGTTGTAATTTGATTCACATTAAGCTGTTGATGCCAGTCAACACTGCTTGTCAATACACAGGTGTATGGGCAGCCTTTTGATACCATGCTAGGCATCCCTGCTTTGGTACTGGGGTGGAGGGGTGCTTGGCTGCTAGACATGGTACACATTGAATACACAATGCACGTGATGTCTGAATTTGACATTGCACTGCCTTCACATTTCCTGGCACACACCATGGAGTGCTTGTACATGTAGGTAGTGAGTGGCGTACACATTTTCAGCACTGCATAGACCCACTTCCATGCAAACTGCCACCGTTCAACAGGTCTGATCACAGTGGCTATTCTAAGTAGACCCAGCATGCATGCCAGGTCATATGTTTTGTGTCACATGTCTGCCGGATGCCTTTGCTGTCGGTGTGTGTGTGTGTGTTGTGTGCTTCTGACATGTGTAGTTTCCTTTTCCTCTCTATTTTTCAGGTGATGACGCAATGGATGCAGAGGATGGTGTTGTCACGCCAGACACAGGGTTGGTAAGACCACATCAACCCGGCACTAGTGGGGGTCGTGGGGTGGTAGGCCACGAAAACCCCCAAGTGCTGCAGTCCATCCTGTCTCTGGCTGCCTATGAGTCCAGCCTTGATGACGACTCTGACGTCCATGTTGAGTTGGATGACCATCAAGTCCATGTGTCAGGGGTGAGTGATTCTGATGTGGACACTCCTCTGTCTGCGACACCTGCACTGAGGGATCAGACAGTCTTGGTTCCTCCGCCCGTGGTGGATCGGGACGCAGGGTCACCCTCCACACCAGTCACTGATGTGCCTGGGACATCACGTCGACGGGGGCATGTAGTCGTGCAGCCGCAGGCGGTGCCAACACAGCGAGGACCTCCGGTCCTTGGGTCCCGCAGGGGTCAAGCCCGGCAACGCGGTCGCCGCGCGCAACCGCTGTATACTGAGTGGGAGCAAGACATGACTGCCAATTCCGAACGGCAGGGGGCAGCAATGGAGAACATCGCTGACAGCATGGAGCGTGTGGCCCGATCTGTGCTCCCCCCTGCTAGGCAGGTGCTTCTCCAGCAGCAGGCGGCACGGTCCACGGCCCGCTCGCTCAGGCTGGGCATGGCGGCCTCAGACAGGGCACGCCAGGCTGAAATGTCGTCTCTGCGTCAAGCAATTGCTGCTCACGCAGAGGCGCACATGGATGCCCTGAGGGAGGAGTATGCCTCCCTCAGATCCACTCTGGGTGTCCTTATGATGTCCCAGAGGCAGCAGGCAGAGGAGAGGTTTGCACAGCTTGAGCGCACCATCTCGGCTGAGCTACAGGCTTGCCGGGAGGTGCAGCGGTTGTCCAGCCAGGCCTTGCAGGAGGAACTCCGTGTTACACGTGCTACCTTGCAAGAGGAAGCACGTGTATCACGTGAGGTTCTGCATGCAGACCTATGTAACATAGCCACACAGAACCAGGCTCACCTGTCCGGCAGACTTGCTGCCGATGAGGGGCAAGCTGCGGCTAGGCGTGGCCAGGCTACTGTGCCACGTCCTCCTTTCCAGGATGAGCCAGACTCGGACGACCATCTATCTCCCACATAGGTCATGCTGTGCAGGCGTTGAGCCCATGGAGGTATTTTTTTTTGGCTCGGCATCATCGCATGTGGATGTTGAGCAGCACCCTGTACCTCCCCCCTCCTGGGTGCCTCCCCTCCCCCCCGGGTCGTATGTGGCCATTTTTGATTTTTCTTTTAGTTTAGTTAGTTAAGTTTCTGTTTGATAGTTAGTTTAAATAGGTAATGTAGGTTTTCCATAGTTAGTGTAATTAGTTAATAGTTGAGTTAGTTTAAAATTTGTAGTCTATTGTGCTTTCATGTGACAGTGCGGTGCCTTGTGGTTTTTGAAGGCATCCACTGTCTGTTCCAGCTGGGCCCTTCATGGTTGTCTTGTGTATGTGTTTGCTGCTTGGGTTCCTTGACTCACATATGCCACTCCTGCCTCCCTTATCCATGGGCTCGCAAGGATGGTTCGGTGTTACAGAATTTTATCATTTTTTTTTATCTGTGGCATGTCTGGTGCTTTGTGACTTGTGTTGACACCCCTAGTGGGGATGATTTAGGTGTAATTGTCCACTGTTCAGCTTTTGCTAGATGGGGTGTGTCATGATTAATGTGGACATTGATTGCTATGCATTGTGTATTATGTCTCATTTCTTTCCTGTACACGTGCCTGTTGCAATTCATGCTGTAGATAGTGTTCCACACTTTGGAAGTCAAAGACGGACTGATGGTGTGATTTGTGATGTGACTCTCTGACATGGTCAAGTAATGAGATGCCTGATGAGACACACACAGATCACTTCGATGCATTAATCATTTGTTCCATGCACTTTCTGCAGGGGGATGAGGCACCAGAGCACATTTGGCAGCAGACATGGCCCATTGGACGACGGAATGCCTGACCCGTTTGTTGGTGCCCACATGCACATGTGTGCACGAGCAGAGCCACAGTGATTGCAGACCCACATCCTAGAACTGCTGACATGTTCCAAGGAACTCCAGGCAAGGTGAGCCTCACAGGGGGGCCACGACACAGCAAAGCTTGCACCAGGCGAGTTGCACATGCAGGCTTAGTCACAGCACTGAGGGTGAGCTTAGACGAATATTGGTGTTGAAGCACACAATGCAGCTCAGATGTGTTTGTGGACTGATGGCTGTTGATAGTAGGGTTGTCTGGGACACATGCAGGGGCAGTGGCACATACCCTGCCGTACACCAAGGTTCATTGAGGCACTTGTATCAACCATGTAGCCTTCAGAGACATGGAAAGGGGCAGCTCACAGGGACATACAGCAAGGGACATACTTGGGTGCAGTGCATGTCTATTCCATGTACTTCATGATAAATGCACTGCCAACTTTGCTTTGGTCATGGTGGTACGCAACTTGCTCTGTAGTCATGGCTTGCCATATGGGTCTGTCTGCTTACCCAGGGAACATTGCATGTTGTGTGAATTGTGACACATTGGTGTTCCATTTGCCACGCACCCACCAGCGCCTGACTCACTGCATTGACTGTGTATGACCCGTCACAGGGGTGATGTTATATATGGGTACGAAGCATCGAGCACTGATTGTCTGTGTGTAGAGTAGTTTGTTGCTATGGGGCATGTTTTGTGTTGTGTTTTCGTGTAATTGGCACATACAGGTTGTTGACTGTGTCTCTCTTTGCAGCATTGGAGTGCTCCTGTAACCGGCCCTGAGAGTGCGCAGGCAGGAGGCCAGCACTCAAAACCAGAGCTAAGTGTCTTGTTGTTTTCCTTACAAACTGCCCTGCATAGGCTTGCTGGGGAGTGTACTGATGCATGGATGTATGTGTGGTCCTATTTGGTATGTTTTTTTCCCTAATCACCCGTGATCCTATGCAATTATGAAACCTGTACCCTCTACCCGGTGTTCCTGCTTCCCGTGCCTATCCAAGCAACGTTCCCTGACCCTCTTTCCCCACTGGGGTTGCGGATGCCTGTGTAAGCCCCGAACTTGCAGGCGCCAAAACCCTAGAGGGGGTGGTTGGTTCGTACCACTCCTGAGCCTGGACTACAGAATGTCATGACAATGATGTCCAAGTTTGTTTGGATTGTGTATGTGTTCATGCAGGTTGTACATTTTTGTGCATTCCCTAGTTTCATGTGTCATTCCTCCTCCCCTCACCTGCCACTCATTCCAGTCATCCAGTGTGTCTACACCTGTCCCGACTGCATATCCCTGAACCTCATTCCCCACCATGATCTCAGGGGCCTGTGTGAGTTTGACCTTGCAGGCACCCGGGACATGGTGTGGGTGGTTGTTTCATGAGACTCCTGCGCCTGTACAGGGGACCTGTGACAGTACACATCCATTCATTGTGCATCATCCTATGTCATGTACCACACATGTCTCACATCCTGTCGTGACATTGTTCTGCTGTGCTACCTTGGTTGTTGCATCATTGTGGTAGTACTTGGCGTTTGTGAGGTACTGCTACGTCAAGTCATCTACTGGAGGGTGTTTGGGTTCGTTTTCATGCCTTGGATTTTGTGATTTTGTAAATGAGTGTGGATTCTGAGGGTTCAGGCATCTTTTTACACACAAGGTGGGAGATGGACACGAAGGGTAAAGGTGATCCTGTGGCCAGGTGGAAATGAGGGTTGGAGGCTCCATGACCCAGGTGCAGTTGTTCAGCGGGTCATGGTCATTTGCGCGGGAGGGGGGGTTGTTGTTGATAGTTGCATTGCCCTGCAGTGTGATGGGAACTCTGACATTGTAATGTTGTTGTCCTATGTACATGTTGTGTTCTGCTGATCAATGCCTGTTCATGTGTTGTGTTTTCCTTTCAGGTGCGAGGGGATAGTTGTGGTTTGACATGCTGGGGTGTACACATGGTGGATGTTCACATGTGATGTGTAGGGAACACTGATGGTCACTTGAGTGCACATGCATATGTGGAGTGCATGTCCCTGCAGAACCACACACTTGCACTCGGATGCACTCCATGTACTCCCACCCTTGCATATCCACGTGTACACTGTTTGCCTTCTGGTGCCCACTGTGTCCCGGCAGCACATGTTCTGTGACCGATTATGGTTCCAGTACATGCCAAAAATTTGATGTTTGATGTAGTCTGTCACTTAGATGTGATGCTCAGGGTGTGCATCACACGCAATGGCTGTTCACTGTGCTGTGCGCTGAGCAGTGTGATGCAGGAGTGGGACACTGCACACATGAGCTGCAGTGTTGATTTTGCAATGCATAATGTGCATATAGACAGGCATTCATTGTGATGTTACGTCTACGACTGTTGCAATGCATTTGGAAACGACTTATTTTGGGTGGGACATTTTGTTGGTCTGTCATTTCATCTGATTCCGGGTCAGGCATCATTGTCCGATGCCACTGTACATTTAGGACATGGCAATGTGTACCTTATTGTTACTGCGTCAGTGTATGGGTATTGCTTGCCATGTCATGTTGATGTTTGGGAGGGTTTGAGTGACATGACAGTGATGGCCATGGCCTGTTTAGCAGGTGTGTGTGATGCACACCTTGCATGTCCAGGTCATCCGCTTCTCAGAGCAACTAGCTGGGGGTATGTTTCTCTCCGCAGCAGGGCCCTCCCCCTGGAACAGACTTCCTGGCTGACTTGAACTTGAGGGGAACCATCTCCAGTTCTGGAAGCACCTCAAGACCTTCCTCTTTGCTTCTGCTTACTCTCTGCCTCTCCCTTGCAGAATTCTTCACTGGAACTGCACAGGAGCTGCTACTGGGACACTCTCACCAACCTCGGACGCTGGCCCAGCCACTGTCCACTTGCACTGCCACCCTGGCAACCCCTGCACTGCAGTACTGTCTCTCTATCCCTACAGCCCTCCCTTCCCAGCACTTGTCTGCACTTATCTTTGCAGTTGCCACCAGGCGACCTATGAATTATTCTTTTGGCCTACTTCCCCTGTACTGGACTCCCCCCCACCCTTCCCCTTG
The DNA here is from genome assembly GCF_040938575.1 of Ambystoma mexicanum. Classification (NCBI taxonomy): domain Eukaryota; kingdom Metazoa; phylum Chordata; class Amphibia; order Caudata; family Ambystomatidae; genus Ambystoma; species Ambystoma mexicanum. The sequence continues at coordinate 512,484,612 of NC_090937.1, forward strand.
CACTTTTCCCTTCCCCCTACCCCTGCACTTGCACAATCTCAATGACACCTGGCCTAGTAGTACCGTTCTCTGTGATCCCTTGTTCCCCCCCCCGCCTCATTGGGCCTTGGAATACTTGTGTATGGCCCATGTCATGTCACATGTCATTTGTGTGCATTTTGGTTGCACAGGATAGCTTGTGTTTAAGTAGCTAGGGATGCAGACGATGTGGCACTTCCATGGCAACTATCTCAGGGTGGTAGGGTTGTGACAGTTGACTGTCACTTTGTCATCATCGATTGTCACCTGGTATGTGCCAGGCCTGTGTGCACTCCGCAGGGGTGGGAGTTTAGGTGAAAAATGTGGCCACAAGCTGGGTCCGGGCTTCCTCGCCACGTGCCCTGTCCCCTCCCATGGGCAGCGCCTGTGCCTGTGGTTGGGGATGTGGGGGCACCACCATGTCCACCGGGACGCCCTGCCGTGTTGCAACATTGTGCAGGACACATGCTGCCACAATGATCCTGCACACTACTGGTGGTGCATAGAGTAGTTGCCCACCAGAGCGATCAAGGGAGCGGAAACGTGACTTGAGCACTCCGAATGTGCGCTCCACTATGCCCCTGGTTGCAATATGGGCGGCGTTGTATCTTACCTGGGGTGGTGTGGTGGGGTTCCGGATTGGCGTCATCATGTGGTTGCTCAGAGGGTAGGCACTGTCCCCTGGGGAGGTGATAATAATTGAGATTATTAGGGTTGGGATATTTGTCTGTGTGTGACTTGCATGCATGTGCAAGGGCATTTGTACTGACCTAGGAGCCATGTGTCGCCATGCTGCCCAGCTTCCAGGGCCCGGCTCAGGGCGGACATTCTGTATATGAAACTGTCATGGGTGGAGCCAGGGTAGTTTGCATAGACAGAGGTGATGATTCCCTTTGCATCGCATACCACCTGTACATTGATGGAATGCCAGTGCTTGCGGTTTCGGTAGATGTGCTCAGTGGCCCTAGGTGGACGTAGGGCCACATGGGTGCAATCTATGGCACCGAGCACTTTGGGGAAGTGTGCCACCCTGAAAAAATCCAGGACAACGGCCTGCCTTTCTGCGGGTGTTCTGGGCATGTATATGTGCCTGCGGACTGAGGGGCGCGCTGTCATGATTGCCAGTACCTGGTGTAGGCAGCGTGACTGCGTGGCCTGTGAGACCCCCCCCACTATGGCAGTGGTGCGCTGAAACGACCCAGTGGCCAAAAAATGCAAGACATTGAGCAGCTTCTCCAAGGGGCTCAATGCTTGGGAGCAAAGGGTGGGGGATGTGAGGTCATCTTCCCACTCCCTGACCAGGTCTAGGATGATATGGGGTGGAAACCTATACCTGCCGTAGACCTGGTCGTCAGGCATCCCAAAAAGGCTTGTCCGTGGTGCAAAAATGCGTGCCCTGGCTATTCTCCTCCTCCTGCGGTGTCCCACAATCAGTGCAGCAACAAATGGGGCATTCATCGTCGCTGTATATACGCGTTTGTTGTTTGCGCGCACTTTTATGCTGTGCGCGGGCGCGGGACGCCTCCATGTGGGCGGACTCGTTGGTTTCCCGTATTCGGGTGTCATCGCGTGTGATCGGAGGGGAGCGAGCGTACACGCGATTGGCCTGGGTACGTGTGTTTCGGGGTGCGCGGGTAGTTCCACACGCCATTGGGCTGGGTACGTGTGTTCCGGGGTGCCGTGAACTTTCACACGCGATTGGCTGAAATCCACGTGTGTTCTGTCATCACGTGCAATGAGGGATACTCCCTCGCACGTCACGTCACAGACGCGCTCACGCGCTGAGGGCCTTTGGTCCAATGAAAATGCGTATGCGTGCAGACGCGCTTACGCGCTAAGGGCCTTTCCTCGAATTACACGCTGACGTGCAGAATTTTCACGTGCCAAATCACTCCGTATCAAGCTGGCCACGCGTAAGCACACGGAAGACCACGCTCCTGCCCTGAGCGGTTGGGCCACGCCATAGATGCGGAGCGGCAGCGGGCGGAAGAGGCACGGCTCTCAATGGTCAGGGCGGAGAACTCCATGCAGAGGGCCCTGAGGCGGGCCGAGTGCCTCGAGGCAATCCGCAGGGGTTTGGGGGTGGACACGTCGACGGCCCTGCGGACCCTCGGGGCCATGGAGGAGGACCGCCTCCGGGACATTGAGGAGGAGTTCGATGATGCCCTGGCCCGGCACATCCAGAAGTGAGCCGTGGAACTAGCCCGCTGCCCTTGTACATAGTTATGTAGGTAGTGTTAGGTTTCATTTTTGTTTTTGTTTCATTTGGACCTTTTGGACATTGGCCACATTTTTGTATATATTTTTTTTATTAGTTAGTGTAGTTAGATAGGTTTCCTTTATTTTGTTGGGATAATGGACCCTGGCTTCTTGCATTGTACATAGTTGTAGACTTGTACATACTTTCTTATTTAACATTCTCCATGGATCAATGGCTTTTATTTTTATTTCCCATTGGATTTTGTTTTGTGGACATTGACTTTGTACAACATTACTTTGGATTTCAATATATTTTTATTTTTTTTATTTTGAACGGACATGCTTCTTTTCATTTTTTTACATTCACATTTCTGTTTCTTCATTTTTGATTCTATTCATGTTTCCTTTAATACATTATTTTTTTGTTGAACTTCAATGTGTGGTATCTCATTGTTTTCATGCATTTCATGTTATGTGTTTTGAGATTCACTGACACCCATTGGGTGTATGTGAGGGACATGTGTTTGTTTCGGAACTTGCAATTGGTGTTCTGTGATGTGATTGCAAATTATGAGTGGGTGGATGCAATACTCGGGTGGGTGTTTTGCATTTGGGGGCTGACCATAGAGACCAGGGTTCTGGATTGTGATGACATGTTGGGTGGGGAACATGAGTTGGACATGGGTGGGGGCCTGGTGGAGGCTGCCCCTGCACTGCTGGGGGGTGGGGGTGCAAGGGGACATGAGTGGGACATGGTTGGGGGCCTGCTGGCAGGTGCCCCACAGTGCTGGGGGGTGGGGGTGCAGGGGGACATGAGTGGGGGCCTGCTGGGGGGTGGGGGTGCAAGGGGACATGAGTGGGACATGGTTGGGGGCCTGGTGGCAGGTGCCCCACAGTGCTGGGGGGTGGGGGTGCAAGGGGACATGAGTGGGGGCCTGCTGGGGGGTGGGGGTGCAAGGGGACATGGTTGGGGGCCTGGTGGCAGGTGCCCCACAGTGCTGGGGGGTGGGGGTGCAAGGGGACATGAGTGGGACATGGTTGGGGGCCTGGTGGCAGGTGCCCCACAGTGCTGGGGGGTGGGGGTGCAAGGGGACATGAGTGGGGGCATGCTGGGGGGTGGGGGTGCAAGGGGACATGGTTGGGGGCCTGGTGGCAGGTGCCCCACAGTGCTGGGGGGTGGGGGTGCAAGGGGACATGAGTGGGGGCCTGCTGGGGGGTGGGGGTGCAAGGGGACATGAGTGGGACATGGTTGGGGGCCTGGTGGAGGCTGCCCCTGGTGACTGGAGGGGTGGGGGTGGTGGGAGACATGGGTGGGGGCCTTGTGGAGGCTGCCCCTGGTGACTGGAGGGGTGGGGGTGGTGTGAGACATGGTTGGGGGCCTGGTGGATGCTGCCCCTGGTGACTGGAGGGGTCTGAAATCCACGTACCCAGGCCAATCGCGTGTAGATTTTCTCACGCACCCCTGAAATCCACGTACCCAGGCCAATCGCGTGTAGAATTTCTCGCGCACCCCTGAAATCCACGTACCCAGCCCAATCGCGTGTAGATTTTCTCGCGCACCCCTGAGATCCACGTACCCAGGCCAATCGCGTGTAGAATTTCTCGCGCACCCCTGAAATCCACGTACCCAGGCCAATCGCGTGTAGATTTTCTCGCGCACCCCTGAAATCCACGTACCCAGGCCAATCGCGTGTAGAATTTCTCACGCACCCCTGAAATCCACGTACCCAGGCCAATCGCGTGTAGATTTTCTCGCGCACCCCTGAAATCCACGTACCCAGGCCAATCGCGTGTAGAATTTCTCACGCACCCCTGAAATCCACGTACCCAGCCCAATCGCGTGTAGAATTTCTCGCGCACCCCTGAAATCCACGTACCCAGCCCAATCGCGTGTAGAATTTCTCGCGCACCCCTGAAATCCACGTACCCAGCCCAATCGCGTGTAGATTTTCTCGCGCACCCCTGAAATCCACGTACCCAGGCCAATCGCGTATAGAATTTCTCGCGCACCCCTGAAATCCACGTACCCAGCCCAATCGCGTGTAGAATTTCTCGCGCACCCCTGAAATCCACGTACCCAGGCCAATCGCGTGTAGAATTTCTCACGCACCCCTGAAATCCACGTACCCAGGCCAATCGCGTGTAGTATTTCTCGCGCACCCCTGAAATCCACGTACCCAGGCCAATCGCGTGTAGAATTTCTCGCGCACCCCTGAAATCCACGTACCCAGCCCAATCGCGTGTAGAATTTCTCGCGCACCCCTGAAATCCACGTACCCAGGCCAATCGCGTGTAGAATTTCTCGCGCACCCCTGAAATCCACGTACCCAGGCCAATCGCGTGTAGCATTTCTCGCGCACCCCTGAAATCCACGTACCCAGGCCAATCGCGTGTAGAATTTCTCGCGCACCCCTGAAATCCACGTACCCAGCCCAATCGCGTGTAGAATTTCTCGCGCACCCCTGTAATACACGTACCCAGGCCAATCGCGTGTAGAATTTCTCGCGCACCCCTGAAATCCACGTACCCAGCCCAATCGCGTGTAGAATTTCTCGCGCACCCCTGTAATACACGTACCCAGGCCAATCGCTTGTAGAATTTCTCGCACACCCCTGGAATACACGCTCCCCGCTCTGCGTTTGCTGCTGCCCTTTGCGCTGGATTGGGGATTTTGATGGCTTTTCCCTGCGCAAGGGGCGTTCTTGGGGGCGTAACTGACGCTGCTGCAGGGTCGCTGCGCCACTCTGCGCCACGGCTGGTTGTGGATGTTGGAATCCATGAATACGCTGTGCGCCTGAATGTGTTTCGGCGCACGCGGCTGGCGCAGACTACCGCACGCGCACACTGTGCGCCAGCCGCGTGCGCCACTTGTGCGCCGAATTCTATGAATTGGCCCCTAAAAGGCACTTTTCTATGCCCTATTGGTCCATTTCATGATTTGCACATAGATGTCACTGTCATGGGAAAGAGGTGTAACTCTTTCTGTTACTTGATGGTGGTTGTTTGTCCTTTTTCCGGTTGGATTGAGGCTGGTCCGTGTGCACATCCTAATGCAAGATCGGATGCCATGTTTCTGGTGAGGGAAGTGTTTCCCCAATGGACAGTGTGTGATACCCTTAGGAGCGACAATGACACTGACTTCTTTAATGAGCTGTTTAAAAAAATTGCAGCTCTTTTAGCAATACATAACAATCTGTGTTCAATTTATCAACCCAGGCCAACAAGGTTGTAGAAAGGACACACTGTTTGCTCAAAACAACATTGTCCATGTTGTGTGCAACACTGAAAAGGAACTGGGTGCATTATCTCCCCTTGGCCTTGATCAGTTTAAGGACCCAGCCCTTTAAAGACCATCACCTCTTACCTCATGAGATTGTGAGGGGGAGATGTATGCACACACCACTAACTCCAATGCACAGTGCTTCAGCTGCTCACAGGGCTGCGGCAATCCTGGGGATGAATGTGCATTTAACAAAGTTAACAAAGTGTATTAAATACCTTTTTCAACATATTGCTCCACGGTGGTCGCAAGACATCGACAACAGTTTTGCACCGGAATCTGCGAGTTCACCACCATTGCAATTGTTCTTTAATGATAAAGTTTATAATAAAATGTTGTGCGCAGGTGGAGTGAACCTTGTTACAATCGTATCACACACTGTAGTATATGCTACTTCCCTTGCTGTTAAAGTAAAGGAACTGCTTTATTGGATACATTTTCTGATGTTCGAAAAGCACCACACACCGTGCCCCCACTTGCAAGCAATTCGACAGAAGCTTTAAAAATGACTGTCACTGTTTGATAATTCTGTTTTTTAAATACTTACAGCAGTATCAATTGCCATATAAAGGGGGAAGTAATGTAGTAGTAGTGCTTCAAGGAATGTGCACATGTTACATTTTCTGACAATTTCTTTGAAGATACAATACCAAATGATGAATATTTAACCACAGTGGTAAATTGTTTGAGCCCATGAAGGTACAGGATACTTTATTATGGGATGTACACATATTGGTGAACAGGGGTTTGGAGGAGGATACGGAGTATGACCACTACAAAGGAGTAGTGTTTGATAAAATGTCGAATATGCATCACACAGAGTTTTTGTGGTGTAGTTATATGAACTCAGTGGGGAAACAGCAGTACCGCAGGAGTTGTTATGTCTGATCACTCATCCCCCATGGGTCGGGAGCACCCAAAACGTTAGTACCTTGGATGCCAAGCGTCTGGTGCACTTAGCGCTGTGTCGGGTTCAAAGTCTATTCCAGGGGCACAAAGTACACTTTGAACAAATGAGCAAAGATGAAGGGAAGTGTGCCAAGAATAACATTGCCCCTCAATGCAAGCCCCAGCCTATGTTGAAATAGGATGGAGTATTATTTTTTATCAAACAGATAGAAAAAGGCAGTGGTGAGCTGTGCAGCAGGGAGATTGACAGGGTTCAGAGACAAAGTCATATGGAATATTAGTAAGAACTGTTTTGTGATATGGTCAGCACACATACCTAAACTAACATGGATTGAAGAATGTGCAACACTGGTAAAAGTGCAATCTTGGGATATGAGTTCTATTTGAGAGGACATGCAACTGTTCTGGTAGGCACTAATACTAATTACAATAAGACATTGTTCATTCCAGATCTTGCTAAAGGAACAGCAGCATTGATGGACATGTATTGGATATGCGGTCATAAAGCATCCCTGCATCTTCCACCCTTTGGACGAGGCACATGTGCATTGACAACCCTGCACTGATCTATCCTGGTGGTGCCAGAGAAGTACACTTGACAATATTTATGTATGCATTTATTTATTTATTTATGTATTTATTTATTTATTTATTGCATTTGGTGCTAGCGTTCAGGCCAGGAGGTATCACAGTTCTAAATGATTACTGTACATGGTTATAATACATTGGACAATTAAGTAAGTACACATGATATACAGGATACAAGGAAGTAGCTTGCTATGCATGGGGCAGTCAAGTGGGTAGACATGGGATACAGTTCACATGTGGGTAATTTACGCATATTTGTTGAATAAGGCGTTTTTTAAGATTCTTACAGAAAGTAGAGTAGGAGGGCTTATCTTGGATGTGGGGAGACATGGAGTTCCAGAGGGTGGGGGCAGTGGCCGGGAAACTTGCTTGGCCAGCTTTTTTCCTGTTGAATCTGGGAGTGGTCAGTGATAAAATAGAGGAGCATAAGTAGTACAGTGTTGTGCTCCTAGTGATGCGCTAGTTGAGGTAGGTGGGTGCTTGGGTGTGGATGCATTGGTGGATGATGGAGAGATTTTTTAAATCAATACAGGCTCTGATGGGTAGCCAGTGGGACTCCCATCTAGTTTGTGAGATGTGAGCTGAGCATTTTAGACACCAGACTGCTCGGAGAGCGTTGTTCTCCAGCAGTTGGAGTTTGGTGAGGTTCTTTGCTGATGTTCCAGATAGGATGGCATTGCAATAGGCTAGTTTACTACCAATGGTGGTCCTGGATATTGTAAGGCAGTTTTGGGGGAATAGGAACTTTCTACTGGAATTAATGAGCTTTGTTGAGTAGGTTACGGAAGAGGCAAGGGTGTTTACATGTTTTTGCATATACAGTTCAGAGTCAATGTAAACTCTAGGGTTTTGACATGCTTAGAAACAGGTGTGGTGTTTCCATCAATGGAGAAGGAAGTACAAAAGCGGTCAAGGTGTTATAGCCAATGTGGGGAGCAGATGATAAGGAGTTAAGTTTTGTCATTTCAGGCAGAGGTGGTGGTTAGCCAGCCAGACCTGAATAATGCTATAGACACAGTTGATATTGGTGGAGCCAAGACTGTAGTTGCTAGTAAGTTTGAGTAGGATCTGCTTGTCATTAGCAAAATTTGTGCAGGGGTATCCAGATCATCGAGGTGGTCAAAAAGGAGCTTGGTATTCATGTTGTAGAGCATGGGCGATAGGCAGGATCCTCGGGGGACACCATATGATACTGGGATAGGGTCAGCAGTGGCAGGGTCACTGAAAATTCTGGAAGATGATTTATTCAAGAAGGAGTTGATCCAGCTCATAGGTTCAGTGGAGAGGTTGAAGAGGGAGGTGAGGTAATGACAAAGGATATTGTGATCCACCAAGTCGAAGTCATGCAGGAGGAGGATGGCAATCTCGCCTGTGTCTCGTATGTTGTCAAATTGGATTTTCAAATCCAGGAGGGCTGTCTCCATGCTGTGTTTGGGTTTGAAGCTGGATTGGCATAATTCAAGTAAATTGTTGGACTCCAGGTGGGTTTGGAGTTGGAGATATGTGGTGTGGTCAAGGATTTTGTGGTGAAAGTGTACAGTTGTGATGGGGCGATAGTTAGTGGAGACAAAGGGGTCCAGTGAGGGCTTTTTGAGAAGCAGTGTCACCCAGGCCTCTTTGATAGGGACATGGATCGAGCATGAGGCAAAGGATACATTTTTCAACTTGGCAATGGTAGGTGCAAGAGCTTCTAAGCACATCTTTATATGTGGGCTGGGCAGATGTCACCTTTGCAGATCGATGGTTTTAGGTGCTGCAGGATGTTGAGTACGTCGGCTGGGGGGACTTGGGAGAATTGGAAAGGGGGTATGGGGGTGGTATGGAGGTCCATAGTGGGGGGGGCAGAAGAGTGGAAGCAGTCGACAGTAGGGATTTTCTAGTGGTTATTTCCTCTCTAAGATTCTGAGTTTTGTTGACCAAGGTAGTCTGGACAAGGGAACCACATGCTTTATCTTTAGGGAAAATGGCGATGGGAGGTGCTGGGGACTCAAGTTATCAAGAATTATGAAGAGCTCTTTGGAGTTGGAGCTGCCTTAACTAATTCTTTCATCGTAGATATTGGATTTGGTGGTAATAATGGCAGCTTTGCGTGTGTTAGCAGAGGTCATAAAGGCATTGGTGTGGGCTTCAGCTGGATTATTTTTCCAACAGTGCTCCAAGGCCATATTCTGTTGGCAGGGGTTGATAAGTTTATCAGTGAACCATAAGTTGGAGTTTTTAATTTTTTTAAATCAAGGTTTTAAGGGGTGCATGGAGGTCTAGCGTATAAAGAAGAGTGGCATTGTAGGAGGTTAGGATGGTTTCAGGGTTGGCGTTTTCAGGTAGGGAGGCACTGGAGGCACAGATGGTGGGCTCTAGTAGCTCCTTGGTAAGTTTTTGGGTATGCCTAGCAGAGATAAGGGGGCGATTGATGACTAGGCGAGTGGTGTGAGGCGTAATAGTCATGTTGAAGAGAATAAGGTAGTGGCCCTACAAGGGCATCAGGTCAGTAGTGGTGATGATAATGGGCATGTTAACGTGCATTATCCAGTTGAGGATCCAGCCCTTGGAAAGGGTAGGGGTGGAGATGGCTGGTATGAAATTAATTTCTTGCAGGGTGTCCCTTAGGCTGTGGCTTTGGAGTCAGTGGTGTCGTTGAATCCATGGTTGAAGTTTCCAAGCAGTACAAATTTTGTGTTAGGCATAATGAGGGGAGTGGTGAGGAATGGACTATCGTTGTGAGGGGAGCTGAAGGTATTAAGTTGGTGGTACAGTAAGAGAATGTTGATGGTGGTTTGTGGGTTGGGCTCCAATTTGGCGAGCAGTAATTTGTAGCCGGGCAAAGTTGGTAGGGGGTGGTGAGAAGGGTAAAGGATGCTTTAGAGATAATGACAACATTTCCACCGGGGATGGTGGGTCTGTCAGAACGGAGGATGGAGTAGCCACTTTGGATGGCAAGAGAGAGTGTGGGCTCTGCTGCAGCCTGCATCCAGGTTTCGGTGAAGGCGAAGAGGTCTAGGTCCTTTTCCAGGATGAGGTCATGTATGTCGGGCATGGGCTCCGAGTGAGCGTGCGTTGATGAGGGCATATATGAGGTGTTTCGGTTTGGTGGATGTGAGAAGTGGAGGGCGGTGGGTGATTGAGAGGGTGTAGGGGACTTTAGAACTGTATTGGGGATTGGTGGAGGTCATCTGGGTAGGATGTGGTTGAGTGGAATTATTTCTGTGATGGCAGATATGAGGTAGGAGGTTGGGGTGGTGGGTGCAGGATGTGGGTCGAGAAACCACTGTCTTTCTGCACCTCTGTAGGCAAGGGTGGGTGGGGCAGGGATGTGGGTCGAGAAATATTTGAGATAGCACTTGGTAAAACAATGTTTCAACTACTGGCAGTCATGGGTAAGGCAGTAGGTTACAAAACATTTAAAATAGCAGTTGGTAATGCAATTCTTTGACTACTGGCAGGCATTGATAAGGCAGTAGGGTACACAACATTTGAAATAGCAGTTGGCAAAGTAGAGATAAGCAGATGCCGTGCACAGCACTGGATGTGGTTTCGGGTTAGGGTAGCTGTACAAAGAGGCAGATTGTGCACATACTGGTGCCAATCAACAGTGAGGTCCATGGGTGATGCACTCGGCGGTGGGGCAGTACTGGTGGAGAGTAGCACCAAGTTCCAAAAAGTTATGTTGCTCGTAGCAGATGAGGAAATCATGTTGGTAGGGGCAGGTTCAGATCTTGTGGTACGAGCAGGCTGATGTGGGTCACTTAGCAGAGACTTGATTATGTTTAGGGTGGCAGAGGTGGGGCACTCGGACTGTGCCATTGTGGATAGCACAGTGGGTTCACAGTGCAAGGTGGTCAGGTGAATCGCTCATGTGGAGAACAGTGTAGATGGGGGTGGGTATGCAAGGATGGGATGGGACAAGAGGGCGTACCAGTAGGTGTAATAGGGGGGCAGACAGGGGGTGGATAGGGAAGTGGGGAGTGCCTGTGTTGGACCAGTAGAGGTAAGGAGGGACTGAGGTCCTCACAGTGGTTGGAATGGGCATGCTGAATCCAGGGTGGATGGGCCTGAGGGGGTGAAGGAAGGGTATGGGTGGTGGTAGGGGGATATCAGCGGCACATTTCATATTGAAATAGGAACTTGGCAGCGGAGATTGGAGGTAGACCGACATGCTCCATCTTGGCTTACCTTGCAGGATGGAAGCAGAAGGTGCAGGGGTTCGGGGTGAGTCGTGGGTCGCAGGGCTTTCTGAGACTGGCTGAGACTGAAGGAGGAAGCCTTAGTACTTGGCCTTTGTAGTTGGCCAGCTCCACCTGCTGACTAGTAGAGCTGGTTGTTGTTGAACTGGGAAGCGGCCAATCACGAGGCTCCATACTCACAGTCAGGAAGCTGATGGTGCTCACCTCTAGTTCCAGGGCAGTGGTGGCCATATTAATGTGATTTAAACAACACACTGGGCCTCATTACAAGTATGGATGCAGCTATGCCCTTAGTAAGGGCATGGCTGCCTCCATACCGGGTTCCAGTGCCAGGTTCTGTGAATGAGGAATTACCGGATCATTCCGACTTTGAAGGACCCGTTAATTCCTCATGCACAAAACCATTCCCCATTCCCATTTGAGCCTCCATAGGGCTCAATGGGAATGGGGATGGAGCTAATAACGGGGCCGTTAATAACGGGCCCGTTATTAGCTCCTTCGCCCCCTCGCGGGAACCGGAAAGGCGTCTGGTTTTACCAGACGTCTGTTCCAGGTCCCGCTGGGGGACCTCGTAATCTGGCATCTCGTAATAAACGGTGCCGGTCTCGTACTGGCATCCTTCATTACGGGAGCACCTGCCTCGTAATGAGGTTTACTGTCTCAATACTGTTGCATGCTGCATCCTGGCACGGTCGGCCTGTACGCCGTGTTGTTGTTAAATAGGAAGCAACGATTGTGAGGCTCCATACTTAGAGTCAGGAGTCTGCTGGTGCTCACCTCGACTGCTGGGGTGGCAGTGGCCATTTTAATGTGATTTAAACAACATGCAGGGCCTCATTACGACTTTGGAGTTAGCCATGGTGCTATTAGCGCCATGGCTGCCTCCAAAATCGTGTCCGGTCTGGTGGAGAGGGGACTTACCGTGACATTCCGCCCTAGTCGGACCCGGTAAATCCCCATTCCAAATGCCATTCCCCATTCCCATTTGAGCCCTCATAGGGCTCAATGGGAAGGGGGAAGGCGCTAATAACGGGCCCGCTAATAGCGGGCCCGTTATTAGCTTCAAGGTCCCTTAACGGGTCCTGTAAAGAACGTGCAGTCAGACCACACGTCCTTTACGGTTCCCGCTAAGGGACCTTGGAATCGGGTGGTAAGAGACTACCGGCACTGGTCTCCTTACCGGTGCCCAGTATATCTTACCGCCAACCTCGGAATGAGGCCCACGGTCTCAATACTGTTGCATGCTGCACCCGTGCTGGGTGGGATGAGGGCATCTGGTTGCTGGTGATTCCTGGCTGAGACAGGATCTGAACGTAAGGTGTTGCAATCTGTTTCACCTTCCATCCAACCCCCCAAAGTGAAGAAGAACAAGCAGTCATTGAAGTCGAGAAGAAAAAGGTCAAACTATTTGTCAGAAGAATCATCCGAGCTGCTTAAAGCAATCCCAGATGAACATTGATTTTATACTAAACAATAGTATTCTTTGTGTTGCTTATGACCCCAGGAATTCAGGCTGCCACAAATGCCAAGTGGCTACAGATTGTTGGCTGGGAGGTGATCCATTTGGTGAATCAAACTGAACAAGGTCTCAATGAAATGAATGTGAACTGAGAGTAATCTGGTTAATGACACTCCAAAACAGATATGTTTTTGACCTCCTAATGGAAATCGAAGGCTGCATGTGCAAGAAGATTGTGTTGTCATGTTGCACATACACACCCCCAAATGATGCAGAGAAAGCGTACCTGACCCATATCATAGGGGCCTTCCATGAGTTGAAGACCAGAATTGAAAATGAAGCAGGCGTGCAACTTGAAGTTTGGTTCAAAATATTGTTCTCATGGGTGTCATCCTGATTTAGGGCACTGGTGATGATACTGGTTCCGATTGTGGTGTTCCTATTGGTGGTGTTTTGCATATGCTCCAATGCTGTGTTAAGTCTATCCCAAGCAGCACAAAAATGATGGTTACTATTCGGGCAAGGATAGCTCTCCCGGGAACAAGAGAGGGACAGGCTCAAACTGAGGATTTAAATAAACCACGTATTGTCAGAATTGAAAAACACCTTCAACCGCCAGGGACACTAAAATCACTCCCACCAAATCCTGAGAACCACAATGAGCACAGGGTAAATTTAGTGGGTGATGGGGATTGAATATATCTTACATGTATCCCGGAAAAGTACGCACAAGACGGTGGTAGTTTGCGTCACATGTGTAGCGCATGGGTCCCTAAGACTGGAGCTGGACAATGGGAAAGAGATAAGTTAGTTAATGAAGGATTAACTTAACGGGTGAATGTTGAGATGCACGTTTAGACCACTGCCCCTCCGAGATGATTTAGATTGTGAAAATTATATTAAAATATGTAAATGAGCACGAGACAGTGTAAGGGAGAGAGTGGAGGTGTTATGGGTGGGGACAATTGGTGGGAGTGGGCAATCATATAGGGGGAAGTTAACCAGTAGTGTTGCAATTTAACTATGTAGGATGTACTATATATACACAGCATACATAACACAAACTAACAGTGAGTTAATGAGTAGAGCTGAATCCTTGCAGGTCATGTTGTCACAGAAACACAAAACAACGAGGCCCTAACCCTCGTCTCAACATCGAGTCCCAATTCCCGGGTGCGGCAAATAACACACATATGCCCCCACATCAGTGAGGCCTTTAAACTAATTAGGAAGGAATATGTGCAGCTGAAGAAGTGAATGGCTGCGGCCTACCACCAAGGTTGTATTTCTGGGAGCGAAGGCAGAGGTCTTGGCATGGCAAAACACAAGCTAAGATTTAGGACACTAGCGCCCCCCAGAATGACAGCCACTCTGTTTGAACTACCAGATGTGCAGGGGAATGGGCCTTGAATCCTTCATGAACTGGATTCATTAGTGGGTTGTTAGGTTCAGTCTTGGGGAGGGTAACTAAAAAAGGGGAAAGTGGAGAAGGACATGATCTATGTTTTGTGCCAAGGGGAGCTAAGAATGATGCCCCTACAGTGGGGAGGGCATGATGAGGACACCAACGTGTCTGGGATGCTTTGTTAGCAAGGACCAGGCTGACCTCGAAGTTGCCCATTGAGATCACATTGATAACCAGGTGCATGCCACATGGTTAGGATCGAAGTTAGGGTGGTGCCAGTTGATGTTAACCAATTCCTTTGCAGCATTCCATAATGAACAAAGACATTACTTACATGCACTGATGTTGATCGAGAAGACAGTGGAACCAGTTGGAGGATGGGCTATATGTCATCATTAGCATTTATATAGGCGGTAGCCAATGAGGATGGGGGATTAACAAGTACATCATGATTGATGATTTGTGTGTTTATAACCTGAATCTTGTACGAAAGACGTCAGAGGGCTCTGTGGCGGTGGATTTGTGACATCTGTCACCTTATTTTTTTGTATACACAATAAAGCTCTTGTCTTTCTCAAAAGAGGGCACACCTAGCCTTTTTCCCTAGCTGGTTGTATTTTCTTGGTTGCCCCACAACAGCAATTAATTTTCACAGGATTAACAGATATTCATATGCTATTGCAGCTCTTTCAAGGCCTTTTTATGGATTAGTTGTGTGTTTTTGTGTGTTTTTTGCATGTAGTGTTTGAGTGTTCATTCTCTAGAAATGTGTGCCATGCAGTGGGTGTTCGTTTCTGTGCATGATTGCTTTGGTACAGTGTCATCCTTCACAAGGGACCCCAAGAATTGGACTAAGTTTAAGAGTTATAGTGGGACCTGCATATACACACTATAGTGTGTCCATCGTTAGCTATAGACATACTATTATTGGTGTAGTCACCTTTAGATACATTAGCTAGGATTATTTGCTGTTAAAAGATGTATTAAACATATTTATTTTTATTCTGTCCTGTGTAAAGTGTTGTTAGGTGACATTCAACATAGAGCCACCCTATAACATGTCCTTGGCATGCAGGCTGAGAGGTTCCATGCAGCATGGCCTATAACTTTCATGGTGAGTAGCCTTACATTGGTTCCCAGTGATAGTGTGTGTATTCGATCCAGACACTTAGAGCAATCTTGGGACATGCCAGTTCTCTGTCAGCCCAGCCTGAATTGCTGAGATTTAGCCCAATGACATATGCGTAGCACAGGAAGCATGTTGTCTTTACTTAAGGGTTAGTGTGTAGAGCCAACAGGGGATAGCACCTTCTCAAACTCTCAATATCTGTCATGGTGAACAAACCAATTATCACTTCAAGGCAGGTCCTTTTCTCCACTGTATCTGAGTCACTTGCCCCTCCCCCTGGCATGACCAAACTGAGTCTAAATACATATTTTTTCACTTAACCTCCAAGAGTGGTAATTCTTCCAGAATAACCATTTCAATGCCAGGGATACTGTTTGTTTTGAAGATAGCAAGTCTGCTCCATTTCATAGACCAGTCACACAATTCCGCTTAGTAAAAGACCATTTCCATGCTATGACACATTTCTGAAGACTTTTGGGGATTTGCTCCTATAGTTGGTCAAAGTACCTTTGACTTCATGACATCTTTTCCTAGTCTGCAAAAGGGCAACCTTTCTGTACCTAGCAGCTTATTACTGAGATCTGGGGCTAAGATTATTTGTTTCCCGTGAAGTAGAAGTGACTACAAAAAGGGCCCAGGTCCTGTTTTGGGACTTTTTCCCTTGAATAAGAGTTTGTTTATCTGTAGCCTGCAAAGAACCCTGATACACAACCTGGAAACTCCATCTACTGCCTGTGTTCTCCTGGTTACTACTGTCTTCTGTGTGCTTTGCCAGAGGAAGTGTCTAACACCACTGTCCATAGGGCGGTCAAGTAAAGAAAGGACCAGTCAAGCCTTTTGTTGCACCAACTAGTCACAAACTAGCCTACATCATGGTGGCTACTAGGATTCTCACCCGGGGTTCTGGGGGTGGCTAGAACCCAGGAAAGACAGGCTGGCCCAAAGACTAATCTATATGATAGACTCATCAGCATCACTACCATCACTTTGATTGTGGCCACCCTTGCCCTGCTGTTCTCCTAAAACCTGCAAGTGACACAACCATGGTCACCCATTATTCAATCATGAAGAATCCCAGAAACTAGTCCAGGCAAGTTCACAGTCTTTTCTTCCAAATGAACCAAATGTACATTTGGTAGCTATACTGGCCAGTGAACTGGCTTGTAGTTGGCCTAGTGAGGACAAAAATACTATTGGTAATCACAATGCCTACAGACCTTAGCGTTGAAGGCGCTAAGCGACCTTGGTGCTAATTACAGCACCGTAATTTACGGTGCCGTAATTAGCGCCTTCCCCATCCCCATTATGCTCTATGGGGCAAAAATGGGAATGGGGAAGGGCAAATGGTGAATGGGGAATTACTGCCCCACTCACCTTGGAATGGGGCGGTAATTCCGCCATCCACCATGGCGGAATCCGGCTTGGACCATGGTGCTAATAGCACCATGGTCCACCGCCTGACTTGTAATGAGGGCCATGGTCTGGTTCAGCTTCACTTTCTTTTCAATAACTATTCCATGTGTCATTGTCAATCCCTCAACAAATAGCAATTCTCCTTCGACCCTCCAGACACACCTCACCATCCTCAAACAATTTTATCCTACCTGACCAAACAAGGTTAGGTTTAGAACAGAGCCATTATTTCCATTGGATAAACCTTGGTGTCCCCGTTCTAGGGGGTCAGAAATATCCCAGTTCCCCATATATATACACCATTTACATCTTCCCTGTGTAGAACCTGCTCCTGACTTTAAGTGGGTAATTCATGGATTATTTGTGCCGAAAAAAATTGGATGTGTGCGCCATTCTGCCCGCAAATCCCTGTTTAACAAATGGGGCTTTGCGGGCAGAATGGCACACAAATCCCGTTTTTTTCAGTGCAAATAATCCATGAATTACCCCCTAAATGTATTAATTCCCCAATGCTATGCCACTTCCTCACATGTCCATAGTCTCCAGACTGCTCCCTTTCCTCATCTGCCAATTCCCAGATCCTTGTGCACAATGGATGCATGAGAGAGAGACGGAGGAAGACAGATGGAGAGAGAGAGAAGGGGGGAGAGAAAGAGAGAGAATGAGAGAGAGATGGTGAGAGAGAGAGGGGGAGAGAGAAAAAAGAGAGATAGGGAGAGAGAGAGAGGGACAGAGAGAGAGGGAGGGTGGGTTGAGGAGAGAAAGAGAAAGAGAGGGAATGAGAGAGAGAGACAAAGACATTGGGCAGATGGATTGGGCCACTGGTTTTGCTGCTTGTATTATGGGATTGGCGCAGCAGGGGTTTCCTTGCCTGCATTGTCTGGGAATGTTTTTGCTGGGAATTTATGAAACAGGGCCTCATTACGAGTCCGGCGGTAACCGTGCATGAAATTCTGGCAGGTTACCGCCGGACTCATATTACCATTTCGCCTCTGTGATTCCCGGAATTACCGGGGCATTATGACCCCAGTGACCTGGGAATTCCAGCGGCAAATTTGGTAAATCCCCATTCCCATTAAATGCCTCGTAATGAGGCTCAATGTGTTGGTAAATAACCAGACAACACCTATAAGATGTATGTTCCACCTTGTACGCCATATCACCCTAGCTGCACCCCAATGCAATAGTTTTGGCTTAAATATGGAGCTTTACCATCACCTAATATACACAACTAAAAAAAGACTGGGGGCCTCATTACGAGGTTGGAGGTATCCATGGCGCTATTAGTGCCATGGCTGCCTCCAAAACCCTTGCGACTCCGGCCTGGTGAATGGAGCAATTACCGGTCCATTCTGAGGTCGACGGGACCGGTAATTCCCCATTCACCAGGGCCATTCCCCATTCCCATTTGAGCCCCCATAGGGCTCAATGGGAAGGCGGCAATAACGGTACCGCAAATTGCGGTACCGTTATTGACCCCGGTATCCCTTTGCGGGTCCCCTCCTTAACGTCTGCTAAAACCAGGCGTTCAGGAAGGACCCACAAACGGAACTCGTAGTAGGGTGGTAAGGGATTACTGGCACCGGTGCCCTTACCGGTGCCGGTAATCCCTTACCGCTCACCTCGTAATGAGGCCCACTGACACAGCAGGGAAATAGTTCTGAAAAGTGAAGGGTACATCCATGCAGGTGATGGCAGGCGCTTTATTCTCTGCCATGAACTTCTAGTCTGCCTATTTTCCTGATTTCCGACACACCATAGACTGACGGTCTTCTAGTCTGCCTTTTCCTTTATACTAAGGTTGCACCATTTGACCAGAGATAACTTGTCTTCCCCCAAACCAATCTGCCTGCTGTCTTTATGGAAAAACATCTACATGTCGGTCAAGGGCTTCTTCTTGCTTTTTCCAGAGCCAATGCATCTAGCGGCAAGGCCCATGCAATATGGAATATGTTTTCCTGCTCACCAATTTTCACACTCCCAAATCACGGCCTCATTACGACCCTGGCGCTGACGGAACAAAGGGGGACGGTATGGGACAGGCCCCCTTCATTCCGTCATGGTCGATTACGAGTTTCCCTTTGCGGGACCCGGATCAGACGTCTGGTAAAACCAGACGTCTTTGTCGGGTCCCGCAAGGGGAAGAGGGAAGTAACAACGGGACACTTGTAATGTGCCCGTTGTTACCTCCATCCCCATTCCCATTGTGCGTTATGGGGGCTCAAATGGGAATGGGGAATAGTTCCTGCAAGGAGGAATTACCGGGTCCTCCTATGTCGGAATGATCCGGTTATTCCTCATTTCAGGAACCCAGTAATGGAGCCCGGTTTGGAGGCAGCCATGGAGCTAATAGGCATCGTGGCACTTGTTACAGAAATGAAACGGACTTGTTTTACATACATTGAAGTCATTACTTAGTTGCAAGAGAAGAAAATAGAAGATATGAAGATGACTAGTTGTACATACATTGAAATCATTTTTTAGTTGCAACAGAAGAGAAGTAGCTACAGGAGAGGAAGAGGAGAGAGGAGAGGAGGAGGAGAGAGTAAACAACATGAGGAGAGGGAATTAGTTAAACAAGGTGGTTTTCAGCTTTTTCCGGGAGGCAGTGAGAGAGGTTTCTGCTCTAAGTGTGCTAGGTAGTGCGTTCCATAGCTTGGGGGCAATGTAGAGGAAACTTGTTCCACGTGCTCTAGCTCGATTGATGCGTGGGACCTTAAGTTGGTTGGAGTGGCATTCCCTAGTTGGTCTGGTGGAGAGAGACTTGGTTAGCGTATCAGACAGGTAAGATGGTGCGGACAGGTTGACACATTTGTGTGCAGTGGTAAGTATTTTGAATGTAATGCGCTCTTTGACAGGAAGCCAGTGTGCTGCCTTTCTGGCTTGCGCGATGTGGTCCCTTTTAGGTATATTGAGGGTTGCTCTTAGAGCATTATTCTGTGTGGTTTGGAGTTTATTGAGATTGGAGTTGGAGGTGCCAGCCAATAGCGCATTACAATAATATAGTTTGGCTCCAATGGTGGCTCTGGCAATAGAAAGGCAATTATCTTTGGTTAGGAAAGGTTTGATGGCATTAATGAGCTTAGTGCTCAAGGCAGAGGCTGAAACAATGGAGTTGACTTGTTTGTCCATAGAAAGAGAGGCGTCGATGTGGACTCCTAGTGTTTTTACAGAAGGTAGAACTGGGATGACACAATTGTCTATGCAGAAATTGGTGTAAAGTGGGTCGAGGTTAGTGAGAGTGGATTTTTGCACCAGGATGAGAATTTCAGTCTTGTCTCCATT
This sequence comes from Ambystoma mexicanum, assembly GCF_040938575.1. NCBI lineage: Eukaryota > Metazoa > Chordata > Amphibia > Caudata > Ambystomatidae > Ambystoma > Ambystoma mexicanum. The sequence goes on from NC_090937.1 coordinate 512,504,478, forward strand.
GAGACATAGGCCGTTAGTGGCCATCCATGCTTGGATGGTGGCGTATATGTTCTGGAGGGTGGCTGCGTTCTGATGGTATAGTCCTGTGAGCGGGAGGAGTACTTGGGTATCGTCCGCGTAGTTGGTGTATGCGATCCCAAGTGCGTCCAGTTTGTCAAAGAGTGGCTTGGTAAACAGATTATAAAGGGTAGGAGCCGTACATGAGCCCTGAGGGACTGCATACCTGATGGTGGTAGGCTCTGCATTAGCTACATTAGAGAACACTTTCATTACTCTTCCTTCGAGGAAGGAGGTGATCCAGTTTGTGGCTTGTTTGGAGAAGTGTGCGGCCTGAGTGAGATGGTTCGTAAGGATGGCATGATCGACTAAATCAAATGCCGCCGAGAGGTCTAGGAGGAGCAGAAGAGCCGGCTTGCCTTTGTCTAGAATTAGGGTAATTTGGTTCTTCAGATCTAGTAGAGCGGTTTCAGTGCCATGACCTTTGCGGAATCCAGACTGCCTTTTACCTAGGATAGAGTTGTTTTCCAGGTAGGACTGTATCTGCATGTGTGCTGCTTTATCTAGGATTTTCAAAAGAAATGGGACCGTAGTAATGGGCCGGTAGTTGTTAGGTTGGGTAGGATCCAGGGTTGGTTTCTTTAAGAGCGGACGCGCCCATGCCTCTTTAAGGCTGTCAGGGACTAAGCCAGTCTTGAATGAGGCGTTAATGAATGCTGTGATGATCGGTGTGAGGGGTGCCGCACACTCTTTAATGATGTTGGGGGGGCATATATCGCCTTTGCATTGAGATGGTTTGAGCTGTTTGAGGATGTGGAGAGCATCTGCTTCGGTGATTGGAGAAAAATTGAATTGGGGGGAGTTCTTGCCTTTAGCGGTATTGGCGGAGTGGGTCTGTTGGGGGTGCAGAGCCTTAAGGTGTTCTGCTATTTTGTTTTGAAGAAGGTCTATTTTATTTAACATCGCTGTTTGGATGCTATTACACCAGGCTTCGTCCTTAACAATCTCATCTGTACAGATTGGGGGGACGGTGAGCTCTTTAAAGATGGTGAAAAGCTCTTTTGAGTGGGAGTTAGCTTCCAGGATACGTTTATTGTAGGTTTCTGACTTGGACTTAAATATGGCACTTTTGTATTTTTTAGAAATGCAAAGAAAGTCTGCTTTGGTGGCATCACAGGGATTGGCCTGCCATGTTTTGAGGGCTTGGCGCTTACATTGGCGTAGATTTAATAGGGCCTCCGTGAACCATGAGTTGGAATGAAACGATTTTTTTTCTTTTTTGTTTTCAAGAGGAGCTGTGGAGTTGATGGCATGGGTGAGAGTGTCTTTAAAGATATCTGCTAGAATGTTGGGGTCAGAGGAGAAAGGAGGTGCTAGGCATGGGTTGTTGAGAAAGGGACGTATATTGTCTGCTGTAAGTTTTTTGGCACTTCTGGCTAACTTGGCCGGTGCGGATATATGTGGTTTGGAGTATACGGATATGGGGATGCAGAATTGAAGGCAGTTGTGATCAGACCATGGGAGGGATGTGTTGGAGTTGAGGGTGGAGCCACAGTTGTGATCTGCCACCCAATCTAAGATACAGCCTTTATTATGGGTCGGGGCAGTAACTATCTGTGTGAATCCTAGATCTGTGAGGTTTCTGGAGAGAGTGGTAGCTGCTTTGTCAAGTTTATCATTGTATCCAAGGTTATGGTCTCCTAGAAGCAGAGTTCTGGAAGTTTGTTTGATGTTTTTACCAAGGAGATGGTTGACTATGCCTGTGAAGTTATTGACATGGCCTGGGGGTCTATATATGACATGAATGTTAACTGTATCTTTAGGGGAGAGGGTGAGTTTGGCTGAGAGGATGTCAGTAGTGTCTTCCCCGGTAGTGGGAGTCTGTCTTAGTGCTAGGGAGTCTTTGAAAATTAGTGCGACCCCACCTCCCGTTTTAGTTATTCTGTCCTGTCTTAAGATAGACTAACCTGGCGGTACAGCTAGGCTGATAGTAGGGCCAGAAGCGGAATGCAACCAAGTTTCTGTTATGGCTAATATATCTAAGTCTTGGCTGGTAATAGTATCATTGACTTCTAAAGCGTGGGCGTTGAGTGAGCGAACATTTAGTAGAGCACATTTAAAGTGTTGGAACGTTTTAGATTGTAGTGGCTTGAGGTTGGTGGTTGGAGTGAGCTTATTGATAGTATGAGTAGGCATGTTGGATATGTGAAGTATGGGAGAAGCGGGCGTCGGAGCCTTGTTAAGGTGCTTGTGGGTGGTGGTGTATGGCGGGCGGCAGGTTTTTGTGTGCGTGCGTGAAGCTAGGCGTGAGTTCCTGAGTGTTACCTGCATGGGTGTGGAGGGGAGTGCTAAAGGCAGTGTGCGTGTTCTGAGTCTCTGCTGCCTAGGTATGGTCTCGGGCATTTTGGGGGGAGTAGTGTGTGTGGTGGAGTGCCTAAATTCCATGATATGGCTGTTGGGTTGCCCTTTGGGCACGAAGTAGGCAATACTACTAGTAAGTAAGATGTAGACTAAACCTAAGAGGATGTATAGTTTGTGTGCGGTGTACATATTGAGATAGGGCGGTGAGAGCTGGGATGCTATATGGGTTGGACAACACAATAGCACAGAGGTCTCTAAGCGATCATAGGGCACAACACAATAGCACAGTGATCTCTAGCGACCATAGGGCACAACACAATAGCACAGTGGTCTCTAGCGACCATAGGGCACAACACAATAGCACAGTGGTCTCTAAGCGACCATAGGGCACAACACAATAGCACAGTGGTCTTTAAGCGACCATAGGGCACAACACAATAGCACAGTGGTCTCTAGCGACCATAGGGCACAACACAATAGCACAGTGGTCTCTAGCAACCATAGGGCACAACACAATAGCACAGTGGTCTCTAAGCGACCATAGGGCACAACACAATAGCACAGTGGTCTCTAAGCGACCATAAGGCACAACACAGTTGCATAGTAGTTTCAGGCGACCTAGATTTGAGTATTGCAGTGGTGCCAGAGAATAGCAGTTCAAAAAGGCATACCCTAGGGGACACCTAGATTTGAATATTTGCAATGAGGCAATGAGGCCAGAGGACCAGCTATATATACTGAATGCGGCAATTAGAGGCACACATGGAAGCTAGACAGGAGATGTGTGTCTATCAATATTGCGGTTGGTGGGAGGCATTAAACAGGGAATGTGCACAATAGCAGGAAGTGCAACAAAACTGCGTGGTATTGGCTGAGTCTAACGAACAGACTATGCATATGGTGATAAAGCGTCTTACTGTAGCGAGGCAAGGTGACCGCCTCTGCGAAGTAGATCGGCATCGGCGTGTGCAGACTGAATCATCCAGTGAGTTCCACCATGATATCTGCGGTGTATGCAACGGGCATAGATTATAGGCGAACGGCGAGGAAGGCTGCGGACAGGCTGAAGACAGGACTCAGCCTTTGATTTCGGTGCCTTCAAGTTCGGGGCCGGCTAAACGCCTGCCGGTGCTGGATAGGCTGCCTTGAGGAGGACTCCAGCCAATAATGGTGCAGCTGAGTGAGGGAGTGTAGGAGGAGTAGCTGCAGAAAAACAGTCGGCCATCTTGGAACTAGCAAACGCCTCGTGGTTTGCAATGGAGATGGCAGGGTGCATCCATCCACAACGGGGATGATGCTTCAGAGAAGGGCTTTGGGATGCATGCGGTAGTGAATTGCAGTGTAGGACGCATATTCAGCGCGATTGCTCCGTTGCGCGCAAAAATCATCAGAATGTGTGTAATAAGCCCGCAGGCCTACCTTACAAGGCGGCGAGTATCTCCGCCCAACGAGACACGGAGGGCGCTGCTCCTGCAGTGCTGATGTAGCTCCTGCTCCTCTGAAGGGTCTGTAGCGGCTGCGCAGGCTGAAGACAGGACTCAGCCTTTGATTTCCATGCCTTCGAGTTCGGGGCCGTCTAAACGCCTGCCAGTGCTGGATAGGCTGCCTTGAGGAGGACTCCAGCCAATAATGGTGCAGCTGAGTGAGGGAGTGTAGGAGGAGTAGCTGCAGAAAAACGGTCGGCCATCTTGGAACTAGCAAACGCCTCGTGGTTTGCAATGGAGATGGCAGGGTGCATCCATCCACAACGGGGATGATGCTTCAGAGAAGGGCTTTGGGATGCACGCGGTAGTGAATTGCAGTGTAGGGCGCATATTCAGCGCGATTGCTCCGTAGCGCGGTAACCTTGATATATATAGGGCCTCATTACGAGTTTGGAGGTAGCCATGGAGTTATTAGCTCCATGGCTGCCTCCAAACCGGGCTCCATTACCGGGTTCCTGCAATGTGGAATAACATGGTCATTCCGACATAGGACGTTCCGGTAATTCCTCCTTGCAGGAACCATTCCCCATTCCCATTTGAGCTCCCATAGGGCTCAATGGGAATGGGGATGGAGGTAACAATGGGCACATTACAAATGTTCCAATGTTACCTCCCTCTCCCCCTCGTGGGACCCGGAAAATACGTCTGGTTTTACCAGACGTCTGATCCGGGTCCCGCAAAGGGAACCTCATAATCAGCCCTGACGGAATGAAGGGTTCCGGTCCCATACTGGCTCCCTTCATTCCGTCAGCGCCAGGGTCGTAATGAGGCCATAGCCTTATTTTTATTTATTTTTAATTTTTACTGTGTGTTTAGTTTATTTTTCCAATACAATAAAATAACTTTTTGCACATTTGAAAGAAAAATAAATATGCATAGTATTATTCAGAACATGAATGCCCTGCATTCTGCTTACTTGAAGATACACGGAAGCCATTTGAAACCACAGTACACTTTAAAAGGCTGTCCATCTCCAATACAGAATTAACGTTGGCAACACACGAAATGATGTTTCCAAAGGACAAAGGTTGGGACCAGCCAGATCACAGTATACTTCCTACAAATTGTGAGAGAGATGGGCGGAATTTGGATATGTCACAATGGCCACATGAATACTATACTGTTTGTCATCAACTCAACCATACCATAAACAGCAATCCCTTGGTGGGATGCCCTAAACATGTAATGCACCTTGTCAGTTGCATGAGAGAAAAACACATGTCTGTTAGAGCTTCATCTATGTTACACTGCAAACACAGGAAAAGGGAAAAACAAGACTGTGGGACTCATTACGAGTCACCCAGTATGGAAATAACGGTGGCGGTAAAACCGCCGCCACCATTGTTTCCATACCGGGTGATCTCGAGTCCTGCAGGTGGAGGTGTCATTCCCGCCAGGTCTGTCCTGGCGGGTTTAACACCACTCGCCTGCAGGCGGACGTGGAAACACTGGCACCATCACAAGATGGTGGCGGTGTTTCCACTTCCCCATTCCCATTGAGTCGCCAACCCAGACCCAGAATTTCCGCATTCTGGGTCTGGGTTGGCGAAATAGGGACTTACTGGGTCATTCCAACCTTGGAGGACCCGGTAAGTCCCCATTCCGAGAACCATTCCCCATTCCCATTCGAGCCCCCATAGGGCTCAATAGGAATGGGAATGGAGCTAAAAACGGGCCTGCTAATAGCGGGCCTGTTATTAGCTCCCTGGTCCCTTAGCGGCTCCCGCTAAGGGGGCCTGCTAAAATCACGCACCCATAGCGGGACCCACTAAGGGACCTCGGAATAGGGCGGTAAAGGTTTACTGGCACCGGTCTCCTTACCGGTGCCCGTTAACCCTTACCGCCCACCTTGTAATGAGGCCCATTGACTGCCCATGCCCATGCTAATCCCCATGGCCATTCCCACCCCCTTCCTCTCCCTCCCAACCCAAAACACATCCTCCTGGGACCTGTTTGAGCTAACTTTATCAAGCCTTAAAATCAAACATTGCTCTTCAAGCACCTGCCAGTGTTATTTCAAAAGAGTCTTCTGAGAGTGAATGACTTACTTGGACCTGTAAACACACTAATGGGGTAAAAAAAAAAGGTCTGCCTTCCACCAGTCAATTTACAATTCACTGAAGTCATGTACAAAACAAATCTTGGCAAAGCCAACAGTTTTTGCTTGTGTATACGTTTTAGGTATTTGACAGGCACTGCTATTATATTCCCAGGTACTCGCACCATTTTGCACCTGTTACCATCAGTGGCCACTTAATACCACTACGGCAATGGCCTTTCCAATGCCTACACAAACGCATTGCCAATGCTTGTTTAATGCTTGTTAATTAATTGTTGACGTGTCCTTCCCCACTTCTGAAAAGGAGCCTTTACCTGAATTCACTTTGATTTTAGGAGAAAATATACACATCCCTATCCCATCTTCACATTCTAGCGACTCATTGCAAATGGGCATGCACCAGGAAAGTTACACACAGAAGTTAAGTGCACTCGTCCTTCTAATAGGCACTGAAACGCTCCACCATTCTTCTCATAGCTCAGCTAGGGGACCTGAGCCATGCCGTTTCTCAGACGGTCTAATGTATTACATCAATCACGTTCCGGAACCTCGTGACATGAGCCCATCTCAGAGATTTTGCTGTGCTGTGCCACTTCCGAAATATGCTTGCCTTCTTGGACTCGGAGGAGCTGCCAGCTGCCCTGATGTTCTGTAACTCTCAGATCCTGCCTCTCAGTGAAACCTATTTCTCAGAACCATCACAGCCCTGTTTTTTGTTCCAGCATCAAACTGTGGATGCCTCTTCGTTCTGTCTCACATCGCTAAATACATTTTTCTCAGGCATTTGCAACACACACCACTTTCCTCTATTTATCTGCTCTGCTACATATCCTTCTCCGGGAATGGGCCTCATTACGAGGTAGGAGGTAGCTATGGTGCTATTAGCACCATGGCTACCCCCTTAACGCATTCCGGATCCGGGTTCCCGAAATAGGGACTTACCGGGTCATTCCAACCTTGGAGGACCTGGTAAGTCCCCATTCTGGGAACCATTCCCCATTCCCATTCGAGCCCCCATAGGGCTCAATGGGAATGGGGATGGAGCTAATAATGGTACCGCAATTTGCGGTACCGTTATTAGCTCTGAAGTCAGTTAACGGTTCCCTTCCATAATGCCTGGTAAAACCAGGGGCCTCATTACACGGAAGGCGGTGGTCCAGGGTGCTATTAGCACCCTGGACCATGCCGGTAAATTACCGGCACCGCCTTGGCGGAAAGGGGATTTACCGCCCCATTCCAAGGTTGGTGGGGCGGTAAATCCCCCTTCCGCCATTGCCCTTCCCCATTCCCATTTCTGCCCCATAGGGCTCTATGGGAATGGGGAAGGCACTAATTACGGCACCGCAATTTTGCGGTGCCGTAATTAGCTCCGAGGTCCCTTAGCGGGTTGGTTTTTAACGCCTGCAAAAAGCAGGCGTTAAAACTCCAACCCGCTAAGGGACCTCGTAGTAAGGCGGTAATGGTTAACGGCCACCGTTACCATTAACGGTGGCCGTTAACCATTACCGCCTTCCGTGTAATGAGGCCCCAGGCGTTAAGGAAGGGACCCGCTAAGGGACCTCGGAATAGGGTGGTAAGGGATTACCGGCACCGGTGTCCTTACAGGTGCCGGTAATCCCTTACCACCTACCTCGTAATGAGGCCCAATCTTTGTCTATGTAGAAAAGTAAGTTCCTTAGACAAATCTGTCAGGTTCCACAAGTAAGTTTTATTCCAGTCAGGTTATGATCCATTAAGATGACAAGTATGAACCATTGAGACCCATCACCCAGGCTGGGGCTCTCCAACTGACCTACAGTGGAATCATCACTACAGGCATTCCTACATTCACAGCTAAACATTGTCTCAGGCACACCAACAATCTCTCATACATTCCCTAGCACTTGCACTCACACCAAGCACGATCCAACACATCTCCTTTCTTCACACACATATCCACAGGAGGAAACATGCAGGGGACACTCACACAGGGCACCTTTTTTTGTGAGAGGTTCAGCTCAAAGATAAGGTGGAGGACATCCCCCCTAACATTCTGTCGGTGCCTCCAACACCAGCCACTTACTGTTACAGAAGGTGTCTCCCCTTTCTACCCATGCCCTACATCACTTAGTCACATCAATGGGAAGGTGTCCCCCCCTTTATTCACATACACACCTCACCCATTCCTCACTTCAATTAAACCCAGCCATGTTCAAAAGGCTAGGTCCAACAGTACCATTGACCACACCTCACATGGGAGGAGAGGTCCCCCACATGTCTACACCCTTTGTGCAGTGTTGCCATGAACCAATAACTAACCCTCACACAGGGAAAGTGTTATGCTCACCTGGCTCCCACAGGGGCGTCGTTCGGACCCGGACTGCTGCGGTCTCCACCCACGTGATACGTAGTGCAGCGATGACTGACTGGATCTGCCCTCCTAATCTTGTCATCTTAACCCGTAGAAATATTCTCCTGCAAGTGGAGAAATGGATTTAGCCACTTGTGGATTCAAGTGATGGCACCCCCACAGTCCTCCCCAACTAATCACCTCTGAAATGCCCTCACAGCAATCTCACCTTATATTCTTGAAAGATGAGCTCTCCATCCTGCGTGGATTTGCAGGGGCGCGTCGATTCCAGTTACTTCACTGGTTTGAAGGCTTGGGAGAGTTCCGGAGAGTATTGACTCTGAGATTCCTGGTGAGGACCAGTAAGTATTAAGTTCATAGAGTTCAATATGTCCGATGTTCACTCTTGTTCCCCCCTTCCTTTATTGTCTTGCAGCTGGCTCGTGAAAAGATGCTCTTGTGGCAGCTGGTGGCGCTCAGGTAATAGTCTGTATTACCCGGCGCTGTCTGGTAAATGTTGCACGTGGAAAACGTGTTGTTTTGTCTCTCTTTACAGATGCAGCACGTGGAAATATGGAGAGTCACAAAAGGATGCCTCCGGTGGTAAATCAGGTAAGTCCATGTTGGTAAGAATTATATTTGTTGGTTCCCTCGGCTCACCTTGTGGTTTTCTTTTGTCTCCTAGGTGCCGAAGTTCAGCGAAGAAATGATGGAGGCAGCGCCGACCCGAAGGATGCTGTGAAGACTGGTGAGTATAGCGCGGCGCTGCAGCAATGATATTCTTTACAGGTCCAGAGACGAGATGGATCCAGAATCAGGTGTGGAATAGAATAAGTTTGTTTTCTAACCTTGTCCCTTTCTTTCCTCTTTGTTTTTAGGAGCTCTGGATTCGAGACGGGCGTGGCAGGAGACTGGATGCAGGCTGCAGGCACGGTGAGCGTTACGCTACTGGATGCAGAGTAACGCGAAGCATGTGTTGCTGGTCGGGCGTGGTTTAAATAGCCTCAAAAGTAGTCCCAGGTAAGAAGTCCCTAGAACCACACCCGAGTAAAAAATAGTCCCTGTAGAAAAATAGTCCCTTTCAGGCTTCATGTTGGATTGGAGTAATTTGCAGCACGGTCTGCCTAAGGTAAGTAATGACTATGAGCCTGACACGTTAGGCGCCAGGACTGATTTCTACTATGAGCCTGGTGCCTAAGGTGCCAGGACTGAACCCAGACAGCCCCTAGCTGGGGCTGCTGAGGTTTTACTAAATGTCTAGATGCCTGCTCCCGGGGCTGATGGGCTTAGTCCGGATGCCTGGGGGTAGGCATCATGACAGCACTCCCCCCCAAGGCCCCTCCTAAAGTTGTTCTTCCTCTGAGCCCTGGTTTGTCTGGGAAGTTCAGATGGAATTTTTTCACCAACTGAGGTGCATGGACGTGGTCACTAGGTTCCCATGACCTTTCTTGCGGTACGTAGCCCTTCCAATCGATTACAGAAAAAAGTTTTGATTTACCCATTTTGGAGTCCAGGATATTTTTTACCTCAAATTCAGGTTCTCCATCTATCAAGATGGGGTCGGATGGTTTGGTTAATCTTGTTACTGGTTGAACTGGTTTTAAAAGTGAAACATGAAAGCCAGGATGAATGCATATATTAGAGGGTAATTCCAATTTGACAGCTACCGGGTTGATAATTGCCTTAATAGTGTAAGGTCCCAAATATCTAGGGTTAAAAGTCCGAGTTCCCTTCAGAGGTATGTGTTTTGTAGCCAGCCAAACTTGATCCCCAATCTGGTATTGTGGAGTTTCACTTCTATGTTGATCAGCATTTTTCTTATATTTCTCTTTTGCTTGTTTCAAATGTTCTGTTGCCTCTTTAAAGGCTTGTGTAATAGTAGAATGCAAATGACTGACTGCAGGCATTTCTAAATGCTGAGGCGAATCTAGTTCTGAGGTTCGAGGGTGATGTCCATATATAGTATAAAAGGGACTTTGTCCGGTTCCTGAATGTACAGAGTTATTGGGCCTCATTACAACCCAGGCGGTAAGTTACCGCCTGGGCCGTGACTTTACCACCATGGCGTAAACTCCGTTTACGCCATGGTGGTTGGCGGACTTACCGCCCCATTCCGAGTTTGGCGGGGCGGTAAGTCCCCAATCCGCATTTACCCTTCCCCATTCCCATTTTTGCCCCATAGGGCATAATGGTAGTGGGGAAGGCGTTAATTACGCCACCGTAAATTACGGTGGCGTAATTAACTCCATGGTCCCTTAGCGCCATGGATTTTAACACCTGCTAAAAGCAGGTGTTAAATCCACCATGGCGCTAAAGGACCTCGTACTCAGGCGGTAAGGGTCGGCGCTGTTTACGCCGCCATAAAACCCTTACCGCCTGAGTCGTAATGAGGCCCATTGTATGCATACTCGGAAATCCATAAAATATCTTTCCAATTATTTTCGGTCTGGTGTAGCATGCAACGTAGGTACTGTTCAAGGGTCTGGTTGGTCCTCTCCGTCTGACTATCGGTCTGGGGATGGTGACTGGTTGATAACCTCACGTCGATTTGCGCCAGTTGACAACATTTCTTCCAAAAATTTGAAATGAATTGACTACCTCGGTCAGAGATCAATATGGAAGGAAATCCGTGTATTCAAACAATGTTTTCGAGGAACTCCTTGGCCAGAATTGAAGCAGAAGGTAATCCCTTTAGAGGAATAAAGTGGGCCATCTTGGAAAAAAGATCCACAATAACTAGAATGGTGTAAAATCCATTACATGGAGGTATATCTGTAATAAAGTCTAACGATAAGGTGTGCCATGGTGTAGGTGGAATATCCAAAGGTTGTAAGTGGCCAGGTGGTTTTTTCTTCTTTTGTTTTGTGCGCAAATGCCACAAGACATTACAAATGACTTTACGTCTTTTCGCCAGGTGGGCCACCAGAATTGTCTCTTAATTTTAGCTTCAGTTTTTGCGATACCTGGGTGTCCTTCCATTAGGGTGTCATGATAATTGGAGATGACTAGTTGTTTTAGTTCCTTGTGTGGTAGAAATAGTCGCCCTTGATAATAAGGTAGGTCATTGATGACTGAGTAGTCCGGGCCTTTCTTCACCCAGTCCTGCAGGGCTGTTTGATCGAAGAGTTGTTGGATGTTTACTTGAATATCCTCCAGTGTCTGTAGAGTGGTTATGCCAAGAATTCTTTGTTCTGAAATTATAGGCACCGGTTCCGGGTTTGCATATGCTTCTCCCATCCCTATTCGGGATAAGGCATCTGCCTTGTCATTTTTACAACCTGGTCGATAAGTGATCACGAAATCGAACTCGGCAAAGAACAATGCCCATCGAAGTTGATGCGACGATTGGGCCTTGACTGTTTTTAAAATACTGCAAGTTCCGGTGATCGGTGATTACTGTAATGGTATGCCTGGCACCGAAAATATAATGCCGCCAAGCCTTGAAGGCGGATTTGATGGATAATAATTCTTTATCGGTAACCGCATAGTTTAACTTGGGTGCCGAGAACTTTCTGGACCAAAATGCTACTGGCTGAAGTTGACCGGTTTCAGGATCCTTCTGGGACAGGACAGCTCCCATGGCTAAACTGGATGCATCAGTTTCAACTATGTATGGAAGTTCGGGGCGTGGATGCTTTAAGACAGGTGCAGACGTGAATTTCGCTTTCAGCTCTTGGAAGGCCTTTTCAGCTTCTTCGGTCCACAAGAAGCGTTTGTTTTTTCGCAAAAGTGCTGTGATAGTGTGTACAACATGTGAGAAATCCGGAATAAATCTGCGGTAGAAATTAGCAAATCCAAGCATGCTTTGTACCCCTTTAACTGAACTGGGTGATGGCCACTTGAAGATTGCATCCACCTTTCGAGAGTAGATTCGGACTCCTTTTGGAGTCAGGATAAATCCAAGGAATTCAACTTCCGTAGCATGAAAAACACATTTTTCCAATTTTGCATATAACTTGTGCTGGCGTAGTTTCTCAAGGACTGCACAAACGTTCTTCACATGGTCTGATTCTGAAGAGGAGTACACTAGAATATTGTCTATGTATACAACAACACAGACGTCCATGAGTTCACGAAGGACATCGTTCATAAAATACTGGAAGGCTGCTGGTGCATTGCACAACCCGAAAGGCATCACCTGGTATTCGAATAACCCGTACTTGCGAAAAGCAGTCTTCCATTCGTTGCCTTTCTTTACACGTACCAGATGATATGCCCCTCGGAGATCTAATTTAATGTAGATGCAAGCGTCCTTTTCTTGGTCTAGTAATTCGGGGATCAGAGGCAATGGGTATCGGTTCTTAACAATGATCTGATTTAATGCGCGATAGTTTATGCACGTTCTGAGGTCACCTTCCTTTTTAGGCACAAAGAACAAAGCTGAAGATGCAGGGGACTTGGATGGACGAATTAAGCCATTAGCAAGGTATTGGTCCAAGTATTGTCGTAGGTGAAGGTTTTTGGGTTCCGTAAGGGCGCAGATCCTACTACATAGAGGTTGTGCACCGGGTATGAGATCGATTTGACAATCGTATGATCTGTGAGATGGTAGGGTGTTTGCCTGTTCCTTTAGGAAAACATCCTGGAATCCTTGATATTCCTAAGGTAACTGCACGACTGGAGTGGCGACTGTGGCCAGGCCTTGGTTCAAGGGTTTTTTCGGGTAACAAGTATGTGCACAATCCGGGAAGGTTATTCTCTTGTCTCGCCAATCAATACAAGGATTATGTGTTTCCAACCAAGGTATCCCCAGTATTATTTGGAACTGCGGGGCTTTGATTAAATCAAACACAATAGTCTCTCGATGCCCATCCTGACCCAATAGTGTCATCTCTGCGGTGGAATGAGTTACAGGCCCAGAGGCAATTTCAGTTCCATCGCCTGTGGTGATGACATCGGAAGTGGTCTTTTTGCAGAGAGATAGATTCATCCTAGAAGCCAACTCGTGGTCCACATAGTTTCCTATGGCCCCGCTATCAATGTATGCCCTCACTGCATGCATACGTGATGGCTGCCTTGGATCTATAAGGACCATTGGTATGATGAAGTGCAAGATCTGAGTATCCTTCTTCAAGCTCGGCAAGCGGACCTCTACGCTTGTCGGGCGTGGTTGTTTCCCCGAATCAGGCTCTGTTTGATTTTTATCAGCAACTCCGACTACTTTTTAGATGTTTTTATAGGGCAATCCCGTAAAAAATGTCCTGAGGCCCCACAGTTCAGACACAATTGCATCTGCCGTCTTCTTTCTTCTTCCTTTTGAGTTAAGGGTCCCTTGACCCCCCCGATCTGCATCGGTTCTGATACATCTGTTTCTATGAGGGTAACATTGGGTTTAACCAATACCCAATTCTCGAACTTAGCTCGATCAGCCTTTCTATTCTGAAGTCGGTGGTCTAACTGGACCACTAAGTCTATCTATTCTGCACAATCCTGAGGTGGGTTCACAACTTGGGCCAAAACGTCTTTGAGTTCACCCCGAAGTCCACGATGAAATAATGTAATTCGTTTTACCTCTGGCCATCCGGTTTCCACCACTAACCTATTGAAAGTGGCGATATAGGTTAGTAGATCCAGGTTACCTTGTCGTAATGATAAAAGTTTGTTATCCAGGGCCTGTCCCTGCGAATGTCTGGCAAATAGTCTTTCCATGCTCAATTGAAAACCTTGAAAATCCCGAAGAAGAGGGTCATCCTGGTTAACTAATGGAATTGACCAATTCGCTGCGCTGCCACTAAGATATGATAGTACAAAAGCTACTTTGGTTTGGTCGTTCGGAAAATCTCCAGGTCTGCATAAAAAGTGCAAGCGGCATTGGTTCATAAACACGGCAAACTTTTTTGGGTCCCCAGCAAAACGTTCGGGTGGAGGTAAAGGAATGCTCCCTGCTAGAACCACTTGCACAGGATTGCTCAATGAAACAGGAGTTGGATTCCCTTCGAGTCCAGGTAATGGTGTTTGCCCAGCTTGGTTTTGCAGTAGTTGTCTAGTAAGATCATCAGTGCGCTCCTTTGACACAATCAGTTCTCTCTTGAGGGCATTAGTCTCTTGGCGCGCGGAGTGCACTTCTGCCCTAAGTTCCCCTAACAATAGGGCCAGTTGGTCGGTTTCTGAGGTTTCCATAACGCCCGGGGTGGGATTTGTAGATTGACTTTGCGTTCTGTTACGCTCACCTGGCTTCCACAGGGGCATCGGTCAGACCCGGACAGCTGTGGTCTCCACCCACGTGATGTGTAGTTCAGCGATGACTGACTGGATCTGCCCTCCTAATCTTGTCTGCTTAACCTGTAGAAATATTCTCCTGCAAGTGGAGAGATGGATTTAGCCACTTGTGGATTCAAGTGATGGCACCCCCACAGTCCTCCCCAACTAATCACCTCCGAAATGCCCTAACAGCAATCTCACCTTATATTCTTGAAAGATGAGCTCTCCATCGTGCGTGGATTTGTAGGGGCGCGTCGATTCCAGTTACTTCACTGGTTTGAAGGCTCGGGAGAGTTCTGGAGAGTATTGACTCTGAGATTCCTGGTGAGGACCAGTAAGTATTAAGTTCATAGAGTTCAATATGTACGATGTTCACTCTTGTTCCCCCCTTCCTTTCTTGTCTTGCAGCTGGCTCGTGAAAAGATGCTCTTGTGGCAGCTGGTGGCGCTCAGGTAAGAGTCTGTATTACCCGACGCTGTCCGGTAAATGTTGCACGTGGAAAACGTGTTGTTTTGTCTCTCTTTACAGATGCGGCACGTGAAAATATGGAGAATCACAAAAGGATGCCTCCGGTGGTAAATCAGGTAAGTCTATGGTGGTAAGATTTATATTTGTTGGTTCCCTCGGCTCACCTTGTGGTTTTCTTTTGTCTCCTAGGTGCCAAAGTTCGGAGAAGAAATGATGGAGGCAGCGCTGACCCGAAGGATGCTGTGAAGACTGGTGAGTATGGCGCGGCGCTGCAGCAATGATGTTCTTTACAGGTCCAGAGACGAGATGGATCCAGATTCAGGTGTGGAATAGAATAAGTTTGTTTTCTAACCTTGTCCCTTTCTTTCCTCTTTGTTTTTAGGAGCTCTGGATTCGAGGCGGGCGTGGCAGGAGACTGGATGCAGGCTGCAGGCACGGTGAGCGTTACGCTGCTGGATGCAGAATAACGCGAAGCGTGTGTTGCTGTTCGGGCGTGGTTTAAATAGCCTCAAAAGTAGTCCCAGGTAAGAAGTCCCCAAAAATAGTCCCTGTAGAAACATAGTCCCTTTCAGGCTTCATGTTGGATTGGAGTCATTTGCAGCATGGTCTGCCTGAGGTAAGTAATGACTATGAGCCTGACGATTTAGGCACCAGGACTGATTTCTCCTATGAGCCTGGCGCCTAAGGCGCCAGGACTGAACCCAGATAGCCCCTAGCCGGGGCTGCTAACGTTTTACTAAATGTCTAGATGCCTGCTCCCGGGGCTGATGGGCTTGGTCCGGATGCCTGGGGGTTGGCATCATGACAGAAAGTCCCACATCATACTATACATGGGGTGCACACCACCCACTAACTTTCCCACTCACACACTAGCATTTTAAAATGTTCATGTTTTAAGAGTTCCTCACTGAACATACTTTTACACTGCAACTCATTTGGGCAAGCCATTCTGACCCTTAATCTGAAGTCTAAACTTTTTTACTACAATGGGCTTCATTACACAGTAGGCAGTAGGGGATTACCGGCACCGGTGAGGGCATCGGTGCCGGTAATCCCCTACCACCCTACTACGAGGTCCCTTAGCGGGTCCCTTCCTTAACGCCTGGTTCTACCAGGCATTAAGGAAGGGACCCGCTAAGGGAACCCAGAGCTAATAACGGTACCGCAATTTGCGGTACCGTTCAGAGGCATAGGCAGGGTAGGGCCTGAGGGGCAAGGCCCACCCAAAATCTGTAAATGCCCACTCCGCAGCACTGTGTGGGCATTTACAGATATTTTTGTCAGTGCAGTCTGCCCCACTACATTAGCTTCAGGCCCCATTTGCTGGACAATCCTGGCTACGCCTCTGGTACCGTTATTAGCTCCATCCCCATTCCCATTGAGCCCTATGGGGGCTGAAATGGGAATGGGGAATGGTTCCTGGAATGGGGACTTACCGGTCCCGCAAAGGTCAGAATAGACCAGTAAGTCCCTATTCCGGGAACCCGGACCTGGAAGGCGGTAAGGTGGTAGCCATGGCGCTAATCGCAGTATGGCTACCGCCTACTGTGTAATGAGGCCCAATATCCTTAACCTTTTTACTAGCGATGAAATTCACCAGCTATAGGTCCATTGCTGTGATCGCGGATGGTGTACATATATGCATTTTCCCAATTTGCCCTTTTAACCTTTTAACTAGCGATGAAATTCGCAAGAGAAAGGTCCATAGCTGTGACCAGCTCTAAACCTGTTAATTCTCAAAATGTGCTAGTCCCTCACATTTTTCCAATCCACAAGCTAAAAGTCCATAGCTGTGATCAACTCTCAACCTGTACATTCTCAAAATTGTTAATCCTTGCATTATCCCATATCACTTCACACTTTCCTTAGGATTTACTTTGAACAATCTTAAGTAGACCAAATCCTTTAAATCCTGTTGCAGCCACAACATAAGGCTGCAATGTAAAAGAAAACAACAAAAAAATGAAAACAAAACTCCTATCCATTGCCTCAGCCAAAACCTGCTGGGCAACCCTCATGCTTTTCATCGCATTTACCTTTTTGCACATTACATTCTAACAGAACCCACAGGGCCTCATTACACGGTAGGCGGTAACCATGGCGCTATTAGCGCCATGGTTGCCGCCGGTATTTTACTGTGTCCGCCTTGGTGGATGGCAGAATTACCGCCCTACTCCAAGGTGAGCGGGGGCGGTAATTCCCCATTCACCAAGGCACTTCCCCATTCCTATTTTTGCCCCCATAGGGCATAATGGGAATGGGGAAGGAGCTAATTACGGTACCGCAAATTGTGGTACCGTAATTAGCACCGAGATCCCTTTGCGGCACCCTACTGTAACGGCTGGTAAAACCAGCTGGTAAGGTCGGGTCCCGCAAAGGGAACTCGTAGTAAGGTGGTAAGGGTTTACCGGTGCCCTTACCGGTACCGGTAAACCCTTACCGCCTAACGTGTAATGAGGCCCACAGACTTTTAACTCCTTCTCTTGACTTCTTCATAAACCACTTTATGGAGCTTACGCAACCCACTATATACAACATGCAACTAACGTTAACAATGTGGTGAACACACTGTTAACTAGTCTTGTTGATCAGCAGATGATGTTTATATAAAAGACACAAAGGGTCTCATTACACGTTGTGCGGTAGGGATTTAATGTTACCGGTAAGGGAATACCGGTATCGTTAAATCCCCATGCCAATTACGACCCGGCTCACCGCTATTAGCGGCACCGCTAAGTACGGTGCCACTAATAGCGGCTAGTCCGTGTGAATGCCACCCTCCATCCCGTAAATAACGCCATGCCGCTAATAGCACACCATCACAAGCCAAGCGGACATACTAATAGCGGCATGGTAAAGCCCCCAAAACCCCTTACCGCCATGGCGCTAATACCGGCATCGCGAACCACCCGTTAATAGAACTGAGCAGTGTTCCCACCTGCCATAGGTGGACACAATCAGCACAGGTTGAGGGAATGGACACTGTGGCAGCACAAAAGGAGCACACCATACCCCTTCACACACCCCTTTCCACACCAAGATGCTTCCAATACTAGCAGAATTACATGGGCTGGAGGACATGATTGCAGTGCAGCACCAACAACAACATGCAGCACAGAGGATACACAGGAGGAGGAGGAGCAGGAGGGCAAGCCAGGCGCAGCAAGCACCACCAGGGCACCTAATCATACCACAGAGGCAGCCACCAATCCCCAGGATCAGAGCCAGTCCATTTAACCTAACCCCTGAGCAGATACACACCCTGTACCGTCTGGACCGGGATACCATCAACAGCATTGTGGACATGATACATTACGACATTGTCAGCCTCATAGACATCCAAACTGCCATCCCCCCTCTACTCAAGGTGGTGACTGTGCTCCACTTCCAAGCCACAGGCACCTACCAGCATACAGTGGGGCAGATGCATGGCATCTCACAACCAGTATTCTCACGCACGCTGAACCAGGTACTTGATGCCCTCCTGAAGCATGCACCTGAACACATATTCATGCCACGGACTGCCCAGGAGATCGCAAACACCAAAGTTGGCTTCTATTCACTGGCAGCCATCCCAAGTTGCATTGGGGCCATCGAATGTACCCATGTGGAATTGGTGGTCCCACATCACAATGAAGTAGTCTACCGAAACAGGAAGCAATTCCACTCCATCAATGTCCAAATGGTATGTGACGCTAACAAGATACTAACTCATTGTTGTGCCCGATTTCCCGGATCAACCCATGATTCCATGGTCCTGCGGAACTCAACCATACCATGCTACATGGAGCGACAAGCCGGACTACGTTCGTGGCTACTTGGTGAGTAGCAGGGCAAGCACATGGCAGTGTGATTGGGGGGGGATACATACTCCAACTGGGTGTGATTGGGGAGGGGAGAGATACATACTCCAACTGGGTATGATTGAGCGGGGGGGAGAGATATATATAAGTGCATGTCCCCAACCATCCCACCACCCTTCCCCCTTCCCCCCACAACAGTCACAAAACACCCCCCCACAACAGTCCCGAAACACACCCTTCCCCCCTCCTCACCTTCCCCCCCAAAAGTCCCAAAACACCCTTCCCCCCTCCCCCCACAACAGTCACAAAACACCCTTCCCCCTCCCCCCACAACAGTCCCTTATGTGTATGGCACGATGTTGTTGTGCAGCTGCACACGTGGTGGGTTGACCCTGCAGTCCCAGTTCCCCATTGCCACCACCAGCATGAGGAGGCTGGCTTGACGTGCGCCTGGTGGTGCGCATGGAGTGGCGGAGGGGTCTTGTCTGCCTCAAACTGGTGGATGAAGATGATGTGGCTGTCAGTCCCGGTGGTGATGGTGGTGGGAACTGGCTGTTCATTGCGTCCGCTATCCGTGTGAGTACCTGCCTGAGTTGGATCATCTCCCCACACAGCCTGTTGGTGCAGGCTTCAATTGCCTCCCTTGAGTGCCTGGCAGTCTTTGATATCCCCCCCTGAGATGGGCAGCCTCTTCGACATGCTGCCCAACCAGCACAGTTATCTCCTGTTGGCGCTGCCTGATGCTGGCGAGGTCAGGGTCAATGTGGCATTCCCGTGGTGTGGCTTTTGAGCCTTCCTCTGCAAGCAGGACATCTGCTGAAGCCACCGGTGGGCCAATGAACCCTCCCATGTTGTCCTCGCCAAACTGGCCATTGACACTGGACCCAGGTGTCTGCTGTGGATTTGCCTCGGAGGTTCCGGGGGGTTGGGGTGTGCATGCCCATGGGCAAATCTATCGCCTCATCCACATCCGAGAGCGGCGCTGTGGCTGCCGCCTCACCTGTGGAACTTGTTGCAGCAGAGGGTGGGCCCTCGGTGGCTGGATTCGGGGGTTCACTTCAGAGGGTGGCCCAGTTGTTGCTGGTGTGGACAGCGCTATGGCAACAGTGGTGCTCCGCCGATATTTGGCACTTGGGATGGGAACTCTTCTCCCTTTGCCCCTTGATGATGTGGGGGTGTCCCCTGTGTCCTGTGGCCTTGATTTTTTCGTGGCAGAGGGTTCTAGAATTGCAGTGCCAGGTTCATCACTGTCTGTATGTGAGCCTGTCGGGGACAAAGAGGGGGGTGGCATTGGTGACGGTTCAATGTACTTCATGCACAATACATTATTCTAACTGTTGTGAGCATTGGGACTTCATTGGTAGGGATGCAGGTGATGTGTTTGTTGAGTGGGTTATCCATGCATGGTTGTGTGTGGCACTTGTCTCTGGTGATGTGTGCATGTGTGTGTGTTTGGGTTTGACACTGACATGGCCAGGGTTGCATGCATGTAAGGATGTTTGCGCATCCATGAGGTGATTATGGGCTCACATTTGGGGGGAGCTGAACATTCACAGTGCATACTTTCATGTGTACACTCACCTCCATCGGATGTAGTTGCCACACCATGCTCCATGGTCCCGACTCCCTCAATCGATTCTACTCCAATCATGTTGGCGCAGGTCTCTTCCCACTCCTTTAATTTTATCGGCGAATCAGATCGACCGGCTGTGGCTATGTTGTAGTTCACAGACAGGATGCTTCTGACCCGGAGGCGGAGATCATCCTACCGCTTTCTGCACTCCCGGACAGTGCGGGTGGTGGTGCCCACTGCACTCAGGGCAACCTCTGCCCAGATTGCCTTCTTGCGGATAAGGGTCTCCCGACGCATGTCGCTTGCAAATACCACGTTGGCATTCGCTGCAAGGGTGTCTGTGAACATAGTTAGCTCCTCGGTGGAAAACCTTTCCTTGTGCTGGCGGTCAGTTGTTTTTTTTAATAGCCTTAGGCATGGCGAGGGTGTCCTTGTGGCTTTCCAATAGCAAAGTACTCAAAACAGGTCCAGGGGGCAGAGGATGGCAATGGATTGTGTTTTTAAAGATGGCCGCCGTGCTCCTTCCCATTCCTATGCGATGACGCTATTTCCGGTTTTGCTATTTAACGGTGACCACTAATTGCGATGGCCGTTATTAGCGGTGACCGCTATTTGCATGTTGCGGGAGGTTGGAAGTGCTATCAGCGCTTTCATCAGTGCCGCTAAGGGTCTTTTTGGGGTCTTTAGCGGAATGGCAGTAGGGTCATTACCGGCATGGCGCTATGCTCGTGTCCGCATACTCGTAATGGTACGCTATTAGCGGCCTCTTGCAAAGGCGGACACGTTAATAGCGCCATGCCGGTAATTTGCGATTTTTACCGCACAACGTGTAATGAGGCCCAAAGTATACAAGCAGTGCGCTTCACACGCTGCTTCCCCTTCTTCCAATATTATGGCATCAGCTTTGCAGGAAATCCGCTTCAGGAGATCCGCTTCGCCATTGCCCCATTGAAGTACCTTATGTCCAGCAATAACGAGAAATGCATCCTGCGCACTTGAGGTTCAAATCGTTCTTCACTGAACTATCTGTGTGGCTCTACTCAACCATCCAAGTCTGATACGCCCACTCTTCAAAGTAATGGGACATCTGTCACTCCACACGCACGTTAAAGTTCACTGCTTCCAGCGTTTCATTTTGTTTTATACTGAGCATGCGCACAAGCTCATTCCCGCTCTAAACATCAAAAATGTGGCTGCCGATAAATTCCCTCTTCAGCCCACTCTGCAATGCATGAGGGGTTCCCTTGCCATATGGTTCTTTTCTTTAATGATCTGAGCTTCCTGGATGGCATCACCACGCACCCTCACGCAAGAAGGTGCATTCCTCAAATACAATGCTGACCTTCCCACATTGTTCCAGAAACACAACGGAACGTTCACCGACTGCACGTTATGTGTCACTTAAAAGTACATACCATCGCCATCCCCTTGAGCACAGTACTGACGTAATTATTATCCTACCGACCAAAGTGGGCAGCACAGCACCCCTGCTCACCCTTCCTCTCAGAACTGCCCTGGCGACATGATCTTCCCAACGGCCCCCAGTACACAGAACTGCTCCGCTGCGCCAGCAGCCATCTGGACAGATGTCAGGCCATGCAGGATCAAATGAGGAAGGTCAGGCATTTCACTCACACACTGACACAATCGTGTTAACTTAATGTCAACTCCTGTGAGCACTTTTTCCTTGCACAAACTGGTCTCATCCCTGCCAGGACCCGTCTTTTCTTGCCCCTTCTTCCCCTAGGACCACCAAAACAGGGTAAAACTCTTGTACTTGAGCACTGTACACTGATTGTACTCCTAGTTGGCAAGAGTCTTTCCATCCTGATTCTTGGTTCTCTCCTCTCCTTTCCTCTCCTCTCCTCTCCTCTTCTCTTCTCTTCTCTTCTCTTCTCTTCTCTTCTCTTCTCTTCTCTTCTCTTCTCTTCTCTTCTCTTCTCTTCTCTTCTCTTCTCTTCTCTTCTCTTCTCTTCTCCTCTCCTCTCCTCTCCTCTCCTCTCCTCTCCTCTCTTCTCTTCTCTTCTCTTCTCTTCTCTTCTCCCAGTGCCAACTCGCAGGCCAGCTTCCCCTTATGCTTTTCCTTGCCCTGGGTCTCTTGTTGGGGTGCAGCTCCCTCTTGTCCTGGCCCTGGGTGATGGGACTTACTTGTGTGGGGGCATTGGTTCCTCTCATTCATCTCTGCACCCAGGC
This sequence comes from Ambystoma mexicanum, assembly GCF_040938575.1. Classification (NCBI taxonomy): domain Eukaryota; kingdom Metazoa; phylum Chordata; class Amphibia; order Caudata; family Ambystomatidae; genus Ambystoma; species Ambystoma mexicanum. The sequence goes on from NC_090937.1 coordinate 512,526,946, forward strand.
TGCAGACTGGTCACCTTAATCTTCACTCTTATGCCACGCAGGTCTGTTTCTTCCCTTAGTGATGACCAACTTGTTGCCAGTGTACAACAGTAAGTTCCTTGAACGCAGTGCCCTTATGCTATTTTGATGCCTGATATAGTAGCATCACAAGTATCAAATACTATACATCTTAAATGTACACTGCTAAATACACACTCCTTAACCTTTCACGCCACAGAAGTTGCAGATTTTATTGTTAAACAAAAACCTGAGATAATCGCACTGACAGAGACTTGGTTTCATAGTGCTGCTCATCCTACCACGCTGCTTGCCATCCCCATTGGTTATGACATATTGCAAGTGGATCGGGAGACCAGCAAGGGTTTCACTGTTGCCTTGATTTTCCGTGAAGACCTACAACTGTACATCTCCAGTATACCCAATGCGGAACTCTGTGAGGCCTTATTAGCCAAACTTAAGCAAAACTCTACAGATTCTCCCAGCATCGTTCTCCTCTATAGACCCCCCTTATCACACCCTCTTTTGATTAACAACCTCTGTCACTGATTGGTAACACAACCAAATCACACGCACCATTTTTAATCCTTGGCATCTTCAATTTATCGGCCAATGATCCCTCATGACAAAATGCTACATCCCATGTACAATCTTGGTTTCAGCCAACAGGTCACAGGTCCTACCAATACATCGGGTAACACCCTAGACTGGATAGTGTCCCATAGCATGGTGCTCTCTAACATCACGACTCAGACATATCCCTCGTCTGATCATTTCTCTATCTTTTTCAAAGTCTCCTCTCATATTCAGAAGATGAAACCATTAATGCTCACCAAGCGATCTGCTCCTGGAAGAAACCCTAAAGTTTCACAAGATATTTTCAGATCCACTGCCCTTCCCTTATTTCCCCCATTGGACAGGGAGATCCCCCTGGATACCTTTACCTCAACTTTTAGGGACACTCTTAATTATTAGTTTGAATTTCTAGCTCCCCTGAAACAGCCATCTCAAAGGAAACAAATCTCCCTTAAACTGTGGCTATCCATGGACATTCTAACTGCTAGTGCTGAAAAGAGGAAAGCAGAACACCAGTGGCGTAAATCTCATTCTGTCACTTCTCTTGCATCCTACAGAATCCATATGAAATCATACAAAACTCTCCTGCTGATTGCTACAGAGGTCAGATTAAATTCTAGAATAGAATCTGCTAAATCTAAACCGAGGGAATTAGTCAAAGTGCTCTCTGAACAAAAGGGAATTTCAGTTGACCCTCTCCCAGTTGCAGATAATGCTTGGTGCCAACTCATACATGATGGCTTCTCTGAGCACATTAAAACTCACTTACAAAACATCTCTGATCATAGTAATCATTGAAACCTTCTGCAACTGAAAATCCTATTGTCTGCCTCCCCTCAGAATACTGTACACGTTCCTTCTCATTTCGTCCATGATGTCATATCGAAAATTAAGCCTACCTCCTGCAAAGGAGATAGATTCCCTGCTTCGCTCTTTCATGGGTTTCAGAGCACTCTCTTACCATGGGTTACTGCACTTGTAAATCTCTCCTTTGCTGAAGGACATGTTCCAAATAGCATCAAAGAAGCTTGGATGTCACCTCTATTAAAAAAGGAAAACCTGGATGCCAATGACCCCAGAAATGTTCACCCAATAACCAATGTTCCGTTCCTCTCAAAGATTCTAGATAAACTGGCAACAAACCAATACCAGATATACGTGCAGGAAAATAACATCCTTGCCACTGCCCAATCTGGCTTATGAGTTGGTCACAGAACTGAAACTGCCCTCGTTGATCTAAAGTCTAACATCGTTGAAATCATTGAAATAGGAGGGCAGGCTCTGCTGCTTCTTTTAGATCTGTGGGCCGCTTTCAATCTCGTTGCTCATACCATCTTGGCCGACAGGCTAATACAAATGGACGGATGCTCAGCTCTTGCAGCAAACTGGCTTAGATCCTTCTTGGGCCCCCACAATGTTTACGTAACCAAGGATAATAAGCACTCTTCCAAAGCAACATCCACCTGCGGAGTCCCACAAGGGTCTTGCCTTTCCACACTGCTGTTCAATGTGTACCTAAAACTCCTGTGCGACCTTCTCTCCTCTCTGGGTGTAAGTTTTGCGAGTTATGCAGACAACACCCAGGTAGTGATTGAGCTCTCGGGTGACTACAGTAAAGACCTAGAAACGATTAACATCATCTTCAAGAGCATTCAATCCTGGATGCCAGAAATTCTTTACCCTTGAACAACAAGAAAACAGAGCTTGTTATTTTGGGCACACAAATGAAACTAAAAAAGCTTGATCCCTCCTACAGTAGCTTCTTAATTGCAGACAATCAGATCAAAGTCTCTGATTATGTAAAAATTTGGGGATATATTTTGACCCGCAACTTTCCTTTAAAAAACACATGCTTCACCTCAAATCTTCCTGTTCCTACTATATCCATTTTCTTTGGCAACTCTGCCCCTATCTTTCAGAGGCAAATGGAGCCATATCACATCCACCATCATCAATACTAAGCTAGATTACTGTAATATCTTATTTATTGGATCATCCCAGGCAAATACAAGAAGTCTTCAAGTGATTCAAAATGGAGCAGTGCGAGCAGTCTGTGGTATCAGCCGACGCACCCATGTCACTAACGCCCACAGGAAATTGCACTGGCCCTCAGTCAACCAGCAAATTAAATTCAAAGGCATTATGATCACTCATAACTGCTTAACAGGAAAGGCCCCTTGCTACCTTTCAGTGAGAATTTCAAAAATCCCCTTTTGTCGAACACTCCGATCAGATAAAGACACACTTCTTAAACAACCCTGTGTCATGTAGAGAAAACTGGGCAATTCCAGTTTTAATGCCTGGGGTCCTTCCCTTTGGAACCAGTTAACATCAACTCTTAAAAACAATGAGTCCACCGCTCAATGAAAAAAAAACAATTGAATACACATCTCTTTGAGTCAAGCCCAGATTTATTTCTGGTCCTACTTCTCTCTATATGCCCACCATCTTTGACCTCCATGTTTCATGTTTTTTCTTGTCTTGTCTTGTGAGCGCTTAGAGGCCCATGGATGTAAAACACTATATAAAAAGTAAATAGATACATAGATACATCTGTCAGGTTCCACAAGTAAGCTTTATTCCAGTCAGGTTATGATCCATTAAGCTGATAAGTAAGAACCACTAGGTCTCATCACCCAGGCTGGGGCTCCCCAACTGACATACGGTGGAACCTTCACTAAAGGCATTCCTACTTTCACAGCTAAATATTCTCTCAGGCAGACCAACATTTTCTCATGCATTCCCTAGCACCTGCACTCACACCAAGCATGATACAACAGTCTTCATAAGCCTATTGACCGAGGTTGATAGCTTAGAGTCCAAACTGAAAACCAAAGATTTGCTTAACTACATATTTATGAAGGTGAATGTATATATGACTATTGTGCAGAGCCAGAATTACATTTGTAAAGAGGTGCTGCAGTGGAGATGCTTTTGATTGGCTTCATTCTTGCCTCAATGAGCCAGAGCCAACTCATCAGTTGGTGAACGTCTTTGCAGTCAGCATTTACTTAAAACAGCCTCTATCCTGTTTGGTCTTCACAGAATTGCAGAAGAACCCATCTCTTGTCATCTTTTGTGGTCAAACTCAATATTTTGAAAATAAAAATGTTGAAATTGAAGGACGGGTGCACCTACATGTGAACATGTATTTAAACTCGCAAGGATGCACACTATGGCAAATCAGTACAATGGCATATACATAAAAGGGAGTCATTGACATTTCATGCAAAAGGGCAAGAGTCTGTATGATACACTGATCGATTGTCATGATAAAAGGGCCCATTGTCTTGGTAAGTGCGGTGGTCGAAGTGTACGAAAAGAAGTAGTGTAACAATGTTCCCTGCTGGCCCGTCCCCAAGACCCTCAACCCTATTCCCATGTACCCTCCCACATGCAATACAAACCCGCAAACAGACGGGCCTACTCTTTAAGGGAACATTCAGTGCAGTGTACTGAAGTGCACGTTTCAACTTCTTCCTACACTTTTATTTTGAAATTAAATCATTCCGGAACGATTACTTTTAAAAATAAATGTATAGGAATGGTAAAACTTAATTAAACAAAAGTAGAGGATCACCGCTCCCAACCGCTCCCACCCATTTTGACCACTGGGTAAGCGGCCTCCAACATGTGACAGTGGTAGTTGTGGTGTCCACTCGACAATCGAAGAGGACCTCTCCCCACAAGTTCCACGCTAATGGGGCACTTGTATCAGGACCTTGCCGCATGCACATCCGATGGATGCTTTAAAAAACCTACCATGACCTAGGCTGCAATCCTGCACTAAAATCCATTCACTCATATGGTCAAACTCACTACCTGCTGACCAGACAATATATTATTCGCTCCCATTAGACTTCAAACAACAAAACACATTAGTAGGCCTCATTCCGAGTATGGAGGTATCCATGCCGCTTTTAGCGGCATGCCTACCCCCATACCGGGTACCGGGTTCCTTGAATGGGGAAATACCGGGCCATTCCAACCTTGGAGGGCCCGGTATTTCCCCATTCAAGGAACCCGGACCCGGTACATCCCCATTCCCATTTGAGCCCCCAAAGTGCTCAATGGGAATGGGGAGGATGCTAACAACGGGCCCGTTAATGACGGGCCCGTTATTAGCATCCTGGTCTGCTCGCGGGACCCGCGAAGGATGCTTGGTTTCACCAGGCGTCCTTAGCGGGTCCCGCAAGCAGGCCTCGAAATGAGGCAGTAGGGAGTTAAAGGCACCGACAGCTCTACCGGCGCGTTAACCCCCTACAGCCTGGGCCGTAATGAGGCCCATTGTATCCTAGCACCAAAGGCAAACAAGGCTTCCATCTGTAGGCAAACTTACTCCCCACACTAACATACACACACACTAACCTCTCTTCCCACTTCCGTCTTCTCCTTCCCGTCTCCATCAGCCTGTCAGCCCCTGTGCACACTTTTGTGCGGCAGGGGCGTGACAGTTGGATTTAGAAAGACCGCTCTATGCATTCACAGAACAGCCTTTATTAAATCGGTCTATTTTTTTCGATTTAAAAAAAAATACCTTTTCACTCGATACCCAGATAACACTTAGAAACAGACCAGCATGCAAAACTCAGGGTATTGCCTGTCTCCAAGCATCAACACTTTAGAAAAGGTAGCTTGCATTGCCTCTCCTCCCTCTGACCTTATCCTTTACTTTCTGTTACCAGTCCTCTACAGTGCCTAGGGACCATGCTAATGGCAGTGGGGCATGTTACACATTTCAGTAACTTAACATAATGTGACATTACATATCATCACACGCCACTCAAATTCTGAAATCTCAAACTGTCTCCTGTCTCTTGCCCATTGTGCGCTAGATGTTCCTTTCGCTAATTCAATATCTCGCTCCCAGCACCAAATACATTTCGACTATGGAGTGCATTCATGTCCAAACAGGTTAGTTCCGCACAATATATATATTCACAGTTTTACGATATCATAAGATATTATGACATCGGATTCGCAAACATACTCGCAGGTCGGCAGACCCAAGAAGACTGTCTGTTATAGGAACAGACTGTACAGGAGACAGGAACACAGCATGGCTCTTCAATACGGGTTTTATTAAAAAAACACATTTACATAAGTGTATTTATTTGCTTGTAGCACACTTTTAGAGACCGGTATACCTGTTTTCAAACACAATACCTCTAGTATGTGTTGGATTTGGCAGAAGTCGCAGATTTGAAACAAGGGATATATTCACCAAACTTCTTCATATTGCCAATTGCCTCAGGAAGAAATTCCTCTTCCATCTTCAAACAATTAAACAAGGTAGGCTTGGCGGAGAAGCTAACACACTCTTCCCAGGAATGATTGTTTAACAAAGATTGTAAATGATGAATATTGAATTCCAAGGACTATTTGTATAATAAATGTGTTACAGTAAGGGCCCAATTCATGGAATGGGGCGTAGAAATGTTGCAAGATCTGTGCACCGAGAAGGACTCTGCGCGAGCAGTGGCACAGAAATAATATTGCTCGCTACACGTATCCATTACTAGCCATTGCTCAAGTAAAAACAAGTTGAGCGAGGAGCGCTCACAACACGCCCCCAAGCACACCAAAAAGCAAGAAAAAAGACAAACACGGCACAAGCCTCTGCACCACTCCTGACCCACCATCCAGTCCCCCTGTGAGAAGGCGCGCCCAGGGCTTTAAGTGGGCCGGGGCCTGCCGGGGCCGAGCCCCGGCAGGCTCCGAAATTTCGTTTTGAGGCGGGGCCCTGCCGGGGCCCACTAATCTCCCCTGGCAGCCCCAGCCACTCCACGAAAAGGCATTTTTTTCTACAGCCTGAAGCTCTCGCTCGTGTGCAAGAGCTTCAGGCTTCAGAAAAAAATGCCTTTCAGCCATAATGGTGGCGCCTCACCTTCGAAGCATCCCTTTAATCAAGTGATGCACGTGGGCCGGCGCCACCATTATGAAGAAAACGTGAGGCCGCTGGAAGCAGAGGCCTTGCTTTCTTAATGCTGAAGCTCCCGCGGATTCGCGGGAGTTTCAGTCTTAAGGAACAGGGCCTCTGCTTCCAGTGGCCTCACCCTTTCAGCCTTAATGGTGACGCTGCCCCTCCCCAGCTGGCGAGGAGCAGCACCACCATTAAGGCTGAATAGGGAGGCGCTGTCCCTTGCCAGGCAAGCCTATAGAATATAAATGCAGAGATTATCACCCTCTCCCCCATTGGGGAGAGGGTGCTAATCTCTACAACAGGCTGCCTGGCAGGGGTGCCAGTAGCCCATTGAGCTGGGGATTGTCAAGGGGGCGTGGCCTAACGGGTCATCAAGGCCCCTGCTGTTAGGCCACGCCCCTTCGATGAGCCCCGGCTCGATTTGTAGTGCCACTTAAGGCACTGGGCGCGCCTCACCTCGCAAGACCAGGCTGCACACATGCATTTAACTGGTATTATGGGGGACTGTCAGGGGGCTGCTTGGGGGGGATGTCCAGTCTGGAGTGGGCTGCCTGGGGGGGTGTCCAGTCTGGAAGGTATTATGTGAAATGTCGAGCCTCACCTAGCTATCCCAGGCTGCACCTCTGCGAAATTGTACACCGCACCTTGCAAACCCAGGCTGCGCCCCGCCATGAATGCATGGCCTCCCTCGCAAGGCCAGCCTGCACACAAGGGAAATTGCACGCCTCACCTCGCAAGCCCAGGCTGCACCCCCGCAAAATCATTTGCCTCACCTCGCAAGCCAGGCTGCACCCTAGCGAAAACCTGTGCCTCAACTTGCAAGCCCAGGCTGCACCCCCGCAAAATCATACGCCTCACCTCGCAAGCCCAGGCTGCACCCCAACAAAATCGCATACTTCACCTCGCAAGCCCAGGGTGCACACCTGAAAAAACGTGTGCCCTCCCTCGCAAGGCAAGGCTGCACACAAGCAAAATCACACGCCTCACCTTGCAAGTCAAGGCCACACCCCAAAGAAATTGAGCGCCTCTCCTTGCAAGCCCAGGCTGCACCCCCCGTAATTATGCACCTCACCTCGCAAGCCCAGGCTGCACACCTGCAAAAACACGTGCCCTCCATCGCAAGGCCAGGCTGCACACAAGCAAAATCGAGCACCTCACCTTGCAAGTCAAGGCCACACCCCAAAATATTTGCACACATCACCTCGCAACCCCAGGCTGCACCACAGTGTAAACGCATGCCCTCCCTTGCAAGACCAGGCTGCACGCCAGCAAAATTGCGTGTCTCACCTCACAAGCCCAGGCTGCACCCCAGCAAAATCGCATGCCCTCCCTCGCAAGGCCAGGCTGCACCCCAACGATAAGGCGGGCCCGCTCATAAGTGGAGGCTACACCCCTTACCAAAACGTGAGCCCCCTCTACACCCTCAGCAACCATTCTGGCCACATACCCCCTTACTACACACCAACCACTCCAGCCCTGACAGGACCCCCTAATCCACCTTAATCTGTGACACCCGCAGGCAGCCCCCTACACACTAGATACCACCCACCAGCCCCCCTCCGACTGGACCCCCCCACCAGGCAGCCCACTCCAACCTGGACACTCCCCCAGGCATCTTCTCCAGATTGGACTGATCCCAGGCATCCCACGGCAGACTGGACACCCCCCAAGCAGCCCCCTACACACTGGACAACACCCGCCAGCCCCCCTCACCTGTGACACCCCCCCAGGCATCCACCTCCAGACTGGACACCTCCCCAGGCAGCCCACTCCAGAGTGGATACCCCCAGGGAGCACACTCCAGACTGGACACCCCCAACAAACCCCCCTCCAGACTGGACCCCCCCAGGCATCCCACTCATGACTGGGCAGCACCCTCCACACTAGACAACACCCACCAGCACCCCTCACCTGTGATACGCCACCAGGTATCCCCCTCCGAACTGGAAACCCCCCCCCCCCCAGGTATCCCCTCCAGATTGGACATGCCCAGGCATCCCCTTCCAGACTGGACCCCTCACCCCAGGCAGCTCACTCGAGACTGGGCACCCAGTCAGGCACCCCACCCAGACTGAACACCCCACAGGCAGTCCTCTCCAGACTGGACAACCCCCTGGACAGCTCCCTCCACACCGGACAACACCCACCAGCCCCCTCACCTGTGACACCCCCCAGGTATTCCTCTCGAGATTGGACCCCCTGGCTTCCCACTCCAGACTGGACACCCACCAGACATCCCCCTCCAGACTGGACACCGCCCACCAGCCCACCTCACCTGTGACCCCCGCCCCTAAGCAGCCCACTCCAGACTAGACACCCCCCAGGCATCCCCCTCCAGACTGGACACCCCACAGGCATCCCCTTCCAGACTGGACAACGCCCTAGGCAGCCCCCTCCAGACTGGATATCGCTCCAGGCATCCCCCTCCAGACTGGACCCCCCACCCCTGCAGCCCATTCTAGAATAGACACCCCCCAGGCAGCCCCCTCCACACTGGACAACACCCACTAGCCCCCCTCACCATTGACACGCCCCGGGATCCCCCTCAAGAGTGGACCCCCCTCAGTTAGCCCACTCCAAATTGGATATCCACAAGCATCCCCCTCCAGAATGGACAATGCCACAAGCCCCCCCATCAACCATGACACCGCCCAGGCAGCCCACTCCAGACTTGACACCCCCCAGGCATCCCCCGCCACAATGGATGCCCCCAGGCAGCCCATACTAGACTGGAAATCCCCCAGGCAGCCCCCCCAGACTGGACACCCCCCAGGCATCCCCCTCCAGACTTGACAACCCCCCTCCCCAAGCAGCCCACTCCAGACTGGAAACCCCCCAGTCAGTCCACTCAAGACTGGACACCCACGCAGGCAGCCCACTCCATACTGGACATCCCCCCAGACATCCCCCTTCAGACTGGACACCCCCCCAGGTACCCCAGTACAGAGAGGACACCCCCCAGGCAGCCCCCTCCACACTGGACACTACCCACCAGCCCCCCTCACCGCTGACACCCCCCAGACAGCCCACTCCAGAATGGACACACCCCAGGCATCCCCCTCCAGATTGGATTCCCCTAGGCAGCCCCCTCCAAACTGTACACCACCTAGGCATCCCCCCCTGACTGGACACCGCTCAGGCATCCCCTCCAAGACTGGACCCCCGAGGCAGCTCACTCCAGACTGGACACCCCCCAGGCAGTATCCGGTCATTTTCCCGAATTCGCAAAAGTATTGAATGCAAAAGCCTGGAAAAAATGCATTTTTTTTAAGGTAAAGTTTTTTTTTCTCATTAAAATGGGTTTTAAGGGGTAAAAAAATGTGGGTTGGGGGGACCCCCCATTAAAAATAAATAAAAAAATGTATTTTTTCGAGGCTTTTGCATTCAATGCTTTTGCATATTATCACTATAACCCCCCCTGGCATCCCCTCCAGACTGGACACCACCAACCCCCCTCACCTGTGACCCCCTCAGGCAGCCCACTCCAGACTGGACACACCCAAGGCATCCCGCTCCAGACTGAACTCCCCCTGAGGCAGCCCACTCCAGACAGGACACATCCCCAGACATCCCCCTCCACACTGGAAACCCTCCAGGCATCCCACTCCAGACTGGACACCCCCAGGCAGCTCACTCCAGACTGGACATCCCCAAGCCATTCCCCTCCAGACTGGACACCCCCCAGGCGGCCCACTCCAGACTGGACACCCCCCAGGCAGCCCACTCCAGACTGGACAACGCCCATCAGCCCCCTCCAGACTGGACCACTCCCAGGCATCCACTTCCAGACTGGACACCCCCCCAGGCAGCCCACTCCAGACCAGACAACCCCCCCAAGCAGCCCCCTGACAGTCCCCCATAATACCAGTGAAATGCATGTCTGCAGCTCACCTGAACCTCTGTGGTCTGACAGCACCATGAAGTGCAACACCAACATGTGCACCGCAAATACGACCAACTGAAAGCATCTGAGGTCCATCCATGAGTGGAGCATCTGCTCACACACTCTTGCAGGCCTTAATCAGCCCCCCCATTCACATGTGACAAGTGAATGCACATTTGTGGGCATGTTGTCCATGGCACATTGAGAAGGCATCAAAGCACAGCAACTGAATGTGTGGCCAGGACAGAAGCAAACCTACCAAAAGATGGTGCAAGATCCACAAACAATGGCCAGGTATGTCACAGCCTGAGAAACCATGACCTGGATGGAATGGGTGGTAAAATACCTTTCAGGGAACAATCACATGACATGGTCATGCATGTATGATGGTAGGGCAGTCAGAGAGAGCATGGGTCACAGAGAGAGGCAAATTGTGCTGCCGCTCGGAAGAGCAAGCATGTTCCACTACTGTATTCCAGTTGTAGAGGTTGAGTGACACATGAGAGAAGGCAGTGTGTGACTGCACATGCTGGTGGGCATGCCTAATTGACATGGGTTTTACACAGCAATGACAAACATATGTGCCATTAACGTGACCATGGAACTACTCCACAGTGAGCCCACCTCCCTCCAACCTAACCACACTGATGCCAAACACACAGTGATGCTGCACATGTAAATGCAAATGAAAAGATACAGAGCAGACCCAGTCGTCTGATGTACCCACCCCCACATGTCAGGCACATGTGCATCCTTCCATCTGCAACCATCCCAGCAACAACAACACACAAGCATGCATGCCACAAGACACATGACTTGCAATAGAGAGATGCACTGACTGAAAATGGAACTATCAAAGAGTCTGACACACAAATGAACTGCATGGAGCATGGAATGTAACAAACAGAACAAAGTATTGGATATAAACATGCCCAAAAATAAATGTGGAATCAAGCTCAAAGCAGTCCAGGGGAAATATGAAATAAAACTAACATCCTATGCCTAAAGAACTATATACAATAAAAACTGTGAAGGAAAGTATGCAAGGTCCGGGAAAAATAATAAATAAAATAAAGGAAACCTTTACCTAAATAACTATGTACAAAGGCAGTAGGCTAGTCCTCTGTAATCTCACTGAGCCTCCGTTGTTCCCTAGAGGGCTTGCAGGTTCTTCACCATTTGTGTCTCTATCACTCGGTTTCCCTGAAAGTGACCTTCAGGATTGCAGCCTGTCTCCTTGCCCGACGCAGGGCAATCTCAGACCTGGCCATCACAACCTTTGCTTCCCAAGCACATTGCCTCTCTGTCCAGACCTGCTCTTCATATCCTCAGAACAAAGAGAACATCCTATGGATCAGGTCCATGTGTGCCTCCTGCCTCACACTTCGCACCTGCCTGTGCTCTGCAACAAATAGCCTCTTCCTCATTGCTACCTGCTGCCACAGTGCCCAGTGCCTGCTTTGTGGATGAACCATCCGAGCTGATGACGGTACCCTGGGGCATACAGCATCTGGACTGCTCATGGGTGCCTGCTGTCCCTTCATTGCTGGAGACCTTGTCGGTGCCTGGGTAGGCAAAGTGATCACCTCAGCAAATGTGCCTTGGACTTCCAACTCTGGCATGGATGTAGACTCCACCAGACAGGGCATTGTGGGTGGAACTGGTTCACAGGGGGCCCTGCTGGTATCTGGGCTGGATGGCACCCCGGAGGACAACTGGCACACAGAGGAGGACGACAAGGAGGTGGTTGCATCCGTGAACATCCCATGGAGGACACTGTGGAACAGGCATCTTGCAAGTCATCCGACGAGGTTGTATGTGATGATGGGCAAGTCGACTATGAGTAGCCTGCACATCATCACAAATGATACCTGTCTGACCCATCAACCAGGCCAGCAGGGGCAGCACATAATTCCGGATGGCCACACCAGATGGTAAGGGGTGTCAGTCTGGGTGGACACATCAGCTGACACAGGGTGGTGGGTCTGGTGGAGGCATCCTGGCAGATGCACACTGATGTATCCAATGGCCCAGGGACTAGAGTTTGCACAGGCACCTCCACGGTGGGGGATTTGACTCTGGGCATACACTCATCTATTTTTGATTATCACGTACCACTATTATTACCTTTCTGGTAGTTTTCCGGGGTTCGCCAATGCATTTATTGTGCTGGTGGGTGCACTGCTTTTTTGTTATTTCGGAAGTAATCTTGGTATGACGTACAGATTTATTTTTATTTTGGGGTGCCTGTGCGTTACGCATACCGTATTTTTCACACATGGGGTAAATTTGAGCCTTGCCCTTACCACAGAACTACGTCTTTCATCACGCAGATTGCTCCCTCACTCAAATTGGCCAGGATAATTAATTGGTGTATCTATCATATTTCCGTTAAACGGGGAACATGAGTAGAAAGAGTGGAAAGGCTAGATGTGTGAAAGGGGTAGACGTAGCCGGGGTCAGTTACGTGCTGCAGAAGCAGCTGTCCCAGTCCCAAGGGTTCCAGGATGTGCAGTGGAAGCAACTGTCCCAGCCCCAAATGTTCAAGGACATGCTGCTGAAGCAGCTGCCTCACCCCGAAATGGTAAGGGACGTGCTGTGGAAGCAGCTGCCACATTCCCAGGGGGTACTGCAATGCCCCAGGCCACTTGTCATCTGGCATCTGGAACCCAGAGTGGTTGCAGCCACACAGCAGCAGCACCAACAACTTGTGGCAAGAAGTCAAAGCCTGCACAGGAGGAACAGGCTCAACCCCATGACAAGGCACAGGACACTGGCACGTTGAGGAAGAAGAAGTTCCATGATGAAGAACTCAAGGATCCTCATGGACTACGTGACCATTCACGACCATGACATGTGCCAGCAACCAGGGAGCACACATATACCTGCTCAGCGTATGGTGCATTGGCAGCATGTCACAGATGAGATCAATGCCTTAGGGTTTTAGAAGCGCACTGCTGCACAGGTAGTGAAGCGCCAGAATGACCTCAACCGTTGGACCAAGTCCAAGCTGGGTGCCAACCTTGCCTCTGCCCTGGCAACTGGAGGGGAGTCACCAGAGGAGGAGGAGCTGACCGAGCATAAAGAGGCTATGAGCAAATTAATTCTACTGGAGCAGGTGCAAGGCGTGGGAGGCCTGGAGAATTATGAGGATACGTCTGGTGAGTGCCAAGCGTTGTGCATCCTGAGTAAGTGAAGTAAAGCATCACCACAATGTATAATTGTGGAGCACATCTGGCTGCATTGGAATGACTGCCCCAGGTGAACCATGTCATATGGTCTACTGACTCCTGTCCAGTGTACACAAGAGTGGATAGAAACCACGTGTTGTACATCAGTTGAACATGTCTGTGACAATACTCATCACCCACTAGGATACCCCCACAACATCTGCAACATGATACCGCAATGTGCACAGTTGTTTGTTGCATCTTTGATGTCAGTGACTCTGCTCTGCTAGACATGTGCATGTGTCCGAAATACGAGTTACACTTCATGTCCTGCAGGGTAGAGAATCTTTTTTCACACATGTATGTAGGTGCTTCCATTCTTCATAGAACATCCAAGATGACAACCAACACGCCTTATGGTGTGCCCTGAGTGAGTGTGCATATGTCTAGACTATGCACATCCCCTCTGACCCAATGGCAATGACTCTTGGGGCAAATTGTTGTGAGGCCTGCTCCCTGTTACCTTCTCACACTCAGCCCACATTCCATGGGCTCATGCCCCTCTTCCTCTTGTGGGTCACTGTACCTTGTTCCGATCTACAACTCAATTGACTTACTCTCTCCACTTCACGGATCTTGTGCAGGTGGTACTCTTTCAGCCATACATCAACTGAGACTGTTTATTTTTTTCCCAGACTTACAGCATGTTCCTATTGTGTACAGTCTCTGTATCCAGGACAACACTGGTGTAGCATGTGATGGATGCAGACTTGGATGTGGATGTGTGTGCCTGCCTGTTTCCATGTGATGTAATTGCACGTCACAGCGCCACATGTTCATGCCCATTTCACTGGTTTTAGTCAACAGTTTGTGGTGCCATGGGCCATAATGTGCTTCTTAATGACCCTGATGTTTGACAATGTGTCCACTGGCAGCATGGCCCTGAGCAGGACATTTTGTTGCCAGTCTGCATATGCCATGCTTAGATATCTTGTTGTCCATAATGTGTGGATGCTGTATTTCTTATGGTGGCATGTCCTGCATTTTGTTACATGACAGCAATGTGATACACATGTTTACTGAAGACATGTTGTGCATGACTCCACATGTCTTTTTCTGTCCATGTGTAGGTGAGGAGGCACCAGATACAGAGGAGGTTGAAGAGGAGGAAGATGAGTCTGTGGTTCTTTTGACCACCAGTGGAGGACATGGCGTGGCAGGCCATGAAAACCCACTGGTGCTACAGACCATCCTGAGCCGTGCTGCAGAAACCTCTATTTTTTGGACTCAAGTAGCTTTGATGCTGAACCGGATGTGCAGTCCTCAATGCTTGCAGAGGTGAGTGCACCAGTGGGTGGAGCAGTTAGGGCCCGTGAGGCTGCAGGGGGTCAGTTGCCTTCACATGGCCAGTCAGTGGTGGCACACCCATCGGTGGTGGTTATGACTGCGAGGCCATGCTCCCATGTATTGGTTTATGGTCCTAGGACAGATGTCCAAGGGAGGGTTGCAGTCCAGTAGCCAGGGACAGGGGCATCAAAGCAAGGGCCAGGCTCCCTTGGATCAGACAGGCGTGGGCTCCGCACACGTGGGGGATGTGTGCAGACTAGGCAGACAGAGTGGGAGCAGCAGATGTTGTGTTACGCACACCGACAGGGTGCTGCCTTTAAGAGTTTTACTGTGGGCATGGATTTGGTTGCCACTTCCATGGTTCCCCCAGCAACATAGGTTGAGCAAAAACTGCAGGTCATGCGGACCACATGCCGCTACCAAAGGCTGCACATGGAGGCCAACATCAGGGGCTTGATGGGCAGATCTGCAGTGTCTGTAGGCATCCCTGCTTGCAGAGGATCGGGCACACAAGGATACCCTGAGGCAAGAATTGTTGGCCCACAGGGCTGCAATCAGTGAGGAACATGCAGCCAGCAGACGACTGTTCCACCAGGAGATGTTATCATTGAGGCAGAAAATCTTGGAGGAACTCTGTGCAACCCATGAGGTTGTGCATAGTGACCACCAAGTCCTCAGTCTGCTAGTACATTCATCAGTGTCACACATGGCGGCTGCCACTGAGGACCAGACCAAGGCACTCCGTGGTAAGCCTCCATCACCACTTCCACCTTCAGATTCAACGCAGGATGGTTGTGCCAGAAAAGACATGCCTCCCGGTCCACCGTAACCGTGTGGTCTGTGAGCCCATGGAGGAGTATTTTTAAAATTGTTTTATTTATGTTGATGTCCACCCATGTGGATGTTAACATGCACCCTGCTCCTCCCCCCTCCTGAATGAAAACCCCCTCCCCCGGTCCATGATGGATATGTTTGATTTTTTTTGTAAATGTTCTGATACTTCTGTTTACCCCAGGCCCGGATGTTGGTATATTATTTTTGAGTTGCCCTTTCCAGGTTTTATTTTTTTATTTTTACCTTGAGTTGTGCACTTGACCTCTCAAGGTCATGACGTTTGGAGTGGTGGACATGCAAGCATGCATAGTGAGGTCAACTTGCCTGTTTGCATAGTGGTGCGCAGGATGGCACCTGGAGGTAATTATGGGTTCAGTGTATCCTCATACATGTGTGCTGTGTGAATGGAACTTCACTATGCCTGTTGTAATGTCTACTCCCATGTTGTTTCAGTAATGTGTGATGTGGCGGTGACTGCTGTCCCGGGGACACACCCTGCACCCTTTGACATCCAGGCTCCCCTTGCCCTCGACCAGGCACTGGCCCTCCTGTCATTAATTAGGAGACCCAGTTCCTGGTGAAGGTGATGCAGCATTCGCACCATGCTAGCACAGTCAGTGGGTAAGCATGAGCGCTGTCTTGCCTGTTGAGCATGCATCATTTTCTCCATGTTCGCTGCATGTGTAACTTTATGTTAGGCGATCCTCTGCACACCAGGCCACGAAACATCAGAACACTGCTCACATTCCCCCAACATCTCCTCCCAAGCTTCGAGGCTCAAGTGATTCGGTGAACCCACAGAACCGAAAACTCCGTACCAGTGTACGGGCTCGATTGCAACCCTTTCTGCATTGGCAACTGCCTTGGAGAACGTATAGCAGAAAGGGCGGCCTTACGTCTTCATGCCGGTCACGTGATACACTATGGCGTTCCCCATGTGATCTTGGTGGACGTCACATGATCCAGAGAAGTCACATGACCCAGGGGCGATCAGTATAAAGGTCTGAGAGACAGAACGCTCATTGCTTCTCAGCTGGCTTCGGACACTGTTTGGCGTTACAACTTGCTCCTTGTTACCTTGATCACGGAACTCTATCTCGGACTCCCTCGGACACCCCTTGGTACTTTTGCTTGGAACTGTTTACCTGTTGCCGGATATTTGGACTGCACCTCGACTTGTCTTTGGATCATCCCTTGGTACCTTGCTGATCTTCTACGCCTTTTTCCCTACTGGGGATTCAAGTCAAGCCCTGACTCCCACAGGTGGCTACTCTTCATCCACGCTAACTGGCGGTTCTACCATTCCAGGGACCGCCGCATCTAATGAGCCTCGAACCTCCCTACTAGGTTACCTGGGTCTCCCTTACATCAGATAGGTAAGACACTTTAGTTACTTTCGTTTACCTCATTGTATTGTGCTTGCCTGGTACTTAACCTCATTCCCTCTTGACAGCAGCATCGGTGTTCCAAGAGGCTCCGTGGATCTGAGAAGACATCTCTCACCTGTGGCCTCAAGGGTCGTACAGCGGGTTTCTACTAGTTCCCCTGTGCGTCACTTGGGGACGGAGGTCTCATCGGTCTACACGACACTCAAGTCAGAACAGACTGAGAAGCCGTAAAGTCGTGTTAGACGATGCAGGGATCCACGGATGAACCCATAGCTGCTTTGGTTCAGGCAATTACAGTATTAAGGGCAGATATGGCCGCTGCAAACACAGTGATCCATCAAAGGTTGGATTCCATACAAAGTGTTCAACATTCCCTTCCTGCAGACCCTGAGTTTGGAGATACCAGCTCCTCCACTACACCCCCTCCCTTTACTGCTCCTATAGTCCCAACTCCGATGATACTCCCAACTCCTTCCCCCTTAGCCGCTCCTGAACGCTATCAAGGTGATCCCAAGAAGTTCAGAACCTTTATTAATCAGTGCAAGTTACATTTCTTATGCAGACCTTTGGCTTTTCCTACGTCCACTGCTAAAGCTGCCTTCGCCCTTTCCCATTTGGCCGGAACAGCAGCCGCTTGGGCTAATCCCCTGTTAGAGAACAATAGCCCAGTTCTTTATGACTTTGATTTGTTGGTCCTAGAAATGTCCCGAGTATTCGATACCCGACACAAGGCACAGTCTAGGGATTTGGAGTTGTTGGAATTGACTCAGGGTAAAAGGACTCTGATAGATTACATCACCCGGTTCAATCAGCTAGTTGCGGAAACATCATGGCCAGAAAACAAGAGGGCGGTGGTCTTCTATAGGGGGTTGAGTAACACCATGAAAGATGCATTAGCAGTGATCCCTTCTATGCCTACTCAGTATCAGGAATTGGTTGATCTGGTCTTGCAGGTAGATGCACGACGATCGGAGCGTAGAGCTGAATTGGGGGCCTCTTCCTCTCCCACTCTTGTTAGCACTCCTGCTTCCAGTACTGAAGAACCTATGCAAGTGGGAGGGTTACGTAGTCCTATTACAACATCTGAGAGAGAACGTAGAAGGGTGGATAATGCATGCTTTTATTGTGGCACCACTGGACATTTCGTGAAAGAGTGTCCTCGACGGCCCAGGAAGAGTCAGGTTTTTCGGACGGCTCGACCTTAGAACCGGAGAACAGGTCGAGTGTTCCGTCATCTTCTCCGGGTACCTCCCTTGCCTTTACTCGTGTTCAACCCATTTCTGTAAAGGCTACCCTATGTCCCTCTACAGGCCTTCTTCATGCAGTCAATATCATTATTGATTCAGGTGCCACTGGTAATTACATAGATATTGATTTGGCCCATTCCCTCAACCTACCTTTAGTGGTAAAAACACGACCGGAACATGTCCAAGCCGTAGACGGCTCTGCACTGGTTTCTGGTCCTGTTAGACACCAAACTGCACCCCTCTTGTTAAACATACAAGAAGTACACACAGAAACCCTGAGTTTTGATTTGATCACCACACCCCAATTTGGTATCATACTAGGGATTCCATGGTTACGTGAACATAATCCATTGATCAATTGGCAGTCAGGCACTGTAATCTTTGAGTCTGAAATCTGTCAGAATTATTGTCTCCCGGTCCATCAAGCCCCTGACACGCCTTCTCGGGCCTTGGGGGCCTTAGCCCAACTCACACTGACTGTCGACGATCCAGAGCTTGTGCAAACACATACTGTTGGGGGGTTGGTATCTGGGATTCCGCCAGAATACAGAGCATTCGAATCAGTGTTCGATCGGGGCTCGTCTGAGGTACTTCCTCCACACAGACCATATGACTGCCCAATCGAATTGCTTTCCGATTCCAATATTCCTTCGGGCAGGATCTATTCTTTGTCCCCTTCGGAGGAACTGGCGTTGAAAGACTATGTACAGAACGCCCTACGATTAGGACACATCCGCCCCTCCACTTCACCCGCGGCAAGTCCTATCTTCTTTGTACCCAAGAAGGAGGGGGATTTACGTCCTTGTGTGGATTATCGGCGTCTTAACGCTATCACTAAAAAGGATAGGTATCCCATCCCGTTAATCACTCCACTTCTAGATCATTTAACACATGCTTCCATTTTTACTAAGCTTGACCTACGCGGCGCATACAACTTAGTACGCGTCCGCGAGGGAGACGAGTGGAAGACCGCTTTCTGTACTCGTTATGGTTTGTACGAATATCTAGTCATGCCCTTTGGCCTATGTAACGCCCCGGCCTCATTCCAACGATTCATGAATGACATATTCAGGGATATTCTGGATGTTTACATGGTTGTGTACTTGGACGACATCTTAATCTTTTCTCGTGATCTTGATGAACATGTAAAGCATGTCCGAGAAGTATTAACCCGTTTGAGAGAACATTCCTTATTTGCCAAACCTGAGAAATGTCAGTTCCATAAAACTACTGTTGAGTTTTTGGGTTTTCACATCACCCCTGGGGCGTTATCCATGAACGAATCTAAGGTCAAAGCAGTATTAGATTGGCCAGTACCTCAAACACTCAAATCCTTGCAGGCTTTTTTAGGATTCGCCAACTTTTACAGACGTTTCATTTCTTCCTTTTCCACAATTGTAGCCCCGCTTACGGCCCTGACTAGTCCTCAGGTACCATATCAATGGCAGAGAGAACAGCAGGAGGCTTTTGAGGCTTTGAAAACCGCCTTTACTACCGCACCGGTACTCCAACATCCAAATCCTGATCTTCCGTTCATAGTAGAGGCGGATGCCTCTTCCTTTGCCCTCGGTGCGGTACTGTCACAAACATGTCCAAATACAGGCAAATTACATCCAGTTGCATATCATTCCCGTAAGTTCTCCAGTACTGAGTCTCATTATACCGTTACGGAGAAAGAACTCTTGGCTGTCATGGATGCTTTCCGTGTCTGGCGTCATCATCTTCTGGGGGCTAAACATCCCATCACGGTATACTCAGATCATCGGAATCTACAGGATCTGGCTTCTTTGAAATGCATCAATAGCAGACAGGTCCGATGGCATCTTTTCTTTTCCGCTTTTGATTTCCATATCATGCACCGTCCTGGCACTTCACATGGGAAGGCGGATGCCTTGTCACGTTCCCCGGGGGGGGTCCAGTTGCCTACATTCCCCGACACTGTTCTCGATAAGAGTCATGTGATTTGTCTCTGTACACCCTCATTGTCACTATTAGATTCGGTTCGGTCCTGGACTAGCAATCATTCTGACCAGTTACGAGAATGGGATCCAGTATATTCTGATGGTTTACCTTTCGTACACGAACGCCTGTTCCTTCCTACACCTGATACACGTAATCTAGCCCTTGAGTGGTCTCATGACGCTCCCTTTAATGCCCATCCCGGACAAGAGCGCACTTTAGATCTTCTCAAGCGTTGGTGTTGGTGGCCTTCTATGAAGCGCGATGTGGAGTGTTATGTCAGATCTTGTGCGGTATGTGCTCAGGCTAAACATCAAAGGGGTCGACCGGTTGGGTTGTTGCTTCCGCTTCCGGTACCTCCCAGGCCCTGGCATACATTGACAATGGATTTCGTTACCGATCTCCCCAAGTCGAAAGGCTTCGATACCATCTGGGTAGTGGTGGACACGTTCACAAAAATGGCCCGTTTTGTTCCTTGTAAAGGTATCCCTTCGGCCCCTGTCTTGGCGGACTTGTTTTTTGAACATGTGTTTATGCTATTCGGCCTCCCTTCGGTCATTGTTTCCGATCGAGGTTCACAGTTCACCTCTCGGTTTTGGAGATCCTTGACGAAACTATTGGGCATTGATACGAGGTATTCTTCGGCCTATCATCCGGAGACCGATGGTCAGACCGAAAGGACGAATCAATCGATGGAACAGTACCTTCGTTGCCTCATATTGCAACATCAGTCCTCTTGGTTGGCCGTTTTGCGGCTTGCGGAGTTCGCGTATAACAATGCGGCTCATTCAGCTACTGGTTATTCTCCTTTTTACGCCCTCTATGGTCAACATCCCAAGGTTTTGCCGGTCCCTGATGCCTCTGGTTCTTCGAATCATGCGGCCACGACATGTCTTAGGGATCTTTCTGCTATTCATGCGAGTACAGTGGTTCATCTCACTGAAGCAAAGGCCTCTATGAAGGCCCGTGTGGATGGCAAACGTCGTGCTGCTCCCCCTCTGGTGGTGGGTTCTAGGGTCTGGTTATCTTCCCGACATCTTCGCCTAGTGGGTTGCCGGAAGTTGCTGCCTCGCTTTGTCGGCCCGTATGTGATCTCACAGGTTGTTAATCCGGTGGCTTTCCGTCTAGTACTCCCCAGCTCTTGGCGTATCCATCCTGTGTTTCATGTCTCCCTCCTCAAACCCTGTCCTGACTCAGTCCGTCTTCGTACCCCTGTTGCGCCGGTGTCCTTGACCTCTCCTGATGTTTTTGAGGTGTCGGCCATTTTGGGTTCTAGATGGTTTAGGGGTAGGCTCCAGTATCTGGTGGATTGGACGGGTTACGGCCCGGAGGAGCGTTCGTGGGTTTCCGCATCTGATTTGAACGCCCCGCGGTTGGTAGCCCGCTTCCATAGGGATCATCCGTCCTGCCCACGGGGTCGTGGGCCGTTGGGGGGGGGGCTATGTTAGGCGATCCTCTGCACACCAGGCCACGAAACATCAGAACACTGCTCACATTCCCCCAACATCTCCTCCCAAGCTTTGAGGCTCAAGTGATTCGGTGAACCCACAGAACCGAATACTCCGTACCAGTGTACGGGCTCGATTGCAACCCTTTCTGCATTGGCAACTGCCTTGGAGAACGTATAGCAGAAAGGGCGGCCTTACGTCTTCACGCCGGTCACGTGATACACTATGGCGTTCCCCATGTGATCTTGGTGGACGTCACATGATCCAGAGAAGTCACATGACCCAGGGGCGATCAGTATAAAGGTCTGAGAGACAGAAAGCTCATTGCTTCTCAGCTGGCTTCGGACACTGTTTGGCGTTACAACTTGCTCCTTGTTACCTTGATCACGGAACTCTATCTCGGACTCCCTCGGACACCCCTTGGTACTTTTGCTTGGAACTGTTTACCTGTTGCCGGATATTTGGACTGCACCTCGACTTGTCTTTGGATCATCCCTTGGTACCTTGCTGATCTTCTACGCCTTTTTCCCTACTGGGGATTCAAGTCAAGCCCTGACTCCCACAGGTGGCTACTCTTCATCCACGCTAACTGGCGGTTCTACCATTCCAGGGACCGCCGCATCTAATGAGCCTCGAACCTCCCTACTAGGTTACCTGGGTCTCCCTTACATCAGATAGGTAAGACACTTTAGTTACTTTCGTTTACCTCATTGTATTGTGCTTGCCTGGTACTTAACCTCATTCCCTCTTGACAGCAGCATCGGTGTTCCAAGAGGCTCCGTGGATCTGAGAAGACATCTCTCACCTGTGGCCTCAAGGGTCGTACAGCGGGTTTCTACTAGTTCCCCTGTGCGTCACTTGGGGACGGAGGTCTCATCGGTCTACACGACACTCAAGTCAGAACACTTTACTTATATGTGCTTTGCATGCTACCATGCCAGGATGTGTTTTTAAGTGGTTCTCATGTCACTATGTTAGCTCCCTAGGTCAACTCATCTATGCCCACAACTAATGTGGTGTAGTGTGTCATTGGCCATCTCCAATCCAGGCAGTGTACTCCTTGATGTGTGTTTAACTTGGCCTTCCCTCTCACTGTCACTCTCTCTCCCTCTCTCTGTTGTGCTACGTTGCACTCATGGGCAGTTCAGGCATTCTATGTCCTATCACCCTCTTGCACCCTGTGGTGCTTCTGCGGCGGGTGCTCTCTGTATATTTTCAGGATCCATTCATGTTTTGGCATGGATCTGCATGTTCTTTCTGTTGTTACTTTGCATGTCATTGCATTTAGGGGATGCATCTCCCGATGGGTTACATTGTATGCAAGGCATGTGGTTACCCTGTGCAGGTAAGTGAAGGGAATTTGCCATCGCTTGTGTGGTGTTGGGCTGGCAGGCTTGCACTGTGTCTGATCAATTTGGATTGACTTGTCTTTTGGGACACCAGTACTATTTCATGGGTGCATGTTTCACAAGGTGTGGTTCTGGTGATAGGTCTGGGAATGGTGTTGTTTCTATGGATTGATGGGGTCACTGGTTTCATATCTAAAATGGTGGTAGTTCCAACTGTGTGGGCCTTTCTTGGTTGGTTGGGAGTGGGTGGCAGGGTTGGCTCTTTGTGGCCTGTGACAGGTGTTGATGGTTGTACGGGCATGTGTCTCATTGCACTTTGACCATGTTTACTGAGTGACACTTCACATCCCTGGCAATGTTTGTGGGGTAATTGTTTGATGGCACATTTGGCCTCTCTTACTTAGGGTTCCCTCAATTATGGTGTGCAGCCACAGTTATGAGCCACCACCATGGAAGCATTGATGCACATTTATTGGGAAGCTATGTTGTTAACCAGCACATTACGTTTTGCAGTGTTGTTGTTTTCACATGCATATCTCATGTATGCTGCACCATGGTGTTTGCAGCTTCAAGTTGACCGCAGCTGGGTGTATGCTACTGCTGCATTCAATTGAATGCACAATTGGACGAATTGTATGTTGTCACAATTAAGTCTGCTTTGACCTTGCACTTTTACTTTGCATCCTACATTTAGCATGCATTTGTCCTTGCTTGCAGTATCACATTGTTTTGTCTTGTCTGCTTATGTCCTGCATGGCAGTTGCCTCGGTGGCCAGCTTTCCAGTCTGACATCGGCCTCTGTGAATTTCTGCATCAAGCATGAATCTGCCTGGAGTGCAAGAGGTGGGTATGTGTGTACTTGCATTTTGGTGCTTTGCATCATGGGCTACAATTACTGTGCTCAGTAGTGAACTGTCCCAATACTATGCAGATGATGGCATGCCTGGCCATTTCATTGGTAGTCTTCCAGGGGTGTCCCCACTTTTTTGGGAGCTCATTTTTGTGCATATATGATGTATTCTCCTTTTCATGCAGCATGTGACTGATGCTTGAGTTATGCATGTGCCATTGTCTTGGGAATGGGGATATGTGACATGCACATTTGCTGCATGTCATTGAGAGGCACAGGCAGTGTGGGGGCTGTTGTTGTTTGTCAGTGTGTATGTTTGATTTGCATGAAGTGTGCAGGTATTGCTGCATGTGTGTTCGGACACATGTTGATGGTTGTCTTGTGAGTTGTTGTTTGCATGTGTTGTATGTCACTGTGGGGGGCCTGTGGGTCATGCGTTTTTGGATGCATGGATGTGTTGGCTGCACTGTGTTTCATTTTGTTCAATGTCTGCAGATTCTTCCTTCAGGGAATTATGGCTATTTCCTGGGATTAAATTTGACTGTCGACTGCATGCCAAGGGGACAGGTAAGATGTGCATTTATCTTGATCATTATGTAGTGGCTACTTTAGATGCGCATGTCTGGATATGATAATTATGCTGTGTCACTCTCTTTCTCACGATTGTCAATTACCTCTTGTTAATTTTTAATTTTGGGATAGGGTTTATTGTGGTCATCCTGTCAGATTGAGTCACGTGTGGATCGATACTGCACTGCTTTTCTACACCCCACAATAGGGACATGTTTGTGCGCACCATGTGCATTCTAGCACATGTGTGCATCAATATGCAATCGTGCTTGTCGTATTTTGTGTCCATGTTAATTTTTGAGACATGGCTTGGACCTCAGACATGTTTCAGGATTTATCACTACATATACATTTGACAGGTATATTAGTTAGTCATATGGGATGTTTTTGGTGCCAAATTGGTGATTTAATTTAATGGTTTGCATGGTGGTAGTGGTGCCCTCCTTCTTCAATGTGTTTCTTTGGGAAACACAAAATGAAATGTCTTTTTAGTTCTAAGGGGTGCACACAAATTTGCACTTACAAGGGCACTTTCTCAGGGTGGTTTTGTGGGCACACTGGATTGGCTCATTGTCATCATTGAATGGCACCTGGTATTTGCCGGGATCCTGTGCCCTTCACAAGGGAAGGATTTTAGGTGAAAAAAGATTGCACAAGCTGGGTACGTGCAGCCTCTCCACGTGCCCTTTGACCAGCCACACGCAAGCGTTGTGGCTGTGGGTGTGGATGGTGTGCCACCACCATGTCCACCAGGACGCCACGCCAGGTTGCAAGATTGTACAGTACACATGCTGCCAAAATGATCCTGCTGACTACAATAGCAACACACCACCAGAGTGGTCAAGGGAGTGAAAATGAGACTTGAGCACTCCCAATGTGCGCTCTAATATGCCCCGAATTGCAATATGGGCAGTGTTGTACCTTACCTTGGCAGGTCAGTTGAGGTTGCGTATGGGCGTCATCATGTATGTGCTCGGAGGGTAGGCATTGTCCCCTGTAGAGGTGAGAATGGTTGTCATTTTCATTTATTGAGCGTCTATTGGTCTGTGTGCAAAATGCATGCATGTGCATGGCCATTCATACTCACCAATGAGCCATGTGTTGTCATGCTTCCAAGCTTCCAGGGCCCGTTTTAGCGGGGACATCCTGAAGATGTAACTATCATGAGTGGTACGTGGATAGTTGGCATACACTTCAGTAATGATGTCCTTGGCATCACACACAACCTGAACATTGATGGAGTGCCAATGTTTCTGGTTGCGATCGATGTGCTCTGTTGCTCTATGTGGACATAGACCAACATGGGTGCCATCAATGGCACCTAGCACTTTAGTGAAGAGCGCCACCCCATACAAATCTTGGACCACTGCTTGCCTTCCTGCCGGTTTTCTGGGCATATAGATATTGCAGCAGACAGAAGGACGTACAGTTATGATTGCCAACACCTGGTGTAAGTAGCGAGACTGCATGGCATGAGAGATGCCACCTAGTATGGCGATGGTCCGCTGGAATGAGCCAAAGGCCAAAAATTACAGATCAGTGAGGACCTTTTGCAGTGCTTTGGAGTACGTGGTGGGTGATGTGAGGTCATTTTACCACTCTGTGACCAGTTCTAGTAGGATATGGGGGAGGGACCTACACCAGCTATAAAGCTGGTCATCAGGCATCCCAAAAAGGGTGGTCCTTGGGTGGAGGATCCAGGCTCTGGCCATCCTCCTATCCCTGTATGATTGCTGCACCAAATGGTGCATTCTTTCTGGCTGTATCCATGCATTTGTTGATCGCGCTTGCTTTTTAAGCATTTGTTAGTGTGCGTGTTGACGTTTGCCCCTGCTATCGCGTGGCAAAGGTATTTCTGGATTTGCGTGTGCTTTTTCGCGAGCCAGCGTTCCCTTTTCAATTCCATGAATATGTTTGTTTTAAGCACGTATGGGCAGTGCGATTGTTTGACAGTGGAACCTCTGTCGTAACGCCCACATTTTTGCTTGTTCTTCCTCACTCCAGGTGTTCCATCCCCTTTTGAGGTGGCTGCGCAGGCCCAGCCGGCCCTTCTCTTGGAATCTCGCCAAGGCGTTCGTCTGATCGCAATGACATGGTGGACCGGCGCAGATTCCTCTCAAGTCCCGGGTAAGCCCTATGCATTGTGTTCCATGAATCGACGAACGGGGACTTGCGTGTGATTTCACACGCAAGTACCCTATTTTCAGCGCAGAATATTCAATGAATCGGGCTCTAAGTGTATATGGGTACAACTAAAAGATAAATATTCCAGACATTGCATGGAATGGATTAAAGCAGATGAGAAGTGGCATGTATGATTGTTTTTCTTCGGTATGTGAAGCACAAACCTTTGTGATGTTGTAATCACTGATATGGATGTTTTGATTTTTAATAATGTTGCATACTGCAAATAAAAATGTTAACCATTTACACTGAGGATTAGGAGTAGAATGTAGTGATTACTGGATGCGTGGATACTCCCACATTAATATTGTTGCTGGATAAAACCCCTCCAGTCACAGCCAAGCAGTGGAACACGAAGTGAGCTTGGCCTATACAGGTTTTCCCACTTTCTTTAAGAGGTGTATGCCCTCTGATTGATTGACCACTTACAACAAATGACACAAATCGGTTACAACTGCTAGACAAAACAATTCAATAAACCCATTTTGGCGTCATGAGGTTTGTGCACCCTGATTGCATGACAAATCATTACCCGAGACCAGGAAGTCCACCACTCTTTTGCTAGTGATTGCCAAGCTCCATTCTCACGGTAGGGGTGAAAGAGATGTGTCTTTTAGCATGGGTCCATCATTGTGCAATATGCCCGAGCCTAATTGTTAACACTGTAAAACATATGTTTGGATATAGTTTGGTGTCCCGACTCTACTGATTTGTAGTTTCTCAACTACAGGTTAACAAATGTTTTTGCTTTGTACCCTTCCTGACTATGCACCCTGATACTTTCTGTTTTTCCCCACCCTGCCCTTATTCCCCTTAGAAACTGCTGCTCTGCTTTCCTTTCCTAAAATGTGTTAATGCTAACAAATGGCCTCTGTCTGGAACTTGTCACTTGAAATGCCATTCCTTAACATTCATTAGCATTCATTAGCATCCTTGGCGTGTGTGTCAGCCAATCAGATTGCTCCAAAACCAGATAGAATCTAACAATGCACGCCTGTGCTCAAAGCAACATGAGTGTTATGTGTACCTGACCTCCACCCAGCGCTGCCTGTTCGCTATCCTCCCCTTCTTCCTGTCCCCATCTTGAGTCCGTCAACATCCTCTCTACTCCCTCTACTTACTCATGACTCTGCTGCCAAGGCCACACCACTTGGTTACCTGTTTCTGACATGGGAGTGGAAGAGAGGCTACAAGCTGAGCACCACCTTCCATTTCCACGGTCATCCCGAGTCTCTGGGCCACTGCTGTGAATGAAGCAGTGCAGCTGTTTTTTTTTGTTGTTGTTGTTGTTGTAATTGCTATTAGCACCTCAAGGGTTTGCCTTGGGGTGCTAATTGAAATAATAAAGCATTCGGTCGGATTCACAGGCCCAGTAATGGCACCCGCCGTGAATCCCACCAAACGTGTTATTATTCCCATATTCATGATAATGACTGCTTCCTGTTTGTTTTCAACTGTAGGCCAGTGCTCTTGATGTACCAATGCACTACAACTGGTCATTGCATCTACCACCTACATCTAATCTACTAATATAAATGAATTCAGCCATAGATTTACCCAGATATGCATACATGCTGATGTACACGGTTTCTTGTGAAAGTTTTCCTTTCTCCCCAAATAAATGTAAAAACAAGACAGAACATTTTATGAATACACGGGATTTGAACAACAGATCGATTCTGACAAATTTTACTTTTTATAGGAAGTAACAAATACACATTTTCTTTTTATACAAAAGAGTAAAGGACTGCCCGTTCCTTCTGTTCATAGCTAAAGATGCCGTGTGTGAATTTTCTGGCAAAGGCCTACAGTCTTAAAATGTGTGATTTTCTGCAATCACCATATACCGTCAACCATTGCCTTACTTTTCTCGCGTTTACTAGTGCGGATACTGCCATGTCTCACTCATTAAGACGCCTGCAATGCTCAGCACTGCAACTGTTAAACCATTGCCAAGAACCCTATTCCAATTTCTCCCACACAGAGTTGGGCTAAGCGGGTCCCTAGGCAAAACAAGAATCCATGCAACTCGTGAGGGGACTGCATTTAAAGCCTTGTCTGATTGGACTCCAAATGCCCACCTCAGGCAAATGTCCTCTCATCAGAACAGCAATCGTGAGGGAATAAGACTTAGGCAACACATGCATTAAAATTGAAATCTGTGCTGTAGATGAAGGGGTGGGAATTAATGCGGTGAATGCATGAGGGGTTCGGATAATAGGACTGAGACCTAAATGAGCGTTTTTAATAGCTGGCTATTCGCTAACTCCTTCCTTTCGTTAAGAATTCTTCCGATTAACTAATTCCTAACCATATTTAATAGCAGATGAAACCTTTACTTCAGCAGTCCCATGGTGAATAAGTTTCCATCCTAGGCTGCTCAGTTGAATTATTATTGAAAAGGTTGCAGTCTAAAGGGTAAGGAAAACGTTTCAGAATCATTTTTCACAGGATGCCCTTTTGTACAGCTTGAATTTGATACGACAAGACTTACGTTTGAAAGATCCTTGAGGACAGCCGTGAAAGTTCATTAAGTGTGCAGGTTTGAGCTGTTTTCCTAATCAAAATGGGTCCCTTTATGGTGCAGAGGGACGAATGGGGGCGCTTCAGCGTGCCCTGAATGAAGTCTGACTTTCCTACCGGCCTGGCGTCAATTGATACCCCCAAGGTTGCTTCTGCCTCTGTTTCCCCATCGTTTGGCGTATGTAGAGTACATATAAGACAATGGTCCTCATCACGAGTTGGAGGATATCCTGACTGAGATACCGGCCAAATTCATTTGCGTTATCGCCCACCCGTCCGGTGGTATTACTTCTGGATCATGGGTTGGGCACTATCAGTTACTCCCCATTCCCCATTGTGTCCATTGGGCCAAATGGGGAATTATCTGCGCAATTACGTGTGGTAATGCCACCGGCGGTAATTGCATCAAAAATAGGCATTTTTCTGGCGTGTTTAACCCAACCCTGAGCTGAGGGTAAAGACACCAAACCCATGATTGGGCAGAGCAGTAAATGCGGCGGTAACACCGTTACCACCGCATTCAAGGGCTACCGCCCAACTCTTGATAAGGCCCAATATGTATGCTTGTCATATTATACTATCCATTAGACTCATTTTGACTTGCTATGATATACCACAAAACAAGATGAAGTCATTTCTTTTAAAATGTTATCAGCGTTGCAAACCTTTTGTTTATGTATGATGGTTGACAGACACACCTGTATGAAAATGCAAAATTAATTGCTTGTCGAACAACAACAATTATAATCATTCTTTATAGCGTAAAGCGATTTGGCACAAAAATTAGCCTGGATCGGGGCGGTCAGTGGTAAAGTACGAATCATGGAATTTTCAACCAAGTCCTTGCAAAGTCAGTGCAAAATGACTTTGCACAGACTTTGCACTGAAAAAATTTCACAGTTCCATGAATCAGGGTTTGTGTCGGCAGTGCAAAGTCACTTTGAACAGTGCAAAACATTCCATGAATCGGCCCCTGAGAATAGGATAGTGGCTCTGGGAGCAACTATATTCGCAACCGCAAAATTGCATGCAGTAATTGTGACTGCTGTCGAAGGTAACATGAAGTGTGTGCACTGCCACTAGGGAGATACCATCCTCTGGATGGATTATGGAAGCTTTGCACTTGTGCAAAAAAGTTGAACAAATGAATTTGAAATCCATTGCTGCTTAGATAACGTGGAATGGAGGAAACAGCTTTAGCCTCACTCTGTATTATCTGAAAATGATTTCTATCCCAATAATGAAGCAGACTCTTCGCTACAGAAAACGAAAACAAATGTAGAGGCAGACTTATTTTTATGTTATGCAGCAAACATAAAAACAAAACAGTTAGAATCATTTTTGCCAGGTTCAAATATATTTTTTAGATAATACGGATAGTGATTAAATATTTTTGCTTCATCCCGAATTACCTAGGGATTTGCTCATATTTTAGCACAGGTGCACATTTTAGATAGTATGGCCCATGGTCATGAAATAGATAAGAAACATCTCTTGCTGTGTTGTCGAAATATCCAATGTTCGGGTCTGAAAAATATCACAAATGCATATCCAACCCCTGAATGGAAATGGACCTGCAGTACACGCTGATGAGAAACAATGCCCATTAGTACCCGGCACGCGCGGCGCATCGGGAATCCAATGTGTTGATTGGCTCTTTTCCGAGCCATACCAGGCGGTGTTCCCGTGTACGCTGTGTGTGCTGGGTTCTCTGTTCCCGGCGAGGGGCATGGCAGCCCCTCAGCCAATGAGGAGGCTTGAAACGGGGCAATCCCCGCTCCGAGCCTCCCCATGGCTGGAGGCTGCTTTCGTCCCCTGGCGGGGACTCAGTTAAGACTTATTTTTTTCCCTCCCTCCTCCCAGCTCCCTGCCCTCCCCACCCCACTTACCTTCTATCCCTTGATCTCCGGCGGAGGACGATGGACGCCTCCAGGTGTGTGGAGACTCGGAGCGGGGCCTTCCCTGCTACGAGCCTCCGCACGGCTGAAGGCTTCCATCATCCCACGCCAGAGCTGCAGTACTTTTTTCTTTTTTTTTTCCCTTCCCCCCCTCCCAATCCCACTTACCTTCTTTTTTCTTCTTTTCTTGGGAGCAAGCGCACTGGAAACACTTTTGTCCCCAGCGCGTCCACTCCCAATGGCCGCCATGGAAAGGGAAAACAGACTACATTTTCCCTTTCCCGGTGGCCATTTTTTTTCCACTTTATTTTTTTTCTGTTTTGAAATGCTGCAGTATTTCTAAACAGAAAAAAATGCCTTCAGTACCCCGGTCTAACGGGCCGGGGTACTAATGGTAATAAGACCCTCGGCAGCGGGCAAATACCACCCACGGTAATGCCCCCGGGGCTTCGTTAAGGGGCATTACCTGGGGCGCTATTGGCCGCCGCCTCAGGTCTTATTGCCACAGTAATGACCCAGCTGTTCATTTTCCATCTCTCTATGAAAGGTGTGTGGGGGGGGGGTGAGTCTCACCTCCACTGTGACTCACCCACACTCTATTGGACCACAAGTCAGGGAGATGTTGATGCTTTAATTCCCTTATCTTAGAAACATGTATTTTAGAGCGTGAGGTGGGGGAACAATTTTACATCCAGATAGAACTTACAATGAGTTAGTCAATAAAAATATGTAAGGACACTTTCACAATAACGCTCTTGAGTTGCTAGCATCACGCTTGTAGGAAGAATTACAAAGTGAACTGTATGGTGCGGCCATTAGGTATGTTGCTAGGGATAGAGAGATAATTGGTAGATTATGGTTGGTGGAGGTAAACGGGAAAAAAGAATCAAAGAGGTGATTACAGAAGTTGAGTGCTTTAAAAAGAATGCGTGAAGCATCATTTAATCAAAAACATATATTTTGTATAAAAAAATCAAAGAAATAGTGAGGCAAAATGGCATACATCCTTGCAGTGATGCACACACTAATTATACTATGCAGGATTGATTGATTGATTTGTTTATTTATAGAGCGCTTTATACCGAGGCGCTGTACAATGGAACAACTCATACAGTGAACAACAATAAACAATAAACAATGTGAGCAAAATTACATAATGAATCATTCGACAGCAAAACAGTGCAAAACGCAATTAACTGGGGGGGAGGGGAAGTGGAGAGGAAGTAGGATTGGTGTGGGGGAACAGAGAAGGATAGAACAAGTGAAGAATAGAAAGGTGGGAGAATGAAAAGGGAATGGGGATTGAGGAATTAGAAGAGGGAGAGAGGGGGGATGAAGAGAGAATAGGGAGATCTTCAAGGAGGAGCGTGGAGGAGAAGGGATTTAAGGGACGTGCAAAATGAGGGAAGGGTAGTGGAAGAGCAGATTGAGAGAGGGAGTGAGTTCCAGTGAAGAGGAGCAAGGAGTTGGAATGAGCAGAACCGGGAAGAAGCACAAGGGGAAGGAGGTACAGTGAGGAGGAAATGGTCAGCAGAACGTAGAGAGCATGAGGGGGAGTAAAAGGTGAGAAGGGAGGAGAGATAAGGAGGAGCAAGCCCATATGCTCTATGATTACAGAGTGGGTATTTGTTTTATCCTGGTTTAGTTACTTTCTTGGCATCAAGTCAGATACACTATGATGCCAGCATGGAATGTCTCACCTATGGCATCTTGGCTGCCAGTGAGGGAGAGAATGTTCTGTTCTTGGTCGTTGACTTGTGACTTGCAAAGAGAGCGATATGGACTGGTGTGACTAATTTATCTGGAGCTTATACCACTTCACGCTGAGTAAGAGTCTTTTGTAAAGAGAATATTTGCTGGGGTTGAAATACTGCCAGTTTTCATGCTTCGAGTCAGAAGGTCAGCAAAGTGTGCAGACACATCCTAACCATGTTCCAGGATAAAGAAAGAGAGGTCCTAAATGCGTATGCTGTGCATGAGTTCAAGATGATATGTTCTTTAGCCGTAAAGTAGATGTTATCATAGAGTGACACATGTTCCAAACAGTGCTTGAGAGTGCATTACCCCAGAGAGTCCATTGATGAGTATGTAATGGCTCCCAGGACATTGAAGAAATCATGTACATTTGGACAGTTTCTGGATAGACTAGTTATTCTTTTTTTTTTTTTAAACAGTAGTTGCTCATACCAACAATCTCCTAATAAGGAAATGCAATGACAAGAATCAGAACCCACCTTAGATGAGCTATACTTATCTGTGAGGAATTGCTGTCTGGTAAGGGTGTGAAAACCCTCACTTTTTATTGATTAAATAATAAAATAATGCAGGTCATTTCATCTTCAAAAGGGGGCAGTGGTCTTATATCCAGACCTTGTGCACCTGTGCTCTACTGCATTAGTATACTGATCGTCAGAGGTCATAGGTACCCTGTTTGACAGTTGCTGTTACAAACAAGTCACTGCATTGCAGAGGTGGCATTTAATTCTACACATGTTCCTTAACCATCACAATCATGATAAGCAATTGCCTGGTGGCAGGATCATTTGTAAATATAAGCCATACCTAGGTTTTGGTATGGTTCACACAATAATTAAAAGCAACATCTGATTTGTAGCATAACAGTGTCAACCCTGTTAGCTCAGACAAGTTATAAGAGGCAATGTGGATTCCAGACACCCGATTGGCTGCATTTCAGTGAATTAGATAAAAGACAGAATTTCTGCCTCTGTTGACTCTTTGGGATGAAGATAACTCCTCCCTGGGAGGCCCAGTAGCTCACAAAAGGAGATCTCCTTGGAGCCTGACTTCAGGAATCAATTCCATGCCTATGCCCCACCTCACACGAGGGGGTTGCACACCAGAGAGACTTTGAAAATGCAGGCTTTAGAAGGGTGCAGTGTAAGGACAGTCAAAGACCCCAGTGGGCTTGAGGGAGCGTTCCTCCATCTAACGTTTTGGTGGACTTCTCTCCCCTCCTCTCTCCTCAACTTCTTGTAGAAGTGGGAACTCTGCACCTGAGAACCAAAGATCAGGTTTCACAAGGAATGGCTTGTTTGTATACAGTTCTGTGTGGCTTTTTACACATAAAAGAGGGGGTCATCAACTCCTTTCACTTACTTTTGGACATTGAAGGACATTCTGAAAAAAATTATTAGGTCCCTTCTGGGAGAGCAGTCCTTTCCATCCCCCTCTTCCAAAGGGGACGAGAGGTGTTCCAAGCTAGGCAAAAAAGTTGTCCCTTAACCATCACAGGGATCATTGATGAAGACTGCTGTTGGATCAAGACCTGCACTCTATACTAGCTGCTTTGGTACCAAGCCTCCTTACTGGGTCGAAGGACTCCTGCAGCTACTAGCTTGACTGCCCAGGCTGGGATTGAAGCAGAAACGTACATATCTTGTCTCTGAGCCCCTGGATTCGGATTCACAGCACCCAGAGTGCAAGGGCAGCTTGAATTCGTTTTGCACAGCTGTGATTCGCATTTGAACGTAGTTTGATGTCCTTCAAACCAACACGGGACCCCTGTTAGCACGTCTTTGAACCACATTCGAAGTGTGTTTAACACACTTCAAAACCAATACAGGACTGATGTGTGAACATCTTCAAACCATATTCGAACCACATTTGAACCAATGCAGGATCCCTGATTGCAAAACTTCAAACCGCGCTCAAACTCTTTGAACAGAACACAGGAATAGTGGTACTGTATTTGCACTCTGTTCACATCTTCAAACCACTGCTTGCAATGTTTGAACCAGTTCGACCTTCAAGGACAGCAAAAAGAACCCTGGTTGAATGCTGTTGAATCACCCAAGGGCCAGAATAAGGTACTGTTGAGAGGACCTCTCCCCTTGGTTGAAATATGGGACCATAGTGACTACTAAGCCACACTTTGGAATATTTATCTCAAAGACATATATTTTTAAATGTGACACTGTTTGAATTCTTGATTTTTTTCCTCCCTCCTAAAGTATCCAGGTTGCTTATGGGTATTTGTTCCGCAGCTAGTGTCTTCTTTTAAAGGGGTGTTTTTATAGTGTTTTCATAGTTGCTGTTTGGGTTGCTACTATCTCAGATTCACACCACTTCTGATAGTCCCATGTTTTCACAAAAGGCAAATGAAGTAAATCTCTTGGATGTGCCTCGGTTATCTTTATGATTGGGATCACTGTCAGTTTGTAGGAGTGTGAGGGATGAGTAGGGGATTAAACAATACTCACGCGTGTACTCCTGCAGAGAAGTAATTTTATCACACTGTCCAAAATGCTTGAACAATCCAAGTGCGCAGCAACATCATCAAAACAGATAAGTAGGAAAAAATACCCCCCTTCAGTTGGGTTTGGTACATGCAGATGTTCTGGTGTTGCACCAGTGTGCTCCCTGTCTCTTCTAATATTCTCTGGATCTTCTCTGGAGTTTGTGCCTCTTGGGAAAACATTTTCAAAAATGCATTTGACTTATTTGCCCCAGCCACATCTTGAGATGTTGACTGTCTTTTGGGATGATTCCCCAGAGAGTTCATTTCAACGGTAAACATTTCAGGAGTTCTTAATCAGATGTCCTCGATGAGGGTGGTTTTCTTTCTACTTGCCAAATGGTAGGTTTTATCTCCAGGTAATCTCCCTGTGGGGTCAGGTTCACGAATCCAGCATCCACACAGCAATGTCCAATGTGTGTGTATATTCTAATAAACTGGATCCACCAACAGTAGGGGATGCGTCTGTTTGAGGCATTTACCCATACACCCCTCAAAATGTCCCAGTCAGGCCGCGGTACAGGATGCTTTGGATTTCACTAGACTGAGATGTTGTACCACCCTTTGAGCAAAACTGTTTTTTTAGGGGAATGGCAACTGTTGAGGGTTGTCTTCTCATGTGCAAGGCATCACATTGGGACAACTGCTTTTGAACATAAAAGTTTTGTATGAACCAAAAACTGTTGAAATGAAAACAAGCAATGCCATCCTTTTGTTTATTTGAATTGGTTGTTCTAAACGATAATCAGCATTAACCTTCCTAGGTCTTCAGTGGGAACAAAAGTTCACATATTTTTCTCATGGATACAGACATATGTACTAGTAGTGGGGGCAAGACTCCAAAGTAGAAGTATACCATGTGTGCTCTCTCTCTTTTGCCTAGCAAGCCACCCCTATCTCACATGCCTCTGTTTCCCAACCACCTCCTTGTTCCCTTTTTTCCAGACGTTCTCCTCCACCGCTTCAAGACTTACGACCCCTCTCCTCCTGCGAATATACTCCAATCTCTTTGTTATAATTGACTCCAACCTTCCCCTCAATGCTTCTTCCACCCCGTCCTCTGCTGTTCTCTCAGCATTGCGTTCCTTTCTCCTGAATGTTACCTTCGACTGCCTTCCTCCTTAGTCACTCCTCTACTGCCTTCTCAATTATTCTTATCACTGACCGCTTATTCACTCACCCGTATGTATCTTCAGAGCCCACATTCTCCTACTCTGTTCTTCCTCCTTTCAACATTCACCAACTCTACTTAACCTCCTCTCTCTGCCTGCAACCTCTGTCTCTACCTTGCCAACTGTATCTCCCCACACTGCAACTTGCTGAATCTGAACTCCGGAACTCCCCTTCTTTGCTGGCTCTTTAATAAAGCTTGTCCTAAGTAGCTTTTTCCTTGGGGCTATTGAGGTAATATGACCGGAATGAGCATGCTCAGTCAGGGAACCCTGTGATCCTGACTCCTTCAGGAAAGTCTTTACATTTGCTAGCAGGCATCCTGGAACTCTTTCCTGCATGCTTGTCCTGGTGTATGGGCTGCAGCTTCTGCTCTCTCGCCTTTTCTGTCACTCGGGGGCTCCTCCACATCGGTGTTAAATGTAACTTTCCTTCGTAATGAGAAGTTCAGTGTAGGTGCTGTTGAGTCCTTTTTAATGAGTCAGAATTCTGAAAAATATTTCTTTTGCACATGCATGGTTTAGTATTGGTGCATCTCCCATTGAATTTAATGAAGAGAATGGCTGCAGGGATGCACACTTCCTCTTACTTGCAGCTGTGAGGGAGACATGAGCAATTATTTCCCCAGAGTTTCCTGTACTATGGGAAAGAAGTGGTGCTCTCACTGGTCTTCTGGTTGCTGCATAGGAGAGGACTATGCTCCATAATGTCACTCTGGCTATCAGAGAAAGGATAGCTCAGAGGAACGTGTTTGCCTAGGAAGCAAAACAACAGCGCAACATCCCAATC
This sequence comes from Ambystoma mexicanum, assembly GCF_040938575.1. Taxonomy (NCBI): domain Eukaryota; kingdom Metazoa; phylum Chordata; class Amphibia; order Caudata; family Ambystomatidae; genus Ambystoma; species Ambystoma mexicanum. Next base: position 512,564,306 of record NC_090937.1, read on the forward strand.
CCGCGCTTAGAACCCACTCGCTGGTATTAAGCTGGTTGTAAAAGAACATTCCTGTCAATATGCATAATCTTGCATAATCTCACAGTTCATTTAGGGAACATAGGATTTATCACATGATGTTATACTTGAAGTATGTCAATGAAAGAGATGCACAGATTCAACCACTCTGAGTAAGTACTGAACAATGTGGTGCTAATTTCATTAGTCACACTCTCACACTCTCACCCCTACAGTAAGATGTTAGCAGACCACGAGCCCTAAACATATATTTATTTGGACAGAATTCTTTTAGGGATTTGAGGCTTGAGCTATTTGGCTTCTGTAAGAACAATGTGTCATTTCCCTTAAAGTTCCACAGAGCTTCCAAATCATTTGTGCTGTCCCCCTTGTGCTCAGTCAAAAGTCAAATGCACACTCCAGCTCTAACACCTACTTCTACTAGCAGCCCTCAACAGTGTTGGCACAGTATCCCTTGCTAGTTGCACAATGAAAAACCCAATACATGCTTTCTGCCAGGATACACCCGATACGCTAGATTAGAAAATGGAAGTGTACTGAATAAAGTGGTATGTTTGCTGGTTCTGTGATTGTTAGTATCATGATAAGCAAGTTTGGGGCACATTTTCTGGATGTTAAAAAAGGCTGGGTGGAGAAGACCTGACAGTGGAGGAAATAAAACGTAACAGTCAGTGGTCGAAGTGAGCGGGAGCGGTCGGGAGCGGTGCTCCTCTACTTTTTTAAAGTGCGTTTTACAGCTCCTATACTTTTACTTTAAAAAGAAACCGCTCCGGAACGGTTTCGTTTTAAAATAAAAGTGTAGGAAGACGTTGCAGCTTGCACTTTCAGTGCACTGCACTGAACGTTCCAAAAACAGTAGGTGCAAGAGATTGGGGGTTTGTTTTGTGTGTGGAAGGGGGCGTGATAAAGGAGTTTGTGGGGAGTGGGTGCAGGGAGTGGGTGCAGGACAGCCGGGAACATAGTTCCCATACTTCTTTTTGTACACTTCGACCACTGGTAACAGTTTAAGATTTCTGTCATAGAGGATGCTCAGGTTATGAGCTTTGGAGGATGGGGGAGTTGAGGGGGCTATGATGTATGACAGGGAATAGAGCCATTAGAATTAGAGCCCTGAGGAAAGATCTAGTCAACTCTGGCCCTTACTCTTTTTGTCCTTCACTTTCTAATTCTGTCTTTCTTTTACTGCTCCACCATAACACTTTCTCAAACAAATGTTCCCTTTTGTAAACCTAATTTTCCTGTGCTTATTTCTAATATTGTCCCATACTACTGTCTGGAAGAAACAAGCTTAAAAAATATCTCTTGGCCTTTAATCCTGGACTTCCTATTACTGACACCTCTGTCAGTGCTACTTCCAGACAGACTATCACTGATATCCTCTTCTCTGTCCCCTGTTCAGACCTATAGACCTCACATTTGATCTCTACCCTCTCCCCTTTTTACTTTTCACCCATTAATGGTGGCACTAGATGGGAAGTACTCTTGGCATACTTCTCATCCTCTAAGTGAATCATTAATGTCTATCACAATGGCACTGTCATGGCCCAGGTTCCTCAACCCAATCTTCTTCTCTTCAACTGGGGCCTGCCTGCCCTCACCAACTTCCTAACTTCTCCTGCTACTCCCCCTTACTCTCTCTCTGCACCTCCTTCACCACCTATAACTGGTGTACCACCATCCTTTACCCCTCCTTGGAAAATGTTCAAAGGTGGTGACTCGCTTCACTTAGCCACTCTGACTGCTAGTTCTGCAGTCAAACATCTTCTGACACCTGTCTCCTCCTCAAAGACTTTAATCTTGATGTCCTCCCAACGAGTCATGATTCAAAGCCAGCTCAGTCACTGCTTTTGACTCCCTTCTCCCGGATGACTACAAGATCCACTCCAAACCTCTGCCCAACGGATTTGATGGTGGAGTCGCCCTGATCTTCCCATAGTGGGTCCCTACTTCTCTCATACCCATCCAGCCCAACTCCTCCTTTGAAAGTCTTGCCTGCAAGCTCAGTGTCTCTCTGACCCTCTGTCTCACACTTGCCACTATCTACAGGCACACTGGCCCTGTGTCTGTCTTCCTTTCAGAATGGGCTGACTTCACCTCCTCTCTTTTGACCTCTACCTCTAAACTCCACCTCCTTGGAAACTTCAGCATCCACCTTGACTCTTTTGTTACTGCCTCTTCTCTCTTCTGTGATCTCTGTATCTCTCTCTCCTTTACTATTTTCCCCTCTGACCCTACCCACTCTGCCGGACACACTCTTGACACATTCATCCATGCTGATATTCTGCTCTCCAACCCTCTCACTACCCCGCTGCCATGGTCTGATCACCCTCTCCTCTCATCCTAGACCTTTCAAGCCCCCTGACCAAGCCTCCACCAGCTCTGCCAGCCTCCTTCACAGTCATCCGTCCGATGTCAGCTGCTGCGTTGGCCTCCACCTTCATTCCTCCTCTTCCCCTCCTCTTGATTTTCCCACCAACTCTGTCCTTGTCAATCTTCATCTTGCTATCACCAACACTCTTGAAATTCTTGCCGCTGTTATGAGGATCTGCCTGAAACCTGTATCCAAGCGTAACAGTCGGTATGACTCCGACCTAGCCGCTATGAAACATAAGTGCAGAGTTGTTGAACGTAAGCGGCAGACCTCGGGCTCATCCTCTGAAAAACTGTTCTTCTGCCTACTCCAAAATTAATACTGTCTCTCTATTAATTCCAAGAAGAGGACCTACATCCAAGCTTGTATCTCTGGAGCCTCTGACAACATGGCTGAATTCTTCAAAATCTGCGAGGAACTAGTCAATCCATCTGCAGTCTCCAGCTCACCTCTTCCTTCTCAGGGCCTCTGTAGTGCACTGGCCCCCCGTTTCACCTCAAAAACTCAGGACATTCTGATCTCTTTCTCTTTGACCCCATCACTCCCTGTCCCCCTGACTCTCTTGGCCTCGCTTCCAACCCTCCCACTCTCTCCACCTTCTCACCTAACACAATGGATGGGATTTCTCAATTAGCCTGCTCCATGAAGGTCCAATGCAAGCTGGTATCCCCTGTTATTCTAGAACCATTAAGGACAACATCTCCTCTCTTTCTCTGGCTATTGCTGACTTCTGCAACCACTCTCTAGCATTTGGCTGTTTCCCCCCTCTTTTCTCAAGCACTCGCTTATGTACCCCCTCCTAAAATACTTCAGCCGACTCCTCGTGTCTGTCCAACTACCGCCCTATCTCTACTACACCCTTCCTTCGGATATTCCTGTAGAAGTTAGTCATCCCCCAACTGACCCAACCCACTGAGCTTGTTGGTTGTTCACATGACCGCCAACCTGGATTCTCAGCATCCAGAGTCATGGAAACAACTCTCCTGAACACCTCTGAAGAACAGCTTGAAGCTCTTGACTCTAACTCTCCTGCTGTTCCCATTCTCCTTGACCACTCTTCCGGCTTTGACACAGTCAACCATTCTTTCCTCATAAACCGGCTCCAAGATACTCTTGGCTCTCAGACTGGGCACAGGATTAGTTGACCTCCTTCCTCAGTGACCGCCCTTCCTAGGTGCTTTTTGACTCCTTCTCCTCCTCCACCACTCTCTCTACATGTGGTGTTCCCCAGGGCTCTACGCTCTCACCAAGGCTGTTCAACATCTACCGTGCTACTCTGGATCACCAGATCTCTGGCTTGTCTCCTCATTTCCAGTGTTATGCAGATGACACACAACTCTTCTTGTAGCCCCCCTCTTCCTCCTCCTCTTCCCCTGCTATCATCCCCGACTGCTTGTCTGCTATTAAGTCTTGGTGCACCTCCAATGGTCTCTGTCTTAATGGCAGTAAGACAGAGATCCTTCTTATTGGGACTCCTGTGGCCTGCTTCCAACCTCCACTCTAGCTGTCCCCTATGGGCACACCTCCCTCTCCTTCCACTGAGACCAGAAACCTTGGGGTCATCTTCGACTCCTTCCTTTACTCCTCACATCTTGGAACATTCCAAGAAGGCACAATTTCAACTTCACCTCCTTGGGGGCATTCTCCCTTTCCTCACCTTCCCCCAGAAGCTCAATGTCTCTAGATCTCTCATCCAATGTCTCTAGAGTTCTGGTCCTCTTCAGGCTAGACTAATGTAACAGCCTCTTCCTCAATCTGTCTCTTTCTACGCACCATCCATTTCAACTAACACAGAATAGGGCTGCAAGACATCCTTGGCCTCAAGCCCCGGGACTGCACCTCTCCAGCTCTAAAATCTCTCCACTCTCTCCACTGGCGCTCGATTGCTGCAAGGATCAAATTCAAGACCCGTTGTATCATGCACAAGGCTGTCTGGGGTCTGGGACCACGCTACCCGCAACTCTCTCTCACTAGGTACTCCCCTTCCAGACTCTTTGATCTTCTGGATCCAACTCTTTGCTGATCAAATGTTTCTCCAAGCAGAGAGCTCGGGGTTGATCTCTGTCCTGAGCTGGCTTCCTCAAAAGGAACAGCCTCCCTCTCTCTCTCCATCATGAACCGGTCCACCTCAAGTTCTGCAATCAACTCAAGACTTTTCTCTTCTCCTCCTCCTTCCCTCTCCCCTTCCTATGCTAACCTTCCCCTCTGTCACTGGACTGAGATTGGTGGCCTGGTCCCTCAAGTGTCAAATTGGGTCCTGGTCTTCTTCCCAATCGCCCCCAGCACCTCCCCCCTGCACTACCCTCTGGGCCCACACCCGATTGTCGGGTGGTTTACCTCTGCTGTGCACTTACCTGTTGGGTGGTAGACCTCCCTCTTCACCTTTGCAATGCACATACCTGCGCACATACCTGCTGCATTCCCTATGGACACCTCTGACACTTCCTCCCCTAGGGGGCGCTAGAAGCACTTACCACGCCCACCCCTCACATCCCTGTTTAAAAAGATATATATGTTTTCACTTCGCTTGCACACTCCGAATGTCACTAAGCCTAGTACGACAACTTTTTTGTTTCTATTTATTCATAGTCAATTCCTTGTCTATGTGCTCCCCTGTTCCCTTCCCCTGTGCCTTGTGGCACTTTGAAACACTGTCTTGCTTTATAAGCACCTTATATGTATCCAATAAATAAATAAATACAATATTCTACTTCATGTTTCTAAATTGCTTCAGCGAAATCAAGATATAGTTATAAATGGCAATGCACACCATTTTGTCCATGGAATTTGTTTCATGTGGTGGGACGACTGGGGGGATGCCATATCAGAAGAGCTCACGCTAGGGACTTTGCATCCCACATGGCCACTTGTCTGAACAGTTACTCATGTTTCCCTCTCACAAGTCATGCATTGCCAGGCAAGGAGGTGACTGCCTTGGGTTCTGACCCACAGTTCCAACCCAAGTTCCAGGAACTTTGACTATTTTTGTTTGGCCACACCCATGGGATGAAATGCTTTGTGTTTGTGAAAGTGGTCTGTATTGTATCATAACTTCCCAAAAGTAGGGTAGGCCTCCCTTGCTCTCTTGTGTGTCTGGTCATTGAGCAGGAAGCAAATACTCTGTGTCCCTCAGACACATCTCCCTATGGATATTTCTTGACAGACCACTTTGAACACTGCTGTCTCTGAGGAAGTGTTACTTAGGGTCAGAAGGTTCACCGACTGTGCTGGTTGCTGTGTGCCTCCAGTAGAAAAAATATCAAATTGTGTGACTGTTTGCCCTTGCTTCTCACTGTGCAGCTTTCTGATTTGTATACATTTCTGTTTTCCGTATATATGAAGCAAATGTTCATAGGAGAAATCAAGTTGCTTGTGGGTTGATCTCACTTCACCTTACAGGTACAATATATTAGAATGATTCAAATGCCAATGAGGTTCCTTAACACAGAATTCCATGTCATACATCAAAAATAAAATTCCTCCTATGAAGTGCCCGAGACAAATCTAAAGAGCATCCTGCCAGGGGCGCTTCATGGAAGGTGATTTTCATTTTATTTTGTATGTGAGCCCTGACTATTTGCCTGTTCTTTGGTGAGTTGTGCGAGGTCCTTGGCCCTGGATTTATTGTATTCTCCTAAAGGTGGAGTTGTTCAGTGCTTGACAGAAAAGTTGTGGACAGGCAAGGACCCATCTCTCCAGGGTTTTATGTCAGACTATGCACAGAATGTTGAATGTTCTGTATGGTTTTAGAACTAATGTATATACCGAGTTTGTTGACTTAATGAATTAACTTTCATTTGAAAGGGGAAAGAAAACGACTTCCACACTATTTACATAAAGGTTACATTACATTTCAACTGAATTGTGATAAGTCCCTAAACATATGAATGCCAGTGTACTACGATCCATCTAGGATTCCTTTGTTGTTTTTTGGAAGTGGCTGTGAATAAAAAAAAAAAAAGAGGAACATAAACCATGAAAGTTATTATCTTATATTTAGGTGATATTGCAAAGAGGCTCAAAGGCATCAGTGTGATGGTTGAAGAAAACAGATTCAATTATACATTTTTCCCATATTGAGCTACAGGCATCACTCGTCTTAACATGTTTGATTCTATTGTTGTCATGAAAAACACATTTTCCGGCAGCTTCAAATAAAATCAATACATCTTCCCATTTCATGATGCTGCGCGATGGCACAAAGGTCACACTCGCAAAAAAAAAAAAAAGAGAAAAGGCACAGCCGCCTTTTGAGGCTTCAAAGTCCTTGCGCGGGTCATACTCTTCGCTAAACAATCCCAAGCGTCCTTTGAAGATCTGATCTCCAAAGGCACTTTGCTGTGAGATCTCTGCGGCCTTCGGAAAGATCAGCATTTGGAAAAGAACAAAAGTTCTTCTACATGGAACAAACGTGCGTGCAGGTATAGATTTCTTCAGCATTTGCTCCTAATCCACAACTTTTCATTTGTAAGGATTGGGGTTTTATGTCACGATCGCCGTGTCCCGATTTCCTGAGTAATAAGACCTGCTTTACAGCCTGCGTTCGTTATGTTGGACCTTTCATGGCTGCCAGGGATTCCAGCATTCGCCCTCTCACTCATGGGCCCGGGTTCTCATTCACCCGTGGCACACTCGTTTACCAGGGTCCAGGCGCAGGCTTTGCATTCCCGGAGTGCCCATGCCGTGGTTCATGTTCTCCGTGACACAGGGCAGAATACAGATTCCCTCGCGCGAGCCTGACACGCGGAACATGCCAAATCAGTATATTTCCTGACATATTGACGTCTCGAAGTGATGAATCGGCAGAACACGCGGGCTACTTTAAATCATGTGGAAGATGCCGTCACTTTTCTTATACACACCGGAGCCTTGAGGGCAATCTACAGCGTGCGCATAAATATCGGTGAAGCATGCCTGCGCCCAGATGGCCAGAGCGACAATTTATTCTCTCGCGTCAACACCTGTTTCTTAGCCTGTTTCTTATAATGTAATATGCTCATAGGGAAAGCAAAATCGTAAAACTCCAGAAGCTCTGATAAATCCAACAGTACATCACATACCGCTCTTCCTGCCTAGTTCAACGTGAGTTCCATTATCTCTCAAGGTGGGCTGTTATTGTCTGGCCTTCAGTTCATCTACCAGAGCTCATAAAAAAGGACGTTTCTGACCTTAGGGGGGCAGCAACATATCAATATCATAGTCCATCGGGGCAGTCGGTCCACACGTTAGAATAACGGCAAAATAACCTCTCAGGTACATGAGGGATCGCAGGCTCGCCTTCCTTCACCCAACCGATCTGTGCACAGAGATACATGAAGGAAGGACTGGTCCAGTTTATTTAGAAGATGTTGTGGTGAGGATGCGTGTGTGTCCCAAATGTCTGAAATCTATCACCAGGTGTGAAACGTTGGCCTTTCAGTGTAAGTCCCGCACACAGTGGGTCTCTTTTGCGGTACAATACAGTCTGCTGGTAGCCATACTGACAATGCCAGGTCTGTTGCATTGCAGCATTCCTAACTTTAGTAGAGTCCCTTTGGGCACCTCGAACTGCAGGCTATTGTTCCGATTAATGCAAGTAAAAACAGAAGCCAAACTATTGCAGGCTCAAAATCCATTGACCCAAACATTATTAGTGTTTACAAATGTGCATAGACATTCATATTTCTGTACTGGGAATCATGATTTGCCCCAGAGGCAACAATACAATTTGCCCTATGACAGTGAGGGCATATTGTGTGATAGCAAGCATTTTGTGTAAGGCTTGTCTTCTGTTAGGCGGAAACCTGTGCAGTTCCCTCTGGGACCACTGCAAAAGATTTAGGACTACAGGCGTTGGCGGTGAACCCACTTGGTAGCAGTCTGTACCGCACAGATTCACTTGGTAGCTGTGGCTGAGCAGGCAGACTTCTCTCAAGAAAAGTTGAGCAGTATGTGGAGTATACAAAATAGGGCAATTCTTCACAGCAAGACAAGCAAACACGCAACGAGGCTTAGTGTAAAGATATCAAGGTATTTATTTTATAACAGAACATCTATGAAAAACACTAAAGCAAATCACGGCAAACAAATCAAACACAATTACTCTACGAGGTAGAAAACGATCAATCCCCCTAGCAAAATATAGACAACTCTAGGTTCTACTGGTACCACTTATTTTCAGACAGAGGTGTATACCTCAACCTAGATGGCACTCGAATATTAGTTAGGACGGGAGAGAAAAAGATAGGCAGGTTATGCAGTCAACACAGTTCAATCCTACGCGGATAAAATGCAAGGCAGGAAGGCAAGAATCGCAAGATCATAAAGTTCAGAGGCCAGGCCCACTCGGAGAGAGGCAAGGCACGATGTCCCAAAAAGTCTCTAGTGGAGATGCATTCAAGTCTTTATAGCAGATTATCGGCAGATTGAACCAGTTCAGAGCAAAGAATGAGCAAAGCTTGGAGGCGACCCAGCGGAACGGAGAGGATTAAGACACCTCACTCGAACCGAACGAAAGGGAAGCCAGGCGGACACAGTACCTTGTTGTGGAGGGCAGCTCCGGTGGGGGCAGTTGTTCCTGGTGGTGGATGCACGTCGGGTCTTGGCCAAGAGTAGAGATGGTCTCGTCGTCGAAGGAAAGTGAAGTCCGGTGCACCACCAGGGAAGAGACCAGCCGCGGAGTACTCCATCACAAGGCACCACCTTTTGGTCGCGGTTCAGGGGTAGTGGCTATCCGGTTGCCGAGGTGCTCTGCATGGGCAATTCGACGACTGCGTCCTGAGGCGAATAAAAAGCAAAGGGGACTGGTTGTTCCCACCAGTCAGGGGAAGAGACTCTCCGGCAGGGAGATCTCCTCTGTCGTCGGGAAGTAGTGAGTCGGCTCAGCAGGGCTCCACCGGAGGAGTCGTCGTTGCAGGTCGGCTCAGCGTTACCCTCGTCGGATTCTTAGGTCCTGTGGCGACTTCTGAAGATCCAGTCCCAAAAGCCCTGCTTTTATGCAGAAGACCCCCATTCATTCAGCCTAGCTGTCAATCAACACATGCTAAGTGGTGAGCGGGAAGGCTCACCACCTGGGCCAATCACTCCAGAGTGCGACCGAAGTTGGCAAGGCAACTCGGTACAGGGTGCCTAAACCCCCTCCCACACCCCTGTGGTAACCCAGACAGAATGGCACCACTTTGGAGGGTCTCTGTACAGAGCCCGCCAAAAGTGGAACAAAGGGCTCGACCTTTGGTTTAGGAATCACAGAGACGAACACAGACGCCATATTAAAACCGAGTTCTGGCAGAAAATACCACTCGATAAACTTACTTAAGATAAGTAGATCGGTGGTACGTCAGAGATAAATGAGAAAAAGTATCAATCTCCAACAATGGGACGAATCCCATAGGGTTATGTTCGGGGTCGAACATAACAAGTAGTTTCCACTGCCACCAGCCAAAACTCGACGAGGGGGGACGGGACAGTGCCCCCTCGAGTAACAGATCCAGGAGTAGTCGAATTACCCCTACTAGTACGTCCACAATAAGATGGTTGGTACTAGTTCTGTTAGTAAATTTAGGTCTAGTAAAGCCAATGGTGACTTTACATGCCCGGGGAGACAGTAGTCAGTCCCCGGGTATGGAGTCTATGGTGGGGGACCCGCTAGGGCGCCCCCGTGTTACGACACGTAGGGTGCGGTGTAACACACATAGAAAAACATATGAGACCCTATGGAGTAAAAGACCCCATAGCCAATCGAACACATTGACATTTCAAAAGGAATTACACACATACATGTCCAAGAGTGGGAGAAAAGAGTTTCACTCTTGGCAGGATGGAAAAAAAACTCCAGAAATCCAGCAAAGCTGCTGGGGGACTCACTAGGTTAGGAAATTCAGCCTAATCAGAGAATTCTCCCTAACACTCGCCCCGCCCAGACTAAGGGACAGGAGGATTTAATCCACTCCTGGATGAATCTCATACCTCTAGTCGATGACATACATCCTAGAGAGACCATCAGCATTTTGGTGGTGACACCCTGACCTGTGCTCAATGGTGAAATTAAACCCTTGCAGGCAGATCGACGATCTCAATAGTTTTGGGTTCTCCCCTTTCATTTGCATTAACCATCTCAAGGGTTGGTGGTCAGTCTGAATAACAAAAGTAGAACCATACAAGTACGGCCTAAACTTCTTCAGAGCCCACACGATAGCAAAGCACTCTCTTTCGATTGTTGCTCACCTTGTTTCAGGATCCTTCAGCTTGCGGCTGATGAAGCAAACGGGGTGCTCCCTACCTTTCCCATCCAGTTGACTGAATACGGCACCTATCCCTACATTGGAAGCGTCTGTCTGCACAATGAAGTGTTGGCAGTAATCAGGAGCTCTGAGTACTGGGGCTTGGCAAAGAGCCTGTTTCAGGTTTTCAAAAGCCTGATTGCACTCCTCGTTCCATTTAACCTTTTTAGGAAATTTGGGCGAGGAGATGACATTCAGTGGAGACGCTATGGTCCCATAGTTCTCTATGAAATTCCTGTAATACCCAGTGAGGCCTAGGAAGGCTCTCACCTGGGTTTGAGTAGTCGGTGTTGTCCAATTTTGCACAGCTTCAATCTTACTGAGCAAAGGCCTTATTTCTCCACCACCTACCTCATGCCCAAGATAGACTACCTTACTCTGTCCAACTTGGCATTTACTTGCCTTTATGGTCAGATTGGCTCGTCCAAGAGCCTGCAAAACATCTCTCAGGTGGATTACATGTTCTTCTCAGGAATTGCTGAACACTGCGATGTCATTCAAGTATGCCATGCAGAAGTCCTCCATCCCATTCAGAACCTGGTTTACCATCCGTTGAAACATAGCAGGTGCATTCTTCAGTCCGAAAGGCATTACCTTAAACTGGTATAAGCCAACGGGGGTAGAAAATGCAGTTTTCTCCTTGGCATGGTCTGTCAGGGCTATTTGCCAATAGCCTGACGTCAAGTCAAATGTGCTGAGGAACTTGGCGGCGTCAAGTTTATCCACCAACTCATCTGTTCTTGGCAAAGGGTGGGCATCAGTCGTGGTGACTGCATTAAGAGCTCGATAATCCACGCAGAATCTAAGTTCTTTAGATCCGGCCTTTGGTACTAACACAACTGGGCTAGACCATGGACTAGTAGAGGGCTCTATTACCCCGAGATCAAGCATCTTGCTGACCTCACCTTTGATGCGGGTTCGTATGTTTTCTGACATGCGGTATCCTCTGCTTTTGACCGGCAGACAGTCACCAGTGAGTATGTCGTGCTGGCCCCAAGGGGTCAAGCCTGGTGAAAGCGAGAACAGAGAGGCAAACTGATTCAACATAGATTTGCACTCTTCTTGTTGCTCGGGTGTCAGATTGGAGGAGAGATTCACTCCTTCAATTTTTTCATCTAAAGGTAAGCCTCTGAGGAGATCCGGAAGAGCTTCAATCTCTTCTTCTTCCTCGGATGATGCTAGAAGCAACGCTCCTACATCAGGTCGCGAGACATACGCTTTAAGTCGGTTGGTGTGAAAGACTGTCGGAGCCTCCTTGGGATTGCCCAAGTCCACCAGATAGTTAACCTCTCCGAGTTTACCCACTACTTGGTAGGGTCCCATCCACTTATCTTGCAAGGCCCTCTGCCTTGTTGGGATCATAACGAGAATGAGCTGGTCTTGAGCGATCTCAACCATGTTAGCCTTTTGGTCGTGCCAGTGCTTGACCAATGCTTGTCCAGCTTTCAAGTTATCGCTTGCTTCCGTCATCATGTGCGACATTCTCCTCCAGAGACCTATCACGTAGTCAGTCACTCTGACTGGCTTGGGGGAAGGAGCACTCTCCAACCCCTCCTTAATCAGGGCCAATGGACCTCTGACGGGATGACCATAGAGTAGTTCGAAGGGAGAGTAACCTACTCCCTCCTGAGGGACTTCTCTATAAGCAAAGAGAAGGCATGGCAATAGAAGGTCCCACTTACGCTTCAGGGGTTCCTCTAGAGCACCTATCATGCTCTTCATGGTTCGGTTGAACCGTTCTACCAACCCATTGGTTTGTGGGTGGTAAGCCATTGAGAACTTGTAAGTTACTCCGCAGGTTTTCCACATGGCTTTCATGTAGTGGGACATAAAGTTTGAACCCCTGTCGGAGATTACTTCCTTAGGAAACCCGACCCTGGTAAAAATACCAAGGAGGGCCTTAGCCACAGCCGGAGCTGTAACAGTCCTCATAGGAATTGCCTCAGGATACCTAGTAGCATGGTCTACTACAACAAGTATAAACCTGTTGCCTGAGGAGGTTGGAGGATCAAGGGGACCAACAATGTCAATCCCTACTCTCTCAAATGGGACTCCCACAACCGGGAGAGGCACTAACGGTGCCACGTTCTTGGATCCAACCTTACCAGAGATCTGGCAGGTGTGGCAGCTCCTGCAGTGTTTTTCTACTTCGGCCCCCATCTTTGGCCAATAGAAGTAGAGCGAGAGCCTTTCCTTAGTCTTCTTGAAACTCAAGTGACCAGCCAAAGGAATCTCGTGGGCTAACTGCAAGAACTGTGGTCTGTTCTCTTGGGGTACTACAAGTCGTTTGTAGTCTCCAGGTGCAGACTCGGTCGGTTCACTGTAGAAGAGGCCATCTTCCCAGTGCAACCTGTATTTCCCAGGCTCTTGCCCTTCAGCCTGAGCTTCTGCCTGATGGGGAAGACCTTCCAGACTTGGACATTCTCTCTGTCCCTTACTGAAGTCTGCCCTGCTGGGTCCACCTTCTGCCAGTAAAGACTGAAGCTCAGGATGGTCAACAGGATCCAGATCTCCAATGAGTTCCCGGCCTTCCATTAGCTCTTCCTCAGAGTCTAATTCAACCACGCAGGGTTGTACCTCCCTCTCAGCCTCGGCTGGAGGTGGAGTTACGGGTGTGACGTTGGACAACCGTGGGGAAGTCTGTGTCGGCTGCACTGGAATTCTGGCGGCTGGTTTTGGGATAGAAGTCTTAGGTTTCCCCTTCGCTTCTGATTTCTTGGAGACAGCGGCTGACAATTCCAGTGGATCAGGAGTGATTTCTTTCTTCATTATCTCCTGGAGAGTACCGCGCATGGTCCTCTCTCTTGCGGGTCTGGTTAGCTCCTGTAACCGTTTACTAGGAGGTCTGGGAGTATGCGATACAACTCCGAGAGTTTTCAAATCGTTACCCAACAGTACGCGTCCTGGTACCTCACTCTGTATGCTGACAGGTATCTTCACAGTCATGTCGTTACACTGGATGAGAACTGGTAATTGGGGAAGCATCTGCACAGGCCCTCCAGCTAACTTGGTGAGGCGTTTGGGTGCCTTAGCAACATCCTCAGCCTGAAAAAACGATTTATCCACCACAGTTATGCTGGCCCCAGTGTCCCTAATGGCAGGAGTCTCCTGACCATTCACCTGGACACTGTCCTTATAATACTCTTTAGTATTATCGGGGATAGAATTATAGACATCTAAATTCTGTTGTTCCCACAACCCCAGAGATACTAAAGAAACGCTGGCTGAGACTCCAATGGGTTCGTCAGCTAGCAGTAGAAAGTTTCCACTTGCCATTTGGACTTCCTCCTCTGGAGCAAAGGCTAAGGAGACAAGTAGGACCCCTGAAGGTTTACCCTTACATCTGGGATCTCCTTTCACGTGGTCAGTCGAGCCACAAACAAAGCATTTACCGAATGCTTTCTGGAATGGTGGCTTGTTCTGACCTCCTTCCGGTTTGGCACCAGAAGACACACTATTCTGCTGTGGTTTTCCCCGTGGCTTACCCTTCTGGTTTTGTTTGGGGCCCTCTTTGGAATGTGAGTTATTCAAATTCTCTTTTGAGTCTTTTTTAGGCTGTTTTCCCTCATCCTTTTTCTGAGTTGCCCCAGAATCCTTATGAGTAGCCCTGTTGGCAACCCACAAGTCAGCAGCCTTAGCTAGTGCTCTGGAATCCAATTCCTTCGAATCAGGCAAGTGCTGTCTGAGCTCAGGAGAACAGGCATCATAAATAGACTCCAACATAAAAACATTTCTCTTACCTTTTGTAACCCTTAATCCATCCCTCTAAGTTTTTCAACCCTTCACTCACCCAGGTAGCCCAAGGGGTACCATCATGATTTTTGAGGGTTCTAAACCTCTTAAGATACTGGGAAGGGGTATTCCGAATCTAGCTATCAAAGCTAGTTTCACACTTTCGTAATCCGTCTTATCCGCCTCCCCCAACTCCATTACCACATCAGTCGCAACAGGAGGGAGCCTAGAGAGCAACCAGGGAAGCAACGCATTCCAGGTGATGTCCTGGAGCCCATGATTGTATTCAAACAGTTTCAACCAATCCAACACATCCAATCTCGGTTCATACATACCCACTAATTCCTTCGGCATCCGGGGTCTTTTGGGACTGGAGCTCCTAGAGGAACCAGAGGAGAGAGAAGCATTTTCCATAGACAACTTTTTCATCTCTAACTCGTGATTAAGTTCTATTTCTCTGAGTCTTAACTCAGCTTACTTCTGCTCAGCCTGGGCATTCATCCGTCTGAACTCGAGCTCTTGGTTTCATTCAGATTGAGCCAAGAACCGTTTATATTCTAATTCGAGCTTCATTTTTTCAAGTTCAAAATAAGCAGGGTTACTTGTGGGACCTGGTATGGGCCCCGTAGGCACAGCTGGTAAGGCAGGTAGAGGAGCAGGGGAGACAGTTTCGTTAGCCTCTCCGTCCTCGTCAGCCTCTTCATCGCTATCATCAGAATCACGATTCAGATCAACACCATTACTGTTTTCTACAGTTGCTGGGGAGATTGGTTCCTCTGAACCAGTACCCAGACTTTGGTTCGCCAGAAATCTCTCTATTAGTTCTAACTTCTTGCCTCTTACAGAAAGATTCTCTTGCCTACAGAGAGCTCGCAGACTCTCAGTATTTTCACCTGACAAAGACTCTTGACTGTAAGTTTCCATCGTAGACATGTTTTTTGAAAGTTGCTTTTTGTGCAAAGTTTTGTGGTTAGTTATCCTACAGTGTCGAAAAGCACTCTAAACTGTATACTCGATACAAATCCTACCGCTGTACACCAGTGTTAGGCGGAAACCTGTGCAGTTCCCTCTGGGACCACTGCAAAAGGTTTAGGACTACAGGCGTTGGCGGTGAACCCACTTGGTAGCAGTCTGTACCACACAGACTCACTTGGTAGCTGTGGCTGAGCAGTCAGACTTCTCTCAAGAAAAGTTGAGCAGTATGTGGAGTATACAAAATAGGGCAATTCTTCACAGCAAGACAAGCAAACACGCAACGAGGCTTAGTGTAAAGATATCAAGGTATTTATTTTATAACAGAACATCTATGAAAAACACTAAAGCAAATCACGGCAAACAAATCAAACACAATTACTCTACGAGGTAGAAAACGATCAATCCCCCTAGCAAAATATCGACAACTCTAGGTTCTACTGGTACCACTTATTTTCAGACAGAGGTGTATACCTCAACCTAGATGACACTCGAATATTAGTAAGAACGGGAGAGAAAAAGATAAGCAGGTTATGCAGTCAACACAGTTCAATCCTACGCGGATAAAATGCAAGGCAGGAAGGCAAGAATCGCAATAGATCATAAAGTTCAGAGGCCAGGCCCACTCGGAGAGAGGCAAGGCGCGATGTCCCAAAAAGTCTCTAGTGGAGATGCATTCAAGTCTTTATAGCAGATTGTTATCGGCAGATTGAACCAGTTCAGAACAAAGAATGAGCAAAGCTTGGAGGCGACCCAGCGGAACGGAGAGGATTAAGACACCTCACTCGAACCGAACGAAAGGGAAGCCAGGCGGACACGGTACCTTGTTGTGGAGGGCAGCTCCGGCGGGGGCAGTTGTTCCTGGTGGTGGATGCACGTCGGGTCTTGGCCAAGAGTAGAGATGATCTCGTCGTCGAAGGAAAGTGAAGTCCGGTGCACCACCAGGGAAGAGACCAGCCGCGGAGTGCTCCGTCACAAGGCACCACCTTTTGGTCGCGATTCAGGGGTAGTGGCTATCCGGTTGCCGAGGTGCTCTGCACGGGCAATTCGACCACTGCGTCCTGAGGCGAATAAAAAGCAAAGGGGACTGGTTGTTCCCACCAGTCAGGGGAAGAGACTCTCCGGCAGGGAGATCTCCTCTGTCGTCGGGAAGTAGTGAGTCGGCTCAGCAGGGCTCCACCGGAGGTGTCGTCATTGTAGGTCGGCTCAGCGTTACCCTCGTCGGATTCTTAGGTGCTGTGGCGACTTCTGAAGATCCAGTCCCAAAAGCCCTGCTTTTATGCAGAAGACCCCCATTCATTCAGCCTAGCTGTCAATCAACACATGCTAAGTGGTGAGCGGGAAGGCTCACCACCTGGGCCAATCACTCCAGAGTGCGACCGGAGTTGGCAAGGCAACTCGGTCCAGGGTGCCTAAACCCCCTCCCACACTCCTGTGGTAACCCAGACAGAATGGCACCACTTTGGAGGGTCTCTGTACAGAGCCCGCCAAAAGTGGAACAAAGGGCTCGACCTTTGGTTTAGGAGTGACAGAGACGAACACAGACGCCATTTTAAAACCGAGTTCTGGCAGAAAATACCACTCGATAAACTTATTTAAGATAAGTAGATCGGTGGTACGTCAGAGATAAATGAGAAAAAGTATCAATCTCCTACAATGGGACGAATCCCATAGGGTTATGTTCGGGGTCGAACATAACAAGTAGTTTCCACTGCCACCAGCCAAAACTCGACGAGGGGGGACGGGACAATGCCCCCTCGAGTAACAGATCCAGGAGTAGTCGAATTACCCCTACTAGTATGTCCACAATAAGATGGTTGGTACTAGTTCTGTTAGTAAATTTAGGTCTAGTAAAGCCAATGGTGACTTTACATGCCCGGGGAGACAGTAGTCAGTCCCCGGGTATGGAGTCTATGGTGGGGGACCCACTAGGGCGCCCCCGTGTTACGACACGTAGGGTGCGGTGTAACACACATAGAAAAACATGTGAGACCCTATGGAGTAAAAGACCCCATAGCCCATCGAACACATTGACATTTCAAAAGGAATTACACACATACATGTCCAAGAGTGGGAGAAAAGTGTCTCACTCTTGGCAGGATGGAAAAAACAAACTCCAGAAATCCAGCAAAGCTGCTGGGGGACTCACTAGGTTGGGAAATTCAGCCTAATCAGAGAATTCTCCCTAACACTCGCCCCCCCAGACTAAGGGACACCTGTGCTCAATGGTGAAATTAAACCCTTGCAGGCAGATCGACCATCTCAATAGTTTTGGGTTCTCCCATTTCATTTGCATTAACCATCTCAAGGGTTGGTGGTCAGTCTGAATAACAAAAGTAGAACCATACAAGTACGGCCTAAACTTCTTCAGAGCCCACACGATAGCAAAGCACTCTCTTTCGATTGTTGCCCACCTTGTTTCAGGATCCTTCAGCTTGCGGCTGATGAAGCAAACGGGGTGGTCCCTACCTTTCCCATCCAGTTGACTGAGTACGGCACCTATCCCTACATTGGAAGCGTCTGTATGCACAATGAAGTGTTGGCGGTAATCAGGAGCTCTGAGTACTGGGGCTTGGCAAAGAGCCTGTTTCAGGTTTTCAAAAGCCTGATTGCACTCCTCGTTCCATTTAACCTTTTTAGGAAATTTGGGCGAGGAGATGACATTCAGTGGAGAAGCTATGGTCCCATAGTTCTCTATGAAATTCCTGTATTACCCAGTGAGGCCTAGGAAGGCTCTCACCTGGGTTTTAGTAGTCGGTGTTGTCCAATTTTGCACAGCTTCAATCTTACTGAGCAAAGGCCTTATTTCTCCACCGCCTACCTCATGCCCAAGATAGACTACCTTACTCTGTCCAACTTGGCATTTACTTGCCTTTATGGTCAGATTGGCTCGTCCAAGAGCCTGCAAAACATCTCTCAGGTGGATTACATGTTCTTCCCAGGAATTGCTGAACACTGCGATGTCATCCAAGTATGCCATGCAGAAGTCCTCCATCCCATTCAGAACCTGGTTTACCATCCGTTGAAACGTAGCAGGTGCATTCTTCAGTCCGAAAGGCATTACCTTAAACTGGTATAAGCCAACGGGGGTAGAACATGCAGTTTTCTCCTTGGCATGGTCTGTCAGGGCTATTTGCCAATAGCCTGACGTCAAGCCAAATGTGCTGAGGAACTTGGCGGCGTCAAATTTATCCACCAACTCATCTGTTCTTGGCAAAGGGTGGGCATCAGTCGTGGTGACTGCATTAAGAGCTCGATAATCCACGCAGAATCTAAGTTCTTTAGATCCGGCCTTTGGTACTAACACAACTGGGCTAGACCATGGACTAGTAGAGGGCTCTATTAACCATGAGATCAAGCATCTTGCTGACCTCACCTTTGATGCGGGTTCGTATGTTTTCTGACATGCGGTATCCTCTGCTTTTGACCGGCAGACAGTCACCAGTGAGTTTGTCGTGCTGGCCCCAAGGGGTCAAGCCTGGTGAAAGCGAGAACAGAAAGGCAAACTGATTCAACATAGATTTGCACTCTTCTTGTTGCTCGGGTGTCAGATTGGAGGAGAGATTCACTCCTTCAATTTTTTCATCTAAAGGTAAGCCTCTGAGGAGATCCGGAAGAGCTTCAATCTCTTCTTCTTCCTCGGATGATGCTAGAAGCAACGCTCCTACATCAGGTCGCGAGACATACGCTTTAAGTCGGTTGGTGTGAAAGACTGTCGGAGCCTCCTTGGGATTGCCCAAGTCCACCAGATAGTTAACCTCTCCGAGTTTACCCACTACTTGGTAGGGTCCCATCCACTTATCTTGCAAGGCCCTCTGCCTTGTTGGGATCATAACGAGAATGAGCTGGTCTTGAGCGAACTCAACCATGTTAGCCTTTTGGTCGTGCCAGTGCTTGACCAATGCTTGTCCAGCTTTCAAGTTATCGCTTGCTTCCGTCATCATGTGCGACATTCTCCTCCGGAGACCTATCACGTAGTCAGTCACTCTGACTGGCTTGGGGGAAGGAGCACTCTCCAACCCCTCCTTAATCAGGGCCAATGGACATCTGACGGGATGACCATAGAGTAGTTCGAAGGGAGAGTAACCTACTCCCTCCTGAGGGACTTCTCTATAAGCAAAGAGAAGGCATGGCAATAGAAGGTCCCACTTACGCTTCAGGGGTTCCTCTAGAGCACTTATCATGCTCTTCATGGTTCGGTTGAACCGTTCTACCAACCCATTGGTTTGTGGGTGGTAAGCCATTGAGAACTTGTAAGTTACTCCGCAGGTTTTCCACATGGCTTTCATTTAGTGGGACATAAAGTTTGACCCCCTGTCAGAGATTAAGACACCTCACTCGAACCGAACGAAAGGGAAGCCAGGCGGACACAGTACCTTGTTGTGGAGGGCAGCTCCGGCGGGGCAGTTGTTCCTGGTGGTGGATGCACGTCGGGTCTTGGCCAAGAGTAGAGATGATCTCGTCGTCGAAGGAAAGTGAAGTCCGGTGCACCACCAGGGAAGAGACCAGCTGCGGAGTGCTCCGTCACAAGGCACCACCTTTTGGTCGCGGTTCAGGGGTAGTGGCTATCCGGTTGCCGAGGTGCTCTGCATGGGCAATTCGACCACTGCGTCCTGAGGCGAATAAAAAGCAAAGGGGACTGGTTGTTCCCACCAGTCAGGGGAAGAGACTCTCCGGTAGGGAGATCTCCTCTGTCGTCGGGAAGTAGTGAGTCGGCTCAGCAGGGTTCGACCGGAGGTGTCGTCGTTGCAGGTCGGCTCAGCGTTACCCTCGTCGGATTCTTAGGTCCTGTGGCGACTTCTGAAGATCCAGTCCCAAAAGCCCTGCTTTTATGCAGAAGACCCCCATTCATTCAGCCTAGCTGTCAATCAACACATGCTAAGTGGTGAGCGGGAAGGCTCACCACCTGGGACAATCACTCCAGAGTGCGACTGGAGTTGGCAAGGCAACTCGGTACAGGGTGCCTAAACCCCCTCCCACACCCCTGTGGTAACCCAGACAGAATGGCACCACTTTGGAGGGTCTCTGTACAGAGCCCGCCAAAAGTGGAACAAAGGGCACGACCTTTGGTTTAGGAGTCACAGAGACGAACACAGACGCCATTTTAAAACCGAGTTCTGGCAGAAAATACCACTCGATAAACTTATTTAAGATAAGTAGATCGGTGGTACGTCAGAGATAAATGAGAAAAAGTATCAATCTCCAACAATGGGACGAATCCCATAGGGTTATGTTCGGGGTCGAACATAACAAGTAGTTTCCACTGCCACCAGCCAAAACTCGATGAGGGGGGACGGGACAGTGCCCCCTCGAGTAACAGATCCAGGAGTAGTCGAATTACCCCTACTAGTACGTCCACAATAAGATGGTTGGTACTAGTTCTGTTAGTAAATTTAGGTCTAGTAAAGCCAATGGTGACTTTACATGCCCGGGGAGACAGTAGTCAGTCCCCGGGTATGGAGACTATGGTGGGGGACCCGCTAGGGCACCCCCGTGTTACGACACGTAAGGTGCGGTGTAACACACATAGAAAAACATATGAGACCCTATGGAGTAAAAGACCCCATAGCCCATCGAACACATTGACATTTCAAAAGGAATTACTCACATACATGTCCAAGAGTGGGAGAAAAGAGTCTCACTCTTGGCAGGATGGAAAAAAACAAACTCCAGAAATCCAGCAAAGCTGCTGGGGGTCTCACTAGGTTAGGAAATTCAGCCTAATCAGAGAATTCTCCCTAACATCTTCCCACAGATAGCTCTGGGTCAATCATTTCTCACAGGCTAATTGCAACCAAAAGAACATTCCTACAATGGGAAGTCATCTCTCCAGGAGCCAGTTTAATGCTTGTAGCAAGTCTTCATCCAGCAGAGGTAGGCTGCAGTCCACAAAGTAGAGATGCTTACCCCTGCTTGGAATCCAGCAAAATAAAATAGTCCACGCTATAGTGAGGATGTCTGATGTGGGTCTTGGGTCATGCTACCCGCCACGACCCACACCTTGAAAGTCATAGTTAAATCCTGCTCTAAACATCCTAGGTGCATGTTAAGAGCCAACAATGTGTGTGAAGGTTGCAGAGCAGTGAACCCACATCCAATTTGTTCACATAAATGAATGGAAAATCCTCACACAATGGCAGTCATCAGAATGGAGGCCGCGGGCCGAAGCAGAGCACCTCTTCCATTCCCCTGATTAGTGTAGGTGAGGTGGAGTGAAGAAAAAGCAAGGGAAAGGTGTGTGTGCGGGTGTGGGTGCGGTAGAGCGTGGTGGCTGTGGTGGGAAGTGTGGTAGATGGAGGTGAGTTTGGCGGGCAGGAATGGATATGGGCAGCAGAGAGCTTGCGCATAACGTGTGTTTTCATCAATAGTCAGCGTTTAGAGGACCCTGCATGGCTGCTGCATCTGCCCAGGATGCTACCATAAAAATGAAGAAATGAAAATTGTTAAAAAAAAACATGCAAATGTGTTAAGCACACAGGCAGAACATGAGGTATATAAAGGCAAAAGCAAATCATAGACAGAGACAACTGTCCTCATTACAAGCTTGGCGGTCTGGAAGTAAGGGTGCTGGTAGCAGCCTACCGGCACCCTTTTTGGCGATAACCCGCAGGTAGCGCCGGTGGCTTTTCCGCCAAACTAGTAACGAGGCCCAATGAGTCATCGGGCCAAATCCCGAAATGTTTTGTGGCACCAAAAATCTCACAAACATATCAAAGTCATACCTTAATGTTAGGGAAAGGGTTTTCCAGGGTCATCCTTAGTAATGGGCCAGGGTGGGTGCCCCAGGACTCCAAGAGCAAGGGGGCACACGAGCTGATCATATTCTTTTCTTGCTTTTTCTTTATTCATTTGCAGTTTTTTTTCTTTCTTTTTTTTCGCAGTTGATGCCCCTCTTACTGTGCACTTCTACTGAGCCTTTCTCATCTCTTGATCAGAACCTGTTGCCCGTTTCACTGAAATTGAGCGGTCTGCAAATGCGAAAGCTGTCCACAGCTATTAAAGATAGAAGCAAGTTTTTTGTATAATTGGTCTTATTTCTTTTTCAAATGCAAACATTCATCATATTTGTTCACATCTCAGGTATCCATAAGGATGCCTTAATTCAGCAAGCGTTTAATCTTCTTTAATATGAATGCACACCATTTGACTTTGTATTTTAGAAAATAGTACATGTGCATTTTTAAGCACTGAATTCACCCTTTTGCTGCATTGACTTTTAAACAGATGCATTCTCTAATGGGCTAATTTCTCCTTTCAGAGTCTAATGCTTTAAGTCATGTTAGTACCGTTGCACTCGACCACTAAAAGTATTAGTTCTGAGCTATCGAGTTTTGCACATTTTCTATACATCAAGAGGTGTGCTTGCACAGCAACTATTTTAATAATATGAAAACTTTAAAGAAAAAAACTCTGCAAAAATGGCTGCCATGGTTGACAAATCAGAAGCAATATACCCTTTCCATTTCTACAAATTAAATAGGAACAGCACAGGGGAGATGACCAGGAGACATGAGGAATACAGTACTCCTTGAAAAGTTAAGAGTACCCTGGGAGAACGGGGAGGAAGGATAGCTCAGGGGCAACACGTTTGTCTAGGAAGCAAGACAAAGCAGCACAACACAGGTTCAAATCCCTATCCGGTGCTTAGAATGGTATCAGGTAATGAATTTGTGGCAAAAATGTTGCCAGTAAAAGAAATTGTGGCAAAAATGCTGTTGTTTGACCCGGTAAAGGTGTACTCCATTATACCATTTAAGGGGAGAAGGGGTTGCAGTATAATGGGTCCGGGGGTTGCAAGGGTGTCCCCTGCATCCTTTACATGATTGTGGCAGCAAAACTATGGCATTTTTGCCGCAATATTTTGTATACACGGCCATTTTTGCCACAATTTTAAGACATGGAACCATTAGGACCACTCGCTGGTATTAAGCGCGTTATAAATGAACAATCAAATAAATAAATAAATAAATAAATAAATAAACAAATAAAATAAATAAATGGGCCGGATAAGAAATGAGTGAAGGGGCGTGCTTCCAAAGAGTCCATAATACCCCATGGCCTAGCACCTGTGGCAGACCTTAAGAGCACAGAATCATGGTCCTTTGAGTTGTCGTCAAGAATTGTGAATATCATTTTCGGTACATATTGTCTACAGTGGTGCTCCTTATATAATAACTTGCTGTTTCTGGTGCTCAATTTGCCACTATATTGCTCTGTCTCATTAACACTCTCTCTTTGTTCTAATCCTTTGCATTTGAAGCCTACCCTGGTATTTCTCTGAGGCCTAGCTGTCATGGGTTACCACTCACAATTGTATTCAAATTTATGCAGGACATGCATCCTCTACCACATTGTCCTTCGTAACCCACATAGGTCCCCTAGCATCCCTACCCATGCTCCTCTGCAGCCAGTGCATAGTTGTTGTGAGTCACAGCTGTACACAGGCAGAATTCATGCCAATAGGCAATCTGCGGTTGTAACTCCAGTTTGCTTAAGGCATGAGTATTGATGTCAACCTGTGCCTGGTGGGCAAGTACAGAAAGCCAGCTGCAATTGAAATGTCATTTGGAGACCACCCTCGGCCAGTGGCTGCTGGAGGCATGGGCAGCTTTAAAGTGTATACCAAATGAAGTAATTTGTAGTGCTGTCAAATATCCTTCCCCTAAAACCTGTTTTCACCACTGTAACCTGTGTGGCTTTTCAAGGGCAGTTTTGGATGGTTTCACATTTCTCTTGACTCAATTATTGATTTCAGAATGAGAGGACAGCTATGTAACACTATACCTGAGATGATTCCTTGAATCCCATGTGCCGGGAACCCAATAAAAAGGGCAGGGCATGTTCAAATGACATGAAGCATGTGGCGATGAAGCAAAAGATTCAGAATAATGGACTAAATATTCTGGAATCACAACCTTTAGAGGTGAAAGATCTCATGCAATCGTAAAATCCCTAAACCACATACCCCCCACCAAGATGACAGATGCCATCTACTGAAGCAGCCCCACAGACCATATCAGGATGACATCACCAAAGTAATCATGAAAGGGCAAGATGGCTGAACACACCAGCAGAGACATTAGCTGGGTGCAAAACAAAACATGTGAACTGCTTGCTCACTAGAAGCACACGCAACATAACTAAACACAAGATCCTATTGTTTCTCGAAGTTCTTGCCCTCAAGCCTCCATTCTCCAAAGACCCCCTAGCTCTGGTAGAATTATATAATCCCATAATCAAAAAGCAGTCGATTTCATTGCCCCTCTAGAAAGAAAGAAAGCAAAAGGAAAGAAACACGCAAACTCTTGGTACACATCAGAACTCCAGGAACTACGCACCATCAAGTGTACTGTACTTACCAAGTGGCAATCCGATCCACAGAACTCCACCTTAGATGCCTTCAAAAAATGTTGCCACCCAATACAAAAAGCCATCACTCTAGCTAAGTCCACATCCGATAACACCAGAATTGCGAATGCCAAATCGAAATCCAAAGAAATCTTTGCCATATTCAAGGAAATGGCTTCCCCAGCCCATAGCACCCAAGATCTTGTGAAGATGAATCCAGGTGCTCGAGCATCCAAACAGCCATGCTGACAAAATAGATCTCCTGCAAAGCAAAATTAAGTCTCACTTTAATGCCCTGCCTAAATCTGACCTGCCCATCTTGCAAACAAGAAACTCCCACATTAAATATAAGGCGCTCTTCTCCTTCACAGATGTGTCAGAAACCGAAGTATTACCCCTCCTTCAACACATAAAACCTTCCAATTGAAAGGGTTATATCTGCCCGGCAAACCTCATCAAAGATTGCGCAGACACCCTAGCACCATTCCTGACAGCATTCCTAAATGCCTCATTTGCATCTGGCATTGTCCCACCGCGCTTGAAAGAGGCCTGTGTTTGCCCACTCTTGAAAAAACCACCCAGCCTCACCTAACAACTAAACACCCATCACCACTGTACCATTCCTGCTAAGAATTCTAGACAAAGGTGCATACACGGAAACACAACAATTCCTGGAAAATAACAGCATCCTTGGAAAGAGGCAATCAGGTTTCCGCCCAGGTCACGGTACAGAATCTGCCCTACTAGATCTAAAGAACCAATTAGGGGAAATAATGGATGAAGGCAAGCCAGTACTGCTCCTCCTCCTTGACTTGTCTGCAGCGTTTGATCTTGTCAACCATGAGAATCTCTGCAGACAATTCATGAACTCAGCCCAATTGACTCCGGAAGCCACCTT
This sequence comes from Ambystoma mexicanum, assembly GCF_040938575.1. Classification (NCBI taxonomy): domain Eukaryota; kingdom Metazoa; phylum Chordata; class Amphibia; order Caudata; family Ambystomatidae; genus Ambystoma; species Ambystoma mexicanum. Next base: position 512,589,903 of record NC_090937.1, read on the forward strand.
CTGGATAACCTCCTTCCTTGAAGCGAGAGCCATGAAGGTGTTCTCAGATCAGGCCTGCACACCACCAACCACCATCCACTGTGTAGTCCCACAAGGCTCCTTCACATCACTTACAATGTACAATATTTTCACCCTCCCCCTCTTCAACAAGTTGGACATTCTCGGCATAGCTTACACAAACTATGCCGATGACACACAGGTCCCCCTTCCACTCACTGGCGCATACGAAAAAGACGCAGAAACACTGTGCAAAACTTATGCCACCAGCCAAGCATGGATGGCAGCAAATGGACTGTGCCTCAGCGAGGATAAAACCAAAATCTTCTTGGTAGGTCCCATGGAAATGCTTATCAAGCTTGACAAACAATACAGTACCTTCAACATAGACAACACCCAAATCACTGTCTCAACAGTAGTTAAAACCTTGGGAGTAGACATTGGGCCTCATTACGACCCTGGCGGAGGACCATGGTGCAATTTGCACCATGGTCCATGGCGCAAAGCTGCCAACTCCGCCATGGGGGTTGGCGGATTTACCGCCCCATTCCGACCTTGGCGGGGCGGTAAGTCCCCAATCCCCATTTACCCTTCCTCATTCCCATTTTTGCCCCATAGGGTATAATGGGAGTGGGGAAGGCGTTAATTACGCCACCGTAAATTACGGTGGCGTAATTAACGACAAGTCCCGTAGCGCCATGGATTTTTCCGCCTGCAAAAAGCAGGCGTAAAAATCACCATGGCGCTACGGGAACTCGTAGTCGGGCGGAAAGGTACGCCATGGTTTACGCCGGCGTAAACCCCTTTCCGCCAGGGTCGTAATGAGGGCCATTGTCTCCACTATCTCCATGTCATGCCAAGTTAGCGCCATTGCCTTCTCGGCTGCATTCACGACCAAACTGATCAATGCATTCAAAACCTACCTATCCACTCAGAAATGTCTCTCTGTAGCCAGACCCACCATTGGGGCTAAACTGGACTACTGCAACGTCCTAGTTGCTGGCACTTCGGCTAAAAATCTCAACAGGCTAAAAATCATTCAAAATAATGCACTCAGGGCAGCTCTGAGCATTCCCAAAAGGGAGCATATCTCACACGCAAGTCGTGATGCCCATTGGCTCTTGCCCTAAGAATGCATACTACTCAAGACCCTAGCTATAACCCATGAGTGCCTCTCACTCACAGGCACCTCCTATCTCTCAGAAAAAGTAGCTTGAGCCACCTTCTCGAGACTCAGGCAATCACATCACTCCAATCAGCTACAAAAGGGTGAAAGCTGGAGGTTCTAGCTTCCTATTCCTAGCTCATAAATATTGGAATTCCCTCCCTACAACCATAAGGAATGAGACCGCCCACCTTTCCTTCCGCAAATCACTCAAACTAAGCTCTTCAATTAGCTCACTCCACCATAAGAGGCACATACCTGCATTGATCCCAGGTAGGTCTTGAGTTTTCTCTGGCTCCTCAGTAACCATGGAACAGTTGAGACTGTAACTTCGTCCACAATGTCAATGTAACCATCAACTGTCTTGTAACAGGTTCACTGTAACCAAGAACCACAGACCGGCATTCTGGTTGTTTTTCTTTTTTCATAGAACTAAGTGAGCCTCGCTGTAACAGTGCCACAATGCCCCAGTGCCACTTTGTGTGCTTTATATATGTAAAAAATAAAAATAAATACATATTGTCACACAGCACAGACATCGCTAGCTCATTACATAAAGAAATCATACAGCAGCAAGGCCACGGGAGAGCTCATCAAAAGGGGAGTACCCTTCTGCCCAATACTGTGTTCTGACTTTTGTCTCCATCTGGTATGCAACAGGACAGCTTAATTAAAATCAAGGGTGTACCCAAGAGGAAATGAACAGAATTGTTAAGGGTTTGGAAGAGGACTATTTTATTGTCATTTTTTATTGTGTTTTTCTCTCTCTCTCATGTGGCACAAGAAGGAAAAATTGACCACAAAAGTGATGGGTGGAAGGTTTCGAATTAATCTAAACCACTGGCAATTGCTCTGGGCCAACCTTCCACACCACCGTTTTTTAGCCCGTCTGCGCCATTGCAAAAGGGGACCAGCCATGTGCAAATCAGTCAGCAGCTGCCGCCACCGAAGGTAGCAGCCCAGCCCGAACTGCTAGGCCAGGTTCCCTCTGCACAGAAAACCAAGCAACCCCAGACATGTTTCGGCCTTGTTGGACCTCCTCAGTGAGGTGCAGCCTGGTTCCCTATGGCGCAGCGAGCAAGGGACCCACGTCTGGGCATACCCTCTCTCACAAGGAGAAACAAACTGACCACAAAAGTGATGGGTGGAAGGTTTCGAATTAATCTAAACCACTGGCAATTGCTCTGGGCCAACCTTCCACACCACCGTTTTTTAGCCCGTCTGCGCCATTGCAAAAGGGGACCAGCCATGTGCAAATCAGTCAGCAGCTGCCGCCACCGAAGGTAGCAGCCCAGCCCGAACTGCTAGGCCAGGTTCCCTCTGCTCAGAAAACCAAGCAACCCCAGACATGTTTCGGCCTTGTTGGACCTCCTCAGTGAGGTGCAGCCTGGTTCCCTATGGCGCAGCGAGCAAGGGACCCACGTCTGGGCATACCCTCTCTCACAAGGAGAAACAAACTGACCACAAAAGTGATGGGTGGAAGGTTTCGAATTAATCTAAACCACTGGCAATTGCTCTGGGCCAACCTTCCACACCACCGAAGGAAAAATTGGACAGTTAATGCTTCAGAGAAATTAGGAGAGCACTAACATTATAAATGAAATGTGGAATAGAAATTGAGTGGGTGGTAGGCATGGAAGATGCTAAATAGATTAAAGGATATGATAAATAACAGGAATTAAATGTCGGTTTAAGGTGTGAGTGCCTTAAAATTCACGAGCTGGTTTCCTTCCCCCTGGCTATCCGGTTTTCAACAGTACTCTGAAGAAAATTCAACCAGATGGGGACGGTGTCCAGGTGGCTTGCAAGTTGGTTGTTCCCACCAAACTCAAGGGAAGAAGTTAACCTTGAAGGGCTTCTCTGTCGATGGAGTTTCAGACAATTCGGACCTGCAGCAGGGCTGCACCGGTCGTCCAGGAGTTGCAGCAGTCCTCTTCCTTCAGCTCGTGTCTTCGGGTCTTTCGTTCCAGTGGTGACTCTGCTTTCTAAGTTCCAGAGACCTGTTTTTAAACAGTTTTCCCCCATTCATTCCAGCCTAGCTGTCACTCACACAGCAGGGTGGCTGTCCTTGCCAGACAGCCAGCAGGCCAATCACATCAGAGTGCTTCAGGTGTTCTAGTAGACTAAGCACAGGGAGTTTTGGGCACCTCCCTCGCATCCTGTCCACTACATACACTCAGGTGCCAGAAGAGGGATTCAGCCCTGAAGCCCGCCAAAGGCCAACGAACAAAGGGACCAAACCTGGTTTGGCACGCAAAGACAAACACAAGAAGGACCTTTCCTAAAAGAAGTAGCGAACAAATATTACCAGAGTCTGTTTTTACAGATAGGTTTTGGGTGCCATATTGAAAAACATGGCTGACCCAATTTTTAGCTACCATTGTTAGCGGTAGGGAAAAATCACGGTAGTTTGATCTATACCACTGCCACCAGCCATTTAAAGAAGGAAAGGGTAACATTTGACTGTTACATGAGTGTTTTGACTCGGTGGAAGCTATGCAACCCCTCCAGCACTCTCTAGGAAGATAGTGTGTGCAGGGTCTGTAAATATAAAGAGACTAGTAAAGTCCATTTAACTTTACATGCTCTGGGAGACAGTAGTCAGTCCCAGAGAAGGTATTTAAACCTTGGAAGTCTGAAAGACATCCCTGTGCCACTGCACTGCTCCTTCTAAATTCAACTTTAACACAGTGACACTATTAGGGCACACTCAATGATGTTGGAAATACCTTCTAAACTCAACTTTAACACAGTGACGCTATTAGGCGCACTCAATGATGTTGGGAATACCTTCTAAATTGAACGTTAACACAGTGACGCTATTAGACACACTTTCTAAATTGAACTTTAACACAGTGACGCTATTAGGCACACTCAATGATGTTGGGAATACCTTCGAAATTGAACTTTAACACACTGACGCTATTAGGGCACACTCAATGATGTTGGAAATACCTTTTAAATTCAACTTTAACACAATGACGCTATTAGGCACACTCAATGATGTTGGGAATACCTTCTAAATTGAACTTTTTACACAGTGACGCTATTAGGGCACACTCAATGATGTTGGAAATACCTTCTAAACTCAACTTTAACACAGTGACGCTATTAGGCGAACTCAATGATGTTGGGAATACCTTCTAAATTGAACGTTAACATAGTGACCCTATTAGACACACTTTCTAAATTGAACTTTAACACAGTGACGCTATTAGGCACACTTTCTAAATACAACTTTAGCACAGAGACGCTATTAGGGCACACTCAATGATATTGGGAATACCTTAAAAATTGAACTTTAACACAGTGACGCTATTAGGCGCACTCAATGATGTTGGGAATACCTTCTAAATTGAACGTTAACACAGTGACGCTATTAGACACACTTTCTAAATTGAACTTTAACACAGTGACGCTATTAGGCACACTTTCTAAATTGAACTTTAACACAGCGACGCTATTAGGGCAAACTCAATGATGTTGGGAATACCTTCAAAATTCAACTTTAACATAGGGACGCTATTAGGCACACTCAATGATGTTGGGAATACATTCAAAATTCAACTTTAACACAGTGACGCTATTAGGGCACACTCAATGATGTCGGGGATACCTTCTAAATTGAACTTTAACACAGTGACGCTATTAGGCACACTTTCTAAATTCAACTTTAGCACAGAGATGCTACTAGGGCACACTCAATGATTTTGGGAATACCTTCTGAATTGAACTTTAACACAGTGACGCTATTAGGCACACTTTCTAAAGTGGGACATCAATGCCTGGAATCAGTACTAACCTGCTATTGTACACTTTGGGAGTGCTTTTGTACCTGGTGGAGGGGCAGGTCCATATAGAGGCAGACGAGGTGGTGTCCAAGGATGGAACAGAGGGGGAAATGCATGGCCCTGGCCCTGCCATGGTGCCCACTGGAGAACAGGTTGTTGTGGACCGGCAGACAAACCATGACAGTGCTTTCAGGAGTTGGCCCATCGGAAAGGTGTGAAATCCAACCCAAGGTAGATAGGAGGGCAAAACAGTTCCCGTATGAGGTCAGGACAAGCATGCGCACACAGGTGCTAGCTGTGTTTACAAAATAAGGCAGCAGGAGGAGGAGAGGCATTCAGCCTGGATTGTAACACATACAGCAGCCATTGCCAGGGCACAGTCTGCGGAAGTCATAGCCCATGCTAATGCTTCCATAGTGGAGCACTCTCTTCATGCTGCTGAAGACATTGTGGAAAGAAGGAGGAATACCCTGGACAATCTCAGGAAAGAGTGAGAAGGCTGACTCAGAGAGGACAGTCTAGAGGCAGAGTTGTAATTGACATGGAAAATTGCAGAGCTTGAGGAAGAGATCTATGTTTAAGAAGTTATATTTGTGGGGGCCTTTTGTTGTTGTCAGGAACGATCATTTCATGTTTGGTTCTGGAGGTTTTATTTATGTTTACAGACATATGTGTACAACGTTTCTCAGATGTTTTATTGTTGTTTATATGCTTTTATTTACCATGCTAATCCATGCTGTTGCATTGTTATTGGACCTTATGGTGAATGTGGTTGCATGCTGTGCAATGTGTGTCTGAATTGACTACTGACCATGTCTCAATGTGTGTGGCCTCTTATCTTTATGCTCCATGGTCTGTGGTCTAAGTGTCAGAATGTTGATTTTAATACAATCCTCTGAGGGTGAATCGGGCAATTGACATGGTCTGCCAGGCCATGTGTACATTGTTCATGGTACAGTGTATGTGTGTATTAGGTTAGCATGTCCACTGTATGTGGAGACTGAGTAGTGATAGCAGGTGGCATGTCACAGACTATGCTTGCCAGATGTATGGTGTAGCACAAACAAATGTATTGTTTTTTGGTCCTATGATGTCATGATGGGATGTGCTTTGAACACAGCATATTGAATGGAATGTTTGACACATCTGTTGTTGGGGTACCAGCACGGTAGCATGTTATGTGCATTTAGGGTGGCACGTCTGCACCCTGTGTGTGTAGCAGTCACCACACTCCGAAACGTCCATAATCCAAAAACAACAGCAAATATAAGTACACACCTCAAGTAAATGGGTGAGTAAATGTGTTAATTAAAGTTTAGATAAACTTGGTTGCAGGGGAGGTAACACAACCTTGACGCAATGTTGTAAAGTAGACAATGAAAAAATGGTATCCAAAGTTTGGATACCCCTGTTCCCTGCACACATTAATGCTTTAAGAAAAACTGCTGTGTGTTCGCCAGGTACTTGTCATCTATATTTTTGATATCTTTATGCACTAATCACAGACACTTGGTGGTGGGTCATATTTTTTTCATTCTGTACATGTTTTGATTATTTCACTCTTTACTTTCCTCGAGGTTTCCATACATGTTTTTTTTTAAAAGATATGTGTTCTTTTGACACCAATTGATAATTGCATTGTTACTGCTACAAAGTGTACACTCTATTGATCTATATATTAACATCTATTATCTTGTATCTATTGTCATTCCTTTATTCTAGAAGGATTTCTAAACCTCTTATTTGTATATAATTATTGTTTTATATAAAATATTGACAGTTTGCACCTGATTAAGGGGTCTTTCTGAAACCTGTTGAGCTGTTATTTCACCCTAAAAGAAATGTTATCAACTATTGAACCGTCTTCAGAAACCCATTTCTGAACTTTACCTGGAATTCTTATTCTTGAATATACTGTTTCAATTTATGTGTGCACCTCTGAATATGGTAAGCTTTATTTTGGCTGTTTTTTACAGCATTAAGGTGTGCAGGGGACAGGGGTATCCAAACGTTGGATAGCATTCTTTCACAGACATCCATAATCCCCATGATTTAGAATGCACTCATTTGTTAAATGTGTTGTCTGTGATGTGTAGGGGTTGAGACCCTTCCAAATTGGTTCCATGAGCACATCATGTGCCTAATGTATTGTTCACAGCACAGCAGACATGTGTGTGGAGTAAGAATCATGTCTCTCCGGCAAACACACTTCTGGCATAACACCATCCAACATTTATGTTTTAGATCCTGGTTTACCTGGGGGCAAGGGGGACAAATCAGTTGATTTTAAAGGAAGTGGTGGAGCACACTAGGTGCCTAAGGGCAATTTTGGCTGTTGTGATGAAATTACAGAATGAAGGAATTGTATGTGCCCTCTTCCGTGTAAGCGGCATGCTGTTGGTGTTGCTCTGGAGGATTATGGTGGACGGAACTTGGCCCCACCCACTCAGGAGCCGGGGGCTGCTTGTATCCCTGCCCCTGAGATTGCTGTGCTTCCTGAGGACAAAGAAGTGGTGATGCTAGAAGGATGAGGGTCAGGGAGAATTGACATTAAGTCGGGGACTGAGGACTCTCCTCTGCCCTCTCAAGCCCCGTCAAAAATGGGCAAGAATAAAAACAAGAGATCTAAACTTGTTTTTGAGAAATGGGCAAAAAGCTCCTCCCGTAGATCATAGAGAAACATAATCTTTGAAAAGGTGGCTGTTTCTCAGGTCCAGGAGTAGGGGGGTGGGGAGGGGTCTTAGAAGAGGATGAAGTAGCCTTGCCTCTTATTCGTCCACTCCATTGCAAGATAAGTATGGTCCAGCCTCTGACTCCCTTTGTGAGGTTATGAAACATAAAGGATTGAAAACTCTAAGACAATGAAGGGGCATAAAGAGCTAGCAGGTGTACTATCTGGCCCCAATAAGGGGGCAGGAGTGTGCCATCTATTTACAAAAGAAAATAATAAAAATAAATTAGGAGAGAGTGGAGATCGTGCACACTCCTATACCCATAATTGTGGGGGACATTAGGCCCGCCAATGGGTATGTTGGCCTTCCTTGGGGGATGAAAGAGAATTTAATTACTCCTCCTGCAGATACAGAGGGGGCTGTCAAACCTGTAATTCCTGCACTCATTCCTGTAGTGGATCCTGTCACCAACCCGGTGGTGGTGAATGATCAAGTTACTCAGGTTGAAAAGGGGTCTGGAGAAATCTGAAACATCATAGAACTGAACAGGGAGAATCCTCTATGTCGACAGGATGTAGAAAATCTGATCAAACATACTGTTCTAACTCTATTACATAATTCTCCACAAGTCCCGGCTGTGAATCAGGTGGCTGATATTACATCCTCTATAACAAGACTAGGGGAGAGGGCGGATCCTGAAGCTTTAACCCAGGCCGACAAGTCATTTAGTAGTGTACATCTCACTAGGGATACAGGGAGCGGCCTCTTAATTACAACATACTGGAGGAGGTCACGGGGTCCACAGAATGGGGTGGAATGGAAAAGCACTCAGATGTTATGGGAAGAACATATAACTCTTTCTCTAACAGTGAACTCAATGATGTAAAGTGGAGACTGCATTTTTCTGACGATCGAAGCAACATTTTATATCATTTGTTTTGTCACAGTGGGCTAGATTTGTTAAATCACTGGAGAATTCTGGTGCTTCTGAATGAAATTACTTCTATATCATTAATTTCATCGAGGGACATATCATCGCTACGCTCATGTACGCATTGTGTTTTATTCTCGCGCAGTTTATGATGTAGTATTGCAAGAAGAAACTGTTTTCAATAAACTTGGATCTGAAATTCTTAACTTTAGTCCAGGTTTTTTCATCTTGCTTCCAGTGAGAGACAACATGACAGACTATCTGGGGGCCTTAGGGATGGCCCGCAAAGAATGTAGATTCCAAATCAGGGGTCAGGGAGGCTCCTGACCCCAACATGAGATGGCCAGCCCATAGCCTCAGAGAGTCTATTACAAAACTACAGGGGCTGAAACCTAATATTTAACTGCTGTGGGAACCTATTGATGGTTTCGTGGAACTCAAGAGGGTCCAGGTTTCTTATAAAATTCTCCAGAAATATGCTCCATTGTTGCAAAATCCGCAATTATTTGTATACAGGACACCTGGCTCACTACCTCCTGTGTTATGGATGGCTTTACTGTTTTCTCAGAACTTGCAACTAAAGGCTGGAGAGGCAGGACCTCAGGGGGCCTTCTGCCGGACATCCAGAATGATATTCATGTTAGAGTGAAGAAACATTTCAATGTTGTGAGATGCTGCATAGGGCCACTGCTGGAGTACACAGTTGGTTCTTGTTTACATTATATTCTTCTGCTTAACATCTACTGGAATCCTGAATGTAATCTGTAGGATACCCTTAAAGTCATAAATTCTTTGTTGGAAGAATGTCATTCAATGTATCCAGTCATGCAGATCATAGTGGCGGGTGATCTAAATGTTGAAATTAGTAGGGAAGGGGATGAAAGTACAATAGCAGGAAAACACATATCATAGAAGGAGGACCTCAGGGATGCCCCAGGGAAAAAATGCAGTGAGATCTATGGCCTAAGCTATTTAAGAAATGGGATCTCTTCTGTGTTAATGATTTGATTAGTAATTTGGTGGACCTCACTACTCGGTCAAAAGGTATGGTGTCTTCCACCATAGACTACTTCTTTATGTCCAGACCTACGATCGATATGCTCTACTCGCTTACTCTTAATCACTATGCATGTAGCGATCATAAGATGCTTGAGGTGATTTTTGTATGGGACTTGTGGCAAGAAAACAGGGATTCTTATCATGTACCGCTTAATATTAACAAGGTAAAAACGCAAATTACGTGGCATAATATTAATGTTAACAAACTGAAAGCAGTTTTTCTATCTGATATTTTAACATCTAAACTTGAAACTGAATTATCACTCTACACACACAATGGCTTTGGAAATTATGTGGAGTTCTCAATAAAAAAGGAGGTATAACCTGCTTAGACTTGGGTTAGTTATATGAAATATGTGCATAATTTTGATATGGGGGTACATACCAGGAAAAATATCAGCCAAAGGGAGGTTAGGTATATTCTAAAATCCTCTCTTTCATGGCCAGAAAAATCTGTAATAGTTCAGAGGGTAAAAAGTAAATGCAAAAACTGGTTAAGGAGTCACAGATCCGCCATGTACGAGGCTGATAGCGAAGGAATGCTGAAAGCTCTTAGGGGTGATTCCTCAAGACAATTTTGGGTTTTGATCAACTCTACATAATTCTCTCAACTGACTTTATCAACCACCGCAATTGCAGAGGAGGTTTGGACGGGCCATGTTGGCTCACTCTATGCTCCTTTGGGGCAAAGTAGTAGCCTTCTAATTCATTGAAAGATTCTGCATGGAATATTAAAATCTCACAGAAAGACATCAGATCCTTGATTGTTAGGGCATCATACTCTAGAGCGGCATGGCCAAATGGGTTTTCAAATATTGTCTTGAAAGGCAATTTTGATCTTTGGTCTAAAATACTTTATACACTTTTCAAAGATGTTTTATTGACCAGGATTTTTCCAGAGACATGGCATCTCTCTTATATTGTCCCCATATACAAAAAAGGTGATAGGTCTAGGCCTACCAATTATAGACCTCCTTCATGCTGATTCGAAAATATTTGCAGGATTGGTGTTAAGGTATGTACAGGAGTGGTCATACAATCAAAACGTCCTGTCAAGGTTCCAATTTGGGTTCAGGAAGAACATGTAGATGGATGCTGGGGGTCTGCTTTTCCTGGTCATGCAAAACAAGGCATGTAAATCTAATACCCTACCTATCTATTCTGCATCCATGGATCTTTCCATGGCTTTCAACCTTGTTGATAGAAACACTCTGTGGTTGAAACTTGCTAATACTGGGGTGCCATCAGCCCTTCTTTCTATCTTATATCATATACATGAGGGCTCCATACTCCAAGTCCGCCTTAACAATGGTGGTGTATTGTCTCAGGCTATTACTGTGTCCCGGCAAGGCCAACTCAGCCATTCACCCTTCCGAGGTCGATAAATGAGTACCACTTTCGGTTGGGTGATATTGTATGTAAATACGTGCTCTGTAAAGCGCTTTGGAGTAAGGCGCTATATAAATAACACATCATTATCATTATCATTATACCCCCAGAGGTCTTCAGAGTTTTCTGTCAGCCTTTAGAGAATATACGACAATTAACACCCTACAGATAAATCCAAAGAAGACAGTTATTATGACGATCAGTGCACGAACAAGCGCTGTGGGGTATTCCTGATACCAAAACCATGAAAAGCTGTCTATTAGAAGTTCTATGCGCTATTTGGGCTATTCCATTTCATGGTGGTAAAAAAAATTTAATTATAGGCAATATATAGATGGTAAAGTTGACCCTCAAATTGCCGCTGAAAAAGATAGATCGTAAATAAGGCAAATTCTCCTTTCTCCCTACACTCCGCTATTATAAGTGCAAGGTAATTCCACATATATGTTATGGCCTGGAACTTTTTCCTTTTTGGGAAAGAGGAGAACTACACAAATACAAATATTGTATTTGGAGGTCTATATTTTGGTGTCTCCCTAATTCAGTAGCATTGGCAGCCTTCCGCTATGAGCTAGGAACAAAATCAATAGAGAGTGTTTTCGAATGGCGAAGGATCTCCCTTTTTAGGATATTAGTGACTAGCCCTAACAACACTCTGGATACGATTTTAGGGAATGGTTTGTGGAATGGGCATCTGGCCTCGGGCTATCTCTCTCGGTTAAATACGGAATGTTTTGAGGTTTTGGAGAAATCGGGCGTATCCATTGACCTATTAATATTCAATCCGGGGAAAGTGAAAACACTTCTTCAATTTGCTGATTGGAATAGGACAGTTGAGAGGGCACTTGAAACCACACTGTATTATCAACTTGTGTCACAATTTAAAAAGAGGCATCAACTGTATGTAGGTGCTGTCAAGAAGTAGAGTATATAGAAACGCTGTGACACCTTCTGATTGATTGTTCTGCTCTTAGATTAGAATGTATTAGATATTTTTGTAAATATGGAATACATCTTGAAAGAGTTAACCTAGATAGCCTATGGTGGGCAATGCTTCATGATAGCACGGTTTCACTTCAAATTGCTGTTGTTTGGTTTTTGACAGATAACAGCAAATTATATGAGTATAACACCGGGAGTTATGTTTGAAGTTGACTACTGGTTCCCTCTAATAGACTATGCCAAACACGTTTTGAATTGTTAGATGCACTCAGCACAGATAATGTTGTTCAATTCTGTTCTGATCTGATAGAGGTTCTTATTGCATTAAGCTGGGGAGCCGGTGTAAGTGCCTTCCTGCTTGCCTCTCTCTCCCTGCTTAAGGAGCCCTCCAGCCTCTTTTCCTTTGCAGCTGGGGAGCCGGTGTAAGTGGATCTAGGTCACCTGGCCTATGCCCCGCCCACCTGGTACCTTCTTGGTTGCCGCTCTTTTTCACCACTTAGCAAGCCCCACCCACCTGGTGCCTTCCTGGTTGCCCCTCTTTTTCACCACCTAGCAAGCCCCGCCCACCTGGTGCCTTCCTGCTTGCCGCTCTTTTCCCTACTTAAGGATCCCTCCAGCCTCTTTTCCTTTGCAGCTGGGGAGCCAGTGTAAGTGGATCTAGGTCACCTGGCCTAAGCCCCGTCCACCTGGTGACTTCCTGGTTGCCACTCTTTTTCACCACCTAGCAAGCCCCGCCCACCTGGTGCCTTTGCTGCTCTTTTCCCTTCTTAAGGGCCCTCCAGCATCTTTTCCTTTGCATCTGGGGAGCCGGTGTAAGTGGATCTAGGTGACCTGGCCTATGCTCCGCCCACCTGGTGACTTCCTGGTTGCCACTCTTTTTCACCACCTAGCAAGCCCCGCCCACCTGGTGCCTTCCTGCTTGCCGCTCTTTTTCACCACTTAGCAAGCCCCGCCCACCTGGTGCCTTCCTGCTTGCTGCTCTTTTTCACCACCTAGCAAACCCTGCCCACCTGGTGCCTTCCTGCCACCTGGTGTCTTCCTGCTTGCTGCTCTTTTTCACCATTTAGCAAGCCCCGCCCACCTTGTGCCTTCCTGCTTGCCGCTTTTTTTCCCTACTCAAGGAGCTCTCCAGCCTCCATTCTTTGCAGCTGGGGAGCCGGTTTAAGTGGATCTAGGTCACCTGGCCTATGCCCCGTCCACCTGGTACCTTCCTGGTTGCCACTCTTTTTCACCACTAAGCGAGCCCCACCCACCTGGTGCCTTCCTGGTTGCTGCTCTTTTTCACCACTTAACAAGCCCCGCCCATCTGGTGGTGCCTTCCTGCTTGCCGCTCTTTTTCACCACCTAGCAAGCCCCGCCCACCAGGTGCCTTCCTACTTGCCGCTCTTTTCCCTACTTAAGGAGCCCTCCAGCCTCTTTTCCTTTGCAGTAGGGGAGCCGGTGTAAGTGGGTCTATGTCACCTGGCCTAAGCCCCGCCCACCTGGTGCCTTCCTGCTTGCCGCTCTTTTTCACCACCTAGCAAGCCCCGCCCACTTGGTGCCTTCCTGCTTGCTGCTCTTTTTCACCATTTAGCAAGCCCTGCCCACCTGGTGCCTTCCTGCTTGCTGCTCTTTTTCACCACCTAGCAAAACCCGGCCACCTGGTGCCTTCCTGCCACCTGGTGTCTTCCTGCTGGCTGCTCTTTTTCACCACTTAGCAAGCCCTGCCCACTGGGTGCCTTCCTGCTTGCCGCTTTTTTCCCTGCTTAAGGAGCCCTCCAGCCTCCTTCCTTTGCAGCTGGGGAGCCGGTGCAAGTGGATCTAGGTCACCTGGCCTAAGCACGACCCACCTTCTTAGCCCTGCCTCTACCTTCCTGCTCTTAACTCTTAGATCAAGGGTGTCTCTCGGCCGGGGCGTCCAAAGCGAAGGGCAGTCAAAGAAAAGGGCAATTCCTGTTTGCACCTTTTCGGACCAGGAGGATCCAGGACCCAAACCCCTGCTAAAACAGAAAGTAAGCATGCACCAACATGTGTTTACACCCCCTGTCCCCACAGGTCATCCCCACCCTCTCTGGTCCCCCATGTTGTTCCTTTGTGCCCCCCCCCATTCCCGCACACAGGAGTCTGTCCTGCTACATTCTGGTTTCACCATCACCGTCTTGTGGCCAATGCTGGATTTGACCTTTATGGACTTCATTTATTCACAGTGCGTCACCCTTTCTCAACTTTCATGCTGGACTTCCTTTGCATCTTGTACTCATGGTGACCCTGAATCATGCTGTTCCCATCTTCATCTTGTGTCCTGGCTTGCAACATTATGTGTTACTACTGACTTCTGCAGTTGTATTCGCTCTCCCCTCCTGATTCTCCACTCTTTTTGACTGCTTACTCTCTGTCTCTCCTCCCCTTTCCCTTTTCCTATCTCTTCCCCTTACTTTCTTCTACGCACTTACTCTATCAGAATTGTCCCTGGACTTAGTATGATAGCAACCTCGTCTGTCGCTCCCCCCTCCCCTTACTGCCCCCGTCCCTCCAGCACTATCTGAAACGTTGTCAGACCTAGTACGATAGTCGCTTGTTTTGTTCCTCCCCTTCCTTTCTGCACCCCTCTCCCTCACCTTTTATTTTTCTCCGGCTCTACCAGAAATGTCGTCAGGCCTAGTACGGTAGTCGCCTGTCTGTTTCCATTTCCTTGCCGCTCTCCCACTCCCTTCCTTATCTATGTCTTAGCGCTTGCACTATCTGAAATGTCTTCAGGCCAAGTACGAAGGTTAATTTCACATCCTTACTGTTCATAGCCTGTAAACATGTCGTTGTATGTTCCCTTGTTCCCTCCCTTGCCTTGAATCGCTTTGAAACACATTGTGTATAGGCGCTATATAAATAAACTATCATATCATATCATTAGTGCCTTAGTTTTATTTATTTTGTATTTCCATATGTATTCTTGTATTACTTCATATGAACAGGTGTCATTATACATATGGTTTTATTTATGTTAAGTTAATTCTGAATTGTATTTTAAATGGCATTTTGTTTTAATATAAATGTTTATTGAAGTATGTGATGCTTTTAGTGTTACTACAGTCATAATGTTCTGTATGAGGATCTTCTCTTTCTCTGTATGATGTTGTTTCTCATAATTGTCAACTTTTCCTCTGTATGAAATTTTTGTATCAAACTTTTTAAAGAAATGTTGTAAAGGTTACTTGTAACCATATGCAAATAAATAAATACATTTATAACGTTTACATATCAATGCAGGGACAGGGTAGTGCAGGTTGTCAGGTTCACAGTAGACATGGATCACAGGACCATGCATACTGGGGTCCTCTTTCATTTTGATATCATGCACATTTCCACATAGAGGACAGTACATTGTCTGCAACATATTGGTCTCCATTGCAGTTTGTTGGGGATGGGCCCACATTTGTAACGTCATGGATTTTTCTCAGCAGGAGTGTGTGAATCTTTTCTATAGCTTTGATGACAACATGAACTTTTTCCTCTGTAGTCATTATTTGGCTGTTGGTCATGGTACCTATTCATTTTCATGTCTGAAATTGGTGCACCCCTTACATTTGGAGAATCATGCATTAGGTCTCACTTAAACAACTTTCATGAGGTCCTCTTTTGTGTGCTTATTTATATGTTTGGGCCACACTTTGTGTGTGTTGCACTCACGTCTGTGCCGATGCAGCTATAGGTACGTCCCTGCAGGTGTGTGTTTGCACTTTCATAAGGGGCATTTTGCATGACTTTGAACTAATGCTAATTGTAGTTCCTGGTCAGGGCTCCCTTATAACACATCCGTGTAGGTGACTTCATACCTGTGATGCAGGTCACATGGCATGGTGCCTGGTGTTCATCCAATGGTCTAGCCACTGTGAGTTATTAGCTGCATGCCCGTGCTTCTATTGCGTTGCAATAACTCAGGTGATATGTATGTGCAGTTTGACTGGGTATGATCAAATGAACTGAGGTGTTTGGGATGAGTCACATGCACTCTATAGTTGTTGGAGTTGTCCTTGCAAATATGGAATGCTTATGCAGTTGTTGGCCTGCAGAACCTACACTGAGATACTGGATGTTTAGCTGGTAGCATGCGCTTGTTATTGTTACTGGTGTATAGTTTACAGGTTGCACTTAGTGTACATTATGTGTGCAGTTGTGCCTTTGGCATGCCCCATGTACACTAGCATGCCACATGTTTGCTCAGTAATGTTTTCCAATTTGTCATCTTGTGGCATTTCTCAAAGGATACCATTGTATGCAGTTAACAGAGCAATTGTAGCGATTTATGCATACAATTGTTTGAGTTGTTTTGTGTGTTTTGTTGTGAGTTGTATGGCCCCCTTATTGGCACATACCTTGACTGTATGGTCTTCTTGTATGTTTCCTGATGATCCGAGCCTTATGCACTGTTTGTGTTCATTCCTATAGCATAGTTTAGATGGTGTTTCTTTTCTGTAGCATTACTCTGTGATTTTGTATGGTGATTTCAGTATATTTGCTAGTACATTGTCGACCAGATTGATAATGTGTGATGTGGATATGTGTTCAGTGTGTACATGGTTCCACGGGGTGCATAGGACAGATGTGAGTTCCTTGCCATATTGATATGTGTGATACTGGCACTCCTCTGGGTGCATTGTTTTCCATAAATGCAGTCAGTTTATTCCTTCAAATATGTTGTTTGGTGGGTGGTTGAGGTAATGTAAGCAGTGAAACATTTTACATTTTTGTTGGAATTATATTTATTTGTGTATTGATTGATGATGGACCTCGAGCAAGGGAGTACTTTCCAAGTTATCAGAGGATGTGCACATTCATGCAAGAAGACAGAAAGGGATCAACACAAAGGTGTGCAGAAGTTGGTGTTGGGGAGGAGCCATTCCTTGAAGATGAGGGTCTTGAGGTAATTCCTGAGAGGTAGGTGTGAACTGGCAAGTCATATGTTTAGAGAAGGAGGTTCAAGAGTCTAGGGGCATAGACAGAGAAGGCTATTTTTCTTAATCTTTCCTTCCCGACCCAGCAGAGTTGAAGTCAGCACATGTATTTGCTGCTGGCACATTGTAGGCCTCAAGAGATGTAGGTGTTAAATGCAAGGTAACTTGAGGACTTCAGGAAGACCTGAGGGAGATGCTACAGGTGTAATTGAAGGTCGTATGCATTTAAGGTTTGAGCAGACATTGCAGTAATTTGTCATGATCTTCAGAGTCCTTGGAAGACAAATTCTGCTGCATGTAGGATACATATTAAGGGTGCCTGGATTGTCACTGGGAGGACTTCTAGTTGGGCAATGGAACCATCTAGGTGGGAAAGGACACTGGCTGTTGCTATGATGAGGGACTCAATTGCCCTTAAGTGAGAACATTGGTACTATTAATTTTCTTTTCCAGTCCTTGCTTTAATGCTCCTTGTAGGAGAGGTGTTTGTTGTTGTGAAACCGAATGGGCTTCATGCAGGTGGTGAGCTCTTCCAAGTGGCCGTTGGTCATGAGGCCTGTGCCACACCCACCTGCTAAGCCCTGTACCTTTCTTTCCTTTTTTTACTGTATTATCATTGGGCATCTCTCAGCCTAGCCTCCTAAAGAAAGGACAGCTGTATTGAAAGAAAATTCCCGTGTGACCAGTTAAAGCAGGAGGACTCACATGCATATCTCATGATACGAAAACATCAGGAAAGCACCCTGGAATGATTTTTTCGACACATTCATCTCCCTTCAGCCCAGGCATATCTTCTGCAAGCATTGACAACAATGTGTCACGCTTACCTGACCTCTGCAGGAGCATTGAGAGCTTCCGTTCAATGGGTGCTCTGGGCGGCCTAGCTAGGATTATGTGCAGGACTCTGCAAAGCAAGAAAACAAAGGTCACTACACTGTGGATCCCAAAACCTATTCCTACTCCCACGGCCCAACCCTCTTATGCTTCCCGGAATTGAAACTAGGCCTTCGCTCACCTGCTTGTTAGATTGAACACATTGATCGCTCAGTTCATTTGTTTTATGAGTTGCCCTCTTTTGTTAAGGTACTCAGACCACTCTTCAAAGCCAAAAGGTATGGCATCATGCCATTCTCCCACCCATGCATGTTGTGCACCAGTTTCAAATTTTACACTGTAAATTATTGCAATTTCAACAAGGTAATCTCATCCACCATCACATGGTCACCAACACCACAACTGACAGCACAACATCCATCCCATGTAGCACAACAACTACTACCTGGACAACTTTCCGGACACTCAGAAAGGAAGACATGACAACAAGTCTATATTCACTCAATCCACATTGTACATGGTCGACAGCCTCCCTGTGTTTGTACTCAAGATCCTTCCAAAATAGGCACTCCATAGTTAGCTAGACATCATCCACTTCTTCTTCACTCAAGGCACCATCCACTAAACCTGACAGATTGGACAAAGGTTTCTGCTTCTCAAGTAACCAAGAGTAGACCCCCAACTTGCTCAGAAACTACCTCCCATTCAGCTATCATCCCTACATGGCTAATATCCATTAGATAACAAGAGCCACATATCACCTACAAATCAGTGAGTCCAAAGACATCCTTGAGTCCAAGCAATCTTACTCCAGACCCAAATGGAGCACAGACATTGCTACCATGAGATCAAAGAAAAATGCTCTTTAGATACACATGTCTGTGCCTCGTGGTTCAAGGTGAACTCTCAGCCATCTTGAGAAGAGAGAGGAACCAAATACAGATCCCTGCTGGCCCATGCACACTGTCCAGAAGCCACAAAAAATGTGGTAAAACAAATCTTAATTTATAGATCAAATGATGGTCACTGAAACATATTTAGACAGAGGTTTTCTATTAGATATTAGAGAAATGATTTCTTACACAGAGTTTAAAAGTAGAAAAACATTAGTTTTAATTAGAGATAACACTCAATGCGATAAATAAAGACAAAGTGCTTATTCAATAAGTACAGTATTGATGGCTTAACGTGTTTCGAGGTGGAATCCTCTTCATCAGAAGCCTGAATTGCTTTAGGTATTTGAAGACATTGCAGTTGAAGTACATGTAGATACAAGAACAGGGAAAAGAAACAAAGGGGTACTTTTTATTGAGCATCTTAGCCTTAATCCACATTATCAGAAGAAAAATGCTCTAACATAGGGACTTCTGTGCATTAAATTTAGAAAACATATCACAAGGTTTAACAGGTTGATCTAACGCTATGGAGGAATTCAGGATTTACAGGATAATTGCCTAGACTCAGGTAGAATATTCCATATATATGTCAGAAAAACTTTTTTAGGAAACCAGATATTTTTTTTAAAAATTATTTTATTTAGTTAATTACGAACTTTTAAAAATAAGTGAATTTAAGACTACATTTCAAACTCAGGCCTTCAACTTCAATTAACAATAAAAGGGAAAAAAGCAAGAAAAGGAAAAAAAAAAAGAACAGAACAGGGGAGAAGCAGAACAACATTGAAACCGTAACACAAGATGAGCGGAAACAACTTATTAAAAACAACTCGCATGTGGGATAAATCAATTGACACCAGATTATATCCTGTACGACCCATACTGACATTAAATTAGTGACTCAATTGTTCGAGTGACTCTACAGAGATAGACTGTATTCCTTCTAGTTGTTATGATATCTATATATGCTTCATGACAGGTGACTGTATCATTTGCAGTTCCAATTTCTCTAGAAGAAATGTTAAAGCAATAATAAATTTGAGGTCTGAGCCTACAGAGAACACATTCCACCAATCTTCACCATCCAAGGTCGGCCTCTTGTGAATTTCAAGACCCAGGAAAGCCGTTCTTAGACCTCTTAGATTTTCACAAAAGAGGACTAGATGTTTCAGCGTTTCTTTCTTTTTTTTTACAGAATCTACAATCCTCCGCGGCGTCTTTAACTTCACTTTGTATCTTTAGAATTGTTTTGGTTTTGTACAGGTTCATCCGAAATTTAAGATAGTAAAATCTTCTTTTGAAGCATGGGAATAATTGGAGGTATTTTGGCAAGGTGTTATAAGCCCTTTCTTCCGTTGCATTTTCATTCATGCATCTGTGTGTTGCTCTTTTGTCTTGATTTTCACACCAATCTTGCTCCCACAGTTTTTTTTTAACAGCATCCGGGTTCTGTAGAAGTGTAACTTGATCAGTTTGTAGCTGGGTAAGAATGTTCCTGCAGGATTGTTTCCACATTTGCAGAACAGATGCTTTAGATGATCCATCATTGCTTCGTAGGATTCTATATTGTGGTAAGTCATCTGCTCCAAAGACCTTCCTGTAGATTGACAGCATGTTCCACATTACCTTTGCATTGATTGAGGTTAATCCAAGTTTGTAACGAATACAAGCTGTCGGTGTCCCCCTCGGCAATGATAGTACCTTTCCCCAGAAGGAGTTCTCACACCAAGACCAAGTCTCTGCTGGACATCCAAACATAGCTTCTACACCAAAGATCAAGGCCGGAATGACCTTTAAGTTGTAAAATGCGATGACCGGTTTCAAGGTGAACTTCCCGTACTTTTTATTTAGTACGACTCCTTGTGCTGTTAATGAGTTACATTTCTGCCGAATTTTCTTGATCATATTTGCATCTTGTATACTGGAATTTATGGTTACACCGAGATATTGGATTTCCTTTACAAGGAGTATAGGTTGATTCTCCAATTTCCAGTTGAATTTTCCTTTGTTATTTGCTCCAACTAGATTTTGCAATATCAATACCTCGGATTTAGTTGGATTTATCTCAAGACCATTTGCATCAGTATACTCTTTAAGAGCTAGTAATTTCCTCTGTAACCCAATCGGAGTGAGGTCCATGAGCACAATGTCGTCAGCATATAAAATGTAATCCATTTTTGTTCCATTCAATTTTGGTGCAAAGGATCTGACTGTTTCGAAAGCCCTTCCAATATCTGAGATAAAGGCATTGAACAAGGTTGCACCAAGGGGACAGCCCTGCTTGACTCCTCGTGATGTTTTAATTTGATCAGTTAGCGATCCTTGTGCGTCTAGTCTAACTGTAATGGTGGTATCAGTATATAGTTGTTTAATCGCAGCAAGCAAACTCCAGGGACAACTCCATTTGCTAAGTTTGGACCATAATAGCTCTCGATCAATTCCGTCAAAGGCGTGCGCCAGGTCCACAAAGGCCATATAAACTTTTGATTTTGTTCGAATCGCCTCCATTTTCATTAGGTTGATGATCATGATATTCAGCCCGCAACCAACTCCTTTTGAGAAGCCAGTTTGGCGATGGTCGGCTAGACCTGCAACCTTTATCCACTGTGTCAATTTTGCTAATAGTTGGGTTGCAAAGATCTTTCCAACAACGTCCATGAGGGTGATAGGTCTATAATTTTTCGGATCTGTTCGCAATCCTTTCTTGAAAATGGGAATAATAATGGCTCGTTTCCACGATGTAGGGATTCTTTTTTCTTCAATGATGTTTTTGAATAAGGTAAAACAGAACTCAGCCCATGCATCAGGATGTAGTTTCAAAGAGTAATTTGTGAGGCCATCAGGGCCGGGGGCTCTGGATGAACTTAGCCGTTTAATGTTATCAAGAATGTCCTCCTTCTCAATAGTGATCTCCCATGCTTCCGATGGCTTTGGATCTGCATAGCGGCTATCCGTATTTTTGGTGAATAGGTTTGTAAAGCGTTCAAACCATGTCACTTCGTTCACAATATTAATCTGAATAGCGTGTTGGGGTGTAGCCAAGTTGTTTATCACATCCCAAAACATCCGTCCATTATTGCTACCAAGTATTAGGAGCATTTTTTCAGCATCATTCTGTAACATCATATTCTTATGTGTTCGTAACCAGTTTTTATATATTTTCTGCAGCTCTTTTTTATCGTAGAGATAGTTCGCGTCACAATGTATTTTCAGCCTCCTAATTTTTTGCCTCAATTCATGTTTTTTGGCCACTACCTCTTGGTCATGGACATGTAACCTCTTAAAGTTATTTAGTCTGTTGTTACCAGAAGTTTCAGTAAAGGCCTGTAGTAAGGTTAGATATTCAATTTGATCCAGGTTTGTTATTGGATCCCTTGTTAGTGCTTTTGTCATTGAGGTAATCTGATGTTCTTTTACTCTTAACCGATTTCTGCCTGGAGTACTAGTGACTTCTTGACTCCATGTTTCTTGTGAATTCTTTTTTATGCATCGGAGCGTAATTCTTACCAAGTCGTGATCACTGTTTTGCATATTAATTACCTTCATTGATTCGGTGTCAGCGATTAAATTTTCTGAGACATAGAAGTAGTCGAGAACTGATTCTGAATTGGTATTTCTCCATGTCGCCTTTGGAGGTATGTCACCATTCGTACAGCCGTTTAGCATTATCATGCGTCTTACTTCCACCTCCTCTTCCCATGCTTGGATTAAACTGACTTTTTTTTGTTGAGGCCTCAACCATGGCATAGCTGTTTGTCTTAGCGATTTCCGAATTTTGAGAAATTCCGTGTTGAGGTCGCTTCACAGTATAATTCTAGCATTATCTTCCTTTGACAGAATAGAATCTAGCAGGTCCCCTATTGCATCAAGGTACTCCCATTCGTCAGAGGCTTCATGTTGCCAATATAGGTTTATTATATGGAATGATTCTTTAGTCGCAAGGTTCCAGTTTATGGCAACGTTCACATATTGGATATATGGGGTCACATTTGAGCTCTTCAATATTCGAAGACCTAGATTCTGTTTTACGAGTGTTAAAAGCCCTGCCATTGGTCTTCCTTTTGGCTGTCTAATCGGTGGATTGCAGGCGATTTCATAACCTTCCACAACTGGTTCGTTCAGAAGCAATGTTTCTTGCAGGCAGATGATATGTAGAGGTTCGAGGCCCCCCAAACTGTTGTTAATCAGGTGCACGAAACCTCTTGTGTTCCATACACCAACCTGTCAGGACGAAGATGTAATTTCTTGCTGGCATTATTGATACACTTTGGAATTTAAGGACTTAGCTACCCAATTCCAACAGGTTTCATCCACTTTACACTCAGACTTGTTCACAGTCGAACTTTGTGAGTAATTTTCATTCTCGGTACAATCAAATGTGATTTTAGTTTGTTTTTTATATTGACTAGTGTATCCGTCTTCTCGGGACACGTCTGGTTTTTCTTCAAGTTCCCTAGCGTTTGAGTTTTTTTTCAAGGTTTGAGGAGATTTAGTAAATCTTTGATCCTTAAGTTCTGCAGATTTTTTAGAAATTTCGGGTTTAATGATTTTAGCTTTAGAATGGGGAAACTCCCCCCACGGCTCTGATATCGCAAAACCTAGGTCATCAAGGTCCAATGAGTGCTCAACGATTACATCTCTAATTGCACGAGAATAAATGTGCAATAGCACACGGTCAGTAGTGTCTTCATGAATGAATTCGACCGTTTTGATGTCATTAGTTGTTACAGAATGAAGTTGAGGAAGATGATTCAAGAGTTGGAGCACGTTATATCTGTTTAGAATCAGGCCATCGTTCGATGAGAACTTTCTCTCCAAGAGAATGCAAAAATTAGATGTTATATCCTGCTTTTTTTTCATCAACGGTTTTTGTTTATCGAACGATACTCTTTTGTCATTTCTCCAGGAGTCTTGTGACTCTTCATGACGTGTTTGATCCTGTTCCTTCGTTGATAGTATCGATTTCATACTCACTTCTTTTTCAGGATGTAATTCTCGCGTAATTGTTTTTACATTTTGTTGTTTAATCTGGACGCAGGCAGATTTCTCATTGAAATGTAGGTTTCCTGGTGCCCATCTTTCATCTAGGGTCATACGCCTTTTTGTTGTATGTGTTATGTCATCAAAAGTCTGAGACTGCATTGCACGTTTTTCTCTTTTTTCTGGTGTCTCTTCGATTGTACATATTCTTGATGATTTTATTTTATCAGGTCGACTACTTTGATCTTCATTACTGGTAGGCGACCCTGTCAACAGATTTTGTTCACTTGCGCTTTCTTGATTAAGTACCAAGTCATCATCAGTTGATTCATAAGTTGATAAATTGGCAAGTTCTTCTATCATTCGCTTGTCGTCCTCGTCGTCACATTCATGTACCGGAACTTGGGTTTCTTCAATCATCTCCGCTCCTCTTAATTTAGTTGACTGAATTCTCTGCTCAGGGATCTTTTCCGTTGATGGTGATTTATTTGAATCCGTTTGGATTGTCACATTCAAGGATTTAATGTTTCTTAGAAAATTATTCACGTTTTTATTGTTTGCTTTCCTTTTATTTGGCATGTTTTTTGATTTCTTGATCTGTTTTGTGGTAATTGTTTTGGTTGCACCTTCTTTGAATGAACTTTCTCTTCTAGTTTTATCAAAAATGGCAAATGTTTCGTTTTTCTCAGTGTGTTCTTGCATTTGTTGCTGATTGCTGTTATCATCAGGTGCTGCCGTTCCCGTTTGGAGCTCGAGACTTACGACGGCACCAGACACAATCGGGTCAATCGGATCCTCGATCACTTCAAGATCAATAACGTTCACCTCTGATAGCGTCACTATTGGGTTTACAAGAATATTTGCCTTGCTGTTTACAGCCTCGACACATGACAGGTCAGTGTTAACTGTTGCTGCAAGAATTGGATCAATTTCTTGGGCTATTTCCACTCTTGGACTCATTTGTGTTTTGTAGTTTTGTGGTCGATGGATAGTATTTCTTTTTTCCACGTTATCCAAAGTGACTCCATCCACGACACGTAGCACACAATTTTCTTCATTTGTCGTTTGTTGATTTTTTAAAATCAGTATTGCCTCCCTTGCTAATTCAGCTAAGAGGCGTTTATCATCAGCACTATTTTTTAATTGCTCTTTTATTTGCTCAACAAAGGCATCATTGTTACTGGTGTTATTTACTATTTGGTTTTACATTAATTTCTGCTCCAAATCCATGTTTATTAATTTTGCGTTTACAGATCCCAGGAGCGAGATTTGATCTTTCAGACTTTCACTCAGATGCTCATAGAGTTTTATCAGTGGAGCGACTGTAATTGTTAGCGCAGAGATGATATTAGGTCTCAACTGATTTATCACTTGTTCAACCAAATCAAAGCATTCAGTTTGTAGGCCGCGTCTGTCATTTGGGCTGTTTAGTCTATTTTTGCTATGAGTTGGAAGTCTCCGTTTATAAGGGCCTTTTGTCGAGCTTTTATACTCTGAGTCGGAAGAGGAATCATCACTTGAATCAATTGAGTCAGATGGTGTAGAAATCGATTTCAAGTTTCCTTGTATTTTCTGCTCAATGACTCTACTATGTGTGGAGCATTGTTTTCTTTGAGTGCAATCGCCTACTTTTGATCGCTTCTGTGAACAGGGAATGGGTGCTGCGCTTGACGTTACTCTTCGCCTTTTATTGGGGCGATAAATATTTTGTTGCAAGCTTCGAGGCACTGCTCTTATGTCCTCTAAATTATCACAACTTACACTGTTACTTTCTTTATGACATAAGGAGTCTTTTGTGTTTACAACATGACCATTTATTTGTTTTTCGATCTTCGTGGATGGTGAAGGAGTCATCTTTGCATTTAGAGTTTTGAGGTCTTTGAGTAGCTTGTCTGCCAGGAATAGCGAATTTCGCCTTTCTTGCCTTATTTCACTTTGGGGGTTATGATCTGGAAGCACGGCCTCCTGAGACGGGTGATCTGGTTCCACTATAAAAAGAGCTCAGGATTCCAGCTATCGTATGTAGGGTTTTCAGTTCGAGAAATCCTCGGTGAGCCAATTGAGTCATCATTTTTAGGCCAAGAATCTGTGACTCCAGTAACTTGATTCAGGTTCACTAAACTTAGACAATTTTCTCGCAAAGATTGATTAGCCTTTTTGTTTTTTTCTGGATTAGTTGTGTTCTTGTCTTTGTTGCCTTTCTGGATGACTCTCCAGGCTAAAACTCTAAGTGAGGGAGGGGGGGCTGTGAGTGGCTTCGACAACAGCTTGTATAGGTCATTAATGTCATTACTGGCAATCGTCCGGTCGAGTTTGACAGATGGGGCGAGATGTGTACACAATGTTGTTTGCGCAGTAATTGCGGTATTTACGTTCCATATGTGCTCATAATGGGTGTCATCAAAGTTGTCGGTCAGGAAGTTGAGGGCCTCACCAGGGTGTGGCATTTGTCTCTCCACACCCTCGGCCTTCCCGACAGACGACAACGCCGAGCTGTCTCGGAGCGCTACAGATGCGCACACGCACCGACACCTGCCGGGTTCTCCCGAGCCTCCCCGGGTCCGCCCATGACAGCTCGCCGACGACGGCGCTGAAGCCGTACCAGCGGGCGGAGCAAGCGGAGGACCAGCCGGGCCGCGAACGGCGTCTCCTACAGGGGGCACGGACAAAGATACGGTGAGACAGGGGGGGTAGGTACGGGTGCATTATTATCCGCAATTAGAGAGTCCGAAACGGACAAGTGACGTCCTCTGCCGGACCCAGGCTGAGAGTCAGCATAACTCTTCGAGGAGCCAGCTTGCCGTTGGGATACCGGCTCGCTAACACAGTCACGCACATTTTGAATGTTAATCAAGTTTTCAACAGAAGCTGCCCCATCCCCTCCTTCAGCATATTCACGTACCATTTGATCAATGGAGTCTCTGGAATCTATTACATCGGCACACTGATCCGCTGCTGCTGATAGTGTTGTATGACTGAGTGTGTGGCAGTCTGATTGAGCGGGGGCAGAATGGAGCCTCCGTAACCTTGCTCTGGAAACAGGGGTCTGCAGGCTAATGCAGGGTGTCTACTGCTTTGCCAGGTCCATTGCTGCAAAATTCGAGGGTACGAAAATGCACCGGACTCTCACCGAACTCTCCCAAACACTCCGCGACGCTCCGCGTGGAAGTGAGGTTTTTATCACAGTGCTCCTCCTTTCACAAGTAGAGGTAGTAGAGTTACTGCACCACAATCCAGCAGAGGGTCAGCCACATAGAACACTCCCAAACACTCCGCTACCAGATATATAATTGGGTAAGTAGAGTGGGAACCAAATAACTTCAACCGGTGCATATAAATACACCGCATCTAAACCAACCCATCAGACACAATTGGGATTAACTCGCCCTATAAGTGTTCATTAAATCACAAAGCTGTTCACTCACCCAAGTGTAAAATCTACTCTGTCTGATGTGTCACTTAAACAAAGAAACTGACCCAAAGTCAGTGAGAAAACTTCTGCTGGTAATTCGACAATTCCAGGTCTATCTGGGATGCATGGACCTGGAGTATATAGAAATTGCATAAATATGTGGTTAATGCCATGGTCCTACATAATAGAGCCAGTGGTATCAGGTAAATATAAAAAGCCAGTCACATACCAAAAAGGTGGAATGTTCTTGGTGCTTTAGTAACTCTTCTGAGGCGCCAAAATCTGATGTGCGTGAAAGGAATGCAATAAACTGTTTCATATAACTCTTGTCCATAGGCACCCTAAAGAAACAAAAATGAATATGCATGTGGTAAATTGTAGTAGAAAAGAGCAGGTATCAACCTAGCTGTAGCGGGATTACTCTTTTAACATAGATGAAAGGGCTACATACCTTATAGATACATATCTAAGGAAAGCCATTAATGGCGGTGCTGCCAGAGACGGGTGCTCAGTTTCCTGAGGTGCTCTGTTTTTCAATTGATCATCATAGACGCTTTGCATTGTAATGATGGCGGTGGATATAATATGGTTGCCAAGTAGGATGATCGCTCAAGTCACCTACAGAGAGCAACGATTAAGTCTGGATTAATCTGTTCAAATTATATAACTATAATACCTCATAGCTCTGGGTGATTGGACGCGATCGCTCGCATCAAATTTAATTAATGCTTAAAGCTATTTCAATTACCTTGCTCGGTGTCCGTGCTTACCAAGCGAGATGCCATGTTGGACATAGTAGACCACCTCACACTAGTCCACATTTGATATGGCTGCCTGGCTATCACTTAGACCCAATGTTGATTACGTCTGACCTTCATAACATCGACCAGTTCATTATTATGCTTTGCTCATTATCACCACCTATATCCATTAACTGCGAATTTTCACATGGTTCCTCCCCCTCATGTTCACCTTTTTAAATAGTACCACTCTGAACCCTCCAGGTGGCACAAAACATTCACATTCACCAATATTCAGATGACATACAGCTGCACCTTAACATATCTGCCATTTTAGAATTCAACAGGCTGTATGTCTGGGTCACATCGTTTCTGTCCAGGATGCACTGCACTTGCCTGAAACTCAACCCCTCTAGAAGGAAAATCATTCTGCTGACCAACATCTCTGAACACCCTGATATTCATACACGGTTTTGTGCTATGAACCTCCATAGCTTCACACAAATGCTGACCACGAGCACAAAGTCCCTTGTGCTGTCCCTAAAACCAACTCCTCTCCTTCAAGAAGCACTGAGCAAGGAAGGTGCAAACAGATTGGTTCAAATTTTCACTCCTGCAGACAATCAAGACCTTCATCCCAGCAAAATACTTTAGATCTGGTGTCCAAGCCTTGCTCCTCCGCCACCTGCATGCTGGCAATGCTCTCCATGCAGGTGTTCATGCAACCACCCTGCCACCCCTGAGATGTGTCCTACATGCTGCAGCAATACTCAGCAAAGGTCTAAGCATCTCATGTCATCCCATCTCCTCAACCCTCCTTGGACTGAACTGGCTCACACAGGTAACACGCCTCACCTTCAAATCCATCTGTATCTTTGGAAAGGCCATCTCACTCATGTACCTAGCTGATAAGCTCTGCACTTCTGGATCCCAAATTCCACCAGACACAACAACAGGTGTAGAATTCACTAGTGCAAGAGATGCAGCACCCAGATTCCGATCTTTGCCATCTACATACCCCAGATTATGTACCTCTTGCTCCTTGACGTCGGACTCACCCATTTGCTTCTACATTTGATGCATTTGTTAAAGACCCCGAGCTTCAAGCAATGCCTCCTCCTGGACACCTAGGTCAAATCCATCTACACTCTACACCTTGATGTGATTTGATGGACTATGCCCCCATGCTTCCTCCCCTGGTTTTGTGCTGATGCCTTGCTGCCTATTCTCCAACCCCTCCGCCTTCGTTAGCTCAACACTCACTTGTATTGATCCCTTGCTCTCTGATTCTCTTACTGTGTACTTTCCACTATAACTTGTGGAATCTTGCATAGCCTCTGGAAGGTTGGTCCTTGCTCTATCACTTAACCTCTGGATGATGGTTATGAAAGATCTCAGCTTCTGGATGCATTGCATCACAGTGTTATTGCGGATCTGATGATGTTTAAAAGGGTGATGTTGAGTTAATGAACAAGTGAAGGGAATTCCAGATTCATCTGTGGTGGATACGCTCATGTGCATTTGATGTTTGTGAGTCTTACAAGAGTGCTCACTCCTGGGACTTCTTGAACAAACTGAAGGGTTGTTTGCAGTGTTTGCAATGTGCATGTTTGACTGGGGTGGTGTGTGTGATTATTATTGCACAGTCCTAGTTTCGAGAATCAACAGAACACTTTACAGAGGTATACACCAATACAGATGCATAATGGAGTGTTTTTCACTGTAACAACAAAACAGATATGCAGCGGGGGGTAGGATAGAGAGGGGGATAGGGGGGTGATGTCAAAGGGGATTGTCAAAAGATTCTATCACTCCAGTGAAGTTCAGGAGATTTGACACCTGGGTGCGTGTGTTATGATGCGTGTGTTATGATGAGTACATGGATATTAATTCTGCTGTGCATGGTCTCTTTTGTGTGCTGTGTGAAGTTCAATGTGTGGAGGGTGTGGAGGAGGAAGTGGTGATCTTCCTCCATGGTAGCTGTTGGTTAGTCCTGGTTTGGGTGAGTGTGTGCCTTCTTGCCCACCTAAATGGGAGGCTGGGAGGTGGCTATGGCAGCTGGCAAATTAATGTTGTGTTTGTTCCTGCTGGGTGTTCAGCAAGATTTGAAACCTAGCGTTTTGGGTGTATAGATGTTGTTGTGCACTTCCTACTTTAATTGGCTTTCAGTTACTTGTGATGTATATTGGTTCACTCTCACTTACCTGTCCCTCTTTCAGGAAGGCTACATGTTTGTATAATGAGCCATTGGCTACAATAATGTCACTCAATACCTGCCTCAGCAACAGCAGGCAGGTTGTTTGGTTGTGGAGCACCCAATGGCTGTGTTGGCCTGTTGGGGGCAAGATGTTTGGCGAGGGGTCAATCAATGGCTGGGGGCAGGTTGATTTGTGAGGCGATGTATATGATAGCACCACTCACTTGTTGCCTTCTCCTGTTTAGTGCAGCCGTCGTGGAGAAATATGGATCCATGGTGAAGTGTTCGACTATGCTAAGGGAATGTCATAGCTCTGAATTGCACTACACTTTTTACCTTGCACTGCTGGGTTTTGTGCTGTGTTATATTTGTAAGTCGACTTGCCATACCTCTCAACCTTTTGAGACTGCTTGGAGGGTGAGAGCCTGGGTTGGACACCGGAGGCGGCGCCCAGGGTTAGAGGAAGTGACATCACAGGAAGTGACATCACAGGAAGTGACATCACAGGAAGTGACATCACAGGAAGTGACATCACAGGAGTGTGTGCGAAGAAAATACCACTATTAACTTACTACACTGCTACAAAACTTGGCTCTTTTGCATGCAACCATTGTACCAAGTAAATGCAGTTAAAAAAACAATACACATGTTCTTTCTGTACAGTTTATTTTTTTCCCCCAGAAGCAAACCTGCCTGCAAAATAAATGTAGAACTTTCACAAGAAACCAACTGTGCTCACGTGATGTTTAAACTCGAAATAGTGGAACAGAGGCAGTACACCAATCTGGAGACTAAAGCCTCAATTTGAACAATTATTCATTGGTCAGTTTGCAATTCAAATACCTTAGTTCTTATGCTTCAGTTTGTATGCTTGTGTAGCCTTTTTGGCTAGCTCTATCAAATCATCATTTGGCTTCAATCTGTGGCAAGGTTGTGAGGCTTCATTGGTGTGCAATTTTACTCGTATAATTGACGATAGTGTTCTGGACAGATCTAAGCTGCTTCTAAATTCTGTTTTTTTCGTTCTTATCATGGAGAACACCCTTTCTTCCTGAGCATTTGAATGAGGCAAAATTAAAATTAGGAGTGCCAGTTTACAAAGATGAGGGAAGAGTTTTAATTTAGTAAACCTTGCCCAGATTGTGTCCATCCTTTCAGGTGGCTCATCAATGTCTCTTATTGCTCAACATATTTCTATGATGACGTATATAATCTAAAGCTAATTATGAAAGGCATTTTTACAAATAATGTATTAGTGAAGCACATGACAGGCAAAGGGGAACCTTAATAAATATCTATATCAACTAAACTTGTGAAGATGTGGTCTGTGGCTTAAATTGTCAACATCCCAGTTCCACCATTTAACCAAAGTGTGTGATCCTGGGCAGATCTGCAGCTCTGTGTTTTACTCTGTAAGTGTTTGACTGCAGAGCGTATGTTAAAATATCATGCTGTTATTTAAAAAAGGCCTGACTATAGAGTTGCCCCATATATACCAATCGTGCAATTTAGGTATTTTGAACCACAAAGTTATTTGCCAATTGGCTTACTTATGGGAACGTATTCTAAAGTCTACTTCCATGGTGCCTCCATGTAGCAAAAACGGATGCAAAGCCCTTTTCTGTGAAGTCACTTCTGTTGGTGTAATGCATATACAAATTAAGAGGTTTGTATGAATTTTGCCCCATAGAGCATGGACAGAGCTCTAATAGATGAGTTCCCTGCATCTGTAATGATTTGAAGCTTTCTTTTTTTGTTGTGTGTCAAAATGCCATGTTGTTCTGTTTTTATAATTGTGGTGGAAGACAGGCACAGTCCTGCCGCTCCTATGCAGTCTACCCACGACAGAGAAATAATCTATAACACAGGATGAAGGGCAACAGTGACAGCACCTTGTATGAAGACGCTACATAGAGAGGCAGCTGGTCAGCAGCAAGCAAGACTTTCCAGCACTCCACACGTGAGGGACATTCTATTAAAGTGACATAACTTTGATATTATTCATAGATGAGTATTTCACTTCTATCTCTCTCATCCACGAGTAAAATGAACCACCCTGCTCAGCATGTGCCCTTGAAGGGTGGACGGGGAATGCTCAGCGAAAATGTTAATTCCGTTTCATGCTCTTTCTCGGCCTCCAAATGGCTGTAAAATGCCTGGGAGGGTGAAAGTAAACACACCCGGCTTGTACACCTTACTTTTGCACTTGTGGGCTTTGGTAAAGGCCCAAATGTTTGCAGAATTAGATTGGTGGTCACCCTGGCCTAGTTCCAAACTGAGCCACGCTCTGGGACCAACAGGAGATTGGCCAACTCACTGTGCCCAACTCCATGCTGGAAACACCCTGTGCCATTACTTGGTATAACAACACCTTCTGCCAGCACCAGACTGAGCCACATTTTGCCCAGTAACAGACTGAACAACTCCCTGTCCCAAACAACAGACTGAACAGCAGCCTGTGTCCAGCACCACAAAGGGCATGGAGGTATGCCCAGAAGTCGTGCGAGTCTCTCTCTCTCTCCCCCCCTCTCCCTCTTCATTTCCCTCTCCCTCTCTCCATCTCCCCTTCCATCTCCCTCTCCCTCTCCCCTCTCACCTCTCACCTCCCTCACCCTCCCGCTCCCTTTCCCCCTTCCTGTTTCTCTCCCCCTCTCCCTCTTCCCCTCTCCCCTTTCTCCTCATCTCTCTCCCCCTCCCTCTCGCTCTCCACTTCCTCTTTCCTCTCCCTCTACCCCCTCCCTCTCCCTCTCTCCATCTCCCCCTCCCTCTCCCTCACCCCTCTCTCCCCTTCCCTCTCCCTCGCCCTCTCCCCTCCCGCTCCCTTTCCCCCTTCCTGTTCCTCTCCCCCTCTTCCCTCTCTCTCTCCCCTTTCTCCACATCCCTCTCCCCCTCCACCCTCTCCCTCTACCCCCTCCCTCTCTCCATCTCTCCCTCACCCCTCCCCCCCTCACCTCTCTCCCCTTCCCTCTCATTGTTCCTAAGTAAACTACACTACGAAAAATATGGTTATGATTTCACTAAGGTGATATACATGTCATACAGAATGGATCACCATACGTATCATTAATATCTGTGTGTATAGATCCATATTGTCAAATAATTTGACAAATTACTGTGACTCCAAGCAGACGTCCAAGGCCACATGATAATATGGTATTATATAGCACTTACCCTTAAGCTCTTTTTTTATAGAACAAATATGCATACAAATATCATTGCAGTGAATTATTTTTGAAACGTGAAAAATCCTACATTTTTTTAGTCACAGAATGTTGGCAAGTTACGTAGTGGGGCTGACAGCACTTTTCTTACCTGGAGGCTGGCTTTGTTTTCCTGAAGTAATCCTCCTCGCCTCCACGACGGAATTCAAAGGCGGCAGGCAGCAGTGGCTCAGAGTCCTTGGATCCGAGGCTGCAGCAGCGGGCAGGCAGGCACTCCACTCCGAAACGAGGTCGTCTGTCTCAGGCGAAAAAGCTTGCAGGATGCACGTCGCACGCAAGAAACCAAACAACTTTCATTTCCCGCGCACTGGCTCATTAAACATGCCAGATGCCTGCGCCCAGAGCCAGCAGCACGCATGCACAGTGCTACTGAGTCTCGTGAGGTGGGGGAAGGCGGGTGAAACCAAGGAGCTGGCGGGTGGGCGGGTGTGTGGATGCTTTTGGCGGGTGTCACCCGCCAAAAGCGGGTGAGTTGAGAGCTATGCGACTTGCTGTGCAATAGTTTTGCGTGCCACATTCTTAGCGGTGGCACTAACACTTTGCACGACTTTGGTGAGTTTTTGGAGAATCATGCCCTTACATATTTATTTATTTTTTTATTTTTTTATAATGAATTCCATAAGGAGACAAAGTAACGTGAATCCGAACTTGTCATTTTGCTCTAAAGTTGTACAGTTTTACAGAGATGTGTGTGTGAGAGAGAGAGTGTATTTCTTTTCTTGTGAGACGGTGGTTGAGTGATGGGGTCCTCAAATGATGTTTTACATGGGTTGCTATCTGTGAAAATGCTGGCTCTGGGTTGTCCCACCAGACACCCATTTTGCATTTACAAACTCGCCATATCGGTAAGAATGGAAATGATTCGAGAAGTCTGTGTGCACTCTAAATCCTCCACAAACTCTCTCTCTCTCTCTCTCTCTCTCTCTCTCTCTCTCTCTCTCTCTCTCTCTCTCTCTCTTTCTCACACACACGTTAATTTCCCCATGTAATAACACTACTTTCAGGTTAAAATTCAGACAGACTTTCATCCGCTTTTCTTTCTTTTTGTATGAATTAGTTCTATAGGTAGGTGCAAAGTGCAGTGCTTTCAAGCTGCATGTGGTTCAAGTGGAATTCTGTGTGAATAAACATCCGTGTTCAGTGCAGGGGATTGGCAGCACATGCCATTTTTGTCTGCAGCACGCTCATATAAAAATCTTTGTGAATTCTTTATGTGGAAGAGAGAAAATAAATTAGGCAACAGACGCGAGAAAGAGAATTAGGTAGTAGACTGTCGAATAATTGCTCTATAGAAAAAAATAATGCCTCAAAGTGAATAGGAATTGGAATAATTAAGTGAGGCACACAACTAAAAAGAGACATAAAAATGAGCGAGATGCTAAAGAAATGATTATATGAATAATTATTAGGAGGTGATATACCCAGCACAGACATAAAGCAGCAGATATGTCCACGCTGCTGCCACAGTTTCAACATCATTTTGCCAAACAGTGCTCTCATGTGTTTGTGCTGTTTGCTCGCGTTTCTCCAGAACCTAAGTTTTTGAGGAGCATCCTCGGATGTCTAGTCCTCTGTTTTAACTAATATGGCCCGAATTACAAAGATTTGGACTGAAGGAAATCCGGAGATACGGCAGCATCTCCAAGATGGCGTCATCTTTGTGAATGGCGTTTGAACACGGGCATCTCAAAGATGATCCCTGCATTTCCGGATTGGGGCCGGTTTGACACTTTGTTAATCAAGTGAAAGAGAGCAGTGGCACGTGTGTGATTTCCGGTGCATCTCGTGGTTTGCTCCAGCACTCTCTCATCTTTGTGAGTCAGGCACACAGTATGGAACTACTAGCTCCAGAACAAAACCAACCCTTTAAAAACATGTGCTCCACTTTGACTGGCACAAAACACGCTCGGTTTCCAAATCCGCCTTTCGGTGAATGTGGCCTTTCGTGCTTTCTTGTCTCTATACGTTACATGTCATGGTATGTGCACAGAACCACGATGCCCACGTTTTTCAGCCATTATGTCACACTTTAAATGAGGCTGTTGGTATATACTGTGATACATGCGTCATTATATAAAGTGAGCAATAACATGTAATGCAATTTCGGAACAGAATACTTTTCATGAGTGCATTTTGTCGCATGGACTCTCGTATATGTTTCAAAACTATCTGCGCGGTGTACATTTTTTTCTCCATAAATTGCATCAATAACGTTCCGCCATCTCAGATATGACATTAAGTGAATTAATTGCCCTGTCAATATATAATCCAGAGAGACACAATCAATGCAACGAATGAAGCTCAGCAGAGGTTTGGGCAGAGCTTACAGGATGGGAACGTTCTGAACACTTTGACAGTGATTGGTGAGTGTTTCCGCTTTTTATTAATGTCTGCTGAAACCATATACGTTATTGCACCAACAACAACACATTCATCAAGTCCATCCGCCCCCAGAGCACTGTCTAAATAAGCAAAATTAAAACGGGGAAAAAAGGACAATTCAGTTTCAGTGATTGTTATTAAGTGAAACAGGAAATCTATAGTTGAGCAAAGCGAAAAGACCATAAACATAATTAATGACTTTAAGTAAAATGAATAAAGGTCTGACTGTCTTCCTTTTCCAGTGTGAACGCATGTGCTATAAGACCAGACTGAAGAAAGGGAATTTCCCCCACCGTATTATCTCACATTATACCCCAAATGCCCACCTTTACATCTCAAAGGCATTGGTACCATGCTGCAGAATGTTCGCGGGGAACAATTAAAATGACTGCATTTTAATTTAATAAAACAAAGTAGGGCAGAGCACATCAATCCATTGTATTGTAAGATCGACCCATCTTGTCTGGATATCTGTTTCTTTTTGGCCGATCCACGAGTCCAGCCTCCAGCCTTGAAACAATTGCAATAAACCTGATTGAAAATTCAGTTCGGTAGAGTTGTTTGTAAGATGGTGCCAATGTGACTAAGTGCCAAGCAAAGGTACGATGCTCGATGCACACGGATTCTGTGAACTTTGGAGTATACATATGAAAAAGAACTCTCCCACCCGATACCGCCTGTGTAGCTGGCTCACAGTGTCATTTGGCATTGATTGATCTCTGGTCTAGAGAAGGCTAAGGTGAATAGATTTAATGCAACAAAAAGAAATACCACAATCGTATTTCAAACAGCTTCACCTTAACTATGCGCCCCCTGTATGACCACAATGATGATGTCACAGATGACATAACATCACTGGTGACATCACTAAATAAATTATACATGATATCAGTGATGAGATCAATAATGACATCAAACATGCCATTACTGATTAAATAATTTAGAATAGCCCACTTTGGGCCTTCACCAGTGATATCTCAAAACGGCCGCCCACTTCTCTGATGCAGCCACCTCTTGGATAAGCTCATTCCTTGCCAACAGATCCATGAGAGTCTTCTCACCTCTTGCCGCTGCTGACCCAGCGCATGTCCCTTGCGGAGTCCCACAAGGCTCATGCGTATTACCTACGCTCTACAATGTCTTTACTAAACCACTCTTTGATATTCTTGACCATCTGTGGATGACACCCAGATACTCATCCCTATCACTGGTGACTATGTAACTGATGTCAAAGCTCTTAATGCAGTCTACTCCGTCATCCAGGCGTGGATGGCCCACCACGGTCTCTGCCTAAATGATGAGAAAACTGAGCTACTCATCCTAGGTTCTCAATCCAAACTTGCAAAACTTGACAGCAAATATGATGCCTTCATCATTGATGGTAACATTATCAAGGTCTCTAAGGTCACTAAAACACTCGGTATTTATCTAGACTCGACCCTCTCTCTCACTAGACAAACCAACTCAGTAGTTTCAGCATCTGCGCACACGTGCAAACTAATCACTGCTTGCCGCCCCTTCCTATCTATGGACAATTGCTTGATCCTTGCCAGAACTCTCATCTTATCCAACATTGATTACTGCAATGCCCTTTACCTGGGAACTAGTCAAAAAAACATTGACAAACTTCAGGTAACCCAGAATAACGCCATCAGGGCTGCTCTTAATATACCTAGGCGCTC
The DNA here is from genome assembly GCF_040938575.1 of Ambystoma mexicanum. NCBI lineage: Eukaryota > Metazoa > Chordata > Amphibia > Caudata > Ambystomatidae > Ambystoma > Ambystoma mexicanum. The sequence goes on from NC_090937.1 coordinate 512,627,121, forward strand.
CCACATCTCCTCCACAAGACGCAACGTACGATGGCTCCCCATCTCACGGCGCATTGCCCTCAAAACACTGGTTCTTAGTTACAAAGCACAGAACAACGCTGCACCAGCCTACCTGTCAGAGCACTTCACACAACACACAGCCCACAGACACCTAAGATCTGCACAAGCTAATACACTCATCATTCCTAGCTTCAAGCTCCAGACTGCCAGAGGCTCGAGCTTCCCTGTCCTGGCAGCCAAGCTCTGGAACGCACTTCCCAATGATCTCAGGAATGCCCCCTCCCTTCAATCCTTCAAAAATAGAGCAAAACAATTGCTTTATGAGCAAGACGAAGCTTCAGCCTCCTTTTTGTAAACACTCACTGCATGCTGTACCAATCCTATCACTTCTGTATATATTCGGATGACTATCTACCTTGTAAATATATGTATATTGCTTTGCCCTATGTATATTTATACTTTGTAATATGTAACTGCCTTCCTGTAACTGCCTTTCTGTAACTTCTCATTGTAACCCTTGCAAACATGCGCCCTGATGCCCGTGGGCAGGCTGCGCAATATAAATAAACAAAATACAAATAATAAAGTTTCAAATGATGTGTTGCTATGTCTTGTTCACATTAAATCTGAGCACCTTAACTCTCTCCTAACTAAAGTCTCATTGCAAGTTTTCTGGTATTTCAACAATCAATCCACCATAAAATTGACAAACAAAATTACGAATACCATCTCTTGGTCACCTGATTACAAGTTGTGTGCCGATGTAAATCCCCATTTAATGGAGTCCATAGGACTCAATTGGGAATTTCTGTGGGTACTGCTGGCACCAGTATTACCAGATGGTAACACCTGCGATTTATGGCGGTAAAGTGGAGGAGTTACCTCCTGCTTCAAGCTTCAAGCTAGAGGTAAATCTTCCACCTTTCCTCAAAAAATTGCCAGTATTACCAGTCTGTAATACCAGTGCAAGTAATACCATAAAACTTGTAGTTTGGCTGTGCAGGAAAAATTTAGGTAAATGGTATTATCTCCCCTTTTTTCCTGCACCGCCAAACTCATTATGAGCCCAACTGAACTTCAAGGGTTTTGTTATACTATAAATTAAAGGGCTTGGCCACTCTCCCTACATGTTGCACCAATAGATTTCTCTGGGGCCCACTAGTCATGGCCATCAACCATGGCCATTGTCTACGGCCTTCAGCTGTGGACACTGTACATGTTACACTGACACGTTTCTTTGGGGCCCACTAGCTATGGCCTTTTCCCATTGTCAGTAGCCTTAACTTTCAGCTGTTGCCAGTGTATATGTGGCACCAATATGTATCTTTGGGATCCACTAGCCATGGCCTTTGGCCATGGGTACTGAACAAGTTGCACAAATATGTTTATTCTGACCCGATCAGCCATGGCCTTTGGCTGTTGCCACTATACAGTTACATCAATTGATTTCTTTGGGGTCCATTAGCCATGGCCTTCGGCCATGAACACTGTACATGTTACTGCATTAGGTTTGCTCTGAGCCCACTAGCCATGGCTTTCAGCTGTAGACACTGTACATGCTGCACTAATTGGTTTCTTCACAGCCCACTAGCCATGGTCCTTGTGCCATGTTGCACCAAAAGGTTTCTTTAGGGCCCTCTAACCATGCCCTTTGGTCATAGCAAGTGGCCACAGCCATACATGTGGCACTGATATGTTTCTTGGGGGCACACTAGCCGAGACCTTAGGCACAGAGACCCCCTACCTAGGATATGTGACCACTGCAGGTGTAAAATTATGTTTTTTTCACTCTCTCTACCCATTCCTGCAGACAGCGCCAAGGGTTAGGATTCATTCCATACCTTTCAGCCATCATCTCTTTTTTTCTGCGTAAGTCACCCAGAGTGGGACAGGTATGCCCAGATGTGGGTCTCATGCCTGCTGGGCCTAGAGAACCAAGTTACTTCTCACTGATGAGGTCCAAAAGGTTGAACATTTTTTGGGGATACTTGTGGTCTCGTGCACAAGGGATGTGACCAATCAGTTTGGGCTGGATTGCTCCTTTTGGGGTGGGACCAAACCTGATTTGCATATGATCTTTCCCCCTTTGTAATGGCTTGGGAGGCAAAGAATGGTGGTCTGGAGGGTTGCCCAGAGCAACACCAGGGGTTAGGAATTATTCCAAACCTTCCAACCATTACCTTTTTTGTTTTGTGTAAGTCACCACTAGTGGTATGGGTATGCCCAGACATGTGTCCCGTGCCTGCTGGGCCTTTAGACCCAAGCTACTCTTCACTGGTGAGACCCCACAAAGCTGAAACCTGTTTGGGGATGCTTGTGGTTTCATGCACAAGGCATGTGACCAAGCAGTTTGGGCTGGACTGCCCCTTATGGGGAGGGACCAAGCCTGATTTGCATGTGGTCTTTGCCCTTTTGAAATGGCTTGGCAGGCGAAGAACAGTGTTCTAGAGGGTTGCCCAGAGCAACGGCAGAGGTTAGGATTTATTCCAAACCTTCCAGCCAGCCCCTCTTTTGTTTTGTGTAAGTCACCCTGAGTGGGACGGGTATGCCCACACTTGGGTTCTGTACCTGCTGGGCCTAGAGATCCAAGCTTCTCCTCACTGATGAGGCCCAACAAGTCTGAAACATGTTTGGCGATGCTTGTGGTCTCGTGCAGAAGGGATGTGACCAAGCAGTTCTGTCTGGACTGCCCCTTATGGTGAGGGACCAAGCCTGATTTGCATGTGGTCTTTGCCCTTTTGAAATGGCTTGGCGGATGAAGAACAGTGGTCTGGAGTGTTGCCCAGAGCAATTCCAGAGGTTAGGATGTATTCCAAACCTTCCAGCCTTCGCCTTTTTTGTTTTGCAGAAGTCACCCTGAGTGGAATGGGTATGCCTGGACGTGGGTCTGTGCCTGCTGGGCCTAGAGATCCAAGCTACTCCTCACTGATGAGGCCCAACAAGGCAGAGACATGTTTGTGGATGCTTGCGGTCTCGTGCAGTTTGGCCTGGACTGCCCCTTTTGGAGTGGGACCAAGCCCGACTTGCATTTGGTCTTTCCCCTTTCGTAATGGCTTGGTAGGTGAAGAGCGGTGGTCTGGAGGGTTGCCTTGCAAACCTTTCAACAATCACCTCTTTCAACAATCAGCAGGTACAGAAGAGTTCTTTGGTGAGGAATGTGTATTAAGGGAGAGATCGTTTTTTGAGTGTTTACCTCTATTGTGTTTGTCTGAATATGTCACATAAGGTTTTCCTTTCCTTGCTCCGTTTAGTTATATAAGTACATCATTTTCATCTAAGAAGATTCATTATGTGTCTTCATTTTAATATACTTCTGATATACTCACACACTGGTGTCCAGGTAAACATTCCTCACGAAAAGAGAATTGTACAAATCTGTCGGGATGGAATCGAAACATCTTTTCACTTAATATCATAAGTTGCAAAAAGCTTATTGTGTAGGTCACAAGAAGTTTGTCTGGGATTTAGCTCAAATTGAAATCAATCAATTTTGGCGTATCTGACCTGTTTTTTTGTTTCAGGGCAGTAGTTTTATTTGATACACCGCCCTGTTACTTTCACGTGAATAATGATTGTATGATACGGCTATGCTTACTTTTATCGTACATTTTTTCAAAGGGTGCGTTTTATTTATGGCAAACTATGTAGTTCGATAATTACACTTTTGATACTTTAGTGTAAAAGGTTTATTTTGTAAACCATACACACTTTTAATTAATCAAAAAAGGTATGGCATTCTACCAGATTTCTATGCCACAACGAATGTAGGACGGAAGTTAAAATAGTCTATGCACAAATTCTTCTGACCACATCCTGTGCAAAAAAAAAAAGTCCATCACCATCAAAAGCGCCTAACGAGGTTCCATTAAGGAGCATCTATTCTTTTATGTTTTCCCTGAGAAACTGACATGTTTAGGGACACAGCTAACTTCCCTCCATAAATAAAGTGAAAACAATCATGGCCTCATGACTTGTCAAGAAGGTGACGTTTCAGTAACCTTTAGAACTGAAGGTTATGCCCATAGGAGAGGTCGTGGAAAAACACTCACTACATTCATGCTTCTTGTCTGCACTAAAGTGAGGTGGTGACATTTCCCCAAAATGTGCACCCTCCAGAAAATCCAACACTTCCCCAAATATTCCAGAATCGGAGGTAGTTATATGTAATTAACCCCCCTCTATAATATTTGGAGAAATCATTTTAAGGGGTCAGGAAATAAATGTCGCCTACCTGGCGACATTTCCACAGCGACATAATCGCATGGAACCGCAATTCAACATACTAATGAACGCCTAGGAGGATGTGAAGTTTGCAAGGAAGCTAGTGCAGGTGATAGCCTCATGACTGTTAGATGTTTCATGGACATCGGACAACACACACGACCTGGACAGCCATGTTCATTGGGCCATTATCTAAAGTGTGGCATGGAGGTTGACTGCTTTTCCTCTTGCATTTACCAGTTAAGCAGAACCTCTATTTTTCCAGTACTATTTTATATTTATATATGTGTTCAATTATTGAAAGAGCACATGATCGCCACAAATGCATAGTGTGGATGCTGGGCGAAATCAGACAGTTTGAAACAGGTCTGCTTTAAGCTGCTTATGAAATTCAAGGTGGTAATTCATCTACAACTCTTAAGTGGAAGGGGGAGTGAATTCTGCAAAGTGCAAGCTAAAGCAGGGGAGGAGTGACATCCTCTTCCAGATTTACAACTATAAGGGATGGACGCATAATGTGTTCTCCCAGCAGTTGTAGCTTCTAGCCCAGTTCACTTCTCAGATGTCAATCATGGGAAAGATCTTATGGGATTGAGTACTTGTCTCTGTCCTGTCCCTCCAGACTTCGACTTCCACAGTTGTTCCAGTTTTGATTTTCACAGATACCCCACACAACCAATCCCCTGCGCCTAGCTGCACCTCTTTCTAATCCGTGTTACTGTTGGAGAAACGTTGATTCAGTAGGAACTCAGAGGGTGCTGGCCCCATTCCTGTAAATTAAGGAGGGGCTTGAGCTGTGAATACCATGTTTTATACATTTTCTTTCAGTTTCAGTGTGCATACTGCCACATTGCTAGATGCTATCTTCCTACATGAATCTAGTCTCTTGCAGAAATAAAATGTCACTGCAGAAGAGTCCTCCACTTGGCTCTGTGTACAGTGCCTGTTATGTGGCTCTGGGGCCTGTGCAGGCAAGCTCACAATAAGAGACACACACACACTGGGCCACGTCCTTTGTACCGGCTGGCCTGCGGAAGTGTGATCAATGAGGCATCTCTCAGACTCTGTGGATCGTGTCTCATCACCTTACAACAGATCTCTTTCGGGAGCACATTCAGATGGCAGAGCCTGCTGGAGTTCCTGGTGATTGACTCCCGACCTCTATCTGCTGTAACCATCGCTCTAATTATCTTCATTGACATCCATGGTGCAGTGCAGTTTCCTGCTCCAGGCGCAGCTTATCGGTGGAGTGTTTCCTTTGTGCCAGGACCTTGTTACCAGCCTCCACAATTTCTGCCAAATCATCACCTGCCAGTCTCTTTCTGGTTGTCTCACTCTTGAGATTCCCTCCACCTCACCGGCTCAGGGACCATCATTCACCTGAACTGATGGGAATGAGTGACATCACCTTGTGTCCCATTGAAATCTTCCTGTGGCAAGCAGGCTTGTCCTTTAGGCCATGAGGAAAGATGTTAGGGCCTGCTCCTTTGACTGTTCTTGTCCACTGAGATCCAGAACGCCATGTTGAGCGTCCTCATGAAACCTTCAACATCCCCCTTAGCTTGTGCCAATCAAGGTGTGATGTGCTTGCGCAAGATCCTGCAGAAGTGAAGGAATTTTACAATGTCCTCACTATATGTATTAGACCTAGGGCAGCAGATTGACAGAGGAGAAGCATTTTATAGCAGTTTATTTTCAATTTACTGGTTCTCATTTTTTAACTATAAAGCCATTTTTTTTTCTCTGAGACTGGCTGATCCACTGTTTTGGCGCTGTTAGAAGTCATTCCACTCTGACAGCTAAAGTCTTGGATGGCCAAATATGTTTATATATGCCTGGTATTTGAAGAAGCTTTGTTGTTAGGGTGACTTTTGTTCATATATATTAAAAAATGGAAACACGTGCCAAACCCAGCGTGCTTTAGGTATTTAGAGATTCAGTCATTCAACTCTCTCAGACATATGATAGATACAAAGGTGATACTTATCTTCCAAAAATGCTCTTTAATATGCAAAACAGCCATCACCTCATTGGTTTTATTGGTGTCACTTCACATTATCTTTGGAGTTCTTTCTAATCAATATAAATATACATTGTGTTAGGCAATCACTTTTACAGTCAAAGAAATGACACACACTTTTTAAACCGTTTCCGAAATTGGGGTTTTCACTTCAGAAAAGTGAAGGTTTAAAAACGATGCATCATTTTAAAATATTAAATCCATGCCTATGCTTAGGTTAAGCACAGAATTGCCACAGGTCACACTTAAATGTTGTTCAGAAGCAAGCACTAATGGCATTGCAGGGATTAGAGGTACATCGGCAGCAGAAGGTGCCTTGCCTTATTATTTCCATTTTGCCCCCTGCTAACCCGAGAGCTTTAACCATGAGTAGGGAGTTGAGTTTTGTTTTTTCAACATGTTCATAAGACATGTACCATAAGATATGTACCACTTACATATATTTCATATGTAAACCTTACCATTTGACAAGACCAGATGTCGACATTTAAGTGTGTTACATCAATATTACAGACCAGTCTGTGTGCTTTTCACAGAATGACAGCAGGCAATTTATGAGAGAAACCAGATATTAGCATTGAAACCAAAATTCTTGATTCCAACCTTTTCTGATTTGTGTCCAGTTGGCAGACAGCTTATAGTCTTATCACTTCCTCTAAAAGATTGTATGTGGACCTATCAAAAAGTACACAATTAGTGGTAACAATTACTTCTAGCGCACTCAACTGTAGAACACACTGCATTCTCCAAATCTTGGACAGCAGAGATCTTAAAACACTCTTTCAACTATGACAGGCTTGAATTAATAGAAAGGTAGCAATAACTTTCGAATCCCTACAACCATAAAGGCGCCCTTATAATGTTTTGGAGCCAAAAGCGGGGTAAAAATGATGGTGAAGGGACATAGTTTGGGCAAACCCAGAGACAGTTTGTTGAAGGGGTGGAATCTGGTGAATGTGCAGAGTCTGGCAGAGGTGGAGTAGAGTTGGGGGAGCATGCACTTATTTGGGCCTAGGGTAACAGAAAGCCTAAATAAGTCACTGGGCGGCCCATTATCTGAATATGTTGACTTTGGGATCCTGTGGGAAGCACACAGGTCTTCATGGATGGGGATGACCACCCAAGCTGCTGTGTAGTCCATGAACTGGATAAAAGCATACCAGAAGAACTCATCCAGGACTAAAAGAAAATGTTGAACTACAGCACTGTCCCAAAATCCACAATGAGAGCTTTCCATGGTACTATGGCACACTCTGGGGACACTCTGGGGATGCAACGAGGGGCTCTTTCACCACCGGTCTCGCTGCCTGCCACCATGCACACTGAGCCAGAGCACCATCTACCTTGACCTCAAAATCTGGGAATCTTGGAGGCAGGCTTTGGTTTAGCTGGAGCCTTGGTGCATACCATGAGCCAGACCCAAGATGTGTTCCTGTAACTCTTGGGGAATCACCAGGGGGATCACCAGTTGTGCGACTCTTAGAAGTCAAACTTCTTGACCCACCGAGAGCTCCCCTCTCACTTTCCACAGTCTGTGTAGGAACGCCTAGACCTCAGGCATCCTGTGCTGTGCCATGGAAAGAAGTGTCTACCAATGCCCTGTTTGAAGATGTATTTATCCATCTGGACAACAAGTAATGGAGATGGAAAAAATGTGAGAAAAGGGAATCAGCGCAGTTCATGCAAGCAAAAATAGTGACAACCTACTATCTCTCCTACCGAACATCATTTCTCAAGTGTTCCAACGATTGAATATGTCTGACACACAATTTTAGACCACCAACTGCATCAAACTATTAAGCTCAAACACACAGACCTTCGTCATTCCAACACAGATAAATTGCAGAAATTATTTCAAAGAATTTGACATGGTATTATTCCAAGAAACATGGCTCTCAAACAATTTATATCTCGATATTTACACCACTGTTTCACAGTTAGCAATTAGATCCACTCACGGGGCGTCCCTCAGGTGGACTTTTGACAGCAGTCAAGAACATGTCATGCCACAATTTAGAATGTATCAGTAATGACACCCAAAGCATTCTAGTATCTAGGTGTAACATCAAGTGGGGTAAAACAGTCAAAGATTTCCTAGTGTTCAACACTTATTGGCACCCAATTTCATGCTCACTGACCAACCCTTTTTCTAGAATATCTTTCCAACATTCTAACTGAGTTCAATATAACATTTCTTAATTATCACATTGTTATTTGTGGGGGTTTGAATGCATGCAGTTCACCAATCGCTAGGTTATCATCAAAACTTTCAGTAAATAATAACAATGGTGAATTATGGGAACAGATGTTCACATATTGGAATTTGCATATTGTAAATGGGAATATTAGTTCTGATAATCTTCCCGCCACAACTTGGTCAAATGGTAAGAGCTTTTCCACAATAGACTACTTTGTAGTCTCCCCTGATCTATTCAATCAGTGTAAATGGTTTAAGGTAGTCCATTGATATCATAGTTATCATAATGCACTACAAATCGCTTTTTCAGTGGTAAAGTATGCAAGCAATAAGATTTATGCTTCTAAACTTCAGCTGAATGTAAAAGGAAATTGGATTGTTGGCTTTCTAAATAAGGGTAAAAAGTTGGATAATAAGTTGGAAAAAATTATTTTGCATGGACCGTTAGAAGAGCTTGAAATACTGAGCACCCGAGGATCATATGTCGAACTCTTGTGGGATTTAAATTCACTGCAAGTTAAAAAGATTACATTAACACAATCGAATGTATATACTTTCGACCAACAAACTTATAGTAAAAAAAACAACTAAACAGGGACAAGAAACAACCAAAAAAAAATAATCTTGATTCAGTATGTTTATCAGCTAAACTGAATAAACTGAAAAACATCTATAAATATTGGTCATGCGGACACCGCTTAAAGCATAAGATATATGATGGGCAGAACATGTTAACAACTCTCTTACCATCAGACACAAAACATTTCTGGGCGTTAAAAACTAGCCAAAATAAATCCCAAAATATACAGCAAATTAATAGTCTCTCTGCTGCCGATCGGGAGTCTTATTTAAATAAAAACAGAAAACAATGGGTTCCCCAACACAATCTCATATTGACAATACCATGGAATGGTCCTTACAGATCTACAAAGATGAAATCATGAATTTCATCATGACTGCTTCGAAATTACGAGCCACTGGACCAAATGGACTAACTAACCAGATGTTTAGATCAGATCATCATACCTGGTCAACAATCTTAACAAAACTATTCAAGAACATTGTAACATTTAAAGTAATTCCCAACTCTTGGAAACAGGCCATAATAATTGCTATTCACATAAAGGGCAATACACATGACCGAGTAAATTATAGACCAATCACTCTCATGGATTGCAAAAGCAAAATATTCTCTCACATCATTCTCCAAGAGTAGCAAAAGTGGGCCACAAGTCATCATATTTTACCGAAATGCCAAATAGGATTTAGAAAAGGGCTTTCAACCATCTTAAACGGCCTTTCTATAAACATCTTACATGCACAAATCCAAACAAGACAATCCCGCCCTACCTACATTGCCTTCATAGATTTTTCGAAGGTTTTTGACTTGGTGAACAGTTCAAAATTATGGTAGAAACTCAAGGCTTGGAATATACCAGACGCGTTATTGCAAATAATCATTGCCCTGCACAACCAAACTACCTTCAGAGTGAGATTAAATTTATAGGGCGATCTTTCCTTAAACTTCTCAACTGATTATGGCTTAAGGCAAGGGTGCCTCTTAGCGGCACTATTATGTAACTTGTATCTGGCAGATTTGGTCCCTTTCTTGCAAAATTACACCTTTGCAACCCCTTCTATTGAAAAGTGTAAAATTCATCTATTTGCTTATGCCGACGATATAGCCCTAATAGACAACACCCCTTTTGGACTAGAACACCTACTCTCAGCCGTAGAAGCATATGCCATGACTAATGATCTAAAAATCAATGCAATAAAATCACATATCATTATTTTTGGAAAACCAAGCAATATGTTTCACAAATCACAATGGCATATGGCATAACAATCCATTCCAATAGTTATAGTTAAGAAAGTAAAGTACTGGGGATTTACTCTTAGGGCCAATCCATCTTTCCAAGATCTAACTCAAGAGCTGGAAAGGAAAATACAGCAATATATGTGCTAGTTAAAAAAATCTTCGTGGCACATATTGCAACCCCTGATAAAACTATACAAAAGGAAAAGAATTCCAGCATTGCTATACAGAATGGAATGCACTCCATTTTCGCGTAACATCAATTGTGACTGATTGGAAGGATGCATATGGAAGAAGACTATATAATTTCCACAATCCTTACCAATTGCCAGATTAAGATACGAGTTTGGCTTACCTTCCATTCAACCTGAATATTATTTGAAAGTATTAACTTTGAATAGGCTGATTCTCATTCCATCTGAGCAAAAGCTATGTGAAGATATAGATGAATACACCAACTCTCGTAAAAATAGCTTCCTTCTCAACATTCATTATGATGCTCTTAAAATTCTGACACAGTGTCAATGTCCAACCAGACTCTCATTGAAAATCCAGAGACAGTCAATAAAGGTGCTCATGAGTACAGATTGGATAAAAACAAGAGCTTCAATCAGAAATTTTAAAAAATGTCAAAAACTTTCCACAGTGTGAAAAACCTTATTCCTATCTATTACCATACATTAGAATGTTTCCAACCCTTTGTGGTCTAAACATTTTTTACGGTTTCAGTTGGGCCTGACAAAGACCAACGAGACTGACAGAATCGGGAACAAACTAGATAACTCTAAGAGGGAATGTAATCTTTGCACAGAAGGACTCATTGAAGACATACCTTAAGTGCTAATTGTTAGTACATCTACCTTATCACTCAGAGAAAAATATTTAGCAACTTTTGTGTGTAACTCTGCTTGCATCGCAACCCAAGATTTTTGGTAGACTATCAGCTGGAAAAGAGATTTCATTATTAATTGTTCTGTTGAAATTATTGAATGAACTGAACTGCATAACACTACCATCATAATTTTTTAACATAACACTTTAAGAACTGCACTGAAACTTAAAGATCTCATTATTGAAATTATGTTTTTTAGTGTGCACTATTTGTATGTCAACTGTTTATTTTGATTGATGCAGTCGGGTATTAATTGTAAACACGATTGTCTTTTTCCTTTGTTTTCCTCTTCATCTAAGTTATAAATAGTTTGAATGATTTAAGAATATGAATTGAAAACAAACTCTCTTTCTTCTTGTAACCTGTATTTGGTATCATGTGTAAAAAGTCCTTTTGTGAGACTAAACGCATAATAAAAATAATTATGCATTTATAAAGTGCCAGAGCCCACCAGCATCAGGGCGCAGAGAAAGACTGAAGTGGGAGAGCCATAGATCGGGATCAGGGGAAGTCCAAAGATGAGCCATGAGATTTTATAATCCTGCATCACCTCTGGTGGCAGTGCCAATGTCGGCCATCGGCATTGCTTTAGGGTCTGCTGCTCTCATTATCATGGGAATGAATTCCTCAGCGTCATCATCATCACACCCCACTGGACCCTTCTGGCTGCTGGCTGTCGTGATGGGTCATTGACTGGGTTATCTTCGTCAGCCTTGAACAACAGCATGACCCTGTAGTCCTTCATCTGGGCTTACATACTGTGGTGCGTGTAGGGCCAAATTATGCCAGGGCCATATTTGTCACTAACACTGTTTTCATGGCTTGAACAGTGTCTTCTTCCACCTGCCCCAGCCACCAGTCTTGATCATTCTTGGTCAGTAGTCTTAAGGGCACCGGGACAGTGGTCAGATTTGGGATGCACCGTCCACAAAAGTTCACCATCCAGAGAAAGCTTCTTGCTGCAAAGGGCATCTCCAGTTGGATGGCTTCTTTGATATCTTTAACTTTCTTCATGTCCAGTGTCAGGCCCCTACCATGGAACACAAACCCAAAGAGGTCCACCTTGGATTGCATGAACCAGCACTTTCTCCTATTCAGCGCAACCCTGTGCCTGGTAATTATGGCAAGAACTGCTTCTAGCCAAGGCAGGTGGTCTGTGTGCAACTTGCGAGAAAGCAAGCACACCATCACTAATGATCAGCACTCCCGGGAGCTGTGCCAGCACCCCTCTGATGGTATGCTGAAATATCTGAGTAGCTAAGGGACTAAGCCGCTTGTATCAGAAGAGTTATGTGTGTGATGAAAATGTGGTAACTGGGTGAGAGCCCACATGTAGGGGCACCTGGTGATATCCTTGAACTGGATGATCTCCAAACAGCCCTTTAAGATGAGTAGCAGTACCCTCGAGATAGATGGGATGCAGATTCATACTCATGCATCAAATAATTAAGACAACTCAATAGTTTGGCAAAGTCAGTCTGTTTAAAGTTCATAAAATAGGAAGTACAACAAACATCAGCAATCACTTGATCCTCTTGCTCTCTTTATTTTAGAAAAAACACAATATTTATAGCAAAAACTTGTCATTGCTGACGTACAACCTGCACACGTACTAACGTCATTCTATGTGGCAATCTTAAAAAACCTAACATGCAACTTGATTGATTATTGCTAACTTAACAGAGGTACTATATCTGTATACGGTAATGGGGAAAAGGGATGGGATAATCAATGTCAGGTGGGGCAACTAAGCCCTCCCTTCAAAATGGCCACTATGAACATCACTAAAAGTATGACGTCCCATTGGCTCTACTAACAATAGGACCCTAGATTACATGGTCCACTATGATTGGGTTGGCATCAAACCCACGCATACATTTCCATCTACGTCTAGCAGCATGCAGAAAGAACATTCAGGTGCAGAGAAGCTCGTCTGCACCCCAGCTTCCCACCAATTATGCTACAATCAATCATCACCTCAGTAGTCATGTGTCAATTACTTCTTTGTAGTTTGGCCTTGAGTCTTCTCTGTGCTCTGAGGACGTTTAAGGAGTATGGGCATGGTGGGGATCCATGCGTAGGTGTGAAAGTTTCACTCTTCCAGCCTGCCTTTGTCATGTGACTGGACACTGTGAAATTGGCTTTTCTCATTGTCTTTTCGTATATTTCATTAAATTCTACCAGTTCTCTGATGTCTGTGGCTTATCTTGACCTTTCTGAATGGGATCCTCTGTTATCTTCTCTCCTTAATTGTATCCAATGTTGGCTTATTCCAGCCAGATAAGACCTTGGCTTCATGACATGGTCATCCTTCGCTGAGTTTTGCTTTGTCTTGATTCTCGATTTTCTTGCTGAAACACACTCAATTTGAGGCCTTTTGTAACATTTGTTCAATTTTGCTCATATGCACAGTGGATTTGCATTCATACATAAAGTGCTTTTTGAAGTATATAAATGTAAACGTTAGCGCTTGCCACAATCTCTTGACTATTTAGCATAAGCAAGTTTCAGAATGTCTTTGCCTCTTGCAGTTACTTGCATCTGTACACGTTTAAACTATCTAAATATCTGCATGATGTATGTGGCATAGGTTTCTTCATATTGACATCAACTTCTTCACCTTGGGCTCAAGATGTTACTTATCAATGGTATTGCCTTGGTATTTTGTCTCATGTCAGTATTCTCAGGTCATTATATTTTCTCTATGTGCGTCAGTCCGATTTCTTATGATGTCACCATTCATCTTCCTTCATTATCTTCTTTGCTTCTTCGGGTATTTCATTCAAACAACCATCATATTGTCTAGGATGTAGATATGGCTTTCTAAATGGATACCTTACTGTCCAGGTTTTCTTAGGTGTCGGTATATTAATAGGTGCTGTTATACTGATAGATTCTGGGCAGAGCCCATATGCTGCTCTCTGCTGGTTTAACTGTTCTTCATATGTCACATACTTTGATGTTAACTCAATAGGTAATGGGAGGGGGGCAACTGGAGTGGGGGCAATACTCAAAATTTCCTCTTCACTTCCCCTTCTGGGCGATTCATCGACCACTCTCACTTCTTTCTTTGCATCCACTTTTTCTTCATCCTTCACTTTTATTTCATCCTCTGGATCCAGACATTTTGGTAAGGAGATGCTTCCTTTGGGTCTATATCTTTATGACTCCTTTCAAGCATCCTGCTGTTCTCACATGCTCATCATTGTTCCATGTCATCAGTTGGCATTTTCCACTTGGACTACAATAGATCTACCTTCCCACATATTTTCTGTGATCCCTTTTATACAGGAACGTGGTTCCTTCTGGTGCATAAATGCAGGCCTTCACAAAGTCTCTTTTTTCTTCATCAGTCTGGTCTTTGGGCTTCCATCCTGACTCTACATCACTCATGACCTTCATTCCTATGGCTTTCTTTGCAGTCTTCTGGCATTGGGAGATTATTAATTTGATCACACAGAATCCAAGTAATATCATCACCAATGGGGCTCCTAGGAACTTGAATCCATCTGCCATCCATTGCAGAACCGATGAAAATAGTGCTTTGAACCAACTGTCATTATCAACTTCGTCAACTTCATCTATCATCTGATTCTGTAGTATTTTCAGCATATCTATGGCCTCTGTTAAGGTTCCATTCTCGTCATCATGTGAAGGTATACATGTGCAACATGATTCTCCGATTTTTGTACAAACACCTCCATCCATAGCTGTGATCATATCTAAGACAAATCTGTTCTGGAGTGTCATTAGTCTGATTGCTCTCAACTCTTCTCTGATTGCATTGAATCCTTTTATGGTCGTGTTAATGGTCTGCAGTTACTCCCATCTGGTTATCTGCAAACATTTAGTATTTGTTCCAACCTGAATTCTTGGCATCAAGATCAATGTGAATACTGAAGAAGTATGACTGAACAGTCTGTGTTGATGTGGGATAGCATCGAAAGCTTCTATGGATTCTGCAGAGAAATAATTTTCCCTCTTCGTTCTCTTCATAATCTCCACAGATCTCTTCTTCCTCAAGTGAGCATCTGCTTTCAGGAAACTGTCAATGTTCACATCACTTTTTGGAATTACCACCCTGGAACATGGACATTCACCAATGTACATATACCTCCCCAATTTTTTGGCAATCTCATGTATGCCTGAGTTCCACACACACAATAGTGATCCATGATCACTGCAATACCATGCACCATTCATGGAACGTCAAAGACTCAACCACAATTGTGATTCTCTCCCATTTTTCTTGTGCCATTATTTCTGAAACGGAATTTAGGGTTCTCCAATGGTATTATCTGCAAGGGTCCTCCTCTGTCCTCGACCCATATCAGTAGTTTAGCAAGCTTTGGCCATAATGGCTTGCATCCATTCTGCACTATGTCAATGGTAGCCTGGTAACAACCAATGACTACCCATGCTCTGCTGGTCACTACTCCTTTCTCCCATCCGTCTGGTGAAAGCACTGTTACTCAGATTTTCATTTGACCTCTGTTCTTCCACCTGCAAGCTTCTTCTGAAATCTTTTGTGTAGTCTCCAATTTCTTGTTCACTTCTCTTCTGATCTCTGCTCCTTTTATTCCAGGTTACTCGAATCTGATCACAATATTCTTCGTTTTTTCATAGTTTCTTGTCTTTATGTCTTGAACATAGTCATCTTCATTTGGATCTGTTTTTTCAATTACCCATTTGAGAGAAGCATCACTTCCCATGAACTGACTTCTGGTCTTGCACATTGCTATATGTGACAGACAGTGTGCTGTCTGAACATCTATCTCAGTAGCTAAAAAGATATTTCACTTTCCCATGCTGTAAGGCAGAAGTGCACATACAAAACATTCCTCATCTAAAGTTTGTCTTCCAACTTCCTTCATGTGTTGGTACCATATGTTGTTTCCCAAGTGTGCTGTGCTATCCAGGAAATCTTTCAATTCGTTATTGTCTTCTTGTGTGCTTCTTCTGGCTCTTTCTATTTTTATATGAGCTTCCACAAGCATGTCACACAGTACTTCTGTATAGCTCCTTCTTGCTGGAGGGTTCTCAGGCATCTCCATCAATGATCTGAGAGTTTCCATTTGTACTGTTCGAGTAGGGGAAAGTTTAATACGCTTCACCCTTTCAATATACCAACTAGGCATGAAAATGTCTCTAAAAATTTCTGTCCGTGTCTTCCTTCCAGGCACTGCCCTGATATCATGCCTTACAGGATCAGGTGTGCTTGCAGGTGTGGTCTCTATTTGATAATTCTCGAAAGCCTTTTGTCGCTTTAAAAGTTCAGCTTTCTCCATTTGTCTCTCAACTTTTCTTGGTGAAAAACCTCTCAACGTTATTTGTCCAAACTCCCCTCATTCTCTAGTATGTGATTCTGAAAATATTGATACTAGACTAGGTGTGTTTGTACTCATTATCTGTGTAGGTGTGACTTTCATCAACCCCTTACCTGGTTTACTTTGCCGACCCTGGCTCCGGCGTTTCAACTCATTTGCTAAAACGAGTGTCATGTGTGTGTTATTGCTTACCACATCCATGTCAAGCTCAGCCACTCTATCATTCTTTCTTGGAACAGGAATGCTATATAAGGTCTGGGCACTCTTGTAGGTATCATGCGTACATCCTCAGGTGGGTGCATGGGAACAACATTTTTTGCACCTATAAAAAATGTGGTTCTAATCGTCAATGACAGCAATATGATTATGAATATAATGCATGCATAGATAAAACATTTATATGTAATTTTACAAAATTTGTTTCTTGGGCAATATGAATGTCTCTCCTCCTGAGGGAGAACAATACTACTGCTTTGACTTCTGTCCATTTTGATCATCTAAGGAAGGAAAAACTGGTTCTTTAATACATTTTCATTATTATCACTTCCTTCTGGGTTATGCTGTCTCTGCTTCACAGATCAATACTTCTGGACCAGTTGTCCTCTGAATCTGGATAATGGACTGTCTCTTGTCTCTGGAAACAGTTCTGTTTGGCAATGTAATGTTCCAACACTGAACAATGACCTCAGTAAGTCTATAATACATGTCCCATATAGACTAATTGCCAGTCTATACCTCGAATCTGCTTTACTCCAGATGACATGTTGCTTCTCTGTCAGCAAAAACTGTATTTCTTATCAACACTTCCACAATCTGTTTTCCTCAAATGAAAGTTTCTACAAGCTTCTGTGATTTTGATGAGCAAAAAGTGCAACCTGTATTATTATGCCATTTAAAAGCATACTCAGGTTTGTAGTGTTAGCTGGATCACGGATGAATGTGAGCACGTCAGTATCAGTGTGTCTCCCAACAAGATCTGGAAAGTCTTCAATTAAGCAAAAGAACACTGCATTGGCCAGTCTATGATTTTCTGGTGATAGGGACATTTGTCTTGTCCTCGCTCTGCTGTGAAAGTACACTAAATTGTTCTGTGATCACTGTAAGTTTGATATTGTCTTTTCATTGTCAGGATCTTGCAAAAACTTTGTTATGCGTGTAAGTCTCCCCACCAATGACGGGTAGGACTTCAATACCAATTCGAAGTAGGTCAGTATGTTCCTGGTGAGGTCACTGTTGTGTGACACCATAAGTAATCCAAACAAAGACTCTGTATTGAATGACTCAGGATACTGTATTCTCTTCCAGTTTATATATCCTCAATCAAAATTTTGCATAGCTTTTCTTATCAAGGCTTCAGTGTGCCTCAGTCCAAAGTCAACAAGCTGCTTGTGGCTTAATAAATGCAATTCTCTTCTTTTAGCCTGCAACTAAGATGCACAGAGTGTTTGTATTGTGTCTTTTGTCCCCCTTATTTTGCTCAAAGGAAATGTCTAGAACTGTGCCACAACCTTATCACAAAGGTTCCTTGCTTTTCACTTGACTGGTCATGCATACTTCTTCCTCGTCATAGATTTTGTGTACACGTGCTGTGGTTTTACCCCGTTGTCTGTAATCTCTCCGAGTTAGGGTGCGGGCAGAGGGGAGGCTTTCTGTCACCAAGCAAGATCCAAGCTCTTCTTCCTTGAAACTTAACGGCAGATGGAGTTATGTCCTCCACAATAAAAGGGCTGTGGAACCTTGGTCCGTCCCACCTTTTCCTTATTTGATTCCGAACTAGGACGGTATCCCCAGGGAATAGTTGTGGTACACGTATCTCTGGAACCTTGTCTGTTGTAGTATCACCTTCTGTGTTCTGTACTGCCCTACACCCTTCTCGCCTCTGCAGTTGTCATCGGCCTGCCATCCTGGTGCTTGTGGCATTTCTGGCGTTTACATCACCATTGATTTGCCCTTCACGTTCTTCTCTTTGACGGTCTAGTCTCTCGGACCGTATCTTTCTGTTTCCTACTTTAGCCCCACCCCCTGTTTCCACCTCGCATTGCAACCCTTGGAGTTTCCTTTCGCTTTGGGTTATATGTTCCTAAGTGATTTCCTCTTGCAGCTGCTGCTGCCGGCTTTCTATTTTTCTCCTGCCCCTTTTGACCTTGCTTTTTTCTGTGTTTCTTCCGCTGATGTTTTACTGCGGCATGTCTCTTTGATCCTCTCTCTGCTGCCTTTCTCCACCGCCATCTTCTGTGGTGCTCTCCAGCTCCCTGTCTCTCCCTTGTCTCCCTCTCGCTACCGTCTGTTGGGGTTCTCTTCTTTTCTCTTATTCCAGAACTGTTGTGCAGCCTTTTTCTTTCATTACGGCCCAGTGTCTTTCTTACTTATTCTTGTGTGTTATTTTTGGCAACCAGTTTGTTTTGAATCAGACGTCTTGCTCCGTACTTACTTCGCCTTGTGCTTTGCTGCCTTCTCTCTGCATTCCATCTGGAGGTCTGTATACATAACACCACAGCCATATGCTATACCAATCAAGAGTTTTTTTACTCTTGTTCAGGTGTTCTCGGAAGGAGGTCCTGTTTTTCACAGTTTTTATATGGTTACACAATGGCTTCCAACTGAGGGAGGCCACATCTCTATCAGAAGAAGAAGACCTACAGACAGAAGAAGGACAGGAGGTGGGTGATTTCTACGGAGGACTCAGGTGAGGAGAAGGAGGAGGGGGAATTTTCGGACATGGAGGAGTCCACTGATGTGAAATCTAGCTGGAAGTCATGCAGTTCAAACAGTTTTTCATTTCCAATCCTAGCACTTCTCCTGTTGGCTGGGCATCACATCTAGCTCTAGTTCAAGTCATTAAAGGGGTTTGCATTCTTCTGCCTGTCACAATTTCATGTGGCATAAGATGGTGGTCAGAACCAGGCTGGTTTCTGAGAGAATACAATGCCAGTGGAAGGCACTGCAACCATGCTTTCTTCAGAGTAAGCTTCAACTTGGCTATCCTTTCCTTTAACAAGCCGTTGAGCTTCTCGCATATTCCATTCCGTTGAGGATGAAACACTGATGGAAACTTGTGCTTTATACCAAGCAACAAGCTGATCTGTTCACATACTGCGTTAACAAAATGGGACCGTTATCTGACCTCATCCCTTCACAAACTCCCCATCTGGGTAACACTTCCCTCACCAAGAATGTGGCTGCACAGGTAGAATCTGGGAGTGTACATGGACCTGCCTCTATCCATCTAGAGAATGGACACACCACAAAAATTAGATACCTGTACCTGTTACATACTTGAGCCATATCGACATAGTCGATGTGCAAGTGCTGAAAAGAACCATTAGGCCTTGTGATGACTCCTCTGATCACACGTAGTGTATGCCTAGCCATACATTTCTGACAGACTATGAAATTTATCATAAAAAATGCAACATGCTCTGCTAGGTTTGGTACAAACCAGCCTTCGGCAATGATTGCTGCTAGATTCTCTCTTGTTATATCCACTGGATAGTGTAACTGTTCCAGTGCTATTTTCAGTAGGGCTATAGGCATGACTTTTTTTTCCAGTGCTGTCTTGTCACCACATAGCCTCAGAGGGGTTTAAAGACCACCCTCTTCACTTCCAAAGGTTCTTTTCTTCCTGCGGTGCCTCCCCATGTAGCTCCATTAACTGAGTGTTTGACATATTACTGTAGCTTTCTGGCTCACTCCTCACAACAATCATTTTCTCATGCACATCAGACATTCCCACATCCATCATTATTTCATCTTCAGTTAAAACACGCTTGGCTTCAGCATCTGCTGCTTCTTTTCAGCGTCAGATAAAATCTGCCCCTTTTGTGTGGGCTGCGCATTTCATGACTGCTGTGCCCGCTGGGAGTTGTAGTGCCTAATGAGCCTTTCCAATAAGGCGGAATGCTTCATTGATGTGCCATTCGCTTGGAGGTAGCCCCTCCTTTTCCAGTACGCTAAGCCTGCGTGCACTGTTGATGTAACATAGGCAGAGTCACTGTACACAACTACTTCCTGTTCTGCGTTATTCTCAAATGCGAGTATCAACGCCACAAATTCTGAAGCCTGTGCTGAATAATGAGACGGTAAACATGCACTAATAATTACTCGAGATTCCCCATTTGCAGTGTGTTTCACCAACTGTATATCTCTGTCCATCATTTTGATCGATTCTAGAAAAACTGTCAATAAAGACGATTTCTCCTTCTGCCAATGCATTTTCTTTTACTCTGGGGATTTCATAATAGAATTCTTCATAGTTCGCACAATTATGTATTGGTTCTCCTTCAGTAAGTGGCTCTGCTATAAACATAGCTAGGTTCACTATTCTGCATCAAACTCTTTTAATCGCTGGATTTGATATGACCACTGCATAAGCAGAAGCTCTTTGTGATTTCAATGTACCTTTCAGTTTCTCTAAAATGGCAAATAATGTGTGCTCAACAAAAAACGTCACTGGACACCCCAGTACAACGGTTGTAGCTTTCTCTGTGGCGAACGCGGCGGCAGCCAAACTTTGTTTGCACAGGAAATTACCTCTCATCACTGAGTCTAAACTCCCACTGTACTATGCCAGGGGCTTGTACCCCAACGTGGTTTTCTGTGTAAGGACTGCTGTCATAACAATGCCATCCGTGTGTGAAAACAGGCAGAATTCCTGTGCATATTTGGGATTCCCTAAAACTGGTGCTGTGCAAATTGCCTTTTTTAGTTCATCAAAATCTTCCTCAATGACCTTAGTCCCCACAACCTTTTCTTTTGTTGCCTGTGCTTTCTTTAAGGCTTGTAATAAGGGCCTGGTATAAGAGCTGTAGTCAGAGAACCATGCCCTGACATAATTGCATAATCCTAGAGACTTTTTTATTTATTGTGTGTGGCTTAGCTGTTTTCAAAATAGTTTCAGCTCTTTCAGGGGCAACCTTCTTTCCTTCATGTGAGATCAGTTGGCCTATGTTCAACACTTCTTGTTGATAATACTGTAGCTTCTCTTTGTCAACTGTATATCCTTTCTCAGCAAGTATAGTCAATAACTCAATGCAATTGTGTCTGCACTCTATCTCTGTTGTGCTGCGAACTAGAATGTCATCCATGTATTGCAAAACAGCACTCTCTAATGCAATGTTGCTCAAGTCCATCTGCAGGACTCTATTGAAAATCGAAGGGGACTCACAATAACCTTCAGGCAGCCTTGTGCTTTTCAGACAAACTTGTCTGGACGTGAAAGATGTCAAATCCTGTGATTCTTTGTGCACAGGAATTCAGAAAAAATTATTTTTCAAATCAATCACTGTGAAATACTGTGCCTCAACATGTATTTTATATAGAATTGTAGACAGGTTAGGGACTAGAGGGAACTTGTCCTCTACTATCTGGTTTTATCGGGCGAAGATCTTGTATTAGCCTCCAAGACCCCCCTTACTTTTTTCACAGAGTACACTGACGTATTATATGCTGACTCTGAAGTCACTAAGATGCCCTGATCCATCATGGCAGAAATTGTCTTAACAATCCCTTCATCTGCCTCCCTAGACATGGGATACTGTTGTGCTTTTGGTAAAATTGCTCCTGGTTTCAATGTAATCTTCACTTCTCCGACTCCTTTCAGTAAGCCTACATCATAAGGGCCTGTTGTCCATACTGAGACAGGCACATTTGCCAAGTCGTCATCAAAATATTTAGGACGTTTTTGTGCCAGCATCATTCTTTGGGGCACCTCTCTTTTAACCATTTTCACCCAATAAATAAGATTTACCTCAAATGTCATCTCATCCTCACTTAGTTGTTCTTCAAACAGATCGTCATCAGTGACTTCAGTGAACCTGTAACCTTTCCCAATGGTGATTATTGCGCACCATTGTCTGCCTTCATCATCACAACCATCAAGCAAAGCCATCTATCCTCGCACTATGCCTGCTTGTATTGCTGAGGGAAATACTTGTCCCTTTTCCTCATTCATAGGAATTCTTGGTATGAACAGAAACTCTTCTGGGGTTCTCATTGTTCTGTCTGCAAGACTTAGTAGCCACAACATTAATATGCGCACTCCATATGCAAAGATTTCAGGTTCTAATGGAATAGCTCTCATAGCCATTCGTCCTGCTTATGCTCTGATCATTTTGCACATGTTTAAATAGTGCATTCCTGGAGTTGAGCACACTAAGCCTTCCACAGTGAATGAGATTGCCATATTTAACTTTGTCATCAAATCTCGCCCCAATGTATTGACAGGCATCTGTTTCGAATACAATAATGGCACTTTCATGTCACATTCTCCTATAGAAACGGAAAGTTCTTTTGTGAAAGGAAAATGGCTTGTAGCTCCTGTAAAACCTTGGGTATTCATCGTGTTTCCGGAAAAAGAAAATGTACCTTCACGTATACACGAGCGGATTTCCTTTCTCTAGGAAAGAATATTCTTCATCCGCTATAGAAACATCTACCCTTGGTTCCTCGTGAGGGTTTGGTGTCACTGATAGGATGGAACACATCAGGTCTCCCAGTGAGCTGCCCTAGTCCATATATAATCTTGTCCCACAGTTTGTGAATGGATTTCCTCCATCAACAGGTGCCTTTCATGCTCTAGAGTTCAGTACCTGTCCTGTGCCTGTAGTCTGTAGAATTTGCATAGCGGACTGTTGAGACTGCCCTTGTGGTAAATTGGTCAAAGTCTGCTGTGGCTGTAAGCTTTGCTACACTCTCGGCACTTGCTGCTGTACAGTTTGATTCTGCGCAAATCCATCTCCACTCTGCTGCAGAAACACAGGTGGATTCATCATCTCCCCCTCTTGTAAATTGATCGTTTTGCACCATCCCTGGACTCCTGCACGTACGTGCTAGATGCCCTGTCATCCCACATGTCCAACATGTTGGTGGTGGTCTGATCATTTCCCTATTTTGCATATTTTGATTTCCGCCTTGCATATTCTGAAAGCCTCCCTGATTATGTTGTCATCCCCTTCCTCGGGAGACTCTTTCTCTTGGGCTGAACCTATTATTGCTTTGATCAAACGGACTTTGATTATTGACCTGCTGTGCATTGAATCCATCTGTGCTAGTTAACATTGCCCCTTCAAAGGCATCTTTTGACAATTTTGTCTGCACTAATTTGGCCTCTTTGCCTTTCCTTGCATCATTCTTCTTGCGATTTTTCTCTTGCAGCAGCACTGCAATAATGCACAATGGTAAGTTGTATTTCTGACCATGGCTTAGTTTTGATTCCTACCAAATTCACGAGCTGCTTCTGCACCTGTTCTGGCTTCCCTTAACATAATATATGGTAAAACACAGATATAGATTTCCCCAAGATTCACAAGTTTCCATTACCCATGCATTTTGAAATGTCTGAATGTAAAGCAACGGGTCATCTCCCTCTTTCATCTTATGCATTATTATAGCTCCCATGTCAGAAGTGTCTAGATATAGCACTCAAAGTGCTTTCCATACTGTGGTTCTTTAATAGTTAAACGGTGCTCCTTCATGTGCAGTATTGACTGTAGTCACACCAGGGCAACCTGCATGTATCCAAACATCGTCAGCTCTATCACCAAGTATGGCGACCAAAAGACCCTTGATATCCCCTATAGCCAACGTATTACCTCCCGTTATTTTTTCTAACTCGTGTATCCTTTTCCCAGCTTCATATGTCAACATTGGGTGCTTCTTTTTTTAGATTCTCTCTATCCATTTGTGGCCATGGTATATACTGTGACCTTGTCCCTCCCTTCTCTAATAAAGGAAACTGTGACACACTAAACTCCTTTGCTTCTCTCATCATGTGTCTGTCTACCATAGGGGTAATATTCCCACATCACCGTCTGCCTGGCAATGTCCTTAACCTGCTCACATATGGTGGGGGAGACACCCCCCTCTGACCGTGTGGCAGTACTTCATGCCAATCTGACTGTGTTACTGAATCTGGTAGTTTAGGTGTAGACATGGTTGAATCCGACCATTTTATTCCCTTACCCTTAGAGAGACGTCTCTCGCGACCTCGCTCTATGTCTCCGTCTTCTCTTTCACAGGCTTCCCTATCTTCGTCTGATATTGCCTGTACCCAACTCGTGCAGCTTCTCTAATCTTCCTCATTTATATTTAGAGTCAATCTATCTAAAGACAGCTCTCTATGTCTGCTGCTGCGTGAAGCGTCCTCAGTATCATACAACTGAGTGCTTTCAAGACGCTCATCCTTTCCTTTTCCTTAAGGTACCTTTTCTAGTCCCATCTCATTATATATTCTATCAATTATCTCTCTGATACTTCTGGTGTCGAAGTCATCTTCTAGATTTAATCTAGACGTGCCTGGTATGAATCCTACCTGGGAAAGAATTCTTCTATATCTTGCCATTCTACCATTGGATCGGGGATTCTAACCTCTCTTTCCATTTACTCGAGATCATGCGTTCTCTGTCTTCCCTTACATTCTTCGTCATGATCAAATTCTCTACGCTTCCTTGCTTCCGCTCTAACCTAGTCTTCCTCTTTTTTCCTAGCATCTCTTTGTTCATTCACCCCTCGTATTTCCTCACCTTTCCGTCTTTTTATTCTCTTCTCTCGTAACTTTTGCTCATATTCTCCTATTCTGCTTTGTTCTATTCTTTCCTGATCATCAGCTATTCTCTGCTTATTATCATGTTTTCTTTGTTCTTCCACCTTCTCCTGTTTTCTGACCTGTTCATTATGATATAACTGCTCTGTTTTCTGCCTATCCTTTTTTCTTGCCCCTTCATCTCTCAATCATCCTTTTTCCTTATCCTTTCTCTCTTGTTCATCTCATTCTCCCCTTTGTGTTAAGTCCTCAATGCCTTTACCATTGAGTTTCAATAAAATCTGACCTCCCATCCATTTGTTCTGTGTGAATGCCATCTCATCAGTTCTATCTCCATCTCCTTTCCATCGCTTTACCTCTCTACCTTTACCTAGAGATGTACTTGCTTGCACTTAATCACCTTTTTCCTTTGCGTGTCTCTCCATGTCCCTGTGGACTTTGGAGGTAATATTGCTTTCCCTGTCCTTCTCTGGGCTTTCGTCACTACTTTGCGTAGACGACTCATATGATGGGTTGCTATGTCCCGTTGCTAAGTACCCTAAGTGGGTACAATCCTTTGTCTTAACTTGCATCGTCAGATGGGGCAGGTGGCGCAGTAGGATCTTCACCCCGCTCTTTGCATGTATTCAGTATCCAATCTAACGGCGGCTCCTCCTCCCTTTCTTCCTGGTACATGTTCCAAAGTTCTTAACTAGCCAGACGCTTGTCTAACTTTTTGCCAGTGTACGCGGCATATAAATATGTCGTCATGTGCTGCAAGACCATTTTAGATTGCGATCCGACTTGGGGCCACGGCATAAACAATTTGTCTGCGGTTCCTTTAACCCATTCCACACTGTACTGTTTAAACTTAGGTGCGTGTTTTGGGAACTGATTTCACATGTGTATAACGGAGTGATGTCTTCCATGCTTGACTCATTTACCCCTTATTCATATACACTTGCATATTTTTTCACTTCACACTTTATCGTCACAAGCTCCAATCCCGTTTTTCAACAATATTTTTTTACTTTAATCTTGCTAAAAACAACCATCAATCCATGTCATGCGATAATTTCCTTCTATAAAGGCACAATTTTCATACCTTTTTCATACCTTTTTTCACATGAAAACAGTTTTCAACTATGATGTCACAATTGTATTCAAACACATAAAACAAACAGACAAACTCTAGCTGGCCACAATAATCTTATGCCGTATGCTCTCTCAAATGCATCTTACCCCTATGGTTATTCCAACATGGAATTTAAGCCTATCTCTTTCGGATTGCCTTTATTCAATCCGGTCTCCTACGTCATCTTATTAACAGGACTTTAGATAGGGCTTCTGCTAGTATTCTTTCAAATCTAGGAACTGGGCGTATAATCTTATGCAGCCACACTCACGATAGCTCTTTATATTGCTCGGCCACACTCGAGTCAATATCTTTTCCCGTATATTATATTTTATCCCGCCTCCCTCCGTTACCTACCCTTAATTGTTTTTAAGCATGCATGCTTTGCCAAATCATTCAGTCTTTTTTACTCACCAATCACATGTCTTTCATCTACGGACTCTCGGGATCACTGCCTTTGTTACCATCTCTGCGTGCTGCTCGTCCGATCCGCTTCTTGTAGATGTGGGAGGGGATTTTGGGAGAAAGCAAGGAGGCCATCACACCTATTCTGCAGGGTTTTTCAGCCGGATGGCAAAGGACGTGCAATATTGCTGAGGACCCGAAGTTACTTATGTCAACGGTCCATGGGTATGTTGATCTAATCTGACAATCTAAGTCTGCTACCAAGTGAACTGTATGATCTCCAAACTGCCCTTTAAGATGAATAACAGTACCCTCGATAGATGGGGATGCAGATTCATACTCATGCATCAAATAATTAAGACAACTCAATAGTTTGGCAAAGTGTGTCTGTTTAATGACAAGTTCATAAAACGGGGTGTACAACAAACATCAGCAATCGCCCGATCTTCTCGCTCGCTTTACTTTTAGAAAAAACACAATATTTATAGTAAAAACGTGTCATTGCTGATGTACAACCTGTGCGCGTACTAACGTCATTCTACGTTGCAATCTTAAAAACCTAACATGCAACGTGATTGGTTATAGGAAGGTAACTTAACATAGGTACTATATCTGTATATGGTAACGGGGAGAGGGGATTGGATAATCAGTGTCAGGTGGGGCAACTAAGTCCTTCCTTCAAAATGGCCACTATGAACGTCACTGAAAGTACGACATCCCATTGGCTCTACTCACTTTAGGACCCTAGATTACATGGTGCACTATGAGTGGGTTGGCATCAACCCCACTAATACTTTTCATCTACGTCTAGCAGCACGCAGAAAGAACATCCAGGTGCAGAGAAGTTCGTCTGCACCCCAGTTTCCCACCAATTATGCTACAATCAATCATCACCTCAGTAGTCATGTGTCAATTACTTTTTTGTAGTTTGACCTTGAGTCTGCTCTGTGCGCTGAGAAATTTTAAGGCGTATGGGCATGGTGGGGATCCATGCATAGGTGTGAATGTTTTGCTCTTCCAACTTGCCTTTGTCATGTGACTAGACACTGTGAAATCAGCTTTTCTCTGTGTATTTTTTATATTTGATTTAATTCTACCAGTTCTCTAACATCTGTGGCTTATCTTGACCTTTCTGAACGAGATCCTCTGTTCTCTTCTCTCCTTAATTGTATCCAATGTGGGCTTATTCCAGCCAGATAAGACCTTGGCTTCTCGGCATGGTCATACTTCGCTGAGTTTTGCTCTGTCTTGATTCTCGATTTTCTTGCTTTGACACACTCCATTTGAGGCCTTTTGTAACCTTTGTTCAATTCTGCTCATATGCATAGTGGATTTGCATTCATACATAAAGTGCTTCTTGAGTTATATACTTGCAAACATTGGCACTTGCCGCAATCTATTGACTATTTAGCATAAACAAGCTTCACAATTTATTTGCCTCTTGCAGTTACTTACATCTGTACACGTTTAAACTATCTACATATCTTCATCATATATGTGGCTTAAGTGTCTTCATCGTGACATGAACTTCTTCACCTTGGGCTCAAGATGTCACTTATTCATGGTATCTCCTTGGTATTTCGTCTTTTGTCAGTATTCTCAGGTCATTAAATCTTCTCTATGTGCGTCAGTCGGATTTCTTATGATGTCACCATTCATCTTCCTTCATTATCTTCTTTGCTTCTTCGGGTATTTCATTCAAACAACCGTCATATTGTCTAGGATGTAGATATGGCTTTCTCAATGGATATCTTACTGTCCAGGTTTTCTTAGGTGTTGGTATATTAATAGGTGCTGTTATACTGATAGCTACTGGGCGGAGCCAATGTGCTGTTCTATGCTGATTTAACTGTTCTTCATACGTCACATACTTTGGTGTGAACTCAATAGGTAATGGGAGGGGGCAACTGGAGTGGGAGTGATGCCCTATACTTCCTCTTCACCCTGCTTTGAGGTCAAGGGTGGAGAAGAATGTTGCCCTGTGCAAATCAGCAAGAATATCATCCAGCGTGGTCATCGGTGCTACTGCCGGCAGATGGTTATGTTCAGAAACAACATGGCACTTTGGCTTGTTGGACACCACTATGGGAGACACCAAAAGCATGGGGCCCACAACCCATTCAATTATGTTAACCTTCTCCTGTTTTTCTAGCTCCTCAGCCACCTTCTGACACAGGTAAAACAGAATCCTGCGGTAACGTAGGGCCACCTGTAAACATGGAGCCTCAACTCTTGAGACACCCAACCATGTCAAATAGGTCAGTCAGTGTCCGTCTGGTTGACCTAAAACAAAGTTTCACCACCCCTAGGTCCTCTGCCATCAAACAGCTCATAGGGTGCAAAATGCCCCATCTAGGGGGAGAGGATGTGACCCCCCATAGCTGAAAATGTGAATCTTCTGACATGTCAGCACTGGCGGCGGACTCAGTCTCTGGAAGTGGGTCATGGGCATGATGTTGTCCGATGTCCCTTTGTAGATTAGGATTGGCTTGCCATAACCCAGGATCAACGCTGAACAGTGTGGCTTGTGTTGTGGTCTGAGATTCTACAAACTGATGGCTGACACGTAAAAGGCATTCTCTAGGTCCACTGCCCCTCGAGATGTGATAGGGCCAACCTCTGGTCATCCACCATCACTGCGATTCATTTCTTGCTTGGCTGGGTTGGTGTGCAGGGTGGGGTAGGTGGAGGCCACGACTGTTGTACATTTGGCCATGACACCCCCCACAGCCCTGGGAATTGATTGGTCTCCGCACAGCCCCCACAGCTTTGTCCGGCTGTGCACCCCTGCTTATGTGGTGCCTGTCCTCCACAGTTGTCACAGTGTTTCTGTATGCTGCTGTCCTGGTGGGCCGCTGGCTTCCTGCCTGTCCTTTTCATTCGCCCCCAGGACTTGGATGCGTCCCTTGTAGTCACTGCATTCAGCATTTCAACCCATACAGCATTGGACACTTCCATCTGTCAGAAGCTCCTGAGAACGGCCAACTTTCAGAATACTTTGCAGAGGAATGTCCGGTTCTTTGAGAATCTGCCTGCACAGTGCCTCAGGGGTGCAGTGTTGTATTATTTGAGCTTGAATTTCACCCATTTCATCGTGCAGGCGACAGTACATAGCCAGGTGCCACAGACAACCATGGTACGCATCTAGCGATTCAGCAGGATCCTGGTGTGTTTGCTAAATCTGAACCTCTCATTCTCCCATGTTAACCAGGGGTTGAAAATAAATTTGTTGTGCAATATTTACTTCCCCATACAAGTTATTCCAGGGTTGAAGTGTTTTGAATATTTGATGGGCTTCACTCCCAGCGTTACAACAGGAGCATTGCCTTCATCGCTCTGTCATCAGTTTTCCTGGCAGTATCAAAGAAAATTTTGGGCTTTTCGACCCACTTGTCCAACCTTGGCCCCAACGTTGCTGGGGTGCCCCTTTGTGTGAAACTCTGCAAACCCCCTGTGCATCACTTGCTGCTGGCGGAAAGTTCTGGTGCCGTACATGCGAGCACTGGATGCTGGCATCCCACGCGCACCTGTCAGTCTATGTCCATTTATCCTGCTAGAAAGGTTGCGACCGATGTTTGTTCAAGCCCGGCCCGGGCGTCTGTGGCGTGGTGCGGGTCCCATGGGGGGAGATTTGGGGGCTGGTAGGCTATTTGTTGGTAGCACACTAGTAGATAGCATGCCGGTCCTGAGTTTCCCCCAGCTCTGTGTTCTGTTGAACACAGTGTCCATGTAGATTCTACAGGGGGCAGTGTGGCACGCTTAAAGGACCAGCACCAGTTAGTTAGCCCTCCTGTCAAGCCATCAGCGGCCAGGCATGTCCCACGTGGGGGCAGAGTGCGGGTAGCCTGATTAAGGCTTGCACAGTGTAGGACAGCTGTTTCCCTTGCCGGCAGGTAAATAATAGCGGCAGGAAATAAAAAGAAAAAAAAAGTTTCCAGAATCAGCATTTGGGTTTACAGTGCTGAGTGAGAATAATTTGTCTAGCAGCAGTCTAATTTAGGAGCAGTTTTTATTAAGCAGTGGTTAGGGCAATTGACGGGGTTGCCCTAGCAAGTCAGGTATTACTTCCTGCATTTAAGACAGTAAGCCCGGCAGGGGACGGATATTTGGGCTTCTGGTGGAGAACTGGCCACGCTTGCTTCTGGGAGACAGAAGTATTACAGGCCATAATTTGGCAGGCGCGTACTGTTTTCCAGGCAGCACCCATTGCAGCATAGGTCGCCAAGGGACACATTGCAGGCTTGGGTGTTCGTTGATTTGGGGGGAGCGTTTGGATAGGCAGTAACAAAGCACATCAGCCTATTACTGGTTTACGATGGCAAGACAGCATTCCAGGGCAAAGGGCTTGGTGGAGGCCCAGACATTGATATTGTATTATTAGCAGGGCAACTAAAGCTCAGCTGGAAGGGGCAGTGGGGGAAGTTACGGGGGAAAAGGGGCCCGGAGATGGTAGGCCACAGCGCAGAGCAGCATCAGATGGGGCCCTCACTGCAGTGGTGACTTGTAGCCCAGCAGCAGGTAGGGGGGTATGCGACAAAGGGTTCATAAGGAGCAGGAGGGAGGTACCTAGGAGAGTGTCCAGGATTAGGGGAGAGTTAGATGAAGGGTCGGGCAGTGAGTCGGGAGCTAAGGTTCTGGGGGAGGTATCAGGTGGAGTGGGGCCAGAGGTGGGCATAAAGCAGGCCAGGGGAGAGGTTAGGACGGCTTGGACTCAAGAGGGGTGGCCATGCGGATGGACAGAGGGGTGAAATACCTGCAAAAGAGTGCAGGTGTGAGCAGTCCCCGTCGGT
Organism: Ambystoma mexicanum; assembly: GCF_040938575.1. NCBI lineage: Eukaryota > Metazoa > Chordata > Amphibia > Caudata > Ambystomatidae > Ambystoma > Ambystoma mexicanum. Next base: position 512,658,445 of record NC_090937.1, read on the forward strand.
TAGTGAAGAAAGGGGAAGGTGTGGGATGACCTCACCACCTAGGAGGGTGTTAGGCGGAGGGCATAGGATGTCCCCTGTGGTTCCGGAAGAGGCGGTAGGAGCGGGCTTGAGAACGGCCTCTCCGGAAGAATGCAAAGAACAGACTAGAGGGTGCAGCACCGCCCCTAGCACAGAGGAGCAAAGGGTGGAGGAGAGAACCCCTGGCCTAAGAAGAGAGGAGCAGGCAGGGGCTGGCACCGTCCCACCAAGAAGACATCAATGGAGCAGCGAGGTGGACGCCCCAGGTTCACCAGAGGAGGAGCTGCATGGCTCGAGCGTGTAAGCGCAACAACAATGGTATTTCATGGGGGAAGAGGAATGGTCAGAGGAGAATGTTGGTCTGTGGGAGGAGGAGGAGCAAAATGGTTTACAGGCAAGAGAAAGGTTCAGAAAGGGTTTAAGGTTTGAAGGGGAATGTCTGGTTGGGTGGGCAGGAGTCGAAGAGTACGGCAGGGAAATTGGTTAAGGGAATATGCTGATATTTGTTGTCCCCACAGCAGGAGCCCAGTGAGAAAAGAGTTGAGGAGTGTTGGAGTGGAGGCCAGGATGCTGCTGCTAGGTGACAGCGGGGCAGACAGAGGTTAGCAGGAATGGGAGTGGTCAGTGGCTTGGCACAGGTCCGGCACTAGGTGGGGTACATGCAGCGAGGGAGCTGGGGCATAGGGGACAGGTGGGGAAACGGGGGTTCACAGGGGCCTTGGAGAGGGAAAAGAGGGTATCCTCGGTGGAAGCACAAATGGACAAGGGGGAGGAGCCTGTGGCTCCAGAGGTAATGCAGGTGCCTAAGGAGAAGGCTGTTGAAGGTACAGGGAAGGACAAAAGGATGCCTTATATGGGCATTACAAAGCCTCTGGGCGCGCACTTGATGGGGACGACGAAAGAAAAGATATGGGCAGGGGAGTTTGTGGACGTTTTTAAACTCCTGCACAGGGAGGTGAGAGCGAAGGAAGGGTCTAAGGAAGAGGAGAGGGAGTTGGCCACAAGATCAAAGTTGCCGGTCACGATTGACAATTGGACGTAGGATTTTAGTATATATGCAAGTGTTTACAGCAAGAAGTTTCCTGAGAGCTGTGTAGCGCTATTGAAATACATGGATTTAAAAAGGAAGGCATTTACGAGATTTGGGGGTTTCGCTTGGGTGAAATATGATGAAGAGCTTAGGGTGAGGATGGCAGAGGATGGACAGACAGTGTGGCAACAGATTGACAAGGATCTCTGGCTGCAATGGATGGCGCCTACAAGGCCAGCACCAACATTATATACAGCAAGCGTTTTACCTGTACCTTACTGGCCCTTTCATGGTTGCCCCACCCAAAGGGGGATGGGGGAAGAGGCAGAGGTCAGCCCTCAGCAGCATGTTGGGCTTTCAATATGGAAGGCTGCATGAGGACAGTGTGCAAGTTCAAGCAGGAGCACATCAGATGCGCAGGACGGCACCCGATTACGCAATGTTTCCAATCATGGGACAGAGGGAGAGGACGAGGAGCCGGGCAAGGAGTTGGGGGGAAGGCACTAAAGCCAGTTAAAGTTGCAGTTCTAGAGGAGTGGCTCAGTTTACTGGGAAAGGCAGGGGGCCAAGAGCTTGGGGAAAGGTTTTCGCCTAGGTTCTTAAGTAAGTTATCAAGGTTCAAGGATGAGGAGGATGCAGTTCATAAGCAAACATTACGTGGACAAAGCGTTGCAGAAGGGATGGGCATTTTCATGTGCATGGTTGAGCGCTTTAGCTCTGGGGTGAAGCGCAGTTACTTGCAGTCTGGGTTATGTAGGAGGGGCCAGTAGATGGATGGTCTCATCAGAGCAGGCAGAAAAGGGGAATGTCAGAGGAGGTCGAGGTAGCCAGACATGAAGGCAGGAAGGGGGAGTCTCGTGGCGGTAGGATATAACGGAAGATCCGGTGGGGGGTGATGACCTTTATAGGGAGGAAGTTGAATGCTGTGGCAGGGCCCTCACACTTGCTGCACGACAAGGTGAGCAGGCTGGTAGGGTGGCTTGAGAGGTTCATAGCGGCCCAGAAAATAATACTAAGAGACAGAGGTTAAATGGGTATCTCAATTTGCAGTGTCTCGTAGTGGCCCCAGTTTCGCACTTTGATAGAAGACATGGCGCAATCAGAAGGAGCTGCATGGACGAGGGTGCATGTTGGCCCCTGGTGCAGTAGGGGGAGCAGCAATGAGATGAGACTGCATGGACAGGGTGCACGGAGGACCCCTGGTGTAGTGGGGGAAACGTAATGATATGGTCTTATGGTGCTGGCGGATTGGACAAGGGAGAGCAGGCAGGATAGCAGAGGAAGGAGACCTAAGGCGAGGAAATGTTCATTTATCGGAATTAGGTGGATAAAGATCTGTGGATCGAAGACAGACCTGAAAGGAAAGGGCTGTTGGGTGCCTCTGGATAGAATAAGTAAGGATTTGTGGCCAGTGAGGATGGAATTATCTTGGATGGAGTCATGGGGGGGAAAGGTAGGGTTGGTCTTTCAGCACAAGGATGGGTCGGCAATGTCGGCAGCACAAGTCTTTGGAGTTATGAGGAGGGCATTGGTGCCTTGGGGGAGAGAGCAGGGGTTTTGGAACTCATTCTTTCAGGATGGGGGCAGGCATCGAAGGGTAGCATGATGGGACTATCAGAGAAGAAGTTTAAAAGTCTGGGTGCACTCTATGCCTGGAAAGTACAAGGGGTACATCAGAGAGTCTGGTAAAGAGGCCGGTTAGGAATGGGAGGGTGGGGTGTGGGGGGGGGGTGGAAGTGGCAGCGATAAACTCACAACCATTTTTCTTTGGAAGATGTGGCACGGAGGAGTGGTGAGTTGCCGCAAATATGGATTTGTGGACATTCTATTGTAAAATGGGTGCAAAAGAGGCAGAGGAAAGTATTTTTGGAACACAATTGGGTTGCAGATACAACTTTGCCTTCTTGAGATGGTCAGGGTTAGGGGGGCTTAGGTGGGACCAACTGCTGCACATGTTAGCAGATTGAGGGAGGGCCACGGTGTTCTGGAGGGGATAAATGTACACGCAGGGGAGAATGACTTAGTTATAGTCACATGAGTATCATTGTTAAGGAAGACAGAAAGGGACCTTAGCTGGTTATGAGATATATGGCCCAGCGTTAGGTTGGTTTGGACAAAGTTATTGCCGAGGAGAGTTTGGAGGGGTGTAGTGAATGAAGGGGCAGTGGAAAGGTAAAGGAAGAAGATTAACAGGGAGATGGGGTCGTTTTGTAGTGCTTTGGGGATGCAAGTGCTGGAGCATCGGGAGATAATTTATGAAGATTGTTCAGTTTTTCGGGAGGACAGAGAGCATCTTTCAGTATACGGAAACATTTATTACCTATTGGACGTCAGGTTGTCGGTGGAAAAAATAATAAACAGTTGGAAATAGAGGAAAACATATCTTGGGAGTGGGTGGGGCAGAAAGAAGACCTCAGGGGAGGGTTTTCCTGGTGTCGGGGACATGGCACTTTGGAGGAGGGGTGGGGGAAGCACAATGGGGTACTAGCACAGTAAAGGAAGGGGGTGGTGCTGTTTGCACGAACGGGCTACATCGGGAGTACAAAAAGAGAGGGAACAGGTATTGAAGAACGAGGGGCGTGGCCTCGGGGAGAAGATGGGAGAAAGCGGGAATGAAAGTTGAGAGTATTTTAAGGAGACTGAAGGGAGCAAGGGATAGGAAGGGAGAAATGTGAAATGCTTTAATTATTTAATTTTGAGGGAATGGAAACTGTTTATTAATTGGCAATTTGGTTAAAGGGATATGTTTGTCTGTAAGGTCAGGGAGCCAGGTTAGCTTTTCTTTGTGAGCTGTGGCCTGTCACATTAAAGCAACCTTTTCCACCTAAAAGCGAGTCTGGGTATTTTTGTGCAGTAAGCCCAAAGCACATCCAGGCTCGCACCACTACCGCCTACCGCTTCTTTCCCACACAGAAACCGTCAAGAAGCTGATGGTCAAGCATCCAATGGCGCAACAACTGAATTAATTATATTAAATTATATGTGTAGTGATGATTTTTTCATTTTTAAGTACACGTGTTTAGTATTCAACGTGTGTTTACTGTGAAGGCTGGCTTGTGCGTTTAGTATGCTTTATGCAATAGGTTTCATTTTTGTTTGAATGAAGCCTTTTTGTTTTTACATCCTGACATTGCAGTCTGCAGTTTGCATGCATTGTACAGAAGTACACTATATATGTTTACAGCACTCGATTAAACAGATGCAACTTTAGCATCTGGCCTGAAACTTTTTTCAAACTGATACTGAAAGGTCATTCACTGGATGCTTTTGGGCCTTAAAAGTGAAATCCACCAGTAAGTGATAAAAGATATAACAGAGAAGTAAGCCTGCAACTTCAGCGCTGGCGGACCTAGTTCTGCTCCATGGACCTTGGCATGTAAAATATAAATTCCAGAGAATGTAATGGGAAGGCAGAATTACCGCGTCCCCTGGGGGAGCTCACGAAACGCGCGCTGGATCCAATTGCAGCATTAAGTGTTTCCCTGACCTGAAGCGTTTTCTTCTGGCGCGCTCTCTGTATTCATTCGGCAGCACAATGCAGCCTCTAAGTAAGAATTAATTACCTACACTTCCATTTCATTTAAAAGAGTTTGTTAAGAATACTGTCCTTCAAGGATTGCGGACTTGACAGCTGGGACTGAACGGGCCGCGCTGCAGCATTCCCTGATCCTGTCGGATAATTACTTGGACATGGAACAAGGATGCAGTCCCGCAAAGCGCCTTCACTGATTCGGAACACGAAATATATTTCTCAATGCAATGCCAGTGGCCGTGTGAATCATTGGGGGGGCACCTTGGTGGTCGTCATTGTTAGAGGTGTCGTACGCCGACCCGAGAGGCCAACGCTCACCCCTCTCCATGTTCTTAATAATATTAATGCTAAGGCATGCAATAAGAGACATGTTAAAGACAGGTCCTCACATTGTATACACCTGCAGCCACTTCCATCATACCTGAGTCAGTGAGGATGTAGCTCTCAAAGGGAGGTGGGGAGGTACAGGCCTTGCACACCCATAAGCTGTGGATCCACTGACCTTGTGTAGCATGGATATCACACATTATATACAATACACAATAATTTTGGCAATAAAAAGGTGGTGGCTTTTTATTAAACATAATACTAATAAACCAACACAGGAGCATTGTGTGTATTTCCCAACCAAACAGGGGTACAGTGTGATCATTGTTCTGTACATTTGGGCACTTGGGCGTGGAACTGCAAGTTGCCCTTCCTTGCTCAACGGGTTCCACTGAGTGTGGGATGCCAGGTCCGTGTGTTGGGGGACTGTACATTGTCTGGTGAGCACTCCTGTGCCTGCTGGCAGCTTCCTTACAGGCGCATGCCGCCTTCCTTTTCTTCTTCTCCACGACTTCCTGACAACAACCGTTGTCTTGTGTTTGCCCAAATGTGCCTACTTCCGGGGTGGGTGGGATCTGGGAAAAACCAGAAACTGGGTCTCCAAACGCAGAGTCCAGTACACTCAGGGCAGAGTATTCCATCTGCAGGGCTGCCCCTGCTGTCCTGTCTTTCTAGGGCAAATATATCCCTGAGACCATCAAATGCCCCAGGGCCCAGGGCACCAGGCAGGCCGGCATATGCTGACAAACATTTAGCACCTAGGCGCGTGGCAGGCTTCCCTTCGGATGCCTGTGTTATGCATGTCTACACTTAAGACTGCCTTTCATTCCTCCTGCACCCCTCTCCCCACTCCATGTTACCTGTGGCCGCTTGCAAGCTTAACGGTTTGTCCCCTTTGGCTTCATGGGGGGGGCTCATTCCGTGGCACTGGCCACTCTCTCTTCTCACTCTAGCCACTTTTTCCTTGCTTTTCATTCAGTCTGCTTAGCGGCCCTTCTCCCCAACTACCTTCACATGTGCATGCCTGTTCCAATCAAGTGTGTTGGAGACAACGTTTCCTATGCCCTTCCTCAGTGCCACCCTTACTGAGGGCCTTACTTTCATTGCAACTTGGCGATGCTGATCAATGGTAGACTAGGCTCCTCCTGTCAGGGCTTTAAGGGGGCTGGGGATAGCTGAGTCTCCCAAGACTCCCATCACCCCACCAGAAACCCGAAAATAAGGAAAGATACTTTTTATTCATGTTTCCGCGCTGGGGATTCCAACCCGAACCAGTGACAATCAATCCAGTGCCGCATTGCACTGCACTCAACTGGCTTTCTTTTGTTTCATTCAATAGACTGCTTGACACATAAAGGCTGTGTCAAGCTGTCTTATCGAATGAAACAAAAACAACGGCGCACCTATGAAATAGCAGTGTGATGTGACACTGGCTTGTCCTTGTCAAGGCTCGGATTCGAATCCACAGCATGGGGCAATACAAAAAAAGCAACCGAGAGGAAAGCCGATTTTTCTTTTTGTCCTGTGCAGGGCCACGCCCACATTTATGCCACACGCCCTCGTTACAGCCCCTGTCCACCTCGATTTCATACCCCACTTAAAGCACTGTCTGCTGTGCATGTATTGCCCTGGTATGTTCTGCACTCCACAGGATAGTCATTGGTTCTTTCTTGGGACCCACATTTTGTCATGAACACACTGATTGGTGCCGCCCTAGCACAAGGTGTCTACATTTGCATTTCCACATTATCACTCCATTACAAACAAATAGTTCTTTCCGGAAGCAGGTTAAGCATTTCTGTCTTAAAGGATGGTGTTTGGGTTTTAGTCATAGTTTTAAGTGTTGTGTTCCACGAAGGGATGGGAAGATTGACCCAAGCTCAGCTGCATTTCCAGAGGTGTTAGGAAGTGCATCTTTGTGGACATAAAACTATTTGATTGCTTAGTACATTGAGGGGCTTGTTCATGTATTGTAGTTTGCATTGTGTGTTAAGTCTTGAAGTATGATGAATTGACGTCATAAATCGCGATGTTTGGGTTGTATGGGCAAGTAAGCTGGATTATGGTTTTGAATTGTTTAAACTGGCAAGTACAATCGCATATCCGTAGATCATGGGGGTCTAACTGATTATCCCTTGTAACGGAGAATAGGTTTTATTTTCACCGTGGGTGTAATAACACGTTTGCATTATGTTGAAATCCAATATCTTAAATAGATAAGGATGACAGGAACACGTTTCTCGTATATGATTTTATTATGTCTCAATTGATGCAACTGTATTTGGCTATGTGTGAGGTTGTTACTGAAAAGGTTTATTAGAAATGGTTTTCACAGTGACAGTTGCAGAAAGAGCAGGCGTATTTGCTTTGCTTGGTGGTGACGGTGGCAGAATGCTGTCCGGCGAGGGTGTCAAATCCCTAGTTTTTTAAAACAAAATTGCATTACTATAAAATGATGTGAGAAATTCTGTTTCTGAAAGCAGAGTCCGCTAATCAGACCTCCCTTTCATAAAGTGCTATTCGACAAGCATAGTGCATCCATGCATCCATGCACTGCTCCCTGGCAACCTTGCACTCAGGGACTGTTTCTGTACCCCTTCAGCACCTACTAGCACTTGACACCTGATTCTGCACTTACCCTTGCACTTGCCACCAGCTGGCCACACTTTTATTTATTGTCTTTATTTATTTAACTGTTATCCTATGTACTGCACTGCCCCCTACCCTTTCCCCCTGCACTTCTCCCCTTCCCCCTCCCCTGCACTTGTGCAATCTCAATGGCACCGGGGCGAGTAGGATCGTTGTAAGTCTTCCCTCTGTTTCCCCTCCCTTGCCTTGTGGCGCCTCGAAACACTTGTGTATAGTTGTGTTATAAATGCCATATCATATTCTATCATGTGGCTTAGCTTCAACAGTCTCATGATAATTGCAGCCCATGCCCTTCCAAGGCACAGGGCAGATTAACAGGTCTGATGTGCATATGTGACCATATGTCATTGCAACCAGAGGTAGCAATTTAACTTCTGCACATCTGAACTAAAATAAATCTTGGACTTTTCAGTCTGGTGGCAGAGTAATCTCTAAGAACAAGCCAAACCTGGTTATGTTAGTGTGATTTATAAGAACACCTCATTATTAAAACCACACCAATTTGATAATATGCCAGTGTAAACCATTTGAACACAGGTCAGTGATGTCAAGGCAATGCATATTCACAGTTAGCCTGGCTGTCATAATGCTCCAATTGAGACAATGGCCAGGATGCTGTCTTCCTGTGATGCCTCTGGTAGCACTTCCTCTCATGCCACATGATCTCTAAACAGGAGATCTTCTGCTTCATAGAGGCACTAACATAACCAAGTCCAGCCTCAGACCAGGGTACTGCACTGCAGAGGGATTTGAAGTCAGCCGATATGAAAAAGGGGTATAGTTAGAGTAGCCAGAGAGGGAAAGTTGGACCAGAAAAGGGGTTCCACCATTGAACTTTTCTGTCGGGGCTGTTTCCCCTCCTACTCCTTCCACTGCCTTCAGGTCAAGTCACTCTGCGTATGATGAAATAGTCATGGGTCACTTGTCACAGCAACATGTATCGGACACATTACAGCAGCCTTGCTTTTGTCCAATCCTTTGGGATAACTTGTCTTTATAAGGAAGGGATCACAAAGTCCTTCCTTGATTTAGTTGTAGACTTTCAAGAAGACAACAATAATTTACTTGACCTCTATCAGATGTGCTGTCCATTCTACATTCCTCCAAGTGTGTGTGAGGTGAAGATAGAAGGCATCCTAGGACAAAAAGAACATACATAGTGCCACAGGGCTGAATGCCTTGGGTTATGTATGTATGGGTCCCCATCTCAAAACCTATGCTCTATGTGGTTGAGAGGCACATCAGTAATTGGCTATTGGGACCAAACAAGAGGCTTACAAAACATCCACCTACACATTTGTACAAGACGCAGTGGTAAACTAAGTTGGGGGGGGGGGGTATTGGGATAGAACTGACATGCCTATTAGCTGACTCTTGAAGTACAACAAAGGAAACAACCAGTGTATCGTCCAAACAGAGTAAGTGCAGTAATTAGCATATAAAGGAAACTGCATCACATGGGAGAACACCTTGGAGAAAAGTGCAAAGGAGCTCTTGGCAAAAAGAATAGGATCCACAGAAGAGCAGGTGATAATGGAATGCACCACAGCTGACCTGTGCAGAGATGGATTAATGGGTTAATGAAAGTGGGAATTGGTTTAGGATTGTGCTAGTAAAAACAAAGACATTGGGCCTCATTACGAGTATTGAGGTAACCATGGTGCTATTAGCACCATGGCTGCCTCCATACCGGGCTCCAATACCGGGGTCTGTGAATGAGGAATTGCCGGGTCATTCTGACCTTGGAGAACCCGGTAATTCCTCATGCACAAAACCATTCCCCATTCCCATTTGAGTACCCATAGGGCTCAATGGCAATGGGGATGGAGCTAATAACGGGCCTGTTGTTAACAGGCCCGTTATTAGCTCCTTGGTTCCCTCGTGGGACCCGGAAAGGACTGTTCCGGGTCCCGCTAGGGGACCTCATAATCAGGCAGCCCGTAATCAGGCCCATTGTCTAAGTGGGAGTTTACAATCACTATGCTGTCTCCTCACAGAAAAGGGCAAGAGATCAATCAGGCTTCACAGATATAGATATCATCTGATGTGGGAAAAATGGTAGTCGATTACATCATTTTGTCGATCATCACCACCAGGTGATGAGTGCAAGGTTAGGTAAGGAAGAAAAATAAGAAACCAATGACAGGGTTTAAGAAAAATAATGGGGCTAATGCATGGGGGACCTACATATCCTGCCAGTGTGCAACTACACATTAGTATTTGTCTGGAAGTGAAACAACTGATGGGTGAAACAAACCACTACATAGTTGAAGTGCCATTAGCAGGGGGACAAACCATTGGAGGGAGTAGAAAAAACACCACTACACAATGGTAGTAGGCTGGGGGTGAACTTAAAAAGGAGAGGGGCAAAACGTAAATGTATGCTCCTTGGCAGATGCTGAGAACAAAACAAATTACTAAAAGGGAATGAAATTGGCCTTCAAGTGGTGGCAATTGTGGGGTTTGTTGGGGTCCTCTGTTGGGTAGTATTTTGGGAAATAATTGGGAAGGGACAACCTAGCATAGGTGGGCACATTACACTTTTGTAAGTAGTGCAGGGCATTATGTTACAACTGACCAGTATCCTGGGAATCACAAACATTGTGATCTTTAGGCAGGGAAGACGCTCCTGCAAGATCAAAAGGAAGAAAAGCAGATCACTGGCAACACACATTGCTACATAATTATAGGTGAATGGATACAAAAAGAGGATGATGTAGGGAGTGGGGTCAATTGATTATAGTTGTATCCTACATTGCCACTGCATAGCAAATGATGAAAGAATATTCATATTGAGTGCCAGAATTGAAAGAAGGTGGGTGGGAGAGATAATACATCCATGACAATATCCACTTACAAGGACAAAGGGGGATAGACGACACATCAACAAATGATGAATAGCTAAACACAGCAAGGCGGGGGAACTCACAGTTGGTGCAAGGGGATGAGGGGGTCATGCATATATGTGTATGATTATCTGGGCATTGTAAGATACAATGTTTAAAGAACACTAAAAGTGATTGTCATACTTGAAACAGTATGGGAGGTAGACCACCATGGTAATGCCTAGACATGGGGCCTCATTCCGAGTATGGCGGTAAGGGATAGCGGCCACCGCTAACGAGAGCGGTGGCGGTAATCCCTTACCGCCATACTCCGAGTTCCCTTAGCGCCATGGTGCTTTTAACACCTGCTTTTAGCAGGCGTTAAATACCATGGCGCTAAGGGACCTTGATGTTAATTACGCCACCGTAATTTACGGTGGCGTAATTGACGCCTTCCCCACTCCCATTATGCCCTATGGGGCAAGAATGGGAATGGGGAAGGGTAAATGGGGATTGGGGAATTACCGCCCCGCCAACCTTGGAATGGGGCGGTAATTCCGCCAACCACCAAGGCGCTGCCGGTCCGGGTACGGCGTCAACCAAGGCGTTAATAGCGCCATTGGTTAGCGCCGTACTCGGAATGAGGCCCAAGGAGTTACAATAAAATGACTTAGAAGAACTATAGTTTACAATAATACAAGAAACATGGTGCATCCATTGCACAAAAAGTGCTGTGAGGAACTATAAGGGCAATATGCAGACACAAGTTTAGAATAATGACACTCTGGGTGTGACACATTGACGTCTGTCCTGCAGGAGTTCAATCATGAGTAGAGGATAAAGTGCATACTCAGCCCACACACTTCTACAAACCAAGAGCAAGCACAAGCATAAAGCTAAACCAGGCAGAATTAAGAGCTATACCTCCTTTGCCTTTTGTAATAATGTGGGACGGAGGAAGACTTTAGTCTAAGAGGAGTGTGACTGTGGTTCAGTAACAATCCAGTCAGAGAAGAATAACAGTGCACAATAATGGATTGTTCAATGAAGGGTCTATAACAATGTATACTTTAATCAAACACACCATTCACAATAACAACTAACTAGCAAACATTGTAAAAACCCACCTCTGTAGATAGAACACAGAATATACAAAGATTGAATCGGTGTTCACTCTGGCTATTGAGATGGGGAGAAAAACTCAATTGAAAGAAAGAACACAATGTTCAAAAAGGATATTTTGTGAGGTTGCACGAATATTAAAATGACCTGTCCAGTCTCTAGAGCACAAAGATGGACTGGGGTCTGTGGGTGGGACAGATATAGTCAGTAACAGTTTTGTTTGTAAATTTCTTGGCAGTTTAACAGACTGAACCAAGCTTCTCGACATAATTCAAAGCTTCAGAATTTTTTCAAGGATGCAGCAACCATGGCTATCCAGTGACAAGCTGATGTTGATTCAGGTCAAATGGGAGGTTAATGTGGTTTGTAAGCATCTACTCAATCTGTGCTGATGGGCCGGTAAATAGGTATGGTGTAGCAGTCATGATTCAACGGCGGCAAGCTGGAACCAGGAGGCGCAGATAAGTTGATTTGTGCCGGAGGCTCAGAGGAAGCAGTACGCGGGACACCAGGGTCAGGTCTATCGACTTACAGGAGCAGCAATGAAGAAGCTGGCAGTGTAATGGTACTCCGAGCAATGCAAGGCAGTGATACTTCTTTGGTTTGAGCTGAGATAAGAACGCATTTCAGCAGGTGCTGTGCAGCGGTGAATGTAGTCGAACAGGCAAGCAGTAGGTTGAAGGACGAACACCGAAGGCAGCATGAAAGGGTCCTGGTGGTTCACTCAGTGCTGAGCATGCTTGAATTATGGCTTGCAGTTGGTAAACATCAAATAAACACAGGGATCTGGTTTTCATAAGCTCTGAGTTCCACTCCAGGGTCTCAAAGGCCAATATTAGTCTTTTTATCAGGCTCCAAAAAACAGGAGAGGCTAGCACACACCTTCAGGGGTCCTGCAGCATTGCGAGGTCCAGGGCAACATGGTGGCTGGCAGAGATGCATATCTTGATCCAGCCATAGAGTGAAACCCCAATGGTCCCAGGGAACAGTTAAGGGGCAGAGCTCACCACTGCAGAGGAACACCTGCCTTCACCTCACAACTGGAGTACTTCAGAAAGGACTGCTCTCCCAGAAGGTTACAACAAAAACATCTTCAAGGGATGGAGAGCAGCGATGATTCAAATACGTGGTAGGAGACCACTTCTTTTAAAGGACAAAAGCCAAACGGTGACTGGACTAAACCTAGCCTACCTTAGTGCTCCAATTTCTGTTCGACCTTGTCTTTCTTGCATCACACCCAAAGTGCTTTTTTCAAGACGTATGGGCAGGGGACATAAAGGAGAGAGAGGCATAAAGAAACACAATGGTGGAAGTCTTCACCCACTGTAAAAAGATCTCCTAACTTCACAAACACTGCACCCTTCTATACTCACTAGGATCAAATGCCTTTAGAAATGCAGCACCCCAGTGTGGCTACTCCATCTGAATGGGTGTGATCCTCTGATGCCTTGACCCCGGAAAACTGCCTGTTGAGTGGTTGTCCCTGGAGGAAGGTGTTACCTACCCTCACAAAAAGATCAACAAAAAGAGGCATGCTCATTCAGGCCACTGTCCTTTCATTTAGCAGGATCCACCTGTCTGGCCAGAAAACACATCACATTCTACTGCTGAGTTGGCTCACAGGAGCTGACACATGTGTGATATGAAATTGGATTTGGTTGTAGCGGTCACCACACACCATGCCTTAACCCACCCATTGCTTATATTTATAATTTACCTTGCCATCAGCATGGACGGCCTATGACCATCATAATTTTGGTAAAAGGGTGTACATCTTAAATACAGACCATGTCATGCAGAGACTTGTCTGTCACTGCAGCTGAAACATGGGCAACTATGGCATCTGAGCCTGATCTGTGCCATTGGCAGAGCAAGTTAGCTAATCAGGATAATGCAGCAGGACACAAATATGCTGTATGATTTTGGCATGGAGTTTATGAAAGGGAAATCTGCTTTGTTTATTAGTTAATAATGAAAAAAAAAAAAGGTCTTCCATACCCTTGCCAGATGGCAATTCCTCATATTCGGGTACAAGCGAATGGGAGGTGCCTGCGGTGATCTTAATTATGACTGTTGCCTGGTATTTCATTGAGCCCCCAAACCGGGACTGAGTCCAAAATGGTGAGAACAAAAAATGTCCTGAGTTCGTGGACTGAAATCAAGGTAAAGAGAAGAAAAAACGAGCACAATTTTGAAGCATCAATCACAATTAAATCCAGAAAAATGAAAATGGTCAGAAGGGTAGGGACCAAGCTCTGAAGACATGATCATGAGACCAGGGCCTGAGTCTCGAATAGAGGGACAGCTAGGAAAAGATCACAAGACAAGCCAATCAGCTCCTAGGGGAAAACATGTGAGGTCTTAGACAAGGCTAGCAGATCCAAGGTGAGGTGTTCATTTGTACTGTCCCTGAGAACAAATATTCAGTTCCCCTGTGAGGAATATGTATTCTTTAGTTGGGAACAACTGGAATGCTAGCTGAGTGCACAATCTGAAGCTTTGTCTTTATGGATCACCTATTAGTGCACTCCTTCCCATAGAAAATTGTCAGAGTATCTCAATTGGGAGATATGGCATATGTTAGTGGTAACATGAACCCAGTAGTGGTTGTCTTATGAGCGACAAGCTTGGTGATGCACTTAGAAAGGTTGTATTGTTGCTACTATGTCATTGATGGTTGAGCATAGCACATTTTAGAGGAGCATATGTAATTTGTGGCATTTAAGTTTCAGAGTATCCTTGAAAAAGCAGAAGACCACTTTAAGTGAGGGTTTTCTCAGTAATGAAGAATGACACACAAATCAAATTATGAGATCAGCGCTTGTTTACACACACAATAATACATTTAAAAAAAACAAATAGCCTCTTTTGAAGACCATCATTGCTCAATGTTCTTATTAATGTTCATTGTGGTATCCTGCCAGCAGCTGTGGAACCATGGCCTTCACAGAAGGTGAAGGAACCCCTGCATGCTCCAGTCAAACTTTCTGGAGTGGGAAGAGCAGGCTAAGAAGTACTCACTTTGTCCCTGAGGCCCTGGATTGGGACTCCCATCAACCAGAAAGTCCAAGACCCTCTGGAATCCTATTTGCAGAGCTTTGACCCTTCTTTGAACTCGTTGATCCGACATGGCCCACTGTGCTGCTTTTGGCACTCTATGGGCCTCATTACAAGTAGGGTGGTAAGGGATACCGGGCCCCATTAAGGAGACCAGTGCCGGTAATCCCTTACCGCCCTACTACGAGTTCCCTTAGCGGGTCCCTCCATCAACACCTGGTTTTACCAGGTGTTATGGACGGGACCCGCTAAGGGACTTCAGAGATAATAACGGTACCGCAAATGTCGGTACCGTTATTAGCTACTTCCCCATTCCCATTGAGCCCTATGGGGGCTCAAATGGGAATGGGGAATGTTTTTTTCAATGGGGACTTACCGGTCCTGCAAAGGTCACACTACACCGTTAAGTCCCCATTGAACGAGACCGGTGCCGGTACCGTTATTGGAGGCAGTCATGGCGCAAATAGCGCCATGACTACCTCCAATCTCGGAATGAGGCCCTATGACTTCAAACTGCTCACCCACATCTTTGAACCAGCTCGCTGCCGCATTGAAGTACCAGCACATATAGCAGCCTCAATTTGAACACTGGCTCTTTCCTTAGAGGCCATCTACTTGCTGTTGCTTTGAGCACTAACTACATCAAAGCAGCAGAACCTCACCAAATATCTGGAAGCCATCATGGCATGCATTGCCTGAACGTAGCAGTAACATCGTCTGAAAGCAACTTGGCTACCAACTGGGATGAGTGTGAAGTTGAATAGGTAATTTAGCCACTACTCATCCCTGTACTCCTGCAGATCAGTAGTCATTTTGTCATAACTATCTCTGAAGCAAAGAAAGCGTGTAGCAAGGGAAAGGATGCATTAAAAAGCAAACACTTTGAAAGATAGATCATTAAAGATACAATTGGAAATTCATGGTAAGATGGGATAGACTAGGTTACAGGAAAGAAATACAGGTTAGGGAGGGGTAGGCAGACCCATCTGGGATTTATTTATCATTGGATCATCAGCTGTGCTCTTGCTGAAGCTTCCTTTCTATCTTTGTCTCATCCATGAGTGGGATCATGGATGAGCAGTCATCCTAGTAAGGGAGTGGGTCTAAGTGCTGGCACATTTGGATGTCTACCATTTCAAGAAGGCATGTGGAGGATTAGATAAAAATATAAGAGTTTCTGGTCAAAGAAAGGAAAATGTGATGCTTTGAGTGTCATTATTTAGTGGGTATTCTCATTGTGAAATGGTGGATGACGTAGATAATGAAAATGTGTGGAATGGTTGCATGCCAATTATTAGCAGTCCTTAAAACAATGATTGAGGCACTCTTCTGATCTATATTTAATAATTCCAATGATATAATGCTCCTTGCGGATTTCAGATGCGTTTACCTCTAGTAAAGGCTTATCAGAAGAAACAAAAGGTTTGCCCTATACCAGATATCCTATGTTAGTATGACGGGGCTGTTTACATTAAAAATGTGCTTTCGCCCCGGGGAGGGAGGAAGGATAACTCTGGGGCAACGTGTTGGCCAAGGAAACAAGACAACGCTGCGCAACACAGGTTAAAATCCCAATCCTGTGCTTAGAAACACTTGCTGGTATTAAGCGTGTCATAATTGAACAATACAATACATATAAACAAGATGTGTACTCAAGTTGGAATGGCGCCCCCTAATGTCACACGAGTGTATCCAACTGGAAGTTGTAATTATTTCCTTACATTGTGTTGCTTTCACATGCTGGATTATGTCTGGCAAAATCAATGAAGAGATTTACAAAAACTGAAAAGGACGTGCAAAAGTAATCAGTGAGACAAATCGGTATATGCAACACTAACTAAGCAACTGTTTAAACACACTGACCGAAAACATACAAACACTTGGCATTTCAAAAGTATAAATAATGATCCACTCAATACATTTTGTGGGTCACTATAGGTTCGGAGACAATGATAGTACAGGGGGGTTATTGTAAATACTGCCTATCTTTACTGTACTCATAACTGTGAGTTTTTTATTTTATGTGGTATTTACTGAATGTCGAGTGAACACAGCATTCATGGACAAATAAATGTCATATATATATATATCATATATATGTCATATATATGTATTCCAAAGAGGAGCAAAACAATTGCTAAAAATATCCTCAAAATACATACAAAATGTACTTCTACCCGAAAGGTCAATATAAATGAACTCTCTAGAGCATAGGTTCAGCCAATCATAGGGGAAAGAATTTAAAGGGTCACAGAAGTATAAGAATACTAGTGACAAGCAATGGTTTTTTGGGGCAGACTCAACCTGTTTGTGCTTGAGTTGCAGATGGGGAAAAAGGGCACAATACTACTTTGGAGCCATCAGGAGAGGAGATCTGCGGTGACAGACTAGAAGGAGGATGAGTTGTGGCATCTTCACAAAGAAGAGAACAACTGTCTGGCTAAACAGCAGTGGCCACCTACTTACCTTCTAAAAACAGATGCAAGAGACTGTCACATCCACCATCCAGCCCATAAAGGTTTACCTTGAAAGCAGTTTCCAAGTATACAGCCCCAATCACCCTACCAGCATCTTGTGTGCCGCTCTTGTAATGTTATGCACTGACACGTTCCAGTAGATTGTTGAAATCGTAATGTTCATGTCACAAATAACATCTCCTGATTACCTGAGGAAGGCTATGGGTGTCCTCTTTCTTCAATGTCATATTTAGATCCCACTGGCACACTAAAGCGTCTCATCTATTATTTGGGGTATCCATACATGAATTATTGCAACCATACATTGATTGCTGCCCTTATATACTGCATTTTGCTGGACTGGGAAGCAAAAGAGGCCCTGGAAATAGTTTTCAAAGTGGCCTCATGTTACACATGTTCAGCAAGCCCAACCATTTTCCTATGGGAACATTTGAACATTCCAGACAAAAGGGGCCCAGGGTGCAGAGGCCCACTGGGAAATCTCTAGAGTTCCCTATAGGCCAGTCCACCCCTGGCTCTATTCCTGCATCAATCGATTGATGGTTGCATCCTGTATACCGATTGTCACATTAATTGACCAACTGTTGCTACCATACATTGGATCTCACATCCATTCAGTAGGTTGGGCTTATTGGTGCTCTTCCTATAATGTTCCTTGATAGTTGCATCCCATGTGCTGATAACTGCCTCCATAGAATGATTTTTGCTCACTAAATACTGTTCGTTGATATCTGCATCTGTAGACTAATGGGTGTGTCCCCTTTATTGACTGTGGCATCCATAGATTGAGTTGTTTTTTTTCTTGCCACACATACTGATTTGGTACATCCCATTTATCAAAGTTTGCATCTATACACTGATTGTTGAATCCCATACGCTCATAGTGGCATATAGAGAGTTATTATTTAGAGATGTATCTAACCCATATTTCGATTGTTGCATACAATATATCAATGTTGCTTTACACACACGAAAAATCGAACAACCAATTGTTTCATCACAATCATTGATTGTTCCATCCCATAGAGTCAATGTTCCTTTCAGTACATCAATTGTTGGATCCCATAGTTGCTTCATCCATTTATTGATTTTTGTATCCAAAATATTTATGGTGCTCTCAATAAGATTGATTGATTCATCCCAGATTCCGATTCATCCGTAGTATCAATTGTTGAATCAATAAAATGAATGTTGCTTACCAAGCATTGATTGTTGCATCCATCGGCTGGTTGTCTCTCCCCATATAGTGCCCCTTGATTTGTGAATACGACATATTAATTGTTGTATACATAAGATGAGTGTTTCATCACATAAACTACTTATTGCATTCAGCCACTTCCATTAGAGTATCACATCTCATAGAGATGTACTCATTTCATCACAGCACAGTGCTGTGGACTCCTCCTCTTCATATCAAGCTTGAGCAGCACCTTGCTTGTCAATCCACACAGCTTGTATTCAGACTCCCTCTCTTCATTTTCGGTTTTGCCTTTCTGAACAGCCTCATAGACCACCTGGGAGAGCCTGCCAAGCAGCCACCAAAACCACAGTCAAGAATTATAAGGATAGGAGAACTCACAGAGCAGAGAACCTCAGGAAACCAAAATCACAGCACAGAAAGCAACAGGTCCAGGGCTAGTTTATGTGACACTGGTCAAGAGTTATAAGTGAATCAACTACTCAAAGAACCATGATTGACCTGAAAGAGCAATCACCATGTACATATCAAGATACTTGTGAGGTACTAGCAACAATATATAGTGAAAATGCCCCCACCGGGCTCACACACCCATATCGATGGAGCAATCCGCCAAAGAGAGAGACCAGATTTCACTATTAAACTCTGAATTAACCCAGACCCTAATTGCCTGCCTTAATTAGAATAGGTAAACGACTGCACACCAACTTTACAAAAGCAACATACAAAAGTGTCAGGCTACTCTTCTCTGCATTTCAATGAACCATAGATGTCAATGTCATAATTAAACATCACCCTCACGCAAGCCTAGACTATTTTCAAGAAGATAAAAATCCCAACCTTAAGAGGAAACGTCTCACTCTCAATGAGGGTGAATCCACCTCTCATGACACTCCTGTATTCACCTGCTTAGCCATCAGAAACCCCAGACCAACACCCAAAGCCCCAGTGAAGGGATTGGAAGCAAACACAGAATCAAATGTCTAAACATCACTGTCCACTCCAAATCAAATCACAGCACACACATGTACAGCCTCCCTAATGAGAGCATCACTGTTTACTCAGCATCATGGAGGGTTGGCTAACAGGTGACCATGTGGCAGATTAAAACAAGGTCTTCCAAAGACTTATTGAAAATGTCTTCACTGCACTGGTAAAAGAGTACATGGAATCTCCCTCATACAGAAGGACTTCATTAACCAAATAACGGCCCTCATTCCGAGTATGGTGGTAGCCATGGAGCAATAAGCTCCATTGCTGCCTCCCATACTAGTACCGCCTCCGGTGTTGTTCAATGGGGACCTATCGGTCCATTCCGACCCTGGTGGGACCAGTAAGTCCCCATTGAACAAACCATTCCCCATTCGCATTTGAGCCCCCAGAGGGCTCAATGGGAATGGGGAGGGCGCAAATAACGGGCTCGCGAATGGCAAGCCTGTTATTTGCGCCCTGGTCCCCTAATGGGACCCGTAAGGGACGTGTGGTCCGACCGACTCGGAATGAGGGCCAATGTCTTACTAGAGGAAAATAAAAACACCACATATGAACCCCCATCAGCAAAAATGGATGCTATCTACTGCCAGCAACGAGTGAGGGGTTCCAATCACACAGTCTGAAAAAACACTGTATCAAAACATCTGCAATGAAAATCTCCAAATAATGCAAACCGTTTGCCGTATACACCTTTTGGCCACTTTTCATGGATACCCCAATTACCCACTAAGAGCTATCAAAATATAGAACAATAAAATGTTTGAGAAGGTGGAGAAATTCATCTAACTACAATCTCCGGATCCAATTGCGACCATTTACCACATGCACGAATAATAATACATAAATACGTACATAAGTAACTAAATAAATAAATTAAACTGATGGGAGGAATTTAATCAGAACTTTCACCAATCTGGGGGACATTAAAGAACAATGCTCGTGCTGTCACTGCAAGCAGACCTATTCTACTGAATATCTCTGCATCATTCAAACCCATTACTCACAACATCATCATAAAAACTCTTCAAACTGTCTTAATGGCGGGATCCATGCTACAGTTGACAACATACATTGGGCCTCATTACGACCCAGGCGCTGGACCATGGTGGTATTAGCACCATGGTCCATGCCGGTCTCCGGCTTGGTGGATGGCGGAATTACCGCCCCCATCACAAGGTTGGCGGGGGCGGTAATTCCCCATTCACCATTTGCCCTTCCCCATTCCCATTTCGCCCCATAGGGCAAAATGGGGATGGGGAAGGCGCTAATTACGGCACCGTAAATTACGGTTGCCGTAATTAGCTCCAAGGTCCCTTAGCGGGTTGGATTTTAACGCCTGCAAAAAGCAGGCGTTAAAGCCTCCAACCCGCTAAGGGACCTTGTAATCAGGCGTTAATGGTTTAAGAGCGCCGTTAAACCATTAGCGCCAGGGTCGTAATGAGGCCCATTGTCCCTTTCTTACCAGACCCCCACTAAACCAACGGCGGGGTACAAAAAGGGTACAACATGCCCCCACTACTTTTCTAAATCTTCACGGCTGCACTCTTGGAAACCTCAGCAACTCAGGCCTCACCTGCTACAATTACGTAGCTTGGTATTCATATTCTCTTCAGACCGACACAAGTCTCAAAAGAAAATATAGTTTTTGCATCTCAAGGAAAGATGCAAGGATGAGGGCTTATCAACTGAAACTCAAACCAAGTAATATAAATTATTTGCAGCACAAAGATGATTATTTTATCCAAGAACTATTTGTTGTATCATGCCATAACTTAGGTTCCCACATAGAGCCCTGGCAGTCATCGTTCTGGTATGGTCAATATTTGATTATGCCAATAGCAGGTAACAAAGCCTCTTGCAATGCCTGCTGAACCATCTACAAAGAGTAAACGTCTTAGAAACGATTCCAACTGAAGAACTGGGAATATGGGCATACATAGGTCTGTAAATATGGACACTTCATTGGCTACAGGCTCCAATCACCACGGCCCTTTCCCCTAATTTTTTCACGGCTGTGTAGCCACATTTTTTTCACAGCATTTTAATGGCGTGTGCGGGATTAGGGAATATGTTACTCATATTTCGGGATAGGATATAAGAGATGGGGGCAAGCAAGTGAGCATGGGAGTCTTTCCCCCTATACAAATGCAGCAAATAATGTGGAAACACAGCCTAAGTGAGTTGGCCCCACTGTGAGCTGTACCATATCCGTTGAAAATACAGTTTAAGACCCTTTTCAGCAAATATGGTGCCTTGAAATTATTGCGAACGGATTCATCCCGGGGATGTATTCCAAGGCACTAAAATCTAGTCTATTAACAGTCCCACCAAGGATCATGTACAGTCCCCCCCCCCACACCCATTAAGCACATGTTCATACAGATCCATGGAAAACAATAACTCTTGAATGTATGTGCTGGATGCTGTGTTCATTGGCTTACCCTTAAATAGGGTCCCTCGAGAAGGGAAACAACTTTGAAAAAGCATTAAATCAATATGGGGGTGCAAGCAATGGTGTCAGCTTCAAAGATACATTCTCAACAAAGACCACAGTGTTTTAAAGTGATGTATTCTAGCATAATAGCAGTTTTACATGTTCAGTGGGACAAAAGCCGATGGTGTCAGTACTACACAAAAGCCCACTAGCATACTACGGACATGCAACATTTAGATGTCTGTAAACAATGGCTTATGGCAAGCAAATGATTTCTGGAAAAAGGCTGAACAATTAACTCCATTGCACCAAAGGAAAAATAAAGGAGAGCTAGAACCCCTTATGCATGATAAATGCACTTCAATCGAGGTTCCCCTTCTGAACTTATGTACTAACCATGTATGTTTCCCTACCGTATACTACACATATGACTTAGCACACACACTGCAGCTGAAAGTCTTTTTTTATTAACCACAGCATCTCCAAATTAAGTCCAGTGGATTAGTCTAGTGTCTACTTGGTGTGATCCTGCACATCTTCAACCTTTACACAATACACAAACACACACCATTCCCACGCCCCCCCCACACACACACATCTCTGCTGTCGAAGCAGAACCTTTTCACTTTTTCTTATATGCTGTCTTTTTCTCAAGTAGTTGTGAAAATGTGCACTTCAATTTATATGATAAAATCTCCGGCTTTTTCTCAGATGTTCTCGTAATGCGTGCTTCACAGTTTAGTACCCCAGTTCCCAGTATTCGGTCTTTCTACACTTTAACAATTATTCATACAGTCCTTATTCAGTAAAATGCGGGAATTCAGACTTAAATTCCCACAGTGCAATGCTTCTTCTCTTTGATGATTCTACTCTGAACGTGTTTCAGCGATGGACCTTGGAACTTATTTTTCAATTCTCATAATGGAATGTTTCTCAAAGCCCCCTTCCTCAGAGTGATTGGGAACATATATTGTAATTCTTATACCACAAAGTTTCTAAAATTCAATGATTTGCTACACAGATTTTTCCTCAGGGGTATCTGGGAACTCAGAATTGGGCGGTCATACTGCCGGTTTCTCAGCTTCCATTAACAAGCACTGGCACTCTCCTACTTGCCTGCTTTCTGGTGTTGCACTTCTTCACAACTATTCTCAATCTCTTTTGATTACTGTTCTGGTTCTTTTACTTCCCCCTCCATTCCTGGGAATTTTGACATGGATATCTGCACCTTACATCTGTAGTACTCCACCAGTACTTCCTTTTAATGTGGGCCACCTTCACATGTGCGCTTCTCTTAAAAAATGGCGATTATGCGAAGACCAATCTACACAGAACAGACTACACATTCAGAACTCTTTATGGGGCACAACTCTTGCTCCTCCTCTGCAGCAGGACTCCATTCAGTGACTCTGCAATTCAGTGATGTTCAGGATTGTGTTGTCTTTTTGACCTCTCACCAAAAGGGTATCACATTGGTTTGGTGTATGCTGCAGCACTCTGCACTTCTCTTTCCCTGCATTAAAAGCAGCTCTGCAGCTGTGCCACTGTTCTCTGACAACTCACAATATTCACAGTGTGCACATTAGTTCAGGACTCCTCCTCCAGTCATCGACCATGTCTTATGATATGTCATTTATATTGTGCCTATACACAAGTGTTTCAAAGCGCAACTAGACAATGTAGGAAAGACAAGACTAACAATCTTACTAGGCCTTTTGTCATTCAAATCGTGCAAGTGCGACAGCGGAAAGTGCAGGGGGAAGGAAGAGAGGAGAGGGCCAGGGAGAGGGAGGTGGGAAGTGCAATCATGGCTGCAGTTGCTCTGAGTAAGTGCAGTCAGGAGCAGAGCTCTGGGTAAGTTCAAATGAGGCAGGGGACGGTAGAGATTAGATTTCTAACCCAAGTGCGTGGTAGGCCTGGAGGCAGTACAGTGGAGATGATCAAAGAAAGAGCCTGGTACGGAGAGAGTCTTTGAGGGTAGCCATAAAATCAGGTGGCGCAACAGACAGATAGGTCAGCACGGGAGGGAGAGAGAGAAAGCAGAAGAGAAAATTAAGGTCTTGAGCTGCTTCTGGAACTTCAGGTGGACTGCTCAAGTTTGAGAGGGGAATGGCGACCATTCCAGAGGGAGAAACCTGTGGAGGATAGAGATCTATCCCCACTCTCTGCCTGGAGAAGCGTCTGACTGTAAGAGAGTTGGAGGTAGCTGAGCTAGGGGAACGGGAAAAAAAGGTATTTCGGAAGAGAGTGTTGGATGTAATCCAGGCGCAAGCCCCAAAAAGCCTTTTGGACAATGCAGAGGGTCTTGAACTGGATCCTTGCAGCCACTGTCAGCCAGTGTAGATATTGCAGGGCTGAAGAGATGCAGTCCCTGGGCTTGAGGCCAAGGATACGTCTCACAGTCCTCTTCTGGATTAGTTGAAGAGGGTCGGAGAGTAGAGGAAGGCAGATTGAGAATGAAGTTATTGCAGTAGTCTAGCCTACAGAGAACCAGGGCTCTAGAGACAGTGAGCTTCTGGGGGAAAGTTAGAAAAGGAAGAATACCTCTGAGAAGGTGCAGCTAGTAGTGGGCCTTTTTGGCAATGACTGTGATGTGAGGAGAGAAGGAGAGAGTGGAGTCGAAGATGACACCAAGGTTTTTTGACTCAAAGGAAGGTGACGGAAGAGGGCCCAAGGTGGCGGCCAGAATGAGAGAGGGAAAGCAGAATCAGGGGTCCCAATGAGATGGATTCCAATCTTACTGGCATTAAGGAAGAGATTGTTGGAGGCGCACCAATCCTGAATAGTGGATAGATAGTCTGGCATGAGCGAGAGAGGAGAGGAGGCTGAGGCGAGCCTGAAAGTGCGCTGAGTGTCATCCAGATAACACTGAAAGTTAGAGGAGAAAGTAGAGATCAGGTGGGCCGAAGGGACCAAGTAGAGGTTGAAGAGCCAGGGTGACATGGTAGAGCCCTGGGGAACATAACATGTGGAGAGAGGGGTGGAAGAGAGAAAGGACCCAAGTGTGACCTGGGAGGGACAGTCCCGAAGGAAGAAGGTCAACCACTCCAGGGCCTGATCCATGATGCCCAGGTTCTCAAAGAGTCGATTGATCAAGATGGCGTGATTGACTATGTTAAAAACAGAGGAAAGATCAAGGAGGATGAGGACAGAAGGAAGGATGGAGTCAAGATTAGAGAGTAGATCTTCAAGGGTATTCAGAAGAGCAGTTTCCTTGTCTCTGGCTGCTCTGAGGCCAGACTGATGGTTGTGGAGGCAACCAACAGATTCGGTGTGGAGAATAAGCTGGGAGATGGGCAGATTTTCCATGAGTTTGCCCTGGAAAAGGGTGATAGAGATCAGGTGGTAGTAAGCCGGGGAGGTAGGTTTGTCTGAAGGCTTTTTAAGGAGTGATTGCACAACGGAGTGCTTGAGGAGAGAGGGGAAAGATTCAGTAGTGAAAGAGTGATTGCAAAAATCGTTCAAGGCTGGGGCAGGGGAGTCGATGTGGTTCTTGATGGTTCTGGAGCAGCAGGGTAGCACCTTTTTTGGACGGCATTTTTATATATCGGACTTGTCAATAAACATTGTTAGGTGTTGTCGGGTAGAAAGAGGAGAAAGGAGGTGGAGAGGGAGAGGAGGCCAAGAGAGGCAGAGGAGGAGGAGGAGAGAGAGGACAGGATGATCTGAGTTTTAGTGGTTATGTGAGAGGCCAGAGCCATACAGAGGGCCTGGGAGGGAAGAGAGTGGTGGAGACTGCAGAAGGATTGGCCAGCTCCTTTCAGATTTTAAAGCATTGATCTGTGTTGTTAGAGGCTACAGAGACACAGGCTTGGATGCAGACTCTCTTTTTGGACAGGACAGAGAGTCTGTACTGCCTTTGGAGGAGGCAGCAAGGAAGTTTGTCAGAGGATGCACCCAAAGCCCTCCACTTCCTCTCAGCCACTGTGCACTTGCGTTTCAGGAGTTGCACTTGGAGGTAGGCTCCAGATGGATTCTCATGGCAGGGGCAAGGATGTCAAGAGTTTTGGGGATAGCAAGATGCAGGTTAGAGATGGCTGTGTCAGAGTGTGAGTCAGACACAGGAGTAGTAGGAGCAGAGAAAGCACAGGCAAAGGCATCCACTGACACATGCCTCATGGGCCGAATGACCAAGAAGGTGGATAGAAGTGCTTGGGTGGGCTTAGCCTGCAGGAGAGAGAGTGTTTCCGATGAGAGGAAAGCAGGAAGTGGCAAGTCCAAGAGACAGGAGTGGTGAGAGGGTTAGAGAGTGGATGCCTGAGTAGATGAGAACATCCAAGATGTGTTGGGCAGATGATTCGGACCAGACGGTAGAATGGAGAGAGAGAGAGTGTTGCTGAGGTTGCGGAAGAGCCCAGAGGAGGGATTATAAGCATCCAGGTGGACGTTGAGTTCTTTGAGCAGAAGTTGAGGAGAGATCATCCCACTCTGAGAGGAAAAAGGCAACCCGGCCAGGTGGCCTGTAGATGGTGGCCACAGTCAGAAAGAGGCCAGGAGAGATGGATAATTTAAACTTTATTTTAGTACCAATAAAAGGCAAAGGCTAATACAATAAAAAACATAACCAGTACAAACAGTGTTAGTCATCTTGAACTTAGGGCCCTTTAGTAACGTGCATGCAAAAGAAGGATTTTCAGAATAACTCTGAGTCCAAATAACTGAACCAACTCAGGAAGATGGCAAAGTACTATTTTATTGTCAATTATCTAAAACAGGGAGTTACAATGGACATCAATGGACGTTTGCTCAATTTCTCTCAGTGATCTTTTCACAAAACATAGACTTTATACTAAAAATACATCAGAGGTGACGTCACACAATGTGGCAAATCATGAAAAACCTACTGGGCATAGTGATAGGCTTAAGGGGAACTTCTAAGTATACATTACATAGGAAGTAGGGCTGTGATTGGCTGCCCACTGTCAGGGGGACAATATATGCCTACCTCTAAAATATGTCATCCTAAAATCATTAAGTACACAGTTTTCAATTGGTCTTCAAACTATTTCGTTATAAGGACCTCTACAATCATTTGTCATGCTTGTGCCATGTCTGGAACATTTGGTTCACTTAGCAGCATGTGAGCCCAGACCCAGGTGCACAGAGGTGGGCCTGACTCTATCTCCCCATCCAATTAGCCCAACATCTCTCATCACCCAAACTTTCTGCCATAAAGATTGTCTTTGAACTTGTCCTTGCAAAGTATTGTTGTCTCTGGGAATACATGGGAGTGTGAGCACTCACTATCGTTGTTCTAGGACTCCAAGTTCAACTCTATTTTCATCCTTGGCTCACGTGACATGAGACCACGATTTGGTCCATTTTGCAGGTTTTTAAATATCTTAAATGAATCAAACTTGGCACTCTTAGTGTTCTTTCTCTGCACCTTAAAAAGAGACAATTCATCCTTCACACGTTCACTCCTTTCAAGAATAGATAGCTGACCATGGCTGCTTCAGTTTTGATACCAGGCCAGACAGCCTCAACATGCAGCTCCACAATTTCAGCTTATTGTTGCTGCAACACAATTCTCCCTTTCTTCTTCATGGGTCGTGGCTTACTAAAATGTATGATACTGATGTCCAGCTTCTATAAAGTGGCAGCTTCGCCTGCATTCTATTCACTACATATAGCCAGCTTCTATGATGACTTAGTATACCTTCCGTTTCAGCGTCTGTACTATTATTGAAAGGTTGATTCTCTGCAGCACTTCATGCACATATAATCTTTTTTGTATTTAAAAGTTCACTCAATTCTTTACTTTGTCATTAGTTTCTATAGGATCCATGCATTTTCTTCAGCTAATATCTCGGGGCATCGCACATGTCTCTTGTGACGTCACTAGCTTTTCTCTTTGCTCTTTTTTTAAGATTCCTTCAGGGAGTTCCTCCCTCAGATTCTCATTTCTCCGGGGATACATTTGATAGGGTTGTCTCAATGTGTATCTTCTTTTGAATATAAACTGTGGTATTGGCACAACTGCTGGTGTCAAACACAGCACAATCTCAGACTTCCAAAATATAGGAAATAGGGGGGTGCAGAATTTCCTGCAGAGGCATGTAACTGCTCCTCTACATTCCCCCCTCTGGTCTAGTCCTCAACCACCTCCTCAATCTTTTCCACATACTGGTATTTTCTCTTGAAGAAGTGTTTCTTTGGCGTCAATATCTTCATCACCCCACTCAGGGTGTTGGCTGATTTGACATGTTCATCAACACTTCAGGTCATGTAATTACATTGTCCATTCGGATTACAATAGACCCATCATCCCATGTAGTTCTTATGATTCTTTGGATACAGAAACTTCATTCCTTCAGGTGCTACGATGCTGGCCTCTATATATTTTCGGACATGTTCATCAGTCAGCTCCATGGGTCTTGGTCCATATTCAACATCGATCAAGATCTTCATTCCAACCACCTTCTCTGCTGTTTTCTTGCATTGGGCAATCGCTATCCTGATTACACAGAATCAAAAAATCACCAGCACTAATATTACTCCAAGATTCTTGAATATATTTGCCAACCACTGTGGAATCCATGAGAACAGGGAGGAAAACTAACTGTTATCTTCAATGTCATCTGTCTCATCTTCCATCTTGTTATACAGGTCTGTCAACAACGTTATGGCCTTTGTCAAGGTCCCATTTTCTTCATCATGAGAAGGTATGAATGTGCAACATGATGGCCCAATTTTGGAGCCAGCTCCTCCTTTCATCGCTGTGATCATATCAAAGACACATCTGTTCTGGAGGGTCATCAGTCGTATGGCCCTCAGCTTTTCCTTGATAGCGTTGAATCCCTTTATGGTAGTCTGGATTGTCAGCAGAATCTCCCATCTGGTGATCTGTAGCCACTTGGCATTTGCTACTCTTTGGATCCCAGGCCTGAATATAGTCATACATATTGTAGCAGTCTTACTGAACAACCTGTGTTCATCAGGAATGGAGACATATGCTGTTATTGATTTGGCAGGGAAATAATTCTCTCTTCTTGTCCAACGGAGAAGTTCAATCAATCTTTTTTTCAAATGGGCATCCACCTTTGGAAACTCACCAATGTTCAGGTCGCTTTGTGGAATCACTAATGCTGGAACATGAATGAACACCAACAAACATACTCTGCCCCAATCCTTGGGCAACCTCATGCATGCTCTAGATACACAAGCCCAATATCAGTCAATGAGGATGGCTGTCCCTTCTCCCATCCTATGAACGTCAATTGTAGTTTTGCATTCTTTGTTATAGCCCACATGATTTTTTCTGTGTCTTCGGAAGCACAGTGTCGCATTAGCGAACGACATTAAAACTACTAGGTCTGATTCATCCTCTACCCATGTCAGTAGTTTGGCGTGTTTAGCCCATGACTTCAAACACCCATCATACACCCTTTACACTTCTTCTACGTATTCTGTCTTTAGCAAATTAGCTGCATAGGACATCATTAATGTTTCCCATCCCTTATTGGACTTCAATCGTCCATAGATCAAAAATTGAGTTTGTTTCCAACATCCATGTGATCCAGCTACTTCTGTCACATCAGGGCAGTTCATTCTCTTCATCTCTTCAATGATTACCTCATCCTGTCCTGCAGCAGGATACACAAGCATCTTACTCTTCCATCCAGGTTCCTTTTCCATTTGCTCATGATGTCGTCATCTTGGTATGGAAACAACCTTTTCTATCTTCATCGCAAAGTAGACCAGGTTCCTTGGAAATTGTCCTTGAGTTGTACTGTTGCAAGATGACTGAGGCACCTTGCATCGTGCTCTAGAACTTCTCTGGCAATGAAAGTTTGAACTGTAATCATGGCATAGTGGATGAGAAAACAGACGTAGCAACCCTCCGTTGATACTTTCTCCCTAACTTTCTCATGTGCTGGTAGCACATGTTATCCCCCAAATGTGCTTTGTAATCTAGATAGGTATTTATCTCTTCACTATCTTCCTCTGCATCTCTCTTGTATCGCCCAGGGTCTGTATAGTAATCATAAAGTAAATCAAAAACTGTTTTCATAGTAGCGAGAACCATAGGGACTTCTCCTTCAGCGGGAGTACTGACATGATAGAGACTGTGAAAGATGAGGAACAGAAAAACAAAGAGAACAATCATGCAAGCATATATTATGCATAAGAACATAGGCATCCATCACTCTCGCCATCCTACTACTTGTTGCACTTGTTCACCTTCTAGAACCGTGCTACTCTCTTCTTTGATCATTTTTAATACAATCATCAAATTGTGTCTATGTGTGTAACTGTAAAACCTGTTCAATTATAGCAATAAGAAGTCTTCTTATCACTGGGTAATTTTTGGGATCCTGCAAGAAAGTGTGAATATTAACGTATTTTCTAACAAGAGGAAGGTAAATCAAAGTATAAACACAAAGACAGCTAGCACAAGCCGATGAACGTCACTATTGGCAGGTACCAAATGTTTAATCACTTAAAACAAATATTCTCCATGAAATGAATCCAGATACTGATCTTGTTTCCAATTTCTGATCAAGAACTTACGTTTAGGCATAATTCTGATGCTTCAATATGTATTTCTAAAAGTACCTTTCAAAATTCCTGGAATTCTCTAAAAGTCTGTTCACTCTCTGCTAAAATATCTATAAGGAGTGTCGATTGAATTCCAGTCCAATATAAAATCTGCATTAATCACTTGCTTTTATCGTCCTTCTTCTTTGTCATCAATCGGGTCTGTGCATGCTGAAATGCTTGTGCTTGCTTCTGGATCGGCAATGGTGGGAGGGCAGGTCTTTCCTTTATAGATCTTCACATCACCCATGTGTAGCCAAGTTCTTCTTCCCTGTACTCTAATAGCAGAAGTGGACACTTCTTTGGTGATGAAAGGGCAATGTAAATGTGGCTCAGGGCACTTTCTGGAAAAAAAATTATTAGGACTAGGTCCCCAACATATAACTTAGGTAATGGTAAAAGTTCACTTTTATTGGTTGTCAAATTACCTTCCTCTGTGTTCTTAGGCCACACCACCTGGCGCTTGACTTGATCGGAAATGAAAGAAATACTAGAGGTCATACATTTCAAATAATCATGCATCTCATCACCTAAAGTTTTAGCTAAACTCTGGACATCACTTCTACTCCTAGATGGAGGTTTAAGGGGCGTTCTCATTTGACGCCCTGTAACTAGTTCATGCGGGGTGAGGTGGTGGTCTGATCCTGACTGATTCCGAAGGGCATATAAGGCTGGGGCAGGCAATACAGCCATCCCTTTTTCATAGTTAGTTTGATTTTGGAAATCCTTTATTTGAGGAGGCTGTTGAGTCTCTCACAAATCACATTAACTTGCGGATGATAAGCAGAAGAAAACTTGTGCTTCATGCTTGATAGAAGACCTATCTGTTTGAATAGTTAATTGACAAAATGCAGCCAATTATCGGATCTCAGCACCTCACACACCCCACCTCGAGAAAACTTTGCACACTAAAAGCTTTGCTCGTAAATACCATCAGGGTGTGTACACGGACCTGCTTCCATTCACCTAGAAAAGGGACACACCACCACTAATATGTACCTATATCCATTACATGACTACAGCATATCAACATAGTCGATATGTAAATGCTTAAATGGACCATTTGGTTGAGGTATTATTCCCCTAATCGTGCTCAGTGTATGGCTATCAGTAACCCTTTGACACACGATGCAGTTTACCATAAGTAGTGCAATGTGTTCATACACATTAGGAATGAACCAGTCCTCTGCAATCATAGCAGCAAGACTTTCTCTAGTTATACACGCAGGCTAATGCAGCTGTTCAAGCGCAACCTTTAATAAGGTTACTGGCATCACTGGCTTTCCAGTGCTGTCCTGTCACCATAATACTTCTGTGGGGGACAAGGAACACCCCCTTAATTTGTATAATTCCTGCTCTTCCTGTGGTGTGCTTCCTTGTATCTCTATTAATTGGGTTATCAACAACTTATTAAACGCCTCTTGCACTAGCATTGTTCTAACTACTTTTTATTTAAAGGAATAGTGCGCTCAGAAATATTATTGGCTAAAAAGATAGGCAATGATCAAAAATATTTCTAAAAAATATTTTTTTTAAAAAGTCCTTTTGTAAAGTATTGAGCAAATGAAGCTCAAACTTAAAAATGGAAAGCACTAGGAGGCATCCATTTTGTAAAATGGATGCCTCCTGTGCTTGCCCTTGCAGCACTAATGAAGCAAAAGCCAGCCAGCTGTAATAAACAAAAGCTACCACTGGGTGGCATTGGCTTCATTAGTGCCAGAGGACGGACACCAGAGACTGCAGGCAGAAAAACTGCATCTGGGTAAGTTCTGATATCTTTTTTTTGAATAAGCACTAGCTGCGTTTTCTTTTCTAAGTTTTCTGGGCTGGAGTGCCCGGAAAACTTAGAAAGTATCCAAGCTGAAGTTACCTTAAACATAAATACAGCGTTGTTGTATTTAAAAACGCTGCAGTTTTCTTTCTAAGTTTCTCAAGCTCCTCCGAGCCAGGGGAGCCCGAGAAACTTAGAAAGAAAAACCACAGCGTTTTTCAAACACAACGCGTTGTGTTTCTGCCTGCCATGGCTATCACTTTGAGTCTCCCGGGCTCTCTCGGGGGACCCTGGGAGATTCAAAGTGAAAGCCAATGCAGGCAGAAATACAAATCGGTTGTGTTTCAAAATGATGCAGTGTTTCTGCCTGCAGCAGCTTTCATTTTGAGTTTGCGTCTCCCGGGTCCCCCGGGAGAGCCCGGGAGACTCAAAGTGAAAGCTGGTGCAGGCAGAAACACAATGCAGGTGTGTTTCCATGCCGCATTGTTTCTGCCTGCAGCAGCTTTCACTTTGAGTCTCCCGGGCTACCGCGGGGGAGCCCGGGAGACTCAAAGTGAAAGATGCTGCAGGCAGAAACACAACGCGGTTGTGTTTTGAAATGCCGCAGTGCTTCTCACTACGGCGGCTTTCACGTGGAGTCTCCTGGGCTCCCCCAACCCTCAGGGAGTCCAGGAGACTCCAAGCGAAAGCTGGCGCAGTGAGAAATACAATGTTGTTGTATTTGTAAATGCTGCGCTATTTACAAATACAACAACGTTGTTATTCTGACTGCAGCGGCTTTCGCTTGGAGTCTCCTGGACTCCCTCATGGTTGGGGGAGCCAAGTAGACTCCACGCGAAAGCCGCCGCAGTCAGACTAACAACGTTGTTATATTTATGGTTTCCATGGTTTTCCAACCACGGCAATTACAAATACAACAATGTTGTATTTTGTATTGCCACACCTCTGCTTTTTGCCTTCATTTTACATTTTCTGTGCTTCCCTGGGCTTGGGAAGCACGTAAAATGTAAAATGCAAGTGAAGGCAGCCTCCTCAGCTCTGCTCTGGCAGTCACGGGGCTTTTGCGGCTTGTTTAGTGCCGCCAGGCAGAGCTGAGGAGGCTGCCTGAACTGGCAAAATGAATGCTCCCATGTAAACGCTTTGAGCCTTGTTTGCTCAAAGCGTTTACATAGGAACTTTCATTCAAAATATGTTTAAACTATGTTTTAGACTATTGCCCATCATTTTAGCCAATAATATTTCTCAGCGCACTATTCCTTTAATACTCTCAGTGTCAAAACTCAAAGTTTCTGGGGAATATGCAACCCTTTTGGCTTCTTTCCGCAAGAGATAAAATCTGTTTGCTTAGTATGCGCTGTGCATTCAATGACCACTATGGCCACTGGGAGTTGTAGTGCCTTAATGAGGCTATCCAGTAAGGATGCATGGTGCACTGGAGTGCTGTCTGCGCGGAGGTAGCCCCAACTTTTCCAATGTGCTAGCCCTGCGTGTACTGTTGATGTCACGTAGGCGGAGTCACTATGCACCGCCACTTCCTGCCCTTCATGTTTTTCAAGTGCGACAATACGTACTGCTAATTCTGCTGATTGCTTTGAAAAGTGAGAAGGTAGTATTGCACTTGCTACTTCTTCAATTTCTCTATTTAACCTGTATCTTATTATTGCAGTACCTGAATGCCTTTCCCTACCAGTCTGATCAATTTTTGAAGAGCCATCGATAAAGAGAATCTCCTCTCCTGCTAAAGCATTCTCTTTCACACAGGATGTATCATCATAAAATTCAACTTAATTAGCACAGTCATGCACATGATCACCTTCTTCTACTGGCAAAAACTATACGTGTGGCAAGGTTCCCTATTTTACATCTTACAATTTTAATCACTGGGTTAGAAATCATTAATTTATAAGATGAAGCTCTTGGGGATGTCATTGTCCCCTTGGGTTTCTATAAAATGGCAAAAATTGTCTCGGGAGGATAGCTCAGGGGCAACGTGCTCGCCTTGGAAGCAAGACGACATGGAGCAACACAGGTTCGATCCCCGGGGTGCATGCTTAGAAACCTCTGGGTATTAAACGTGTTATAAATAACCTATCATATCATATCATATCAAATAAAGCATGCTCCACAAAGAGGGTCATGGAGCAGCCCATCAGAATACTTGTAGACTTCTCAATCGTGAACGTGGCGGCTGCCAAAGATTGTTTGCAAGGGAAGTGTCCTTTCATAACTGGGTCTAAATTTCCACTGTAAAATGCCATAGGTTTGTAGCCAAGTAGTTCTCTGTGTAAGCACTGCTTTCATGACTGTCCCATTTGCGTGCAAAAATAAATAAAATTCCTCAGCAGAATTGGGAATTCCTAAAACAGGGTGGTACAAATTACTTTTTCAAATCCTTCCTCCATTTCTTTAGTCCATTCTAATTGGGTTTTACCAACTTGTGCTTTCTTTAATGCTTGCAGAAGTATTCCTTTCTATGTGCTATATTCAAACACCTACGCTCTAACAGAGTTGCATAGACGCAAAAGCTGTTGCATCTGTTTCACTGTGTTTGGTTTTGAGGTTTTCATAATCAGCTCAGCTCTTTCAGGTGTCACTTTCTTTCCTTGATGCCAAATCAACTGACCTATATATAACACCACTTCTTGGCAGTATTGTAACTTCTCCTTGTCTACTTTATATCCTTTGTCTGCTAGGCTAGAATAGTTATCAACTGAACAGAATCCTGTCTGCACTCATTTTCTGTGGTGCTACCAACCAAGATGTCATCTATGTGTTGTATAACAGCACTTTTGAGATCAATATTGACTAAATCGATCTGTAGGACTCTGTTAAAGATCGATTGGGGACTCCCAGTACCCTTGAGGCAGCCTAGTATGTTTCAGTCCTTTTTGGCGAAATGTAAATGAAGTCAAGTCTTGTGAGTCCTTGTGCAATGGGATTGAGAAAAACACACTTTTCAAATCGATCACCGTAAAATATCGAGCTTCCACTGGGATACTCCACAATATTGTCACCGGATTAGGAACTAAAGGAAACTCAGAGTCTACAATCTGGTTAATTGGTCTAATATCCTGGATAAATCTCCACGATCCCACTTTAGATTTTGGAATTGGATACACCACAGTATTACGCAATGATTCTGATGGCATCAAAATGCCCTAATGGATCAGTGCTGAAGTAGTCTGGAATATATCCTCATCAGTTTCTCGAGTCATGGGCTACTGTTTTGCTCGAGGTAAAATCGCTCCTGGCTTAAGATTTATTTGAACCTATCCCCTTCAATAAACCTACGTCATAAGGACCTGTTGTCCATAAGGCACTTGGTACCTTTTCCAAGTCTTCCTGAAAAAATGCTGGTCTTTGCCGCATTATCGCCATTCGCTGTAGGGCTTCCCTTTTCTTTATCCTTATCCAGTATTTAATGCTGATGAAGAACACCACTTTGTCATCTGTTTGGTCTCCCCTGAACATATTGTCATTGGTTATGTCTGTCAATTTATACCCTTCTTCAAAGCTATCACAGTTCTCCGGGGTCTACCCTCATTGTCTATCCCTTCAAGCATTGCCATTTACTTTTGTACTATGGCTGCTTCAAATTCTATAGGAACAGTCTGTCCACCTTCCTCTTCCATAGGTATTTGGGGTCTAAACAGAAACTCATCAGGTATACTCACAATTTTTCCCACCAGGCTAGGTAGCCATGTCAATAAAATGCTCAATCCATATAGAAAGATCTCTGGATCTACTGGAACGCCTTGAAGAGCAACTTGCCCTGTGAATGCCAGTATAGACACTCCAACGTTTAAATAGTGTATTCCTGGAGTAGAACACACTACTCCTTGATCAGTAAATTAAATCATCATATTACGTTCTGTCATTAAATCTCTTTCCAAAATATTAACAAGTCACTGTCATGACTATAACAATGGAACGGACATGTCACATTCTGCTATGGAGACTGGTTGTTTATCAAAAAAAGGAACTAGACTTGTAGGTCCAGAGAACCCTTGTGCATTCATGGCAATACTTGACATTGGATATTTTCCCTCTCGTATACATGAACAACTTGTTCCATTGCCTACAAGTTAAGGAAAGGATTTGCCTCCTATCATCACATCGACCTTTGCTATCCCTTTGGATGTCTGGTGTCACCGATAGTACTGAAAACATCAAGTCACCCTGTGAGGTATCCTATTGTGCATACAAGCACATCCCTGTCACTGTGAAAGGATTTCCTCCTACCACAGTGACACCTCCTATTCTGAGTGTCAATGCTTGTCCTGTGTTTGCATATTGCTGTGTCTGCAGAGGGGCTTGTTGAGACTGCCCTTGTAGCTGATTCATGTGTGCTTGTCCCTGCTGTTGTACCGGCTGTACTCGCAGCACTTGTGTTTGATAAGATGTTTGATCCTGGGCAAAACCTTCCCTGATCAGTGTACTATATGGTGGAACATACTTTGCCCCCCCTCTTGAGAACTGTCCATTCTGTACATTCCCTTGGCTCCCACATATGCGCGCAATCTGTTCTGTCATTCCACAATTCCAACATAGTAGAGGAACTCTCCTATTAGTACCTCATTGGTTACATCCTCCCTGAACATTCTGGTTCTCATTCTGTGTACCTTGAAATCCACCCTGAATATTTTGAAATATGCCTCCTCTTCTACTGTAACCCATACCTCTGCCTTGTGGTATGAACCCATATCCACCTTGATCCATCGGGCGCAGATTGTTTGCCTGAGTTGTGCCCATTGTTTCCTTCATTCCCAAACCTTCTCTGCTTGTCAATACCACCTTTCTACGGCAACTTTTGACAATTTCTTCTGAACTAATTTAGCTTCCTCTATTTTCCTATTCTTATTCTCATCCTTCTTCTTGTTATTTTCTTGTTATAACCGACAATGGTGTACTATCCTCAGCTGTATCTCAGATCATTGCTTCACTTCCAGCCCTACTTGTTTTTTTCATCTGCCTCTGTACTGGCTCAGGCAATCCATGACATAAAATGTGGTAAAATAATGCCACTGTCTTTTCCTATGGCTCGCAAGTTTCAAGCTGCCATTTCTCCTGAATGTCCTGAATATTAGCAAAAGAGTTTTCATCTTCCTTCATTTTACATGCATAATTTCACCTATATTTTATGTGCAAGGATACTGTACCATGAGTGTCCTCCAAACATCCGCTCTACAATTATTAAATGGCGCTCCATCATGCACAGTGGTTTTTTGCAGTCACACTTGATTATCCCGTTCTCCTCCATATTTCATCAGCACTCTTCCCAAGAATAGCTGCAGAGTGACCTTTTATGTCCCCTATAGCCAGCGTATTTCCTCGTATCATTTTTTAGAATTCATATATCCATTTCAATACACCCAAAGTGAAACTAGGGAGCTTGCATTTTAAGTTATCCTTATCCATCTGTGGCCATGGAATATAATAGGGTCTTGCTCACCTTTTTTCTAACAAGGGAAACTGCGTAAAAAATCCAGACCCATAGTCGGATCCCACTATTAGTCTATCCATGGCAGGGAGAATCGTCCCTATCTGTCTCCTTGTGGGTAATTACCCTAACTTGGTCACATATGGTGGAGACTCTTCCTTCTCCCTATGTGATCGTCCTCTGGGACGTTCAGGATATGCTATAGAATCTGGTGTTCCATCTTTAGGTTGTTCCAGATCAGACCATCTCACTTCCTTATCCATTTGCAGATTTCCTTCAGGGGCGCACACGCTCCCTCCTTCTGCTCCAAGACTGACTCTCTTGCCTCGACTGACATGTACAGTCCCCAATTAGTGTGACTATCATCCCCTTCACCCTTATCCAGATTCAGTCTGCTTAAAGATAATGCCCCACGTGCATCACTGACCAAGCTTCCCTCCTCACTTCATGATTGAGGCACAGGGGATCAATCATCGTTCCCTCAAGTTTCATATTAGCTATTTCACCTTAGCTGTCTATAGACCTTACCAATCCTTTCTCTGATGCTTTCTGCAACAAATCTTTCTTCATCTAACACTACTCTAGATACTTCTGGTGTTACTTCCTTTATCAGAAGAATCTCTTCCACTGTGTCCCACTGTATTTCTGTGGGGCGCACATTTTTCATTCTGTGCGCAGGCTCGTGCAGTGTCCTACTCCGCGCGCGGATCATGTAGGATTGCTGTGCACATTTCCATGCATCAGGCCCTATGTTTTCTTTCTGTTTGTACCCTGCAGTTGCTATTGGAGGGACACCACCTATTTGTGGTGTATGATTTGTGATCTTGATTATCGATACATATTAGCAAATGAAAAAAATCAGTGAACAGGATTCCATGATTTGTTCACATATGAGGGTTTGTAAAAGTGCACAGTTTGTGTGAACTTAATGGGCAATACTGTAGAACAACGTGGTCCTACAAAACAACATGCAGTACCGTTTTTAGTGGGAGAGGCCCATTTAGGTATTGCAGCCCCTTCTGCAAATTCACTATTTTACTTGCCATATATATCAAAGCAGAAATAACTTGATTTTCATGGTTATGGCCCCAATCTAGGCAGGACTTCTGGAATTATTGCAAGGGGGTAGGAGTGCAGATAAGCAATGAACGTTCCCACTTAGGGGCCTTTTGTTTTTGTCAAAGAGACAGACTCGACAACTGTGACACTGACTTCATTTATAGTAGGGTGCTAAGCACATACCCGTGCCTGTGCACCTGAGAGACAACATGATGGTGGATGCAGTCAAAGACTGCACCCACACCTTGTGTTTATCTTCATTGTTTGGGGTCACGGCCTACACACATTAGCAGAGCAGTGGGTGAGATAGTAAAGTTGTGATGGTGTGAGTCATGGTCTGAAGTGCAGCTGCACAATGCTGTGTGTCTTTTCTAATCCTGCACACCACACACATCTGTGGCAAGGGTCTTTAAGACTCCTCCTGCAGGGACAGCATGCCTTAGAGCATGATTGTTACTCAGATATAAAACTGCTATTTTGCAATACAATTAATTCAAAAGCAGACCATTTTGCAATACGTTCTCACACATAGATGCCTGTAGTGGCGTGCCTGTGCTGGCCGATTGCTCCGTTCCATGTCATGACACATGCCGCTCATGACACGGAGCGATGCATGGGTGGAGGTGGATTGTCACAGCACCAGGAGTGCATGGGGAGTGTATGACAAACAGAAGCTTCTGTGCCGTTCACCGAGGGGAGAATTAATAAATAAATAATGGTGAGATGCATTGCACCAGTTTGCTGTCTGTTTTGGAACTCTTTTTTTAATCTAATAACATGAAATTTCCACACAAGTTCAGCCTATGCTATAGTCATTTTAGATGGGCCTCCACGGTATGAAGCACTCTCTTTACAATGGTGATGAGGATGGGATGCTTTGAGTTATCCAATATCACATGATCTCAGGCAGACACCCGATGAAGCAGAAACACACAGGGAAGAGCAGCAAACTGTGCAACACTAAATCATGACAACATGCAAGGAATTGCGCCACCACAAACATTTCTTCAGACTCCAGGTAAGCCGTCAGTCCCAATGGAAATCCCAATATCTGACGTACCTTGAAGCAGTTGATGGAATGGAGTTTGCGCTTAAGAGGAAATACACACTACTAAGAATGTGGGTTTTTCTCAACATGCCCGAGCAACTCATATGGGACCAACCTATCGTGCATTGTCACAACACCAAAGCACAATAAGCCTTGAGGATGAGTTGTGATCCCACGCTGGAGCAAGTGATCACTATCTCCAAAGGGGTCAAATGGTTTATGCATTCCATAAAAGAAGTGAGTCAAACAAACATTACAGAAGAGGTGTGCACAGTGGCAGAGGCATTGCTAGGGGGTGGCTAAGGGGGCTATAGCCCCTGATGCTTTGGTTGTAGCCCCGGATAGAATCTCAGGAGCTTCAACCAAAAGGCTAGCTAGCCCCCAGTCCCAACAGTTCCGACATCAGCATAGCCCCGGGTCTTTTCCAGACCTAGCAACGCATCTGCACAGTGGGAAGATGACCCACAAGACAGGATCGGGAAAGAAGATCGTCCACCGACCACAGACCAGAGGATGAACCTCAAAGGAGACATCCTCCAGAGAAAAAAACAACCTGAGTAAAGTGTCGACCAAGATCACCTAGCCAGCGATAGAACGTCCCCAGTAACTGTACTTTCAAAATATTCACACTACTCATTTGTTTATTATGAGTCTGGTGGCAATTTTAAAAACATATATTTGATAAACTGTCTGCTTTTCACTTGTGCCTTTTGGGGGTCAGCATTTGTCTCTCCAGGGAATATGATTTTAAAGTGAATTACCTACGGATATTAATCAAAATAAGACTCTATCACAATGCTTTAAATAGTCTTGGCTGGAGAGTATTTTGGTAGCAATAATAAAGGTACTCTGACGGTTTTGGTAAGATTACAGGTATCTATGTTTTCTTTTTTGGGTGCACATTTGTAATCCAGTTAAATCCGGCAGACGTGTCATATGTGCCTGATTTGGGGTCAGGAGGTATTTAACTCATGCAGTGCTCAAACAATTGACCTCAAAATACTGCTAATTTTTAGCTATACACACATGTTTTAAACACCTCAGGCAGCACCACTGCCTTATATGCTGTTAGCGAAGATATCTGCCACCACATCTGTTCATCTTGAGGGACAACTGTCTGCAAGGGACACTCGGAAGGGAATCATACCATAACATCTCAGTATGCAAAGCTGGCTCAGACCATTCATTGTACCATTATTTTGGGTAATGATAACACCTTGAGTTTCTAGCAAATTAGAAAGCAATTGAATATAATAAGCCAATGAAAGACATTTAAGGAACACCCAAACCATACCTTGAAAATGTTTGCAATGCCTTAGAATCGATATTCTTCGGCTGGGGCCTCCCTCTGGAACAGACTCCCTGCCACTCTAAAACTTGAGGAGAACCATCTCCGGTTCCGGAAGCACCTCAAGACCTTCCTCTTTTCTTCTGCCTTCGCTCCCCCTCTCCCCTGCTGATTTGTTCTCTCTTGGCACTGTGCACCTGGCCACCCTCTGTCCTTC
The DNA here is from genome assembly GCF_040938575.1 of Ambystoma mexicanum. NCBI lineage: Eukaryota > Metazoa > Chordata > Amphibia > Caudata > Ambystomatidae > Ambystoma > Ambystoma mexicanum. Next base: position 512,699,471 of record NC_090937.1, read on the forward strand.
GGGCCCAGGTACCTGCTCACCCTGCCACCCTCCCGCACTGCCTCCGGGCCACACCTTGCACTGGGGTCTGTATCTGTACCCATACAGCCCCCCTTTTTCTTCCTGCACTTATCAGACCTACCCTGTCTGCTGCCTTAAACCTAGCACTTGCAAATTGCTTGCTGCATTACCACTCTTTGTTGCCTTTATCATTTATTTATTTTTATTTATCTGTTTCTCCTCTGCTTCGCACTTTCCACTTCTCCCTCCTTCCATGCTCTTTTCCCCTCCCCCTCTCCCATGCACTAGCGCGTTCTCAATGTCACTGGGCCTAGTAAGATTGCTGTTTTGTTCTCCCCTGTTCCCCTCCCTTGCCTTGTCGCGCTCTGAAACACTTGTGTACGAGCGCGATAGAATTAAAATATCAATCAATCAAAATCTTGTGGAAAATATAATTCTGTAGAAAAAAATTATCTTCAAACAAAAATGGTGTTTATTTTTTGGACCATAGGGCAGTCAGGGTCATCTTGAGAAAGACCCAAAGAACAAGTGCGCCTATTCAAAAGGGTTGCATAAGGATAAAAAACCCTGGCACTTTTCTTAAAATAAAGCATCATTAACATGCTAGGGTTAGCAGGCTACGCTGATGGAGGAAGTGCAAGCCACCCCATTCCCACAAGTATGCATATTATCAGCAGCTGAGACATATCCATCACTCACAGGCTCAATCAGTCATCAAAAGCAATTAAAATCAAATTTAGGAAGGCACCTGCACTGGCTTCCTTTGTAATCATACATATAGCACGTCGCTTGAAATCTTCAACGCTTTTAACCCTGCAAAAGCAAATGGTCTGCTTATTTAAATACATGCATGTATCTCTTCTGACCAAACGACAGAGGACATATGTTTTGAAAAGTAATTTTGTATTATTGTAGGGCTACTATAAAAATTGATATTGAATGCAAAGTGCCACACATAATATTAAGGAATTGTATTGTTCATGTCTACACGAACACAAATAACAGTATGGAACAGTATTTATCTATGTGAGCAGTGAGAATGCATTGAGACATCCAGTAAGTATCTGTGAGTTAGGAAACAGTGAGTGCCACAAATTCTCTAAAGCTAGGTCCTGTTTATTTTGCTGGAGTTTCTGTTCAGATCACGGCATGAAAATCTGGGAAATCCATGCTATTCTGAAAAGTAATGTTGTTTCGAGGTAACCGATGAAGATTCTGTGAAATATTGCTTGCAGTATTTCCGATAATCTGTATGCTTTATTTTAATATTTTGTTTTTGTCATTTCCATCATAGTTTTGAAGGTGCAAGTGGATTGTCTACAGCAGAGGATAATACTGATCTTGTGCAATATATTATAAAGCAGAGAAGGGTCAGCATTGACCCTTCCGTGCATTGCATTGCAAAGATAGTGAGAAGGTTCTCCCTTTCACTTCACAAAAAAAATAAAAAAAATAACTGTTTTCTCTCGGGGGTCACAATTTTTGCATGCTTGTTTTCGGTGGAGGTAAAAATAGAGATTTTTTTTGACGTACTTTACCTTATATATATGAGGAGACTATCCCGTGATAATCTGCGTAAAGTGGATAGTACACAAAAATGGTATTTGAAAATACCACCTTTTTTACTTACAACGCCATACTTTCTGAATGGCGGCCGAATTCCAACACTGTACATGTCATGCCAGACACAGCAATAATCCTTGTCTTTGCAATTGAACATCAAAATACTGTCTGCTTCATTATTTTACCTATGACAATAGACAACAATTCCCACTTGCCAAGGACACAAACACATAGGCATAAGTAGTACATTTCACTTAAAATCAATAGAAAATAATGTATTAATGAATACAACATGAAAATGGTTTTTTAGTGCAGCACAGCACAAGTTTGGTTAAACAATATACTAAACTAGCAATAACCAGCATATTAATTGTATTTTAAAGTAAGTTGAAGCAGTTACAATTTCAGACTCCTGCTTTCGCCTTCTGGCAATTCTGCTTTATTTATCTCCCCTGAAATCTTCTGTCCTCATAGGAAAACTAACTCTAGGGGAAATGCAAACAATGATGTGCCACAGAAGGCAAGATTCAATGCTGAACACGCTATACTTTTTGTTTAGTCAATCTTTGATTATTCACACCCTGGATTCAATGCTGTACACGCCGCCCTTTTTGTTTAGTCAATCTCTGGTTATTCGCTCCCTGGATTCAATGCTGAACACTCCGCCCTTTTTGTTACGTCAATATCCGGCTATTCACTCCCTGAATTCAATGTTGAACACCCGCCCCCCCTTTTTGTTACATCAATTTCTGGTTATTCGCTCCCTGTATTCAATGCTGAACACCTCCCCCGTTTTGTTAAGTCAATCTCCGGTTAATCGCTAACTATTTTTTAATCCCTGAAAGAGAGCTCGTACTGACCAGAATAACTTGGAGTCTAACTCAGTTACAGCATTCAATTTCGTTTTAAGCTCCTTGGTATGATTATTTTCGACAATGGAAGAAGAAATAAAAGCCCACAAGTTTGTTCCACAATTAATAAAAACCCAGTTAATCAACTTAATGAACTGGGTGAATTCTCAAGGAGTCAGTGGTCATGCGACTGATGGTACTGGGAACACTCAAATGGATTGCATGACAAAATATTTAACGTGGACAGTGGCACGCCACATGTGATTGATGAAGAATACTCTCCACCCAAGGCATTAAATACTGCCTGCTCTACTGAGTAAGTGTCAAGACCGAAGCAAGCCAAAACTTCTCAGTGAGCGGACAGTGTTACCACTATATGAATATGGAAAAGCTCATCCTTGAAGTTTTTGCATCTTCCTCCAGTACCAGAAACAAATTAACACCTGACAAAGAAGAACGCTACATGCAACGAGCCACTAGATCTGAGGGTGGAAGCAAAGGGTAATGGAAAAACAAGAAACATCTGAGTCAAGAGGAGATTATGGAAAATGGCAGCACTTCGATAATCCCTTTTTTTAGTATTCCAGTTTACCATCCAAATGATATGAACCTAATTCAGTAGAATGCATCCCAAAATGAGCTAATCACCTCGAAACACAAATTGACTCAGGGGTGCGCCAAGGAAGCAAAAAAAAAAAGATTCATTTCTGTTCAGAAGGTTTTGTAGAAAACAAAAAACGTTTGTTTATAACTGACATTGAAGCCATTTTCCGATATATTATTAAATCGCTCAAAAGTCTTATGTCTTCAGAAGGAGATTCCTCAATTATGGCTATTTACCTCAAAAGACATTCCATTGACCGATTTTATAGACAACACTAGATTGGGTGTAATATGAACGAACAAAATGAACAGCATAACTGTTAATCAGCAAATACAAATGTCAGCTTGCATTGGTTGGCGAGTTATTTGATCATAGGTCATATCATGTAAGTATAAAAAGTGCAACTGTGAACATTAACTTTAAAAACTTTAAAGGAAACGTTTCATGCTATAAAAAAGAGGACTGACACATGTGCTGCTCCAACAGATCATCAAAAGATGTATAATGAGATTGTTGAATGACCCTAACCCATCATCATCTAAAATCGATTGTTCTTGGTTGCCTAAAGCTTTAAATAAAACATTTCTACTAACTGAAAGTACTCTTTAACATACATGATCGAAACATCCTGTCCTGGAACACTCCACAAGTATACAACAATCTTGTAAGCAATGATCCACAATAGCTGAACATTTCAGATTTTGATATCATTATATTACAACCCACCAACCATAGACGGCTATAAAGTAATTTTACAACCCGCTAAGAAAGGTCCTCAAGATCGTCCATCATGTGGCCTTTTATTGTTATTTTGTTGACTTAATGGGGCTGATTCATGGAACAAACGTGCGCCAAAAATCCCAGCGCAAGCAGGCGCAAGGAGGCTCAAGCGTGAGAAAGCAAGCACACGCGCACGCGTGCGATTCAAGGAAGGTGCTGCGCTACTTTCCCACTGGTTGTGCGCCAAATCCGTGCATGGCGCACGCTGGCGCACACGTCTCCAAACAGCATGCGCTAAGCGCACAGCGAAAGCACACCTAGTGCAGTGCACACAACAAAAGTAGGCGGAACAGGCGGTGTAACACGCGGAATGGGGAATAACGCGTGAAAAAGAAGGCGTAATGGGGGAAGTACTGCTGGGAAGTACACGGAATGCCCACACGCATGCGAACCACATGTATTCATGGAATCGAATAGGGCAAACCCACGCACGGGCAAAGACATGCACAGGCCTAAACACGTCCACCACACGAAGGCAGGAGGTAGCGTCCCTGCGCATTACAAAAGTGTGCATAAATAAAAAGCATGCATATATTGAGTGGGGTATGTGTATTTCAGGGGTGCGTGGGAAGTTTCACACGCGATTGGCCTGGGTACGTGTATTTCAGGGGTGCGCGGGAAGTTTCACACGCGATTGGCCTGGGTACGTGTATTTCAGGGGTGTGCGTGAAGTTTCACACGCGATTGGCCTGGGTACGTGTATTTCAGGGGTGCGCGTGAAGTTTCACACGCAATTTCAGCAGGGTACGTGTATTGCAGGGGTGCGCAGGAAGTTTCACACGCGATTGGCCTGGGTATGTGTATTCCTGGGGTTTGCGGGAAGTTTTACACGCGAAAGGGCAACGCCCATGCACGATACATCACAGACGCGCTTACGCGCTAAGGGCCTTTGGTCCAATGAAATCGCGTATGTGTGCTGACGCGCTTATGCGCTAAGGGCCTTTCCTCGAATTACACGCTGACGTGCAATTTTTTCACATGCCAAATCACTCCGTGTCAAGCTGGCCACGCGAAAACACACGGAAGACCATGCTCCTGCCCCGAACACCATTTTCCTGCCCCCCAGAGCCTCGAGCATGCTCCCACATGCCATCTGCTGCTGCCTGACTGCCTGCTGCCCACGTGCCCTGCTATTTGGTGCCTGCACATCAGCCATCTGCAGGGGTCCAGTTGCTGTGTCCACCCCTGCTGGAACAGAAGACTCCCGACTGGGATACCATCGCTCCACAGCCCAGCCCCAGGACCCAGTTGACCACCCACGCCTGCCTCGGGGGTCGCCATGTCAAGGCAAACACCATCTGAGACCACTGGCGACCCCCAGCCAGAGGGGCAGAGGGCCACCAGCTTCAGTCAGAAGGAAGTTGGTGTCCTGGTGGAGCATGTCCTGGGGCATTATGATGCCCTCTTCAGAACATGACGCGCCAACAAGGAAGGACGGGATAGGATCTGGGATGACTTTGTGGTTGCCATCAACACGGAGGGGGTGGCAACCCGCAACATCAAGCAAGTCAAGAAGCGCCGGGAGGACTTGAGGTCCAGGGCCCTCGTAAAGGCCCGGCGCCTCGTGGAGGGGGGCCGGGGCAGCATGAGTACCATCCAGATGAGGGTCCTGGAATGCGTAGCCTCAGCGCTCCACGCCCAGATCATTCAGAAGCAGATCCGTCTGGAGTTGAGCGGTAAGTGGCCAAGCATTGCTGTGTGAGACAGGGCATGTTGCAGGGTGCTGGTTGTCTGATACTTGCCTGTATGTCTGACATAGCCCATGTACGTATGTGTGTGTTCAGGGATATCATGGTCATGCATGTGAGACCAGTAATGCGTGAACCACATGGTAGGTGCATGTGTTACAATGCAACATGCGTAGCAGCATGCGGAATGCACACATTAATGCATGCCTGTCTCTGTTATTGGACATGGATGGGGTGTGAGAGATGGGTGCTGCGGTCATGGACATGTATGGTGTCCATGTCTGTGTGTCTGACTTGCGTGTCTGTGACTTGTAAATGCCATGGATGCATGACACATGTCTGTGACAATGTTCAGATTCACTGATGCAGCCTACACATCCTTGTATCCGCTGTGTCTGGGGTGCACAAGGCCAGATGGATGAAACTACGGTGAAGTGTGTGCATGTGATAGGCATGACCCATGATGCATGTGAGTTTCAAACCAGCATTGTATGTTTCAAGAGTCCCTTGGACATGTATGCTAATGTTCATTGCATGCGCCATGCCTGTTACTGCATGTGTTTTGCCTGCACTGACCCATGTGTTGTGGAGGGACATGATGGAAGTGATGTTTAACAGTGCCACTCATCTGCTATTGCTTCCTGTCTAGGGGACCATTGTACAGTACCCTGATGCTTGTGTTCTATGTGTCCCTCTACACAGCGGCAAGTGATGAAGAGGGTGGAGACGGCACTGTGGAGCAAAGCGGCGGGGATGCCCCCACCGGCCGGCGACGCAAGGCCCAGTCACCCTCCCAGAATTTACCATCGTCCTGGAGTGAGGGGACTGGTGCTGCGTCTGCCACTACGGCTGCAGCGGAAGGGGTGGGTGAGCCCCCACAGGGGCTTGGAATGGCAGAAGACGGTGTGGAGCCATCAAGGATGGTGGTTTCCACAGAGGAGGAGGAGGCCGCTACTGAGTCACACATGGGGCCTGGTGGGGGTGGTACCACTGGTGCTAGTGCTGCAGTCCAGGGGCAGGAGGCAGCACAGGTCGCTGTGGAGGGGCCTGTGCATGTCACTGTCCCTGACACTGTGACTGCACCACCATGCACCAGCAGGGATGCCCCATCCCAGGCCCGTCCACAGGTAGGGGGGATGTCCATGTCATCTGACACTCCTCTACCTGCGGACGAGGGGACCCCTGGCCATATGGAGAAGGTCCTGATTGGTGTCGCATTGCGCACGCGTGACATTCGTGATGACATGCGTGCTTCCCGGGGGGAGCACACACGTCATCACGAAGAGCAGCGTGCCAACGTGGCCCAGTTGGGAGTGTCCATGGTCGGGGGTTTTGTACATGTGTCGGCCACTCTGGCGGCCCTCTCCTCCTCTGTGGAGACTATGCGCCAGTTGTTCTCCATGCCGTCTTCCAGCCCAGATGCCAACAGGGCCCCCTGTGGACCTGCCGTGACCAACGCAGCCAGCTCGGTGGGGATCCCATCCCTGCTACAGTCAGGAGTCGGAGGTCCAGCATTGGTGGACACCACAGCAACTGGACCCCAGCAGATGGAGGATGTGCCGGCATCATCGGGCAGGGCACGTGCACGACAGCGTGCACGTCGGTGGATTCCATCAGCCTGGATGCCGTCGTGCTGGCAGAGGCAGTTGCGTCGGAGGCAGCGGCAGGCTCAACATGGTAGGCATCATGGCTCGGGGCCATCTATACCAGAGGGGCAGGCATCGGCCGGAGGGCAGGAGGACCCTGGAATGGGAGTGTCTTCCGTGTGGAGGCGGTTGGGCCAGCAGATACGTGCGGAGCGGCGGCGGGCTGAGGAGGCACGGCTCACAATGGTCAGGGCAGAGAACTCGATGCGCAGGGCGCTGAGGCGGGCTGAGTGCCTCGAGGGAATTCGCAGGGAGTTGGAGGTGGACATGGCGTTATCCCTGCGAGACCTTGGGGCCACAGAACAGGCCCGCCTCCAAGACATTGAACAGGAGTTTGATGATACCCTGGCCTATGACATCAACAAGTGAGCCATTGGACTTGCCCGCCGCCTTTGTATATAGTTCATTAGTGTTAAGTTTAATTTCTTTTTTCTTTCATTTGGGGCGCATGGACTATGCCCCACATTTTTGTATATAGTTAGTAATTAGGTAGGTTTCATTGTAGGTTTCATTTATGTCGTTGGGCTCATGGACCCTGGATTTGCTATTTGTACATAGTTTTACAGTGGATTTTTCTCCTCCATCTTTTTTTTTCTTCACCATGGAGCAATGGATTTTGCGCTTTTCTTTCCCTTTGGATTTGCTTTCTTGGACGGTGACTTTGGACACATTTTCATTTGGATTAATTTGGATTCGCATTTTATTTTTTTATCATTTTTTGGGACATGCTGCATTTTGATTATTATTGGCATTATTGTGTGTTTTGATTTCATTTCCTTCATTTTGACTTGAATACATTTTTGTTTCTTACTTCAATGTGTGGTCTTCTCTCATTGGTTTCAAGCATGTCACAATGTGGGTTTTCTCAGTCATGTGTTGCCATTGTGTGGGTCTGACAGACTTGTACTCATGCGCATACTGCTTATTTGTGATCTATCATGTAATGGGGATTTCAATTTGGAGTGGATGTAAAGCTTGGTTGGGTGTTTGGACTGGGGTGGCGTGGGGTGGGATTTGGGTGGCCATAAGAGCCAGGGATCTAGATTGTGATGACATGTTGGCTGGGGGACATGTGTCGGGGACTGCTGGCAGGTGCCCCTCGCTGCTGGGGGCATGGGGGTGCTGGGGGACATGTGTCGGGGCCTGCTGGCAGGTGCCTGTCAATGATGGGGGGTGGGGGTGCAGGGGAACATCAGTGGGGGCCTGCTGGCAGGTGCCTGTCAATGCTGGAGGGGTGGGGGGGATGGGGGACATGTGTCGGGGCCTGCTGGCAGGTGCCTGTCAATGATGGGGGGGTGGGGGTGCAGGGGGACATGAGTAGGGGCCTGCTGGCAGGTGCCCCTCACTGCTGGGGTGTGGGGGTGCTGGGGGACATGTGTCGGGGCCTGCTGGCAGGTGCCGGTCAATGATGGGGGCGTGGGGATGCAGGGGGACATGAGTGGGGGCCTGCTGGCAGGTGCCCCTCACTGCTGGGGGGTGGGGGTGCTGGGGGACATGACCAGGGGTGCAGGGTAGTCCCTGTGGTGTGGGCTGCCTGCAGGGGCCGTGGAAGGGGTAGAGGGGACACCTGGGAGGACCCACACTGCCAATTCACGTGTAGGACTCCCCGCGCACCCCCGAAATATCCGTTCCCCGCTCTGACAGCAAAATCGCATGTAAAACTTCCCGCGCACCCCTGCAATACACATACCCAGGCCAATCGCTTGTAAAACTTCCCGCGCACCCGTGAAATACACATACCCTGCTGAAATCGTGTGTAAAGCTTACTGCGCACCCTTGAAATACACGTACCCAGGCCAATCGCATGTAAAACTTCCCGCACACCCCTCAAATACACGTACCCTGCTGAAATCGCATGTAAAACTTCCCACGCTCCCCTGAAATGCATGTACCCAGGCCAATCGCGTGTGAAACATTTCCGTGCACCCCTGAAATACACGTACCCTGCTGAAATCGCGTGTGAAACTTCCCGCGCACCCCTGAAATGCACGTACCCAGGCCAATCATGTGTAAAACTTCCCGCGCACCCCTGAAATACACGTACCCAGGCCAATCGCATGTGAAACTTCCCACGCACCCCCGAAATACACGTACCCTGCTAAAATCGCGTGTGAAACTTCACGCGAACCCCAGTAATACACGTACCCCGCTCGCACAGGGCCAATCGCGTGTGAAACTTCCCGCGAACCCCAGTAATACACGTACCCCGCTTGCCGTGCTGGTACAGGGTTAGCGCAGCCCTTTGCGCTGGTTTGGGGATTTTGATGGCTTTTCCCTGCGTGAGGGGTGTTCTTGGGGGCGTAACTGGCGCTGCTGCAGGGTCGCTGCACCACTGTGCGCCATGGCTGGTTTTGGTAGCTAAAATCCATGAATAAGCTGTGCGCGGAAATGGATTTTAGCGCACGCGGCTGTGCAGAGATTCACACGCGCACACTGTGCGCCACTTGTGCGCTAAATTCTATGAATTACCCCCTGAAAGAATAGGGTCCAGATTGTAGAATAAGGAAAACCTTCTGATAGTGAGCATATATTTTAATCCAGTGCAGTTGAGAGTGGAAAATCACATCAAAGAGATTGTTGACCCCTTATTTTCTGATTTTGGGTAATCTCAAAAACTTTGAGGTGATTGTGGCAGTGATTTTAACTCAGTACGTTCTGAATTCATTAACAGAGGTACTGTTTGCCCATAAAACAGTAAAGGAAATCACAACAAAAAAAAAATACATCTTTGGGCTGAATATTTTGGCACTTGGCATATACGTACAGCAAAAAAACAGAAAAAAAGAGGTCATAGCTGGAAGGTTTCGAACTAATCTTAATCTCTGGCATTGTTGTATGCACTCCTCCAGGCCATTGTTCTTTGCCTGCCAAGACATTACAGAAGGGGTGAGACCATATTCCAACAAGGCTTGGTTCCACCCCAAAAGGAGGAGTCCAGCCCGAGCTGCTTGGTCACATCTCTTCTGCAGGAGACCACATAACTAAGTATGTTCTGCATTAGATAACGGATGATCTATTTTCCATACAATTGTAATAAATACATGAATAAATAAATAAATAAATAAATATATGAAAATCCCCAAAACCTCAGTTGTCTTTGGGCTGACTATTTTGACACTTTGGATATAGGTAAACAGAATAGGAACATTAGAGGTAACATCCCAGGTAGAACTGGGCAAGAGAGGGAGTGCTTTTCACAATTTACTTTATTTATGTTTCCTGTGCATTGTTTGTTTTATGTAAAAAAAAAAAAAAATAGACATGCCACTGAGTGTTAATAATATGTGAGTAGCAACATTCTTGCTCAATGTTTAACGAAACCATGTATAGGAAGCCCTGCCAATGTAGTGGTTAATTCAGGTAAAAATCAAATAATCTGGAAATCATCCCAAACTAATACATTTTACATCAAACTTACCCATTTCTTTAACTCTTAATATCAAATTTGCCCATTTCTGTAACTCTTAATTGTGGAGAAGCAAGATGTATATTCTGCTGAAAAAATAGTGATTGTAGCAGAATATCGAGGCACTAAAGTTCACAAAGTACCCATCACTGAAGACTTGTGATTATGATTGCATCAAACAGGATAACAAACAAGCCCTAATACAAGAAATTTGGAACATCAAGTTTAGTTGTAAAGATCACATAGAAAGGAAATGATCTATAAGGAACTTGAAACATTAATTCAAAAATTATATGGGGTATTGCAAATGTACTGGTCCACACAGAACTAGTGGAATCATGTTGTACACGTTAATTAGAAATACTACATCTCATTTTTGGGACTTGATCAGTAGTATGTTCTGTGAGCAAATACAACTATAAGAAAATCATATACCAGAATTAATTTGGTGCCACCACTTTCTAAATTTATACAAAGACCTTAACCATAGACAAGTTGATAAGATTGTTCCTGCAACAAAAGATCCTTGGCTTCTTATTTTCATGGTAGATGACATCAAGACTATCATAAAATCTTTAAAGTCTCCAAGAGCTAAACGTCCAGATGGGTTGGTTAACACACCCCTTAGATTCTCATCTTATCTTTGGACAGTGATATTGTGTAATCGTTATGAGCCAGTCTTGGGGGAAAAACGCGGTTTTCTGAAATCTTCGTATTTATCATGTATAGTACCAATCTACAGAAGCGTGATAGTCCTAACCCTAAGAATTAGAGACCTATCACCCTTCTGGATGTAAGTAGTACAATTTCTACTACATTGGTCCTTGGGGTAGCTGACACCCAGGCTGCCACTCATAATAAGTTGCAAACGTACCAGACAGGATTATGCAAAAGGATCGGAACAACTCTAAATGGGGCTATGCCAACACTTTTGCATAAGCAAGCAATCTCTAGCTTTGGCATACTGGTTTATCTAGCTTATCTAGATAGTGCTACTGCATTTGATAGCATAATTAGAACTATTTTTTGTCTAAATAATCACAGTGGGTTATGCCATATTTGCATACAAATACAAGCAGAGAGAGACCAAAGGCATGTATGTCTTCTCGCACCATCTTTAAAATAAGATTTGGAAGCATTTTTAGGTATTCACCAAGCATATCCACAACGAGTAGGCCAACTAAAGGCCCCCTCCCCTCCCCCTGGTTGGCCCACACAGATGAGCTAACAATTCGTACTATAATGGGCCTCCAAACATCAATCTAGACCTTCCAGAACTATGCTGAGAGCAAACACTTACAATAATAGTATTTAATAGATCAGGTAGGTTATTAAAATTTTAATGAATCCCTGTATCATATTAGTGAGGAATGCCCTTTGTTAAGCAACTTAAAGCAGCATTATTGTCAAAAGCTTGCCTTCTCATGCAAAACCAATAAGGAATATTTCTGAAATCAAAGCAGAGTGGGAACCAAATATCCCTAACCTTAGCAACCCTTTGATTTACCACAGAAGAGCTGGAATTTTGAAAATGTGCTAATTTTGTGGTTAATGACAACACAATCAATGTTATGCATTATTTTATTTTTTTACATTTACAATGTTTGATAAGAAATAGCACAAAGTTACTTGATGATTTGAACATACTTTATTGAGTGGCATAGCATTTGACAGTACAGATTGTTTTACTCTTATGAATGTGTAAGGTTTCATTTTAACGGTTGCACAATAATAAATGTAAATTACATTGGTACAGATAATAGTTAATTTCATAACATTATGTGCCCATGGATCCGATCTAAACGTTAAATTATATATTTTCTAGAATGTCAATAACTCAAAAAAAATGTTTTCCAATCAATTCGCCTGGACAATCCTAGGGCATGGTGTTGTGGATCAATAGTCCTTGTTATCAAAATAAGTTTACAATTTCTCAACCTCCAAAACCTTGACCAAAAAAAAAGCAAAATCTGTCGGAGTCAGGTAATGCTAATAGACTAGAAAATCCTATGTTATGATCAAGTCAAAACCAATCTAACAACAATGTGTTGTTCTGGCTCACAATTGAACAAAGCACCTGCAGTATAGTATGCAATCTTACATGCCAACAATGTATGAAAGGGTGTTGGACTGAGAATTTTAAAAGAACCTCTTTGTTAAAGTACATATCGAAAAATATAGCAAATATCACAATGCAGATTTCTTCTACCTACAAACAATGGGGCTCAATATTGATGTCGCAAATTCATGCATTTTCCCCTTATAGCAGGGAAGAGTGCTTTAAACTGCACTCAAGCGATTTGTGAATATGTGTGGGCCACCCCTTACAAACTGTGTGTAACCCACTAACATTCTGTGCTTCATGCTGGAGCAGGTTCGACACTCCATGTATCTCTGTTGATGTAGCTGTTCATTCCTCTCCAGCATGAAGTAAAGGCACCTTAATGCGAGTACAGCGACAGTGCCCTAAATTACTTTACATTATATCGGGCAAAGCTAGCTCGTGGAAAGGAGGCAAGACGGGGAAAGGCGAGAAGAAAGGGTCTGTGGACAATGAGAGGTTCCTTGAAGAGCAGGGACTTCCCTTCCTAAAGAAGTGCAGAAGTGATGGGGACATCCTCATAAGCATCATCATGCTAGTTTAGGGTCCGGGTGTGAGGAGAACACCTGTTTTCAGGTTCTTGCGTTCTTTATCTCTTAGATTTTAGTTTGTTGATGTCTGCAGCTTGTCTGTGGATGTCTCCAGAGATGTAGATATTTCAGCCAAGCAGGGTGGAACTTTGTGTGATTGATTTGTTTATAAGGCAGGATACGTTTAACGTGATGGAGGGTTAGAGAAGTAACCAGTGTAGCTGTTGGGCTGAAGTGATGTGTTTGAGGCTGGCTGCATCATGCTGGTCTGCTTTCAGAGGGCCCAGGAAGAATGACAGGATTTCAATGAGAAAGTGTCAGCCATATTGCATCTCTATCTTGCCATTTATTTCCTTGATAGATAATAGTTTAATCAGCAAACTGCCCCCTCACTGTACTTCAGGGCTCATGTTTTTATATCGGGCCCTTCTGCATCCTAACACCCTTCATAACAGGTGGTTGCGGTGAATGCAATACTTTTTTTTTATTTGTAATGTGAGTAGACTGCTTAGAAGTATGTTTTTCATTTCTAGCATGGGTGATCCCCTTAGCACTAGAAACCAAACTACATTTTATTAGTTTACAGTGTCTCGTTGAAATAAATCTTGATGGGAAATTGCATTGCTGATTTTTGAAAACATAGAAATATTTTATTTATTTGATTGTGCTTAATACCATACCTGAGTTTGGTTTATAAGCGCGGATCCGGGTTTCCAACCTTCTGTTGTTAGACCTGTTAGGGCTGGTTTGCCTTCTTTGCGATTCCAAGTTAGTACCCTGATCTCGTGGGCTCTTGGCATTCAGCAAAACTGCTGAATGCAAACAGCTATCGCCCCCAGGTTACCAGAAACAAAAAATCAGTGACGTCTTAATGACGTTTGTGCTTGAAGCTCAGCCTCTTCTAACTTTGGCTATTCATCAAAAAGCTGGGTCACATTTTTTGAGACTTTCATTTAAAGTTTAACTGTGTGGCAGTGGGGAGTCGTTTCACTATATTTGACTTATTCCAAACAATCTGGTGGTCTAGAATACCTACCTGAAGGTGTCTTCTCCCAACAAATGACCTAATAGTAGACATGTCACAGTAATTCTTCCCTTCGAAAACCCTGTCCGCAGATGTTAGTACTGTGTATGGCTGCAGGAGGCTAAACCCAGACTCACAAATCCGTATTGGTAAGAAGTGTGTATGCGGTTGTATGCAGCTCTGTGGGTCAGTGTACTGCGTCAGTGCTGCCATACACTGGGGACTGTGGCAGGGACCCCCATGCATACATGGAAAGCCTTAAAGAGGGTTAATAGCGAGGTTTAGTGAAATTGGGGTCAATGCATTTTCCCACACTCATGTTAAAATCGTGTGAGTCGATTTCTCCTCCTGCGAAAAAACACTGCGTATTATTATTGCATCATGAACATTAAACTTTTGTTGCATAAACACACAACTCTTTGCCTGGGCTTTATGGAACTATTCCGATCATTCCAACCGCATTGCCTGCCACTGTATAGGTCACAACGGGCATGATTTACGCAGCGTTTTATAATGGGATTGCACCATTGTGGTTTTTGAAATCAGACCCAATGTGTTGCCATTGTAAACTTTCAAAACTGTTCTTAGCAACAATATTTAATATTTTATTTATTGTAATGTGATACAGTTTAAAAATAATGTTGTTTTTAAAACTTTACACATTTTAAAAAAAATATCTTGATACAAGCTAGTAATTACACTTCTTACTTAATAATGAATACATCAATTGGTCAAATGTCAATTAATCAGTTCAACAAGCTTTCTGGTGAAGTTACAAAATACTTCATGAATGCATTGAAAAGTAAAGAAAAAAATAAATTAATCAACAGATCACCCAATCTGAAGATATATAAGACAAAGAAAATATCTCAACTTAGCCAACCAACCCAGCCTAAAACAGATCAGCAGGTTCCAAGAGAGGTATAATACCTCCTACTAATCACAGCTGCTAATTTGTTTTCCTGCAATAGGCCAGATGTTAAACAGTGCAATATGGAGCTTAGGGTTAAGTGTATTAATACAATAGTACCAAAGCTCATTAGAACCCATATGGTCCATTTTATGTACATACATTCCGAGATATTTGGAATAATAATGGGTCATTAGTGGGCACTGAGTTAACACATGTCTTGCATTTTCAAGGTTAGATACAATACCACATATTCTACAGTTTCTTATCGAGTCTCGAGACACATTGTCCCAAGGTCAATTTGCTAAAGTGGGTAAGCAATTGGGACAGAGATTAAGATACAGTTGACTCTTCTTAAAGGTATAGAGGATGAAAGTCACAAAACTATAACTTCTTAAAGTAGCCAAACGCCCATAGTTCTCTTGCCAATCCCAGAGCGAGATAGACTTCTGGAGATGAAAAAACATTGTTTGATTATCTTGGTCCCAACTTGGGGACCAGCCGCTAACCTCACTAAGCGTTAGCATAATATAGTTCACCTTTCTCAAACCTTTTGTTGTGGCCACATTGGATTGGATCCCTGTAGATGGGATATAACAAACAACAGTCTGTCCCAAATCACGATTTAGAAATATTTTCCAAAAAGCCAACCAAGCTATGAAAATCAGCAATTCTGTTTGGTGCTAGAGCCATACCACCGTCAGGAACAAGTTACAACCGCCCTATAATATTAATTTTGACCACAATAGCCTGCAATGGGCCTAATTTACAGAAAAAGCACTAGTAGCGGGAAAAAGTCATAGCGCAGGTGTGAAATTTGCATGTTGCAAATGTATAGCGCCTTGAGCCGATTCACAGAATAAAATTCATGCAGAGATCTGCAGCGCAAAGAAAAAGTACCAGCATCCGGCACACCCACCACACCCCCCATTTCCCAATGAACATAGTACGGGTGAAGTACTTAGCGCCACAATGTCAACTGTGACATTGGCCAGGCAAATGTGAAAGAAGTCATTTAGGATTACTAATCAGCAATCTCCATCACTCCCACTGCTACACACCTTCACCCCAATGTCTGCAATCAGCCTGCACCCACACCTCAGCCCAGTACCCCAACCGATCTACACCCTGCTGTTCTACATTGAGCCTGCACCCAGAGGTCGTCCCTGTACCCCGACCGATGTGCACCCCAATTGTACATTGAACCTGCACCCACACATTAATAGAGTGCCCCCACTGATCTGGACCCCTCAATTCTACATTGAGTCTGCACCCACACCTCATCCAGGTATCTTGATAATCTGTACCCCCAATTCTACATTGAGAATGCACCCATACCTCTTTCCAGTTGCCCGATTGATGTGTGCCTTCAACTCTACATTGAGTCTGCACCTACACCTCGTCCCAATAACCCGACCAACCTGCACCCCAATTCTACATTGAGCCTGGACCCACTCTCATCACACCACACCTCACCCACTTTAGTTCCTCACAATACTTGCCCTAACAAGGTGCTAGCACACATACATGCAACCGAAATACACATTGCTCTAACGCCCACACGCATGTAGCACATCACTGGCACCAGCTATTCGATGAAATGTGTAATGTCTGTGTGAGATCATTTACAATTAGCTTGCTGTAGAGGTCCATGATGGAGCTCCAGCACGCCTTTGCAGGCAATCCCCACTCCTGTGTTATTTTGCTACAACAGTCTTTGGACAACGAGTTACTCTATGTCTCTCCTTAACCCTTGCACTTAGAGACACAAGCAGACTCCCAACGCCTTACCAAACTTGGTGGATGTAGAACACACTGAACTGTATGCTGGCCCAAACTCAGGATCACTTGTGAAAAGAGTACAATGGCATGCCAAACAGTAATGAAACCCACACCCACTCACAGACCATAGGAAGTTCACAACAGCTTGGAGATCTTTCTCAGCATAATGGAGATGTAAGACATACAATGTATGTAAGTGCAAGGACACTTGCCGGCTATGCACTTCCTGGCCCATTTTAGTGTTCAACATTTACTTTCCTCAACCCTTCTGGCCTGCATCTTGCATTAACGACATCTTGCAGATTGCTTTGAAACCAACATTGTCATGTGGAAGCAGTGCTGGTGTTTTGAGGGTAATCGGCTCTGCCATGGCTTGCCCTTGAATCACACTCTGCTGCACAACTGCCAACCACATGGTCTGTGCTGCTACACCACGGTCATTTGTCCTTCATGTGATAAAGTCCTAATGTGAGTTGAAGAGGCCACTGAATCAAAGGGATCCAACATCTGTTTTCATCATCCACAATGCTTTGAAGCCATATCTGTTGTGGAAGTCTGAGTATATCCAGATGGATACGCAAGTGGCAAAAGGCCACCTAGACCACCGTGGCATCATATAGGAGCACATGTAGATGAAATAGCAATCTGGAGTAGTAAATTGGCAGAGGTGAATAAACAGTCTCCAGAATCCCCAAATAACCTGGACTGGAGAACATATGGCCAAACCTCAAAAGTCTGTTTGCATCCCCAAAATGAGACATAAACATCTCCATGAAAAGATTTCCTTTTCTTAAATGTCCACCCACATGGCCCTCCAGTAGACATTCATTCAAAACCTTCTCACCCACCACTGATAAATCAAAAGCAATCATTCAATGGCCTAGTACCATAAATGGCACGCTCCAAGGAAGTGGTTAGAAAGTGGTCAGTTTGCCCTGAGACTCTGTTTGGACGTTGTTTGGATCAGCTGAGGCCTTGCCCACTTTTCCCAGCAATCCACATAAAGGGCAGAGCTAGCGCACCTGCACGTGCTCCTAGGAAATGGTAAGAGAGTGGTCTCTTTGCCCTGAGATGCTGTTTGGACATTTTAGTATCAACTGATATGCTACATACAGGACTTCAACTCGATTTAAGAACATTGTTATGGACTTGGCCCCCTGTTTATATAATTATAGAGGCTTAGATATAATTGTCGAGCCTTAATATACAACATTTCATTTTTTTAAATTGATTTTTTTTTCCTTTAGAGGCCCGTCCCACTTTTCCCAGGAATCCACAAAAAGGCCAGAGCTCGCACTCCTGCACGTGCTCCAAGTAAGAGGTTAGAAAGTGGTCTGTTTGCTGTTCTCTGCTCGCAGGGCAGCACGTCAGCCCACTATTTACTTATATTTCACTCTTGTGTCCCTTGCTTGAGAGCTGAGGTTGACGGTGTGTACCTTCTCATTTTACTCTCTAAGTAAGTAATCTAAATGCAAATGTGATGGCATGTATTGTTGCTGTTGTACATCAGTAGTAGTTGTGACAATTGAAGGCTGTGCAATGGTAGTTTGTTATTTGGAAATAGTCATTAGTAGTGAAAGTTGTGATCACGAGACGTGTGCCGTGTAGAGCGTTACACCCGCCTTGTGCCTGTACTGGTTACTTGGGGACTACAGGTTGGTTTAGCTATTCTAGGAGATTGAAGTTCTACACAAAATATTTCCTGGGAGTTGTTAATTTGAGTTTTTGCCTCACTCATATGAGTGTGTTGTTTGTGTGTTGTGTGAGCAAGCACACTGAGAATAAAAATAGATATACGAGTAGAAGTGCAACGCCAGTGCAGATAGTGAAGGGTGGTGCTATTTGAAGTGCATTTCCATTAGCTGTTAGCTTACATCACATCATATAGCTAAGTTAAGCTATAGAATAATAATAACGCCAAAGTGTTAATACGAAAATGCCAATGGACAATCTTGAGAAAGAACTGGCGCTCTGTAAAACATTAAGGAATAGACGCATTGTCATACCTAAGATAATAAGTAATCCAGGAAAAAGGAATAACACCAATAAATATATGACTCTCATATAACGTCTGTGACGTCTACGTCCATGGTGTCACATGAAATAAGTGAAAAAGCAGCTAATAGCGCTATGGAGGCGACAGTGGTCGACATCACTAATAACCTGGGGTGTGTTAGTTCACAATTGTTGAATGATATATTGAACGGCCCCCAAAAACCTCTGACAGTAGCTCCATGTGTTAATAATGGAAGTGATGAATCTATAGAACTGTTGATAGATGTACAGCAAAATCAATGCTTGATCCAACAGCCAGTGCATATATTCCGTTGATGAACAAAAGTGTGAATGTACCAGGTAATTCATCAATTAAAGAACCCGTAGCTAATGTAATGGTACATCATGAGTATGGACATCATTTGAATATTAACATTATTGATTTATCTCATTCTAAGCTTGAAGAAATAGACATTGAATATTTGGGGTATAATGAAATGATGCCCGTTTCTGTAGAGAATCACCTAATTGCTACATCATGCTCATTGAAGACTGATGTCAATTGCAGTATCTTATTTTTGAGTTTACTAAAATCAATCAGAAAGTGCCTTTAGAAGACTAATACTTATGGAAAGGGGCTGAGCGCACAATGATGGGTACATGATGGGTAACCATTCCAGCAATGTGCCAACCCTAATATATGAGCAACGTGATGGACAGCAAGATGGTGAGTGTGATCGTAGCATGTCATATGATGATATGTTTAATTCTTTAGAAAATGTATTTAGAACGCTTATTGCTAAATGTGACCATCTAGAAACTAAAATCGACGTACAATCCCTGTTAGTACATCATAGTCTAAGAAGTCAAAATAAGTGTGTTTCAAGAGAAAGGGATAGGCACAAATATAACAAATAAACAGAAGGAGGAAGAAGTCGTGGGCTCGCAAGGTTGAGGCCAGGTTAACAAAACGAACATAACAAGATGAAAAACCTGCATAAAAGGAAAAAAGTATGTGTTCAATCCTATCAAGCGTTTATGTATAGCCACAAGATGAAATTAAGAACATATAAATGCTTGAGGGAGGGGAAAAAAGTTGGCGAATGCAATAGTTACAGTAAAGATCCAGCACACCATTTGCTGAGGGGTGTAGTTAATGAAGAGCCAGACTTAGGTATTCAGTCAGCTGCTAGTGATTATGTAGTAATTGTAAAAGTATTAATACCTCTTCAATGGATCCCTTGAAGGCTACACCACAACCACCAGTAGTCAATGGTCCTACTAACATACGTAGTAAACTTAAACTGGTGATTATTGAACCTGCAACACAATCAACTATTCCTGAGATATGGCTAAAACATCGAGGGGGGTTGAATACAAAGATGGACCTACCAAATAGAGAGATATCTAAAGGGAGTAGAGCTGCAATGAAAGCACTACAAATAAAACAAATTGCCGAAGATGTTAATCTGATACCATTAACATAGGAAAGCTACATTATGTATCTTGCATACACTTGTTCCTCTTAGAACGATCACTACTAATGACATACGTTTAGTAGATCAAGAAGTAGTTTTGAATAAAGATATCTCTAATATATGTTTTGAAATAGAATCTACTATGAACTACATTATGGGATAACAGGCAGACCTCTTGCGCCTTAGATATACCATTAAGGTTGGGGAGATACCCGAGATAAAACACTGTGCTACACAGTCGGTTCTGAATAATTCTGGATCTGAACTTATTAGACTTACAACTGATATAAGTGATAAGTTAGTGCATACAAAACTAACTGGGCCTCTGAGTAAACCTAAGAATCCTGCAAAACAGCAAAACAGTAAACAGAATGTATTAGCAGAGGTAATGTGCACAGCAGAAGAAGGACCACGTCAAATACCAGAAAGGTACTGGCAATGGTTACCTAGTGCGTACAAAGCACACTTTGCGGCAGTACGACAGTGACATGCAACAGTTGATATGATGTACTCTTGGAATACTAGAGGTCATACTCATTTATTTGCAGATGGAGGTCTGATTGCTAATATTAAGCTACTCACCATAGTAGCTCTACAAGAAACGTGGCTTACTACAGAAGTTCAACATGATGGTCACTGTACAGTACATCAAGTAGCAATACAGGGGCCAAAGGGCAGACCCAAACGTGGTCTGTTGGTCACTGTTAAACCGCCATGGACAATAAAGAAACTAAATCAGTCATTGCAGAATGTTTTAGCCACAGAGAATAGCAATGGTGAACTAGTGATTACCTTAATAAATGTATTTGATCCTCCTAACATGGTTGAGAGGAAAGTTAGCTCCCAAGTAGTAAGTTCAATTCTGCAGAGCTACTGTCACTGAAATTCGTATTGTTAGTTGGTTATTTTAATGCCATCATAAGACCACAAGAGAGAGACCAGGATAGAGATACTCAAATACAATCTGAGGTGTTAAAGAGTGTAAAATTAAACAAACAAGGGCTCATGTGGGAAAAGATATTAGTGCCCTATAAAATAGTGAGACTTAATGGATTCACACCTAGTGATGTGGGAACTGCATATAAACAAATTGAGGGTCGGTCAGCAGCTAATCTCAATTACATATTCACAAATACTAATGGTCTATAATATATTAAAGACATGAGTATGGTCGGACGCGAAGAGAATGATCATCTTCCTCTCTGCACACTATTAGCTTTGCCAAATATATCTCAATCTCACTCGAATATGACGAAAATTGCCAAATATATTTAAATGAAGGCCAGAGTAGGATTATGTTGAATCAACGAAATGTTGAGAATGCCAACAGGGTAGCAGCTGAACTAGTACCCCGCTTCATAAATGAGGTGACCGCGGATGAGAAGTCATATGTAAATCTGCTAGGACAATACTCAGATTATGGAAAATATTTGAAAACAGTTTATTGAACATTGACGATATAAGGCAAGTTGTGAGAGAACTAACAAAAAATTCAGTTGCTACAAGGCCATGACAAGCAAATTAATAATGCAAAATAGTCCATAAGCCAGGAAATAAAAATGATTATATCACAAAACAAGAATGGCCCCAATGAGACATCCATATCTGTGCAAATTAAGAACTGTAAGCAGATTTTTAGAAGATGGCTAAGGAAACACAAACAAGACTGTGAGACTGCTTGATGACAAAAGATTGGCAGCATTACATTATCAAATAGTGTAGCAGGGATGTGGCAAATTCTACGTAGTGGGAAAAAAATAGATATTACCATCAATTGTATCTCTGAAGTAAAATGGAGTGAACATACAAAAGAACATTGGGGCGAGAAGAAAATGCAGCTGATACCTTTAACCTCCCAGATGTAATATGGGATTGTAAAGCCACTATCTTAGATATCGTCATAATTATAGAAAAGTAAAAAAACCTCATGTGCAGCTGACCCTGATGGCACCTGCAATGTGTTACTGAAGCAAGCTCCCAGTCTTTGGTGGAATCATTACACTTGTTGTTCACTCGTATAGGGAAAGTAGGAGTAATGCCGCAGTCCTGGCACACTAGCCATATTCTATCTGTTCACAAAAAGGGTGAATGGAATAACCCAGGCAACTTCCGCATGCTGGCAATGATGGATATTCTATCTCAAATATTTGCCCTTGTGTTGATGTTGTGTGAACTCAATAATTGGATTGATGAGTTAAAAATCTTGCAACCCAGCCAAATTGGCGTTCGAGCCAAAGCAAGCACAACACATAACTTATGTATGTTAACATCGACAATAGAACACACAAGGATGAAACGAGATCTCAATGTTTATGGGGCATACATAGATTTCTCGGCCGCCTTTGACATGGTGCAGAGAAATCGATTATGGTGTAAACTCAGCAATTGGAACATTCCTAAACGGCTATTGAAAATGTTGATGCTTCTATATTCAAACTCTAACGTTCGGATGCGCCAGAATGCAAAAGGGTGTTTATCAGGCCTGATGCCAACAACCTGTGGAGTAAAGCAAGGCTGCATTGTTGCAGTGCAGAAATATTATTCAACCTTTACTTGGTTGACTTGCAGGGTGTATTTAGATCTACCACCACCAACCCTATTAAAATAAGATCAGTGACATTGGTATGGCTAGCATATGCCGCTGCCTATTCTAGTGAGAAGGGGCTACCATCTCAAAAAGTAAGGTGATGGTGTTCCCGATAAAGAAAATACCAAACATGTATGGGTGGAAAATTAACAACACCATGTTGTAACAAGTGACAACATATAAGTACTTAGGTATAGTTATTGAAGAGAAACTGAACTGGGAAGCACAATGGACGATTGTTAAAGAACGCTGCATGTCAGCGATAAATGCATTGAACACATTTATCGGAAAAAATGTGGGATATTCTGTCTTAACAATATTAACTTTGTATACTGCAAAAGTGGGAGCATTTTGTTGTATGTGGTAACTATCTGGGGACATAACTATTTGAAACATTTAGTGGCATTTGAAGCCAAGATGCTACGTAAACTGATACGCCTACAACAGAGTGTATCAATAGAATATATCTACCTTGAATCTGCCATTAAAGGAGTAAACGAGGCTTACATAAGTTAATCAGTATTGTTCTACCATGACTTATGTACTCTTCGCACTGAGACTATTATTGTTCCTTATGTTCATGCGTTATTGAAACTAGAGGGTAGGCTGTCTCCATGAATAGTTTGCACACTAAAACAACTGCATGTGCAATGGGCTGAGGGTTCTTTAACATTGGCTTCTAAAGCTGGGCTGAAAGCAAGATTAAAAGTACCGCTGAGTGCATATGGTCACGAAAAGTATATGGATGCATTACTAAAGCACATAGCGGAGCCTATTGTGCGATGAGGGCCATCCAAACTAGCTTACTAGAGTATTTCAAAGCTTATCCAAGTATGACAACTTTTAGGACATATTTAATTATGAAATTCAACGCCTCAGAAGCATTGGAAACCAAGGGCACATGGTGGGGTATTAGTCGTGAGAGGCGTGATTGTCGTTTATGTGGTGAATATGTAGTTGAATCTCTCCAACACCTAATTATTGAATGTGAGAGTTTGTTGTCTCTCCGCCACAACTTTGTTAAGTCCTATTGTAATGTGGTTGATATGAATTTTATTGTTGATATATGGGGAACATTTTTATTAGGCAATTATATTAATTTGATATTTTATTTAGAGTCATTTTATCTGAAAATTGTAAAGATTTTAAACTGTTTGATGTGAGAATTTTGTAATCTTTTTAGAATTGTTATTAAGTGATCTGGAATTTCATAATGTAACTTTTATGATGTAATGTATCTGGATTGTAAATGTATTATGTTATACAAAACCAATATTGGTTATAAGTATATCAATAAAACTTTATTGTCTATAAATGGCAGTCAACCATAGATTGCTGCCCACATTCTTGCAATGCTCCCTACCCTACTGGCAAAAAGCATGTTCACATGGCCAAATGGGCAAGTCATAGCAATTAAGGCTGCCGTGCCAAACTCAAGTAACTCCCACCATGAATCAAATCTCGGAAAACATTTACAAAGGAAGTGCCAGGGCCACCACAGCCTGCATAGTTGACAAACCCACGCAGACTATGTACGTTAATAAATGTCATGCCTGTACGGCACAGTACAGAAGGTACTAAGCAACAGATGTATTGGAGAAATACGTGAACATGGTGCAACAATGAAAATATCATCTGCCGACATCAAACATTGCAAACAAATGGACAGTGGGCATTAAGCCATCACACAGAATGTCACACCACCCTGAAGTATGCACACATGTCCCCCAGAAAAGAGACCAGTTTCACTTTCAGTCGCAGAGTGTGACCTAAAACCTCCTGGCAGAGATAGGACCAAATCAGTTGTAGATCATGTGATGACCAAAGGTGCACATGCACAAAGAACCACACACATACACCAGAAAACCAAAACATGCTGCAAATGGAACAAAGAGACTGTAAACAGTTGAAAATAATACATACATAATAGAGTACATATATAATTGTATTGATAGAAGCATAATGGGAAACTGTTTGCAAATATCAACATGATCAAATGTCAACAAATAAATAGATTGAAAGGAAACCTACAACCACAGAACTATGTACATGAATGAGAGTGCTAGTCCATGGAAATTTCTGGCAATGCCTTGGCCATCTCTGATTCCCCCTCAACATCATCCTCATGCAGGCATGCCTCCTCAGGTTCATGGAGGGCTTGCAGGGACTCCCTCATTCTGGACTCAATCACCTCCAGCCTCCTCCAGAATTCAAGCCAGTGCTCTTTGTAGTGTCAGCCCTGGCCCTGGCAATTGCTGCCTCGCCTGCCTGCTATGTCAGGAATTGGACCTGGGATGACACCAGGGCATGAACTAGCAATTTTGCCTTCTGCCTTGTTTATTATACATTTAATCCATCTTGCTGCCTCATGGCAGATATACACTTGGAGGGACTAGGAGGGAGCCATTGCAGTGGCATGTCCAGAGAGGCCATCCCCAAGTAGTGCCGTTGCCAGTAGTGACAAGAGGCAGACCACCTGACCGTGATTCTGTTCAAGCAGCACATGAGTAGAATGCACACATCGCTGCCTCAAGCCACCAACTAGCAGTGGCATCACTGCATCAAGGATTGCCTCATTGTCTGGAAGTGCAGGATCTGTCTCTGTGGAGGCATTAGCAGATTTGGGTAGTTCTGCAGCAGATGGCCCTGCGACAGGAGGATGTGCTAATACCTCCAGGGTGAACTGCACAACCTCCTGTCTCAGGGCAAGGAAGGCAGCCTGCACATCCCCCTTTGGATCCCCACTTGACACCGTGAACAGTCCTGCAATAAACTCCTCCTCCTTCTCTATCAAACCTGGCATCTCTAACGAGGTCTCGATGCCATGGGGCTCTACATGATCACATCACCACTATCCTGTCCCTCTGCTACTGAGGTGTCCTCCACAATGATGGTTGCCTTTCAGGTTGCTGCTTTTTTCCCCACTTAGCAAGCCCCACCCACCTGGTGCCTTCCAAGTTGCCGCTCTTTTTCCCCAATAGCAAGCCATGCCCAACTTGTGCCTTCCTGGTTGCTACTCCTTTTTCCTACTGAAGGAGCCCTCCAGCCTCTTTTCCTTTGCAGATGGGGAGCAGGTGCAGGTGGATCTAGGTCACCTGGCATAAGCCCCTACTGAGGTGTCCTCCACAATGATGGTTGCCTTTCAGGTTGCTGCTCTTTTTCCCCACTTAGCAAGTCCCACCCCCTGGCGCCTTCCAGGTTGCCGCTCTTTTTACCTACTTAAGGTGCCCTTCAGTCTCTTTTCCTTTGCAGATGGGGAGCAGTTGCAGGTGGATCTAGGTCACCTGGCCTAAGCCCCACCAACCTGATGTCTTCGAGGTTGACTCTCTTTTCCCCCCTTAGCAAGCCCCGCCCACCTGGGGCCTTCCTCATTGCTGTTCTTTTTCCCTACTTAAGGAGTCCTCCAGCCTCTTTTCCTTTGCAGATGGGGAGCAGGTGCTGGTGGATCTAGGTCACCTAGCCTAAGCCCCACCCACCTTCGTAGCCCTGCCTCTTCCTTCCTGCTCTTAACTCTTAGATTAAGGGTGTCTCTCGCCCGGGTGTCCGAAGTGAAGGGTAGACAAAGAAAAGGGCAATTCCTGTTTGGACCTGTTTGGACCAGGAGGATCCAAGGCCCGAACCCCTGCTCAGACAACAGGTAAGCATGTACCAATATGTGTTTACTCCCTCTGTCCCCAGAGGCCTTCCCCACCCCCTCTGATCCTCCTGTGCTGTTCCCTTGTGCCCCCCACCCTTCTTGCACACATGTGTTACCTGTTTTGCTTGATTCTTCAACACTGCTCCCCCTCACCCCGCTCCAGCCTACTTCTGCAGAAATCGGTCCTGATACATTCTGGTTTCAGCATTACCGTCTTGTGGTCAATGCTTGCTGCCTCAATGCTGGATTTAACTTTTATGGACTTCATTGATTCACGGTGCGTCACCAGTTCTCAACTCTCATGCTGGACTTCCTTTGCATCTTGTACTCATGGTGGCCCTGAATCATGTTGTTCCCATCTTCATCTTGTATCCTGGCTTGCAACATTATGTTTTACTACTGACCTCTGAAATTGTATTTGCTCTCCCTTCTTGCTTCTCCACTCTTTTTGACTGCTTACTCTCTGTTCTCTCCTCCTCCCCCTTTTCCTATCTCCTTCCCTCCTCCCCTTACTTTCTTCTATGCACTTACTCTATCAGAATTGTCCTTCGACCTAGTATGATAGCAAAATCGCCTGTCTCCTCCCCGTCCCCTTACTTGACCCCCCCCCCAGCACTATCTGAAATGTCGTCAGGCCTAGTATGATAGTCGCTTGTTTTGTTCCTCCCCTCCCTTTCTGCACTCCTCTCCCTCACCTTTTGTTTTTCTCCGGCTCTACCAGAAATGTTGTCAGGCCTAATACAGTAGTCGCCAGTCTGTTTCCATTTCCTTCTCACACTCTCGCCCTCCCTTACTTATCTATGTCTTAGCTCTTGCACCATCTCAAATGTCGTCAGGCTGTGTACGATAGTTAATTTCCCATCCTTACTGTTCATGGCCTTTAAGTATGTAATTGTATTTTCCCTTGTTCCCTCCCTTGCCTTGAAGCTCTTTGAAACACATTGTGTATAGGCGCTATATAAATAAACTATCATATCATATCATATCACTTATCCAGGTGTGCCTCCTCAGCAGCAGTGGCATTAGAAGTTGACTCTCCCCTAGGTACATGGCTCTCCGAAGAGGGGGATGTACTTGAACATGCCGGGGTCTGCCGTGTCATCTGGAGGCCTTGGCCCTAATATACAGCTAAACAGCACATGTTGTTCCTTCTTCAGCCGTTTCGACTTTGGAGAAGGGAAGATACAATAAAGGAATTAATCCTAAGTACATACGCATGTCATTTCCCTCAATTGTATAGCATGCCAACAACCTAAATCAACATAAACACACTCAGGCCCACACATGTAAATCTGAATGAAACCTGTCTCACAAGTGAAAGAGAAATGACAACTTAAAATTATGAGACATTCACATGTGAACATGGCACATTGATGTGTGCCCACATACCCGTGACAACTACTTATTTGACATTCCAATAGCAATGAAGCAGTGGCCCAAGTGTTACCTGCAAGCAGGGTCATGAAAAGGACACCTGGCCACTTGTTTAAGTGGCATTAAACTTAAATCTTCATCACACCACATCTTGCTACATGCTTCCCTGACAGTCCTATAGGAAAGTATGCAACACGTACATGCACCCATTTCTGAGGATCAAGCAGCAATGCTGCTGTTCCTAACACAAATACCTTTTGCCATGACATACCATTTTTCTCCCTAATGCAGTTGTCTGACTGTGCCAGATGGAGAACTGGATTGTCAAATTCACTAAAGTACCATAACCAGAAATTCTGACACATATGTCCGTCTCTCCTGATGGGTGGATATGATGCAAACATTATTCTCTAATTGAACAACCCATAGGGTAGTTGTGTATGATTGTCACTACATGCCACCAAATCCCAATATGCGTTCTGTTTCTGTCTCTGGCCTTGCCGTCAGCATCTCACATTGCATGCACACAAGTCTTCTTTGTTACCCACAGCTGCCTGACCTGACTTTTGCACGTGGCCGCTTCACCAATGTGTGCCATGACATAATTTCAGTGTGTGGCTGCATAATCATTCCTTATCCATGACATTAAAAATCAATAGTACTGTTCACCCTGTTCATGTGAGTCCTTACTGTCAGCTTGGATACAGACCTGCAGGTCAAGGACATGGACATGAAGCAGTGGATTGAACCTCTTCAGGATACAGAAGTGAATTGATGTCCCTTGATGGCAGCCTGCAGAGTGCACCACCATCGAAGATCCTGCGTCAGTGGCCCCCCTCCCCTACATCTGGCTCCAGATTCTCAGGTCTTCCCAGTGTTTCTTAGTGTTCACAGTACGAACTGCCATCGATGACAATGGACCATGTTGATGGAAGCCTTGATCCTTTCACATCCACGGCCCGAAGCTGCTTCTACAGATTGAAGAGGGAATTGTAATGGGTAAGGACCTTTTCACTTCAGATTCCAACTTCAGCAGCTGAGAAGTTGATAGCCCTAGGATTCGCTACCTTGGGTGAGCTGGCAGTTACCGCAGACATGGTGCACCTGAGAATGGTGGAGAGGCTCACTGTGGAAGAAATTCACAGAAGATGGGCAACCGCACTAGCCATAACACGGAAAAGCTCAGAAGCAATATAGCCTCTGCCCAGGCTACTGGTGGTGATCACCACATGATGCAGAGCTGACTCCATTTGAAGAGTTAGCCAGTGTGCTCACCACAAGTGAGCAGATGGTTGACGTAGGAGGCATGAACACCTATGCTGCCATATCAGGTGAGTGGCTTGTGTACATAATATATGTGCTTTCAATGTTGTTTTACTGTTGTTCAGGGTCAATCTCTCCCATCCATGATTACTACAGTAATGCATCCATGGTCCTTCCATCAGATAATGTGCATTATAGGTGGATGCTTGATCTATGTTTCCAGTTGACATTGGTCTTACAGCACACATTGCAGTGTTCAAATGTATTTAGTAAGGCAATACACCTATTTGTGTAAATGTTCTGCAAGACACATGTCATTAGACACACTCCCATTGTCATGCTTGTGGATAGTGCAGTGTCAAACCAAAGTTTGGCTCACATGCATTTGCACTAAGCAGTGGAGGATGTGAGAGTAATTAATTCACTGGCCATGGCAGGCAGTGGACATGGAAGAGCATTGACCGAACCGCCTACTCCCAACTAAATGCCTTTTTTGAAGCCAACAACCTCCTAGACCCCCCACAATCAGGTTTCAGAGCCCGTCACGGAACTGAAACCACCCTAACCTCAATCTGGGATGACCTTAAAATGACAGCAGACTCCGCGGGATGTGCCGCACTAATCCTCCTTGACTTATCCGTCGCCTTTGACACAATCAATCACTCGATCCTCCTAGACCGACTCCACTCCCTAGGAATTCATAGAACCGCTCTTAAATGGATAGCTTCATTCCTCAAAGACAGGCACCAAATAATGATACTATCCTCCCAAGCCCGACCGGTCGACACGGGAGTCCCACAAGGAGCATGTCTTTGCGCCCTCCTGTTCAATCTCTACTTGATCACCCTCCCACCAATAATTCGTTCACACAACATCCTAGGTTACAACTATGCCGACGACACTCAACTAATTCTAAAACTCCTAACTCAAAACCGAACTCCCGACCTGACTTGGCCTCCTGCCTCCTTGACATAGAACTCTGGATGACCCAAAGCCACCTCTTGTTAAACCCCTCCAAAATGGAAATCATGGTTTGTGGCAACCCCAATCTTCTTTTGAACCCACTACCCTGGCCACCCGCCATGGGCAACTCACCGAGCCCCTCCAACTCAGTAAAATATCTTGGATGCACTCTTGACTCCGACGTAACACTCTCGCGCCAAGATAACAACGTCTCAAAGTCCTGCCACTACCACCTTAAAACCCCTAAGCGCATCTTTCCATATCTCTCCTTTCCCAACAGACTCTCCGCGGTCCAATCAATCGTTATATCAAGACTGGACTACGCAAACCCCCTATACCTCAGAATCCACACCTACCAACTGAATGAATTCCAAAGGGCACAAAACGCGGCAGCCAAAATGCTACTTGCGCTCGGCCCAAGAGACCACATCTCCCCAGCCCTTAAGACGCTGCACTGGCTTCCTGTAGCGCGAAGGGTGACTTTCAAAACCTTATGCATTTCTCATCGATCACTGCATAAAGCCGGACCTCAATATCTTCAAGACAAACTAAAACCCTATCACCCGCCACGCACCCTAACATCAAGCTCAGCCGGCCTCCTAGTCATACCTAAAACAAACTCAGTCAGGATAGGCAGGTCATCATTCTCAGCCTTAGCCCCCACGCTATGGAACTCACTAACACCCCACATCCGCCTAACTGAGGATCTAACGTCGTTCAGCAAACTGCTGAAAACCTGGCTCTTCCCCTAAAACCAACCCATACCAAACGAACCCAAACAGACTAACAGCATCTCAATGACACCAATCCAACAAACTACCAGATGCGAGTAACTGACAGCTAGTAAACCCCTAAGATAAACTAAAAGGACAATCAGAATTAACCAAATAAAATAGACACTGACACCAATCCAACAAACTACCTGATGCGAGAATCGACAGCTAGTAAACCCCTAATATAAACTAAAAGGTCAATGAGAATTAACCAAATAAAATAGATCAAAACAATGAAGTGGTTAATAAGAAATATCATAAGGAAGCAATAAAGAGACTTAATCTCCTGAAATGGACATAACGCATGAAGAGTGAACAAAATGAATGGCGTGGATGAAATAGTTAGAATAGATGAAGCGTGTGAACCAGACGAATGCGCTGAGTGGGAAAATGCACGAGTGGAAGAACAGATGACTATATAATTTGAATAAGTGTATAAATCGAATGAATATGTAAACAGGATGAGTGTATAGAATAGATGATCAGGTTGAGCGGTTGGGTGTGTACAGCAGATAAATGCATAGAGCACCTGAGTGCATAGAACACCTGAGTGCATAGATCACCTGAATGTTTAGAGGGCCTGAGTCCATAGAGCGCCTGAGGGTATAGAGAGCCTGACTGTATAGGGCACCTGACTGTATAGAGCAGAAGAGTGTACAGAGCGGATGGGTGTACAGAGCGGATGAGTGTACAGAGCGGATGAGAGTACAGAGCGGATGAGAGTACAGAGCAGAGGGGTGTACAGAGCAGAAGGGTGTACAGGCCCTGGGGGCTGGGAGCGGATGAGCGCCGGGAGCGGATGAGCACGGGGAGCTGATGAGTGCGGGGTGCAGATGAGTGCCGGAAGCAGATGAGTGCGGAGAGCAGATGAGTACCGGAAAGCAGATGAGTGCGGAGAGCAGAAGAGTGCGGAGACTGGATGAGGGCGGATGAGGGCGGAGGGTGGATGCGCATGGGGAGCTGGTGAGTTCGGGGAGCACGTGATTGCATAGGGTGGACGAATCCCTAGAGCAGATGAAGGTATGGTGCGTAAATGGGCTGAGTGCATAGAGGGGACGAGTGCATAGAGGGGACGAGTGCATAGAGGGGACGAGTCCGTAGTGGAGATGAGTGCGTAGAGGAGACAAGTGCGTAGAGGAGACGAGTGCGTAGAGTGGACCAGTGCGTAGAGGGGATGAGTGCGTAGAGGGGACGAGCGTGTAGAGGGGATGAGTGCGTAGAGGGGATGAGTGCGTAGAGGGGATGAGTGCATAGAGGGGATGAGTGCGTAGTGGGATGAGTGTGTAGAGGGGATGAGTGCATAGAGGGATGAGTGCGTAGAGGGGATGAGTGCATAGAGGGGATGAGTGCGTAGAGGGGATGAATGCGTAGAGGGGATGAGCACGTAGAGAGGATGAGCATGTAGAGGGGATGAGTGCATAGAGGGGATGAGTGCATAGAGGAGATGAGTGCGTAGAGAGGATGAGTGCATAGAGGGGATGAGTGCGTAGAGGGGATGAGTGCATAGAAGAGACGAGCACGTAGAGGGGATGAGTGCATAGAGGCGATGAGTGTGTAGAGGGATGAGTGCGTAGAGGGGATGAGTGCCTAGATGGATGAGTGCATAGAGGGGATGAGTGCGTAGAGGGGATGAGTGCATAGAGAGGATGAATTCGTAGAGGGGATGAGCACGTAGAGGGGATGAGCGCGTAGAGGGGATGAGTGCGTAGAGGGGATGAGTGCGTACAGGAGATGAGTGCGTAGAGGGCATGAGTACGTAGAGGGGACGAGTGCATAGAGGGGACGAGTCCGTAGTGGAGATGAGTGCGTAGAGGAGACAAGTGCGTAGAGGAGACGAGTGCGTAGAGTGGACCAGTGCGTAGAGGGGATGAGTGCGTAGAGGGGACGAGTGTGTAGAGGGGATGAGTGCGTAGAGGGGATGAGTGCGTAGAGGGGATGAGTGCATAGAGGGGATGAGTGCGTAGTGGGATGAGTGTGTAGAGGGGATGAGTGCATAGAGGGATGAGTGCGTAGAGGGGATGAGTGCATAGAGGGGATGAGTGCGTAGAGGGGATGAATGCGTAGAGGGGATGAGCACGTAGAGAGGATGAGCATGTAGAGGGGATGAGTGCATAGAGGGGATGAGTGGGTAGAGGAGATGAGTGCGTAGAGAGGATGAGTGCATAGAGGGGATGAGTGCGTAGAGGGGATGAGTGCATAGAAGAGACGAGCACGTAGAGGGGATGAGTGCATAGAGGCGATGAGTGTGTAGAGGGATGAGTGCGTAGAGGGGATGAGTGCATAGATGGATGAGTGCATAGAGGGGATGAGTGCGTAGAGGGGATGAGTGCATAGAGAGGATGAATTCGTAGAGGGGATGAGCACGTAGAGGGGATGAGCGCGTAGAGGGGATGAGTGCGTAGAGGGGATGAGTGCGTACAGGAGATGAGTGCGTAGAGGGGATGAGTACGTAGAGGGGATGAGTGCGTAGAGGGGATGAGTGTGTACAGGGTATGAGTGCGTAGAAGAGACAAGCGCATAGAGGGGTCGAGTGCGTAGAGGGGACGAGTGCGTAGAACCAATGAGTGAGTGAAACAGGTGAATGCTCAGTGCGTGTGAGGGCATAAAGAACACGAGTGCCTTGAGCGAACGAGTGCCTAGAGTGGAACTGACGTGTCGGGTAGAGCAGACAAATTGCGTAGAGATACCGAATGCATAGAATGGATGGAACGAGCGAAGTGAAGCGTGTGAGGCAGTCAAGAATACACGCGTAGGGCAGACACGAGTGCATGCGTGGAGTAGACAAGAGTGCATGCGTGGAGCAGACTAGAGTGCACAAGGCCGACGGGAGTGCGCAGGGCAGACTGGAGCGTGCGGGGCAGATTGGAGCGTGCAGAGCAGACTGGAGTGCATGAGTGCGTCTTGCAAACCGGAGTGTGTGGAGCAGATTGGGATGCTTGGAGTGGAAAGGAATGCATGGAATGGACTGGAGCGCATAGAATTGTGTGATGTATATAGTATGGCTTGGAATGCAGAGAACATCTTAAAAAAGCATATAACCCACCATATCACACCACCACGCTTACTCTCCCCTCTACACCACCACTCTACTAGAACACAGAGATACTATGACACCATTCGGTTTAACTGTTCTCATACCAACATCCGCCGCATACTCCACATCACTCTTAGTAAAACACTGCTGATTACACACCCCAGCCAGGCGTTCTCTTCAGGCCTAACGCAGCCACACTTGGTCTGGATAAATCCTGCCAGAACGAACACATACTCCTGATCTCTCAACCACCACGCCTACCGCTAAGAAGCAGCTATTACACGAATAGCACACCAGCTGCACACATACCCGGTGCTCACACGCACCTTTGATTCTCTCTACTCTCTCTACTGATCTGAACTTCGGTTCCCAAGGACGTTCAACCTACCAGCGCCTTCAGACCATACCAATGGTATATAAGGCGCTATATAAATGCAAAATAACATAACATAACATAACATAACAAGATTAATGAGGGGTTTTTTTTGACAGAAGTTTTAATGGTTGGCTAAAACATATTTTATATGTTATGTTGAATCGACATTTGGACATTCAATAATTCTGTGGTCATGCAAGTGCAAACTGGTCATGTCCATGTTGTAGTCTCCTCATACACTGTCGGGATGCATGCAAGTATGGGTAACTACACATCTGTCCATGGGCAACCAGGCGAAGGGGGTTATGGGGATTTTGGCAACAGAAATTCCTGCATGCATGTTTTGTCATTAGGAGTATGCGTAATACTTACAAATGTTGCATATATGCATGGATGAAGTGGAAAATGGGCTCAGCAATGAAGTATGGAACTCCATTTGTCTACTGTTACATTGTCCACTCTCATTACATGGCCTGCGGTAGCGGCCATGTAGTTATGGTTATGTTGCTAAACCCATAGGAAGAGCACTTTTTGGGTGGCTTATAACTTTGCTCTCCCTGGACGAATCCTCACTGAACTTTCCAGAATAAGTATATGGCCCACTCTGAATTGTTTTGCAAAGTTTGGTGAGGTTTGGTCAAGGGGGGCCAAAATTTATTTTTTCCCATAGACATAATGGGAAACATTTCTGTTGCGCCTACAGCCGAAACCGCTGGACGGATTTTCACCAAATTCGTGGCAGGAGCGGCGGCTTGGTCCCAAAAGCGTGATTTCGTTAATTTGGTGTAAATCCGTCCAGTAGTTTTTTTTTTAATGACCAAAACGTAAGGCAAATAAATTTGTGATATCTATGTCCGCTTTGCGGACACACTTCCCTGTTCGCTCGCTCCGCGGACAGGCCGCTGATTGGCTTATCGGCTTGCATCATGTTTGCGGACACGCAACGTGTTCTCTGATTGGCTAGGATGAGGCATGAGGTGCATCACATTGTTTTGATGCACCCGCCATATTTGATCCACGGACACCCGCGGGCAGTGCGGCATGGAATTGAGCATAAATCCAATTTTGGGGAGTGTGTTGATGTGTATGAGTGCTTGGAGAAGGTGGGGGAGTAAGAGATGGGTCAAATGCTGTATTTGTTTAGGTGGGGGAAGGCCTTGATGTGTTTGCGGTGTCCACCGTCACCACAGTTGTCCACAAACATACCAAACACTATGTGCACTACTAGCTATTTTACTTTACTATGATGTTGGTTTTGGGTCGTTAGTAGAGCATTGAGTGAAGAGGGTATGTACTGAATAGTTTGTGCGTTGGTTGTAATTATTATTTTAGAATGTTATGTTTGTGGGTTGTGGTCATTTGTTGGGTGTTTGCTTCTGTTGGTGTGCTATGCTGCGGTGGTTGTGGCCAGGGCCTAGAGTCTTGTTTGCATGGCCGACCATGCACCCAAGACTTGAGGCCTGGCTACAACCACTGCAGCATAACACACCCAGGTTAGCAAAAATTTTGACTGTGGTATGTATATGTTTTCAAAAATGTGAGTACTGATTGGCAGTAGTGTAATAGTGTTTAAAGGATAGTGAGATGATGTGTGTTAGTTTGTTTGTTGGATTGTGTTCAGAATGTTGGTATTGAAGACTCTAGACATTGTGGGTTGTATTTATTGGTGGGGTGTTCATTTGCATGGCTGAGATATGTTGCGGTCTTTGCGAGTTTAATTATTATATACTTACTGTTGAGGATGTATGAAGAGTTTTGGCAGGCCATGCGGTCAAGATTGTAGTGTTAGGCAACAAGCGCTGCAATATAAGATACCCATGGAAGCAAACATTTTGGATTGTGGTTTATGGTCAGGTGATTGCTTGAATGGGTGTGTTATGCTGTGGTGTTTGTGAGCCCAATTATTATATACTTACTGTTTGACTTTTTGTGGTTGTATAGCCATTTTTTCATGCCATGGGTAGTTGGAGCAAAACATTTTTTGAATCACTGTGATAAAAGAAAAAAATCACGTTAGTGTAGGTAGTTTATAATGAGTATTGCATTGCATAGTAGACATTTCTGTATTTTGTCGGCCTTCACAGTTAGTACTTTAAAAGTACTATAATTCAAACCAGTGCACTGTGCAATTTGCTCAGTTCCTGTGTTTGTTGATTAAATCACTGGGTCTGTGGGAAAAAAAAATCCATGCTGGATTAAAAAAAAAAAAAACTTTCTACGTTGTGGTACAATATATTTCTTTCATTGATTTCAATAGGAGGAATTGAATAGGTGTATGTTTTTTGATTTGGAAGTGGTGGTACTATTGCTGCAAATAGATAGCAGTTGGTGTATTCTATTTGTTTATTTCTTTTTTTCCATTTTAGTGGTATTCATCTATCTGTTGGCTTGTTGCATATTTTTGGGGCAGTTAGATACCTGTTGGTGTATTCTAACTGTTTATTTCTTGTTTCATTTGAGTGGTATTCATTTATCTGTTTGTTATTTGCAAAAGGAAGGAGGAAATGTGAGAGGAAATGGAGGACTTCCTGTTCATCCTCTGAAAAACTTGCCTGTCGCCTGCTACAAAGGCAATACCGACTCTCTGTCCACACCAAGAAGAGAGTCCACATTCAAGCTCGTGTCTCTGCGGCATCTTTCAACTCGGCCAAACTCTTTAAAATCTGCAAGGAGCTGGCCAACCCTGCTGCAGTCTCTACCCCTCCTGTTGCCTCCCAGGCTCTTTGCAATGCCCTTGCCTCTTACTTCATTTCAAAAACCCAGAACATCCTGTCCACCCTCTCCACCCACACTCCTCCTCTTCCCTCTCCATCTGCACTTGCTGACCCTCCTTTAGCCACCCTCCCACCATCCTTCTCGTCCTTTCCTCTTTTCACCCATGACGAGGTTGCTAGACAAGTCTGATCTATGAAAGCCTCTTCAAAACAGGTTCATCCCTGTTCCTCTAAAACCATGAAGGACCACATTGACACCCTCGCTCCGGCCCTTGCTGATTTTTGCAACCACTCCTTTGCCTCTGGATCCTTCCCCTCCCCTCTGAAGCACTCCTTTGTGCATCCTCTTCTCAAGAAACCCACAGCTGATCCTTCTTGTCCAGCTAACTATCACCCAATTTCCATTACTCCCTTTCTTGGCAAACTCCTGGAAAAGTTGGCCTTCTCTCAGCTTAACCTTCATTCCAATTCTGTTGGCTGTCTCCATGACCACCAGTCTGGCTTCAGAGCTTCCAGAAGCACGGAAACTGCTCTCCTAAACATCCGTGAAGATCTGCTCACCAACCTTGACTCTAACATTCCCTCTGTCCTCATCCTCCTCGATCTCTCTTCTGCCTTCGACATGGTCAACCATACCATCCTGCTCAACCGTCTCCGTGAAAATTTGGGTATCACTGATCAGGCTCTGGCCTGGCTGACCTCTTTCCTTTCATATCGACCCTCCCAGGTCCAATTTGGGTCCTTCCTTTCATCTATCTTCCTCTCTACCTGTGGTGTTCCCCAGGGGTCTAACCTCTCGCCCTGGCTTTTCAACCAATACCTGGCAACTCTCGCCCAATGCATTGCCATTTTCTACTCAAAGTTCCAGTGCTACGCTGATGACACTCAACTGCCCTCTGCCACCTCTTCTCCCTCTCTCATCTCTGATTGCATAACTGCCATTCAAGATTGGTGTGCCGCCAATGATCTTTGTCTGAATGCCAGCAAGACGGAGATCCTCCTCATCGGCACACCTTCACCATCCTTTCCCTTAACTCTCTGGCCGGCCTCCCTTGGCCCTCCTCCTACCCCCACCTGCGAGGCTAAGAACCTCGGGGTCATCTTTGACTCCACCCTTTCCTTCTCCGCCCACATCTCTGAGGTCTCTAAAAAGTCACATTTCTGACTGCACCTCCTCAGAGATACTCTGCCTTTCCTCTCCTTCCCCCAGAAGCTCATGGTATCTCAAGCTCTGGTTCTCTCTAGCTTGGACTATTGTAACAGCCTCTTTCTAAATCTACCTGCTTCTACCCTCTGCCCTCTGCAACTAATCCAGAACAGGACTGCGAGACTTGTCCTTGGCCTTAAGCCCTGGGATCGTATCTCTCCAGCTCTGAAATCTCTTCACTGGCTCCCAGTGGATGCAAGTATTAAATTCAAAACCCTCTGCATTGTCCACAAAGCTTTCTGAGGCCTCGGTCCAAACTACCTTCAGCTATCCCTCTGCAAATACCTCCCCTCTCGAGCTCTTCACTCCTCTACCTCCAATTTACTCAGGGTCAGTCGTTTTTCTAAGAAACAAGCTGGGGGTAGATCTCTGCCTTCGGCTGGGGCCTCCCTCTGGAACAGCCTCCCTTCCACTCTAAAACCTGAGGAGAACCCTCGCCGGTTCCGGAAGCACCTCAAGACCTTCCTCTTTTCTTCTGCCTTCGCTCCCCCTCTCCCCTGCTGATCTGTTCTCTCTTGGCACTGTGCACCTGGCCACCCTCTGTCTTTTGGGCCCAGGTACCTGCTCATCCTGTCACCCTCCCCCACTGCCACCACTTGCACTGGGGTCTGTATCTGTACCCATACAGCCCCCCCTTTTTCTTCCTGCACTTATCGGACCTACCCTGTCTGCTGCCTTAAACCTAGCACTTGCAAATTGCTGGCTGCATTACCACTGTTTGTTGCCTTTATTATTTATTTATTGTTATTTATCTGTTTCTCCCCTGCTTCGCACTTTCCACCTCTCCCCCCCTTCCATGCACTTTTCCCCTCCCCCTCTCCCATGCACTTGCACGTTCTCAATGTCACTGGGCCTAGTAAGATCGCTGTTTTGTGCTCCCCTGTTCCCCTCCCTTGCCTTGTCGCGCTCTGAAACACTTGTGTACGAGCGCGATAGAAATAAAATATCAATCAATCAAAAATCTTGGGGCAGTTAGATACCGGTTGGCGTATCCTAACTGGTCATAGTTTTGAAGTTCAAGCTTTGTTTATGTTCATACACAGATTAGTTATTACATTTTGGTTTTAAGAATATTAAGTAAGTGTTTACAAGATTTGCTGGTAATCTCTGTTTTAGAGTAATGGTAGTATCATTACATTTGCACCATCCACAATTTCTTTTTATGTATGCAGTGTAGTGACCTGCATTGGTTGTGGCTTTTGTGTGGTAGATTATACCTATTGTTGTGAAGGTTTTCTTACCAAGTGATACTTGACCACGTGTGAATCCAGTCAGCTTGCAGTTTTTTTTATACCATCTGCATTGTAACGTAAAAGCATTACGATTACGTATTTACTATATGTCTGTATTTATAAGGTGGAACGATTATCGCAATTGCAGGTAGTACATAATCTGCCATGGTTTGCATTTTGTACAAATTGCTGAAATGGAATTGATTCACAGTTAGGTATGGATAAATACAGGAAGCGTTCATTAGGAACTTCTTCTCGTACTGCATGCCTGAAAAGAGTGCATGTATGTTTCCACATGTATTTATAGGTATTATTTTGTTTTATAGTACTTGTAGTAAGTAAATTCCTGTGGATCTTCTTGTGAGTTTATAGTGCATTTGATCATTCCAGAACAATAGTCCAATTCCTGCCTAATTCCAGAAACACTGTAAGTGATGGCAGGATTGTTGGTTGCATTTCTATGAAGGACTAACATTTGCAAACACAATTGGTCTGTACCGTGTAAGTAAATGTCAATAATTGGTCGCAATTGGAATAGAATATTGATTGCTTCATTTGCGTAGCAATTTACACCAGTTGTATAAATTTGAATGGACCTGACAGTTCTGTGTCCAAGTCATTTGTTTGGAGTGTGCATTGCTTCTTTGAAGAGGTAGTTAAGCTAATTTGAGCAGTAGATTCTTCTTTGGTTGTGGTCCTCGATGAAGTATTAGCTTATTTTACTTTCTTTGGACGAATTGCTGTGAGATCTTGCATAGTTTGAGTTTGAAGTAGTTTTCTTTTACAACGTTTTGCTTTTTGCGGAACAGGATAGGTTTTTAGATGGGGTGTAGAGTGAATGCAGTCTATTGTAGTCTAGAATGCAATTAATATCAGTATTTACTTGCATCAAAGTTGATTAGAAATATTCTGTCAAGTGTACGTAAGTGTGATAGTGCTACATACCTCATGCCTTCTTTAAAGACTGTGCTACCAATATCTATCAGTGCTTTATCTAGGGTAAGACCTTGTGATTTGTGAATGGTGACTGCGTAAGTTAGAGTTCGAGAAAATTGTTCTCTGCGTACATACATGTCTTTGAAAAGAAGGAAACAGGCTTTTGAGCGTCCTATCCTTTTGACTTCGGATAGTTTGTCAAAGAGAATATTGACAAATTGAATGTTGTTGTCACGTGGGTATTTTTGAAAGCCAACAACTGTACCAAGTGCTCCATTAACTAGTCCTTGGTCCACATCAAGGTTACGTTTAAGCATTACCCTACAGTTCAAAGATTATTTTCTCCAAACCAGCTGTGTTAGAGATAGAGTTTCCCAAGGTGTTTAGCCTTGTTGTGGCTTGTTGACACATGGGTAGTGTCATACCATGTACATCCAGTTTGTATGTGGAGCCAATTTGAAGTATTGGTTGCATTTCTTTTTTTAACATTTCTTAATTACATTTTGAACAGCTTGCAAGAGTAGGCATCAAGGACATACAATTGACATGTTTGTGTGCTAATTGTTCCATCACATCAGTAGCACATGAGTTATGGCCATAGAGTTCATGGATGTGCCTGGTTTTTAATATAGATTGTGGTTCTTGAGATAGTACACCAACCCAACTCTAATACTTTTTAAAATGTTGCCGTATGTGAGCTCTGCAGATTGACACATGTTTTCAGTTAATTCTCTGTATTGGAAATGTTGCCAAAGGTTGACATTTCCTATGCTGCCAAGAGTTTTACGGCACAGTTTGTGCCCTGAGGTTTTAAAAATAGGTTCACCTTTCACTGGTGTTAATTGAAAAAGATCTCCGAAAACAATAATGTGTTTTCCTCCAAAGAGCTCTTCGTAGTCTGTTTTGAGGACCTCTTGTAATCTGAGGTGAATCAAAGCCAACATTAGGTTGGAGACCATGCTCACTGCATCTATTAGCAGCATTTTCATTTGTTTGAAAACTCTGCGTAGTTCCATTGCAGCTTCTGGCAAAAGTTTGTAATAGTCTAATTTGTTTTGGTGGTCTACTGGAAGGAGTAGTAATCAGTGTAAAGTGGCACCACCTATGTTGTAGGCAGCTAAACCTGTGTGGGCAGTTACAATAGCTGACAGTTTGTTGTT
Source organism: Ambystoma mexicanum (assembly GCF_040938575.1). Taxonomy (NCBI): domain Eukaryota; kingdom Metazoa; phylum Chordata; class Amphibia; order Caudata; family Ambystomatidae; genus Ambystoma; species Ambystoma mexicanum. Next base: position 512,741,085 of record NC_090937.1, read on the forward strand.
TCTCAATTTTTGGAGGAACTTGCTGATGATTTTGATTAAGAATGTTTTGCCTGAACCAGCTTGACCACTCACATATAGTAGTATAGGTTTGTAGTCTCGCCAGGTACAGTTTTTACTTTCATGTTACACACAATGTTCAATTTGTTTTGTTACTTCTTGTAAAATGCTACGCTGCTCATAGTTTAGTTGTGATTTCAGTACAGAAAATTCTTCTGTAGATTGCTCACACTGACACATGGTGTTTTCTACTTCTGTCATGGCTAATTCTGCCTCATTTGCTATTAATGGCTGTCCAAGTGGTTCGTGGCTTCCTGTTACAGAAGGTTGACTACTGTTAGGAGTGTCCACATCTAGTTGGGCCTGGAGTTCTTCTTTGTGTTGCTGTTCATTGTGCAACATTGTTTGGTACTGTGTAAAGGTTACATCTGTTATAGTGCTTTCATTTGCTTTGAAAGCGTCTTCATAGGAGTCATAGGTATCTAGTAACTCTTCTTCTTTTCTCCATTTCTCCATGGTTTTAAAAGTTGTAGCAGGGACATGTAATTCAGTTCTTTATGTTGAGGAGTTTTTAATGACAATTTGATATGAATAATTAAGCTGCATTTAAGTTTCACAAAGCTGCCTTCACAATTTGCCACTCTGTATCTATCTTTCTTTTCATCTGGGTTAATAATATTTTTGTATGTGATGTTTTGGGCTACATGGTATAAAGACATGGTTTTGAAAGTGGTACTCCTGTTTGGATAGAATGTGTTCAGTAAATTGTTTTTCAAAATGTCTTGGCTGTTGGGATCATTTTTCGGCTATTGTTTCTATGTCCTCATTGATTTGAGAACTCTTTTTCTATATTTAGCAAGACCAAGACTTAGCCATACTATATTTTACGATTTTCCATACAAGGCAGCACCGGTTAAAAGGTAAAATATCAATAAATCAGGATGAGAGATCCTAAAAGCAGCTGCGTGGTTCTGAACATATACATTTATTTCAAAACACAAAGTTTTTATTGATGAATTCTCAATTATTGTACAGAACTTTCGATAAGTACGAAAGTGACAGCGGACATTTGTGATTTATATACAGTGGAAATACAGGTAAGTATCAACCTCTATAATGTTGAGGAAAAAACTCCACAAAAGGGCACAGTCACACATGACAGTAGGTTAGACCTACAGTTGAACAAAGTACACCCAGGAAGGAAAATGGTCCAGAGCGTGGTTAACACAAGGGTGTACACAACATTATCTACAGAAAATACACAGAAGGGTTTTATACAGTTGTGCCACAGGGGATCGACACAGGAGTGTTTAGGCCATAGAGGGCTAGATTGGAGCCTGTCTGAGTGTTGGCCTTCATCAGGATGGACACCGGCTAAAAGGTCTGCAGCTTCATAGCAGCCACATTTTCTATGAGAGAGCATTTTTACGCCAAAGCTGTACAATTTTTGTGATAGTGTTTTGTCAGATGATATGTCATCCCAGAGGTCCTGGAGCTCTGTTTTCCCTGCTTTAGTTAGTAGGCTCTGACATATTGTGGAACTGCAGTGGAATTGTCTGCAATGTACTGCACATCTATGTTAGCATTCCATAGGAGGGCAATCATTGCATTGTAATCCATTGATATATTTTGATTCTTCTATTCTTTTTATTTAATTTGTGTTCTTAGGTGATTTACCTTTGACACTATGTGCCTCATTACGAGTCAGGCGGAATGGGTTAATGGGGTCTGCTAATGGATGCGGACCCGGTATTCCCATTCCGCCTGATTACGAGGTCACCTCGCAGGACCCGGTCAGGACGCCTGGTAAAACCAGGCGTCCTGACCGGGTCCCGCGAGGGGACCAGGGAGCTAACAATGGGCCGGTCGTAATCGGCCTGTTGTTAGCTCCCGCTCCCATTCCCATTGTGCACTATGGGGGGTTAAATAGGAATGGGGAAGATCCGGGACTGGGTTCCCGAGAGAGGAATTACCGGGCCCTCCGAACTCGGAATGGCCCGGTAATTCTCCATTCAGGGATCCCGGACACGGTTTTGGAGGCAGCCATGCCGCCAATAGCGGCACGGCTACCTCCAAACCCGTAATGAGGCCCTATGTCTAACTAAAGACATGAAGTTGTTTAATTGACCTTTTGTTGAAACTGGTCTAGGCAAACCAAAGCGGCATTTGGTGTAGTATTTCCCTTTGTGTTTATATTTGCAATGACAATATTTCTAACATCTGTGTCTTTGAAATTGTAAAACGTATGCATGAAGGTCACTATGGGCCTCATTACGACCCAGGCGCTAATGGTTTAACGGCGCCGTAAAAGGCTGCGGTGCCGTTAACCTATTAGCGGCTAATTACGAGGTCCCTTTGCGGGACCCGACCTTAACGGCTGGTGTAGACCAGCCGTTAAAGTAGGGACCCACAAAGGGACCTTGGTGCTAATTATGGCGCCGTAATTTGCGGCACCCTACTTAGCGTCTTCCCCATTCCCATTGAGCCCTATGGTGCAAAAATGGGAATGGGGAAGGGCCATGGAGGAAGGGGGAATTACCGCCCCGCCAACCTTGTAATGGGGTGGTAATTCCCCCTTTCTCCATGGCGGAGTCGGTAACTTACCGGCATGGGCCATGGTGCTATTAGCACCATGGTCTTCTGCCAGGGTCGTAATGAGGCCCTATGTGTTATTTGTGAAGGGATTTCACAAGTGATATATTTTTAGATGAAGTGCAAAATGGTGGTATCACTGTCCTGACCAAATTTAAGAGCATCTTTAATCCACAAAAACATGTGGATGTGTGGTGCTCCTCTGGCTTGGTATTCTTTCTCCAAAAGAAGTGTTGCACTTCTCCGAGGGGAGTAACAGTTTTCTTACAAATGAAGTGTAGCATAGCAATGAAGCGATGATGGAAATATCTTGCTACATTTACAGGATCTAGAGAGCAGAGTTCTCTTGGTGTTTTCATGTCTATGTTTGTCTTGTTTTTGTTTGCTATGCGTAGGAAATTGTGTAAATCTTCCCATGCATATTCTGCACAACTTAGTGTCACAAACCAAGTGGGTGGGCCAAGGTTTCTTATAATACAGCGTGCATCTCTGTGTCGTCTGAATCAGTATTCTTTTGTACCATGCATGTTTGCTAAAATATTTGTAATGCTTGACTGTAAAATCTCATCTTTTTCTTGTACTTTTTGTAGTAACTCCCTAGCTGATATATTTTGAAAATGCGTGCCTGATTTCAACGTGTGTGCAACTCCATAGCATAGAGTTGCTAGTTCACTTTCAAAGAAAAGGTGGAATACGTATTCCACGTTTTGTCTGAATCTGGGGTCTTCATAATACATTCATAAACAGCAGTATTCTGATGCTGTTATTTGTGTGTGTTTATCATCGTACCTTCCTCCTTTCCCAGTAGGAAAGAGTAGAGGAAAGACACATGCTTCTATGCTTATTGGAGATCCTTTGGCTTGTCGCATTTGGCATGTTTCCAGTGCATCATTTATGGTGTCTTCAGAGAGTAATGGATGAATTGTATAATGGTCTAAAATATTGGATTCTGTAGCAGGATCTAGAAGTTGAAATTGACCAGTTTCTGATTACTCTTGAATTATTTCAGTGGTTTACCTCAGGTTGTCTTTAATATTAATTTCTCTGTAGTATTCATTTTTGTCTTTTAGATATTGCAGGGCTTGTCTAACTTTATGTATGTTGTTAAGGATTTCAATCAGGCGATACACCCTAGTCATATCGCACCCCCTTTTCAAATACCACGGGCCACAATGGGCCAGGAATCAGGCTGGTAGGTAAAGATAATATTTATTTCGAAAATCACACACTTTTTAATATGGGGCAGCCATCACCAATGGGTGATTAGAACAATATGAATGTAAGCAATGCACTCAGTTTAACCTTCTATTGACACAACTACAAAACACCATAGAATAGGAGTATTTTTTTTTAATGATAAGTAAGAAAGCACTGGGGTTAGAATTTCCCCCTGCAATGTTCCCTCAGCCCACAAATAATCAATTTTAAGTGGATGAACAGAAGCAGCAGGTAATCAGGAATGATAAATAAGAAACAGAATAGAAATCCGTCTTTCTCTCCCCAAACGAGAGAAAATCCGATTTAAACCCCGGCAATGCTAAAATGACACTTGGAAATGGATGGATAATCAATGAATGTGTCTAAAACTCTTGAAACAAAAACAATTTTTACTGGAGCAACACTGGAAAGATTCTAGCAATCACAAGCAATGGATCGAGCAAAAGCATACAATTTGAAATTGACTGGAAGAATGAAAACCGTTTATAACCAAAATGACACGTTGTAAAATTACACACTTTTGCAAATCCCGCCTGTATTTACCAAAACCGTTTTTAATAAAAATGGGTGAAATATTGTAAATCTGGATGCGGTTTAGGGGTAGCTATGGATCCTGGGTACAATATGAAAGTGAAATGAGGTCTCTAGCTGTTAAATTGAGTGATTTATGCCAAATAGAATGAGGTGCATTTTTGGAAAAATAAAGGTGCGAAAAAGGAACAGAAATCAATTTTGTCAAGGACAGTTTTACTTTACTCTAGGGCATTCAGGCTAGGCTACCAGCTTGAGACACAGTAAGCTCCGTGTCAGGATTCCGACTGTGCCTAATGCAGGTTTGGGGCATTTGGTAAACACCACGCACAAAGAGCAACATCCTGGACTAGGGAAGAACAGGCAGTGGTCCAAGCATCTGTATTTTAGGACTTTGTTGTGCCCTATTTGTAGAATGCAAGCCTGGAGGCAGCAGAATGCTGCATTCGGCATCAGGACCAAGAAAGACTTCAATACCCAGCGTGCTCGCGCCTTCGCGAGCAAAAGAACTACTTCGGGACAACGCCCGGGGACCAGCGCATGCGCGCAACGCGCACAAGGATCCCTGCTTGTGCTAAAGGAGTTTGACCAGAGAAGACGTGCAGATCGAGGGCTCCTGCAGGCAGCGACCCGCGGGGCCAAACCCCGCCTGTGAATACTGCAGGCCCCGCGCACCATGACAGATAAGTGCATTCCTTTCTTGGGCTAAACTAATGTGAACAAGCGACCGCTAACGGAACGCTTACAAAGAATAACAGTTACTTCCAGCGTGCGTCTGGAACACGCTGGTTGGGATTCAGCGTTGGGTGCACACGTCGGGAGTGGGGTGAAGCCTAGCACTGGAAGAGGTTCCAAAGTCTGTCTTGGCGGAACGTTCACCCGGTGCCGATTAGTTCGTGTGAAGTAACACGGCCTGACTATACTCGGAACGAATGAATGTGTGATTGTGCCGTGTGAGGAAACACGGTTGTTGACATTACACTCATACCTGTTTTTGGTTTTCTTGTAGCGGCGCTCCGCTGTAGTGTACAGCAGGAACTCGTATCGCGCTGTAGTGTTACGGCAAGAACTGGGGCAAGCCGCATACCTCTCAGCTGCATCAAACGAAGCTAAGTGTCTCTTGAGTTATTCTATTACTGTGTATAGTAATACTTGTTCTAGGGGTGTCTGTGTGAACAGCTCAAGAAGCGTGATAGGAACGCTTCTACCAGAGTAACGTACTATGTGCATCAATCACCATTGTGTATAGCGTGAGACCCAACAGGTCTCTGAGGTTCTTGCTGAGTGTGGGAGTGAGTGTAAGGGCAGAGTGTCATCGATCTCAGGAACCCCACAAGGGGACAGCAAGACGGACCTTTCCCTATAACCCCCTTTACCTACCATTCCCTTATCCCTTCTTCCCGGTTACCCTAACTTCCCCCTACCTATCCAATCCAGCTGACCCTAACCCTCTTTCCCCGGCGGGTTACGGAAGACTGAGTTTATTACCAAGCCAGGCACCAAGACCCAATGGGGAGGCATGTGTACGTGCCACCTCCGCGCAAGGTTGAGTGTCTGACAGTAGCACAAGCCCAAGTATTTTTAAGCGCCTGGGTAGCACGACACCATGGAGGAGGTTTTGGCAGCTTTACGGGAGTTGAAAGACGAATTGCAGGCCACCCATCAAGATTATGTAAATTTAGCTGGTCAAGTGCATACCCTTACTGTGCTTAGTAATGCCCAAGCTACCCCCTTGCCCAGGGATCAGGTTCCACCCACCCCAGTTCAGGTACACGTATCTACTGAACCGCCCTTGCCCTTGTCAGCCCCGGAAAGGTATCATGGCGATCCACAGCGTTACAATTAGTTCATCATGCAATGTCAGCTGCATTTTATCACCAAGCCTACTATATTTCGCAGCGCTCAGTCCCGTACAGCATTTGTAATCTCATACCTGGGTGGGGATGCTGCATCATGGGCTACGCCCCTGGTATCGAAGGATGACGCTATCCTGTATCATTGGGATACTTTTCTAGAGGAATTCGGTAAGATCTTTAACCATAAGGCAGCAACTCTAATTAAAGACAGAGAATTACTTACCCTGCGTCAAGGAGGTGAGGACTTGGTTACTTATGTAACCACTTTTAATCGCTTAGCGGTGGAAACTGATTGGCCAGAGGAGAAGCGCCTGGCTTTGTTTTACCAAGGGCTAAGGGATGAGATGAAGGACCTCATAGAGCATGTAGACCCGCAGCCTGAAAGCTGTTCCTCCATGATAGACCTTGCATTGCGTCTGGATCAGAGACAAAGCGAGAGAAGGCAGGATAGAAGGAAATGGGATTCGAGACCACTAGCCAGATTAGACCACCAGCCAAAACCTAGTAAGAATGAGAAGCCAGTGGACGAACCCATGCAGATAGGAACGGTGCGTGGGCCGTTAACCAAAGAAGAGAAAGACAAAAGACGTAGGGAAAGGCTTTGTTTGTATTGCGGTAAAGGCGGACATTTTGTAAGAGAATGCCCTGCTAAACCCAAGGGGGAGCTGCTGCGGGGAAACGAGAAAGCTCGCCAGTAAAGTGGTCCGGGTGAGCCAATTAGAAAACACCCCGAAGCACTTGGCTAATACTCACCACGTACAGGTGGTTCATGTGACAGTCTTAGGTTATATCAGTTGGGCGGCCAAGCGAGTTCCAGTATCATTGATGATAGACTCAGGAGCCACGGGCAACTTCATCGACCAGGACCTAGCATGTAAATTGGGAATACCTCTACACGACAAGGAATGTAAGGAAGAAGTGCAGTCAGTAGATGGGTCACCACTCACTTCTGGCCTCATAACTAAGCAGACTAGGTGGGTACATTTGGAATGTAATTCCCAGCATCATGAAGACATTAGGTTTGATGTAATTGCAGCACCCCAGTTTGGAATGATCCTCGGGTTGCCTTGGTTGGGAACCCACAATCCGGAAGTGGACTGGACCGGGGTACCTTACGTTTTTCGTCTTACCACTGCTTGGAACATTGTCTCAGCAACCCCGCCAAAGTTCCGGAAAACCCTAAAATCCAGGGTACGCCTAGACATCCTTAACATGTTCTTGGTGCTCGTCTAGATTCTGGGAATAGATAAGTATGTCATCTATATAAACGATGGCAAAAAGATCCAAATAACCCCGTAAAACTTCGTCTAGGAAATGTTGAAAGGCGGCGGGTGCATTGCAGAGTCCGAACGGCATGACTTGATACTCATAGAGCCCATACTTGGTCCTAAAAGCAGTCTTCCACTCGTCCCCCTCACGCACCCGCACGAGATGGTAAGCCCCTCGTAAGTCTAGTTTGGTGTAGATTTTAGCATTTCGCACCTGATCTAACAAGGTGGGTATCAACGGAAGTGGGTATCGATTCTTTACGGTTATTCGGTTGATTGCCCTGATTGGGAGTACAGAAACCCTACCAGCAGTATACCAAGCCTATATGGATGTTTTCAGCAAGGCCGCAGCAGAAACCCTACCACCTCATCGTACATTTGATTGCAGAATAGATTTAGAACCAGGCGCAGCACTTCCGTGTAGTCGAATCTACGCATTGACCGAATCAGAAAACAAACACCTGCGAGAATACATAGACACGAATTTGGCTAATGGATTTATACGTCACTCCATGTCACCGGTGTCGTCACCCTTGTTCTTCATCCCTAAGAAGACCGGAGACCTAAGAACTTGTATTGATTATAGGGCAATCAACCGAATAACCGTAAAGAATCTAGACGAGCACCAAGAACATGTTAAGGATGTCTTGCAGCGATTAAGAGAACACCAACTATATGCCAAATTAGAAAAGTGTGTATTTCACCAAACCACAGTAGAATTCTTGGGATTTGTTCTCTCGCCAGAAGGAGACACCATGGACCAAGGCAAGGTGAGAGCCATAGTAGAATGGCCTTCCCCCACGTCTGTTTAGGATGTGCAGACTGTCCTAGGTTTCGCCAATTTTTACCGACGGTTCATTGACGGCTTTGCCCAAAAAGTACAGCCGATTACCCGTTTATTGAAAAAAGGGGTAGTGTTTCACTGGGATGAGGCGGCAGAGGCAAGTTTTCAAACTCTGAAGAAAGCGTTCACAACAGCCCCAATTTTGTTACATGCAGATCCCACTCGTCCCTACGTCATAGAAACGGATGCTTCGAGTTACGCTCTTGGTGCTATTCTATCCCAACGAGATGGCACTGGTCAACTACACCCAGTAGCATATTTCTCTTGCACCTTGTTACCTGCAGAACGTAACTACGTGATAGCGGATAGGGAATTACTAGCTATCAAAGCGGCGTTCAGTGAGTGGCGTCATCATCTAATGGGAGCCCAACATACAATAACAATATTGACCGACCATAGGAATCTGCAATTCCTGAAGTCAGCCAAGGCTCTAAGTCCCCGTCAGCTGCGATGGGCCATGTATTTCGCTGACTTTGATTTTGTGGTCACATACCGTCCAGGGGTAGAGAACAAGAAAGCGGACATCCTGTCCTGGTATCCAGAACCTGAGGTCAAATACGATACAGAAGAGGAACCAAAACCCATTGTGCCACCAGCACGGATCATAGGTAGTGTTGTAGTGGATGATATGTTTACCAACATCAGAAGGGCGCAAACAGCACAAGAGCTGGCCCAATGGAGTGATCCTAGCAAGAAAAAGACTGTTAAGGATGGGCTCCCCTTTTTGGGAACCAAATTGTATCTGCCCACGACGGCTATTCGGCAACAAGCAGTCAGGTGGTGCCATGACTCGCCCTTCGTGGGACATCCCGGAATAGCCAAGACTTACGAACTACTGACGCGTCACTTCTGGTGGCCCAGAATGAAACATGAGGTTCAACAAATTCTACGAACATGTGAATGCTGCTTACGGAACAAGGCAGGTCATCAAAGACCAGTGGGGCTGTTATGCCCTTTACCCACACCACCAGTACCGTGGCATACTATTTCATTAGACTTTATTGTGGACCTACCAACGAGTCATGGTTTCACCACTGTGTTAGTGGTTGTAGACTCCTTGACTAAGCTTGCACACTTCATTCCTTGTAAAGGGGTTCCCACGGCCAAAGCTTTAGTTGATCTTTTCCTCCAGAACATAGTGCGCCTTCATGGTATCCCCCTTCATGTTATATCCGATCGAGGGGCGCAATTTACGTCACGCTTTTGGTGTCATGATGCCTACCTCCAAGGAGCCAGGCCCAGCCCAGCAACCCCAGAGGCAGACATCATTTTCCCCAAGGACGTCTCAGCAGGCCCAAGTTGGGGCCTTTTGGACGCAGTCCTGGCGCCTTTGGCGCCAGGCTCATTCTGGACCCCAGTCCTGGCGTCTTAGGCGCCAGGCTCATAAAGCAAGACATGTGTGTAAGTGTTTTAATGTGCACTTACCTGAAGCAGACCGTGCTGCTACATCCAGGCCCTCTTGAGGACTGAATGGGACTACTTTATCTTTTGGACTACTTTATCACTCGGGTGTGGTCTGAGGAAGAATACATATCTGAGTGGAATGATACATACCTGGAACTACTTTACAGGCTATTTAAACCACACCCGAAGAGCAGCACATGCTTCGCGTTGTTCTGCATCTAGCAGCTGGACGCTCACCGTGTTTGCTCCTGCATTCGGACTTCTGCCACGCCTGCCAGCATCCTGATCACCTACAAAGGAAGAGAAAGAGAGAATAGGAGAAGGAAAAGACTTTACCTGCAAGATCCGCATTCCGGAGTCAGCTCGCCGACGATTCTGCAAAGGAAGACACTTAATTTAAAAGCACATCGCATCGACCGCCGCAGCGCCGCATTCCACTCACCTTCACAGGGCGCCTCCATGTTCAGCAGCAATCACCCGGATTCGCAGCCACGCTTCCACGCCTAGGGAGAAAAAGACAAGAGCAAAGGTGAGAGAGAGAAGGGAATGAGGCAATCTAAACCTCCATGTTAAGACTTACCTGTTGGGTCATTCCCTTTTCATTTCGGGTCCGCGCCGCATCCAGGCGTTACCGGACCCCGGCCCCTATGGGGAAAAAGACATTAGCGTCAATGAGCGAATGAAAAGACATTACCCAAAAACGCTCATCAAGACTTACCTGATTTCTACAGGGATTGCACCTCGCATCTCGGGTCGGTGCCTTTTCCCCGGCATTCCGTACCCCGGCCCCTATGGGGAAAAAAGACATTGACATTAGCATATTGATGCAAGGACAAAAGGGGAACCTTTCAAGGAACTTACCTGGAAGCCAAGCAAGTTTGGTTCTCATAAAACCAAGAATCCAGTGAAGTAACTGGATACCGACGCGCCCCTGCATCAGAAGCAGGAAGGAGAGCTCGCCTTTCAAGACCCTAAGAAGGATACTTTTGCAAGCCGGACAAGCAGGAGTTGGGAGTCCGGTCCAGTCCATCTTCTGAGCCCCGCGCAACACCTTAGAAGAGGTCACAGCAGCACGATCCTGGCCAGCGCCTCCGTGGGAGTCAGGTGAGCGTAACATTTGGCAAGCCTTTTGCGCCAACGTGGGTATGCAGCTAAAATTGTCCACTAGTTATCATCCAGAAACGGATGGGCAGACCGAGAGGGTGAACCAAACCCTGGAGCAGTACATCCGTTGTATGACATATGATACTGAATCCTCTTGGGCAGATGTCATCTGGCTAGCAGAGTTAGCATACAACAACTCGGTGCATGCATCCACCAAAGTAACTCCTTTTTATGGTACTTACGGCTTTCATCCACGTTTCCAACCGGTGCCTCAAGTGAGCTTTGCAGAAGTTCCGGCTGTTACCCAGCATAAAAAACACCTTGAAGGCGTGTGGCGCAATATCATCACTAATCTAAACACTGCCAAATCAAACTACAAGAGATATGCTGATGCTAACAGGGGACAAGCTCCAGCATACAAGGTCGGGGATATGGTGTGGCTGAACACGCAAAATCTTCACTTGCTAGGCCCACGTAAATTCCAGCCCAGGTTTGTGGGTCCATTCCCTGTGGAAAAGGTTTTAAATCCCGTAGCAGTTCGCCTTACTTTGCCAACACAAATGAAAATTCACCCTGTGTTCCATGTTGCATTGTTAAAACCCGCCCCAGCGTCCATTTGCCCCAAGAAACCTCCACCTGTCACTGTTAACGGGGTTCCTGAGTTCGAAGTAAAAGCAATTTTGGATTCACTTTTTCATTTGGGGCAATTGTATTACTTGATAGATTGGCTGGGTTACGGGCCCGAAGAGCGCTCTTGGGAGCCAGCGTCAAATGTTCATGCACCCCGGCTGATACGTGTTTTTCATAAGAACAACCCCTCTAAAGCAGGCCCTGTTGGGAGGGGGAGTACTCTCAGGATTCCGACTGTGCCTAATGCAGGTTTGGGGCATTTGGTACACACCACGCACAAAGAGCAACATCCTGGGCTAGGGAAGAAGAGGCAGTGGTCCAAGCATCTGTATTTTAGGACTTTGTTGTGCCCTATTTGTAGAATGCAAGCCTGGAGGCAGCAGAATGCAGCATTCGGCAAGAAAGACTTCAATACCCAGCATGCTCGCGCCTTCGCGAGCAAAATAACTACTTCGGGACAACGCCCGGGGACCAGCGCATGCGTGCGACGCGCGCAAGGATCCCTGCTTGTGCTAAAGGAGTTTGACCAGAGAGGACGTGCAGATCGAGGGCTCCTGCAGGCAGCGACCCGCGGGGCCAAACCCCGCCTGTGAATACTGCAGGCACCGTGCACCATGACAGATAAGTGCATTCCTTTCTTGGGCTAAACTAATGTGAACAAGTGACTGCTAACGGAACGCTTACAAAGAATAACAGTTAATTCCAGCGTGCGTCTGGAACACGCTGGTTGGGATTCAGCGTTGGGTGCACACGTCGGGAGTGGAGTGAAGCCTAGCACTGGAAGAGTTTCCAAAGTCTGTCTTGGCGGAACGTTCACCCGGTGCCGATTAGTTCGTGTGAAGTAACACGGCCTGACTATACTCGGAACGAATGAATGTGTGATTGTGCCGTGTGAGGAAACACGGTTGTTGACATTACACTCATACCTGTTTTTGGTTTTCTTGTAGCGGCGCTCCGCTGTAGTGTACAGCAGGAACTCGTATCGCGCCGTAGTGTTACGGCAAGAACTGGGGCAAGCCGCATACCTCTCAGCTGCATCACACAAAGCTAAGTGTCTCTTGAGTTATTCTATTACTGTGTATAGTAATACTTGTTCTAGGGGTGTCTGTGTGAACAGCTCAAGAAGCGTGATAGGAACGCTTCTACCAGAGTAACGTACTATGTGCATCAATCACCATTGTGTATAGCGTGAGACCCAACAGGTCTCTGAGGTTCTTGCTGAGTGTAAGAGTGAGTGTAAGGGCGGAGCGTCATCGATCTCAGGAACCCCACAAGGGGACAGCAAGACGGACCTTTCCCTATAACCCCCTTTACCTACCATTCCCTTATCCCTTCTTCCCGGTTACCCTAACTTCCCCCTACCTATCCAATCCAGTGGACCCTAACCCTCTTTCCCCGGCGGGTTACGGAAGCCTGAGTTTATTACCAAGCCAGGCACCAAGACCCAACGGGGAGGCAGGTGTACGTGCTACCTCCGCGCAAGGTTGAGTGTCTGACACTCCGGAGTTGATCCGCAGAATCAACCCTAGCACCTCTGTGCCTGCCCTGGCGGACCCAGTCAGGATGCTTCCCCAAAACACCACAGCGCTTCCTCTGGTTATGGGGATTATTTTAGAATTGAGGCCTAGCTAAAGCAGGATTAGCAATTGCTTGGCTTTGTGGTTGGGATCTGGAGTTTAGATGGATAAATGCAAGATGAAGACAGGGACAGACAGGAACAGGACGACCGGCATAGAAATCATGAATCAGTCAGGAATCAGTGTGTGCCCTGAGTGCTAGTCAGGGGCCCTTATTTATAATGCCAGATAACATCATTACAGTAGATGACAAGGGCAGGATTCATTATCCATGCCTCTAACAATAGGATTGGGCAAGGGCATAGTCTCTGCCTTGCCTACAATTGGTTGGATATCAGAAAAGTGATGTCATGTTTATGAGGTGATTTTTTACTTTATCTAGAAACTCCCACATTTACTTTACTGAAAATCTGATTTTGCCAAAAACAGATATTTTTGCAGTTGCCACCTCTTAGTAAATCAGATACACAGGTTACATATTCGGTGCATCTAAACAGAAGAATGTACCCTTGCTAGTAATTATTTTCATATTATTTCTTTTGTTCACTTGTTTCAAATAATAAATTTAATATCTTTGAGAGGTTTCTGAATTATAGAAATCCTAAAATGGGATCTGCCGCTGTTCTTATATAACCACCCAAATAGTAAAGTAGCTATGTGTTTCAAAGGACAAACATTACGGTGATGCTTCCAGTGTTTGAGAAATAAAATAAGAGGTGACTAATATAATTAAGGAAGAGTACAGGACAGTCACTTTCTACCTCCGAAGGTATCAAAAACATACATTTAAAGAAAACCTGAACACATAATCGGAAGTCAACAAAAATATAATCTCAACCTAAAATAGAACAAAATACAAATACATCCACATGATACATTTAGGAGGCAACGTTTTTTGTAGAAAGAGATTACAATGTGCATAAGTGTTTTGACACAATTATATACAAAAACCAAAAAAACAAAGAACATTGGGTTTGTATTCATTTCTTTACATTATAATGACTAAATCATAAAGAAGAGTGCAAGTAGGACATATATGTGATACTGGTTCAGTAGATAAACAAGTATCATAGCCCAATTTCTAGGTATTGTTCAGTAATAGTCCCTTTTTGCAATTGTTAGTTTCAAGCAATTAATGCTGCAGGGTCTTTGGTACAAGATATCTTTTTTATCCTTGCCAACGTGAAATTTGATGGTTGGAACCGGAATGCAAGTTCCAAACGATCAGGGGTATGTATGTATGATTTGAATCCCTGTCTTCGTCACGTTTCGGCGGTTATTCTATTACGATAGGTCCGCCTTCATCAGGGCTCCTAGTTGGTGACCCTGTGGAAAGTATATAGATATCGAGTCAGAAGGGTGGATGTGAAGAGGCGGTGGCCCCTAGTACTTAGGGCACTGTACAAATAAAAATATTTAAAAACTCTCGGCACCGGTGGCCGGCTTACCTGCCGGTGTTTGAGATCCCAGAGGTTCGGGTGTGGGACACACGGGGAAGAAAATCAGGCGACAAGACCATGCGTCTATGTGAATACTGAGAACTCTCAAGTAAAGTCACAATCACGTCTTGATGATATCCTGCATAAGGTATGAAGATGATAGAAGAGAGAGAAACAGAGACTATAAATCAGAGGTCTGGCCCCCAGGTTGTGTGGTGCTAATAAGTAATTGCTAAATAACCACATATAGCAAAGGTATAGATAGTGAGGAATTATGCTCTATCTATATTAATTACCTGGTAGTAGAGAGATTTTACACCGCTTGGGTAAATTTTCACCTCTGTCAGTGTTTTGTGGAACGTGGTTGTTCACTGTAGGCTGGTGGCTGTTGCCTGTGTGAGGAAAGCACAACTGAGCACCAGGACTCGTTTGTTCCGAGGATATTAAGATGGTGGATTAAATCCTGTGCACAAAATATATATGTGACTTAACGTGGTGACTAATGGTGCTTATGTCCAAGACCAGGATAGTGACAGGAGTACTCCAAAGATACGTATAGTGTGATTGGAAGCCAAAGTGCATTGATGATGCCAAGTGCACGTGAAATTTGCAAAAAACACAGTGCAACGGCCGGTCTGAATGTTTTAGACTCAATTACATGAGTCGAAGTGCCGGATGCATGGGCTTCGAAAGGAGTATTGAGTAAAGAGCGAGCCGGTGGCGTGAGGGGTTAAGGGCTGCATGCGGGGAAAAGACGTGCCTGTTGAAAAGGACAAAAAAAGGGGGGGAGGACCCTTTTTACGCTTACCCGCTGCAATGCTTTTTTTGACCTGTTGTACGACTCAGCAGACGTCCGCTGCAAGGGGGAGAGGCTGGAGGCTTGTCTCGACCGTCTCGTCTGGTTCGAGGGTGTGTATAGACTGTGGCTGCCTGCTTGGGGAAGCCGGGGCCGGGATGATCACGCATGCGCAAAGGCCGCGTAGTTGATCGCTGTCATGGCGACCCGAGAAAGAGTCACTCGAGCATGCTGGGAGAAAGTACCAGTTTACAGTGTGCCTCGGTGTAAAGAAAGTGTGGCTGTCAGCCTCATATAAAGTCGTACACTGAGCCTGGAGGTAAGAGGAAGAATACATAACTCCGTGCGTATGTTTAATATATAACAAAGACAGAGAGCAACAGAAGCTTTGTTTCTCGCAGCTTGTTGATGAGAGCTAATGCGCGTGGGGAAAGGCTAATTAGTGGTAGTGGGCAGGGACGTGGGAGCAGACATATGTCACAATGGTTATATTACTGGCTGAAAAATTTCATTGAGCCCATGGTGGTAGGTGTTTAATCGATGTATCCACCTGGACTCCTTCCTAAGAAGACTGTGTTGAATGTCGGGGCTCCCCTTGATTTTCTCGAGTACCCACCAAAAAAGGTTGTTTGGTGTGTGGTTAGCCTCCATGTAGTGTGTAACTAGAGGTGATGTAAGATTCTTACACCTAATTCTAGATCTATGTTCCGAGATCCAGGTGTTAACTGCTCTTGTAGTTTGACCTATGTATCGAAGTCCACAGGGGCATTCGATACAGTAAATCACATTCTGGCTTTTGCAGTTTGTGAGGTCCTTCAGAAGCCATTTACGTTGTCCAATTTGGAAACTGCTCATTTTCTTTGTGAATTGGCAGGCCACGCAATTGCCACATGGGTGATGGCCCTGCAGTGGTCTTAATGTTCGTGTGGAATTCTTATTTGGCTGAAATTGGGAATGTACTAGATGTTCCTTAATGTTTTTTGCTCTTTCATATGCAAATCGGGGAATTGGTTCCTCCGGAAGGTTGAGGCGTGCTATGTGCCAATGTTTACTGATGATCTTCTTTATTTGTGATGTGTGGGTTCCAAAAGTGACAACACACGTAAGGCGATCTTCTTTGGTGTCTTGGGTATCACATTGTAACTCGAGAAGGGTTTCTCTGTTACTGTTTCGTGCCCTTTTCCTGGCTTGCTCAAGCTGTTTTTTAGGATAACCTCTTGCTTTTAGGCGGGTGGTCAGATTATCTGCATGATAGTTAAAGTCTTCAGGTGTTGTGCAGTTTCTGCGTATTCGCAGATACTGTCCGTATGGGAGGTTGTCCTTGACATGAGTAGGATGGTTGCTAGAGTAGTGCAATAAGGTGTTACTGGATGTAGGTTTGCGATACAAATTACATGTGAGTTTACCATTTTTTTGTTGAATCGACAGATCCAGGAACTTGATTTCAGAAGCACTATGCTCGATGGTGAATTGAATGTCAATATTACATGTGTTAAGCCAGGCCCAGAAGGACATCAGTTGGAGAGTGGTGCCGGTCCATATGAAAATCACGTCATCTATGTATCGGTACCAATGGCTAATTTGGGGCTGCCATGTGTTAACGTTAGAAAGTACAAAGTCTTGTTCGAATTTGGCCATGAATAGGATTGCTAGGCTGGGTGAAAAAGCTGCGCCCATGGCGGTACCTTTTGTCTGAAGGTACAGTAAATTGTCAAAGCTAAAAAAGTTTTTCCGTAGTGCTATTGACATTAGTTCAAGGATAAAGTTAGTAGGAGTTCGGTCAGCTGGGAGCTCGGCAGTGAGCCATATCCGTATACATTCAATCGCTTCCTCCTGTGGTATACTTGTGTAGAGGGACTTAATGTCCATAGTTACCAAAAGTTGTTTAGTGGGGTCAAAATCTATGCCCTCAAATATGGTAATAGTATGTGTAGTGTCCCTAAGATAAGTAGATGTATTTATACTAATGGGTTGTAGGAAGAAGTCAATGGCCCTCATTACGACCCTGGCGGAAAGCGACTGACCGGAGCGCCACAGCGTAAATAGCGTTTCCGCCATTGCACGAAGGAGCAAAGTGCGGCCCATTCCGACCCATCGGGCACGAGCACCACGGCATGGCAGAAGTGCAAAGTCCGCGATGGCGGAAATGACCCCAAAACGGCCCACACCGCCGCCGTACGGCGCCCCAGGTGCAATACCGCCACCCCTCTTAGCGGTCACCGCAGTGTGCGCCTACCGGAAAGTACGGTGGCCGGAAATATACGGAAACGGAAGTTAAAACATGGGCCCGGAACGGGAAACATCCCGGCGTACACCTATAAATACACTAAAACCACACAACCACTAAAATCACTACCCTGAAACACACCCCAACCCGTCAACCACCCTAGCGAAACCAAGAAAAATGGGAAAAGTAGCGAAGAAAGCGTGCGACCGCAAGCGGCAGGTCCACTTCTCCCGTGAGGAACTCACCGTGCTAACAGAGACCCTCCAGGAGAATGCTGCCGTCGTCTTCTCCACGCAAATGACCAGGACGGCACTTGCAAACAAGAAGGCCATATGGGCTCTGGTGGCACAGCGGGTAAGTGCGGTGGGGACCGCACCCCGCACCCCACAGCAATGCCGCAAGCGATGGGACGACCTGCGGATACGCGTCCGCAGCATACTCTCTGCCAACCGCAACATTGCCACAGCCACCGGGGGAGGTCCTGAATCACCCATCAAGTTGACCCCCTGGGAAGAAATCTGTGCCTCCACCATCGGAATGGAGAGCATAGAGGGAGTCGGAGGGATGGAGAAAGGAGTGCAGACATCCGAAGATACAGGTAGGTGGGCCAGGAAAAACTATGCCAAATCCACACAGTCCATCCATGTGAAGTACCATGCGTCCACATAGTGCAACAGAAACACATGTCCAGGAGAACGTCCACATACATCGGCCTGATAGCGCACGTTAAAACCCACAATAAATACATAAATAATTAAAAACCCCTAATACACGCACTACACGTGCAGCAGGCACACCCTAACTGCAGGCTGCCAAACAACTGCACCCTCACTCCACACACAAATCAAAGCACCTCCAAGGGCCCGGCCCAAATCACCCTCAGGTACCACCCCAATGCATGTGACACAATGCAATTCCAATTCCCACAGACCCACCAATAACCCTCGCCCTCCTCTACTCCACCACAGGGTCCGATCCAAACGACGAGCTACAGGACACCCCTACCAGCACACCTGCAAAGAGGGCCAAGACCAACGGCCAGAGACCCTCCACCTCAGCTGCACGCATCAAGACACGGCAGCAGCACAAATCAGGTGGCAGCACAGAGGAGGGAACATCAACAGGCACCCCAGCAGCCAGCATGCCCACAACACCACCACCACAGGTCCCCCCAATGGATGCCACAGAAGGCACTGCCTCCGGTGGCAGCAGCACCATAGGTGACACCCCATTGATGGCAGCATGCTCCGACACAGAAAACGGGGATGCCGAAGTCAGATCCATCCATGACCTGTCCCAATCCCCCTGTCTGTCCCATCCCGTACAACATGAGGATACCACGCAGGGGCACCCACAAGACGACGACTGGCCATCCCCCACAAGCCCTGTGGCAATGCAACATGAGGACAACAGCCCCTCCGTGACACCCCCGCAAATGGCCTTGGCCCAGCAGAGGCAACAGTCCCTCGACCAGTTGATCGAACAACAGCAGCAACTGGCCACGCTCCTCAAGGACCATGCTGATGAATGTGGGGGCACTAAGGCAGACATAGAAACATCAACTGAGACACTTAGGGCACAAATCGAGAGTAGCACCGAGAGCCTGAGAGTCCAAATGGAGAGAAGCACCGAGAGCCTCAGGGGGGAACTGCATGCGACGGCCAAGGACGTATGTGCCGAACTTGCCGCAGTGCGCCGTGTGCTCACTGAGCTCTCGCAAACCCTTAGGGACATGCATGGACGTGAGCAGGCAGACACATCATCCGTTGCAAGCTCCGTCCAGGGCAGCCCCCAACGTAGATCTGGAAGGAACCTGCGCTCCACAGGCAGGGGTGCCCCTGATACCCGCAGAGGGGGCCTGCAATAGCGACAGCCCACTGACAATGAGCATCTTTGGACACTGGTGTTCGGGGGGGAGGTAGGGGGGTGGAGGGGGTGTGTTGGGCTCACTTGGGTGGCGGGTCGATAGGGTGTTCAACATGACATCACATATGCCATAAAAAGTGCACGATCAACCAATGAGATGTGTGGACATTGATCTTTGTGTACTAGGCCATCATAGGCGTACAGTCCATATTGTGCATGTCCCAGACACACGCAGTGCCACGAGTCCCGTGTCCATGTATGAGCCACCAGGCGTGAGTGCTAGAAGCATACATCAATGAGATGCTGACGAATGTCACGGGCCTCCGGTGCCTCGCAGACTCCATGAGGTGCTGCCACATCCCCACCCTCATCATGACCATCATCAGGTGCTTGCAGTTCTGCGTCAGGGGGCATGGGCACATTTCTACGTACGCACATGTTGTGGAGCATGACACATGCCATCACCATCTTTGCAACCTTCTCATGGCGGTACAGGAGTGCCCCGCCAGACCTGCTGAGGCAGCGGAAATGGCCCTTCAGTAGGCCGAATGCCTGTTCTATGACTACACGGGTACGTGAGTGGGCATGGTTGTAGTCCTCCTCATGCTGGTCCCGTGGGTTCCGGACTGGTGTGAGGAGCCATCTCTTCAGTGGATATCCAGCATCACCTGTATGTGGACGAGAAACGTATGATGTGGAATGCCATTGATACGTACGCACACCCCCCCCCCCCTTCCTGCCAGGTCATTGCCAATTCACATACCCCACATCATCATGCATGTAATGAGACTCACCGAGTAGCCAGGATCTGTTCCCTGCGTGTCGCTCCATGTAGCGTGGTATTGTAGAGTTCCTCAAGACCATAGAATCATGGGTTGATCCAGGGAATCGGGCACAACAATGTGTAATGATCCTGTTGGAGTCACACACCATTTGTACATTCAGGGAATGAAATTGTTTTCGGTTGCGGTACTGGGCCTCCATGGCATGTGGGACGACCAATTCCACATGGGTGCAGTCGATGGCACCAATGCAACCCGGTATGCCGCCAAGTGCATGGAATCCCACTTTCGTGTTTGTAATTTCCTGCTCCGAGCGTGGTAGGCAGATGTAGTCGTCTGCGTGCTGCAGGAGGGCATCGAGCACTTGCAATAGTGTCCGTGAGAACAGTGGCTGAGAAATGCCATGCAACTGTCCGACTGTGTGCTGGTAGGTGCCTGTGGCCAGGAAGTGGAGTACAGACACCACCTTCAGTAGGGGTGGGATGGCGGTTGGGCTATCTATCATGCTGACAAGGTCAGCCTGTGTCATGTCCACAATGGCGGCTATGGTGTCCCGGTCCAAACGGTAGAGGGTGTGGATCTGCTCATCAGTGAGGTTGAACGGATGTGCTCAGAGGCGTGGGATTGCGGGCTGCCTGCGTGGTGGTAGTGGCTGTGCTGGTGGGCCTTGCTGGCCCTGCCTTGCCCTCCTCCTCCTCCTGCGTCTCCTCCGTGCGGCCGGTTGTAGATGGTGTTCGTCTTCCTCTTGGAGTTGGAGCACTTGCAGCGCTATCAGGTCCCCCAGGGCCAACATCGCGAGTCCTGCCGGTAGCATTTCGGTGTGGTTGTGGGAGGAGACTGGCTGTGCAATTCATGTGTTTTCAGGCTGTATGGCCTCCACCTGTGGTGATTCATTCCACCTGTGCAAACTGCTCTCCCCTTTGGCCGAGCACGTCACGCGCACAACGCTGCAATTCGGGGAATGGTATCTTGCTATTGCTATCATGTATTTGTACCCGATGGGCGTGTTGGATTGGTTGTTATGTTCATTCGGCTATGGTCCCATTGTTTCCCATTCCATCTGTGCAGTCGCGAACAGACTTGTGAAGGGTCAGTGGAACGTAGTACTCGAGTAACGGTGGGCCCTCATGCATCACTGTACCGAGTTGCAACGACGGGCGGGGCGTCCCATTCGTGGGTGAAGGCAGTTGCCATTTTCACACACAGCCGCACTCGATGGAATAATTAGGGATTTCAAACGGCCACAGATGCCTTTTCGACGTGATGTTGCAAATGAGGAATTCGAAGGGCGGCGCTTTCGGTTATCAGCTGGCGGCGAGGAGATGCCCACAGGTCTGACTGCAAATATAACGTTCTATTGTTCAATGTCCTTGAGACAGGGCCCATGGCGAGGGAGCAATGATTGATATGAATAGTTTGGGATGCGCATTAGCTACGTGGGCGATGAGGCCGGCCGTTCCAAAATACATGTTACTTCACAACACTGGAAATACGGGCTGGGGCACTGTGGATTTTGCAGGCTGCATAACGCACAGACTCAATGGATGTTTCTAATGTCATGTGAGTAATTATTCAGGCGTTTTGATCCCGGGATGAGGGAATGATGAATGGATGCATGGGCAGGTGATTTGATACAGAGTTTGCCATGTACAGGGCTTCTTGGGATCTATCCGCCTCCCCTACGCTATGTGATGCAGGCCTGCCATAGTGGGACCATCGTCTATCTGGCCTTGTTGAGCCCTCCCTGTCTCGAGGCGCCCTCAGACACTTGTGTCCATGCACGTTGACATTCCCATCTGATGGATTCTGTTTTGACAGACGCATGCACAGGTACACTCGTTAGTGATGGTGTTTGCACCTCGATATAGATGGTTATGAGTCGCAAGTGGTTTTGGGGTGGTGATGATCCTTTTGAGTGGGCTAGCATGCATATGGCTGTGGATTTCGTGTGATCATTGAAGTGAGTTGTTCGAATGTAGTTCTGATGGCCATTCTGTTCTTTTTCTTTTCTTCTGGTTGACAGGTATCTCCTCCCCTTTTGCCACTGCCATCTGTATGCCACTCCTGCAGATGGATTTTACTCCCGACACCTGCTGCTTCGTGTTAATCGGTGGAGCAGCATTACGATCTTATGGGACGATCGCCAATGGCCCACATGCCCTTACGCAGTACTGGTGTCTCGGAGCAACATTTCGGCCTTTCAGCTGGACTAGTGCCTCCCCATTGGGACAGCCCTGCGGTTCTGTGCGCTTCCATGTTGCCTTTTCGTACGTGAATGTGGCTCTGTGTACCATGGGGGTACAGGGCGACACACAAGTAGTGGCTGGTCATTTCTTGCGGATGCAGCCCACAATGGTGATTAGTGTTTTGGAGTTCATGGCCTGATGGCTGTATGGGCTTGGTGTCTTTGATGTGCATGAATTGCTATTCTGATTTGGCCCGTGTAGCGTTTTTCTTTGCAAGTGATGTGGCATATGCCTATTTGGGGGGCGATGTATTGTGAGGAGATCTGCATTGGGTTCCAGCTTCGGGGTTTAGTTGCGTGGTACTGTACTGGGCGCGTTTGCCTACTGAGCCCGTGAGGTCAGGGATGGGGGCTGCCTATATGACAGTTTGAATGTTGTCATGCTCAGGGGCGGGGGATTGGGTTTTGTGTAACAGATGCCGGTCAGCCAGGTGGACTGGTGGAATGATGTGATTTTCGGAATGTTGCTGGGCACAGGTGCCTGTGTTTGCGTGCGTTTCTTGGTGGGGGACTGTGGTCATGTCCATTGGGATGGCTTCTGTATTCGTGCCATCTGTGACCTGCAGCTCCCATTGGCCCCTCTTGTGTTGCTTTTGTTCGTTGGCATGCATGGGTGCTT
This sequence comes from Ambystoma mexicanum, assembly GCF_040938575.1. Lineage (NCBI taxonomy): Eukaryota > Metazoa > Chordata > Amphibia > Caudata > Ambystomatidae > Ambystoma > Ambystoma mexicanum. Next base: position 512,764,080 of record NC_090937.1, read on the forward strand.
TGTACATTTCAATGGTTGCATTGTGACTTCATTGCACCTACAGGGAGTTGTACTTTGTGGGCAGGGAGCGGTGTACAGGCACTCAGTGGGGCCGTTTACGGTTGATTCGCGATGCCGTACTTCTCGCAATGGCGGAATGGTACATTCCGCCATGCCTGATGGCGTTAGGTACATGTCCGCTAGGGTCGGAATTGGCGTACCGTTGCACCATGGTGGTGTTTGCGGTTTGGCATGGCGCGCGCGCGCGTGCTTGGTGCAGTTAGCGTTGGCGTTCACTACGGTGTCGCTAATGGCTTCGTACTTTGCGGTGACGGGTCATAGTCGCACCGAGCGCTATTCGATGGCGGTATTGCATTTCCGCCATCGTTTTTCGATTTCCGCCAGGGTCGTAATGAGGGCCAATGAATTTACAGAGTGGTTCAAGAATGGAGCCACAACCAGAGACTATCGGGCGGCCTGGTGGGTTAGTGGGATCCTTATGAATTTTTGGAAGTGCATAAAAACAAGGAGTTCTTCCTCGTGATTTAATTAGAAATTCAGATTCTTTTTTGGTGATCCATTCGCGTTGTAAAGCGAAATTTACAGTTTCTAGGATCTCTTGACAGATTTCTTGTGTTGGGTCTTTGCGAAGGATAGTGTAACTATCTGTGTCATTAAGTAGTGCCAACACCATATCTTTGTATTGGTCAATGGTCATAATGACCACACCGCCACCTTTATCTGAAGGCTTAATAATAATGTTTTTATTTTTCTGTAGTGACATCAAAGCTTGTTTTTCACGTAAACTTAAGTTGTGTTTGGTCTTAGTTGTTTTGGTTTGTCGTTTGGCGAAGTCATTCAGAATGCATCTTTCAAAAGTAAGGGTTTCAGTGGGTATTTGGCTATCTGAAGGCGTAAAGGAAGAGGGATTATGTAGCCCAGAGTCTTGCTCATCTTCCTCCGTGCCTAAGTTATGTTCATGAAAAAATGTTCGGAGCCTTACTTTACGTAAGAAGGTTCGAATCTCCATTTCGGAGTCGTACCAGTCAGTGGGACCCGTCGGTACGAATGATAGACCCTTGTTGAGAACAGATGTTTCTGCCGTTGAGAGTGGTATATCGGCTAGGTTGAATATGGGGATTGTTTCAGAATCGGTATTGGAGTTTAGTATCTCGGTCGTCGGCGTCGTGGACGTTGGTTTCTTCCACCCCCTCGTGGTGGGAAACCCCATTGTTGAAAACCCCACTGGGGGTTGCCAAAACCACCACCCCCTAAAAAAGGATAAAAAGATGGTGGGGGGAAGGCTGGGTTCGGTGCAACACAGATTAGTCTAAACCTCCATATGTGTTACCTTGTTTTGTCTTTTTGACACATTTGGTAATTTTACACATTAAAGATTTGGCCCACAATGCTTCAATTTTATACACAGATGTGAATTGTCCCCAGGGATGTATGTACACAATTTGACATTTGCAACATGGATGATTTTCTGGTAATACAACATATATCACCGTTTCTGTCAAGAGTGTGTCACAACATTCTACCAAGCTTTCAAACACAGCCCACAATTCCACTTTTACGCTGTGAAAATTCCACATTTTTACCAATTTTGAAAGCTAAGATATGTCTTTTTAAAGTTCTTCATAAAATAGTCTTAAGACAAATGGGAGTCATTGTCTGTCATTTTTTTTCTTCCCAGCTAACACCAACTGGCAGTTTCTTCCAAGTAGGATGGGGGCCTCTTTCTTAATTTAAGGTTTTATTGCCTTTCACACTTGACAGGCGAGTGTCCAAAGACTGCTATTGTCCCAGCCTGGAGCAAAGACGAATGCATGATGAGCATGTGAACTGTCATTGTCCTATCCCATTCAAAGTTTTTCAAGCTGGTATTTTGTACCTAAGTGTTCTGGATGTAGGGTGGATCTCCCTTCCTACGAGAAGTTTCATATCTGGCAACTGGAATTACAGGTTTCTGAGAGCTTGCAACTCCAGCCTAGGTGTTTTAACTGTTTAATTTCTTACTTTGTCTTGAATTAAACCATCCTATGACAGAAGACATCCTATGTGTGTATTGTCACCACTAACATAACTCTTTACATTGCTAAGTAAGCAGGCTTTCATTAACAATTGAGTTTTAAACAGGTCATTTTTTTCTCTTCAGTCAGTGCAGCCCATTTTCCACATGTGTCAAAAACTGTTATCATGTTTTTTCTTTAATTCAGTTTGCAGATCCTCAGATTGCCACAGTCTTGGCAGCTGTAGTAATTTTCCTTGCAGCAGGACTCTTATCTAAAGTATAGATATAATTCTCCTTGACCTACCTCAGAGGGTAAAAGGTCTCTTTGAACTGCTGCACCTGGATACATTTTGTCAAGAAATAAATACGTGCTTCCCATGCGAGTGAAAATGAAGTTGCTTTTGATTTCTCTGAGAGTTGGTTTTAACTGGGTCTTTTTACTCACAGTGGTTTCAGAATGACAGATAAAATGTGCATTAAAGCAGCATTTTGAAATAGAGAAAACAGTTTCCTTTTGAAGGGTATTTTGGCTTTTGCAGCAATGGCAGGCTTTCCTTTTCACTTGATTCCATATATGTTTCAGAACACACTGGAATATTTTTCAGTGTGTCCCCTTGTTCCATTTTGCCCGAAGTGTGTGAGGCAAAATGGTGCAGCCATTTTTCTGTTGCTGCCAAAAGCAGTTTTGAGGTCCAGGTGCGCACAGGAGCCAGCACATTCAGATTACTGTTTTTCTTGCACACAGGCAACTCAGTGATATAAGGCAATGCCGTTGAGTGGGTCAATATATCCCACAAAGTTCATGAGTTGTTGTCAATTTGTTTTGTCTTTTGTAGGTAAGCCGTTTACTAAGATAATTTAAGATTGATCTATTGGACGTTGCACTCCCAGAGTGTGTACCTTTTATTTGAGATCTAATGGCAAATAAAATACTTTGCCACAAATGCCTTTCACTGATTCAGAGGGAGGTAGTTTTGCTGTTTTTGGTTGAAGGCGTATTATTGCTTGAAATGTGTGCACTGTTTGAATTATGATGCTCTCATATAAGTTGAGTTGTTGCAGGGGTTTTGGTAATGGGAATAATTCCAAGTTATTTGTGATAGCACGTGAAGGTTTTTGGTTGTTGTCAAGTTTTGCAGTGCAGTAACTGCAAAGTATTAAGGGGTCAGTAATCTCGTATTTGTTTCTGCTATAAGATAGAGAGCTAATTGGAACCATTTGGAATCTTCATGGTCTTCTATTTTGTACATTATGTCTACAGTTGTTGTGCTGTTTTTTATGAAAAGTCCTGCGGCAACACACACACACACACACAAATGGTTTGGTACTTCAGCAGATGTACTTTTAAACTTTAATATTTCTTTTTTGCATGTGTGTAAAAGAAGGTTGCCATCTGTACAGTTGTTGCTAGTCTGTTGTAAATCTATTGCATTTTGTAAGTGGATATCAGTTCCAAAATATTTTCTCTGGATATGCTTTATTTCTTCGAGTAGTGGTTTGGCTGTACTATGTAGAAAATTGTTATTTAAATTGGCTAGTGCTAAAGCAGGACTTCTGGCATACTACAGTTTATGGACCAGATTTGTTATAGTTGAATGATGTGTTGATATGATTTTGATATGGTGGAAGGTGCTTTCTCAAATAAGTCCACAAATGCAGGCTAATGAATGTCCTTGTAGTCCTGTGTATTTGCGCACTGGACAGGAGTCCATATTTTGTAGTAGTTTCATTTTGAATTCGTCTTTGCCTTTTACATACTGATTAAGGAACTGGCATAAAGATTTGAAAGATTTTTTGGCTATCTCATACATTGATGTGCACGGCCATTTGTAAACTGGACATATTGGTGAAGCGGAATTGAGAGTTGATACTGTTTTTTCTGAGGATATTTTTGTGAGCAGCGTTTCTTGCTCCATAATGGTATTATGACGTTTTTCATACCCTCATCCACTGATATGTATGGCAATTGGGTTTATTTGTTTTTGTTTGTATGCTTCTTCATTGAAATGTGGTTCTGTGCTCGTGGTGTGACTCTATTCACCCCCACAGATGTTTGTGAAGCTATCTTTGCTGATATTCCGTTTATTGAGAAGTCTTTTTTGTAGTTCAGTACTTAATTTTGTTAGTGGTTTCATTCTGTTTAAAACTAAAATAAATGATTTCCTTTTGAAAGGGATTGTACTGTCTATGAGAGCTTCTAGGATTAATTTTCTACGGTAGGTTTTAAGGGTTGTGCGTGATTTCTCTCCTGTTTTTATGAGGTTCTGAAGGTCTCTGTGGTGGAAAAGTGTTTGTAAAATATTTTTTTGGGCATGCTTACTTGTTGTTACATCAAGATTTATAGGTGCAGTGTTAGCACTAGTGGTAGCTGCAGTGTTGTTAATCACTTTCTGTTTCGTTTTACATTTTGAAAGAGGAGGCAAAGTGTCTGTACTGGAAGCTTGTTTTGTTTCGCTTAATGACTGTATTAGCGGTTTTGTTTAACTTTTTGTACACATTCTGCCAGAGGTGGATGCTTATTTTGGAGAGTTTTAGTTTGATTTTGTTTACATTTGCATTGCTTTCTATGGAGCTGCTTTTTGGTAGGCATTTTTTGGGGTCTTTTGGAGGAAAAAAGAAAGTGTGGATTGCGATCTTGTGCAGTGCATGAGTGCGTTGTGCATGTGTGTCTGAGTATGATGGTAAGGATGTATATAGAGGTGTGTGATTGTGCAATGGGCTATTACATCATGTTGGGAAGGATATTCTTGTATTTGTGTGTTACTATACTGGTGTTCAGATTACAATACAAAGTATGGAGCTAGTGTGGGGGAGCACTAATACTGAATCTAATGTTGCAGAGTTAGTACAATTGTTTGTTTTAGAATACTAGAATTGTACAGTGTTTGAGAAACAGTTAGATCATTATGGCAGTATTTAACTTACTTTTTTGGATAGAAAGAGTTGGTTTCTTAAGAGTTCTCCTTCATAATTCAGAAGCTGCTGCTTTTCAGGGGAGTGGTCTTCACTGCAATGGTGAAAGAAAGAAGTTAGTAAATATGTGTGTTAAAAGCACTGTTGTTAATGTAGACATGGATTTCTTTGTTTTTGCAGTAGTAGTGCTTTCTGATAACTGTGCATAACATGTACATGCACTTTCCTTTGCCTATGTGCATTCTGTATATTTCATTTAGAATCTGTTAGTTGAATGTGCTTTAGAAATGAGTGCAATAGTAAGCGCACAGAGCACATGCGGTGTTATTGGATGTTAGAAGAAATAATGGTATGCTTTGTTTGCTAAAGCAGAAGGATCTGATGGGGTCAGCAGCTTATTACTCAGTAGGTCATTACCAAAGTACTGGGTGATTCTGTGGTGCTTGGAGAAGGGAGAGTCTGAAATAAAGTAAGGGTTGCAAGGTAGGATCTGGTGCTTGTGTTGTAGACTGAAGGGAAGGGGGAGATGTTGTATGCGTTGCTTTATAACACTGTACATAGTTGTAGATGGTCTGATAGATATGAATGCACCTGTGCATAGTTGAATGCTGTTGTACATTCTAGAACGGAATGGGCAACCAGCTGGAACGAGAAATCTGCTAGATTGGAAGAACAGTTATAGAGGCAGTGGTGTTGTTTCAGCTGGGAGCCTTTCAAATGATATTTGCTATATTTGTGCATAAATACAGATGCATGTACTCATCCTGGGTGTGTGTCATTTTAGAACACACTAGAAAACCTTTTTCCATAATTATACTGTTTTTTCTCCCATCTTTTAACATGAAATGACACTTTGTTAGATAGTTCTGTGTGTTGTGTCTGTTTACTATTATAATCATTTGTAAAGGATTTGGAAATGATAGAATGTATGTTAAATATGCAGAATGTATAAAAAGGAAATTGTATGTACATCGTATGCACTGTAATGCATTAACTGCTATTATGGTTGAAATGTGGCGAAGTAGGTGGCAGTGGTTACACAAATGATAGAATGAAAGTTTGCACATTGCAGTTAATAATATGGGGAAATAAAAATTTGGAGAGCAGACAACTTTGCAAGTGACACGTCATCATAGCAGATGGGAGAAATTATAGTACGTTTGTTTTACAGGTTATACAGGGTAAGTGGCAGTTAATCTGTTTATATGCATTCATACATGCCAACCCTCCCGATTTAGGCAGCACTCTCCCGATTCTTCAGTGAAAAACATAGTTATTTTTCACATTCTGCCACCTAAAATTATTGTAGCCCCAATCCATTTCTATGGGGAAATGTAGGTCTCCCGATTTCCCTGTGGAAATCTCCCTGCCAGGTGGCTTTGAATGTTGGCATGTATGTGCATTTATACAAGAAATGTACATGTACTGTGCAAAAAATATTCATACCTGTGGTTTGTGTTCATGCATGTGAATGTGCATGAATCTGCTAGAAGAAATGTTGGAGAGTTTACTAGTAATTGCTGTAGGTGCTTTGCAGTAACAGCGCATTTGTACTCAGAGTGATCAACAGTACATCTAAAGTGCTGAATTGTGATTATGGAGTTAGATGTAGAGTTCTTGGATGTGATTGGTGGATGGTGGTGTGACTGCTTAACAGTAGCCAATGAGGGAATGGTGCAGAGAGTGACGTGGAAAGGGTAGAAGGGCTGTCCCAGTGTTACGTGCTGCGCAGACACCACAGCTGTTCGCGGACAGGGTGTGCCACATACAGGGCTTCTCAACATATCTGGCATGGAAATAGGACTGTAGGGATTATCCAATCAGGTGTTGAGATTCTGCTTTGTATTGAGAGAGGCTGGGTGTAGTGAAGATGGCAGAGGTGGAGAAAGTCAGGGTGTTGGTGCTTGGATATATGTTTGTGAATGGTTTGCAGGCAATGCTAGAAGTTTGTGAAGATATGGCAATAGACTACATGTGGTTGTTCTGCACTGTGGTGCTTTACATTTGGGCTATGTCAGTGCCCCCACTTTGTTAAAAGATCTAGAATACTTGGTTCAGGCAGTAATGAAACTACTTCCAAATGCCAAGGTATTATTTTCTGGTTTGGTATCTAGGGCAATATTAGACAATAGTTCTGTTTTTTGTCCTCAGCAAAATATTGCTAGGTGTTTAATCAACCGAGGCATGCTTGCTTTTATGCTTAGATCTGGCTTGCTCTTTTGCAACAATGACAACATTGACTCTGGTAATGTTGATTACTTTAAAGACGATGGCATGTCTTTATCTTTTATGGGAAATGTCATGCTGTTTTGGAACATAAGGGTTGGTTTGGAGAAGCTAATGTGAAGATTTTTGGAGGAAAATAAGAAGAAAAAAAAAGAAAATACCAAATAAAAGGTGTTTCTGAAATCTGCAAACAAAAAAATAGACTCTTTTCAGAGCCAACATCAAAGGGGAATTGGGGCACAATATTTAAATTTTAATTCCCCACGCTCAGATTTTACAACACTGCGGTTGTCTGCAAACAGCGCGTATTACATACAGTATTTTTGAGGTTGGGAGACATGCAAATGAGATTTACCAGAGCAAGGGATTGGTCAATAGGTTTTACTGGGTGTGATGTGTGAGCAGAGACTTGGTCAGAAAGTCTTTTTTCCTGAGAGGAGAGCAGATAGCTATGGCTGTGTGTTTCAGAAAGCAGATTGTCTGGATTTTGGGAGATTTGTTGATAAATTGGTTGGAGGTGCATGCAGATCACTGTGGAGTGGCTTTACATCTTGGATCGCAACTACTCCTATTAGGAGACTTTAACATAGGTTTTAACAACCAAATGGATAAAAATGCAACAGATATAGGGCCTCTTTACACGGATGGCGGTAAGGGTTTACCGGTACCGGTATTTTACCGGTATCGGTAAATCCTTACCGCCTTACTACGAGGTCCCTCTGCGGGTTGGGGAATTTAACGCCTGCTTTTTGCAGGCATTAAAAACCAACCCGCAAAGGGACCAGGGAGCTAATTATGGTACCGCAATTTGCGGTACCGTAATTAGCGCCTTTCCCCATTCCCATAGAGCCCTATGGGGCAAAAATAGGAATGTGGAAGGGCAATGGTGGAAGGGAGAATTACCACCCTGCCAACCTTGGAATAGGGCGGTAATTCCCCTTTCCACCAAGGCGGTGCCGGTATTTTACCGTCATCCATGTAATGAGGCCCATAGTCAACACAATCAACAAACCTGCCCACCTAAAAGGGAGAATACTGGACTGGATAGTGGACTTTAACTGTTCAGTTTCAATCTCCTCCATCCTGCCGTTATCGTGGACAGACCACTTTCTGGTGCCATTCCACCTACCTACTACTATCCACTATAAGAACCATTCCATTGGCTCAGCCATTAGTGCCACCATGCTCAACTAGAAGTACAAAAAGTATCACTGCAGAGAAATGTATCCCTGCCATCCTGCCCACCCTCTATGCACTGCCAGAAAATCTTGATCCGAGCAGCCTAGTTCAGGAATTTAACAATATTATGCCCACCACACTGGACAAAATTGCTCCTGTCAAACTCAGACCTAGCAAACCAATAGCCCATTTAAACAAATGGTTCACACCTCAACTTAAAGACCTCCACATCTTAAATAATAAAAATGAAACCAATTGGAGACTTTGCCCCTCTAGTGAGAACAAAGTTAAATTAATATCACTTTCCTCACAGTATAAGAAGGAAATTTGCCGGGCAAAACGTAACTCCTGCGATGAGCATGTTGCTAACTCTAACTCTAGTATGAAAGGACTCTTTTCCATACTCAAGGAACTAGAGTCCCCAATTGCTATACCTGATGTCTGCTCCAAGGACAAATCCTGGTGTACAGACATCCAACATGCCCTAGCCAATATAATTAACACACTCCAAAATGCAATTCAACAAAAAAAAGAAGTACTGAACCTACAGCACTCGCCCAATACTATTTTGCCTAATGTTTCACCACCGGCACACAATACTACCTTCCATTTTTCAAAAATGTCTACCTTGGAGGTAGAAAAAATGATCCTGTCATTGAAGCCCTCAAACTGCAAAGGCATTATCTGCCCAGCACAACTAATAAAAGATGCTGCCAGAGAACTAACTCCATTCATTACTAAACTGATAAATGCCTCATTTGCTACAGGTACCATCCCTGTTACCCTCAAACAATCATGGGTGCTCCCCCTCCTCAAGAAACAGTCATTAGATCATTTTGTTCCTACTTGATCTCTTTGCCGCATTTGATCTGGTCAATCACAAGGTCCTATGTCGACACCTTGATTCTGCGGCCCATTTCTCCACTGGAGCCATTAAATGGATTGAGTCCTTCCTGAGTGAGAGAACTATGAGAGTCTTCTCCCCCTCAGCAGCCACTGACCCAACACCCATCCTATGTGGTGTACCCCAAGGTTCCTGCGTCTCGCCAACCCTTTACAATATCTTCACTAAGCCACTGTTTGACGATCTGGACCATCTGGCTATCACCTATACTAATTACGCAGATGATACTCAAATTCTCCTCCCACTTTCTGGGGATTACATTACAGACGCAGGATTGGTGAACAAAGTTTACCTTATCATCCAAGCATGGATGGCTACTCATGGCCTGTGCTTGAACGATGATACAACAGAGCTAATAATTCTGGACTCACAGGCTAACATTAAAAAACTAGGTCAAGAATGTTCCTCTTTTAATATTCACGGGAAAACCATCAAAGTCTCTAAGGAGGTAAAAACCCTTGGATTCTACTTGGACTCCACATTGTCCTTTGATAAACAGATCAAATCCCTTACCTCCTCTACAGTTTACACTTGCAAGTTACTCAGAGCTGGTAAGCCTTTCCTCTCTGACAACAGTTGTTTGATCCAGTCCAGAGCCCTAATACTCTCCAGAATTGACTACTGTAATGCCCTATACAGTGGTGCTAATAAATCTACCATCCAAAAGCTCCAAACACTACAGAACAATGCCCTAAGAGCAGCCCTAGGCATAAATAAAACATAAAAAAACACATCTCTTCTTTGAGACGCCAGCACAAATGGTTATCTTCATCCAATAAAATAAAACTAAAAACCCTTTCCTTGACCTACAGAGCCCTCAATAACGCAGCCCCTAGCTACCTTACAGATAAACTCCAGAGAAGAACCTCTCTCAGACCTACCAGAACTGGGAATGTTAATTGTCTGACTATACCTAAATATAAGCTCACTACTATTGGTGGTAACAGCTTTACTGTAAAGGCTGCTAAATTCTGGAACTCACTGTCTGAGAGCTGACCAACCCTACCTAAAATACATCATTGCCACTGACCCCTAGTCCCCCTGTACCTGTTGAAGACTTGCCCACATCTGAAGAGACCATTTTACCCTGCATTAATAGTGTATTACGGCGCTACTTTTGAAGTGCAATCTAGTCTTCCTGTGCGCAATCCAGTCTACCTGTGAGCCTAAGTGAAATACGAAGGGCCTTACTTTTGTAATATATATTTTTTGTACAGTGCTTATTGTTTATTTCTGTAACTACATAGGTAGTTACAGAAATAAAATACAACTAAAAACCCTTTCCTTGACCTACAGAGCCCTCAATAACGCAGCCCCTAGCTACCTTACAGATAAACTCCAGAGAAGAACCTCTCTCAGACCTACCAGAACTGGGAATGTTAATTGTCTGACTATACCTAAATATAAGCTCACTACTATTGGTGGTAACAGCTTTACTGTAAAGGCTGCTAAATTCTGGAACTCACTGTCTGAGAGCTGACCAACCCTACCTAAAATACATCATTGCCACTGACCCCTAGTCCCCCTGTACCTGTTGAAGACTTGCCCACATCTGAAGAGACCATTTTACCCTGCATTAATAGTGTATTACGGCGCTACATTTGAAGTGCAATCTAGTCTTCCTGTGCGCAATCCAGTCTACCTGTGAGCCTAAGTGAAATACGAAGGGCCTTACTTTTGTAATATATATTTTTTGTACAGTGCTTATTGTTTATTTCTGTAACTACATAGGTCATTTTTTATTCTCTGCCCGTATTTGTACATTGTGTATATCTTGTAAGCATATAAATATTGTATCTTGTGCTCGTTTCGCAACCTTGCAAACTTTGCATTTCCATACTGCTGCACCCTTTTACTTACGAGTCTGGTGTGCATAACAAATGAATAAACAACCAACAAACAAACAAACGTGGAAGTGCACTGGCATGGAGTGGAGATTACCATAACTGGTGAATTTCAGGGGTTTTTCGGTTTTACTTGGAACCATAACGTCTCTAAACAAGTTTTTTTTCACTGAATTTCATAGGTTTTTAGTAGCACAACTTAACCATAACGTCCCTTTAACAAAGTGGTTTTACTGAATATCTATATATGTATGTATGGTGATCTACTCCTCCAAACAGTGAATTGATGTAGGACCTCATTTGTACTGACATGACTGCACAGAGTATTGAATGTTGAGCTCCTGTGCTTTCCACTGTCACAACTCTGTTCAGTTCACTGGATCCCACAACCTCCACTCATACATATAACTCGAGGTATTCCTGAGGGACACATATCAGCCAGAGAAAACACTGGGCCGAGGGCAGATAAAGGTGGGTTGGGCCGGGCTTGGCATATCTGGCATCATGTACATCACACTTGACTGAATAGGCCCCAGCACTTCCTGTTTCCTCCACCATGCAGGAGGAATGGCCCAAGACTGAACACAAGGTTGTAGTCCTGCCTTTTGGGTGTGTCTGGGTGTGGCTGCTATATAAGCCACACCCAGGCATGCAGTCTCTGCTTCACATGACTCTGCTTGTTGCAGCGTGATGCTCACCGGCACAGCTCCTGAAGATACTTACCCGAGGACCTTGTGCCACTCTCAAATGTTCCGCTCCAGCCTCGGAAGAACCGCAGTTGTAGAAATACTCACGCAACTTCATCCAGATGACCGGAATCCAGCTCCTGTTATCGCAGCTCCATCGACCCCGGCACAGCTTCAGGGATCGTTCTGCTTCAGCTATGCGCCTCAGCAGACACCTGCAAAAGAAAGGAAACAGTAAGCACAGTTCAATAGACCAGCATCGCGCATATCTTAAGACTGCCGCGTGAACATAAGAACATTACCTGGTTCCGAATGCAGTGTTGAATCCAATAAGCATCATCAGCACGAGCCGGCAGACACCTGTAAGGCAAAGAACAGGCCATTACAACACCACGGGTGCACAGAAGGCAACACACGTCAGAGTTGTTAACAAACCTTTTTCGCTGCAGCATGCATTCATTTACTCCATCATTCCGCCACCAGCAGGCATGCAATCGAAAGAAGAGAGAGCATTAGAAGGACAATAAGTGCATTCACTAACAGTGCATTGAAGCAAATAGGGCATAAAAGATTAACAGAAAGTATGAACACTTACTGAGGAGATTCCTCACAACTTAAAGACTTAACTGAACGAACATTCATCAACGCTGTAGCAGGACTGGGCTTGGGAGATACGAACCAGTGATGTAACTGGTTCCAATGTAGAACAGACTTGCGCCTCTGCCTGAGTTAAGAGCAGGATAGAGTGCTGGCCTTTCACATATATCTGGGAGTTACCCAGCAGTCAAATCCGGGAACACTAGGGGTGGCATCAGGGTGGGAGGAGGCACAGTCCCACACACACCTGTATTGTAACCTTGTTCATATACACATCGATAGGAGCAGCTTCAGATAATCCAGGCTCCAGAGGGTCCAGACTATCACTCCTCAGGGAAGAGGCTCCAGGTGCTCCTGCAGTGTAAAGGTGAGCGTAACAGAACGCAAAGCCATACATTTGAAACCTCTGCCTGAGCATTATGGAGACCTCTGATACAGATCAAAATTGGCCCAGCTGGAAACTCTGAGCAGAGGTCCATGCAGCCCGACAGGAAACAAACCCCCTAAGAAGGGAGCTAATAGTGAACAGGGACCGAACAGATGACTTAGCCCGACAAGTGCTCCAGAGCCAGGCTAGTCCGGCCCCGCTGTCAGGAAACCAACCCCAACCCCAGCCTTCGTCAACATCATCACCAGTACAGGTGGTGTTGCCTGGGGCAATACATTTGGCTTTGCCAGAACGTTTTTTGGGGGATCCCAAAAAGTTTGCTGAATTTGTAAACCAGTGCCGTCTGCATTTCTTGTGTAGGCCTGGAATGTTTCCCAATGACCAGTCCAAGATTGCTTTCATGGTGTAATACCTGCATGGGAGTGCAGCAGATTGGTCAATACTGCTAGTTAACTGGGATGACCCCTTATTATAGGATTTTTGTGGGTTTGCGAGAAATGGAGAAGTTATTTGCCCGTCACACCAGAGGAAAGGCTTTGGACAATGAGTTGTTATCCCTTCGGCATGGCAGTCAGGATCTGTTAGGCTACATAGCCACCTTTAACAGACTGGTTGCTGAAACCAATTGGCCGGAAGAAAAACGAACCACCTTGTTTTATAGAGGGTTACGTGGGGAATTGAAAGGCATACTAGCCCAGGTCGTGAACCCCCCAATACTTGTGCTGAGTACATTGCTCTAACAGTACAATTGGACCATAGGGTTCAAGATCGAAAATGTGACCGAGCAAGAGTGGAAACTAGGTCGGTGTATTTCCGCCCAAGTGAAACCCAGCTTTGAAAAGAGCAGCCGGAAACATGCAAATCGTGGGGGTGCGGAGCCTGCTTACTAAAGCAGAGAGGGAAAAAAGGAGACTGCAGCAGTTATGCCTGTATTGTGGTAAGGCGGGGCACTTTCTGCGTGACTGTCCGATAAGACCACCTCGAAAGTCGGTGGAGCCTTGGAAGTAGAGAGTCCTGAGTCTGAGTCGGAAAACTTCAGCGCCCGGCAAGCACAGAGGACCGTTTGTCGAGCAAGGAAAAGGAACCACAGACCTCGCATTTCGTCGTGCCAGTAATCCTGGTTTGCAACCAGCAGCCGTCTCGAATGCATGCCTTGGAGGCATTTATAGACAGCGGGGCAGTAGGCAATTACCTCGATCAAGAACTGGCAGTCCGGATTGGTCTTCCCATGCTCCCAAAAACTGTAACAGAGAAAATCACAACGGTTGATGGTAGTCAGTTGGTCTCTGGCACAGTGACCCACAACACAGAACCTGTGATGCTCCTCTGTCAGAATGGCCACAAGGAAGATATCATCTTTGAAATGATCAGCACTCCACAATTCCAGTTGATACTGGGCATCCCATGGTTAGAGGCTCATAATCTGCACATAAACTGGCAAACCAGAGTGTTGTCCTTCTCCACGGAATGTCCTCAAACCTGCTACACGGCCCACTCCCCGACAACTCATGTTAAAAAAGTTCAGAAAGCGGGAACAACCTTAGGCTTAATGGGTGTATTACCTCCATGTTTACCATTTTTTTTCTAAAAAACATCTTTGAAAAGGAGCAGGCGAACACTCTTCCCCCGCACCGAACATACGACTGTCAAATCGATCTCGTTCCAGGGGCCCATGTACCATGCAGCCGTATCTATGCATTGACCGAGCAGGAAAATCGTCACCTAAGAATCTACATTGACCAGTACTTAGCTAATGGTTTTATTCGAACATCTAAGTCCCCAGCAGCCACACTACTCTTTTTTTGTTCCAAAAAAGGAGGGGGACCTCAGGGCTTCCATCGACTACAGCCAATTGAACCAGATTACGGTTAAAAATAGATACCCGTTACCAGTCATCCCAGAACTCCTAGATCAGGTAGAGGATGCACAAATATATACAAAGCTGGGTCTCAGAGGGGCTTACCATTTGGTACGAATAAAACATGGTGTTGAATGGAAAACAGCTTTCAGGACCAAGTATGGTCTTTATGAGTACCAAATAATGCCCTTCGGGCTCTGCAACACCCCAGCCACATTTAAAAACTTTATGAACGATGTACTAAGAGACCTGCTAGATATCTGTGCAATCGTCTACATTGACGATATCCTGGTTTATTCCGCCACTGAACAAGAACACATCGGACATGTGTGGGCTTTCTTGGAAAAGTTACAACAACACAACCTATATGCCAAGTTAGAAAAATGCTCCTTCCACGTCATCGAAGTTGAGTTTTTGGGGTTCATTCTCATGCCCCAAGGCATCCGAATGGACAATTGCAAGGTGGATGGAATTCTCAGCTGGCCCTCCCCAAAATCAGTCAAGGGTGTACAGAGATTCCTAGGCTTTGCAAATTTTTATCACTGTTTTATCCCAGGTTTTTCTGACATCGTACACCCGATCACATCCTTGCTACGAAAGAATAAATCTTTGAGTGGTCCTTAGAAGCCGGAGAAGCCTTTCGGGTTTTGAAAAAAAAGTTTACTTTGGCCCCAATCCTGCAACACACAAGACCGGACATTCCATATGTAGTTGAAACAGATGCTTCAAACATTGCCATGGGAGCGGTCCTCTCGCAAAGAAATCCTAAAACCGGGCAATTACATCCGGTGGCGTTCTGGTCGAAAAAGCTTTCTCCGGCTGAGAGAAACTATGTTATTACCGACAAAGAACTCCTTGCAATCAAGGCGGCCTTTAAAGAGTGGAGGCACTATCTCTTGGGAGCCAGGCACACCATCAAGGTCATCACTGATCATCGCAACCTACAGTATTTGAGATCAGCCAAGGCACAGTCATCCCACCAAATTAGATGGGCCCTTTTTTTGCAGAATACGATTATGTTATTACCTATCATCCAGGAACATGTAACGGCAAACCAGATGCATTATCCCTTCTGGGCAAAAGAGAAGACGCATACACGGCACCAGAACCCATCACCATCATACCAGAAAGCAAACTCATTAGAGTTATTACAGACTCTCCATTGGAAAATCTAAAGGCGGACATAGGGCAGCACCTAAGCACAAAAGAACTACAAACCTGGACCACAAAAAGTTCCCAGCATACACTCATTGAAGGACTACCATATTTTAGGGGTCAGCTCTATCTCCCAACAAGGACTCAACAGGAACAAATTATTGCCAAGTACCATGACACGCTACTTGAAGGGCACCCTGGGGTGACCAAAACAATGGCCAAGATTAGATGAAGTTATTGGTGGCCAGCTTGGCGGAAAGATGTCACCTGATTTGTACTGACATGTGGGAACTACACACAAAACAAGGCAGAGAAACAAAAAACCACTGGACTACTACGTCCACTCGGAATTCCTCCCATGCCGTGGCACACATTATCCATGGACTTAATCACTGACCTTCCCCCCTGTGACGGCCATAACACCATCCTGGTCGTAGTAGATATGTTTTCAAAAATTCAACAAAGGTAGCAGGCGCCCCTATCTCGGAAGAACAAGGCATGTGGTTGTTAACCACATTGAGAGTTCGCAGCCATCTGATTTTTGCTCACTGTACCTTTCACAGATGGGAAATAACCATTTGCATATCAGTCTTTGTCCCGCCCACATTGGCAGTCCAGCACCGAAATGCTATGGCAATTCCTCTCTGAACAAGAGTACCACGAGCAACCACATACACGTGTTTCAGCCTTGTTGGGCATCATCAGTGAGGTGAAGCTGAGCCTCTCTAAGCACAGTGAGCAGGGAGTCCACGTCTGGTTGCCCCCAAGTAACCTAGGGTGACCAACCCCAAGTTTCTTCAAAGAATTCAACAGAGGTAGCAGGCGCCCCTCTCTCGGAAGAACAAGGCATGATAACCTGTTCAGTGGTTGTTAACCACATTGGGAGTTCACAGCCACCTGCTTTTTGCTCACTGTACCTTTCACAGATGGGAAATATCCATTTGCATATCAGTCTTTGTCCCGCCCACATGGGCAGTCCAGCACCGAAATGCTATGGCAATTCCTCTCTGAACAAGAGTACCACCAGCAACCCCATACATGTGTTTCAGCCTTGTTGTGCATCACCAGTGAGGTGAAGCTGAGCCTCTCTAAGCACAGTGAGCAGGGAGTCCACGTCTGGTTGCCCCCAGGTAACTTAGGGTGACCAACCCCAAGTACCTTCAAAGAATTCAATAAAGTCAGCAGGCGCCCCCCTCTCTCGGAAGAACAAGGCACAATAACCTGTTCAGTGGTTGTTAACCACATTGAGAGTTTACAGCCATCTGCTTTTTTGCTCACCGTACCTTTCACAGATGGGAAATATCCATTTGCATATCAGTCTTTGTCCCACCCACATGGGCAGTCCAGCACCGAAATCCTATGGCAATTCCTCTCTGAACAAGAGTACCACCAGCAACCCCATACACATGTTTCAGCCTTGTTGGGCATCATCAGTAAGGTGAAACTGAGCCTCTCTAAGCACAGTGAGCAGGGAGTCCACGTCTGGTTGCCCCCAGGTAACTTAGGGTGACCAACCCCAAGTTCCTTCAAAGAATTCAATAAAATCAGCAGGCGCCCCTTTCTCAGAAAAACAAGGCATGATAACCTGTTCAGTAGTTGTTAACCACATTGAGAGTTTGCAGCCATCTGCTTTTTGCTCACTGTACCTTTCAAAGATGGGAAATATGCATTTGCATATCAGTCTTTGTCCCGCCTACATGGGCAGTCCAGCACCGAAATGCTATGTCAATTCCTCTCTGAACAAGAATATCACCAGCAACCCCATACACTTGAAGGGCACCCTGGGGTGACCAAAACAATGGCCAAGATGAGATGAAGTTATTGGTGGCCAGCTTGGCGGAAAGACGTCACCTGATTTGAACTGACATGTGGGAACTACACACAAAACAAGGCAGAGAAACAAAAAAACCACTGGACTACTACGTCCACTCAGAATTCCTCCCATGCCGTGGCACACATTATCCATGGACTTCATCACTGACCTTCCCCCCTGTGACGGCCATTACACCATCCTGGTCATAGTAGATATGTTTTCAAAAATGGCCCACTTTGTTCCTTTGAAAGGGCTGCCTACTGTGTCTACCTTGGTGGAGGTATTCCTTGAGCAAATAGTCCGGTTACATGGTTTTTCGTCAGTTATAATCTCAGACCGTGGTAGTCAATTTATTTCTAGGTTCTGGAAGAAAAGTTGTCAATTGGCACAAATCGATGTACGACTATCCACTAGCCATCATCCCCAAACAAACTGATGGCCAGACAGAGAGAACCAAGCAGACGCTCGAACAATACCTAAGTTGTCTGCTCTACCAGTCCATAGGAACCTGGAAAGACTTGTTTTGGGTTGAGGAATATGCGTACAACAATTCATATCATACCACAAATGGACAAAGTCTGTTTTATACCCTATATGGACGACACCCACGAACCTCAGCATTCAACCCCCCCGTGAGGATCTAGAAATACCCACTGTAAGGACTCCACATGCAAAGATTGGTCTGGTCTTCAAGGAAGCCAAGGAACAATTAATGCAAGCCAAGGAAAGGCACAAAAAAATTGCAGACCAGCATCAAAAGGAGGCCTCTGCATACAAAATTGCAGACACTGTCTGGTTAGCTTCCAAAAATATAGCTACAAAAGGACCCAGGGCATTCCAACCTAGATATCTCGGCCCATATGCCATCGAGGCCATAATCAATCCAGCTGCTGTGAGGTTAACCTTACCCCCAAACATGCATATTCATCCAGTATTCCACATGCCTCTCCTGAAACCGGACCAACCTGGCACCCAATTGAACGCACCACCAGTCCCTATAGCCATAGACAATGCCCCTGAATACGAAGTAAAGGATATATTGGATTTGAAAATACTGAGGTTTAAACTATACTACCTTGTTGATTGGAAGGGTTATGGGCCACAACACATGTCATGGGAACCTAGTGAACATGTCCATGCACCATGTCTGGTCAGGAGATTCCACCACAATTACCCTACCAAACCAGGGCGGGGGTTCCACCCTTAAGAGGGGCCTTAGGGGGGAGTGCTGTCATGATTCCGGCCATTTCACTTGATCCCACAACCTCCACTCATACACATAACACGAGGTATCCCGAAGGACACATACCCCCCAGAGAAAACACTGGGCCAGAGGGCAGATAAAGGTGGGTTGGGTGTATCTGGCATCATGTACATCACACATGAGTAAATAGGCCCCAGCACTTCCTGTTTCCTCCAACATGGGGGATGGCCCAAGACTGAACACAAGGCTGTAGTCCTGCCTTTTGGGTGTGGCTGCTATATAAGCCACACCCAAGCATGCAGTCCCTGCTTCGCGTTACTCTGCTTGTTGCAGCGTGATGCTCACTGGCACAGCTCCTGAAGATACTTACCCGAGGAACTTATGCCACTCTCACCTGCTCCGCTCCAGCCGCGGAAGAACCGCAGTTGTAGAAATACTCACGCAACTTCATCCAGACAACCGGAATCCAGCTCCTGTTATCGCAGCTCCATCAACCCCGGCACAACTTCAGGGATCTTTCCTCTTCAGCTATAGTAAGCACAGTTCAAAAGACCAGCATTGCGCATATCTTAAGACCGCCGCGTGAACATAAGAACATTACCTGGTTCTGAATTCAGTGTTGAATCCAATTAGCATCATCAGCACGAGCCGGCAGACACCTGTAAGGCAATGAACAGGCCATTACAACACCGTGGGTGCACAGAAGGCAAATCACATCACAGAGGCGTTAACAAACCTATTTCGCTGCCACATGCATTTGTTTACTCCATCATTCCACCACCAGGAGGCCTGCAATCGAAGGAACAGAGAGCATTAGAAGGACAATAAGTGCATACAATAACAGTGCATTGAAGCAAATAGGACATAACAGAAGGTATGAACACTTACTGAGGAGATTCCTCACAACATAAAGACTTAACTGAATGAACATTCATCCAGGCCGCAGCAGGACTGGGCTTGGGAGATACAAACCAGTGACGTAACTGGTTCCAATGTAGAACAGACTCGCGCCCCTGCCTGAGTTAAGAGCAGGACGGAGAGCCGGCCTTTCACATATATCTGGTGAGTTACCCAGCAGTCAAATGCGGGAACACTAGTGGTGGCATCAGGGTGTGAGGAGGCACAGTCCCACACACACCTGTATTCTAACCATGTCCATATACCCATTCATAGGAGCAACTCCAGAGAATCCAGGCTCCAGACGTTCCAGACTATCACTCCGCAGGGAAGAGGCTCCAGGTGCTCCTGCAGAGTAAAGGTGAGCGCAACATCCACATGCACTGGTCACATTTGTGTATATATTTGAAGATGGCCAGGAAATGCACACACTCATCCATACTGTGTCACTGTACACTGTGCATGTTAAGTCATGGACAATGCTATCTACCAGTACCGTGTTAGTAGTCAATCAAAGGCACTGTACAGGGGCTCATTACATGTTTGGTGGTATGTCAACAGTAAACTCAATGAGATACAACCAAAGGGATTTACTGTTAGTGCCAGTTAGTCTGGCAGAATTACCACCAGATTACAAGTGGCGGTATGGCAGTGTTATTCCCCATATATGGAGTCCTATTGGGATTTTAGCAGAATTATCACCAGCGGTAACTCTGCTGGCATTAAATCTGCCAAAATTGTCATTTTTTGTGCAGTAAGGTAGCGTAATTACCACCAGCATTTTGCTGAAGGTTTTCCCTCCACCTTACCTCCAAACTAATAGCTCAGATGTTCTGTAATGCTGCAATAATGCAGTGGTAACTTAATTACCACTGCATTACCACAGTTTTTGGCCACAGCGCCAAACTCAAAATAAGGCCTTGTGCATTCAGTGAAGTGCCCACAGTCAGCGCAGGCCTTTCACAGGGTGCAGGGTCACAACACTCCCAACACTCCCATATGGAAATAACATAGCAACATCAGTGCCAAAGTGGTGTGCAGCACATGTAATGGGTTTTGTGAGTACATATCATGAGCTTAATGTAGTGCACTTGTATGGCCAATGCACAGTACCACACACCAACATAGACATTACATGGCCTAGTAAGATCGTTGTCTCTTTCTTCCCTCTGTTTCCCCCTCACTTGCCGCGTCGCACCTTTAAACACTTGTGTATAGGCACGTTATAAATGCCATAGCATATCATATCATGGTTAAGTAAGCACAGCATTTTGTTTTAAATAGCTGAACAGGGAGATTTGGTTGTTCACAAGTGGTGTCCAGACGATTGAAAGTATCAAGGCTGAGAAGAAAAGAGAGGATAGCTGAAACGGCACGAGCAGAGAGTTCTAATGGTTACAGTTTAGATAAGCAACAATTAAGTTATTTGTGTTGTTAGCAGACAGAAACACACATAGCTTTAATTGACAGGAGCACGCAGTAAAAGTTCCAAGGACACATTAGCTCGATGCATTTGTAGTGCCACAATGGTGAAAGCAGTTCAACGCACGCATGAAGAACACACAAATAAGTTGCATAAATTGAAGGCAAAAGGTCTTATACACTGGCCTCACACTATAATTATTAGGCTATGCACGTCATGACCCAATTAGATCTAGCACCTGCAGGCAGTAGGATGTATCAAAAGGGAGTACAGAACGAGTTGTCTAAGGTTATGCAAACTGTATGGGAAACTGGGAGCTGATGTGAAAATATGAAATGGGAGTGAGTTTGATGGTTTTTGGTCAAGGCCATATTTTGAAACCTCCTTTCCCACCAGAAGTCAATTGTGCTATTGTGGATATATGCAAAATCCAAGGCCACAGCAGTAACAGACACCAATGTTGTAAGAGTGTCAGAAGGTTGTGGTGCCAACCAATCAAAATGTCGTCCGATGATGGCAGGTATATGAAGTTTTCCATAATGGGACAGACCCTGGGCATGGTTAAAGATAAAGACCTTCCAATTAAGATTAGAAATGTATAGTGTCATATTTTGTTTTAGTTTTGTTTAGTGTAATATATGTAATTTAGTGTAGCAAACAAAGGTAGTTTGTGAATTTTATTTTTTATGATTATGATGGTGTGATTTGTTGAAGTTCCTAACCTTTGAGCTGACAAAAAATAAATCGAGAATGTCTGTGGACCTTGTTCTGGCTGAATGTATCAATAAAGCTGGTTTCTGTGTGTACCATGGTTTGTTCCCTTATTTTGGTTGGTGTGGATCATTGGGAGCAGGTTTATATTTTCACAGGAGTTGTAATTTATGTGAAGTAGGTATGTACTCCCTGGTTGCGTGGGCCCAGTCCCTATGCACTTTGGCCTGCAAAGGAAATGCATGATGACAGTGCACGAGGGCACAGGCTTCTTTCCCCTCTAATGCTATGCCACATCCTGTGGCTATATTATGCAGGACACAACATGACACAATGATTTAGGAAATTGCAGGTGATACATATAGCAAAATGCAACCTGAGTGCTCAAAGGAACGGAAGCTTGACTTAACCACTCTGAATGTGCATTCCACAATGTCCCTATTGGATATGTATGCTGATCACCTCACCTGGGGTGGCTGGAGTCCTGATTGGTGTCAACAGGAATGATGTCAGCAGGTAGGCACTGTCCCTTGAAAAAAGAGTACATTGTTTTTTTTTTTTATTACATGAAGTATAATGTATTGTGATTATGTTTGGCATGCACCGGCTTGTGTGTGCATGATACTTGATACTGACCTAGGAGGCATGTGTTGCCAAAGGAGTGTAGGATAATGATGAAAGATGGAGCTATCATGAGTGCAGCCTGGGTAATTCACATTGAAATGCATGAAGTGTCCCTTGGAATCACAGATCACCTGCACATTTATGGAATGCCCATTTTTCCTCTTACGATAAATCTGTACAGTGTTTCAGGGGAGGGGTTTCAGCACTACATGGGTGCAGCCGATGAATCCCAGGACTTGGGGAAAGTGTACAACTGCATACACATCCTGGCACACTCTTTGCCTTGCTTGCAGAGTGTGTGACATGTCTATGTGCCTATGCACATGTGCTATGATGCATTGCAAAAACTGGTGAAGGCCCCTTCATTGTGTGGGTGTGATATACCCCAACAATGGCTGTGGTATGGTGGAATGATTGAGTGGCCAGGAAATGTAAGACTGATAGCACTTTTAACAGAGGTTTCAGAGCTTGAGAGCACATGGCGGGTTATACCAAGTCATTCTCCCACTTCCTGACCAGGTCTAGAATGACAAGGCAGGGGAAGTGGTATGTTCCATACACCTCCTCATCTGGCCTCCCAAATATTTTTGTTCATGTATGGTAGATTCTAGTCCTCCTCCTCCTTGCATGTAGTAATGCCAGTGCTAACAATGAATGGTCCACAATGTGTGCGATCGATTATTCGGTGGAATTGCATTGTGCTATGTATACGTGGGCTTCATTGTGTATTTGTGCTTTGCGACGACTGACAATATTCTGATTGGCTTAGAGGAGGTAAATAACGATTTCCATGTGCTAATTGTGAGTAGGTTTGCATGTATTGTATACAAATTACCTGCGATTTCATAGCTGCCACAACCTGCCCACAAACAATTTCTCAGCAGAAGCCATATTTAGGTGGCAAAGATACAGTGTTCCACGTATTGAATTACAAAGTAAATCATCATGATCACACAGATCTGGGGATTTTGTATACCGCACACTACTTGCTTATAATTATGCTGTTTACTGCAAGTAACAAATCCCTCACACCTTACCTGGTTCTTGCAGATGTGCCGGAATAGATATAAGCATCTTTGTTGTATCCACCATTTGTGTTTTTAAAATAGTTAATGACTTATACTAGCTTGACTGAGACTAACATAGCATTCAGACATTAAGGCAGCATTGTAATTGATCATCACTAGAAGGTCATCATTTTCTAATCGACAAATCCGTGGGGTGGCGCTAAGGAGTGCGTACACACACACACCCACACACAGCATGTCAGTACTTGAAAATCTCAGGAGGTCTGTCATGTGCATACAATCCTCACAGACTCTGTAATGTCAAGGTGTGAAATGTGCCTTTATACATTAGTGTAGTGAATTTAGAGTGCACACTTGCCATCATATATAAGTTTGGTTCTGCGTTATTGTGCACTATTTGATACTTCTGTAAGTGTGTGAGAGGAATTCATGAACATATGCGTATATTTGCCTCTGGTTGCACACACATTTGTGGGAATGGATTATTAGAACACACCTTCCATTGTAGATCATAGGCTAAGTGTTCCATCGCCAGTCCTCATACAAATGTGAAAGGGTGGGTCTCAGGACCAACTACTGCACATACAAAGTGTTTTGTGGGGATGTGGTCACGATTTCTCTCCTTACAAGGGAAAACCCGCCAGGAAGGGGCAGTTTTTATGAAAAACGTTGGACGTTTATTATGTCCACAATTGAAAGCAATGCCATGGCTAGAGTTGGTGAGCTCAGGATGGCGAAAGGATCATTGAGCAATATAAACCATCTTCACATGGACGTTTTTTAACAGCTCACTAGAAGAACTGGATGCTCTTCACATACTCAACCTTGTGTGAATTCTTTGCATGGCCTGATGTTCATGGCATACGTGTGATGAAACAATTATTTGGACCATCTGGGAAATGCAGGACATGTCCAAGATAGTTTCAGGGATTTACGTGTCTCCTCTGGAATTACACAAACACTTGATTTTAGTTGAGTGCTCCCAAATCCATCTGAGAGTAACTGTTAAATGGGGTTAAAGAGGAATGACACAAAGTATTAAAGTGTCAGTAAGGGCAGCTCTGCCCCCCTAACCCCCACTGCCCCTGCTTCCCGCACTCAAATGGAGAGATGCAATAAATGTCTTTCAAAATCATAGACCATACAGGCCTTGATGTGAAAATCATTGTCTGGCTGTAGAGTAATGGTTAATAATTCTTTTGTTGACTCCTGCCAAAATGTTTAGTCATAGTCAGAATTCCGGCGGAAAATCTCAATCCCAATAACGTGAAAAAAAATCACAAAATCTATTATTTGCCGGCAGGTGTTGCTCTGATTGAAATCGGAGAGCAGGAGGGGGGTGGCGGTGGGGCACTGAGCTCATGCATACAGAAACAGAAAAAAGTGGGTCAGGTTTTTTCATATCGAGTGGAACCTTTCTCTTAATTGAAAAAAAAAATGCACCCCCCTGGAAGCCCTGCTGATTCACTTAAGAAACTAGAGGAGGCCCTGGATAGAGCCCACCTTTCAAAATGAATTCCCTGGTGATCGTTGCACAGTGCTTATGTCAAATGTATAGAATAAACCCGGAGAGTAAAAAAAAGTGTGAGAGAGAGCTAAAGAACACGAATTAGAGAGAGGGGTAGCAAGGGAAAGGAGACAGAGAGACATAAACCGACTAAATGCATGTCTATTGGAGTGTACGGGAAAATTAGAGAGAGAAAGAGAGAGAGAGTGGCTAGGCAGATAATGAGAGAGACAGATAAGCAGAGAGTTTGAGAGAGAGTGAGCGAGAGAGAGACTTTGCCAATCACAGAGGGGAGAGTAAAATAGGCAGCTCTCTGCAGAGTTCAGTGGGAGGACTAGGGGTAGGATGCGATGCTGTGTGTGCTGCTATTTTGTCCAGTTCTATTCACCTTTATGGTTTTTCATAACTCGATTTGGCTCATTAGGCAATAGAATGCAATGTCTGAATTTGCCACAGTTTGTCAAAGTATGCAGTGCCACGGAATGGCCCCAGGGACTGCAATCTGTAGTCAGCCATAGCAACATTTCCGATTGCTCATCGACACCTCAGAGATATCTGAAATGCATCATCACTCCACAGTAAATGGAGTGATATGGATAGGGAGATAGGGGGCGCGGTACACAGGGGGTGCACTAAGGTGTTTACGAGTATCGGTGCAGTGGAAGCAGAAGTGATGGAATGGATAGGGGAGGAGGGAAAGAGTGAGCTCCAGCTTTGAAAAGTAGGGTTCACTGGAGTGATCAGTGATTGGCAAGATGTTATTTATAGAAAAGGACCTTCAGCTCATTCCTGAAGTTTAGGATGGGTGGGCGGCTCTTAGAAGTATTGAATACATGTTCGAGAGACAGCGTGCTTTTTAAGAAAAGATGTGTTTCTTGTTTTCTCCCTTGCAGATCCTTGTTTCCAGTTCAGTGATATTGTGGCTTCTGGTGGTGTGCCTGCCTGCAGACGTTTTCAGTTTTCCTACTAAGTAGAGAGTTATTTTGGTTTTCGGCTGCATGTTTGATGATGTAGGCTGTCTTTAACACAATGCATACTTGAATGGAGTATGCAGTGCAGCTTCTTGATGATGGGGGTGATGTGGTTACATTCAGGAACATCATTTTACCAAAATGCCAGGAGGAGCAGAAGCGACATCATACACCTGATGACATCACAGGAAGTGGTGTCATGACCTTTGACCGAAATGCCAAAACATGACATTTAACCCCATTGTTAGCGCCTAAACTGAGGGACGGGTATACAAACACACAAAAGCTTACATTTAATGAAATACCAAACTGCAACTAAATAAGACTTTTTTAGATACCAACCACATTTTAAGAATAAAGGGGCCTTAATATGCCATGGAGGAGGTGATGTTATCACAGGGTAGACACAGAACCATCATAAACCAGGGACACTGCCATGCATATGCTACTTTAGCCTGATATGGCAATTTGTTGCTAACTTATACCAGTTATTGCTGTACATGTCAGGTCAAGTAACCATATGTCAAGTAAAGCCCCACATTCCCCGGTGCTGCCATAATACAGAGTGGCTACTGTAGCCTTTGAAGATACAGCCAACCTGTGTCTGGTATTGCCTTACAGCCTATGTATGGTCAACATATGCAAGTTACAGTTTTATTTATCCAGTTGCTTCTTTCATTTGCAAAGTGTATCCTTAAATGTCCAGTAATGCCACCCAGAATCAGTTAATGAATCATAGACTGAGTATGGGATAATGTCAGAGGAACTGCCAACTGACACAAAACCCCACACACTGTATTAAGGTTCAAAGAACCCTTCATTTCTTTTTTTTTTTAAATCACAGAAAGGCTTTCATCATAATATCAAGGTCACATTTGTATAGGCAATATAATCAATAGAATTGCATGCATGGTTCATCATCACCCTATCCTAGGATATGAGAGAACATCCCGACTAAGAGTACGCACAAGGTTTCCACACCACAACCTCACTACCAGGACCCAGCCACCCAGTTCACCCAAACCCACGGCCCATACAACTAATAATAAACACACCCAGCCTTCAGTAACCAAAACGACTCCACTAAGTTACCCACCAACTATAAATACTCCCACTAAGGAGCCCAACCCTCCCATTAGTCTCAAAAATGCACTCATTAACGCCCGCTCTCTTGGAGCCCACGCCATTGAAATTCATGACCTCATCACCGAACTTGACTTAGATCTGTTAGTTATCACAGAAACCTGGCTACACCAAGCCTCAGGTCCTCTGCTAGCATTGGCCATCCCACCAGACTACACCATTCTCAGATCTGATAGAACCACCACTCCAGGAGGCGGTGTTGCCATCATTGCAAAAAATACCATCAAACTAAGATCAAGCTCCATTGAAATGATCGCATGGTACGAACTATTGCTCGCCAAACTCACGTTGAATGAAAAAACCACAATTAATATAGTGTTCATATATAGATCTCCTAGCACAAACAGCCACCCAGAAACAGACATCCCACTAATACTGGCGCCCTTCCTTAAACCCAAAACGAAATGTATCATCATTGGCGATTTGAATCTCGGTTTTAATGATAACCAAGATACCAAAGCAACCGCCCTTCTCCTTGCACTAAATGACATGAATTTCTGCCAACACGTCAATGTCCCCACCCATACCAAGGGCAGAACCCTTGATTGGATCCTCACCCTCAACACCAACATCACTGTAGGCCCAAATACCCCACTCAGCTGGACAGACCACCACTGCATAGAATTCACTATCACAAGTGACGACTCTTGCATACCCAAGAATATAATCATGGATACCATCGAAAGTAGAAACTCTAAAAAGCTCACAGCTGAAAACCTTGACCCCACCCTGAACAAATTGCTAGAGACCCACTCAATCCACAGCAATGACCCAAACACTATCGCTGAGTACTACCACACATGCCTCTCCACAGCGATTGACACCATAGCTCCGATCACATCCAAACTAAAACGCATCAATAAAAAATCCAACTTCTGGCTCAACGAGGAACTAATCGCCCTTAAAAGGAAAAAACACTCCCTTGAGCATGCCCCAACAAACATCCTTCCCCGGACTCAGCCAAAGCATTCAAAGACGCCACCACCCTCTCTGAATCAGCTATCATCACCCATAAAGCTAACGCTTACAATGTTCGCATTAGCAATGCAGCATCAGACTCCAAAGAGCACTTCTCTATCCTTAGAGAACTTGAAAATCCACTTCCGACCGACACACCCACTAACACAAGCAAAGAATGGTGTACCACCATACAAGATGCTCTTGCCTCCAAAATCACCATGTTGCAAAATAGAATCAACTCCAAAAAACTACTCCTAGCAACCAAGAATTCCCCCACCCCTACTCCGTGTACCCCATCCGATGACAACTCCAAACCCCCCTTTCAGTTCACACCAGTCACCCACGATCTCGTATTGGACACTATCTCCAAACTAAAAGCATCCAACAGCAAAGGAGACACTGTCCCAGCCAAACTAGTCAAAGCCTGTGCACCCACCCTGACCCCCCTCATCACTAAATTTGTCAATGCCTCTTTCAACTCCAACACAGTCCCGACCTGCACTAAAGAAGCCTGGGTTACCCCGCTTCTAAAAAAAACAAATCCAGACCCCACCATTCCAACCAATTATCACCCCATAACCACTGTCCCATTTTTACTCAAATCATCGCCAAACTAGCCTACAACCAAATTCAAACCCACTTAGAATCTAACCAGCTCCTCGGTACCAGACAATCAGGATTCAGGCCCAACCACAGCACTGAAACAGCTCTCTTGGACCTCAAAATCCAGATGGATGCCATCAGAGATTCAGGGAAACTCTGCATTCTCTTGCTGTTGGACCTTTCAGCCGCGTTTGACCTGGTGGACCATGACAAACTCTGTAACGCACTTGCCCGGGAGTTCAATTTCTCCAGGGCAGCCACTGCCTGGGTGAAATCTTTCTTAACCGACCGCACCTCCAGAGTGTCCATAGGCAAAGAAGCAGCCAACCCCATCCCAGTCCCCATAGGAGTACCTCAAGGCTCCTGCCTTTCTCCCACGCTGTACAATGCATATACCAAGCTCCTGTTCTCAGCACTTGACAATATGGGTGTCATATACACAAATTTTGCAGATGACACCCAGATCCTCATACCTCTTACAGGCAACTATGACCAGGATACATAGTATCAATAAAATCAATAAAATCTACGTCATCATACAAAATTGGATGGCATTAAACAGTCTATGGGCCTCATCACGACCCAGGTGGTAAGTTACCGCCTGGGCCGTGACTTTACCACCATGGCGTAAACTACGTTTACGCCATGGTGGTTGGCGGACTTACCGCCCCATTCCGACCTTGGCGGGGCGGTAAGTCCCCAATCCCCATTTACCCTTCCCCATTCCCATTTTTGCCCCATAGGGCATAATGGGAGTGGGGAAGGCGTTAATTACGCCACCGTAAATTACGGTGGCGTAATTAACATCAAGGTCCCTTAGCGCCATGGATTTTAACACCTGCTAAAAGCAGGTGTTAAAGTCGCCATGGCGCTAAGGGACCTCGTACTCAGGCGGTATGGGTCGGCGCTGTTTACGGCGCCGTAAACCCCTTACCGCCTGGGTCGTAATGAGGCCCTATGTCTTAACGATGAGAAGACAGAAATCCTCATCGTAGGATCTCCAGCCAAAATAGCAACCCTTCAGCCAGAATATTCAACCATCAATATCGACGGTACCAATATCCCAGTATCGAATCAAGTAAAAACACTGGGTGTGTACATCGATGCTAGCCTGACTATGACGAAACAGATCAATGTACTTTCATCCTCAACGGCCTACACCTCCAAATTAATTGCGCACAGCCGACAATTTCTGACCCCAGCAAATTGCCTCACCCTAGCCAGAGCTCTGGTCCTATCGAAATTGGACTACTGTAATTTATTACTACTGGGTACCTCCAACACCAACCTAGCCAAAATGCAACTTTTGCAAAATAAAGTCCTGAGGGCAGCCCTAGACTTAAAAAAATCAGACCATATCTCCAAGACCAGGAAAGATGCTCACTGGCTCCCTATCAAAGCCCAAATTATCTTTAAAACATTATGCATCACCCACAAATGCCTCACCAAAAAAGGACCTAGCTACCTCAATAATACTCTGCATCCCAAAACCGACATGAGATTACTTAGATCCAATGACAAATTCCTCCTAGACCCCCCCCCCCCCCGATTCAAAACCACTAGAGCAGGGGGCAGCAGCTTCACCACTTTAGCCCCCAAACACTGGAACCCCCTACCCATTAACATCAAAAAAGCACCCTCATTCACGGTCTTCAAGAAACAGTTAAAAACATGGTTATTCAACCAATATTAGCACCCAAAGATAGGACCCCGTCCATCGTATACGGTTGTGAATATTTAGTCCATTGTATATTGCTGTGAATACTCTGTTATTGTGAATACGCTGTAATTTATATAATGTAATGTAATGTTTTGAATTTGACTAATTTCTAAGTTGTCGTATATTGCTGTGAATACTCTGTAATTTTGAATACTCTGTAATGTATTTCATGTAATGTAATGTTTTGAATTTTACTAATTTCTAAGCTGTTTTATAACCACGCCGTGACACCCGAGGGTCTGGGCGTGTAACAAATATATAAAATAAATAAATAAATTAAATAAATAAATAAATAAAATCAGGTAGACCAAGACACTGACACCACAGTGTTGTACTCCTATGTGCCGTTGACCTTACATGTTATTAACTATACATGTCTGAGCAATATGGTCAATGGCATATATAGTTGAGTAGATCTTCCTAGGATTTAAACCTTTGACTGGCAGAACACACGTAGACCCCAGCAGTGAGCACTTAACCCACCGAGCTAACTTAACAGCTATCTGTCCTTAAATGCGCATATCACAGCATTTGGTAATGGTTTGGCTAAGGGAGTTATATTTCTTATTAACACAACTCTTATCATTACAGTACTTAGAAGCAGCAGGGAAATGTCATGGCACAATAGTACACCTGATAATTGTAGTGCTATATATTATTTAAAGGACTTTTAGGTTGGTGGGTAGATATCTTCATAAATGTTTATTTTTAAGTGCACAACTGATTCTACAGCATATTGTGTCACAATTTGATAGCTCAAAGTGTTTAAATCATATGGCTTTTTTTCTATTCCTGCTGCAAAATGTGTTGTAAAATGTGTTGTTTCAACTTGGGGATTGGTGCAGCTTCCTTGCTTCCCTCAGTGTGGGAATCTTTGCCTCATAGCAAAAATCAAAATCTGCCTCCCATTAATATATGCACAGTAAGTGAACATATCTTAAAGGGAAATATATATATTTAGTTCAATTGACATTTTCCTTAAGAAGAAAGTGCACAAGAAAAATGTGTATTTGCCTTTCAAAAAAGTGATCAACAATAGAAAAATAACCCGAGAGAGGAGAATTTCCGCTTACTATGCTGACAATCCAAACAGGAGACCTGTGCTTTGAGGATACTTGCCCTTTCATCCCTACTCTTCTCATCCTCATGTTTGGCTTTCAAAGACTAAAAACACCAGCATGCAATTCAGCAGAAGGCAAAAAAATGACATGTGGATTTTGAAAATGTACTTTCAGGACTTAAACACTCATAACAAAGGGTAATGTGGGAAAAAGGTTACTCGTTTGTGTTTCTTTGTTTAACAAAGTCATGCTTCATATACAGCTGCCAGCTCAGTCACGCAGATGCGGGACTGTAAAACTCATTAAGGAAGGCTTATATACCTTCTCTGTTCTCTTCACTCCTCACCTCTGGCTTGATCTGCAATAGTCAGGGCCGCAATGCATAACCCAGGGTCCCCCACACATGGTATTTAGTGCGCCGTTTTGTTTAAAGTTATTTATTTATTTTTTTATTTTTATTTTTTAATGTGAATCGGCAGTGTTTTGTGCTTAGGTTAAATTTTCAAACCTGTGACGTTGCTGGCATTTCGATGGCGATCAGGGGGCTTGTGTTTATTTAACTGTTTAGTGGAACGACAGTGTTTGTGGAAGCATC
Organism: Ambystoma mexicanum; assembly: GCF_040938575.1. Lineage (NCBI taxonomy): Eukaryota > Metazoa > Chordata > Amphibia > Caudata > Ambystomatidae > Ambystoma > Ambystoma mexicanum. Next base: position 512,796,086 of record NC_090937.1, read on the forward strand.
TTTTGAACGCGCATTAACCTGCATAATGGCCCCATCTTAACACCACCCTTTGGAACATGGCTCTGGTTATAAGTTAAATGCCGCATTGGAGGTGTGGTCCCATTAGTGGTTTCACAGTGTTTGCAAGGACACACGCTCTGTGTTATTGTGTACAGAGTTGGGGGTTCCTGCCTGACTGTTTAATTGTCGTTTACGTGCTGTCAGCAGCCGACTGGAACCTGCCCAGGTACAGCCCCGCACTGGTGCCCACTTGTGCTGCAAACAGTGGCCACCCCTTTGTATCGGGGCCCAATTTATCTTGGTGTCACCACTTTTCATGCATGGCTGTCTTTGGAAGGGGGTTGCTGGTGGTCCAGGGCTGACATGAGGCAGAGGCACCTCCAGAGACTGCCTTGAACCGTGAAATAATGCAGCAAACCGAGCAAGCACGTATGTCAGATGAGCCCAAGGTTGCTAGGCAAACATGAGCTCGGGAAAACTCCAGACACAGTGGCGCCGGGTCCACCGCGCAGGCAGGCATCATAGAGCTTGCACTGTTTTTTAAATAGTCTGTTCTTTTCAACAGGGTCCCCAGCAACAAACTATTAGAAAAAAAAAAAAAAAGCTCAAGCTCCAGGGGACGCAAAATAATGCCAAGGGTCGCAGGGGAGTCACCAGGCGACCCCCAAATGACATCCTTGGTTACATTTTCTCCGTCCTGTGATGAGATGTGCTGCAGTGTACTGTACAGCTTTAGAAGAGTTCAAGGTGAAGTCTTGAACTACTGTGAATGGGGGAATTGCCATCATCCAGTTGGGTGAATAGGGCTTGGACAATTATTCTATCAAGGCTGGGATGAAAAGTTTACTTTTCGGAGTAGTGCAAGCTTGTACTGTGCTGCTTGAGTCTTCTTGTTGATGTGTGTTTTAATAAGAGCTCACAGATAATAGTAAAGCCTAAAGAGCTGGCATTAATTCATTAAACTTTGTGTCAGTCCACCAATTCCAAACTTTGGCATGCATGGATGGGTCTGACTAGGAGAAAAACGTATGCATTTGCAGCTTCAGGCAGCTGCTTCACAACCAGATTTGTATGAGGTGCCGACAGTGCGGATCTATTTAATTGATGATATGTGACTTGTTCTAAATAGAAAGGCACAGTTCCTCTATTGTTAATTGCACTTGCACCAGTGCAAAGTTTCTGCAATATCACTCCTAGTGTTATACTCTCCATTGCAGGAAGAAAGGTGTGGGTTGGGTCTAGAGTAAAAGGATGCCCCGATAAAAAACATTGGTTTACCTGAGCAGTCTGTGCTGGAAACAATTTGTTTTTACATACATATGCATGTTATTGCTAAAGCAAGAGTTCCCGATGAAGGGCACTATTTCCTCACCCAGCATTTTCATTAGGTTCCTGATCCAGTGTTGGCATGTGTAGCAGTAAATGCTCCATGCAGCCAGTGTCACGAGATGAACCCTACCCCATAACAAATTCTCTCCCTGAAATAAAGTCTCAGAGGAAGAATTTATTCTGAAATGGAATCTCCCACTGTGAAATAAATTCTCCCCCATGACAAGACATTAATTTCCTCTAATTTTTAACCATTCACGATCAGGCATTTTTTAAAACAGAGACTACTTTTCTAGGGAGGGTTTTGGAAAAGTTCAGTCAAGTGAGGGAAGCCTCTGTTCTGAAATATATTTGAGCCTTCACGTAGATGGGGAAAGACTCTGTAGCAGAATAAAATCTCTCCCTTGAAAGGGGGGAGTCTGTATAAGAATACACTCTCCCCCTTAAATGGTAGACTCTCTGGCAAAATAAACTCTCCCACTTGAAGGGGTGACTTTGTGCAGAATAAAATGTCCTCCTAATGGGGTAGACTCTATATCAGAAAACACTTTATCCCTTGTAGAGGTGACTCTATAGCCGAATAGCCCCCCCCCCACTCCTTGATGCGGGAGACTCTGTATCAAAATAAACTTTCCCCCTTGAATTTAAGACTCTGTCACAGAATATACTCTCCCCCTTGATGGGGAAGACTCTGTATCAGAATAAACACTGCCCCTTGAAGGGGGAGACTCTGTATCAGAAGACACTCTCCCCCTTGAAGGTGAGGCTCTGTAGCAGAATTAACTCTCCTCTTCGAATGGGAGACTACATAGCAGAATAATCTCTCCCCCTTGAAAGGGAGACTCTGTATCTGAATAATCTCTCGCCATTGAAAGTGAGACTCTTTATCAGAATTATTCTCCCCCTTAAAGGGGGAAACTGTATCAGAATAAACTATCCCCACTGAAGGGGAATACTCTGTATTGGAATAAAGTCTCCCCCTTGAAGTGGAGACTCTGTAACAGAATAAACAATTCCCCTTGATGCAGGAGACCCTGTATCTGAACAAACATACCAAAATTAATGCTAGCCTTTAAGGAAGACTCTGTAGCTGAACAAATGTTTCCCCTTGATGGGGGAGGGGGTTCTGTAGCAGAATAAACCCTCCACTTGAAGAGGACACTCTGTAGCAGAATAAATGCTCCCTTGAAGGGGAGATTCTGTAGCAGAATAAACTCTCCCCCATAATGGGAGACACACTATATCATAATAAACTCTCCCCTTTGAAGGAGAGACTATGGGCAAAGGGATTACCGGCACCGGTAAGGACACCGATGCCAGTAATCCCTTTGCGCCCTATTCCGAGGTCCCTTAGCGGGTCCCTCCTTTAACGTCTGGTTTTACCAGGCGTTGTGGACGGGACCCGTTAAGGGACTTCGGAGCTAATAACGGTACAGCAATTTGCAGTACCGTTATTTGCTACTTCTCCATTCCCATTGAGCCCTATGGGAATGGGGGAGTCGGTACCGGTATGGGAGGTAGTCATGGCGCAAATAGCGCCATGGCTACCTCCATACTCGGAATGAGGCCCTATGTATCAGAATAAACTCCACCCCTTGATGGGGGAGATTCTCTGTCAGAAGAAATGCTCCCCCTTATAGGGGAGACTCTACATCTGAATACACTCTTGCCCTTGAAGGGGGAGACTCTGTATCAGAATAAACTCTCCCTTGGGAGAGTCTGTATCAGAATATACTCTCTGCTTGAAGGGGAAAACTTCCACAAACAACTCTCCTCCTTGAATGTGGAGACTCTCTGGGCCTCATTGCGACCCTGGCGCTCATGTAATGAAGGGTGCCGGGACGGCACCCTTCATTACGTGAGCGCCGATTATGAGGTTCCCTTTGCTGGACCTGGACCAGACATCTGGTAAAACCAGACGTCCATTCCGGATCCCGCGAGGGGAAGAGAGTATTCTGATACAGAGTCTTCCCTTCCAGGGGCAGACTTTATTCTGATGGGGCAGCCTCTGTATCATAATACACATACCAGAATAAACTCAACCCTTTAAGGGGAGACTCTGTATCAGAATACACTCTCTCCCTTGATGGGGAGACTTTATAGCAGAATAAACTCTCCCCCTTGAATTGTAGACCCTGTAGCAGAAGAAACTCTCCCCCTATAAGGAGAGACTCTGTAGGAAAATAATCTCTCCCCCATAATGGGGGAGACTCTATATCAGAATAATCTTTCCCATTTGAAGGGGAGACACTGTATTAGAATACACTCTCCCCCTTGACAGGTAAACTCCATCACATAATAAAACCTTTCCCTTGATGGGGGAGACACTGTATCAGAATAAGCTCTCCCCCTTGGAGAGGGAGAGTCTGCAGCAGAATTAACTCTCCCCTTCAAATGGAACACTCCATAGCAGAATAAACTCTCCCCTTTGAAGGGGAGACACTGTAGCAGAATAGACTCTCCTCCTTGAAGAGGGAAACTCTTTTAGAATAAACTCCCCCCTCCTGGTGTCACTGGGAAGCCAGGCGGCACATCCAGTGTTATGGGGTCGGCCGCAACCCGCAGGCCGCACCAGCGGGTTACTGCTGACCTCGTAATGAGTCCCACTGTATTAGAAAGAGCTCTCCAACTTAAAGAGAAGACACTCACTGTATCAGAATAAACTCTCCTCAGTGAACAGGGAGCCTCTGTAGCAGAATAAACGGCCCCCTTTGAATGGGAGATGCCAGAGAAGAATACTATCTATGCTTGAAAGTGGAAAACCTGTTTCTGAATAAACTCTCCCATTTGTTAAAACCCATGTTGCTAGGCTTTTTCTTGTTACCAAGGCAAGCACATTGCCCCTGAGCTATCGGCTATGATATTCTATGATATTCTCACAACTTCACAAGTGGTGTAGTGTTTTCCATTTGCTCTAATTTTGTGTTGTTTGCAGACAATTTGGCACAATGTTACTTGAGCCATGCAGTATATTACAGTGAACTGAATCATACAGTTTATGATTTATTTTGTGTACTTATCATAATAAGGTGATGCTCACACAGAGAGTAATCTATTCTGATGTAAACTGCTGAATATGATTGCTTTGTTCTATTGTGCAAAAAGGATTATACTTTCTCATGGGCCACGAAACTGACAGAGAACATCTCAAATGTCATTTAGAAATAAGGTCAGTGACATTTAATGGCTAGGTTTGCAAGACCCACATGGAGGCAGTGCAAGGTGGTCGTTCGTTCTAGTTTACTGGGCTATTGGTCAGATTTCACAACCTTTCATGTTGTTCTCAGAATCCTTGTTCAACTATTGTTTGTTAGCCCTTGTGTTTCCAATGGATTCTTTTCAGTGAACTATTGTGTATGCCTTTACATGGAGGACTCTTTCAGATGTCTTTCTCTTTGGGATATCAATCAAAGAAACAATACGGGCCTGATCACGACTTGGCCGTTACCGCCGGCAGTATTACCGCCGGCGATAATAGCCCTACCGCCGAACTCCCCGGCGCTAATAGCGCCGGATCACGAGTTCGGCGGTAAAGTAATTCCCCATTCCCCATTGAGCCCATTCTGGAATGCCCCATTCCCCATTGGGCTCAATGAGGAATTTTCACGCTCTTACCGCCGGCGGATTTCCAGCCGGTGATAATTGCGCACATTTTCAGCGGATTTCCCCCCAGCTCAGAGCTGGGGCGAAAACCGTCGAAGCCCTGATTCGGCGGACCCTTAAATCCGGCGGTATTGGCGCTACCACCGGATTTAAGGGTTACCGCCGAAGTCGTGATCATGCCCTTTAAGAATCAGATTTGGTACCCGTGAATGTCACCCAAAAAATTGGGACTATGTACTGCCATGAAAACTATTGAAGTTATATTGCAATGCGAAAGTAAAACAGGGTTTATGCAAAGTACACTACTCGCCTGGAGTCTGGAGATGCATGGCTTTTTCTTCAGCATGCACTCTGCAAATAATGCCTATCCTAGCAGACAAAAATGTTAAAATGCAGTTATCCTTCTTTTGATGCTTTGACATCTTCAATCCAATCAGAAGGATATTTATTATTTATATTCCTTATGCAGCAACTTCCAGATGTGCTTGAACTTAACCATCGCTAGCAACACATTGGCCCTCATTACGACCCTGGCGGAGTGGGTCTACGCCAGCGGTATTCGCGGCGGACCCGTCCGCCCTACTACGAGTTCCCGTAGCGCCATGGAGCGGTTTCCGCCTGGTTTTTCCGGGCGGAGAAATCCATGGCGCTACGGGACCTTGTTGTTAATTACGCCACCGTATTTTACGGTGGCGTAATTAACGCCTTCCCCACTCCCATTATACCCTATGGGGCAAAAATGGGAATGGGGAAGGGTAAAATGGGGAATGGGGATTTACCGCCCCGCCAAGGTCGGAATGGGGCGGTAAATCCGCCAACCCCCAAGGCGGTATCGGCAGCTTTCCGCCGTGCTCCATGGTGCATATTGCACCACGATCTCCGCCAGGGTCGTAATGAGGGCCATTGTAAGTTTCCCACAGTGTTAAATCTAGTGGCATTCTGCATTTCACGGAATCTCGTTGTAGCCACAGGCCTGATTCCAGGGGCCCCTTGAACTCTGTCTCCTTCTCTAATCTAGCTTCCTTTGAGTGTACTGATAGTGTGCCAAGCCCCTCCATTGACCAATCTAGCCACCAGAGCAGATGCTACAGACTATCCCTCATGCCAACCAACTCCCAGATTAGAGGGGCACTTTGGTGCACCAGAAACACTGCCAACCCTGTGCCTACCTCCTCCTTCCCTTGTACATTCCACACATCCAGCCTTTGGGGGAAGCACTCCCCCTTCAGACACCGCTCTCTGCCACCCACACACCTTGTCACTAACATTCCCACACCATACTCTCATACTCTTGCGCCCCAATTTCCCTCCTGACCCCATCCTGCCTCAGTCTTTACAGCATTAGGTGCCGCTCTGGCTTCACTTGCCAACACCCCTTCCTCAGCCACCCCGCTGTCTCTCACACACACTCTGCAGGCAAACAAGATTCCACTCAAACACAGAATCTGCAACACCCACCCTCTCCTCTCTGCACACCTCACCCTTTCTCCCCCAACATCCCTGTCTAACCCCCGCACTTACACCATTACATCCCCCAACTCTCCAAACCCAGTGGAATCTCTCTCAACACTAACTTCAACACCACTGGCACTAACCACCACAAACATCAACACTCCGGTGGAAATCAGCAACCTGGCATCATCTTCAACCATACACCATTCTCTTCTTTCCACCTCCAGTCATTACCAAATCCTCTTGGCAACCCTAGTCAGCATCCTGCACATTCCCTGCCTCCCCTTCCCTCACCTGATTCCACATTCCCTCTCTCACAATCCCTCCACTCCCCCACCACTCTAGACCTTCTCCTATGAACTGTACATCACAAGTACTCTTTACAGACATTCAAAGAACACCCAGTGCCTCCCCAACTCACCATAACATCAGAGACACAGCACCATACCTACTCTCCACCTTATTCACACTCCCCTCTCCAGCCCTCCCTCACCACCCTCACCTGCCCTACACCGCTCCCCTCTCTGGGGGCCAACAACCCCAGCACCTCCATCCAACTCGTATGTATCTTCATCAATGCCAGATCTGTCACCAAACACAGACACAACATATACAACCTTATTTCCTCGGAAAGAACAGCCATTCTTTTCATAACAGAAACATGGTTTTCTGATGAGTTCCGACCCATTGCACACAAGGGGCCTCATTACGACCCTGGCGCTAAGGGGTTAACGGTGCCGTAAAAGGCTGCAGCGCCGTTAACCCCTTAGCGCCTAATTACGAGGTCCCTTTGCGGCTCCCGACCTTAACGGCTGGCCTGGACCAGCCGTTAAAGTAGGGAACCGCAAAGGGACCTTGAAGGTAATTACGGTACCGCAATTTGCAGTACCGTAATTACCGCCTTCCCCATTCCCATTGAGCCCTATGGGGCAAAAATGGGAATGGGGAAGGGCCAATGGTGCATGGGGAATTACCGCCCCACCAACCTTGGAATGGGGTGGTAATTCCCCATTGCACCATGGCAGACTTGTTACAATACCGGCAGCAACCATGGTGCTAATAGCGCCATTGGTTACCGCCGGTGTTGTAATGAGGACCAAGGTATTCCCGCAAGGTTATACACTCATCACTTACAACAGAACTAGCAGAGCAGACAGATTGCCATGCCCCACAAATCACACACATCTTACATTCCTGGGAACAAGCCTGTAATGCACACTGCAAATCCATCCTAGTGACATTCCTCTTCAATCCATCTCTTACCCACAGCTTCTTACTCTTCTACAGACCTACCGACTATAATCGCTACCTCGCTAATGCTCTAAGTGACTCACTAGCAGACATTCTGGACACCCACCACTCCCTCACCATGTTAGGATAGCTCAACATATGAATTGAGATGAATTGAATTGAATTGATGTTTTATTTATATTGCTCTCGAACACAAGTGCTTCAGAGTGTGACAAGGCAAGGGGGGGAGACAGGGGAGAACGAAACAACAATCTTACAAGGCTCCGTGACACTGAGAATGCGCAAGTGCATGGGAAAGGGAAAAGGGGAAGAGTGCAAGGAAGGGGGAAGTGGAAAGTGCGGAGCAGAGGAGAAACAAATAAATAAATAAAATACATAATAACGGCAATGCACAGTGGTAGTGCAGCCAGCAAGTGGCAAGTGTTGGGTTTAAGGTAACAGACAGGGTAGGTCTGATAAGTGCAGAAAGAAAAAAGAAAGGGATGGGGGACTGTATGGGTACAGATACAGACCACAGTGCAAGGGGTGGCCCGGAGGCAGTGCAGGAGGGTGGCAAGGGTGAGCAGATACCTGGGCCCAGAGAACAGAGGGTGTCCAGGTGCGCAGTACTGAGAGAGAAGCAGATCAGCAAGGGAGAGGGGGGAGAAGGCAGAAGCGAAGAGGAGGGACTTGAGGTGCTTCCGGAACAGGAGATGGTTCGCCTAAAGTTTCAGAGTGGCAGGGAAGTTGCTCCAAAGAGAGGCCCAAGCTAAAAACAGAGATCTACGTCCAGCTTGTTTCTTTGAAAAATGACAGACTCTGAGGGGCTTAGAGATAGAGGAGCAAAGAGCTTGACAGGGGAGGTATTTATGGAGGGATAGTTGAAGGTATTTTTGACCCAGGCCCCAGAAATCCTTGTGGACAATACAAAGGCTTTTGAATTTAATCATTGCATCCACTGGGAGCCAGTGAAGGGATTTCAGTGCTGGAGAGATATGATCCCAGGGCTTGAGGCCAAGGACAAGTCTTGCAGTCCTATTCTGGATTAGTTGGGGCAGAGAGTAGAGGCAGGAAGATTGAGGAAGAGGCTGTTACAATAGTCCAACTTAGAGAGAACCAGAGCTTGGGAGACATTGAGCTTCTGTGGAAGGAGAGGAAAGGAAGAGTACCTCTGCGGAGGTGCTGTGGGAAGTTTGACTTTTCAGAGACTTCAGAGATGCGGGCGAAGAAGGAAAGTGTGGAGTCAAAAATGGCCCAGAGGTTCTTAGCCTCGCAGGCAGGGGAAGGTGGCAGGCCAAGGGATGCCGGCCAGAGAGTGAGAGGAAAGGAAGGTGAAGGTGTACCGATGAGGAGGATCTCAGTCTTGTTGGCATTAAGGCAAAGATCGTTGGCAGCACACCAATCTTGAATGGCAGTTAGGCAATCAGAGATGAGAGAAGAATGAGAGGAGGTGGCTGAGGGCAGCCTGAAAATGAGTTGAGTATCGTCAGTGTATCACTGGAAGTTTGAGCAGAAAATGGCAATGCAGTGGGCAAGAGTTGCCAGGTATTGGTTGAAAAGCCAGGGCCAGAGTTCAGACCCCTGGGGAACACCACAGGTAGAGAGGGAGATAGATGATAGGAAGAACCCAAGTTGGACCTGGGAGGGTCGATTAGACAGGAAAGCGGTCAGCCATGCCAGAGCCTGATCAGTGATACCCAGGTTGTCATGGAGACGGTTGAGCAGGGTAATATGTTTGACCGTGTCGAAGGCAGAAGAGAGATCAAGTAGGATGAGGACAGAGGGAATGTTAGAGTCAAGGTTGGAGAGCAGATCTTCACAGATGTTCAGGAGAGCAGTTTCTGTGCTTCTGGAAGCTCTGAAGCCAGACTGGTGGTCATGGAGAGAGCCGGCAGAATCGGAAAGAAGGTTAAGCTGAGATATGGCCAGCTTTTCCAGGAGTTTGACCAGAAAGGGAGTAATAGAAATTGGGTGATAGTTAGCCAGACAAGAAGTATCAACTGTGGGTTTCTTGAGAAGAGGATGCACAAGGGAGTGCTTCAGAGGGAAGGGGAAAGATCCTGAGGCAAATGAGAGGTTGCAAAAATCGGCAAGGGCCAGAGCGAGGGTATGAATGTGGTCCTTGAAGGTTTTAGAGGAACAGGGATGAACCTGTTTTGATGAGGCTTTCATAGATCGGACTTGCCTAGCAACCTCATCAGGGCAGAAGAGAGTAAAGGATGAGAAATAGGGTTGAGGGGTCACTGTATTAGGGACAGCCAACGCAGACGGAGAGGGGAGAGGGTGGAAAGGATGTCCTAGGTCTTTGAGATAAAGTGGGAGGCTAGGGCATTGCAAAGAGCCTGGGAGTTAAGAGGAGGGGTAGAGACTGCAGCAGGGTTGGACAGCTCCTTGCAGATTTTAAAGAGTTTGGCTGAGTTGTTAGATGCCATAGAGACACAGGCTTGAATGTGGACTCTCTTCTTGGTGCGGACAGAGAGTATTGCCTTTGGAACAGGCATCGGGCCAGTTTGTCAGATGATGAGCAAGAAGCCCTCCATTTTCTCTCAGCCGCCCTACACCTACATTTAAGTGTAGCTATGTCTTGCACTTGGCTTTGAACTTCAAACGCATACTCATGACAAGGGCAAGATCATCAAGAGTATCAGAAATAGAAGAGTAGAGCAAGGACAGGGCTGTGTCAGGGTGTGTGTCAACCAGAGGTGGTGGGGGGGGGGAGCAGAGAAAGCCTTAACTGACACAAACTTCATGGGCCGGATGTCCAAGAAAGTAGGCGGCAATGCCGGGGTAGACTTGGCTTGGGGGGAAAGAGGGAGAGATGAGAGGATAGGAGGCAATGGTTGCTGTAGCACAGAGGAGTGGTCAGAGGGATAGAGAGAGGGAGGCCAGAGGAGATCAAGAAATCAAGTGTGTGTCCAGCAGAGTGAGTCAGCCCAGAGGGGAAGATAGAAAGGGAATTGCAGAGGTCACAAAAAAGCACATAAGAGGAACAGGGATAATCAAATGGATGTTAAGATCTCTGAGGAGGAGGAGGAGTTGATTGGTTGAGGCCAGGAGGGAGAAAGATAAGTCTGCCCACTCAGAGAGAAAGGAGATGATTTGGCCAGGGGGCCAGTAGAGAGTAGCAACAGGAAGAGAGTGGCTAGGAGAGAGAGCCTGCGGACAAGGCATTCAAAAAAATGAGTACATCTGAATGAGAATGAAAGAGGCAGGCATCTATTCAGGCAAGATAAGGTTTAAAACTGCCACCAGGCTGGGTGGATCTGGGTGCGGAGAGGATTGTGTAGCCATCAGGGAGGAGAGTGTCAAAGATATGGTTCAATGCTGCGCACAACTCTATGACACAACCATTCCTGGACAACCTGGAAAACCTTGACATGACTCTACTGGTATCAGGTGCCAAACACACTGCAGGACATACCCCAGATGCAATATTCTATTCCTCCAACCTTATGTCTATGGTCCCTCAAACCACTCATATGGACATACCATGCAGCCTTCTACTCCTTGCCTTAGACTCCCATCCCTCCTAGTCGCTTGACTAACTTTGGATCGTCCACCCACTTCCCACTGTGGAATAAGGTCATAGTAACTGCGGACATCGCAGACGCACTGCAGACACAGAAGGCTGTGCCGCACTTATCCTCCTCAACCTCTCGCCAGCCTTTAACACAATCAACCACAGAATCCTCACTGACAGACTCCACTCGCTTCGCATAAGGGATGCAGCACTAATGTGAATTTCCTCATTCCTTGCTAACGGATCATCACTCTTCCTCCCTTCACCTCAGTGCCCTCACCCAGTCACCAATGGGGTCCCACACAGCACCTCCGTTTCCACCTACTCTTCAACCTCTACATGAGCCCGCTTCCTGCCCTTATTTGCTCACATAACCTAGCCTGCTACAACTATGCAGACAACACCCAGATCATCTTCAAGATCCCTAAGGCCTCTTCCAACCCTCACCCTGACCTCGCATCCTGCCTCACATACATCGACTACTGGATGACAGCTAACCACCTCCTCCTCAACCACAGAAAAACGAAAATGGCGATCTGTGGGAAAACGGCTCTCTTCCCGCAACCCACCCCTTAGCCATCCGGCCTAGGCCGCCCCCGCCACATCCAATGCAGTAAAGAACCTGGGATGCACCATGGATGTTGATTTGACACTCTCGCACCACATGAACTCTGAGGCTCAATCTTGCTATCTACACCCCAGCGTTCTCATATGCATCTTCCCTTACCTCTCCTGCTCTCACAGAGTCACTGCAATCACATCTCTCCCGCTTAGACTACACTAATTCTCTGTACCTGGGCACTCCCACATATCAACTGAGAAAGCTCCAATGGGTCCAAAACACTGCAGCTAGGCTTATCCTGGCCCTTGGTGCCAGAGAGCACATCACACCATCCCTCTGTTCAGTCCACTGGTTCCCTGTTGAGCGACAGGCCTCTTGCAAAGTCATGTGCATCACCCACTGTGCCCACCTCACGACAGGCCCAGAATACCTTCAACAGAAACTCATCTTCTACCAACCCAATAGAAACCTGTGATCAGGCACGACACTAGTCCTTGTGATCCCTCCCTTCAAATCAACAGGAATAATGAGTCTCCTGCACTTGCATACTCTCCAGACAACATCACAGCACTCGCCCACATGCCAGCTCGATATGAGCAGCTAGTAGGGACTTGGCCACCCCTACCCAACTCTGTATTGGCTAAAATGCACACATACCTTAGATTTCGGACTTGCCATCCATTCAATACTGGGTGCAACAGTGCCTGTTATATCACCTGAATCCACTTCAGCACTACCAAACATATTTAAAGGAACAGCTTTCTACCCATACACATTCTTCAATGTATTTTACCATTCTGGGCTACCCTCACCATGCCAGACACCACCTTTGTGGGAAAGTTAAGTAACATTCCCTTAGGGCCCGATTTTCATGGGATAAGTTCTCTATGCTGCAGGGATGTGGTTGTGGCGCTACACTTGTGCAATGCTGCTTTGCAAATGATTGAGCTAGCAAGCTATCCAACTACAATCTCCAGCTAACATGCTGGTTATTACTCAAAATAAAAACCTGACGTGATGATTGTTAAATACTACAATCTATGAGGCAGCACATGTATGCAAAACAATTGTTAGCTGATTAAAATGTACTACAGTAGTTATTTGTATAGTGCATACTGCCATTGGTGTGGCACAAAGCACTGTGGGGATGGACACCCTTTGGAAGTCCATAGTCAGAGATATGAGATGTGGGGAAGGATTTCTAAAATGCCTGAGGTAGATAGGGAGTGGCTAGATCCCTAAAAACAGCCCATACATATCAGATGAGAGGATGGTTGCTGTGACAGTTTGTTAGGGGAGTAGGGGAGTCATGTTTCTGATTATGTGAATGGATGGACCACATTTTTTCTTGGGACTCAGCTGTACTGTATTGGTGGTTGTGTGTCTAGGTGGGTGAAGTCGAGCAGTGTCTATAGCAGGTGTATGGATGTGTGAGGGCCGCGCACTGCGTGGGATACCGACAAGTTCCGTTTCTGATCAAGTGCCTGACATTCAAGTGAAGAAGGCTGACACCTGGGTAGATGAAGACTTAGAGTTTATCATAAGACTTGACTGAGATGAATTTGGTGGGGTGGCAACCTTGTCGACTTCGCAGGTGCCCCTGCATATCTGTCAGTGTTGAATATTCCTTCACCCATGAGAATAACTAAGTCTGTGACAATTTTGAAGAGAAGAGCCAAGTTTCGAGTGCCTTCCTGAAGGCTAGGTGATCTTCTATGAGGCAGATGATGAATGGGATCTAGTTCCAGATGGTGGGGGCTTGGACTGAGGAGGAGGAACCCCCTATTCTGCTTCATTTTGACACTGGGATGGCAAGAAGTGCTGCGCATGATCTGAGTATTCTGCTAGGCCAATAGTGTGTATGTTTATGCTGCAGATGTTCTGGTCCTTAGTTGTGGAGAGCTTGGTGGGTGATGCACACTGGCATGAAGGTGGATTGTCACCTAATCAGAAGCCAATGAAGGAGGGCAGGTGAGATGTGTTCTCTAGGTCCTACGCTTGGAGGAGCATCGTAGCAGTGTTTTGAACCTGTTGGAGTTTCCATAGTTGTGATGAGGTTGTGATTCGGTTGTCCCCAGGAATCAGGCATTAGCATATGAGTGTGAAAGGATGATTGCAACGATCACAGAGACTGATGGTAGGCAAAGATGTGGGGGAGAATTTGCACATGTAGGTAGTCGCTCTTTGTCACAGAGTTGATGTGATGTGATAGGGTCAAGTCCACGTCCATAATGCATCATGCATCAGAGTTGTGTTACTGTGTTGGAGTTGGAGGATGGGTGGACCTGGAGAGAGTGGCAATGGGTTGGGTTGGGGAAAAGGGCAGTCTTGCCACAGAGCATGATCTCAGTTTTTCCTAGGTTGTGTAGGAGGTGGTTGTTAGTCTTCCAGTGTTTAATATCTGAGAGACATGATGCAAGATTAAGGGAGGTAGAAAAGGGGTCCTTTGGAATTTTGGAAGATGATTTGGGTGCCTGCATAGTTGTAGCAAGTAAGACCTTGTGGTCAAAAGACTGCTGAGAGGGGGCTCAGTTAGAGGTTAAAGAGCAGAGGGGATTTAGAGGCATACTCCGGCACTCTTTGGGCAACAGGGCAGGGAGTCGAGGAGAAAGGAGGCATGTGTATTATTTAGGATCTGTTGGAGAGGAAGGAGGATATCCACTTCAGAGCTGCATCCCTGATGCTGATAAAAAGGAGTCTATCTGTCAGGGTCGGGTGGTCAATGGTGTTGAAGGCTGCCAAGAGGTCAAGAAGAAGTAGGGGGCAAAGCCTTCTCAGTCTCTGTGTGTTTTAAGATCATCCCAGATGTGGACTACGCATGATTCAATTCCTTGTAAGGGTCTGAAGTTAGACCCCGGGTGGGGTCTGTGGTCTGGGATCTGGTTGCATTCTCAGAAACGGCATAGTTGTGAGTAAGCCGTTCCACCAATTAGTTTAGTTATGGATTGTTAGAGATAAGTCTGTAGTTGGTCAGAAAAAGGGAGTTGAGTGAGAGCGTTTTGCACAGTTGCTTGATGTAGAGGTGAGAGATGAGTTGACAATTGATCTTGTGACGTTCTTTCATGGAACGCTCCACATTTGGGAGGCCATGAACTTGTAACATTGCATCCATAGAACATCTCAGTTGACAATGCGTTTCCTGAGCTCTGCAAAGTGGCTTCTCTGACCGTATGAGTGTGATTGTAACTGCATCTTAAGGCACACTGTTAATGTCAAGTATATAGAAGTGATTTCCCTTAAAGGTGAAGGTGTCCTTTCGTATGCTGGAGCTTTGGGTCTGCTCAGAACGAGAGCTTCAGTCTATCTCCATTCTGGATAGTGTGTGTTAATATGGCCCTGCATGGTCCCACAAGGGATTTGGAAGGGTTACGGCTCTTATAGCTTGCCTCCCTTAATTGACTGGTGCAGTGAGCAGAATCCAAGCGCCAGCTTCCCGGTACTAGCTGCACAGTTATGGAACACTCTCCCGCAGGACATTAAAACTATTCAAGCATTTGACAAATTCTGAAGCCACGTTATCACGTGGATACTCAACAAAACCTAAACGTTACAGTCCACTGCTCCTACTGTTATGACCTACCTATTTTCGCTGTATACTGACAGCTCTAAAAATATGTGTATGTAATTATATCGTGACTGTATAAGTTGCATTTCTCCTGTATAAAATGTTCATATTGTACCATGTAACCATTACCTTCACACAAGTGCCCAGATACCATTGGGTCAGCTGTGCTTTATAAATTAAATAAACAAACAAACAAACAAGACTACCTTGTAATGAGGCAAAGCGAGTATCCCCAGCCATGTGACAAGGACTAAGGCACTAAGGCAGAGTGGTCAGGGGGTCATCCCCATCATGAAACCATTCCATGAAATTCACCAGCTTGGTGGGAAATAGTGCCAGATAGGAGACTCTGATATATGCCTCAGAAGCCTGAACTCATAAAGGCTGAAAATAATTGGTATTTCCTCAATAGCTCCAGCTATGGATCGCTGCTGTCTGTTGTAACAACCAACCAATTCACAACTTAAACATCTGAGCTAAATCTGGTCACAGCTGGAACCATGCTTATGGGCACAAGGACAGCTTGCATTCTTCAGATTGGGAGTGATGAGACCCTAATCATCATTCAGCCTCTATGACCCATGAGAAACCCACTTTACCAGACTAGAAATGTGTGTTACTGACTCAACCCTATTCCATTTGTATGCATATACATTCATAAAGTTGTTGAGAAATGGAACTGTATGTTGATGTAAGGTAATAATGGGATGTGGGTTCATTTTGAGAACATTAGGCCTTCATTTAGCCAAGAAAGGGAATCCATTTTGAATAATGTGAATGCAGTCAAAACGAAAACAAATCGATTTGCAATTTAACAATGTATTTATTCTCACATTTTGAAACTGCTGTACAAGCACGATTATTTAGAAGACTAGGGTTGCTTTCAGGCGAACCCTGTTAAATCATAATGTGCAATTGTATTTGTTGTATGCAGCTGCAAAATGCATGTCATGAGTAATGAAATGTAAAATATATAAAGAGATTTTGATTCAGGGGATGGCTTTAGGATTCCATGGGTACCTGGATATTCTCACCTAAAGTGTTGCTATTAAATATTTGGCAAACTAACATCACCCTAGATCAATGCCCATGTTTGTTTTCTGCAGCAAGAAATTAAGTCACATCCCTTAAGTTTTCTTTTCTCTCAGAGGTTGAATAGCACCTCTTGCAATTTGCAAACAGGATTTCAGGGAGACTCCGATATCAAAAAGATTGCCATAAAATGTATGCAATGAATTCAACCCAAAAAGCCTTTAACATTTTCATATTTTCAATACATTTTCTGATTTGTGGCATGATGGCCATTACTAAATTTTGTTTGTGTCTCTGGACAAGACAACACCTTCCAGATTCACTTGTCAATGAAGTACCCTTAAACTGCAGAATATTTCCTCACAATTCAGGTAGACACCTTTAAATCCAGAGTTAATTGTCCTCCAGCCAAGGTGGGTAAGGTGCATACCACAAGTGTGGTATTCAAAAAGTTGTTCGTTTTAGATGGTTGTTCCTACCTAAGATACATTGTTTGTGCATGTCAAAATGTGGCTTTTTTCAGTCTATAGACACTGCACACGAGTAAAGAGTATCACTTGGAAAGGAGAATATACATAATATTTGTTTTTTTATATGGTGCCAACTTACATGGCAAACTGTCCCAAGGCTCTTGGCAACAGATGTTAAAATGATCAATTATTATTATCCACATTGTGGTACTTATTTCCCATTTGAATGAGTAGTGTGGTGAGTCAGAAGAAAGGGTTGGACTCACGTTGATCATTTTTAACTGTTTTATTTTAAATAATAAGAAAAATGTCTAACTCGCTCTACTGTTAGGGAAATGTTCCCTACCTAACCAAACTAACCAAGTGTGCTCGTCTGTCATCAAAAGTCCAATGAAAAATGTCCTCACTCCATAACCTACGTTTATCTGACCCTACCACTAAAACTATTAACTAAATATTGCCAACATACATCTCTTCCGGCACCTTCCCATTAGCCACACGTCTTGGAGCTTTATTTCAGGGGATTTCCAATTGCAACAAGTCTGATGTTGCCACTAACTGGAAACAAGTTAGTAGAAACTATTTATCCTGGTTCATAGTGTGTCTTTAATGAGCTACTGTAGTGCGTGCTGTGTTTTCATAGGTAGGCTATCCCTGCGTGTGCAAGAACTATCAATGTGTTTATTACTGTCTTTATGGATGTAGTCTTTTACATTCCTTCCTCTGTATATTAGTCCTTCAGAGTCTTGATACTTGACTATCATTGGTATACACTTAATGTTTGTGTGGCGCCACCCATCCTGCGCTCTCTCTACCTGTTTACACTGTTCCTGTCTTTGATTTTTTAAATTGATACTTGAGCTTAAATCAGAGAGCTCTTCAAAGTCTCTTAGTAATGGCTTCCAATATTCATCCCTAATTATACTTGGTAGCTTTCTAGTTGTTTCCCAATCTATATGTTTGTGCTTTCTTAATAATTCAGAGTCAATGTAGGGGATGACCCGCTTTGGTATCTCCTAGCCCTTAGGTTTGTGCTTTCTCACTGTCCCCTAATCAATATTGGTTACAACTCTCCTTGGTGTATTCCAATAGGCATGCTCAGGCTTTCTCAAGCTTTCAGATTCAATATTGGTTATAGCTCTCCTTGTATTGTCCAAAATGTATGCCCAGGCTGTCTCATGTTTTCACATTGAATATTGCCAACGACTGTCCTGGGTATCTCCAAATATATCTACTCTCGCTTTCTCTATTACCCGTAATCACTGTTTGCACTTTGGCTACTTCCTCCCCTTTCTCTGTTCCACCCTGGTACCTTCACTTGTGGTGGGTGAAGCTTTGGGGCTTGGCGTCAGGACGAGTCGGCATCCTTGACTCTCTGTCTCCTCTCTCTTGACTCCCCTGCGGAATGGTTCTCTGTGTCTCAGTAGGTCTGTCTGTTCAGCATAGGTTTGCCACCGGGATATTTTGTTCTTCCCATTCCTTCTGTTTTCGGCATTTGTGATTGGGCCCCAAGCCCACCACAAACTTTCCATGGTCATGCCACCACATAGAATTGTCTCCAGGACTCCGCCCTGACATGGGTTTCCCCACTGTTCTCTATGTTGGTCCTCATGCGTCCTTCTCTTATATTGTCTCTTTTGTGGGCTGCCGCGGGCTCCACAGTTCCACAATGCTCTGCCCCACCAAGATGTTGCTACATCAGAGGGCTTCCCCTGTGTATAGCTCTCTGTCCCTCTTCCCGATCGGTGTATCCCTGTTACATAGAAGGTCACATTCACAGCAGAGTTCTGTTTTTCTTCAGGTGTCGTATTTGATCCCGCATTACCTGAAACCAAACAAAAGGAAAGCACATTACTTGTAATTCAAGGCAAGGTTTTCCTTGTTGAAAAGAGAGTCCTTGTTTCCTTGAGGGGTGTCACTCCCAGTGAGGTCCCACTTGCCTCCCTAGGGAGGGTCTTGCAGACCAAACTCACGTCCCTAACTTCAAAGGGCTTTACTCCCTCTTTGGAGAAGGGGCAAATCCTCTTGATTTGTCTCAGTAGCCTGAAGTAAAATCAAACTCCCATCAGTGTGCAGCTCCTCCTTATCACCGTTGTATGGTTTATGCTATCTTTTTCCCCTCATGTCACATTTGAGTTTTTCACTAGCTTTCTTTTCATGATTTTGCATGTGGATTTCTCTCCCCTGAATGTGAAAGCAGTATGGGGCTTATTACTTCCCTTCCTTGACCTGCAGTATAGCAAGTGGTGGCTAATCCATAATTGATGAGAGAGTGCAGACCTGCCATAACTCTCGCTCATTATGGCGGAACCATCGAGCCAGTCCAGTGTAAACACCAAGCACTCCCTTGGCTGCTTTATGAAGCCAAATGTGCGACCCTGAGCTGGCTTAAACTTTCAAAGGGAAATGTGGTTTCCTTTGACAGTTTTTGTCCCTCGTCCTGCATTTCCAATGTACTGTGCAAGTCTATGGTGTTTTGCTTCCCCAGCTTTCCTGGCCCATTGGGAATTCAGGATTTGGAACTGCACATGTATGTAAATGGGGGCACGCCCACAGTTCCACATACATAAGATCAAAACTACTATAGTGGACAACTATGAACAAAGGCAGTAATTATACATACAACCAAACTGTTGTCACTCCACATTTTGACTGTTTCTACTTTCCCCTTATGCTGTCCTTCCTCCCACCTTCAGCTGTCCCTCCTCCCCCTCTTGTGCTTTTCCTCCTCCCCCCTTGCTCTGTCCCACCTCCCCACCCCTTCCACTGTCAATCATTCCCCTTTGCACTCTTCCTCCTCCCCCTTGTGCTCTCCCTCCTCCTCCCTTGCACTGTCCCTTCTCACCAACCCTTGTGCCTTTGTTCCTTCCCACTGTACTGTCCCTCCTTACCTTTGCACTATCTCTCCTCTCCCCCTTATGCTGTCCTTCCCCCTTGCGCTTGTTAAGGATTCCAATCGGGGTCACACACTGGACCAGGACACTTGGTCTTAGCCTGGGATGTGGTGCTCAATAGGAATACCTTTTCTTTAATTTCAACAAATTCAAATTGAACCAGTACCCGACCCATCTCACACCCCCTTTTACAAATACCACCGGTCACAATGGACCATGAACCAGGCCGGTTGGTGAAAATACAACATTTATTTATCTTAAAATTCAAAAAAATCACACACATTTTAATATTGGGCAGCACTCACCAATGGGGTGATAATTACAATAAAAACGACTGAAGTGCACTTGGTTAACCTTTTACAAGGACATATCCAAAGCACAATTGAATAGGAACACTTTTGAATTAGGACAGATAGCATAATTGAATTCTGAGTGTATAGAAAGAAGCAACAGGTAGTCAGAGATAACGGCAGCAAACAGAATCAAAATGTGACCTTCCCTCACAAAATAAGAGGCAAATAACTGTTTGCAAAGGCCTAAAATGATACTCGGATTTTGACAAATAATGAATTAGATGTGTGTTTAAATAATGATAAACATATGTTTTATCACAGTATTAGGGATGTTATATGACTAGTAACCATACGGTAAAGTATCACAACAGCATACAGTTCACAGAACAGGTTGAAATTGAAAACCCAATGCAGCCGAATTCACACGTGGAAAAGTAGCATTTTACATTTTTTTCAGCTTTAAATGTCAAACGTTTTTTTCAAAGAAATTGGTAAAAAACACTGAATTGGAATACGGTTTTTGAGCTGGGGAATCGATATACAGCACAGGGACAATATAGAAGTGAAAGGAGAGCAGTAGGTGAAGAATTTAGAGAAATTTGGAAGGTAGAATAAGGTTTGTTTATTAGGAAAATAGAACAGTTACAATAGAAAATCGGTTTTAAAAATGAAAGGCAAATTTACTTAAACTAAATTATTTAGACTATATTGTTAAAGAAAGCCATGGTATGTTGAAAGATTGATTCGCATCGTCAACCTTTTCCTGCCAGGTTCAGATCTAAGTGGGAATTACTTTAAATTATTCCAGATATTACTAATGAGTTACAACGTGAGATAAATGAAAGAATTGCGCTAATGCTAGAAAACAAGAACAGGGTGCACAGAAAATTAGAAAAGTCTAGACAAGTTATCAGTTTATGGATAGGGTTGCTTAGAGAGTGGAACAAAGACAAAAGTCAAGATGGGGTAGACTATGTGTTATGGGATGGGGAATACTCAAAGTACGCTCTTAGATTTGGGATTAGGAACAGTCAACTGGTTTCTGGGCCTGTAGGGTCACTGGATAATCAGGACAGCTGGAATGCAGGGTTGCAGCGGGCATACAGTTAGTGGGCAAAAACCGGTCCGGTCTCAGGATGCTTACCAAAAGAATACCACAGCTTTTCCCTTTGGTTATTGGGATTTTTTAGTGGGATTTCAGGATTGAGGCCTTGCTGGGGTAGAATCAGCAATGCTTTGGCCTTGCTTTGATCTGCTATGCTTTGACATTGCAGTGGAATTTTGAATCTGGCAAGATGAATGTAGAAGATCAGGAACGTAGGCACAGGGAATTCAGGAAAGAGTGTGTCTAGAGTTCTGTCAGCCACCCTTTTTATAAAGCATTGTGACATCACAGAATTATATGGTAGGGCAGGGTTAGCGAGGCACACCTCTAAACAACTGGATTGGATAGGGGTGATAGTTACCACCTTCCTATCAGCTGGTTGGGTTTCAAGGGCATGATGTCAGATTTATAATGTGAGTTTTACAAAATCCAGAACCTCCCACAGTTACTTTAGCTAAAATCTAGTTTTGACAAAAATGGCACATTTGTACAATTGTGGCATCTTAACAAATTACATAAGCAGGTTACATATTTTATGCAGCATATGCCAGTCCAACTCTGCAGTCTGTAAGACATTGTTTTGCCCCTTCTAATCATTTTTGTTCATTTTTAGTGTGAAATATTTGGCCTAAAATTCTATAACTTTATACATGTGTTTGGATCTTCATTAGGCATGTCAGTATTGAATTTCCTATTGGCATTATGTACACTTTCCTTGGAATACCCAATTCTCTGCCATTTCTGTTCCCAATATGGCACTGAAGGCTACAACGTCTTAAATTAAAACCCACAGAATTACATTAAAACTGTTAACTTTCACATTCTGGCAAATTTCAGTTGCAAAAATAAATGTTTTCAAAGTGTCTTAATAAAGTAGTCTTTTGAAATAAATGGGCTGGACTTTGCCTTTCACTGGACCATTTATTTCTCTTCAGCTAGCACCACCTGTCACTTCAGCTCACTGTGGGGAGGGTCTTTCCCAGTTTGATTGAAGGTTGTATGGCCACTTCCACTTCATTGTTTGGTGTCCCAAAACTTCCATTGTAAGAGACCTCAGTCCAGACCAAAGTGTGCCAAGGTAGCAATTAGCACTTATGTGTTATAGCATCTACTGTGAGGGGCTTTCTGTTGCTGGCAGTCTCAAGCAGATACCTGCTTGGGGCTGATTTCCCCCAATTTAGCCAATGCAATTTATTTGTGTTATGAATCAGAATAAAGCCTGTCGAATGAGATCTCCCATATATGTATCCCAGCACAAAACCCCTTCACATTGCTAGATAAGACTAGGGCCTTATCCAACAAACACTTTTAAACAAGTATTTTTCTTTATTTCATGAAGTACATTTAAACATGTGGTGACTGCTGTCATTTTCCTTGCAAATTTGGTGTAGGCTTCCCTCTGAATTACCACATTGTTTTGTAGCCAGAGTTAGTTTATTGTATGCAGCAATTTGTTTAAACACAGATGCACTGAAATTGGCATAGGCCCAGAAAGCCAGGGCCTTTTTAACGGATTGCTCTTTGACATTTTGTAGCCCAAAAGTAAAGCGTTTCCTCTGTAGCTGAAGTAAAGCTTCTTTTGATTTGTTCAGACCTGAACAAAAGCCTGTCATTCAGGGATACTGCTCTTGTCTGCTGGCGCACAATGTGAATGTGGATGGGCATGGCAGGGTCTCATTAATAAAAGTAGTGTGATGAGGAACAGAGGAAAAGGGTGTCAGAGCGGCATCATTTTTAAATGCCAATATTTCCCTATTTGAAATGGGAACCTTGGGCTTGCAGCAAAGCAGTGCTGCTTTTCCACTCCTCTTCTTTTGTACATGTAAGAAACACACTGGCAGGCATTCTCAGTGTGCCCCCTTGTTCGATCCTGTCCAATATGTGCTTGGCAAGATGGTGCAGCCATCTTTTTTGGCATCTGCAAAACACAGTTTTGATGTGAGGCAGTGGTGCCCACAGGAGCCAGAGCAGCCCTTTTGCTGTTTCTGCTGAAGTGCCGCTTGGTTGTGAATAGGAGGACTGCTGGGTGGGTTAATATATTCCACACACTGTCCCTTCTTCCCCTTTGCATTGTCCCTCCTTTCCACCTTGCACTGTCCCTCCTTTCTCCTTTTTGCTGCCGCTCCTCCCCACTTGTGCTGTCATTCCACTCCTGATGTACCGTCCCTCCTCCCACATTGTGCTTATGTTCCTCCCACCTTTTGTTGTTGCCCCTTCCTCCATTGCTTTGTCACTTCTTCCCCCTCTAGCACTTCATGCTGGCATTCCACCCACCATTGTGATGTTGCTCCCCCCTTGTGCTGTTGGTCTGCCCCCATTTGCCATGTCATTCCTTTCCCCCATGTGCACTGTCACTCCTTCATTCAAATGTTTTACAATGCTCCTGCATACTGTTGCTGGCCTACCTTTCATCTTAAGGATTTATGTATTCTTCCTAGTGATTCCATTTATTTCTAATACCTCTCCACACAGTGCTTCTCTCACCCCCACCCCCTTGCATTGCCCTCCATTCCCATCCTTGCTGTCATCCACTCTTGGCTCTCTGGGCTGTAATTTCCAATTCCTTTCCTCCATACTAAATGGTAAATGCTATGAAAAAATGAACAATGTCAAATTATTGGGTTTACCGATGCTTGTTCTAGTGGGCATATGTGTTATGGCAAGCATGATATTTTATTACGTGGCTAGATCAGCATTTTGGTGCTGCCAGTCTGGCTATTTATTACTGTGACATGACATTTCTACTGGACATTATGATGAAGCAAGCATGATATGTTCTTACATGGCTAGACTGGCATGT
The DNA here is from genome assembly GCF_040938575.1 of Ambystoma mexicanum. Lineage (NCBI taxonomy): Eukaryota > Metazoa > Chordata > Amphibia > Caudata > Ambystomatidae > Ambystoma > Ambystoma mexicanum. Next base: position 512,819,941 of record NC_090937.1, read on the forward strand.
TGGTGCAGCCAGTTTTGACATGTTTTCATATAGTGGTATGGCATGTTTAATGGCAAAGCCAACAGGAGTATGTTCTTAAGTGTGAATACTGCCCTATATTACCAGAGACATTGTGGACATGTTTTCTAATAGTATACCTACAGATGTTAGGCGCAAAGAAAACTTGAATATTTTGATGTATGTAAATACTGGCATATATAAATATGGGCACAAGTGGGGGAATAAACCCCACAACGGTCCCCTTGATTCGTTCAGGGTCCCTCCCAAAGCTTGCACTACTGGTGACTCACATCGATTTGTTTGATACATCAGTTGGCCTACAAAACTAATTCCAAACTGTCTGCCTTTTCAACCAATTTACCACTTCAAGTGTGCTGTAAAATGCACCATGTTCACCAATAACTGAAAAAAGATTTCTCGGCGGAAGAACCTGCATGACCCTTCCTTTGATTGGTTCAGGGTCCCTCCCAAAGCTCAGTCACTCCTCAATGTTTGTAGGAAGTATGTATGCCCCATTTATGTCCCTCTCATAACATAATTCACCAGCCACCATTGAGTATAGTTCTGCCTTTATGGCACTCTCAAGCAAGAAAATGCAGCTATACTGATATTTCACTGCAGTACAGTGCCTGGGGAGAATTTCCAATGACACCACACAAAGAGCCTCATTACACGGATGGCCGAGAACCATGGCGCTATTAGCACCATGGTTCATGCCGGTAAAATACCGGCACCGCCTTGGCAGAAACGGGAATTACCACCCCATTCCAAGGTTGGCGGGGCGGTAATTCCCCCTTCCACCATTGCCCTTCCCCATTTCCATTTTTGCACCATAGGGCTCAATGGGAATGGGGAAGGCGCTAATTACGGTACCGCAAATTGCGGTACCGTAATTAGCTCCCTGGGTCCCTTTGCGGGTTGTTTTTTAACGCCTGCAAAAAGCAGGCGTTAAATCCCCCAACCCGCAAAGGGACCTCGTAGTAAGGCGGTAAGGATTTACCGGTACCGGTATTTTACCGGTACCGGTAAATCCTTACCGCCATCCGTGTAATGAGGCCCATAGTCATTTAGGGTTTATATTGATAATGTCGAAAGACACAATGTAGAAAGTCAAAATTTCGAAAAATAAATTTAGAAAAAAAAATGCCAAATTTTATTTTATGACGTTTTTTATTCGAAATGGGAGGATTCCCCCCTCAACCCCCCTTTTCTTTCTTTTTTTTTTTGTTTTACCTATTTTTTTTTATTCCCGGACCCCAAAATAAATATATAATTAAAAAAAGGGAATTTGACATTTTCTTTTTCTACATTAATTTTTCAACATTATTGTCATTCGACATTTTATTTTCGACATTTTGACTGACCACCGTCATTTAGACAGGCTTCATGACATCTGCAAAATGGTAAAAACGAAGCAAACTTGGTCTTTGTGTTACTTTACTGTGAAAATACTGTTGTACTGTTAAACTTACACAAATATCTAGTGCGCTGAAATGAAAGTTGGGTCATGGGTACTATGATTTCAGCGCACTGGGTATTTGTGCAATTACATGAGTCCAAATGTATTTCAAAATGTGCTTGAAGTTGGGCCAGTTTTCTGGCGTTATATATAAATAAAATAATAATAAAATCAAACTGGCATCAATTACATTGTTAAGCCCTTTCCAAAGCTAGATATATGCTCAATAAATAAATCATACCAATGGTAAAAAGCGCTATACAAATGCCTAATAACGTGACATAACATTCAGCGCTGGACATTTGTTAATTACAGGAGTATTTTTTTCTATTGTCTCAATAGTTATATTAACCTTTTACACAAAACATACAAAAGACATTTATGAACATAAAGATAAAATATTATTTGTTCCTCATTTCCGCTTCCTTTTTTTTACATCATAATCCATAAATCAAGATAAGACATCAACTAACACCTATCTTCATAATATAAACCATGTTTCTTAGAGAATCAGAGCAGTCCCTCAAATAACTCACTGGCCTAAGCTTCAGCTTGGTGTAATAGCATGGTCTGATATATTGCACTAAAAAAAAACCTGTGAAATTCAGTGATAAAACTTTGTTAAAGGGATTTTATTGTTACAAGTAAAACCGAAAAACACCAGAAATTCAACAGCGATGGTAAACTAAGCAACCATAATTCACAGCACCACCATGCACTGATAAGACTAACACCCAGAACATGAAAGATGTCAACACATATCTGTGCCACTTGTTTTTGTTCACTGACATGTCTAGGCCAGTTTTTGTTTTACTGACAATGGAAATTTGAAAAATCCAAATGGTGCTATATATCGAGACATTAAACTTCTTATATGTTCGTAAAGTACTTTCATTAGAGTTTGATTTGAGCTCAGGGTGCACTTACATGAGCAATAAGCAGGCCTCAAACACACAATTCATTTGTTTACATGATGATGAAGTCTGTTGTTATTGTCATTGTTTAGTGCTGTTGTATCTTTCTTCCTTACTGTAGTTTCCCTGTATGTGCATGTAATTTGTATGAATTCTGGGTTTTTATATGTATTTTGTCTACTAACAAAAATGTGTGTTAAGTTTTGAATTGTTAGCCTTTTATTCCATGTTTAACATTACCCAAAGCTCTGATAAGGTATAGTTTATTATTTGTTATTCTGAGGTTGCATTTATCATTTTACTATCAGAAATTACCAGATTAAAAATATTGTACTTCTATGGTCCATGTTGCAGCCATTGCCAATGTGTATGTATGATAAGGTTCCTGTATAAACAGCACTTGAATATAATATTTTGTCCAGATGTGTACATACTTTAATAGATTAAGTAGTTTATAATAGGTCTCAAAATCACCCCTGACATCTTGTTACCAACATTATAAACACAATGACATTTGTGATGTCATCTTTGATGTCCTGGGTGTTAGTCTTAGCAGTGCATGGTGGTGGCGTGAGTTATTGTTGCTTAGCTTACCAAACCTGCTGAATTTCTTTTTTTTTTTTTTCGGTTTGCTTGTAACAATAATTTCCCTTTAACACATTTTTTTCATTGAAGTTCACAGGTTTTTATTAGTGCAACTTAACCATGACGTCCCTTTAAAAAAGTGTATTCACTATATTTCATAGGTTTTTTTACCAGTGCACCCTAGTTTGCTACAACTTCCTAATATTTATTTATTTTATTGATTTATTGGTTATTTGTAAAGCGCCTATACACAGAAACAGTTTTTCAAAGCACTTCAAGGCAAGGGAGGGGAACAAGGGTAAACGCAAGCAGACAACATTCTTACCAGGCCTTGGCCCTCATTACAAAACAGGCGCTAAACCATGGCGCTATTAGCACCATGGTTGGTTCCGGTATCGTAACGAGTCCGCCATTGTTCAATGGGGAATTACCACCCCATTCCAAGGTTGGCAGGGCGGTAATTCCCCCATTGAACATTGGCCCTTACCCATTCCCATTTTTGCCCCATAGGGCTCAATGGGACTGGGAAAGGCACTAACTACGGTACCGCAAATTGCGGTACCGTACTTAGCACCAAGGTCCCTTTGCGGGTCCCTACTTTAACGGCTGGTCTAGACCAGCTGTTCAGGTCGGGTCCCGCAAAGAGACCTCGTAGTAAGGCGCTAAGTGATTAACGGCGCCGCAGCCTTTTACGGCGCCATTAAATACTTAGCGCCAGGGTCCTAATGAGGCCCCTTGAGTCATTTAGAAAGGGCAAGTGCTAAAGTTATAATGTTACAGACACGGAACGGTGCAGACAGTAATACAGAACACTCAGACAGACGGAATATATAACAGTACTACTGTACCAGGCCTGACGTCATTTCAGATAGTGCAAGTGCTCTAACATAGAAAGAGGTGAGACAGAGGGGTATGAGAGGATCAGATAGCTAGCCAGAAGTGGGTAGAAGAGGAAAATGCGGGAGCATACAAATGCAGTACAGGATGGAGGGTGAAATATGTAAACACATCAGAGTTTGAATGTCCAAGAGCACACATATGCATGACCAAATGGAGGGTGCAGAGGAGTAAGGTACACCAGGATTTAAATGTCCAGGAGCACACAAATGCATGACAGAATGGGGGTGCAAGCATATAAAGCACACCAGAGTTCAATGTCCAGGGGGACACATATGCATGACAGAATGGAGGGTGCAGAACAATAAAAACACTGGTAAAGGTGAGGCTAAAGGAGTAAAACTAAGGGAGGACGGACAAGAATGAGGCAATCCATATAGTGAAAGTATCCAAATGAGGCCCTAATGAGCAAGCAGGCAGGACATTGAATGCAGCAACGGATCCAGGGGGTGTCGGCAGATACCCATCTAAAGAAACTTGCCAGCAATAGGCCTTAACATGAGGCAAGGCACACAAGGATGGCAGGGGAGCATTGCAGCATGAATTAGGAACAATAGGCAGGTAGGGATGGACAAAGGCACCGGGCCACACAACAGGTAATGGCCGGATATTTAGGGCACAGTGCTTGCTGCAGCAGTGGATGACAAAATAATACAGCGGTATGGCTGCAAGTAGTGGGGTTGTGGTGGGGGGTCACAGGAAGGGGGAGCAAGTTGAGGGAAGCAAACTAAACTTAATGCCGCGCGGTAAAGACTTTCTTGGTAGAACGACTGTCGATGAAGTGTGGATCATAGCAGCAATTACACTTGCGGCAGAACAGCATGGCCAGCGAACTGGGAGGGGAGAGAAGGATAGGTGCACCTCTTACCTGGGCGTATGGAACAGGCAGACACTGAGATGAGGCAGGTACGCCCTAGGAGGAGTAGATCTTAACCAGCTGATGGCTTTATTTCACTCTGGTAGCATACATGCTCGAACTAAGAAGACAGGGAAAGACAGGGCGGTAGTCTTAGATCAGGACCTGCAAGCTGGGCCCGGTTACGCCTCCGGGCTTGATGTCAGAGCTCCATTAGCTGCAGGATGATGGAGACTGTCTGGTGCTTCTCTTGGGTGATATGGAGGCAGGCAAGCGGTATGTGCGCAGCGGCGGCCATCTTCATGTGGACCTCTTTCCACTATTCTTGGTGCAGGTCTCAGTGCACATTAGGGTTCCAGGGTAGAGAGGGGCACATCCTATGAGGTCGACAGGCAGAGGGAAAAGGAGGGAAAGACAGGACTGTAGACTTAGAATAGGGCCTTCAAGTTGGACCCGTCTACGCCTCCTGGATTGGTGTAGGAGCTCCATTAGCTGCAGGGCTCACCCAATCAGGATGCTGGGGACTGCGAGGTGCTTCTCTCAGGTGATATGGAGGCAAGCAAGGTAGTATGCTGCAGCAGCCGCCATCTTCAAGTGAACCTCGATTCACTGTTCTTGGTACAGGTCTCGGGGCACATGAGGGTTCTGGAGTTGAAAGGGGAACACCCTGCGAGGTCGACAGGCAGAGGGAAAAATATCGTACATACCACCAATATAGCAGGATTTTAAGCCAATGTAGAATATGTAAACTTATCATGGTGCCATTCCTCAGCTCTGATGTCATCGCAGACTTTCCAGACAGTGTCACGTGACCACGTGCGTGCACTCACATGCACAGCCTGACGATGGGTCCGTGTGTAGAGGAGGTCCCAAATACAACCTGCACTCCAGTCGCCTATTGTGAAGTACCAGGAACGTTCACAACAAGATATGTGACGTATGATGAGCAAATAAACCAGCAGAGACCCGCACTAGGGCTTTGCCCAGTACCAATCACAAGAACAATACCTATTGAAGTGCCAATAAACAGACAACCATGGACAGTAAGGTATCAATTTAGACAACCATACCAGTAAATGACACAAAATGAAGATTGCTTAAACACTGTCACAGACAAAACTCAAGAGGCCTTAATTGAAGATGAATGATGACGACACAAGGGCCTGGACAAATGTACAGTTGAACGAACAACAACCAAAAGATGGCACACAAAGACAAAATGTGATAAATAAGGATATCGTGGAACTAGAAGGAGAGCAATGTTAAAACATACAGAAACTTGAACTGCAAGGCAGGAGGAAGATATTTAACCAACTAACGCCTGTACACATGCTTGTAACACAGGAAGCTAAGAAACCAGTGCGGCTTGCGATGCTTAGTAGAAGAATAGAGCGGCATGCGCCATTATACATAAGCTACCTCTACGAAGCACATTATATAAGAGTGAGTCCACTGTATACAAAAAGCAGAACTAACCCAGGTTACTAAGGGTCAAACAGGCCAGGATTCATGTTCTAGCAAAAGGCCAGAAGAGAGGCCTGAACAGAAACTCAGCAAGAAGCAGCTTGCGCCTGGGAAGTTGAGGTCAAACCAAGAATGGGAGGCGGATAGTAACTTTGGAGAATCAAACTTAAGGAGCAGAGCAGCCTGCCCCGTGAAGGTCGAGATAAGGAGGACCAGGCAGGTGGCAGCCGAAAGTAAGAATTAAATGCACAAATAGAAGGAAAACTAAGCAAATTCACGGTGTGCTAACACTTGATCAGCCAAGAGCGAAGAGGTACCAACGTCTGATGTCACCCAAAGCAGAAGATACCATAACTTTTCCTAACAAGAAGCTCCATTTCCGCGGCCAACCACAGCCAACTAATTGATACATAGCCATTCGAGTACTGATTGATGGAAGGGAGGCTGTGTGAATCTTGGGGCATCCTGTATCTGGGTATCCGTTTTGCATGCTGCTAATTAAAGTGGGGATTTATGCTTGGGGTTGTAGCCATCCCAATCACAATGGACCAAATAATCTAGGGTCCTATAGCTAGTAGAACCAATAGGACGTCGTACTTGTAGTGACGTTTACATGAGTAATGTTAGATGGAAGGACGTATACGCCATCCTGATAAGGGTTATCCAATCCTCACACTCCATTACCATATACAGATATAGCACCTATATGTAATTTACCTTTTCCAACCAATAAAATTGCACAACAAACTTTTGAGTGTTATACGTCAATGATGACGAGTTTTGAGTATAACTGTTACAACTTGTATGAAGTTTGTGGGAGTTGAAGCGAGACAGACCATTGCATCATTGTTGATCTCCATGTTTCCCTGTTTCTTGTACTTGTCATTAGACTCCCCTTTGCTAAACCATTGAGTTGTCCTTATTGATTGGTGTTGCAGTAAGAAACCTGCACCCCCATCCACCTCAAGGTGAAGCTATCTCATCTTAAAGTATTTGAGAGCAAGCTCTGATTCTATGGGCCAATCAGGGGTTAATCACACTCCTTTACACTTAGTAGCAGAAGATGGTTGGAAACCATTGATTATTGATTATTGATTAAGATAAGACACCTATTGTCCGTTGACACGAAGTAACTCTAGGTCTTCGGCAATATCACGAGTCCTTCACCATTCGGCTGAGTAGACTGTGGAGCTTCCCCTGGACAATGGTAGTGTAATGGATCCAAAACTGCAGTGGGGCCTGAAGGGACTCGTTTTTGAAAAAACAAATCCCTTCCCATTCCTACGGGCAGCGGATCAGGCGAAAGTCTGAAGGAGGCGGTAACGGAGGCAGTGATCCCGAGGATCCAAAGAGGAACAATGCGAATGGTGAGTGAAGCAAAAAATTGAGTGCTTTGGGAAATTTCTGACACCATAGAACAAGTAAAGGGAACAGGTAATGGAGGGAGGTGGAACATCAAAATAGTCAGAAGTAGAGAAAACTGTATATATATATAAGGGGATAATTACTCGAGAATAATTGAATAATTAGAGGATACCAGGGTGGGCACCTGAGAAGTGAGAGGATACCAGGGCAGACACCTGAGGAGAGAGAGGATTCATCTTATTCCTGCGTTTTAATATAGCGGCCAGAAGAAACGTAAACCCAGAGTCCCACATAATAGGGAACGATTAGGCTACCACCACGTTTAAAGATGCCATGAAAGGGGTTTGTTTAAACTCCATTTAGGGGTAATGATTAGAGGCAGAGATATTTGTGCCCAGCTGGTGTCTGTCTGGTCTGTCAAGTGTCTGTCTTACCGTGCCACCTGCCCCGCCTGAAACGAAAACCGAAGAAAGTAAGACTGAGGGACTCTACCCATTAAGGGAGCGTAAAGCAGCCACGGGATATAGCAACCCTGCATATGAGTCACTTACATATAGTAGTGACGAAAATAAAGGGAAGGACAAGGACAAGCATTTCACCTCCACAGTCCCGAGGGGCAAGGGCAGCCGTAATGTTGAAAGGAAGGATCTGGCACAGACCAGTGGATCTCTCGATGAGGAGAGAGAGGGAAAGAAATGGAAAGGAAGCAAAGGCAGAACTGATGGGATAGCATTCACAAAAGATGAATGGATGGGAGGACAAATTTTATTGAAATTCGATGGGAAAGGAAGTGATGATGTGAGACCTAATGAGAGGTTAGATGAGGCACAGAGAAAGGAGAAAGAAAAGGAGTTAAGGGATGGAAGGAAAGAAGGAAAGATAGACTGAGGCGAGAACAGCTATATCGCGAAGAGCAAGAAAAACAGTTTGATCAGAAACAGACATCAGACAGACTGAAACAGCAAAGGTTGGAAGAAGAGCAAAGGGTACGTGAAAAAGGATAAGGAGACGAAGAGATGAGGAATTTCGAAGGGCCGATGAATGTAGAAATGAAAATAGAAGTGAAAAAGATAGAGTCAGAGAAGAGGCGAGGAAGTGCCAAGAATTCGATGATGATATTGAACGCAAGCGTAGACAGAGGACACGCGATCTCGAATATTTGGAAAGGGAAGTTAAAAAACCTGATCCAGTTGTAGACTGGGAAGACAAGAAGAATTCTATCCTGCGCACGACTCGGTAGCAGGCACGTCTAGGGCAAATATTGAAGATGACTTCGACACCAGAAGCATCGGGGAAAGGATTGATAAAATATATGATGAAATGGGGCTAGAATAAACACCCCAAGGAGAGGGAGAGGACGAGCGCCTGGAGAGCACTCAGCTATATGAGATGGAGAATGTCACCCAAAGTAGTGGGGGTAGGAAACTGTCCCTGGATAGATTGGAAATCAGTAGAAACAATGATGACACAAGGAGTTGCATGAATTGGGAACAACCAATGTCTGACTCCGACGAGGAGGAGCGTGAGGCAAATGAAGAAGGGAGACAGCGCAAAAGACGACTCCCAAGGGAAAGAGGGGTATGATGGTCAGATACTAGCGAGTCCGCACCAAGGACATCAGAGTCTGCCGCACAGTCTGACCGGCACCAAGAAACACCCCATGGTTAGAGGTGGGTGTCGTCACCAGCCTATGTAGACAGACTAAGGACATTGCCAGGTAGACAGTGATGCAGGAATATTACTCCTGCAATAGACAGGAGAACCATGAGAGAAGAGAAAGAAGACTGCTCATTCCAATATCCACTACTAGAAAAGGGGGGAGCAAGACCACAATATATTCCATGGCCACACATGGATTGAGAAAACCTGAAGAACAAGATTCCAATGCTGACATCGGGAGCCGGGAAGTGGATACATGAGTTAGAAAAAATGACAGGAGGAAACATGCTAGCTATAGTGGACATTAAAGGTCTCCTGATCACCATACTTGGTGAGAGAGCAGACGATGTGTGGACATGGGCCAGGTACCCTGGTATAACCACAATTAATACCGCGGATGGCGGAGCGCCATTTAATAATTGTAGAGCAGCAGTATGGAAAGCATTATGAGTGCTTTACCCAGACACTTCTGATATGGGAGCTATAATGACTCGGAAAATGAAGGAGTCGGAAGATCCGTTAATTTATATCCAGAATTTCCAAGACGCGTGGGTGCTCGAAACGCATGAATCTTGGACAAAATCTATACCTGTGTTTTACCATATATATTGTGCCAATGGTTGCCAGAGCCGGTGCAGAAACAGCTCAAGAAATTGTTAGGAGTTGAGGCAAAACCATGGGTTGAAATACAGTTGACCATCACACATTACTGTAGATTGTTGCAAGAAACGAATCGGAAAAAAGAGGTGACTCTAAAGGGCGACGAAGCGAAGCTGGTGCAAAAGAAATTATCAAAGTATTCTCTTGAAGGAGCCATGCTAACTAACGCAGCTGAACAGAGCATGCAACAGGTGATTAACCCGCAACAGAATGTCCAGGGTAACATAGGATTTTACCAGAGGGGAAGAGGTTTTAGAGGAAGAGGATGGCAGAGCAATCGGGGAGGTTTCCAAAATAATCTAGGAGGCTTTCAAAATGCACAAAATGTTAATTTGGACATGTCAAATGGACAAATAACCCGACCACCACCAGTATGTTGGCTGTGTGGAATGACAGGGCACTTGGCACGCACGTGCAGTAGTCAAGGCATGTTGCAGAGTGGCCAAGCAATGGGAGCAGGCACAGCAAATCCACCTGCAACCTCACAACAGGGTGTTGCACAGAATCACACAGTGCAACAGCACGCGCCAGGAGTGCAGCAAGGTGCGCAACAAGGGGTGCAACCACAGAACATGGGCCATTTTTCACAATGACAATCCCAACAGACACCGTCACACGTGTCACACACGATGAGCACAGGGCAGGTTCAGACCCTGGAAGGGGAAGCAACACTGGGAATGTAGAAAATCCGCAAGTGCAGAGTGGGCCAAACTTATATATAAACTAGGACAGCTCACTGAGAACCCTGATGTGCTCTATCCTATCAGTGACACCAGACTCTCAAAGGGAACCTAGGGTGGATGTTGTTATAGGAGGTGAAGAATATTTCTTCCTAGTGGACATGGGTACAACACTCTTGTGCATATGTGAAGGCAGGTTTTCCTTGTCCGGCGAAGCCATAGATACTCAGAGTTTTACAGGAGCTCACAGTTGAGTTCCCTTTACAGACGCTCTCCCAGTCTCCATAGGAGAGTGCGAAATGAATGTATCCTTAATGTATTCACGTCAGACCCCAGATAACATTTTGGGTCGAGACTTAATGACAAAATTGAACATGACGATTTCAGTCACGGAAGAGGGCATAGTATGCTCCACTCCAGGAATGCACTATTCAAACGTATGCAAAATGATTAGAGCATACTCAGGACACATAGCCATGAGAGCTTTACCGCTGCAGCCAGAAGTTTTCACATATGGCATGCGTGTGCTTATGGCAGGTTTGCCAGGTCTTGCAGATAGAACTATGAGAACCCCTGATGAGTTTTTCAGACCAAGAATACCTATGCATGAGGAGTAGGGACAAGTGTTTCCCATGATGATACACGCAGCTGGAGTGCAAGGGAAAAAAAAAAGGCGACAACCATTGTAATGGGATGCTCCTTGACTTTGTATTCTGAGCACTCATTATTGCCATTCTAGAGAAACCTAAGGGCACATTAACATCGCAGAGAGCTTCTGCTTATGAAGTGATCATATCCAACCCATCGATTAAAATAGTCTGATGTAAAATGGCCCAGGCAAGGCTTTTTCGACTAGAAGTACCCAAAAATTGAATGAACTACCCCTATCACTGAAACTTGAAACCAACTATATCCAATTCAGAAAGGAATTGAAAACACTGTTATTCAAATAAATCTTTGAACCTTGACAACTCTAGCACTGTGAAAGACCTATTCTGCCCACACTTGTGGCCCGTCTCTGCATCTACATGTCTTGTTTTTTTGGAAGGCGCTCCGATGCCTGCGGGCTTTCGCGCTATATAAATAAATAAATACATAAAATAGTGAACCCAGCTACGTTCATAGCTGAGCCAGTCACTGAAGGAGAGCCTATACATGACTGTGCAAATTATGAAGAACTCTATGCCGAAATCCCCAGGGTGATAGAAAATGCCCTGGCGGGAGGGGAGATCATCTTTATTGATGGGTCTTTGAGAATCGATCAAGATGACAGACAAAGATACACAGGCATCTCTGTGATGAAACACATAGCGAATGGAGAATTTTGAGTACTCGTCAGTGCACGAATACCATCTCATTATTCAGCACAGGCTGCAGGATTATTGGTGTTGATACTCGCCATTGAGAATCACACAGATCAGGAAGTAACTGTATACAGTGACTCCGCCTATGTGACGTCAACAGTGCACGTGGGCTTAGCGTGCTGGAAAAGGAGGGGCTACCTCCGAGCAGACGGCACACCAGTGCAGCACGCAGCCCTATTGTCAGGCTAATAAAGGCAGTACAGCTCCCAGTGTGCATAGCGGTCATGAAATGCGCTGCCCACACAAAGGGGACAGATTTTGTGCGGAAACCACGCAGCAGACACAGAAGCCAAACGTATGGTATCCAAAAGTGAGACGATTATGGAAGGGGACAGATTTTGTGCAATGCGGAAACCACGCAGCAGACACAGAAGCCAAACGTATGTTGCATTCTTTATGGTGAGCTGCCTAATCTGCCAGCAATTCACTGCTGGGCACACGTTAAAAGTAATGAGAGGAGTCATCCCCAGGCCAAATGGGCTTTTTCAGCACTTGCATGTCGATTACGTCGACATGATTCAGGTATGCAATGGGTACAGATACTTAATTGCTGTGGTGTGTCCATTCTCTAGATGGATAGAAGCAGGTCCATGTACAGACCCAAACTCTACCTGTGCGGCCAAATTTCTAGTGAGGGAAGTGTTCCCTAGGTGGGGGGGGGTGTGCGAAGTGATGAGGTCAGATAATCGTGCTCATTTTGTAAATTCAGTAAAACAGATTAGCTTGTTTTTTGGTATAAAGCACAAGTTCTCGTCGGTGTATCATTCAGAAGGTAATTGGTTCTGTGAGAGGCTCAACGGCTTGTTAAAGGAAAGGATAGCCAAGTTGAAGCTTACTCTTAAGAGGTGATGGTTGCACTGCCTTCCTTTGGCATTGTATGCTCTTTGGAACCAACCAGGCTCCGACCATCATCTTACTTCCACATGTGATAGTCACAGGAAGGAGAATGAAAATTCACCTAACCCCTCAAGACAGAGCCAGATGTGATGCCCAGTCAACCCAGGAGGTCCTGGGATCCGAAATGTAAAAATACCTGAAATGCATGACATCCACCCTTACTGTTATTTCAGACCAGCCGCAACAACGATGAAAAGGGTGCAGCGCAGCACAAAACACAGAAGGAGACACTACAACAGACCCAGTTCAACGTCTACATGTTCCACTTGTCTTCGCTGGAGATACTGTGTTAGTAAGGAATCACATGAGAAAAAGGTGGGACAAGCCAAGATTCAATGGTCCTTTCATCGTGGATGACTGCACTCCGTCAGCTGTGAAGTTGCAGGGCAGGAGAGCATGGATTTTTCTCAATGACATTAAGCCCTACATTGGGGAAAGCCCCCTATCTGCACCCCGCTGCAAAGAGACTACAGAGGACGGGGAAGAACCACAGCACGTGCAGATGAGATACATGACAAGGAAGAAGGACGCATGAGCAGCGAAGAAAAGACAAATAATTTTTAAAAGTTGTGCTTCACTTGGACACTTCCTCTAGACAAAAGGGGATAAGAACATACAAAATGGACATTCTGTGCATCCTACATCCTACAGCCTACAGCAATAAAAAGCCATACAGATGCATTTAGGGATGTAGTTAAAGCAAACTACAGGAAGACACTATGAACCAAAAGACGTCTACATGAAGATAATAATGAACTAAATGACTACCTGGATAGCATAGCACATCTGGGAAATAACATTTGGTACCAACACATGAAGGAAGTTGGCAGATGAAATTCGGAAGGAGAATGCTTTGTCTGTGCGCTCCTATCATACAGCAAGGGGAAGTCCAAGATCTTTGTAGCTGTAGAAATTGATATCCTGACAGCACACTGTCTATCACACATAGCAATGTGCAACACCAGAGGGCAGTTCATGGGAAGTGATGTCTCATTGATATGGGCAACTGAAGCAGCTTATCCAGATGAAGATGATTATGTCCAGGACATCAAGACAAGAAATAGAGCCCACACTAGAAATCACGTGATCAGGTACGAGAAACCTGAAGTTAAAGGAGCAGGAATAAGATGGGAAATAAACCTAAGGCTGAATGTCCAAGCGAAAACTCCAGAAGAGGCTCAGATCTGGAAAAACAGAGGCCAAATGCAGATTTGGGGAACAGTTCGTTCTCCAAACGGATAGGAAGAAGAAGTATTAATCTGCTGAGCCTGGATGGTTTTTGGAGCTTGCAAGGAAGCAATAGAAAACTTGCAGAGGTTGTGCAAACCTCTATTGCCAAAATGTACAAAATTACTGAAATGGGTCGAAGACAGAGGAGGGCCCTTACAGATAGTGCCATTAGTGAGCCCAAAATTGTGTTTCAGGAACACGGGCACGAGGAAGATGTGAGAGAACCAGAACTGTGGACACATTTTTGAGGCTACAGGAATGACGCATAGGACTGCAGTAATTATGGATCATTATTGGGCGTGTGGATCCAAAGCATACATAAGACTGCCAAAAAACTGGGGAGGCTTATGCACAATAGTGAACGTCCATGTTCCAGCACTTGTGATCCCGAAAATTGACCTGAAATTGACAGTTTCCCAAAAGCAGATGCTCACCTGAGAAAAAGGAGATCTGTGGAGCTGACATCCCGAATGAAGAGAGAAAATTACTTCTCTGCCAAATCAGAAGAAGCATTCCATGCAATCCCATATGAACACAGGCTGTTCAGACTCATCAGTGTTCACAACAATCCTCATGCCAAGATTCCAGGTCGGAGCAAACACTAAATGGTTGCAGATAACCAGATGGGAGTTACTGCAAACCATCAACTTGACAATAAAGGGATTCCACACAATCAAGGAAGAGTTAAGAGCAATCCGACTGATGACTCTCCAGAACAGATATGTACTTGACATGATCACAGCTATGGATAGAGGAGTTTTTGCAAAAATCGGAGAATCATGTTGCACATTCATACCTTCTCAAGATGAAGAAAATTGAACTTTAACAGAAGCCATAGGTATGCTGACAAACCTGCAGAACCAGATGATCAATGAAACCGACGAAGTTGATGATGACAGCTGGTTTGGATCACTGTTTTCATGGCTTCGACAATGGATTGCAGATGCATTCAAGTTCTTGGGAGCCCTGCTAGTAATGATATTACTAGGATTTTGCGTTATCAAGTTAATAATCTCGCAATGCCAGAATACTGCAAAGAAAGTCATGGGGATGAAAATCATGATTGATGTCAAACACTTGTGTATGAGCGCGATAGAGATAAAATATCAATCAATCAAACCAGGATGGCAGCCCAGAGATCTAACTGACGATGAAATAAGAGATCTTGTGAAGGCAAGCGAGCATGTGCCAGATGGAACAAACTTTCTTTATCCCAGGAAACGCAGAAATTATGAAGGAAAATGAATCTATTGTAGCCCAAATGTACAATATCAGCTAATGACATGGAACAAAGACAAACCTGTAAAGACAGCAGGAAGCCTGAAAGGAGTGATCAAATTAGGGACTCCAAAGAGACACTCTTTCACACCATCATGCACAAACCCAGAAGACGAAGAAGAAATGGATACAGCGAAAGTGGTCGATAAACCGACCAGAGGGGGGAGTGTAAAGGAGATCCCAAATACAACCTGCACTCCAGTCGCCCATTGTGAAGTAACAGGAACGTTCACACCGAGATATGTGATGTATGATGAGCAAATAAACCAGCAGAGAGCCGCACTAGGGCTTTGCCCAGTACCAATCAGAAGAACAAACCTAATGAAGTGCCAATAACCAGACAACCATGGACAGTAAGGTATCAATTGAGACAACCAAACCAGCAAATGACAGGAAATGAAGATTGCTTAAACACTGTCACAGAAGAAACTCAAGAGGCCTTAATTGAAGATGAATGATGTCGACACGAGGGCCCGGACAGATGTACAGATGAACAAATGACAACCAAAAGATGACACACAAAGACGAAATGTGATAAATAAGGATATTGTGAAACTAGAAGGAGAGACGATGTTAAAACATACAGAAACTTGAACTGCAAAGCAGGAGGAAGATATTTAACCAACTAACGCCTGTACACATGCTTGTAAAGCAAGAAGCTAACACACCAGTGCGGCTTGCGAAGTTTAGGAGAAGAATAGAGCGGCATGCACCATTATACATAAGCTACCGCAACGAAGCACATTATATAAGTGCAAGTCCACTTTATACAAAAAGCACAACTAACCCAGGTTACTAAGGTTCAAACAGGCCAGGATTTGTGTTCTAGCAAAAGGCCAGAAGAGAGGCCTGAACCAAAACTCAGCAAGAAGCAGCATGCGCCTGGGAAGTCGAGGTCAAACCAAGAATGGGAGGCAGATAGTGACTTCAGAGAATCGAAACTTAAGGAGCAGAGCAGCCTGCCCCGTGAAGGTCGAGATAAGGAGGACCAGGCAGGTGGCAGCCGAAAGTAAGAATTAAATGCACACATAGAAGGAAAACTAAGCAAATTCACGGTGTGCCAACACGCGACCAGCAACGAGCAAAGAGTTACCAATGTCTGATGTCACCCAAAGCAGAAGATACCATAACGTTTCCTGACAAGAAGCTACAGTTTTGAGGCCAACCACAGCCAACTAATTGACACATAGCCATTTGAGTACTGATTGATGGAAGTGAGGCTGGGTGAATCTTGGGGCATCCTGTATCTGGGTGTCCATTGTGCATGCTGCTAATTAAAGTGGAGATGTATGCTTGGGGTTGTAGCCAACCGAATCACAATGGACCAAATAATCTAGGGTCCTATAGCTAGTAGAACCAATAGGACGTCGTACTTGTAGTGACGTTTATATGAGTAATGTTAGAGGGAAAGGCGTAGACGCCCACCTGATAAGGGTTATCCAATACTCACACTCCATTACCATATACAGATATAGCACCTATATATAAGTTACCTGTTCCAACCAATAGAATTGCACGACAATCTTTTTAGTGTTATACGTCAATGATGACGAGTTTTGAGTATAAATGTTACAACTTGTGTGAAGATTGTGGGAGTTGAAGCGAGACAGACCATTGCATCATTGTTAATCTCCATGTTTCCCCGTTTCTTGTACTTGTCATTAAACGGACTCCCCTTTGCCAAACCATTGAGTTGTGCTTATTGATTTGTGTTGGAGTAAGAAACCTGCACCCCATCCACCTCAAGGTGCAGCTATCTCGTCTTAAAGTTTTCGAGAGCAAGCTCTGATTCTATGGGCCAATCAGGGGTTAATCGCACTCCTTTACATGTGCTTCCTGACATTATTTTACACGATTTAGGAAGTTTGCAGCTGAAAATGTATCTTGCACAGATGCTACACCTATTCTTACTCATTTTACAGTAACAATCGAGGACACAGCCCATGCTTAGAAAAATATTAGAAAAACTGCTATTTATCTTCAAGAATGGCATCATCTATTACCATCCCTTCTCCGCAGGAGACACCACCACCACCAGCTGGAGGGCCTACACTACAGAAGAACTGCAATAATTCAGAAAACAATGAAGAGGATCAGGAAGATGTCGTAGTGGAAATGCCTACCTCTAGCACCCAGAGAGAATCATGGGTGTGGCAGTTCTTTACCACTGTTGGGGGTGTACCAAAGGCTAAGGCTACCAAAGTGAAATATACTGAGTGCAATGTTGTACTCAGCCACAGACATCCTCTGCATTACTCCTATGGGACCACCTCCATGCGCTGCCACACCAAATCCAACCACCGGGATGCTCTCCGAAAGGATGTTTTTTTCTCAGGAAGTAGTAGGCTCTCTTCCTCTACCTCATCTTCCTCAACCAATACTGTGACCACACAGGCTAGTCCTGTGGGGCACAAGCTTCCACCAGCTACCCTGCAAGCCATAAAAGAAGCTGATGATCCATATATTTCAGACACAAGAGAACTCTGTATATACTGCAACACACCACTCTGCAGGGGGGAGCAGTTTTAAAGTACTTTCAAGGCTGTTATCAAGGAGCAAGAGAAACACTCTGCCCTACCTTATATGTAATGCACACCCAACATCTTCCCCTGTTCACCTGCACCTCCATAGTTGTGCTTGCTGCCCCTTCCCTTACTTCCCTCCCACCTTACTTCCTGGCCTTGCATGCAAAAAATAAAAAGAAAATAAAAAAATAAAAAAGGGTTCCTTTAGGAACCACTTTACACAGTTAAAAAATAGAAGTAAAAAAAAGAAGTTTATAGACTCTGTCTACTTTACAATTTTCAGTAAAGTAGTTAGACTCAATAAGATTCTCCAACATTCCCATTAGCGTGTTCTACTATGATAATGAATATAATGGACAATTGTATACTAGAGAAAAAGAAAAAAAAACACAAAAACTATTTTCTGTCCCAAATATTTTTCTCTATCATGCAATAAGGACTATAACCCATGGCCCTTCATGACCATCCGCAGTCTCCCCAGTCCCCTCTCTAGGCCATGCATTATTAAAAAACACTGAATGCACGTGCACATCATCGTACAAGACAGGCCTTCTACCCTTTTTACTGCTATGTTTGTAGCACTCCCTCATTGTCTGCTTTAAAACAGTAATGCATATACCTACCAATCAGTTACAAAAATATCTACATATAACTCTATCAACATATAACTTCCACCCACCAAATGCCACTTTAAAATGTTCTCCACATATTTTGCATATGCATTTCACTTGCTTATCCAAAGAAATTGTACACACTGCTGCTGTAAATGCACCTATGCATTGTGCAGTAAGAGAGCTGCATAAATGGAAAGAGAAGTAGAGATTAACAAGTGCTGATAGGATCCCAGAATGAAAGTGCAAAGACTTGTGAAACTGGACTCTAGCTACCTGCTGGGGCAGAGGAGTCCCAAGGGTGTGGTACACATCTGCCAGATGGTAGACCAGCAAGGGCAGTGATTAAAGGGGGGTGCACTGGTGTCGACTAGATATAGTGCCTGGAACCTATGAGATTCATGAGGGACCAGGCCAGTCCAGGATCACAAAAACAGAGTTTTCAGAAGTTGACAGAACTTAAGGAAGTGCAGCAAAAGTACAAGAGGAGCAGGAAGGCTGTTGCAAAGACATGCACTGGCCGATGACAGAGACATGCCTCCCGCTCTCTGTTTCAAAAAGCATTTGACAAGCAGAGTATTTGAGTTACAACAGTGGAGGGCTCTAGAAGGCACTATTTACAGAAACAAAGTTGGACATATTGTAGTCCTTGCAATGAGCAGGAACCAATATACACATTTTAGGGCTGCAGCAATACGATCCCTGGGCTTGAGACCAAGGATAATTCTTGCAGCCCTATTCTAGATTAGCCGAAGGGGCATAGACAACAAAGAGGAACGTGAAGGAAGAGCCTGTTACAGAAGTCAAGCCTAAACAGGACCAGGTCTCTACAGACGTTGACCTTCTGGGTGAAGTTGAGGAATGGTACAATGACTGTGAGGAGGTCAAGCTGAAAGCATGGGCTTTCTTTACAAGCTCCAAAATGTAAGGAGTAAATGAGAGAGAGGACTTAAAGATAACCCTGAGGTTTTTGGCCTCACAAGATGTTGAGAGTAGAGGGCCCAAAGACAGCAGCCAGAGAGTAGAAGAAAAATAGGGCACAGGTGACACAGTAAAAAATATCTTCATCTTACTGACATTGGGAAAGAGATTGTTAGCCATGCACAATGCCTCAATGGCGGTCAGACAATTAGAGATAAAAAACACGGACAACAACTTTGTTCAGGGAAGTTTAAGGAAACCTATCTGTTATTAAGAACACTGGAAATGAGAAAAGAAGAAGGACATCAGGTGAACCAGAGGGACAAAATAGATATGAAAGGTCCACAATTATGGGATAAATACCTAGGGTACTCTGCAGGTACACAGTGAGGTGGTGTAATACAAACAGCCCAGTTGTAGTTGGTAAGGGCAGTTAGTGAGGAAAATAAATAAGCCAGTCCCAAAGCCTGCCCCATGATGCTAATGGTACCATGTAACTGTTGAATGAGTATACAATTATTGAGTGATGAAAGGTGGAGGAGACATCAAGAAGCACTGTCCTATATTGTACTACAATCAGTGCTTGAAGTGAGCCGGACGGTTGGGAGTGGAGCCCCTCTACTTTTATTAATTCAGTTCACTCTTCCTATACTCTTATTTTTAAAAAGAAACCATTCTGGACTTGTTTTGTTTTCAAATGAACGTGTATGGAGAAGTTGAAACTTACACAGAACGTTCACTTAAACAGCAGGTGCTTGTGTTTGTGGGTTTGTATTGCTTGTGGGGGGGGGCATGGTGATGGGGTTTGTGGGGAGTGGTGGCAGGTCAGCAGGGAACATAGGTCCATTACTTCTTTTCGTGCACTTCGAACACTGACTACAATCATAAACACCATATAATCTTTAATGATATCATTCCACCAATTTACAAATACGGTATACTCCCACTACATTACTTTTAATTATGATACACACATTACTATTGTGGTGGGTGTGGCCAGTGGGCAGATTCTTGGGGGCATGGCCAAAAATCTGGCCACTGGCCACAAACACAATAATAGATTTAAACCACATAACAAGTATGTGCAATGCACTTCCAAATAAAACAAAACTCACCCTGAACCCCCTGCAATTGAAATCATGTCCTCAGACACCAAAATTGCCTGGCCACTTGATGGCATCTGAAAACCATTTTCCACCTAGAAAAACAGCTCCATTTCATCTTTGTTCCGCCCCCTACCCTTTCCATGACCTCTTTCAGCCATCAAATACCCACAAATGTGTTTTCCAAACTGTTCCTCCACAGCACTGTCCGTTGATACTGTTTTGTCTGTGCACTGGGCATCCATTTTTTACACCTAGAAAAACAGCTCCATATCATCTTTATTCCACCCCAACACCCTTTCCAGGCCGCCTTTCGACCACCAAATAACCCCAAATGTGTTTTCCAGACTTTTTCCCCACCGCGCTATCCGCGAACAACGGCCGCAGTCCACATACCCAACATGGCGACTGTTTAAAAAAATATGAGGCACCTCACGCTTTTCACCTAGACATCACACCATCCCCTGATTGGCCCAGACGTGTCCGCCGACCCCGAATTGGGAAGTGAGTCGGCGGACCGGACCCAGATATCACAAACATTTTTGGACCTACTTTTTGGGCGTTTAAAAAAATATTACTGGACGGATTTACACCAAACTTATAAAAACATGCTTTTGGTACCAAGTTGTCACTCCTGACACAAATTTGGTCAAAATCTGTCCAGCGGTTTGGGCTGCAGGCGTGAGAAAATTATTTTTCCATTGCATCTATGAGGATTTCCACATATTTGGGACCCTCCCCACCCCCTATAACCTTTCCCACCCTGGACCAAACCACACCAACCGAGGGGGCCATATACTTTTTTTGCAGAGTTTAATGAGGATTTGTCCAGGGGGGCAAAGGTACAAGCTGCTCAAAAAGTGCTCTTAATATGTGTTGAGCAACATAACCATAATTACATGGCTGCTAACGCAGGCCCTGTAATACATAACAATAAAAAAATCAGGCTGGTTAACTAGGACTAAGAGGAGCAAAATCATTTTTCAGGGGGCGCACAAGTATTCCCCCACCCCCTGGAGAATCTATTTCAGAAAAAAGTCTCCAGGGGAGAATTCATTCTGAAATTAAATCAGCAGGGGGAGAGTCAGTGTAGAGGAGAATGTATTTTGTGACACCGGCTCCAGCATGATCGTCGTGTGTATAGCTGTGCAACCATGCACAACACATCATATATACTGCACTGCACCCCTGTGGCAGCTACTGTGAAACACTGTGCCAACCCTGATATTAACATGCCAGGCGCCCAACATGTCACCACCAATCCCACCTCGCCCTCCCCTACCCAGACCAGTACCACCTTGTTCCCTGTGACAGATACCCCGCTCAGATGTGCCCTTATTAACTATCGCTCGCTACCCAGACATGCTTTGGACATACAGTACCTCATCTGCAGTAATGACCTTGACCTAATCTTCCTTAGCGAGACATGGCTCTCTGACTCCTCCGGCCCTGCCCTCACTCTAGCCATCCCGGAAGGCTACACCGTATACAGACAAGACCGCTCCTCTCACAGAGGGGGAGGTGTAGGTGTCATTGCCAGGGAAACTCTCCAGATCAGAAAAATTCAGTACAACCTCGATAACAACTCTGACTACCTCCTGCTCAAATTGAAAGTCTCCCACAATTCCACCATCACACTCCATTTAGTGTACCGCCTGCCTGGTCCTACCTTAGACTTCCAGAAAGCCCTCATCCACTCCCACTCCGACAACCTTAAAGAATCCTCCAAACTACTACTCCTGGGTGACCTCAACTTTGGTCTTAATGACCCTAAAGACTCCTATGCCTATGCCCTCCAGAAAGCTCTCTCCACACTCGGCTTCACCCAAGCCATCTCTCAGCCCACCTACATGAAGGGTCGATCCCTAGACTGGGTGACCCAACATAACTGCCCTCTCATCCTCAAAGAGATCACTCCCATCCCATGGTCTGACCACCATTGCATCAAGTTCGATATCCTGAACTCCAGAGCCCAACCGAAGTCCACAATTCCTCTCCCAGCTGCTCTATTTAGAAGTTCCAAGCTCCTCACTAAGGAAAATCTCATGCAAGATCTTGCAGTGCCAGCACTTCTCCCCCCCTTCTCCAACGATCCTGAAATACTAGCCAATGTATTCAAAACCACCATCACTCAGGCCATTGACATCGTAGCCCCACTCACCTTCAAGAAAGCTAAAAAAGTCAAACACGTCAACGCCTGGTTCACCCAGGACCTCCTTGAGCTACGCTC
The DNA here is from genome assembly GCF_040938575.1 of Ambystoma mexicanum. Classification (NCBI taxonomy): domain Eukaryota; kingdom Metazoa; phylum Chordata; class Amphibia; order Caudata; family Ambystomatidae; genus Ambystoma; species Ambystoma mexicanum. The sequence continues at coordinate 512,842,639 of NC_090937.1, forward strand.
TAAAAAAAGATTTGTTATCTCCAACTGGCAAAATAACCCCATGGACAGCACACTAGAGGCCTTCAAGTTTCAAGCAAAAGAATACAAAATTGCCATTACTAAGGCTAAAGCTACATCCTTCAATACCAGAATATCCAATGCCAAATCTGGTACCAAAGATATTTTCTCCATCTTCAGAGAATTAGAAAACCCTGCCCCTCCTTCCTCTTCGCTTCTGAAAGATGAAGCTTGTGCAATAACATTCAGTCAGCCATGTTGAACAAACTAGACACTCTGCACTCCAAAATCCTCGCCCACCAGCAAGCCCTCTCTAACTTGATAGCCAAAAGTCACATCAGGTCACCCCCTCAGACTGCCCGCACTCACTCTCCGGTGTTTGAATTCAAAGATGTGACCATTAATGCTTCCTTCAAGGCAGGCCATGTCCCCACTGATCTGAAAGAAGCGTGGGTTTGTCCGCTCCTTAAAAAACCAACACTTGACCCACTTGCACCAGGGAACTACCGGCCTATCACCACTGTCCCCTTCCTACTTAAAATAATTGACAAGGCAGTCTATCTGCAAGTTAAAAAATGTCTAGAGGACAACCACCTACTCGGTCTTCAGCAGTCAGGGTTTCGGCCACGTCACAGCACTTAAACGGTGCTCCTTGACCTAAAGGACCAGACAGATGACCTTAGAGATGCCGGCAAACCAGCTCTCCTGCTCTTTCTCGACGTTTCCACAGCATTTGAATTGGTTGACCACAAGACCCTGTGCCACCACCTTTCCACCGCGGCCAATTTCTCGCTCAGTGCCTGTAACTGGATAACTTCTTTCCTACAGGGCAGGGCCATGAAGGTATTCTCAGAATCCTCCTGCGCCACACCCAGCATCCTCAGATGTGGTGTTCCCCAGGGTTTGTGCATTGCCCCCACCCTGTACAACCTTTTTACCAGACCTCTCTTCAAAATTCTTGACGCCCTGGGCATCTCATATACTAACTATGCTGATGACACACAGGTACTCATCCCCCTATCGGGAGACTACGCATCAGACTCAAACACCCTCAATTCAATCTACTCAACAATACAACCCTGGATGGCAGATAACTGGCTATGCCTCAATACTGAGAAAACAGAACTCCTGCTCATTGGATCCCCATCCACCCTGGGCAAACTGGACAAACAGTTTAACTGCTTCAATGTTGACAATATTCCCATCAATGTGTCGCAGACAATTAAGACCTAGGGCGACTAACTTGAACCTAACCTGACCATGGATACGCAGGTTAATGCCAATTCCTTCTCCTCGGCCTACTATTCCAAACTCATCAACTCAGTCAGACCCCACCCATCACAGCAAAACTGTCTCACCATTGCCAGGGTATTTATTGGCTCGAGACTAGACTATTGCAACGCCCTCCTTGTGGGAACTTCTGGAAAAAACCTAGCTAAACTACAGATTGCTCAAAATAATGCCCTGAGGGCTGCCGCAGGTCTTTCACACAAAGACCATATCTCAGGACTCAGGAGGTTGGTTCACTTGCTTCCAATTAAGCAAAGAATCTTGTTCAAGACTCTAGCCCTTACTCACAAGTGCCTACACCAACTTGCACCCCCTACCTGGCCGAGAGGATCGCCAAACCCCTCTCTTCCAGGACAGCTAGAACACCTTACACAAATCTTATCATTGTTCCCAAAACTCTCTGAAAAATGTGCCGGTGGAAACAGCTTCCCCACCCAGGCCGCGCAAAACTGGAATGCCCTACCACCACACATCAGGAGCACTGACTCCCATGCAGACTTCCGTAAGGCGATAAAAACCATGATCTTTGTTTGAATCTGTTGTTCTAACCTGCTTATCCTGCTTAACCGCTGCATCTGTAACCAAGCGGCCTTTTGAACACGCACCTCTCTCTTAGGTTTTGTATTAACCTTACCACGTATAAGAATCATCCTGGGCGGCTTTCATGTGACCAATAAGTAAGCCTCCATAAGCACCACTTAGCGCCTCGATGCCCGTGGGCTGCAGTGCGCTTTACAAAGCTAAATAAATAAATAAATAAATCATGCTCCCTCAAACCCCACTGTGTCCCTTTGTGAATAAAGAGACTATGAATATTTAAACATATACAAAACATATGTAGAACATACTAGTCCGGTCTACATTTGTGCTGTGTACAAATCGAAGTGAAACCTCCCCTTCAAATTCTGAAACGCATTTGGTTCAAATCAGTGTTATTCAAACTTCTCCACCCAATCCGATGGAATTCAAATTTCTTCTTTAAACTAATTTTAGGATTTTATTTTGGAAGATATATATTCAGCACTTGCCTCGGTACATTGTATGCTTTAAGGGTAATATTTGGAGGTTGGTTGGTATGCACTGCAAGCATTAAGGCAGAACGTAAAAGTATATATGTAAATATTTATTTAAATGAATTTCCCGTCCATGAAACTAGACATAGTGGTATCATAATGACGAAATCTCCTATTAACACACAGTCTCTGCAGAAATGAACGGATAAACACGCCATTATGCGAGGTCAGCAATCACACGAGGTCTCATTTTCCCTGAAGAAAAGGCGAGCCGAATCTCTGTGGTTTGCAATTACTTTTTGTGAAACCGCTGTGGATTCTAATTGCGTCCGTTCGGAAAATTGCCTGTGTTTTCTTGACAATGCTTTTCAACTTCTGAACACGTTTTTATTTGTTATAGCTGTAATAACTTGCTTACGCCAGTTTCTATCATCAACTACGAACAATGCTAGCAACCTTTCTTCAATGTGTTTTTCCCCTCGGCTCTTCTTGTTTTATATACAACATAATGGCTGGTGCAATAACTGCATTCTCGAATCCTTACTGGCCACTGTGTTGCATGTGACATTGCCTGACAATCACCAGTCCCAGAAATAACCACCTTTTACTCTTCATAAGCACATCAGCCGCACTTGTCCCCTTCATCAGAGGTCGTTTCGGACGCATTCTTTAATTACACTGTCAACAATTGAAGACTTGATTTTGAGAGAGCCACTGGTGTGGGCATCTCTACCAAAAAAAAATAGAGTTTCCATATGTCTGGCAATTGCAATGCAGTTCTTCAATCTGTGCATTTCACTACAAGAGTAAATACAGTTGATTGCCGATTGAACATTTTAGAAATGGTTTACCTCAAAAAGATAATCCTTATGTTGTTGGGATGATTGTGGATTAAAAATAATAGGTTTATTGAGTGTCAATCACTCTGAAGTGACTGGTGAATAAGGGGTGGGAGAAATTCATCAAAAATTGTGATCTGCCAACTGGGCGAATTTCGACCTGTTTGCAGCACATTTGATGTGTTTGTTTTTGTGGCATAAATTTAGTTTTTTTTTCTAAAACACAAACACAGAAATTTCAGCAAACAAAGAAATTTAAAGGAGAGAAACACCCCTTCCAGAAAATTCGGGCGGTAAAAGGCCCAATGTGACAATTCTGTACTGTAGGCAAAATTGGCCGATTGGGAGAAATTTGGCAGGATTTCACCAATTCTCCAGTGGAAAAGAATTTGTCATTTTTGCTCACGCTTGCTGGTGAACAGTGTTGTGCTCATTGTGATCTATGTGCAAACAGTACAAATTATGGAAAGACTTCATTCCCTCTTGTTTTCCCCACAGATTCATCTATCCACGTCCAACTTTTTGTTCTCTTACAAATGAAGAAGATGAAAGCCATCACTCAACTAGGGCCCACTTGAGCACATCTCAAGTCCATTACAGTACCACATACCAACCATATTTAGAACCAGGCACCTTCTGGTCTGGATACTGCCATTACTGTTCATTCTTTTCTCAAAATGGTCTGTACATTATTGAAACTTTCTTTCACACTTACCAAATACTAATCATTGTTAAGAGCATGAATCTTGACATGACACCTTATCCCAGCCAGTAGACTTCCAAACACTGTGTATGTGTCTTGGACTCCATTATGTCCTGCTCCATGTGTCTCGCCCTGCCGAGGTATGGGTGTGTTTTCAGTGGGGTGTGTGTGTGCCTGTCCGGTTGAGTTTCCAATAGGCCCTGCAGCGATACATGACCCTGCTTTAGTGTAGGCTCCCCCAGTATGAGGGATGTCGGCAGTCTGGGCTGTATTTCTGACATTAGATTCTGCTTCCCGGACGGCAGGCTGGGCCATTCTATAGACATAAGGGTCGGTGACTCAGATGGTCCCCAACACCCCACATCTCGCCTCAGCCCCATCACACCCTTTAGTGTACACCTGTCTGGGCATTGTGGTGGGCTCGATACTGGGTCTCGCCCCCCGTCTGATGCCCCCGTCTCACAACCATAAAGGACATTAGAAGACTAGATCAGCAAATGGGGAAAGGGAAGGCCATTTCATGTCAAATCTTGGGGAATCCCAAAAGGAAAACTGAAAAGAAGTTCTGACTAGTATCAGTTCAAGAATGTCTCAAGTGTTGCTTTGAATAGTCGTGGCCCAGTAAAATATGATGTTCAAACATTACCTGTTGGTTACTTAAGGATTGTGGAGTTTTCGTTGGTTCACCATAAACTCTAGAATAGAGAAAGTTGAATGACTTTCACACATTTCTTTGAGCCTAAAGACTGCATGGCAGCTGTTTTCAGTATATTGACCATGATTTCACTTTAATGCAACACTGGGCAGGGTTATTTTGGCAGATTTTTTTTTGTTTTTTTAATTGTTTTAACCAACCATGTTTATAGATGGAGTACACATGCTTCGTTAAAAAATGCTTAGTTCAAAAATGAACACAATCATTCTGCGGTCCGCAAAGAACGTTCCATTCGATCACAGCAAGCACAATTCATGTTGCATGTGTTACTAAGATTAATCAAAGATAATCACATATTCTTTAAAAATACTATATTAAACTTGTTTTATTTCATGTTGTGCTATGTACATGTGACATCCTTTTTCTGAAATCTATGTCATGCACCCATAAGTATGTAATGCAGTTAAACACTTTAGACACTCCCAGCAGAAACACATCAGACAAACGTTCAGGTCCTTCAAGAACTTCCTGGTGGAAGGCCTCATGGAAGTCCATGCAAACCTCCACCTCACATGGTCCAAACATCCCCAACTGAACTTCAACACTCTACTGGAAGCACTCAATGGCACCCTCTCAGCCTCCATCGACCGACATGCACCTCTGAAATAACGCACCTGCAAACTGAAACCCTCAGAATCCTTGTACACGCAAGAACTCAACCTCAGAAAAAGAGTAATCAGGAAACAAGAGAAAATCTGGCGATGCTCCAGGACCACATCTGACTTGGCGCTCCTCACGTAACTCCGAGCCACCCACCGACAAATTATCAACACAGCCACGGCCTCCTACTACCAGAACACTATATCAAAAGCCGTTAACAAAAGCAGAGCCCTCTAAAAAGTGGTCAAGCACTGCATCAACCGCTACCCAACCCTGCCATACCACACTCCATCAAAAAATCCACCACCATCAACACCTTCTTTATAGACAAAATCAGCAAGATTCACCAGCACATAGACATCAGCTCTGCATCTACAGACCCAACTCACATCCCTCCACGCAAAATCTCCACACCCTGGATGCTGCTCTCTTGCTTAAACTGCCTAAGTGCCTCCATTCTCGGCAGGTAAGCTACTCCTCCCCCTCTGTCCCTTGCTACTTTCTTCTTGCATTCCTTGCTCCCCTCGTCCTCTATATCCCCCTTTGTCACTCCAGGCCTACATCTCCATTGGTACTTGAGCTGCCGCCTGTGGCACAATGCTGCTTTTTTCATCCTGTTGCTCCGTCTTTCACCCTCTCCTTTTCATCATGCCTTGTGTGAACCTCACTTGGCTATGCCCAGCCTGCATGCACCTTCTGGCTGGCCCCCAGTCCCTTTTCTCACTCTTTCCATGCGCCTGTCCTGTCTTATGGCTCCAGCAGTCACAGGTGGAGTTGCCATTGTCTGACTCCCTTTCACTTGATGTAGACGCCAGTTGCTTTATGTTTTTACTGATCTAGTGGATAGCATAGTATGCCTGAAGTAGCCCCTGCACCTCCTTTTGTGGCTGCCACGATACATACACTTATTCCACTGTGTCCATTGCCTTATTCTGGCCTGTGTTACCCCATTCTGTGCTGTGTCTTGCATTCGCCTCCCCTCAACTACTGATGGACTCCGCATCCTCGCTGTGTGTTGCATCTTACTCACCTGCAACATCTGATTGACTTTTCAATCTTGCCATGAGTGGCATCTTACCTACATGCTGCCACCGATTGACTTTGCAACCTTGCTGTGTTTTGAATCTTACCTGCAACCTCTGATTGACTTTGCAACCATGCCATTTGTGGCATCTTACCTACATGCTACCACTGGTTGACTTTGTAACCTTACTGTGTTTTGCATCTTACCTACTGATTGACTTGCAGCCTTACCACGGTGGCATCTTACCTTCATACCACTGAATGACTCTGTAACCTTTTTATGTTTTGCATGTTTTACCTGAATGCAACCACTGTAAAACCCTTGTCTTGATGCGCCTTGCAACATCTTTTTTTCTGTATATTACACATTGCAAATAACCAATAAATAAATAAATACAAATTCAAGACACTTTCTGCATAGCACCTGGTAGAAACCCTGTCTCACCTCAAAGTAAAATCGTATGCAGATGGCATCCTCCCAGAATCCAACCTCAAGACCCTCTCAGCCAAAGCTCTTCTCCCCTACATGGAGATCATCAACAGCTCCCTAACTGAAGGCACCTTCCCATCGACCCTCACGACAGGGCAAATCCTGCTTCTACTACATAAACTGACTCTTGATCCTGACAACCTAGGTAACTATCGCCTCATCACCCATCTTCCCTTTCTATGTAAGATCATTGAGAAAGCCATAGCCGTGCAACTGCAGCAACACATCGACACCAACATTCTCCTCCTAACCTACCAATCTGGATTCAGACCCAAATGCAACACAGAGACAGCAGCCATTGAGGTGGTCGAGGACACACTCAACATCCTTGACTATAGCTACCCCGGCTTTCTGATTCTACTCAACCTCTCTGCTGCTTTTGGCATGATAGACCAGCAGGTGCTCATGTACACCCTACATTGGGAATGGGAATTAGTGACCTTGTCCTACGCAGGTTCAAGTCCTACCTCATCAACCGGCAGCAGTGAGTTCATATGGACTCCTCTAGATCGCCAATGCTACATGACACCAGTTGAGTTATTCAGGGTTCCATCCTCTCCCCAGTGATCTTTTATCCATAGATGGAGCCACTGGAAGCCCTCCTACCAACACACAACTTCCACATCTACCAATGCCACGACAACACACAACAATAACTCAAGATCAACTCCACCAAGGGCATCCACAAGCTCAAATACTGCCCCTCGCTGATCCAGTCTTACATATCCAGCATGAAGCTGAACCCCTCCAATACCAAATTCCTACTCCTCACCAACAACACCGAACCCCCAGACATACAGCACTGGCTACCCACCATAAACCTTGAGGGCTTCAAACCTGAGATCACCTCCTGTGCCAAGTCCCTTGGGTTCTACATCGACAAATACCTCTCTTTGACAACATAAATAGCTAAGAAAACTATATCAGAGCTCCTTCCTGTGGAAAGTCAAGCCCGTCCTCCTTCCGGACAGCTTTACAGCCACAATTCAAGCACTGGTCCCATCTCACCTGGATTGGGGCAATGCCCTCCTCAAAAGCCTCCCATCATTCTCTCTTTTGCCCCTGAGATGTGTACTACCCACATCTGCATGCCTCATCTAGGGTCTATGCAAATACAACCACATCACCCCATCTCTCATCCACCTTTACTGGCTCCAATTGCATGCACCAAATCACCTTCAAGTCTTAGTGCATCATCTCTAAGGCAGTCACACTCAAGTCACCCAGCTATCTCACGAAGAAACTCAGCATCTCTGGTGCACAGTGCACCAACAGAAGCCAGGACACGTGTAGACTTGTAATCCACCAATGCAAAAAGGAAAGCACCAGAAAACAAGCCTTGTCTGCTATTGCAAAGCCTATGGAACCTCCTCCCAATCAGCATCAGACTTGCCCTCATGCTCCTACAATTCATAAAAGAACTCAGAACCACCATTTCAAGGAGACATTCCTCTTTAACACCTAGGGCATCATGTTGTGCCCGCACTACCTGACCTGCTAGATGCTGTCTGCCCCTCTCCTCTCTGCCACCTTGTACAACTGTACCCCTCCTCAGTTTCCCTCTGTTTTCTACAGAAGCTGTAACTTTGTTCTGTTGTGACCTCTGAAAATCTCGCCATTATGAATCTGTACTGTTCTATGCCTCTGCAAGGAGCTCCATTGCTTCTTGAAGCTAGGTCTTTGCTCAATAAATGTAATAATAATAATAATAATAATAATAATAATAATAATAATAATAATAATAATAATAATAATAATAATAATAAAAATGGCCTCTCTGGATTAAATGGCCAATTAAAGGGAACATGACGTGCTGGTCCAGTCGAGGAAGAGGTGAGGCCAGGGTTGGACTGGCCTACAGGGAACTCTGGAGATTTCCAGGTGGGCCTCTTTTGTGGTGAAACCTATTTTATTTCCAAATGTTAACATAGGAAAAGGGTTGGGTTTGCTGAACATGTGTAATATGGGGCCACTTTGAACATTATTTCAATGGCTTCTTTTGGTTCTCAGTCCACCTCTGGGTGAGGTGGGTGATGTGACATGGGAAGGGAATGGGTGTTGTGTGTATTGGAGGGTGGAGGTGTGAAGCAATGTGCAGAGATGTGGGGTTGTCCCCTGAAGAAGCGAGAGATGGGCATGGGACATGTCACAAAAATGTCACATGTCACAAAAATGTCACAAAAATGTATCCATCACTTAACTCTTGCAAAAGGGGTCCGGCCATATGCAAATCAGTCATGTACTGGGACCAATGGGAGCATCCCTCCACAAACTGCTCATCCAGGTTTCCTCTGCATGGAAACACAAGCAACCCAAGACATGTTTTGGCCTTGTTGGGCCTCCTCAGTGAGGTGCAGCTTGGTTCCCTATGGTGCAGCGAGCAAGGGACCCATGTCTGGGCATACCCTCTCTCACACAGGGAGAAAAAACTAAAAGCAAAAGTGATGGGTGGAAGGTTTCAAATTCATCTGAACTACTGCCATTCCCAGGGCAACCTTCCACACCGCTGTATGTTAGCCTGAACATGCCATTGCAAAAGGGGTACAGCCATATCCGAATCAGTCATGTACAGCCACCAATGGGAGAAGCCCTGCCTGAATTGCTCGGCCAGGTCCCATCTGCATGGAAACACAAGCAACCCCAAACATGTGTTGGTATTGTGGGACCTCCTCAGTGAGGTGCAGCTTGGTTCCCTATGGCGCAGAGAGCAAGGGACCCACGTCTGGGCATACCCTCTGTCACATAGGGAGACACACTAAAACCCAAAAGGTGATGGGTGGAAGGTTTTGAATTAATCTGAACCATGGGCATTTCTTGGGGCAACCTTCCACACCACTTTTTTTTTTAGCATGTTTGCACCATTGCAAAAGGTCTCCTCTGCGCAGAAACACAGGCAACCCAGATATGTTTTGGCCTTGTTGAGCTTCCTCAATGAGGTGCATCTTGGTTCCCTATGGCATAGCGTGCAAGGGCCCATGACTGGGCATACCCTCTCTCACATAGGGAGACAAACTAAAACCAAAGAGTGATGGGTGGAAGGTTTCAAATTAATCTGAACCACTGGCATTGCTCTGGTCAACCTTCCACACCACTGTTTTTAGCCCATCTGCGCCATTGCAAATGGGGTCCATCCATATGCAAATCAGTCAGGTACTGCCACCAATGGGAACTGCCCTGCACAAACTGCTCAGCCAGGTAACCTCTGCATGGAAACACAAGCAATCCCAAACATGTTTTGCTATTGTTGGACCTCCTCAGTGAGGTGCAGCTTGGTTCCCTATTGCGCAGAGAGCAAGGGACCCACATCTGGGCATACCCTCTCTCACATAGGGAGACACACTAAAACCCAAAAAGTGATGGGTGGAAGGTTTTGAATGAATCTGAACCATGGGCATTGCTTTGGGCAACCATCCACACACTTTTTTTTTAGCACATTTGCACCATTGAAAAAAGGTCTCCTCTGCACAGAAACACAAACAACCCCAGATATGTTTCGGCCTTGTTGAGCTTCCTCAGTGAGGTGCAGCTTGGTTCCCTATGGCATAGCGTGCAAGGGACCCTCTCTCACATAGAGAGACAAACTAAAACCAAAAGAGTGATGGGTGGAAGGTTTCAAATTAATCTGAACCACTGGCATTGCTCTGGTCAACCTTCTACAACACTGTTTTTTAGCCCGTCTGCGCCATTGCAAATGGGGTCCATCCATATGCAAATCAGTCAGGTACTGCCACCAATGGGAGCTGCCCTGCACAAACTGCTCAGCCAGGTAACCTTTGCACGGAAATACAAGCAACCCCAAACAAGTTTCCGCCTTGTTGGGCTTTGTCCGTGAGGTGCAGCTTGGTTCCCTGTGGTGCAGCGAGCAAGGGACCCGCATCTGGGCATACCCTCTTTCACATATGGAGACAAACCAAAACCAAAAAAAGTGAATGGTGGAAGGTTTTGAATTAATCTCAACCACTGGCATTGTTCTGGGCAACCTTCCACACCACCGTTTTCTAGTCCTTCTGTGCCATTGTAAAAGCGATCCAACCATATGCGCATCAGTCAGATATGCCAAAAACGGGAGCAGCCCTTCCTGAAGTGCTTGGCCAGGTCCCCTCTGCACAGAAACACAAGCAACGCCAGATATGTTTTGGCCTTGTTGGGCCTCCTCAGGGAACGTGCAGCTTGATTCCCTATGTCACAGCGAGCAAGGGACTCATTTCTGGATATACCATCTCCCATATAAGGAGGCAAACTAAAACCAGAAAAGTGATGGGTGCCTGGTTTGGAATTAATCTTTTCTACCGGCATTGCTCTGGGCAATCTTCGACACCAGCATTTCTTACGCCAACTGCGCCATTACAAAAGGGGTCCAGCCAAATGCATATAAGTCAGGTACTGCCATCAATGGGAGCAGTCCTACCCGAACTGCTTGGCCAGGTCCCCTCTGCACGGAAACACAATCAACCCCAAAAATGTTTCGGCATTGTTGGGCCTCCTCAGTGAGATGCAGCTTGGTTTCCTATGGCACAGAGAGCAAGGGACCCACGTCTGAGCATACCCTTTCTCACATAGGGAGACAAACTAGAGCCGAAAAGTGATGGATGGAAGGTTTCGAATTAATCTGAACCCGTGTCCGGTCAAAGGGTCGACTACAAAAGGATCGAATGCAATAGGGTCGACGCAATAGGGCCGAAAACAAAAGTATCACATTTTTTTTAATTATATATATTTTTGGGGGTTTTCGTATAGGTCAAAAAAGTGTTTTTTACCACAAAAACAGGGGTTGAGGGGGGGGATCCCCCAAAACAAAAAAAAAAGGAAAAAAAAGCAAAAACATTTTTTTCTATCCTTTTGTTTTCGGTCCTTTTGAATCGATCCTTTGACCTATAACCATCTGAACCGCTGGCATTGCTCTGGGAACCCATCGTTTTTTGGTTGTAGTTTGTCTCCCTACGTAAAATGTCCACGATAGACAGCTTAAGGACAACTGAATACCTTTCTTCGTCCACAGTGCCATCATGCCCTATACTCTCTACAAATATATATTCTACATTATAGCATTCAAACTAAAGTTAAATGAACTGTTCCTTAAATGTCTATTAGGCTGCAGCATGGCGAAGACTGAAGGAGCACAGTGAGAGAAAGTGCCAGACAGAGAAAGAGAGAAAGAGAGAAAGAGAGAGAGAGAGGGAGAGAGGGAGAGAGAGAGAGAGAGAGAGAGAGAAAAGTTATCGTCCTTGAACTTTTTGGATTTTAGTCTAGCAATATTTTTCTTTGTCGTGTTGTTTTGACCTCCTGAGATGTTCAACCTTTCAGCTAAGGGTGAAGGTGTCTTGGACATTAGAAATTTGTAGGTGATGCTGCCTGTATTGAAGGTGATAAAAGCCTGCAAGAGTTTAGCCATGTAATCCATGAACGTGGAGGAAATGTAGTTGAATATCTTAAGTCATCAAATGAGGCAAGCTGCAGCATGCACAGCTGTTTTTGGGGAGAGGGGTGTGGGCAGAGTAGTTGTTCAAGTTGAGATTCAGGTCTTCAGGTATAGCTGTGTTTCATGAGCAAACTGGTGGATTTCGATGTTGAAAATGGCCACCAGTTCCCTCCATGGCCCATATACAGGTTAAAGATGAGAGAGGGAGAGCATGGAGCTTATTAGGTCTCCCTTTGTCACTGGACATTGTTGCGATATGCAGGTGCTCATCTGGACAATCCGGTGTCTTTTGATGAGGTACAGGTCAAACCATAGACAGACTGTGGCATTGAAACACATGTTGGAGGTCAGGGTGTTGGGAAGTGCCTTGTGGGCACCTAGGGTAAATGGGGCGAGAAATTTAACAAGACCAAGTGGCATGTGTCGCCTTTGTCCATGATGAAGAGTGCCATGTCAATGACCAGGACAGTCACACTCTCGGTGCTGCATCTTGGTCAGAAGCTGAACTGGTAAATGGTTGTTTTCCTTTCATCTAGCTGGAGCATGGCAGCTTTCTCAATGATCTTTTTTTTAATTGAATGAGGCTTTGACAGTAATTTTCGAGAGGAGTGAGAACCATTCCTGTTATGTTCTGTGGAGGCGTGGATGTCAGTGTCATGTGATGATTTAAGTTTTTCCAGTTATATGGTCTAGAATTCTAACCATCTTGGGACATTGCATTTATGGCAGGGGTTTCTGTTGTTGGTAGGGTGTCATCAATGTGGTGGTGGGTATTGTCAATTGTGTCTGTTCGGAACATATTGATTGAATTGCATTTCTCCATGGATTTGGGGTACTCGGTCTTGTGGGGTGCTAATTCAGTGTTTGATGGCCTAGAAAATGAACTCTAAGTAGAGTCTTGTCAAGGTGGGGAGAACTTCCTGTTGTTGTGCCAGACAGTTTCTTGTCTGTGGATGGCACATTTACTGTTGGTGAGTTCTTCTATATAAAGTGTACAGATGGCTTGATATCATTTCCACACATGTTCGCATTAGCCCTTCGAGCTGACATTTCTGACTGTCAGGTAGCTAGGAGCACAGATTTCATTTCAGGTTCTTTTCTGACAGTCACCTCATCTCTCCACCCTCCCCTAAGACTTACCCCCACCCTGCCCAACACTGGCTCCACCCTTATCTGCCATTTATCTTATAAGTGTTCTAGCACCATGTCCACTGTGCTCTTTTTTTGTTGTTGTCGCTGTGTGCCATCATGAAAAAAGCAAAGGGGCTCGTTTTAGCGGTTTTTGCATGATGACCATTTCTCATTGGGGATGTTTTTTCTTATCTCATATGACAAGACACAAAAAACCTTGCGTCGCGACATTTTGTCATGGTGGAGAGTGGTACCATCATATTTTGGCTGGACTCCCAGCTGGTAATGGCACTGCAACTCATGGCAGTTACCTTTGCGCTGATGGGGCTATTACCGAAAGTGACTATTGAAAATCTATTGATAATCTACAGCTGCATAGTTTGTAGCTGTGTCCCCATTGCCAAGGGTTATAATGCCACTATTGGGACACACAGGGGTTCATTCCGAGGATGGTGCTAAGGGAAAAATGGTGCCGGTAAAGGAACACCGGCATTGATTACTGCTACGGGACATTCTGACCTATCAGACCGCTATTAACGGCATCGTAAAGTACAGAGCCGTTAATAACAGTCTGGGCTCACGCACGCGACCCACCATGCCGGCATTAGCGGCATGCTGTAAACTAGAGTAGATGCCAAGTGAGGCGGAGATGCAAATAACGGCCTCATGAAGTCGGAAAAAGTGCTTACCGGCATGCCGTAAATACCGGCATCGCCGACCTACCGTTAAATGCCCTGAGCACTGTTCCCAACTGCCACAGGTGCACACAATCAGCACATGTGGAGGCAATGGAGTCTGGCCCAGTACAAATGGAGCACACCCACACACCACACCCCCTCCCACACCAAGATGATTCCAATAGTAGTAGCATTACTGAAGCTGGTGGACTTGCTTGCATTGCCTCAACAACAACAACAACAACAACAACAGCAGCCACCACAGAGGAGACGCAGGAGGAGAAGGAGGGTGAGACAGGCCCAGCATGCCCTACCAGTGCAGCCACCGTTACCACGCGGGCAGCCCCCAATCCCTCGCATCAGAGCCAGTCCTTTTAACCTAACCCCAGAGCAGATCCATACCCTGTACCATCTGGACTGGGACACCATCACCACCATAGTGGACCTGATACAAGACGTCATATTGAGCCTCATTGAAATACTCACCGCCATCCCCCCTCTACTGAAGGTAGTGTCTGTGTTCCACTTCCTTTCAACAGGCACCTACCAGCACACAGTGGAGCACATGCATGGCATATCTCAACCCTTTTTATCCAGGATATTGAACTTAGTGCTGGATGCCCTCCTCAAGCACACAAGGGACTACATATCCCTACCACGGACTCCCCATGAGATATTTGATGCAAAAGTTGCCTTCCATGCACTGGCAGGCATGCCAAATTGTGTAGGTGCCCTCGACTGCACCCACGTGGAGTTGGTGGTCCCTCATGCATTGGAGGTGGTGTACCGCAACCACAAGCAATACCACTCCATCAATGTGCAGATGGTATGCGACGCAAGCAAGATCATCACACATTGTTGTGCGCGATATCCAGGATTGACTCATGACTCTTTCGTCCTGCGGAACTCCACGATACCACGCTTCATGGAGCGACATGCTGGACGACGTGCTTGGCTGCTTGGTAAGTAGCAGGACTGGCACATGGCATTGAAAAGGGGGAAGAGATGCACACACCACCATGCTGCCAATGTTGATGTGACTGCACGATGTGCACATCACCAAACATTGTGCCCAAAACCATCACAAACCGTACAAGACACACAAATCCCATATGAATGAAGTAAGGTCGACACCTATCACGACATGACTAACAGGAAACCACCCCACATCCCACAACATGTGCACCACCCATCAGCGACCCTCACCCTCCGTAACGCCATCCTGCACCATGCAGTGCATATGCACCATGTTGATGTCGCCAGCATATCACCACACAGGACAAGCATTCCTGGGAGTGCATCGAACAGAACCTACTAGGGAATCCACTGTCCGGCACAGGGCCAGCACACTCACAGGAGCGCTGCATGTCACCATGGGAATGATCAATGCTGATTGCCCAATATTGCACAGACTACTGCCAACGCTCTCCCTAAGTAAATCTCACAGGACACAACACCTCTCTAATTTGACACTAACACAGCTGTATGCATACACGATGCATGTGCAACAAGACGGCAGTGCACACCATGTATCATCTTGAATATGCAACCCACACCATTAGACCATGGCACAGGACACATGGAGGGACAGAAAATGGCGTCAATGCATCCAGGGACATGTGTAAGTGGGCAACGATAACCTGCTGGCATATGTGACTAGTACAGCTGTCCCTCATGATTCCCCTGATATTTACCTTCATTTTCCTTTCATACTGGTGATAGTGGCTATCCATTGAAGCCGTGGCTCCTCACCCCTGTCCGAAACCCACTGAACAGGCACTAGGAGGATTACAATTGTTCCCATACCGTACCCGTGTAGTCATCGAGCAGACCTTTGGCCTGTTGAAGACACGATTTCGCTGCCTCAGCCGGCCAGGTGGGGCTCTCCTCTACAGGCATGAGAAGGTGGCTGGCTAAGATCATCATGGCATGTGTAATGCTGCACAATATGTGTATCCGCCGGAACGTGCGCCTGCCCCCTGACATTGAACTGCTACCACCTGATGAAGATGAAGGGGAAGATGAAGATGTGGCAGGACATCATCACAGTGCCGATGCACAGGTGGGACGTGCTGTGCGCCAGTCAGTGATTGCACAATATTTCTGACACACATGTCAGCAGAGGGTGACATGATGGTTGGACAGAGGGCACTGGGTGTGTGGGTACATGTACACTATGCACTGTAAATGATTAAATGACTATGCACATTGAGGAATGTCCACTCAGGTCTTCTTTTTCAAACAACCGGTGTATTGAATGTAACAATATAAACGTAAGTGACAAAACCCTCCACCACTGTAACGCTCACCTGATTCTCGCAGAGGCGCCGGTCTTGACTGGGCGACTACCGTATCTTCAAAGGTGATGTGCAGCACCCGGTTGGCTCTTTGGGCTGGACCTCTGTGCCCTGTATGCCTGACGTGCAGAGTAAGATGTCTGCAGATAGAAAATACGGGGTTAATGAACTGGGGTTATTGGGGTGTCCCTATCTCTTTCCTCTTCTCCTCTCCTGTAGACCCCCACAGGTTAACGCTCTCACCTTAGGTAAGTGAATGCCGAGCTCTCCATCTGCCTCGGGGCAGGGTGCTGTAACCAGTTTCTTCACTGGATAGGTAGCGCAGGCCTCTTGACTTCAGAGGACTGCTGTCCGTCGTTTACTGCACGAACGGTAAGTTTCGAGTAACTCAAATGTCTTTAAAGTCTGTAATAATGATGTCTCTTGTTTTGCAGGGTTCCGGCGATGGCGGATGACGGGCTGAAGTGAGTTGAAGATGGAGCCCGTGTGATGAATAGAAGCGCCTGGAAGCACGTAAGTAAGCGCTTGTTGCCAGCTTCACGAAGCGCTCTAACTGGCTTTTTATTTTGCAGGTACAAGTTCGGAGCGGCTGTAGGGTGCCGGGATACCCACTGGGTTAGATGTGGAAAGGAGTAATGGCACGTGAGTATTAAAGTTCCCCAATGTCTTTAAACGCACATTGTTTTGTCTTTCAGATGCGAGATGCAGCGCCAACGGCCTCCGGAGCGTGCAAAGAGTTGGTAAGCTTTTGTCTTTCAGATGCCGGAATGCAGTGTGAAGACCTCCGGAGCGCACAAAGAGTAGGTAAGCCTTTGCCTTTCAGATGCCGGAATGCTAACCTGTTCTTTCTTGTCTTTATAGGTGTTGCTGAAGACTGGATTCAGGATGGTAAGCCTTTTTCCTTAGGCCCAGGACCGGATGCAGAAGACACGATGAGCGTTCTGCTGCAGAGGGTGCAGAATAACGCAAAGCAAGATTTATCCACCGGGTGTGGTTTAAATAGCCTCCTGTAGTGCTTAGGTGTCTCCTTCCACAGCCACGCCTAAGTAAGAAAAGAGTTCCTGGTAAAAAAAGAGTTCCTGCCTTCCAGAAGATTTCCAGTGTTCTGAATCTAGGGAGTGGCTCCAGCCCCACCCAACAGGAAAAGTAGTTCCAAACAGAAGAGGATCAGAGGCTCAACTGGCAGGCAAGTAAGCAGCATGGTCTGCTGCAGGTAAGTCCACCCAAGCATTATGAGCCCGGCGCTTCCAGCGCTGGGACTGGGCATATTTATGAGCCTGGTGCCACTGGCGCCAGGACTGGGTCCAAAAGGTCCCAATTGGGACTGGTTGGCACTCGGAACCTGGGTTATGGAGCTGCTTCCAAGGGAGTTGGGAAAACCCTGACCTTTTGGAAGCAGAGATCATGACAGTACCCCCCCTCAAGGCCCCTCCCAAACCGGGCTTCTCCGGGGGTTTTGGCTTGTCAGGAAATGTTCGGTGAAATCTTTTGATTAGGCGAGGAGCGTGGACATATTCAGCAGGTTCCCAGGATCTCTCTTGGGGGCCGTAGCCTTTCCAGTCAATTAGGTAGAATAGTTTAGATTTGGAGATCTTGGAGTCCAGAATGCTTTTGACTTCAAACTCGAGTTCTCCATCAACTAGGATAGGTTTTGGAGATTTGGTTAGTCGGGTTTGAGGTTGCACGGGTTTTAATAGAGAGACGTGGAAGACCGGATGTATCTTCATGTGCGGGGGCAAGTCCAACTTGACCGCTACTGGGTTTACTATGGTAGTGATGGAATAGGGACCAAGGTATCTTGGGTTGAATGTGCGTGGCCCTTTTAGAGATAGATATTTGGTGGATAACCAGACTTGATCCCCTACTTGATAGTGAGGGGCTTCCTTCCGATGTTGATCTGCTCCTTTCTTGTATTGTTCTTTAGCCCTTTGAAGGTGAGAAACAGCTTCCTTAAAGGCTTGGGTGATTGTAGAATGCAGGTAGTCTACTGCTGGTGTTTCAAGATCTTGGAGGGGATCCAACTCCGAGGTTCGAGGGTGACTGCTGTACAAAAGAAAAAACGGGGTTTTCCCAGTTCCCAAATGGACAGAGTTATTGTAGGCATACTCGGCTATCCAAAGGATATCTTTCCAAGTTTTTTCAGTTTGTTGCAGCATACAGCGTAAATACTGTTCCAGAGTTTGATTGGTCCTCTCGGTTTGTCCGTCGGTCTGAGGGTGGTGACTGGTCGATAGTCTCACATCAATTTGCGCCGACCGACAGCAACTTCGCCAAAAATGAGAAATAAATTGACTACCTCGATCCGAAATTAGAACCGAAGGAAAACCGTGCAATCGGACGATGTTTTCGAGAAATTCTCGGGCCAGAGTTGCTGCTGTTGGCAAGCCTTTGAGCGGAATGAAATGCGCCATCTTGGAGAATAAGTCCACGATTACTAGAATCGTATTGTATCCGGAGCATTGAGGTAGATCGGTGATGAAGTCCATAGAAAGCGTATGCCAAGGGCGAGGTGGGATGTCAATAGGGCGTAAGAGGCCTGCTGGTCTTTCCTTTTGACTCTTGTTTTGGGTGCATACTCCACAGGACATTATAAAGTCTCTGATATCTTTTTTCCAAGCCGGCCACCAGAAGTAGCGCTTGATCTTTTCTGAGGTCTTGGCTATACCGGGATGACCTTCCATTAAAGAGTCGTGATAACAAGAGATTACTTTTTTCTGTAAATCTGTGCTGGGTAGGTATAATCGTTCTTGGAAATACAATAAGTTGTCCTTTACTGCAAAGTCCTTTCCCTGCAGATGCCAATTCTGTATGTCTGCTGGAGTTACAAGTTGCCTGGCTTTATCCTTAACTTCCTCTATGGATTCTGTGGTGATTACACCCAGAATTCTTTGTTCGGGAATGATTGGTACAGGTTTAGGGTTGATCAAGTGTTCTTCCACTCCCATCCGAGAAAGGGCATCGGCTTTACCGTTCTTGGTACCAGGTCGATAGGTAATTATGAAGTCAAACTCGGTAAAGAATAATGCCCAACGGAGTTGTCTAGAGGATTGGGCTTTTGCGGTTTTCAAATATTGCAGGTTTCGGTGATCCGTAATCACAGTAACGGTGTGTCGGGCCCCCAGCAGATAATGCCGCCAAGCCTTAAAGGCAGACTTGATAGCCAGAAGTTCCTTGTCAGTAATCGTGTAATTGACTTCAGGAGGCGAGAATTTGCGGGACCAAAATGCCACGGGATGCAACTGATTGGTTACCGGGTCCTTTTGTGATAGAACTGCCCCCATGGCAAGGCTTGAAGCATCAGTTTCCACGAAATAGGGGAGTTCGGGGCGAGGGTGTTTTAAGATTGGTGCAGAGATAAATTTAGTCTTCAAATCCTGGAAAGCTTGTTCCGCCTCGGTAGACCATTCAAAACGTTTGTTTTTCTTTAACAAGGCAGTGATGGGCTGGACTATTCGAGAGAACTCGGGGATAAACCTGCGGTAAAAGTTAGCGAAGCCTAACATGCTTTGCACACCTTTTACGGAGGATGGTGATGGCCATTTGAGAACTGCATCGACCTTCTTTGAATCCATACGCACTCCGCCAGGTGATAATATGAATCCCAAGAATTCAACTTCAGTCACGTTGAAAACACATTTTTCCAACTTAGCGAAAAGTTTGTGTTGACGCAATCTTTCGAGGACCATTTTCACGTGTTTCCGATGTTCAGATTCCGATGAAGAATAAACGAGAATGTCGTCGATGTAAACAACAACACACACATCTATGAGCTCTCTGAGGACATCGTTCATAAAATATTGAAAGGCGGCCGGGGCATTGCAAAGTCCGAAGGGCATGACCTGATATTCAAATAGCCCATACTTGGTGCGGAAGGCCGTCTTCCATTCATCGCCCTCTTTTACTCGTACCAAGTGGTAAGCTCCTCTAAGATCCAGCTTTGTATATATGCATGTTTTCTGACTTGGTCCAGGAGTTCAGGGATCAAAGGTAACGGATATCTATTCTTAACAGTGATCTGGTTCAGGGAGCGATAATCGATACAAGTTCTAAGGTCTCCTTCCTTTTTTGGAACGAAGAACAAAGCTGAAGAGGCAGGGGACTTGGAGGGACGAATAAACCCATTTGCCAGTTATTGATCCAGGTATTGTCGAAGGTGAAGGTTCTCAGGCTCGGTGAGGGCATAAATTCTACTACAAGTAGGAGTAGATCCAGGTATCAGGTCTATCTGGCAGTCATAAGACCTATGAGGAGGTAGAGAGTTAGCCTGCTCCTTCCGGAAAACATCTTGGTATTCTAGGTATTCGGGAGGTAACTGGGGAGTCTCTGAAGAAATTGCTACCAGTTCAACACCAGGTGGAGGGTGACACGTAGAGACACATTCTGGAAACTGGACCGTTCTTGCTCGCCAATCGATCAGAGGATTGTGTTTCTCTAACCAAGGTATTCCTAGAATAATCTGGAACTGAGGGGCCTTGATCACATCGAACACGATCTTCTCATGGTGTCCATCTTGACTTACTAGCGTCACCTCTTGAGTGGTATGCGTTACTGGCCCGGAGGCTATCTCTGTACCATCCACCGTAGTAATGACGTCCTTTACAGCCTTGGGACAAAGAGTTAGATTCATCCTCAAAACCATTTCATGATCCACATAATTGCCGATGGCACCGCTGTCGACGTAAGCTTCAATTGCATGTAATCGACCCGGATTATCAGGGCTAATGAGGACCATAGGTATCACGAAATGCGAGGTCACGGAACTGGTTTTCACGCTCGGCAAGAGGACCTCTATTCTTGTCGGGCGAGGTCGTTTCCCTGCTCAGAGTTTGTAACTGTGGTAACTGCAGCTCCTACTGCCTTCTTGGCAGGTTTCACCGGACAGTCTCGAAGAAAGTGCCCTGAGTTTCCGCCATATAGGCATAATTGCAACTGTTTTCTCCTTTCCCGCTCCCTTTGTGTTAGAGGACCTTTCAGACCCCCTATTTGCATGGATTCCCCGGAGTCTACTCCTTTGGAAGGAGTTGGCGGTTTGGAAAATACTCGAGCATCAAACTTGGAACGATCGGCCTTCCTGTTCTGCAGTCTGTGATCTATTTGAACGACCAAGTCTATATAATCCGAACAGTCTTGTGGGGGATTCACTACTTGGGCTAAAACGTCGTTGAGCTCGCCACGTAGACCTCTATAAAACAGCGTAATCCTTTTGTCCTCAGGCCATTGAGTTTCCACTATTAGTCTATTGAAAGATGCAATATAAGCCAAAAGGTCTTGATTACCCTGTCGCAACGAAAGAAGCTCATTGTCCAAGGCCTGCCCCTGTGCATGTCTTGCGAACAGTTTTTCCATACTAAGCTGAAAGGCTTGAAAATCATGGAGAACCGGATCATCTTGATTAACTAGAGGGATCGACCAGTCTGCCGCATTGCCACTAAGGTACGAAAGTACAAAAGCTACTTTAGCTTGATCAGTTGGAAAGGCTGCTGGCCGGCATAAGAAGTGCAACCGGCACTGATTGATAAATACCGCAAACCTCTTTGGGTCACCAGAAAATCGTTCGGGCGGAGCCAGAGGTACATTCCCAGGTAGGTTGATCTGCACTGGATTCATAGAGGATGTTGAAGGAAGATTTGCCCCTGATGCGGGTAGCGGGGTCTGTCCGGCTTGTGACTGTAGCAATTGTCTAGCAAGATCATCTGTTCTCTCCTTGGAAATAATTAGTTCCCTCCTTAGAGCGTTCGTTTCCTGACGAGCTGCATGCACTTCTGCCCTTAGTTCCCCAAGTAACTGGGCTAGGTGGTCAGTATCCGAGGTTTCCATAGCGCCTGGGCGAGAGTTTTGCGGTAGACTTTGCGTTCTGTAACGCTCACCTGATTCTCGCAGAGGCGCCGGTCTTGACTGGGCGACTACCGTATCTTCAAAGGTGATGTGCAGCACCCGGTTGGCTCTTTGGGCTGGACCTCTGTGCCCTGTATGCCTGACGTGCAGAGTAAGATGTCTGTAGATAGAAAATACGGGGTTAATGAATTGGGGTTATTGGGGTGTCCCTATCTCTTTCCTCTTCTCCTCTACTGTAGACCCCCACAGGTTAACGCTCTCACCTTAGGTAAGTGAATGCCGAGCTCTCCATCTGCCTCGGGGCAGGGTGCTGTAACCAGTTTCTTCACTGGATAGGTAGCGCAGGCCTCTTGACTTCAGAGGACTGCTGTCCGTCGTTTACTGCACGAACGGTAAGTTTCGAGTAACTCAAATGTCTTTAAAGTCTGTAATAATGATGTCTCTTGTTTGGCAGGGTTCCGGCGATGGCGGATGACGGGCTGAAGTTAGTTGAAGATGGAGCCCATGTGATGAATAGAAGCGCCTGGAAGCACGTAAGTAAGCGCTTGTTGCCAGCTTCACGAAGCGCTCTAACTGTCTTTTTATTTTGCAGGTACAAGTTCGGAGCGGCTGCAGGGTGCCGGGATACCCACTGGGTTAGATGTGGAAAGGAGTAATGGCACGTGAGTATTAAAGTTCCCCAATGTCTTTAAACGCACCTTGTTTTGTCTTTCAGATGCGAGATGCAGCGCCGACGGCCTCCGGAGCGTGCGAAGAGTTGGTAAGCTTTTGTCTTTCAGATGCCGGAATGCAGTGTGAAGACCTCCGGAGCGCACAAAGAGTAGGTAAGCCTTTGCCTTTCAGATGCCGGAATGCTAACCTGTTCTTTCTTGTCTTTATAGGTGTTGCTGAAGACTGGATTCAGGATGGTAAGCCTTTTTCCTTAGGCCCAGGACCGGATGCAGAAGACACGATGAGCGTTCTGCTGCAGAGGGTGCAGAATAACGCAAAGTAAGATTCATCCACCGGGTGTGGTTTAAATAGCCTCCTGTAGTGCTTAGGTGTCTCCTTCCACAGCCACGCCTAAGTAAGAAAAGAGTTCCTGGTAAAAAAAGAGTTCCTGCCTTCCAGAAGAGTTCCAGTGTTCTGAATCTAGGGAGTGGCTCCAGCCCCACCCAACAGGAAAAGTAGTTCCAAACAGAAGAGGATCAGAGGCTCAACTGGCAGGCAAGTAAGCAGCATGGTCTGCTGCAGGTAAGTCCACCCAAGCATTATGAGCCCGGCGCTTCCAGCGCTGGGACTGGGCATATTTATGAGCCTGGTGCCACTGGCGCCAGGACTGGGTCCAAAAGGTCCCAATTGGGACTGGTTGGCACTCGGAACCTGGGTTATGGATCTGCTTCCAAGGGAGTTGGGAAAACCCTGACCTTTTGGAAGCAGAGATCATGACAACCACCCTCAGCCCCCTCTCTTTCCCTCCACAACTCCCCCACACAAGTCGCATTGAGTCCCCGAAGCCTACATGAGGCTGCCATAACATTCACTCGGCACTCCTTGAGCCAGGGGGTGGCATGTCCCGTCGGCTCTGTGCATGGACCGACCTGCGGAGCGAGCTCATTTGGGTGGAACTGCAGGACGACGGTGTGGCCTCCTGGTGAGGTTGTGGGGCGGGATGACCTGCGATGCACCCTAGCACTTGCCTGAGGGCCAAGACCTCCTCGCAGATACGGCTGGTGTTGTCCATAATGAACCGGCCTAGTGCAGCTAACTCTGTACGCTACTCCTCTCTGACTTGACGGTTGTCCTGTACAAACTCACGAACAAGTGCAGTGAGCAGGTCAGTCTGCTGCGGCCCTGCGGGTGCACCTATGGATGTGCTGGGAACCTGGCTGTCATGCCCAGCCTGCTCATCCTCCCCAACACTGAAAACTGGACTGAGATGACCCTGGGTGTGGTCATGGCCAGACTGCTCTGGGATGGTGGTGTTCCCGGTATCGATTGAAGATATTTGGGGGGATGCAATTTGGGTTGGGGCATGGACCACATCCATAATGTCAACCTCTATGGTGCCCCAGATCTCCTCCTGGCTGTCATCCACTGTCAGGGGTGCAGTGGCTGCCACCTCCCCAGCCACACTAGACTCCTCCGAATGGGGTGTCTCACAGGTGTCTCCAGGCAGGATAGTGGGTGGGGGTGGTGGTGGTGCTGTGCCCTCCACGGGCCTTGGTGGTACAGGTGCAATATGTACCTGCGGTGGCTTGGCTTGTACCCTGGAGGTTGACGGCCAGTTGCTGTCCTCCTGGGACCTCTTTCTGGGTGTGGCCTGTGCAGGGGTGGCATCCTGCTCATCGCTGTCCTGGTCACCTCCTGTGGGGGTGGAAGAGAGGGACAGCATGAGTGATGTATTGATAGGCATCATACATATATTGGGCCTCATTACGACCCAGGCGGTAAGGGGTTAACGGCAGCGTTAACAGCGCCGACCCTTACCGCCTGAGTACGAGGTCCCTTAGCGCCATGGCGCTTTTAACACCTGCTTTTAGCAGGTGTTAAAATCCATGGCGCTAAGGGACCATGGAGTTAATTACGCCACCGTAATTTACGGTGGCGTAATTAACGCCTTCCCCACTCCCATTATACCCTATGGGGCTAAAATGGGAATGGGGAAGGGTAAATGGGGATTGGGGACTTACCGCCCCGCCAAGGTCGGAATGGGGCGGTAAGTCCGCCAACCACCATGGCGTAAACGTAGTTTACGCCATGGTGGTAAAGTCACGGCCCAGGCGGTAACTTACCGCCTGGGTCGTAATGAGGCCCATTGGGAGAATTGCTCATCCACACAATTGTGGGTAATAGGCATTTGTGTTGGGAAGGGCACGTCATTTCATACATGGGTGGTTAATGCAGGCATATGTCGGCATCACTCATGTTGGCCAGGAACAGTGCTGTCTGACATGCATACTATTTTGGTCATGCACGCTGTGTGCCTCGTGGAATTTCTTACTTTGTGTGGTATGTGTCATGTACAATATTGCCTTACAGCAGGCATCAGCATGTGTCTCTGATGCTTCGGCCTACTTTACAGGGAGTGTGTGTGTGGTCGACCATGGCGTGACTCTTTGTACTGACATTGGTGTTGACTTTTATCAGATTTGGCATAGCAGTGTTTACTTTGGACACTCACCTCCATCGCCAGATGTAGTGGCGCCACACTCCATCTCGCCTACGCCTTCAATGGATTCTGTCCCAATCATGCTTGCACATGTGTCCTCCCACGGGGTGAGCTTTATGGGTGAACTAGGTCCTCCTCCAGTTTCCATGAACTGGCTGCGATTGTCAGATAATATGTTGCGCACCCTTAGGTGGTCTAGTGGTTAGGATGCGGCGCTCTCACCGCCGCGGCCCGGGTTCGATTCCCGGTCAGGGAACCAAGGGAACAGGACCAACAGCAATGATACTGTCCTAAATAGAAGAAAAAGACAAGGAGAGCCACTGACAGGAAATTACCTGTGGGGAAGGTCGGAAACGGCACTAACATCAATACCGCCAGAACATAGACTATTCAGCAGAGCAGCAATGTTCTTCTCCTCAATAATACACCCAGGACTGCAGGCTTACGCAAACGCAAAATGGCTCCAAATAACTAGATGGGAACTAATGATGACTATCAATTCTACAGTGAATGGGTTTAACGCAATAAAAGAGGAGCTGCGAGCTGTAAGGATGGTAGCACTCCAGAACAGATATGTATTGGACCTTCTCACAGCAATGGAAGGAGGAGTTTGTGCAAAGATAGGACAATCATGCTGCACGTTCATACCTGCCAACGATGCTGACAATGGTACACTAACAGAAGCAATTTCACAATTGGCCCAGATGCACTCCAAAATGACGGATGAAAGTAACGGTGTAAACAAGGATAAGAGCTGGTTTTCACTATTATGGTCATGGATGCCATCCTGGCTGTCAGATGGGCTGAAAATAATAGTGGGTTGTACTATATTGGCTGGAGCTATTATGATCATAATTAGATTTTGGAAGGCCCGGAAGGCACGCACTACTGACGAGTTGCTGGAAATGGTGGGAATGCACCCCTTGATGCCAGCAGATGACGGCCAGCATACAGGTGTGATAATACAAGAGAGGGAGAAGTTGCGCACCCAAATAATAACCAACCATCTGGACCCACCATCAGTGAAGATCGAGAACCCAAGAAACCCCAGGAGCTACATAGGAAGATGGGTATACTGTACTCCTGGAGGAACCTGTGAATATATGTATTGGTCATTTGAAGATCATGTAAACCATTATGGACATCTAGGAGGAATAACTAAGATATGGCGAGTAAGAGGCGATAACGAGAAGGATATGTTTGTGGTCGACAAGTCGACCAGAGGGGGGACTGAAGTGGGAGAATGGAAGACCAGGCTCCCGTCCTTCACCTCTCGAGCTTGGCCTAGAGGGTCACGACCCAGACACCCGCCACGAGAAGAGTTTGTCCATTTACCAGACGACCAGATACCCTGGTACAGGAACATACGGATGTGTCCATCTGCCTGCCCAGCAGCCCGCACTGGCCATGCGGACACCTGCGGCATGGATCAACTAGACTAAAATCTACACGTCGTTAGAGATGCCATGACGACCTAGACAACGGGAAGCACATCTGTACAAATATACACACTGGACATTCCCACACCAACCTACACGAAGAATATACTCAGTGCTATGACGTAGGCGACAGGCATATTCACGGACGTGCATCTTTATTATTTTTACATAGGCTTTCAGAATGCAGAAACGCAAGACGCATCATGAACTCATCTACTAGCTTGCTCACGCTTCTCTTGAAACCAGTTACCACCATAAGAAGTATAATGAAGACGCGATACTGGTCATGAAACTATATGCTCCTATAACCTAAAGCACCTGTGCACCAAACGGACCACTTATGCACCAGGCCAAGTAGGCCTCAAACAAGAGCTCCCGTGGACATTAACAAAGCAAGAGTCAGGTTGCTGATCCTGCAGAATGAGCTCGGCAAAACAACCAGCCAAGGTCGCAATGTTGCAAACCCACCGTCCAAGAACAAATCATCAAAGGCACGATGTTGCAACCTCGTACTCCGCGCACCAGCGTTAAAGTCACACCGGCAAATTAAACCAGGCGCGCAGTAGAAAAACAATATTAATTGTGCAGAATTCTGCCTCTTTTACGGTCACTCCCCACGTGACCAAGCCGAACCTGATGAGATGCCAAACCCAGGAGAACAGAGGCGTCTGGATCCCTCGCTACGAGACACCGGCAGATACACTTGAAAGGCTCAATGGACATCTGCGACAGTGGGAGCGGTCTGCCTTCCAGCTATGAATAAGTCCTCACATTGTCTGCACGTACCCATATTGAAACATTGTTGCACCTTGCAGGTACACCGAGAGCTGGGAACAGCGGTGGTCCCAGGCTGGGAAGCTCACGGGCGCACCAATCAGAACATGGGGCTCTTATCACTGACGCCAGTAATATTAGCCAATCCTCAGGAGTCTTCATGTAACAATTCTCATGTATCTAATCGTAGGGACAACCCAGATATACCACCTGACGACCCTTTGTCCACTAATATCATTCTCTATATGTGTGCTATACTAACCCTACCACTCGAACACCCAATTAAGAGTGGCGATAGGTTTTTTGTTAACTTTCTGAAGTGACGCAAGTAGCGCGTCATAATACAGTAAAAAGCGCCTGCGAGCCCCACGATTGTGTGTGTGTCAGGACGGACGCGTACGCTCCTTGACCCATCCCTGCCGTTTTGTCTAATAAACAGCAGAGTCACCTTGCTCCTTGTGTGTGTCTCATACTCTATCTCATCTGGGATATACACGGGAGGAGTTGGGGCCTCCCTGCCTGGAGGTCTGCGGACGGCCCGGCCGACTCCGGCAGAATTTCCCCCCGACAAGTTGGAGGCACTGCTGAGATCTGTTTAAGATCCACCTTTTTATTTTTAATTTTTCCAGGCACTCCCGTTGCGAGGAGGCCCGGCGGCGCAGCCCCCTCTGCCGTTGCCCCTTCTGAGGACTACAGGACCATCGCGGAGCTGCGAGAAGACCGGACAGCGCAATCCGGATATTGGCCCTCGGGAGCCGGTTGAGAAGTATCCCGCCCGCGGTTGGCGAGTGTCCAGACGTGGTCCAGACGAGGGGAGGTGGTGAGCCGCTTGGAGGGGTGCACGCAGTCGAGCGGCCCTGCATCGAGAGAACTTGGTGAGCATGACACGCACAACGAGCAATGCGAAATTGTGAGGGAGGGGGAGGAAGTAAATAAGGGAGGAGGGAGGTGTTGTACAGATGCGCGGCGAAGGTTTAACAACTTAGTGTTGCTAATGGAATGAATGGTAGCGGAACGAGTGCGAGAGCAGTCGGCTACGTCACGCGAAAGAGGGGGGCGGAGCACGAAAACATCACGTGTGGCCGCTCGTAGACACTGATTGGCCTAAGTTGCGACTATGTGTAAGGGTGGGTGTGTGTGGTTTCCTACGATTTGGCATTTATTGATCAATGAGTAGACGAGGTTCCCTATTGTTCGAGCAAGAAACTCGATAGGTAGATGACGTTTCCCTGTAGGCGGTAGCTAGTTGCCTAGTTGCCCAATACGGAAGATAATTGGCTGGTTAAGCCCTCCTGTTGAGGGGCGTATCACACGCGAGGCGACGCAGTGTGCGCAGTCCGATTATATTATTGATTTGATTACCTTGTTCCAGGAGAGACAGGAAGACAGCTGTAGGGTTAGCGGGGGTAGATTGCAAGTGTATTTTGAAACTTAAAAAACATAATAAGAATGTACCAGTAGCTCGAAGAGATCGGTGACGTCACCAGTAGAGATTTAATAGGATATTGCGAGCACAAGGAACTTTGGGTTTGAGAGTGGTGGGGAAGAGAAACATGATAAGGGAGCGGATACGGAGATAAACGATAGACGAGTGGTTCGGAAGAGGAGAAGGGGAGAGGGGCGTGGCTGCGCACGGAGAACGCCGGCCACGGCAAGTGTAAAAGGGGGAGGAGAGTGGGGAAACAGGGCGACTGTATAAGATCGTCGTAAGGGGTACGCAGCCGCAGGGGGCTGCGTGCGCTTCGGCCGCGGGGGGCCTTAAGGGAAGGAATATAGAATATAAAATCATACATATATATATATTTGTTTTTTATTTTTTTTATTTTTTTATTTTATTGCATAATCTGTAAAAGGATTGTCGTAAGTCCCCACACTTACGGGGCCAGGTAAACAATATAAGGTTGCATATTGTAAACTGCTAGTGAAGGGAAGAGTAACAAGTAGAGCACCACTATGTCATACGGGACAGGGTCGGGAGGGTGGGGGAACACCCTCACTACCCCACTACAACACATATGCACCACACTGCCACCCCATAGGGAGAAATTAATTAAGTACAGCATAGAGTGGACCCAGGGGACGGATAACAAAATGTTAACACCATGGCCGCCTAATGGTAGTTTCGATCCATATGCCCAACATTCATTGCTAAACCATCTGCACAATACATACAAGGGGAAGAAGTTGGCAAGCCATGTGGAGGTGTTTAACTTATGGAGGATGTGCCAGGGGTCCCGACCAGGACCAAATGGAATGTTCACTATGGGGGAAACACCGGAAGAAAAAGAGATTAAGAAAGAGGGAACGGATGGGGAAAAGGGGTGTGAAAGCACAAAGAATACGGGGAACGGAGGACAGGGAGGAGAAAAGATTGATAAGTCAGACGACATAAAAAAGGAACCGAGCAATGAGATAGCCATAACACCGGGAGTGAAAACAGAGGGAGGAGGGTTGTACCCTTTAAGAGAATTAGGAGAAATAGAAGGACAGTTAAGGGCGGCTGAAGGATACTCGAACCCGGCATACAGCCCTCCACCACATGTGGCTCATAGGAAGATGACAGTGGGGGAGGGGAGGATTGGAGAAGAGCAGACTGTAGAGATAGGAAATGATGAGTGGGTAGCTGCACAGATATTATTAAAATTACGAGGTTCACTAACTGGAGAAGAGAGGGAGGTAGTAAAGAGAACAGACGAGGATAGTACAAGAGAGAGTGAAATGAGGGGGGAGGAGCTATTATGGCAAAAGGAAGAGATTTTGGAGGAAAGATTAGCAAAGCTAAAGGATGAGCAGAATGAATTGATCAAACAGCTTGAGAGGGAGGAAAGAGAGAGAGCGAGGAAAAGGAAAGAAGGTAAGGACGAATTGGAAAAATTAAGGGAACGAAGTGAGGAGCAAAGGAGAGAAGCTGAAAGGGTAAAAGCAGCAGCAGACAGGGTGTCAAAAGTAGTGCTGAGAGAAAAGAAGAAGGAAGAAGAAGAAAAGGAAAAGGAAATGGCAATATGGAGAAGGAGGGTACTATCAGAGACAGCTAAGAAATTTGAAGAGGGGAAAGTAATAGAAAGAGAAAGGGTGAAATGGGAAAGGAAGAAAGAGGATGAAAGAATTTTGGAACAGATGAGCAACGAAGTGATGGAGGAATTAAAATGGAAAAGGGAGGAAAATAGTAGGGAGATGGAGGAGAGGAGTGAAGGGGAAAGAGAAGGGAGGAGTAGGGAGAGTGAAAAATGGGGGGATGTATATAGAAGTAGAGAAGTAGCAACAACATCAGCACCAGGGGGGGCAGTTGGTAACAAAGGAAGAGGAGAAATGGACCTAATAGACTTAGAAACAGTAACAGTAAAAGGGAAAAAGGCAGAGTGGGGGATACCATTTATGACTGATTTTTGCAGTGAGGAGGAAGAAGGAGTAGAAAGGGGAGGAAGAAAGAGTGAAAGGGAAAGCTTAGATAAGCTGTACCTCACTCGAACAAACATAGACTCGCCATGGATCAGTAGGAGAAGGGAGGAGCTGGAGAGAAGTGAGGAGAGGGTGAAACAACTAGTGGAAAAACAAACCCATGAAGCCACACCATCTCCATCACGCCCTCCCCCATCGCACCCTACATGCTCAACCGCCACACGCTCGCTGCGCACAATAAAGCTCGCGCCCTTCATGGACAAATTGACTCCCTATGCATGTCGGCTTAGAGACCTCCCTAGCCGCAGGCAAGATAGACAAATAAACATGCCCACATTAAACACAGGAAATGACGAAAAAAGGGGAAAGGACGGAGAAGGAGGTAGAAGCAGGGGTAATAAGGACGAACTTGAAGAGGTAAAGGAAACGGGAGAAGAGGAGGGGTGTGAGGACTCGATATTATGGAACGTAAAGGGTGACACAAGACACAACTTAATGCCACTGTTGGAGAGAGGAGGGGTTAGACCACAGTATGTACCTTGGAAGCATACGGATAAAGAAAATATAAAATGTAGGCTCCCATCATTAAGTGGAGGTGCGGGTAAATGGATATATGAGATGGAAAAACACACCGCAGGACAGAAACTAGCAGTAGGAGATGTAAAGGGCCTGTTAATATCAATATTAGGGGATAGAGCGGATGACATTTGGAAGAGAGCGGGATTCCATGGGGTAACAATAACGAACACATCGCATGATGGGGCGCCATTTGCAAACTGCAGACATGCGCTATGGCAGGCACTGAGAGTACAGTACCCAGACACATCAGACATAGGAGCAATTACTTCCCGTAAGATGCGTGAGAATGAGGATCCTGTTGATTATATCCAGGATATTCAAGAGAAGTGGCGCATGGAAACTAGAGAACAATGGGACAAAACACCAGCCATATTTTATCATATACTAGTACAAGGGCTCCCAGAAGGAGTTCAGAAACAACTAAAGAAAGTAGTGGGGATGGAAGCAAAACCATGGCCAGAAATACAGCTGACTATAGTACATCACTGCAGGGCATGGCAAGGAAAAATGAAACAAAAGGAAAAGGACAGGAAAACAGAAGAGGCCAAACTAGTACAGAAAAAACTTACTAAATACACAATGGAAGGGGCACTAATAACTACGCCCACACCAATGGCCCAAAGCCCCACACAAGTAGTGGCTGCACAAGATCCAGCTCAAATAGCACCTCCACAAAGTGTACTACAGCAAGTGCCGCCACTGCAATTACACGCACCAAACATGGGAGGAGGGCACCCAATGCAAGGAGCTGGGTATTATAGTTATAACAGGGGGAGAGGAGGATTTATGAGAGGGAGAGGATACGGATATAATACCCAACAGCAGGTGGGGGGACTTAGAAATTCCTACCCCACAGGGCAACCAGTATACCAGGACAACACAGGGAGCTTCCCATGGCAGAGCAGGGAACCACCCGTGTGTTGGAGTTGTGGATTATTAGGACACATGTCACGTACGTGTAGGGTCAGGCCAGGAACACCAGCATGGAATGAACAGGCACCACTAAGGACCTCACAAGAACAGCAGGGCATACAACAACAGCAGATGTTACAACAAGGAAGTGACCAACAACAAATAACACAACAACAGCCACAAACATATTCACTGCCACAACAACAAATAACACAACAACAGCCACTGCCACAACAACCCCAAACTCAACAAACGCAATTGGGTAGGGTGACGGTCTTGGGACACAACCCTTACACAGGGAATGGCCAATCATTGTACCCCCAATAGGACAGCCCACAGACGGCCTTGGTGTGTCCCATCCTGTCAGTAACACCTAATAGTGCGGAGGAGCCACGCATAGAGGTAACGATAGGTGACAAAAAATTATCATTCCTTGTTGACACCGGTGCAACCCGGTCTTGCATAAGGAAAGGTAAATTTAAGATGTCAGGCGAAGCCATGAACACCCAAGGATTTTCTGGGGCTAAAGGGTTGGTTCCTTTTACTGATAACGTTCCCTTATCTATCGGAGATTATGATCTGTCAGTTCCACTTTTGTATTATAGTGCCTCACCAGTAAATATACTGGGGAGAGACATAATGAACAGATTGAATATGACGATCTCCTTTACAGAGGATGGCATAATTTGCTCTACTCCAGGGATTAACATGCTTGCAGCACGACAGATTATGCAAGCATACTGTGGACAGACAGCGATTAGGGCGGAGCCAGTAGATGGCGAGCTATTCCAGTATGGCACAGACATGGCATTTGCATGGATGCCAGGGATAGAAGGGAAAATATGGAGGAGGCCAGCAGCCTATCTGTTCCGACCAGAAACACCTGTTAATGAACCAGAAGGAAAGGTGTTTGTAATGGACATTGAGAGCATTATTGCAACAGCTGATTATGTTGCTGTGCACGCCCAAGATAAAGAAGGGAGAGCATGGAGGGCAGTGATAGCACTAGCAGAAGGATGTAGGCTGACCCAGGTGGCAGATGAAGAGCTGTTCTCAGAAGAAAAGGAGGAAGATGAAATGGTGTTCATGATGAGTGTAGAAATATGGATAAGAGTGGCTCACAAACAAGTAGCACAGAAAATTGCAATGGCACTTGAGGCACCCGCAGGCACCCCAGTCCCATTCTTTAAGGAGGATATGTCAAAGGTGCCCAAATCATTATGGACTATTAGCCCCTATGACGTGGGATGCATAAAAAGCATAGGGGGTGTAAGGATAAAATTGAAAAAAGGTGCCATACTACCAAGAGTGAAACAGTACCCATTGTCAAAAGAGGCAGATGAGGGCATATATGAAACCATAACGGCCCTAATAAACAATGGCATATTGGTCCCCTCAGAATCACCATGTAACACGGCTGTGTACCCGGTGCGCAAGGCTAAAGGGGGGTCTTGGCGCTTCATACAGGACCTCAGGCCCTTGAACAACATAGTAGAAGCAGAATATCCAGTAACAGCAAACCCGGCCACAATATTGTGTGGCATTCCAGCAGAAGCATCACGATTTACAGTAATTGACCTTAAAAATGCATTTTTCTCAATACCATTACACCCAGACTCACAAGAGTTGACAAGCTTCACTTACCGAAATACAAAGTGGAAACATACCAGATTACCACAGGGGTATTGTGAATCACCCTCAATTTTCAATAGAGTAATACAAATGGATTTGGGTAACGTTGAGGTGGAAAGCACAGTGTTACAGTATGTGGATGACATAATAATTTGTAGTACAAACGAAAGTAAATGTAGAGAGGACTCCTTAAAAATGTTGACGATATTGGCTGAAAAGGGGTACAAGGTAGACATGGAAAAGATACAATACTGTCAGGAACAGGTACTTTACATTGGCCAACTGATATCCCAAAATGGAAGAAAGATTGCACCACAAAGAGCACAGGCCATTTCAAGCACTCCCATGCCACAGACTGTGAGAGAACTGCAGCAATTTCTGGGGCTGTGCAACTACTGTAGAGCATGGGTATTTGACTACAGTTCATACATAGGACCCCTGCTTGAGGGTTTGAGGGAAGCCAATAAAGGGGAGAAAAAGTTGGGGTGGACTATGGAAATGAGGGAGGCCTTTGACGAATTGAAAGACGCGATATCAACTGCTCCTGTACTGGCATCCCCAGACTATGAGCGACGCTTTTTTATATTTTCACATTGCGACTCAGCAGTGATGAAAGCAGTATTGGCCCAAAACACGAGCATGGGCTATAAACCAGTAGCATTTTACAGCGGTCACTTAGACCCTGTGATGTTAGGCCACTTCCCTTGCGAACAAGGTCTCGCTGCAGCTGCTTTTGCAGTGGAAAAAGCATCAGCAATAACCATGGGGTGTCCAACTACACTGTTTGTGGAACATGCACTATTTGCAATATTGAATAAACCCAAGTCCACACTAACGACACAGAGGGCATCAGGTTATGAGATCATCTTGTCTAGGGCTGAACTAGCAATTGTTAGATGTAGCACGGTTAACCCTGCAAGGTTCTTAGCAGAAGTAATTGAGGAGGGAGATTACGCCCACGACTGTACCCAAATAACTGAAATGTACTCATGTACTAGAAAAGTTGAAGAAAACGCACTAGAAGGAGGTGAGCTTTTGTTTATTGATGGGTCATCAACTATTGATCAAGGAGATGGGATACGGAGGACTGGGGCAGCAGTGGTAAAAATGATGGAGGCGCCGGTGTGTGTGGCTATGAAGTGTGTACAATTACCACAGCATTACTCTGCTCAAGCCGCGGAACTGGTTGCACTAATATTGGCATTGAAGGAAAGTTTTGACAAACGAGTAACCATATATTCCGACAGTGCATATGTTACATCCACTGTCCACTCAGGGCTATCAAAATGGAGAAGAAGAGGGTTTAGGAGAGCTGACGGCACTCCGGTGCAACATGCCCTCTTATTGGCTGAACTAATTGAAGTAATAAACAACCCCCAAGAACTAGCCCTAGTCAAATGCACCGCACACACCAATGGTGAAGACCACGTCTCAAAAGGGAATGCAGCAGCAGACGCACATGCGAAATATGCTGCATACTTTGGTGAGATATGGAACCCCACAGACTCACAGAGAGGGAGAGGGAGGGGAGTGGCTAGGGAGATGTTAATAAGAGAAGGGTACACCCATCTCCCAGCCACACAGATTATGGAGCTACAAGTGGCTGCACCAATGGCCGAAAAAGAAATATGGGTAAAAAGAGGATGTACAATGTCACCAACCGACGCACTATGGCGCCAGGGTGGCACTGGGAAAGTTGTAATACCATTGGCACTTTTAAATACCGCCCTGAGCCAATTACACCACCCAGCCCATACAGGCAAGGAAATAATTGCAGCATGAATTAGGGAAGATTGGTTCTGTCCCGAGTTAAATTCCCACGTGTCAAATTTTATCAGCAATTGTCTCACATGTCAACAGTTTACGGCCGGTCATACCCTAAAAGTGATAAGAGGTACCATACCCCGGCCAGAAGGACCTTTTCGGCACCTTCACATTGACTATGTTGATATGATCAACATATGTCAAGGTAATAGGTATATGATTGTAGTAGTATGCCCATTTTCTAGGTGGATTGAAGCAGGGCCCTGTTCACACCCAGATGCATTTAGAGCAGCCAAATTCTTAGTAAGGGAGGTCTTCCCAAGGTGGGGAGTATGTGAGGTGTTAAGATCAGACAATGGCCCGCATTTCGCAAACGAAATGTTCCAGCATATCACATCCCACATAAAACACAAATTTGCATGTGCATACCACCCACAGGCTAACGGTGTATGTGAACGCCTGAATGGCTTATTGAAGGAGGCAATTGCAAAGATACAACAAACAACAAAGAAAAGTTGGTTGTATTGCCTTCCGTTAGCCCTATTTGAATTAAGGAATAGGCCAGGGT
Organism: Ambystoma mexicanum; assembly: GCF_040938575.1. Taxonomy (NCBI): domain Eukaryota; kingdom Metazoa; phylum Chordata; class Amphibia; order Caudata; family Ambystomatidae; genus Ambystoma; species Ambystoma mexicanum. Next base: position 512,878,886 of record NC_090937.1, read on the forward strand.
CCGACCACCACCTCACCCCTCACGAGGTGGTTACTGGACGTCAAATTCGCCTTCCCCTAACGCCAACGTCAAGGGCATTCACTGACCAAGAAAGTTCAGCGAGTGTGTTAGGTGATGAAATGTATCAATATGTGTCTTCTTTGATTACTAGTGTTGTGTTTGTGTCTCAACAGCTCGAGCGCACACGGGGCGGGTCCACCAGAAACCAAGAAGAAGGCGCCAGAACAGAATTGGAAAAAGAGAACTTGTGCAAACTTGCCAAAGGTGACCACATACTACTTCGCAATTTCAATAGGAAGTGGAACGATAAGAGGTTCACCGGCCCCCATCTGGTAGAGGACGTATCACCAAGAGCAGCAAAACTAAAAGACAAGCGTGCCTGGAACCACCTACATGATGTAAAGATCTACAAACTGCAGACCCGCCCCAGCGCCAACGACAGGTCCATTGGAAGAACAGCAACAACATCCCCGACAGCGGAAGGAAGTTCTACCACAGACAACGACCCAATTGTTCCCTTACCGTGTCATTACCCAGCCACCTCGGAGACAACAACTGACGAAGAAAGGGGTGATCCCCATACTGCCCACCCCATGGTCACACGTTCAAAGAGTAAAAATACTTCCGCCATCTGAGCCCAAAAACCCCCCCCCCCGCCCATTGACTCCCAAGTACAGTTATAACTTAAACTGAAAGACATTGCCTGCACAAATACACATGTAAACACGTGAATGTTCTCTTTTTCTCTCGCACATACAGGAACTGCGTATTATTGTATTGTTAAGAAAAGAACTAACTAACAAGTCCAATGTCCAGGCGTAGATGGTACTCCCAGACGATAATTACCCAGAAGAATTCTCACACCAATTTGTATACGAAATAAAAAGGCCAACATACCTAAAAAGAAGAAGGGTACGTGTCTACTACACAGCCTTCCTCCTGGCTATAGAATATTCCATGCCCCACCTCCGCCCATACTTGCCGGTCCTAAGAGACCAATCACTTAGAGTAGCGTGGGAGCAGCTCTTCGCCTGGGCACTGAATGACTATTTGATAGGGAGAGCTTAAAGGAAACAAAACTAACATTTAATAACAAGCATTTTGAGAATTTTTAGGCGGGCAACTTTAACGTCGCAAGAATACGCTGCCAGGACTGCAGCAAGGTAAGAGCAAAATGCCGGTGAGATTAGCATATGTAATAAAAATAATAGGGATTTTGATGATCACCGGGTTCTTGGCTGCCTCTGTCTGGCAGTACAGCTATGCTATCAATATTATTGCTGCACCCAAACCTAATATACCCCCGTTCCCTGCTGCAACAGGTGTTACGTCAGGTGGTAATAGTAACATTGCACCCAAGCAAAATAGAGTTAAACGCAGCACATACTCAGACAATAAAGGTATTGATAATTATATACAAGATTCAGCACACGTCACAAACAACATATGGTACCAACACATGACCCGCATTGGTAAGCAGACAACTGAGGATAGCTGCTACGTTTGCTCATTAATACCATACGCCATGAGTGCGTCACGAACATTTGTTGCCACAGAAATAGATGAAAAAACAGCACAGTGCATAATATACTTGGCACTGTTCCAAACGAAAGGAAGATTTCAAGGAACAGTAGTGCACATGACATGGAAAACACGAGACTCATACCCATATGAAAACAACTTCCTCAAGACCTTTTTGAGTTATCACAAGACCAGTTTACATGCTGAAGCATTCAAATACATAACAAGTGGCCCTGCAAAAGGAGAAACAAAGAAAGTAACGCTGCAGTATCTACCATGTGATTGGTACGCCACTGAAGTTCCGGGTAAACAAGGATGTTGGGAGAGGCCGCTGGTGACGATAACAGGAAAGGTGTATCTGGACAACAGCTGGGAGATAGGAGTGATTGGCAGCAACATGTTAACAAAAGAAACTATCTCAACCATCGAGACACACAATCACCGATGTTGGACGACGTGGATCAAGTATGTACCAATGCTCACGTGGGTAGAAGAAGATGAAGACCCAATAACAATACTACCATTGACTGCGCCCAAGGTATGCTACCAACATAAAGGAGAGGTGGACGTAGGATATAACACCAATTGTGCAAGTGTGGTGGAGTTACCTGAGGGGGGAGCAGAAACAGCAGTAATAATGGACCATTATTGGGCCTGTGGAGAAAGGGCATACCATACACTGCCTCCCCTGTGGAATGGTGTGTGCACAATGGTACACGTAAATGTACCATCACTAGTAGTACCTAAGAAGCACGTCAATGTGGCGAAATTTCCTAAAATGGATGAAGGGGATAAGAGAAGAAAGAGATCTGCACCACTTCAGGAGGAGCAAGGGAACAGGACCAACAGCAATGATACTGTCCTAAATAGAAGAAAAAGACAAGGAGAGCCACTGACAGGAAATTACCTGTGGGGAAGGTCGGAAACGGCACTAACATCAATACCGCCAGAACATAGACTATTCAGCAGAGCAGCAATGTTCTTCTCCTCAATAATACACCCAGGACTGCAGGCTTACGCAAACGCAAAATGGCTCCAAATAACTAGATGGGAACTAATGATGACTATCAATTCTACAGTGAATGGGTTTAACGCAATAAAAGAGGAGCTGCGAGCTGTAAGGATGGTAGCACTCCAGAACAGATATGTATTGGACCTTCTCACAGCAATGGAAGGAGGAGTTTGTGCAAAGATAGGACAATCATGCTGCACGTTCATACCTGCCAACGATGCTGACAATGGTACACTAACAGAAGCAGTTTCACAATTGGCCCAGATGCACTCCAAAATGACGAATGAAAGTAACGGTGTAAACAAGGATAAGAGCTGGTTTTCACTATTTTGGTCATGGATGCCATCCTGGCTGTCAGATGGGCTGAAAATAATAGTGGGTTGTACTATATTGGCTGGAGCTATTATGATCATAATTAGATTTTGGAAGGCCCGGAAGGCACGCACTACTGACGAGTTGCTGGAAATGGTGGGAATGCACCCCTTGATGCCAGCAGATGACGGCCAGCATACAGGTGTGATAATACAAGAGAGGGAGAAGTTGCGCACCCAAATAATAACCAACCATCTGGACCCACCATCAGTGAAGATCGAGAACCCAAGAAACCCCAGGAGCTACATAGGAAGATGGGTATACTGTACTCCTGGAGGAACCTGTGAATATATGTATTGGTCATTTGAAGATCATGTAAACCATTATGGACATCTAGGAGGAATAACTAAGATATGGCGAGTAAGAGGAGATAACGAGAAGGATATGTTTGTGGTTGACAAGTCGACCAGAGGGGGGACTGAAGTGGGAGAATGGAAGACCAGGCTCCCGTCCTTCACCTCTCGCGCTTGGCCTAGAGGGTCACGACCCAGACACCCGCCACGAGAAGAGTTTGTCCATTTACCAGACGACCAGATACCCTGGTACAGGAACATACGGATGTGTCCATTTGCCTGCCCAGCAGCCCGCACTGGCCATGCCGACACCTGCGGCATGGATCAACTAGACTAAAATCTACATGTCATTAGAGATGCCATGACGACCTAGACAACGGGAAGCACATCTGTACAAATATACACACTGGACATTCCCACACCAACCTACACGAAGAATATACTCAGTGCTATGACGTAGGCGACAGGCATATTCACGGACGTGCATCTTTATTATTTTTACATAGGCTTTCAGAATGCAGAAACGCAAGACGCATCATGAACTCATCTACTAGCTTGCTCACGCTTCTCTTGAAACCAGTTACCACCATAAGAAGTATAATGAAGACGCGATACTGGTCATGAAACTATATGCTCCTATAACCTAAAGCACCTGTGCACCAAACGGACCACTTATGCACCAGGCCAGGTAGGCCTCAAACAAGAGCTCCCGTGGACATTAACAAAGCAAGAGTCAGGTTGCTGATCCTGCAGAATGAGCTCGGTAAAACAACCAGCCAAGGTCGCAATGTTGCAAACCCACCGTCCAAGAACAAATCATCAAAGGCACGATGTTGCAACCTCGTACTCCGCGCACCAGCGTTAAAGTCACACCGGCAAATTAAACCAGGCGCGCAGTAGAAAAACAATATTAATTGTGCAGAATTCTGCCTCTTTTACGGTCACTCCCCACGTGACCAAGCCGAACCTGACGAGATGCCAAACCCAGGAGAACAGAGGCGTCTGGATCCCTCGCTACGAGACACCGGCAGATACACTTGAAAGGCTCAATGGACATCTGCGACAGTGGGAGCGGTCTGCCTTCCAGCTATGAATAAGTCCTCACATTGTCTGCACGTACCCATATTGAAACATTGTTGCACCTTGCAGGTACACCGAGAGCTGGGAACAGCGGTGGTCCCAGGCTGGGAAGCTCACGGGCGCACCAATCAGAACATGGGGCTCTTATCACTGACGCCAGTAATATTAGCCAATCCTCAGGAGTCTTCATGTAACAATTCTCATGTATCTAATCGTAGGGACAACCCAGATATACCACCTGACGACCCTTTGTCCACTAATATCATTCTCTATATGTGTGCTATACTAACCCTACCACTCGAACACCCAATTAAGAGTGGCGATAGGTTTTTTGTTAACTTTCTGAAGTGACGCAAGTAGTGCGTCATAATACAGTAAAAAGGGCCTGCGAGCCCCACGATTGTGTGTGTGTCAGGACGGACGCGTACGCTCCTTGACCCATCCCTGCCGTTTTGTCTAATAAACAGCAGAGTCACCTTGCTCCTTGTGTGTGTCTCATACTCTATCTCATCTGGGATATACACGGGAGGAGTTGGGGCCTCCCTGCCTGGAGGTCTACGGACGGCCCGGCCGACCCCGGCAGAATTTCCCCCCGACAGTCCCATCGCTTACGGCAGTCTTTCACTGTGCGGGGTGTGTTGCCCACTGCACTAACCTTCTGGGCAACAAGTGCCCAGATCTCTTTTTTACGTAGCACTGCCTCTCTCCTCATGTTGCTGGAGAAGACTGTGCCTGCATGCTCATGCAAAGTGTCCACAAGCATCTGGAGCTTGTCCTGATTGAATCTTTCCTTTCTGAGGTGGGCAAATCCCTTCTTCAGGGCCTTTGGCATTCTTCTCTTGTAGGAGGAAGTTTTCTGACAATCAGCAGTGTCCCAGGGGTCCTGTGTGCTGAGGATGGCAATGGATTGTGTTTTTAAAGATGGCCGCCGTGCTCCTTCCCGTTCCTGTGCAATGATGCTATTTCCGGTTCCGCTAATTAGCGGTGACCGTAAATAGCGGTGTCTGCTAATTACGGTCACCGCTATTTACGGTCACCACTAATGACGCATTGGCCCTTATTCCGAGGTTGGCGGTAAGGGATATCGGGCACCGGTAAGGAGACCAGTGCCGGTAATCCGTTACCGCGCTACTAGAAGGTCCCTTAGCGGGTCCCTCCTTTAACGCCTGGTCTGACCTGGCGTTATAGACGGGACCCGTTAAGGGGCCAGGGCGCAAATAAAGGGCTTGACATTCGCGAGCCTGTTATTTGCGCCGTCCCCATTCCCATTGAGCCCTATGGGGGCTCAAATGGGAATGGGGAATGGTTTGGTGAATGGGGACTTACCGGTCCCGCCAAGGTTGGACTAGACTGGTAAGTCCCCATTGCAGCAATCCGGACACGGTACCATTATTGGTGGCAGTCATGGCGCAAATAGCACCATGACTACCACCAAACTCGGAATGAGGGCCATTGAACTATGTCGGTATTGTTATCTGCGCCTAGCTTAATGCCATTAAGGTCTTTTTTGGAGCCTTTTGCGGCATGGCGCTAGGTACCTTACCGGTATGGCACAAAGCTCGTGCCTGCGAATCATAATAGTCCTCTATTAGCGGACTGGTGCCAGCACGGACAGGCTATTTGTGCCATGCCGGTAAGGGACGTTACTTACCTCCAAACTCGAAATGAGGGCCATAGTGTTTGTCGTTCAGTGAAGAGCTAGCTTGGCAATTACACGACAGGTAAACAACCCTACTGCGCTTATTCTTTTCCAGATGTGTCGTATGGTTCCCAAAAAAAAAAAAAAAGATTCGCACCCATTGCACTCATGTGCCGACGTTAACAACCTTGCAACGGACATGGCACACTATTTGCAACAGTGCAAAACATGGCAGACCAGTGCACATATTTCTTAATGCAATACTTGATTACAAGGCCACACTATATACATTGTTGAAAAATATGCACAAGTGCAATGTTTGTGTAATGCTGTCCCTGGACTATAGGAGCAGTTCAGGATACGGGAAGAAATGTATGGAAAGGTAAATGATCAAAGGGGAAGGTGTTTGGCAACGTTGTTCCTTCAGGTGGACACATTGAAAACTAGCGCATTGCTAGTGTTACCAATGATGTCCTTCAGAGCCAATTAGTGGAAACGCGGGCGCACTGCTGTTATTGAGACCTACCCGTGAGCAGTTCTATATATCCTTCTGTCCATTTCCCTGCGGCAAAAAAGGGTCTTTTACCTGGTTCGATCACTGTTGCTCATGTTTTGGCCTAATCCATGGTTGTTATGTTCAGCTCATCTCACGATTCTACATGCATCACTTCCTTCTAACTTCCACTTGCCACTTTAATTCTTTCTTTAAAAAAAAAAAAAGTTTCCAAATCACATAACACTCCAAACATGGGTTGGCAATGTGACACCCTGAACATGTTTTGGCCTCCAACTCACTTGATCGATCACAATTGACTACGCCTTCTAGGGCTGATGGGAGCTGCAGGACAAAACATCTGGAGGGTGGCAGGTTGGTTCTCCCTGAATCTCTTGGGATCAAGCGCATTCGCTAGGCTTGATGTTCCCAGCACAGCCTACCATGCTATCAATGAACATTCCATTGCACATTTTCTAGAACATCCTTAACTGTTTTAAAGGTATCCTTTCCACACCACACGTAACCTTCGCACATGTCACTTTTTCCATTTCAAGCTGAGTTGATTTCCATAAACCTAAAATATTGCGTTACATCCAGGGATTAAGTCGCTTTAGAAAAAGTACAGTATAAAATTGTGACTCAGTATAGCTGCATTTATTAAGGCCATAGGAGTCCAGAGGCTTTGAACACTCACATGCACTGTGTTTGAATGTGGGATAGCTTTCCATCCATTTAATGGATTCACAGTTTTGCTATTCTTGACTTGCCCTTTAAAAGAGAATTGAACTTATTTTGAGACAAGTTGATGCACCAAGGCATGACTCATTATGTTATGAGTTTCCACTCTAAAGCTGATTTTACCATGTCACTTCAATTCATACCAGACATAAAATGTCGCTTTCCCATCTTGCGACATTATTGCCATGTATCCTTCCATTTTCATGTTGCTATATTGTGTGTATGTGTGTGTGTGAGGGGGGCTTTTACATGTGTGTAATTCTACCCCCTGTAAGCAAAGAATGGTTGTACACTCTTCACTCTCTCATTGTGGCAGTGTGCTTTTTTGATAATGATAATCAGGCCATAGTGTTGCACTCAAATGTGAGCTGCTCCAGCAAAGCAGAACTACTGATAAAATTCATTGTAAAGTGGTGTGGATTACTTATACTTCTTGTGCATATATTTCAAAATGCCCAGTAACTCGTTGAGTCAATAAGACTTTGGTCTGTGCAGTATTCCATCAGTTATTCTTCCTGGTCAACTGTAACCCAACAATTCCATATGTGTGTAAAAGTCAACAAAAGAGGTAAAACACAATATGTAGAAAAGTACAGGAAAAGGCTCGAATATTGTGTATCTAATATGTTACCAAACTCCCCAAGTCAGCCATTCTCTCTCTCTCTCTCTATCTCTCTCTCTCTCTCTCTCTCTCTCTCTCTGTTCAAACTTTTTAAATATTGGAAAGTATTAGCTCAGATTAAAGGCATGCTCGGTTACACTGTAATCTCTTTGTTGCATCTCGCTTTACACAGTGTCCCAAGAGGTATGGATGAGGTGGGGGTTACTGGATCATATGTTATGTTATGTTATGTTACGTTATTTGGCATGTATATAGCACTCTATATATCATTGGTATGACCTCAAAGCCTGTGTAGGTTGAACGCCCTTGGGATTGTAGTCCAGGTCAGTTGAGAGAGTAGGGTGTCATAGGATGATTGGGTGCACCAGGTATGTGTGCAGCTGACGAAATTGCCTGATGGTAGCTGCATCCTAGCATTAGGTGATTAGGTGTGGTAGTATTGATGTCAGTTAAATGTGTGCAGTCTGGCGGGTGGACACCAAGACTGGGTTCTGGCTGTGTTGGGCCTGTAGGATGCTTATGTGTGCAGCTAGGCCAGTTTGTCATCGGGTATAGCTGCGTTTAATAGAATGATGAGGTGTTCATGTGTTAATGTTCGTATGTGAGAAGCTAGGCCGGAATAGTTTGAGGAGTATAGCTGCACTCTGAGTGATGGTATAGAGAAGAGAGTAAGCCTAGTTATATGGGAGGTGAGAGTGTGAGTTGAGTTATGACCTAAAACATAGGTAAGTAACTTACACAACTTTCACAGGCAGAATGTTCTAGTTGTGTGTCTAGAGGGTGAGAGCAATTCTAAAATTCTAATTGTGCAGCGCATACACCTGAGTCATAGTGCTATCAGAGGGGGTACTTTGAACATGTGAGATAAAGTAACTTACTAGATGTGAATCAATCTTGCAAGAACAATTCCTAAGCATGTCAATAAATCACAGTATCATAGCATGCACCCTCTAGGTTTGAGTGAATCGTATTAAGACTGGTTCTAGGAGATCAGCACAGGCAGGCGATGCAGCCTAGTAGATTCAAAGTACTATCAGAGTGAGCACTTTCTAGGTTTGGTTCAGTGCAATGCAAGTTGATTTAAGGTGGGTAAGGAATGGGGTGCAGTAATTAGATTGTCTGTAAGACCTTTGTCATAACTTCTTCAATTGGCCCGTCAGGTCAGTTAATTATTATGTATTTCATGTAAAATAATACATAATGGAGCCCCACCAGTTCCTGACAACTTCACCCGCTGTTTCCTTCTTTGCTCTCTGTTTCAACCACCACCTCTTGCTCCATATTCACATTCCACATTCTCACTGCACACAACAAACATTACACGTGAATGCTTCAGGGTACCGACAATTAATCTAGTTGACGACATGAGTGACAATTCACAGGAAGATGTTTTCACCATGGGAGAAGAAGAGCTTGATGTCCCAAAATACTTTGTACAGATAAATGACTGTAAGTTTGTGATGATGATTGACTCAGGAGCAAAATACACACTTTTGCGGAGAACCATATTTCACCACCTTTTAAAATTGCAGGAACTACAAGATGCAGACATCAAAGTGGTTGCATATGGAGTCACAACAATAGGGATTGTGGGATGATTCACTACCCACTTTCAGTACAATGGAAGGAAAGGTATATGTCACAAACAAGGGTTCCCCACGTGTTGAGCAGGCTCAACAAAAGAACACATAAATACAGTTCGATCTCAATACAGAGAAGCAGTAAGGTACTGTGTAGGGCCATCTGCTGAAACAGTATTTAGTTAGGAGCCAAGTTGATCGGTTGTGCATAAAGTCAGGAGTATTCCTTTGGTGATCAGAGAACACGTGAAGGAAGAATTTGCCAAACTGGACAGCTGCATAACAATTGTAAGAAGCAAAGCATTTTGAGTTTCACATTAGTAGAACTGGCCAAAGCTAACACAAAGTTAAGACCTTGTCTTGATTTCCAAGACCATAATTGGTGTGTGATTCCTGGCCACCATCCATTACTAAGCATCACAGAAATTCTAGCTACATTGGGAAGTGCAGGCTTATTTTCATTGTTGGCTCTTACATTGGCATGCCACCAGTTGAAACTACACCCCCAAACCAAGAAGGTAACCACATTCATAACCCCTGAAGGTTTCTATCAATTTGTATGAATACCATTCAGGCTAGCATCAGCAGCTTCAGTATTTCAAATGATTATGCATGAACTATTTACAGCAGAGCAGGGCGTGACATGCTTCCAAAGTGGTATTTTGGTCTATCGAATTGGCCGATGTGATCACAATGCTAAACTAAACAAGTTTTGATATTATTAAGTGAGAAGGGCCTCACATTAATTAAAGACAAGTGTACATTGAACCAACCTTTCATAGAATATCTCGGTCATGTGGTGTAAGCCGATGGTATACAACCAAAGAAAGAATTCATGAATACCATCAGTATGGTACAAGAACCGAATGACAGAGACAAATTGTGCTTGTTTCTAATTGTCATGGCAACATATTCTTCCACGTTCATTCTCAAATTCGATGATGGGATTGTCAATATGCAATATTTATTAAAAGTAAGGCAAGATTTGACTGGATTGAATACGTGCAAGGGAATTTAAAGGAATAAAGAAGGTGCTACAACCAGTACCATCACTGAAACATTTTGAAGTAGGTCAGAAGACCATATAATCTACAGATGCCAGCAAAGATTGATGGGATGCATGAGGAACCTGTCATTGGGTTCATCAAGACTTCTCACAGGAGCATAGACTTCATATTTCAGAATAGTGCAAGATCTTTTGGCAGTCAAATGGGCCATAGATAAATACCAGGACATTCTTGTGGAGTTCAGGCTTTATGGTTCGGCTGGATCACAAGCCTCTACGAGAAACTCTCCTGACAAAAGGAATGCAGAAGGTTTACTCCAGAATTAAGAAATGGCTGATAGCTGTCACAGCCACCTTCTGATTCCCAAGAATCAATGTTCCCACTCTCCTCACCTGTGTCCAATGGGAATTTTCCAGGTTTTTTTATTTGGAGGCTGTGGCTTGCCACGGAAAGAAGCCACAATCACAGTTGCAAGGGCTGCGATAGAGACCCCCTTCTGGGACAGCCGGAAGGGGAAAAAAGCCAAGAGGCAAAAAAAAAACCCCAAAGAAGAGTAGTAGTCCAGTCCTTGTAGTAGCTTAGTGGTAATTATGGATTCCAAGAAAAGAATGTAATCTTTGATGGTAACAAGGGTATCTTCACAATTCTTGTACGCGAGTCCAGGCAGAAGGGAGAACAGGAGCAAGCAATCAGCAAGGGTGAATAGTAAGAAAGGACGCTGAAGGCGGAAACAAAGAAATATTGGAAAACCCTGCAGTAAAGCGGGGCGGACAGAAAAAACAGAAGCAGGAAGCAAAGTAGGAAGCGAAGGGTAGAAAAGAGGAAAGCCTAACGGAAAGATAGAAAGCGAAGGAGGAAAGAGCAGCACCGAAGAGGCGGTGCAAAAAGAGAGAGTTTGCGTTAACGAACGAAATATGAGTACTTCAAAGAGTAATCGCTAAGCGTTGGGGTGGCAGTCTGAAAAGACACTGCAGTTGCAACGCACTGAGGCTGCCGGAAGGAAATGTTTAAATCCGGCGGCTCTGATCACAGAGAAACAAAACACTAGACCGTTACCCCGACAACGTGCACAACGTGAAGGCACATTTAATGGCGGCGGCCTGTCTTCCACTTCGCCACGCTCCTGGGTAGATGACAATAGCACTCCAAGAATACACATTTGACGTGGCATATATAACGGGAAGATAGTTTTTCACGTATGATGATAGATACTACAGAGGGACCTAGAGGAGACTCAGGTGATGATGAATGTGTATTAATGGTTGAGCAAAGAATAGTATTAAAGGTTGAGTGGGATGTGAGCATAGGTGATGATGACATGCTGAGAATGGTAAGGAAAGACATTGTAGAGTATTGAAGTATGTGTAGGGAACTCATTAAATCAATAAGGGCAACAATCATGAAGGCATATAACGTGTCAAGGATGAATTGCATGTTGTGGAGAGCAACCATTTAAGAGGGGATAGATTAATACCTCCAACTGTAATTAGGGAGAGAATAATCAGCATAGTACATGAACGTCACCAAGGTATCACTAAAACCAAACAATGGCTTAGGGCGAATGCTGGTGGGTAGGTTGTGAGGTAGAGAGGAATTTAAGGAATTGATTTTTGTTTGAGGCTAGTAAGAAAGGTTAAGCATTAGGAGAGGTTTCATAACAAACATGTCCATTCCTTGCATGGGAGGGAGGGAGTTGGCATGGACTTAATAGGTCCAATTTATAGTCAATGGGTGCATCAGTTTTGCTTAGTCGCGATGGACAGGCGGTTTAAGTGAATGGAAGTAAAGATCGCCCGAAAATTAACCACAAGAGATGTTAAACAATGCACAAAGGACATCTTTATAAGGGAAGGATATTTCTCTGAAATACTAACAAATAATGGGCAGAATTCAAATCCGGCAAAGTGAAGGAATATTGAAGTATCCTGAATAATCTGCAGGAGGCAGGTACATTGATTTATGCAAACGTATTTAATGTCATAACTATATAACTTTTCAGTCATCCTTTTAAGAATGTTGATTCTCTCCGTCTCCTGAATACTCAGAGAACCTCTATTTATACACCTGAACATGGAATGTTGACAGATTCTATCATGTTACCTGACAACATGTTATGATGTCATATGCTACAAACCTGGAAACATCTAATAAAGTGACCATTAGAACGATGACACATGGCATGACATGTTTACAGATGCTGTTTGATAGTACCAATAACAATACAATGTTTATGTCAACAGTTGGTTTTGATGTAAAATGAATACAACTGTATAACTGCCAATATCAAATAACCGTGTATGTACATACTATATACATGAATAACTTTAAGACAGCATTCAGCAGATATAACTCATATCGTGAGAGCTATGGCATAACACATAGGTTTTCTGCTCAAAACAGTGGGATGGTAGAACAATTTAACAAAGTCATACAAGACAGTATTAGGGCCTGTGCTAATAACGTAGACTGGAAGAAAACTGTGTTAGACAGAATAATAGTGCATAGGTTCTCCCCTCACGTCTCTACTCGTTGGTCACTCTTTGAACTGAGCAGGGGGAATAAGTCCAACATCAAGCTATGCCCTCCGTGGATTGGAATGATAGAGAAGGGCAGGAGTGATATCAGGAAAATACAGAACTGCAATTTAAAAAAGTATGATTTGGGGAAGTCTGTTGTGGATAATGAAAGTGTGGTGGGAGAGTATGCGAGAATTAATCTTCCAAGAGCAACACAATAGGGCTCTATGAAAAGGTCACAACCTTAAAGTGTTGTGCAAATGCTACATGGGGCCGTTAGGACAGCGTGGAAGAGTTTGGAATCTTAAAAAAAATACAAAGAAAGAGAGGTTATGAGGCAGAAACAAGACTAATGGAATCGTGGCAGGGCAGAAGGTGATGGAGGCAGTGCTTCTAATAGATGCGTCTCCACTTGGACTGTGCTAGGGGGATGCAGGAGTACACCTAAGGAACAAACACATTTGGAGGATTATATACTGCATGGGTGAAAGGGAGGTGTGTAGTATACACTTGAAGTGTTTAAAGTGTGGAAGGAGAAAGTGTATACTACAACAGTCACCCTGTCAGATTTGTGATAAAGGTGAATAATTTGAAAATGGTTGAGACCTTAACAAATGTAATCCACAGGAGGGGGACGACTATTGGAAAACATGAGTAAGACATTTGAAAAAGAACAGACCTATTTAAAAATGATTGCTTAAGATTCCAAACAGAGAGAACTACTTAACATAAGTCTGCACATACGTTCACAAGCTCCCAGGAAAAGTGGCCATTTAATCACCATTGTTCAACCCTGCAAATATGCTATTTTCTTTTCAAGTATACCTTCGATCCTGCAATCTAGAGATGTGTGAAATTATTCATCTGTCAAATTCATGGAAATAAGGGCATTCTTTGTAATATTTGCATATTTTGCATAATCAATATACCAGTGAGGAGCATCTGAAAAAGGGGCTATTGTGGGAAGACGTCAGGGAACTATGTATTCATGGAAAGAAAGCTGTACGTTTGATGCAGCTGAAAATTAATTTGCACAGACAACCATCTGCTTCGTGTTTTCACAGACAAACAAAGGCCCGGGCTATATCTTAAGGATTACAAAAAGAGCCATGCCAACACTTGTTGCTCAACATCTTTGACTTGGTATACACTGTGTGCATTTATGCAGGAACAAAACTTCACAATCACAGATTTTGTGAAAACGTCTTTTTTTATCTGTACTTTGTGGGAATTAAATATTCCCAATACCTCCTTTTGAGCATCATCCTTTCTCCCTGGCTGCATTTCATTGATGCCATTAGCGATACAGGCGTCCGCTATGCCACAAAGGTCACTATTGGCCATGTGTTTACCCTCAGAAAAACAGACACATTATTTGCAAAAGCTACCTTTGCAGTCTTAATCACATACAAAAATGTGTGTACTTTATAAAGCCTATGCTAGGAAAGAGAGCAAGACATTTGAAGAAGGTATGCTGCTTCCTACTGTAGCACCATAACAATCTTGCTGACGTGGTATCTACAATTGATGCCTCCATCCTTCCAGAAGACACAAGATATGCTTCATAAAACATTATTTATCAAGCTCTAGCCCATACCACACTGACAATCACTTCATTGCGAAGGACAAGGGGCAGGTCATGATTTCAGGATGAAGGAATGGAGTCAGGCCAGTGTCAAGTGATTAACGAAGTCCTTCACCCCACAATGGAAGTGGATAGCTGACAATATAAATTGTTAAGGTGTGATCCGAACCCAGTAACACGCACACACACACTGGAGGACTGAACACAAATATGTATAAAATCCTTGGTAGTTAATGAGGTTGGCAGATTTTTGTAACACATGTATATGCTGGACTTAACCTAATGTGTTTACACACAGAGGACAAAGTTCCTATTGCGGACCCCGCTACGCCCCCTAAATTGCATTGCAATTAATATAGACAAACACACACCCACTGGGCAGGAATCGTTTTTATTCATTGCTCATTTAACAGACAATTTGATGTTGCAAGCAGACGTGGGTAACTACAGGACAAGTGGTTGGTCATTCTTTTTATTTAACGAACGTTCTGAACAGAAAAGTAGAAGTTGTAGAATATAACACACTGGACAAGTTTGTGTACATGAACAAAATTAAACATTTTTGTGAGGCAACGTTAATTGTAAACGAGGAAGTGCCAATACAGCTAAGTGAATGGAGTCGAGTTTTCAGATGGGTTAGAAATGGCAAGAAAGTAACAGAATGAACAAATCGAAGGTTGAAAAGTCGGAGTGATAAAGTGTGAAGAGGTGGAGTGAGAAGGAGCAGAGACAGTGCAGAATGCTTGAGATGAGCAACGCAGAGACCATACATTGACCTAGAGGAGGATTACAGATGCAAACGACCAGGCACCATAGCACTGATGAGTGCATTTGGTGCATTCTAAGATGAGTCATCAGAGACCAATGCATGTTGCACTCGAACATCAATCAGAATGCAGACCAAGTGTAGCTACTCCGATCTTGCTCAGCCTGGAAAGTCACATAGAGTATCATTTAGCTAAGCAAGCATGGCACATTTGGTGGATTTCTCTCCACATTTGCGCTATTATTTTGTGCAATACTGACTTTGTACTTAAGTCAGACTCAACATCTATAAATGTATACTGTCATATCAAATGTGTCTGTGATAACGTTTTTGCAGGTAAGTTATCAGGATGAAGTTTTCATTTCGCTGTATCCAGTGACATGTGAGAATGTACTCTCTTTGGGTTGCGCTTACAGGCAACGCTTGCGAATCCCAGAGACAAGGTAGAGCCACGATTCCTTCCATATAGCTTTCACTGACAAGTTCAGTAAAATATGTGGACTCCAATTCCCCATTTTCATTAAGGATACCCAGCCTGCTATACTATGTGTGCAAAAGCTGCGAATCCACGTAGAAGAAACACTATTGACAGCACTAGACCCGAAGGGAAGGATGCTGTCATTGAAGACATTTCACCAGCAGATTGGCTTGCACTAACCGTGTTAACACGTGTGGGAGGAGATTGCTACAATTTTATGTAAACCTCCACACCCCAAAATCAGGAAATGAATGCCAACTTCCATCCCCTTTTCCAAGATCAATGAAATGATGAAAATGGACTCTGGACCAGTATTTTTTTTCAAAATGTTATCTCTTGTCAGCATGAAATAAAATGTAGCTTACACATATTTATGATGCCATGGGGAGCATAAAGATAGATAGTAATCAGATTGTCTTCGTTTGCCCCTCCCCTAAGACGTCTATTCATCTTTTTGGAAAACTTAAGGAAGTTATGTACATTAAAGATGCCGTGCTAATCATCATGAGAATGCAGGCCACCACCTTGCAGTGTTCAAACAGGTGCTACACATTATATCGAGTAAGGTCCTCACATTGAACAATAAAAATAAAAATGTGAATTGATTGTCTGTGCAATTGAGTATGTTGACACTAATATCACGGCAGGGGGTCCAAACTAATGAAAGGTGAATCAATTTCAGCTGGAACCCTCATCCCGCAACAGGTTGGAACTGTACGTTTTCAAGGGATTTTAAATATATTGGGCAATTTTGTCAAGGGATTTGCAACTAAAATTCAGTCTTTCAGTGGTTTGCTAAGGAAGGTCAGCGAGTTCTGATGGACGGAAAAACAAATGAGTGTGTCTGACAAGGCAAAGTTCCTCATAGCAAAGGCACTTTCACGTCAACCTTTTTGCGTGGACAGAACCACTATAGTGTCAATAAACACCTGCAATAAAGGGTTGTGAAGCAGCCCTTTTTCACTGCAATAGATCTGTGAAATCAATTGTTTACGTCACAAGTACATTATGATATGATTGGTCGTGAGGCACTTGACTGTGTATGAGTGGTCCACCACTTTGTAAAGTTATATTGGTCACCCAATTTACCATCAGAATGTACCACAGATTATTAGATTAAGTGCTCAAAGTGGGATGACCGATCCGGTCGTTCCAAACATTATCACTGTTATTGGCTAAATTGCAATAATAGACTTAGGGATAAACGTTCAGGGCCAGAGCAAGTCAGCATTATAGGAGATTTCCTGTTCCTATTTCCCTTGGCCATTTCCAAAGGTGATTTAGATTATCGGGATTTGTGTTTGTGTGTGAGAGAGAGAGAGAGAGAGAGAGAGAGAGAGAGAGAGAGAGTGAGGGGTAGAGAGAGAGAGAGAGTGAGAGAGAGAGAGAGAGAGAGAGAGAGAGATATCCTCAACAATCGACAGGTCTGGTGATTGCATGATAGATGTGTGAGTTCAAATTCAGGGATGTCAAATTTCACTGTTTGATTGCTACAGATAATGAGATGATGTACAGTTTCCCGTTTAAGTTACTTTCACACAAAGTTGTTTTTGAAGTTATGTTTATATAGCAGACTTATACTGTCCTTTCGTGGGCCTGATGAACATCATCTTTGCTTAAATAATCTTCAGTGTTGAAGTCCTCCAAGTTTGGCAAACATTCAACATCCTTATAACTAGTTCATTATTTCCTACACGCAAAAACGCACACACACACACCACTGTACAAGGATATTTGTTAAACAAGGTATACTGCAATTTTGTTTTCACACACAGCTTATCAATTGCAGAATGGGAGTTCAAAGAAAACACAGGCTGTTTCTCTGTCCTCCTGCGTGGTTGGGCAAGGAGTGTAGGAAGGTGTTACCACCTTGGGCCCCTCCTTGATGGTCAGTGTTTGCTTACACATGTTTAAAAAATACACACACAAATGAGCTGTGTGCAGTACCTGAAGGCCCCACGCACTATCCCATTAGTAGCTTGCCAATCAAGCTGAGTTCTCATCGAGTCTGGGAGGTGAGTGTGCACTATGTGTTCCAGTCCTTTCCATAAATATACAAAAGCAGCATACGTTAAATACAGTGGGGCAAATTAAATCTAAAAGTTCCAAAAATCAAGTATAAAATCATCAAGAAAAAGGTAATACTATATAAAACCGTGGCATAACACATTTACATTTCAGTAACTTGATTGCTTCCCTCCTAGTTCTAATATGGTAAGAATTAGGAAGAGGTTGCTGCCACTTGCGTCTAGGAACTTAATATAAAGGGCATTCTAACAAACGATGCAGCTCGTATTCATCACATAGTTTGCAGAGGGGGCAATACATTGCATAGCAAGTGCCACAAATGAACTGTAAACATGGCTAATGGAGATAGGCCTAAATAGAATTTCGCATACAGGTTTGTTTCAAGTCTTGGACAGAGAAAATCAAGATAGGGTTCAATGTCCAATGCAGTTTTTACTGCCACATATTTAGACGACCGAGGGCGAGAGAGGCATATGTCTAATTTGTCTTTTAAAACCCAATCTTGAAATAATTCTTTAGAATACCTCTAGACAATGTGGCAAATTTGGACGTTTCATGCCAAAGGATGGCCACACCGCTCCCAACACATGCTTTGAATTAGATTAATGTGCCTGTATCTGAGTCTGTGCATTGTAGGAAGTTCCGAATCACTTATAAAACTCAGGAGCTGACTGACGCCTCCGCTCCAAGCACCAAAAACTGTCTATGCCACTGGTCCTGCATGTTCCATCCATGTCCAATGGGAGATGGATGTTGGCTGTGATTGGTCATAAGTTCCAGGTCATCACCTGGTAGTAGTCTCTCTTCATTGCAGTTACATGCGCCCTTCTTTTAGGCAGTAACGTTTCCAAGCTCATTTGTTCGTCTTCTTAGAAAACGTAATCTAGTGCAACTCTACAACTTTAGTTTACTGCTTCTGACCTAATTCGGCCAACGAATGCTTCCATTTTATCCATAAGCAGATCATAATTGTGTTCTTATGTTCAAAGTGAATTGAGCACCCAGTCACGGTAGTGAATGGTTTCTAGTATGACCATTTACATTTCCCAGACAATGTACCTGTCTAATCAGACCCAGTCAAGGCGTGAAATGCAAGTGATGTAGAAGCCTTAAAGGAGTCTAGTGGTAGGATTATATAAGCAATTGAACTGATGCATTTTGAAGAAAGCACAAAATTAGACCGGGGGGGGGGGGGGGGCGGGGGGTTGGTACAATCTTATAGCACACATGAAAATATCTGTGTCCTGTTCAAATATATGGAGTTGTGAAGCTCTTCTTTCTTTAAAATTGCTGGCACAAAGAACTATCTTTGTATTTGCATCCTGCTGTGGACTACTAAGACAATCCAAAGAAATATGTGAGGTAGCGTCCTTTATATGCCATGCCACAGCATAGTCCGTGTTGGTCATTTGTGCATGATCAAGCATGTCTTTGACAAGTTAAGTAATTCAGTCAGGTTGATGTTACTCTGTCTATGTTTCTTTCTCATGGGAGCATTAGCAATGCCTGTGCCGACAATGATTTTGTAGTGGGTTGCAACGATTCCCAGTAGCCGCTTTTGCCTTGCCATCCTTTGGATTGAGCTGTCTTTGTATGTGTTGAACACACAGTTTATTTCATTACACTGCAAGTACTTTTATCATGTTTGGTGAATGTTTCAACTAAATCCTAGCATGTGTGAATGCCTTTTGAATCGTGTACTTCTGCCATGCCATCGACAATGGCAGCAGATAAGATCATTATGTGTGGAATATTGGTATTTGCTGTTGTTGGAATTGTTTGTTTGCTGTTTGTCCTGCTGCTTTTTGGTGTTGGGGTTGGTAGTGGGATCAACTTCAAGATGTCAATTAGATTACTTTCTACAGGAAAAGATGCATAGTTTCATCATCTTTATGCAGTGATCATGATTCCACAGAGAATGCATAACACCCTCACGCAAATCTACTTTATACTGTATTGCGCTTAAAGAAGAAGTCAGTCAAATAGTGATCAGGCTGTCAATATCTTTGTAACAGTGCCATCCATATTTATTTGTATTATCTTCTTCAGGCTTTACAGAGTTTTAGTTTTTTAGTCTTTATAGGATCCCAAAAATTCATGGTGCTGGTTTTGGAGATGGACCTCTGTGTTTTGAACTCATCTCATAATCTAACACTATGAGCATGGAGCTGACCAACATATTGTTTAATACGCTCACTAAAAACAACCTATGTCACAGTATCAACAAGTTCGCAGCCATCATATAAAAAGCGATGTTCAAATTCTTTACGTTCAAAAAGCAATTTGTTTGTTGCACTATATCCAGCCTTTTTCCAATTTCTTTTAATTTTATTTTTACAAAACTTAGTGCAGTAAATATTGCCTTGACAAAGTTAGATATTTGTTTCTTAACTACCTCCTCCCCTTTGGCAATGTACGCATAACACGCTTGGGTTAGGGTATTTATGTCAAGTTGACACAGTTTTAAGTAATCAAGGCATTTCTATTAAGATTAGAGCGCTCCGTCTTTTCAGGCAAGATAGACTGTTATAGCCTTTCCTCATATAGTCTAGGAAAGGACTCAATACATGTCTGAAGGACTTTTCTGGAACCCTAATCTCTGCCATTAGTTTCTCCATTGACAGTATATGTATGCAATACTTTGTTTAGCCAGACGTTGACTGAAGGTGGGGTTGTTTGTCTTGTAGAGGTTCAGTATACAGTCGGGCTCAACTCAGGGAGTGGCTTTCCCCCAATTGATGTGTTGCACAACAAATCACTATGATTTATTTCAGGTTCTGTTTGGTGATGCTTCCAAACCGTCTCACACACAACCCCAACACATAATCGGTGCCACAATGGACTAGGAACCAGGCAGTTGTGTATTAAGAATATATTTATTAATTTATTTATTCAACCAAATATCACGAATAGATTGCATCAGCCACCAATGTTGTGGAAACACAAGAACAAAATAACTTCCATAAAGGCACCCACATAGAGATATGCTGTCACAATTAATTCCTTTGAAATCACCCACCATTACATGAAGAGAACAATTCAACACACACAGTGATTTAAACAGGATTTTGCTTTTCTCCCAGCAACCCTCACCCTCCAAACATCAATTTGACTTGACTCCTCTGAATGGAAGGAAAGTGGCAGGGAGTGGGAACACAATGGGAAAATCGGATTTTGAGTATTAATCACAGAAGCAATATGGGAGACAGAAAAGTAATGGGAACATTTGTTTTGCTACACCTAACAACAACAGGTAGGGCTTTAGGGTTTTGGTCACAGCACAATGGGAACATCGGTTTTGAATTGTTAAGCACAGCTTAAATGTTCATGAAAGAACTGTAAAGGGGACCATTTGTTTTGCCACACCTAACAAGAACAGGTAGACCTTCAGGGTTTTGGTCAGAGCACAATGGGAACATCGGTTTTGAATTAGGATCACAAATTCTATGTGAGAAAGATAATGCAAATGGGAACATTTGTTTTACAGAGCACAATGGGCACGCAGGGGCAATTTTGCGTTGCACCTTGCATATGCACAGACACTACTGGGTTTCCCACTTCTGATTTAAAATGAAGGGGATGAATGGGGAATTTCTTTTTGTGCCCTGCACCCACTTGTGGAAATAGGGTTTTGGGGTTAATTCTTTTGGCAAATCTTTATGACTATACCGGTTCAAGACACACTGGGAAAAAAGGTTGTTGGTTTCAAATGCCAACAATACAGATCCCGTGAATTCAATAGGGGAATCCATTGATTTACTTTGACAAATATGCTAGCGATCTACACATGCAGGATATTTTCAATGGGGAAATAATTAAAGCAATGTTGGAAGAATATAGAGCCTGCACAACCTAGACTTTGGGGTAGTTCTAATTACAGGAGAGGCCTGGAACTGGGCATCAGGGGGCATCAGGGAGCATCAGGGCACTGCTAGGAAGGCAAATGGGGTCAGTCAAGGGTCTCCTCTCTTTTCTCCAAGGGGTCCCAGCCAGCTTCTATGTCACCTTGCTCCTGTCTCCAATGCAAAATTAAGCCTCTCCACTGGGATGTTGTTTGCCAGATATTAGCAGCAGGATGCCTCTCGGAATTGTTGGAAGAAGTCCAGCTCTGATGCAAACTGGCTTATTTATAGGGCAAATGACATCACAACATTGTCATGATTCTCGCTAAAGGGATTGGTTCATGGTCACTAACCACCCCCCACCTCTGTGCTGATAGGATAAGGGGATGGGGGGGTGCTTTGGGATCTCTGTGGGAGGAGTTAGCTTCATCATCTCACTTTGACAAGTGGGCTCGGTCTGCATTGAGCTCACAAAATACCTCAACATGGCAAGTACCTTGAATTTTCAAATCTTTACATGTATAAATAAATTTTTTGAACTATATTTTAAAGTGAATCAGAATGGGTAAGTTTGGAGTCTGCACATCCTTCCAGTGCAGAGATACAGTTTTTCTTCATTTACTCAGGAACCATATCAGTGAAAAATATGGCATTTTGCTAACGTCATATTAATTATTACTGTCATGCTTTTACCAACTTCTGCATCTCTTAGAATTATGGGAAGGCGCAAATCACATTTTTATTAAAACCGTTAGTTGTGTTTATCTCAACAAAATCATTTTAGGATGGTTAGAAGGGGGTGGCTGTCAACTTTAATAAAAGTCTGGAATGAACATTGTGACATGTATGCCCTCCATGTAATGTGATAAAATGTATTTCTCCCATTTAAGCACACTGCAGTTTCATATCCTCTGTCTCTCTGGCCCCCACTCTTGCACTCTGTAAGAGGATTCAATTCAACACTACAGCTAAATCAATGCCTAGTCTGGGATACTGAATGGAAACCCTTATTGATATATCTTTATGTCCAGTTCATGAGTTCTGGATGACTACCCCTATATAACACCCCTCTCTTAGAATCCCCCTGACCCCACTGAGCCAAGAAGTAGTTCTGTTTTGCAAGTTTAAAAGGTTTATTTGAGAAATCAAACAAAATACAGATACCACGCTTTTATAATAATTAATAATCGATATCGCCCTTATAAATATAATGTTAATCAACAATGGGCAATCTGACACTAGCACACTTCTTTATAATCAATGAGGAGTTGGTGTAGGATGGATAAAGTAGCAAAAATACTTTTATGATTTCAAGGGAAAAGCAATGAGGAATAAAATGCAGTACAGAAATACTTGATATGATTTTAGCAAAAGATAAGATAATCACTTTTTCTCTGGCAATTCACCCCCCTCCCCTATGCAATGTAAGAAATGGAAGGAGATGGAAAGAGGAGCACACAGTTCTCAGGAATGCAATCAAAGACAATACGAAATTCAATTCCCACCCCAGCAAGCTTAGAGAAAACAGGTATGAGTTTTAAAACACAGGCCCAAGTGCTTTGAATGTGGTGGCAATGAAGTGAGAAATATGCTGAAAATGCTTTTAATTCCCTTTAGGAGGTTCAGGGTGAGTGAGAGATACTTGGGATGAGCTCAGGCTCACTTTAGCAATGATTCAGGGATGGTTATTAAGAGGCAAACAAATTCTTAGCAAAGGAAAGCAAAAAGCTGCTATCTTTTTACAGGTAAAGAAATCAGGCCAAATCGCAAATCACGGCAAAATTCGCGAGTGCGTGAATCGTGATTACGGCAAAAGTAGAAAACGTTACATTTCGTTCCTAGCCCAAACGGTTCCACAGATATGAACGATTTTGTAAAGGTCGTTTTTCGGATTTAAAGTAAAACTCAAAATGACAGGTGACAGCTTGCAGCTGCAGAATTGACAGGTGACAGTTGTGCAGCTTTAAAAATGACAGATGACACGATTTCTAGGAGGCAGTTCTACTTAGGTTAAAATAGTTTGGATTAGATTATTTTGACTAAGAGATTGGTTCTGCACAGTTCTGCTAGGTACTCACAATATAAATTTGAAATAGGCCTCGCCACGGATCTGGTCAGGTTTTGGACTGGACTCCGGTTCTGGTCTCGGCACTTCACAGTGATCTGGGTCAGCTCTGCTCTGCTGGTCTAGCCTCTCTGGATTCTGGATGTAACACTGCTTTCTGGGTACTGCTACAGTTTCTGGAGATTGATGGATTTGAAGTCTGGATCTCTGGATGTGAAGTCGTCGGTCAGCATGCTCCGCAGCAAATGGAATTGAATGTCTCTACCTGTCCCAGCAGTCTCTTTTTATGTGTTTTGAAAATGGGTGTGTGCCTGGGCCTAGCTAAACCTGCCCCTCTCTACTTATCATTGGCCCAATTCTCCCCTCTCCCATGATTGGGGGAAGGAATGGATTGTCAGAGTGATGCTGTAGGTTTTATGGTCAGAGGATCCTCCCCTGGTCAGTTTGCCCACAAATCTATATTTGATTCAAATACATCCTTCCCAGATATACAATTTGTTGAAATTACATGTGCACATTATATATTCCTTATGGTCCATGCTTGTCCACCTCTGATCTTCCTGGGGGCTAGCATTCAAAAATGACAACATTTTGCGCTTTTTAACTGGTTTTGCAATATCGGACATTTACCCAAAATTACACACATCTGCGCAAGGAGTATGGACATTAATTGATGAAGTGTCAGATTTTTAACATGCAGACATTTGGATTGAGACCCTATTTTCCGCTAGCAACCCCCCAGAATACACCACAGGGTCCTAACACATCTCAAAATGTTCACAGAAAAATCACAACAATAATGATATTACTTATATAATTCTGACAAGTCCGCACTTTGAGTTATCTATCTTTTTAAAATTATGCCCTGGTCATAAAGGGGTGTGGCTTCCCACATCACAGGGTGGAATAACTGGTTTATCCACTTCCCCCAAGCTCAGCTGCTAGCAGAGGCACTGCCCCTCCCAGTTTCCCCTAAGAGGAAGCCACTTTACGGCCCCCCAATATAACATTTGTCTGAGTCCAGGACAGGCCTTTGTTCAACTCCCTGTAGTCCCCAGCTGCTCCACCCCTAATCTAATCAGAGAGGTGACAACTCCTTTTGGCAAGGGGAGTGGCTGAACAGGTTTCAACTCCTGTCGGGGGTAGTTGTCAGGCAGAATCCAATTTCATTAAGCCAGGTTTCAGCTAAATGTCACTTTTTGTTCCCAGTTTTCTACATTCAAATCAAACTGACAATTTTTACATATACATTAAATAATTACTTCCTTCAAGTCATTTCAGAATATAGTTTTACATTGTATCCACCTCTTAGCAAGTCTTTCCTTGGTCTGGTTTTGTTTCATTTGTTCAGTTTTACACAAAAGTCTGGTGGTTTTAAAACGCCAGCTTTCTGATAGTGGTGAGTACTGGTAATGCAACCATTTTTGGGATTAAGAAAATGAATTCCCCACAGTTCTGAGTTGCTTTTTTTGGCAATCAGCATTGCCATTCCCAATGGTTTCAGGCTACTGTGTGTGTAGCCCACTGGTGGTTTTAGGCAGCGCCCTCCTGTGCTCAAAACATAGGCAAAAATGGGTGGCAGCCTATTCTTCATACATTTCCCTGTGCATTTTCTGGGAAGTTCTGGCCATCATGATGTTTTCAATGCCAGTACTGCACAGTTTTATTGTAGGGCTTGGATGCATGGGTAAAACATCCCACAACTCCCAGTTTTGTTTGCCTTAGTAGGGCTGGACCTGCAGAGCAAGGCATGTGTTTATGTGAGCTTACCCCTTCAAGGCATGTGATTTTACTGATCATAGCTCCTAATGGACACTTTATGAGTTTTGTCACCTCAAGGTCAATCCTGCTGTAAGGACAGGGATGGGCCTATCTGTTCTTCCCTGCATTTTCAATCTAAGAAATATATTCTTTCAAGTATTTTTAAGGAAAGGCTCTGATTGATGATGACACACAGTCCTGTCTTCAGGACAGCAGATGGGGGTCCTGGAGTTTAGTTTAACATTGGGAGAAATTACCAGCAGCACATGGCTTTATAGACTCACACATACTTTCCCTTTTTAAATGACCTCTTATAAGGCACACAGTTTCAGCATATATATAAGTGTCATTTCTAAGTTGCCCCTTGCATACAGCTGTTAGATGAAAACATAATATTCACAATTTCTGTGGTTTTGGTGAGCATTTTGCTTAGCTTATTGTCAATTTGGATGATGGAAAAACAAAAATGATATTCTTTTATTTATTTTACATGTAGTGCACTCTGTTTTACTTTAGCTGCTTGGACACAATCTGGTATTCCATAGAATATACTGTGCACTGTGGTTTCTTGAAATATCGGTGCAGCTCTCAATGGATTTGTCAGCCACATGTCTTCCTTTTCCTTCATGAAATGTATTGTACACATTTTAGCATTTTTGGATTGAGGCCCACTTTCTTTCCTTTGTGATTAGGTTAAAAAAGCCTGATGTCTGACCTCATTTATTTTCTGGCCTTATATTTTGGCGTGTCCTCAAAACGGACTCAGGCCTCTGTATTCCTTGCATGCCGGGGTATATTTCACACCACAGTCGATTTTTCACTGATATAGTTAGTTTAGCTTCACTTAGTATATGGGAGGCTGGTCTCTTTTGGTCTACCTTGATCAACACTTATTTTCCCTCCCCACAAAATCATGTAGAGCGGATCCATTGGACATTTAACTTCCAGCTCCTTCTTCAGCCTACGGTGCACCTCCAACCAGAAGGATCATATACTAGGGCAGTCTCACAATATATGTAGAATAGTTCCCTTTTCCCTTCTACACCTCCAGCAGAGATCTGAGGATACCTATGTTGCTGTTCACATCCTATCTGGTGTGAGAGACCACTGTGTTAATGTTTTTATTTGGGATTTGGCTAACTGTGTGCAGAAATATATATTGCATGTGTTTCTTAATATCCTTTCCCATTGCTCTTCACCCAGGTCCCTCCCTTACAATAAAAGTGGTTATTTGGTGTTGCTTCTTTATTTATGAACTCATATAGTCAAATATCAGCCCTTTTGTGGAAGCCAATAGTTGAAAGATATGAAACATCTGTTCCTGGGGGGTGAGGTTCTGGCTGCTGCTCTTTTAATTTGGATGTTAAGTACCCAATGTTGTGCCTACATATAGTTCAGCCTGTCTTCCTCATTTATCTTATAGTCTCTCTTGATCATCTCAATGATCTAATTTCCCTGTTGTGAAAGATATCTGCTATTTTATTGAGTTCCTTGCCTGCCCATCTTGCAAATGTTGGATTTTGCAGTGCAGCTGTGAATTTGGCATTTGTGTTATGGGGGGGGTAATGTTGTACGATTGGGTATCTTTGCTAATACTTGCCCATGCTTCCATTGTTGCTTTATTGATTTGGTTGCAATATATGCTTGGCACCCTCAGTGATTTAGAATGCCAAGGTTGCATTCACAAGAATCTATAACCATTACTTCTCTGAATGGGCGTCTGTCCGTTGAACTACTGGTCTTATCGGGACCACCCAATAATAATATATGGGTTTAGCGAAGACCAGGCCTCCTCTGAGTCTAGCAGCATATAATGTGTTCCTCGTGACCCTTGGCATACCTCTAATCCATACGAATTGGAGTAATTTATTTTTCCAAAACGTGAGTCTTTTTAGGCTGTGGAATTGGCCTGTTGGTGGGCCTCTAGCTGTTCCACCACCGAAGTGAAAAAAAATGAAGGATAACAGACAGCCTTATTAGGTGCCTCGTGTGAGGTGCAATGGATCTGTATAGGTCCCTTTCACTGGTATGCTGGCTGTTGGAGATTTGTAGTTGGCCATAATTATAGTTGTCATTCCTTGGGCCCCAATTGAATTTAGATAGTGTAATTCTGAGAAAGTCCTAGTCCAATTTGTCAAATGCTCTGTCAAAGATATCAAGAGAGAGTGGGATGGAGACCTATAAGAATGTGTCTGTTAAGTGCAGGATCCAACACACATTGTCCTTTGTCCCTCTGCTAATCACACATCCTGTGTGATCTGTGTCTACCGATATAGGGATTAAATGCTCCATTCTATTCACTAGTATTTTCATAAACATTTTTACATCAAGGTCCAGGAGTGCAGTTGACCTATAAAATGCAAAGGTTAAATTAGTTTTGTAAAAACATTGATTAGCAGAATTTGTTGATCAACATGCTCTTGATTATCAAACTTTGTCACAAGTTTTATTCATTCCAAAATATAAAATGAGCAACAGTACATTTTTGTGTGCCTCTGAAGAAAGAAATTATTGAGAAGTGATATGATAAAAAGTCTCTGAAAACAGTTTTCATTGTAAGGCTCTGTGCAGGTTGGTGCAGTTGATGTTGCACAGGACAGTGTTCCACATGTCGTATTCTTGCCCATCACTTTATGTGTAAGGGGATGTTCAGAAGTTTTATGAATCAATAGTTCACAATGATAAAGGAAAGTCATAGCTGGAGACAGAGTAAATAGTATGGTGATGTCGCAGGTAAGTTAATTGACATCTCTGTCCACATTCTTCTCTGGTCGTTGTCCAGGTCCCACAGGTATTTGCCCAACCCACATTTATAAGGCATACACTGGGCAAAAGGCAGCCCATGGGTTGTAAGTGATTGTTCTCAAGCCCTGGACCAAGCCTGACAAAATAGAGGCACGGCCTTAGTTTTAGGAATACTCCATACTGGCATTTCCCCGAGTATTACCGGGGCAATTACCGAACTCTCTGGTGTTTGGGAAGGAGCCATGACAGCCCAGGAAGATGACAAACTCTGAAGTGCTAGGTGCTTTCCTCGGATCAGACCCAGAATGGTATGCATTACGTACAGTGTTAGATCCAAATATGAAAACATAAAAGACAGCAACATTTGTGGCTTCACATTCTCATGTTACTTCTTCATGAAACTACACTTGATTATGGTCAAAGTATGCTTTGTTAGATATTACACGCTATTTTGTTTTCTTCCTTACCCCCCCCCCCCTCACAAACAGCATTAGGCAATCTCCTTTTGCTTCATCCTTGTAGTTGCCACATGTAGGTTGCATGACTCCAGGGATGCTCCTTTCATAGCCGGCTGATTTTCTAGAGATGGGTAATCCTCTTTTATCCATGAGGGAGAGAGGAAGGTGGAGATCCTTTCTTTATGCTTGAGTAAGTCCTTAATGTCTTAATCCTTTCTCCTTGCAGTACCCATTCAGAATTCACAACTAGGATCCATGGGTGTGTCCATTAGCAATCCTGTCTTTGGGAACCAATCCCAACCCACTGTTTCTGGTGTGTGCTCAATCCCCAAGGGTATGGGTGGCACTTTATTTGTGGTTCCCGCAGACTTGTTACGCAGTCTAGATCTGAACATTTATGGGCTCATGTGTGCATGCTAACCAATCATCACTCATTCTGCAAAACCTTCCTAATTATAGCAGTGGATAATCATGGCTTGGAAAATAATTTCTGCCATTTAGCTTGATCCATGGCTCATGTATGTCTAGGACCCTACATAATAAAATACTGTCAGTTCCAAACGTGTGCATGTATGCATGTCTTGGGACAGCTCTTTTTCATGCATCATTCTGCTTACACCACATATATCTATGAATGTTAATGTTATACTGCTGATGAATGGAAGAGTGCAACATCATGTCCTTTGTAAAGTGTGTTTTGTATATGTAAATCCATTGTTGTCTATGAACATATTATTAATAAACAAATAAACATATAGCTATGAAGGACCAGCACTTACATGCTTAGATTGGATCTGCAACTGAATGACAATGATTTACAGTACCCGTACTGGTAGTTGTTTGGGGGCACAGCTCCATTAAAATAACTTACAATGAACACACTGGCATATATTTTGGATGTAGTTTCAATAAAGGGATTTACAGTGACTACAAAGGCTTAGATTGGAGTACTGGATTCATAAAAAGTGATTTGCAGTGTCCATACTTGCATAGATTTTGGGAGCAACATCATGACAATTATTTACATTAAGCATGTTGGCCTAGATTGTGGCCTCAGCTTCATGAAAGTGATTTGCAATCACCATACTAGATTAGATGGTGGCAAAATTATTGCAATGCTATACACTTGGAATTCTAGATCATATTTGTTTAATTTCATTTCAGCTTTATTTCAGCTTTATGTTGGCCAATCATCATTATACACAGTGTTTACTAAGTGTTATACAGATGACACACAGCTCTTCTTCAAGCTGCCATCCTCTACCTCACCCCCTCCTCCCTCATACCTGACTTGCTGACTGTTATTCAAGCATGCTGCTCTGCCAATGATCTCTGGCTTAATGCTAGTAAGACAGAGTTCATTCTCATTAGGTCACCTGATCCTTGCCCCCCCCACTCTCTGGCCAGTCTCCTTGTGTCCCCTCCCCTCAACCACTTGTGAGGCAAAAAACCTTGGGATCATCTTTGACTCCTCTCTCCCCGTCCCTCCAAACATCACTGACCTTGCCAAGAAGTCCAACTTTCAGCTCCACCTCCTCACGGACATTCTACCTTTCCACACCTTCCCCCAAAATCTCAATATCTCCAGAGCCCTGGTTCTCTCTAGGCTGGACTACTGCAACCGCCTCTTCCTCAATCTGCCTAATTTCTCCTTTCACCCCTGTCAACTAATCCAGAACAGCACTGTGAGACATATCCTTGGCCTCAAGCCCAGGGACTGCATCTCGCCAGCCCTAATATCTCTCCACTGCCTCCCGGTGACCGCAAGGATCAAATTCCAGAACCTTTGCATCATCCACAAGGCAAAGCTGTCTGGGGCCTGGACCTCTCTACATCCAGCGTTCCCTCCCTAAATACCTCCCTGTCAGAGTCCTGTGGAACTCTCTCTCCAACAATCGGCAGGTCAAAGTTTCTACAAGAAAAGAGAGGCAGGTAGATCCCTTTCCCCTGCTGGTTCCTCCCTCTGGAACAGCCTCCATGCCCCTCTCAGACTTGAGCCGGATCTTTTTAAGATCTGGAAACTTCTCAAGACTTTCCTTTTCTCCTCTTCCTTCCCTCTCCCCCTCCGGTGCTAACATTCCCTCTGTCACTGCAACTGTGGCCTGGTCCCTTCAGAGTCACACAGGGTTCAGACCACCCTCCTGCCAGTACCCCAGCATCATTTACCAGCACTTGCCTCTGGGACTGGCTGTCTTGGCCCACCAGCACTTTCTCACCCCCCTGTCGTGGGCACCCCACTCCTGCACTTGTCTGTTGGCTATGTTGTCATGGCATCTCTAATGATATGAATACTTGTGGCTGTTGTTCTAGTCTAGCTGATCCATGTTGCACTGGTCGGCTTGACCCGGGCGTACTAGTGGGCATATTCTTGGTATATGCATGTTTTTGAAGCAGGGTACTTTGTCATCTGGAAAATAAGCGAACTCCTCTTGTGGGGGGTGCCTGGCCCGTGATCCCCTAAGCCATGGTCTGGATGCGATCGGGGGGAAGTTGGGATTTATCCCATTCTCCCACTTCAGTCCCCCCTCTGGTCGACTTGTCAACCACAAAATCATATTTCTCCTTATCTCCTTTTACACTCTATACTTTCTTTATTCCAGCCAGGTGTCCATAGTGGTTGACATGATCTTCAAATGACCAGTACATATTAACGCATCCACCACCGGGATTTACAATATACCCATCTTCCAACATAGCTCCTCGGGTTCCTCGGGGTCTCCACCTTCACAGATGGCGGGTCTGGGTGATTTTCAAGTATCTGTTTGCGCAAACTTTCTCTTTCTTGTATGATCATGTCCATGTGCTTGTCGTCTTCGACTGGTAGCAGGGCATGCATGCCGAGCATTTCCATCATCTCATCCGTTGTACGTTCTTTTCTTGCCTTCCAAACCCTCATTCCAATTAACACAGCCATTGCTACCAATAAACAGCCAACTATCAATTTCAGTCCATCTGACAGCCATGAGGGCATCCATGACCATAAAAAGGAGAACCAGCTGTCAGCTTTCTTTACTCCTTTACTTTCTTCAACCATTTTCGAGTGCACCTGGGCAAGTTGTGATACTGCTTCAGTAAGTGTTCCATTGTCTGCGTCATTAGCAGGGATAAATGTGCAACGTGATTGTCCAATTTTTGCACAAACTCCTCCTTCCATTGCCGTGAGGAGCTCTAGCACATATCTGTTTTGTAGGGCTACCATGCGTACCGTCCCCAGTTCTTCTTTTATTGCATTAAATCCATTGATGGTGGAATTAATTGTCCTCATTAGCTCCCATCGGGTTATCTGGAGCCATTTGCATTTGCATATGCCTGCAGTCCTGGGTGTATTATTTATGAGAAGAACATTGCTGCTCTGCTAAATAGTCTGTGTTCTGGTGGAATGGCAGTGAGAGCTGTTTCCAATCTTCCCCACAGGTAGTTTCCCGTCAGTGGTTCTCCTTGTCTTCTCACTCTTGACAAAATGTTCGTGTTGTCGTTCTCGTCACTTTCTTTAAGCGTCACAGATCTTTTCCTCCTTTTGTCTCTGTCGTCCATCTTGGGGAAGTTGGCCATGTTGACATGTTTCTGAGGCACAA
Organism: Ambystoma mexicanum; assembly: GCF_040938575.1. Taxonomy (NCBI): domain Eukaryota; kingdom Metazoa; phylum Chordata; class Amphibia; order Caudata; family Ambystomatidae; genus Ambystoma; species Ambystoma mexicanum. Next base: position 512,911,065 of record NC_090937.1, read on the forward strand.
CCAGAGATGGTACGTTGATGTGTACCATAGTGCATATGCCATTCCATGATGGACGTAATGTGCGGTATGCTCTATCGCCGCAGGCCCAATAGTGGTCCATTAGAACTGCTGTAGCGGCACCCCCCTCTGGTAGCAATATTGTACTTTTACAGTTGTTGTTAGTCCCAACATCAACATAGCCATTGTGTTGATAGCACAGTGTGGGTGCAGTTAGCGGTAGTATAGTTATTGGATCTTCATCTTTCTCCAGCCATGTTAATAGTGGTACACTTTTTACCCACTCCATCCAACACTTGTGGTTTGTTTCGTTTATTGAGTTTGCATTTTCGTTTGTTACCATATTGCTCCCTTCCACTCCATCTGTCCATCCTTCATTCGTGTATATCTTCCCATATATTTCAATGAGAGCTTTTTCCCAGCAACCTTGTTCACCAGCAATTTCACTTGCATACCAATCCACGGCAGGTATTGTAACGTTACTTTCTTTGTCTCTCCTTTTTCAGGGCCATCCGTTACGTACCTGAACCCTTGAGTCTGTAGGCGGTAGCTGTTGTACATGTTAAGTGTTTTGATGAAGTTATTTTCATAAGGGTATGAGTCTCTTGTCTTTCATTGCAATGATACCACTGTCCCTTTAAATCGTCCTTTTGTTTGGAACAGTGCCATGTATATCAGGCATTCAACTGTCCTTGCCGGTACTTCAGTAGCTACAAATGTCCTTGACGCGCTCATGGCCCATGGGATCAGCGAGCACACATAGCAATTGTCCTTAGTTGTCTGCGTACCAATTTTGGACATGTGCTGATACCACATGTTGTTTGTGACGTATGCTGAATCTGTGAAATATGTGTCAATCCCATTATTATCTCCATATGTGCTGCATTTAACCCTATTCCCATTACCTCCTGTGTCACTAGTACCACCTGACACCCTACCTGTTGCAGCTGTGGGAGGGGGTAGATTAGTTTTAGGTGCAGCCATAATTCGAGAAGCATAGTATGTCTGCCAGACAGAGGCAGCAAGTACACCAGTGATGACCAACACTCCTACAATCTTTATTACAATAGCTAATATCACCGGCATTTTGCTCTTACCTTTTCTGCGGTCCTGCAGCTAATTCTTTGTGATGCTAAAGGTGCCCGCCTGAAAATCTCTAGAAGATATGCGTTAGGGTGTTAGATGTTAAGCTCTCCCTATCAGGTAGTCACTTAATGCCCAGGCGAAAAGCTGTTCCCATGCTAATCTCAGCGACCTATCTCTCAGAGCTGGTAAGTGCTCGTGGAGATGTGGGAATGATTGTTCTAAGGCCAAAATGAACGTGTTGTAATATACACGTATCCTTCTCTTCTTTAAATATTTTGGTCTTTTTATAGCGTATACAAATTGGTGTGACAAGGCTTCATGGGTGTTATCATCTGTGGGTAGCATTTACCCCTGGGCAAAACGCAATGTTCGTTTCTTCACTTTTCTTATACAGAAATATTTATGTGCAGTACCTGCATGTGCGAAACAAAAGAGAGAGAGAACATGCACATGTCTACAAGTGTGGTGCAACGTAACAATTTGTTAGGCAATGTCCTTTATTTGGGTAGAGGCAGGGCCGGGCTTGCTGGGGCAGGGTTTTGTTTGACCTGGGATCTCGTGACCATGGGGTGGGCTGTGGGCGAATGTCCAAAGTTTTTATAGTCTGTGGTTGGGGAGGGGTTAGGGGCAGTGTTGCAAATATCTTTTGTTGCAGCTGCTGCTGTGTTGTCCTTTGTTGTGTTTGTTGCAGTGTTGGCCCTGTCATCAACGCAAGGGCGGGTCTGGTCTTTGTAGGGCTTGATGTCATGTAAGTGGTTCCACACTTTTTTTATCACAGGGCTTTACAGCTTGAGGAGCTACTTCTTCCACCTGGTGGGGCCCAGTAAATCTGGGGCTGTTCCACCTGCGTTTGGAGTTGCAGAGGAGAACGTGGTCTCCTTCCGAAATAGTCCAGTTAGCTTGTTGTCCTTGCTCCTCCTCGTCTGTTTCTTCTTGTCCAGTGGTTTTCGACCCGCCCCCCGTGCGCTTGGGCTGTTGAGAGATAAAGGTGACACTAGTAATCAAGGAAGACACATATTGATACATTTCATCACCAAAAACATTTGCAGAGCTGTCGTAGTCGGTCAAGGCCCTTGATGGTGGCATTAGTGGGAGGCGCATCTGACTTCCAGTCACCACCTCGTGGGGTGTGAGGTGGTGATCTGACCCAGGCCTATTCCTTAACTCAAACAGAGCCAAAGGGAGGCAGTACAACCAGCTTTTCCTAGTTGTCTGTTGGATGTTTACAATCTCTTCTTTCAGGAGGCCATTTAGGCATTCACAAATACCGTTAGCCTGCGGGTGATATGCACATACAAACTTGTGTTTGATGCCAAGTAGTGCAGTTATATGTTCGAACATTTCGTTTGCAAAGTGCGGGCCATTGTCTGATCGCAGCACTTCACAAACTCCCCACCTCGGGAAAACTTTCCTCACTAGAAATCTTGCTGCTCTGAAGGCGTCTGCATGAGAGCAGGGCGCAGCCTCTACCCACCTCGAATGGCAAATGGGCATACCACTACAATCATGTATCTGTGACCTTGACATACATTGATCATGTCAACGTAGTCAATGTGCAGGTGCAGGAAGGGTCCTTCTGGCCGGGGTATAGTACCTTTTATCACTTGCAGTGTGTGACCGGCTGTGAACTGCTGACATCTTAGGCATTTGCTGATAAAGTTTGCAACATGTGAATTTAACTCGGGACAGAACCAGGCCTCCTTTATTCGTGCTGCAATCACTTCCTTTCCTGTGTGTGCTGGATGGTGTAGCTGAGCCAGGGCTGTTTTCAATAGGGCTAGGGGCATCACTACCTTGCCTGTATTATTCTGGCACCATAATGCATCTGTGGGGGACATTGTGCACCCTCTTTTGACCCATAGCTCCTTCTCCACCATGGGTGCTGCTGCCTGTAATTCCATTATCTGTGTTTCAGGGATGTGAGTGTATCCCTCCTTCATTAGCATCTGTTTTGCTCCCACCCTCCCTTTATGTTCTTGTTTTTCTGGAGGATCCACATCTCACCAAAGTATGCAGCATGTTTGGCATGTGCGTCTGCTGTTTCGTTTCCTTTTGAGATAGGGTCATCCCCATTAGTGTGTGCTTGACACTTCACCAGGGCTATTTCCCTAGGGTCATTAATTTCTTCAATCAGTTCAGAAAGTAGTAGGGCATGTTGTACTGGGGTACCATCAGCTCTCCTGAACCCCCTTCATTGCCATTTCATTAGTCCTGAGTGTACTGTTGATGTGACATATGCACTGTCTGAATATATTGTTACTCTTTTATCATAGCTCTCTTTTAGTGCCAATATTAGGGCCACTAGTTCTGCCACTTGGGCCGAGTAATGTTGTGGCAGCTGTACGCATTTTACTGGGACATACATCCAATCCTCTGTCAGCCTAACCACTGCTGCTCCTGTCCTTCTAACCCCATCACTCTGGTCAATTGTTGAGGACCCATCAATACATTACCCCCCCCCCCTCAAGGGCATTTTCCTCGACCTTTCTTGTGCTGGAGTAAATTTCGATGGCCTGTGTGCAATCATGTGCATAATCACCATCTTCACTACCTCAGCTATAAACCTGGCTGAGTTTACATTGCTGCACCTTACAATTGTTAATTCTGGTCTAGATAAAAGAATTTCGTAGCCTATAGCTCTCTGTGTGGTCAATGTTGATTTGGGCTTGTTCAATATTGCAAAGAGGGCGTGTTCCACAAATAGTGTGGCGGGTCACCCCATCCTTATGGATGATGATTTTTCCACCGCAAAGGCTGCAGCGGCCAAACTCTGTTCGCAAGGGAAGTGACCTAACATTACAGGATCCAGGTGCCTGCTGTAAAATGCTACAGGCTTGTGTCCCATGCTTGTCTTTTGTGTCAGTACTGCCTTCATTACTGCTGAGTCGCAATGTGAGAAGATAAAACATTGATGGTCATAGTTTGGAGTGGGGTCCTATGTATGAGCTGTAATCAAAAACACATGCCCTGCAGTAGTTACGTAGGCCCAGGAACTGCTGCAGTTCTCTCACTGTCTCTGGTTGTGGTGTGTTTGTTATTTTCCTTGTGCCCTTTGTGGTGCAATGCTCCTTCGATTCTATGAAATGAGCTGACCAATGTAGAGTATCTGTTCTTGGCAGTACTGTAGCTTTTCCTTGTCTACCTTGTACCCCTTCTCAGCCAACACTGTGAGCATCTTAATTGATTCTTCTGTGCTGCTGCAAATGATGATGTCATCTACGTATTGCAGCACCGTACTCTCCATCTCAATTTTTCCCAAGTACATTTCTATCACTCTGTTGATGATGGATGGTGACTCACAGTACCCTTGGGGAAACCTTGTGTGTTTCCAGTTTGTGTTGCGGTATGTGAAGCTTGTCAGACCCTGTGAGTCTGGGTGCAGAGGTATCGAGAAAAAAACATTTTTTAGGTCAGTCACGGTAAACTGTGATGCCTCTGCTGGGATCCCACATAGTATGGTAGCCGGGTTAGCTGCTATGGGGTACTCTGCCTCTACGATGTTGTTCAAGGGCCTTAAGTCCTGGATAAAACACCAAGACCCTCCTTTTGCTTTGCGTACAGGGTACACAGCAGTATTGCAAGGTGATTTTGATGGTACCAGTATACCATTGTTTATTAGGGTGGTTATTGTTTCATATATGCCCTCATCTGCCTCTTTTGATAGTGGGTATTGTTTCACTCTTGGTAGCATTGCTCCTTTTTTCAGTTTTATTTTTACGCCACCAATGCTCTTGATGCAGCCAATGTCATGTGGACTGGTGTTCCACAGTGATGCTGGTACAGTTGCCGTGTCTTCCTCGTAAAATGGGACTGGTGTAGGGGCAGGTGCCTCGAGTGCCATTGCCATTTTCTGTGCCACCTGCTTGTATGTTACCTTCAACCAAATGTTAATGCTCATCCGAAACACCATCTCTCCCTCTCGGTTGTCGTCTGAGAAGAGCTCCTCATCAGACACCTGTGTAAACCTGCATCCCTCTGCCAGTGCTATTACAGCTCTCCAAGCTCTCCCCTCCCTGTCCTGGGCATGTACTGCGATGTAGTCAGCAGTTGCCATAATGCTCTCGATGCTCACTGAAATCATATTCCCCTCAATTTCACTTGCCAGTGTCTCTGGTCTGAATAGGTATGCTGCTGGCCTCCTCCAAATTTTGCCCTCAATTCCAGGCAACCATGCAATTGCCATATCTGTCCCATATTGGAAGATCTCTGCATCTACAGGTTCAGCCCGGGCCACTGTTTGGCCACAGTAAGCTTGCAGTATTTGTCATGCTGTGAGCATGTTAATTCCTGGTGTAGAGCAAATCATGTCCTTCTCCGTGAAGGAGATGGTCATATTCAACCTGCTCATTATGTCCCTCCCAAGTATTTTTACTGGTGACTCCTTCGAGTACAGGAGTGGGAGAGACATGTCGTTATCTCCTATAGATAAAGAGATGTTATCAGTGAAGGGAACCAACCCTCGAGCCCCAGAGAACCCCTTGAGGGTGCATGGCTTCGCCTGTCAGCTTAAATGTACCCTCGCTTATGCAGGACCTAGTGGCCCCGGTGTCAACTAGGAAGGAACATTTTTTGTCACCTATCGCTACCTGTATGCGTGGTTCCTCCGCAGTATTAGGTGTTACTGATAGGATGGGACACATCAAAGACATCTGTGGGCTGTCCTATTCTGGATATAGTGACTGACCGCTTCCTGTGTAAGGGTTGTGACCCAATATTGTCACCTTCCCCAGCTGTGTCTGCTGTAGTGGTTCAGCAGTTGTTGATATTGCATTGTCCTGTATCTGTGTAACTGTTGTGCCGGTTGTACTTGATGTTGTTGTGTTGCTGTCACCTGTTGCTGTGGTGGTGTGTATGTTTGTGCCTGATGCTGTGGTTGTTGCAGTGGCGCTTGTTGTGGTAGGCATTGTTGTATTCCTTGTTGTTGTTGGTAAGCTTGTTTTTCCCCCATAGGCCCTTGCTGCCCTTGTTCCCCCCAGGCTGTTGGTGTGGGCCTCACCCTGCAAGTGCGTGACATGTGTCCCAACATCCCGCAAACCCAACACATTGGTGGTTCCCTAGCTTGCCAAGGGAAACTTCCCGTGTTGTCCTGGTACCCTTGCTGTCCGTTTGGGTAGAAGCTCCGGAACCCTCCCCCTTGCTGTTGTGCAGGTTGGCCATAGCCCCTCCCTCTTATCATGCTGCCCCTCCCTCTGTAGTTGTTATAGTATCCATTCCCCATTGGCATATATCCTCCCCCTGCGTTTGCTGTATATGGTGGGGCCGGGGGGCATCTGCGGTGTTATAATTTGTGCTGGCTGCTGTAATTGTGCTACCTGTTGTTGTGTTGTGTCTTGTGCAACTGTTACCTGTGTGGGGGTTGGTGTTAGTACCGCGGGCGTCGTTATTAGTGCTCCTTCCATTGCATATTTAGATAACTTTTTCTGTACCAATTTTGCCTCCTCTGCCTTTCTATCTTCCTCCTTTTGTTTCATCTTTTCCTGCCACATCCTGCAGTGGTGTACTATTGTTAGTTGTATTTCCGGCCAAGCCTTATCTTCCATCCCCACTATGTTCTTCAGCTATCTCTGTACTTGCTCTGGGAGCCGTTGTACTAATATATGGTAGAAAATTACTAGTGTTTTATCCCACGGCTCCCGAGTTTCCAGGTGCCACTTCTCCTGAATCTCCTGGTTGTAATCAACAGGATCTTCATTCTCACACATCTTGCGTGACGTTATAGCTCCTATTTCTGACATGTCTGGGTACTGGACCCTTAGAGCCTGCCACAGCGCATGTCTGCAGTTGGCAAATGGCGCTCCATCATGTGATGTGTCAGTTATAGTGACCCCTGGGAATCCCGCCCTTTTCCAAATGTCATCTGCGCCACCTCCCAATATTGATATAAGGAGTCCCTTTACGTCTCCTACTGCTAGTTTTGCCCCGCAGTGTGTTTTTCCATTTCACATATCCACTTCCCTGCTCCTCCACTTAGTGATGGGAGTCTGCATTTAATATTCTCTTTATCGGCATGCTTCCGGGGGACATATTGTGGTCTGGCCCCTCTCCTTTCCAGAAGTGGCATTAAAGTGTACCCCCTCACTTCCCCCCGTGCCCATGGGGCTATGTCTGTGTATTCATCCTCTTCCTCTGTGTCGGGTAATTCTTCAATCATATCAATATTACTGTTAATTGCTCTATCGTCCTCTTCATTCTTCCTCCCTCCCCTGTTACCTTCTTCTCTCACTGTGGGTGTTCTTACCCGTTCTTCCTGTCTGCATCCTGGGAGGTCCCTAAGTCTGTCAACATATGGGATGTGCGCAGGGGTTTGTGTCAGTGGGCGTGGTACTAGAGGTCATGTTGTTAGAGTGCGTGGCATTTGTACCGGTGTCGGTGTTAATAGCTGTGATGCTCTCCTTGCTACCTCTTTTACCTTCTCTTCACCTTTCGTATCTTCTTCCCTCCTTTCGCATGACCAGGGTGACTCGTGGTTGGTGCGTGTAATGTACAGTTTCTCTAAACTTTCCCCATTGCCATCTCCTCCACTCTTTTCTAAACATTCTTCCTCCTCGCTGCAAAATCCATCAGGAAAAGACAATCCCCACTTTGTGCGTTTTCCACCCACTGTCACCATTCTTAGATCTATTATGTCTGCTTCCTTGTGCTCTCCTCCTTTAACAGCTGCCCCTTGTGTTGACGTTGTAGCCACCTCCAAATCCTGGCATGTGTATGTGCTTAACCCGTGCTCTCTTCCTCTTCCTTCCTTTCCCATTTGGCCATTCCCTTTTTAATATGCTCTCTATTACTTTACCTTCTTCATATTTCCGGGCGCTTTCAGATAGTATTTTCTTTTTCCACAGTTCGATTTCCTTTTCTTTCTCTTCCTCCCTCCGTTTCAGGTCTCGTTGCTCTGCTCGTGACACCCTCTCTGCTATTGCCTTCATCCGCTCTGCTTCCTTCTTCCTTTCTTCCATTCGTTCCTTCATCCTCTCCTTCTTGTCCCTATTCTCCTTTCTCTCTTTCTTACTTCCTTGTGCTTCTTGCTCAAACTGCTGTCTGATCAGTGTACTTGGTGCGTCTCTTAATTCAGCCAACCTTTCCTCCAACATTTCTTCCTCTGCCTGTGACAGTTGACCTTCTCTTGTCTTACTCACCTCGGTCCCTGTCTGTGTGATACCCATTTCATCCTTTGCCATCCTCCTCACTACGTCCTCTTCTTCCCCTGTTAATGTCCCTCTGAGCTTCAGGAACACCTGTGCTGCTACCCATTCGTCTGGTCCTATGGTTGCGATGTGTTCCCCACTTTCTTTCCCTCCCTTCATTCCTGCCTGTGTGGAGTTTAAGTTCATTGTGCTCGTCACCTCCTCACCCCTCTGGTAGCTATCTGTAGGGGCGTATGGTGGAGGGCTGTATGCAGGGTTGGAGTACCCCTCAGCGGCTGTCAGTTGTTGTCTGGCGGCTTCCCTAAATTCTGTTACTGGGTACAACCCCCCTTTTCCCTTTTTCACTACCTTCGCCTGAGGCATATCTTCTATCCCTTCCTTCTTCACCTTCTCTTCAGATACTGTACCTGATCCTTCTTTCTCCTTCTTGCTCTCTTCTGCACATAGTACGTTGCTGCTCGCCATGCCCATGCCCCCTCTGTTTTCCTTCTCCTCTTTGCCTCCCTTTGTTTCTTTGCTCCCTTTCTCCTCGGCTGCCCCTTCCATAGTAAACATCCCCATTGCCCCTGGCCTGGCTCCCCGAAACATCTTCCATAAGTTAAATATCTCTATATGGTGAGCTAATTTCTTTCCCTTGTACGTGTTGTGTATATATGTCAATAGCGAGTTTTGTGTGTATGAGTCAAAACTGCCTTTAGGCGGCCATGGTGTCAGTATTTTGTTGTCTGTTCCTTGTGTCCAGTCGATACTGTACTTGATCATTTTCTCCTTGTATGGTGATAGTGACGTGCAAATGTGTTGGAGGGGTGTAGTTAAAGCATTTCCCCTCACCCCAGACCCCGACCCGTAATATGTGGTCATGTTACAGTTTTTGTTTTCTCAATATCAACCTTCTTTACCTGGCCCCGTAAACTGGGGACTTCCCACCGTCCGCTGAAAGGTAATACAATTGCAAAATATACAGTTCTTTTCCTTTATTATTTGTCCCCCTTGATGTCACCAGTATGGCCCCCTACAGCCGTGGTGCACAAAGCCCCCTGCGGCTGCGTGCCCTGTGTGGCATGCTTTCACAGCAGCCCCACCTTTCCTTCTTCTTCAAACCTCTCCCTCCCCTTTTCCAACCCCCTTGCTGAGCATGACCGGCGTTCTCCGTGTGCGGCCACCTCTCCCCTTTTCACTCCTCCCTTTCCCAGAGTTGTCGGCATTCTCCGTGCGCGGCCCTCTCACCTTTTGTATCCCGCCCTTTCCCTTTTCCTATCTGCCGGCCACTCCTTGATCAACCCGAGATGGTCGCGGTGTCATATGCAAGCCCCACGGGTGACGTCACCACCTTCTGCAACTATTACCGGTAAGAAACCTTTATAAGATGAAAGAAGAGCGCGCAATATGTTTTAACCCTTTTGTCCCCCATAAACCCCACAGCTGTCCTCTCACCTCAAACGGAGCAAGGTAACTCACAATAAACTCTTATAATCAGACGGCGCAAGCTGCGTCGCCTCGCGTGTGATACGCCCCTCACCAGGGGAGCTTAACCAGCCAATTATCTTCCGCACTTGGAACCAAACTAGCTATCTCCTGCGGTGAAACTTCATCTACCTAACGAGCTTCAACACTCAATTAGTAGGGATCCTCATCTACTCATTGATCTATATCGCCAATTCATAGGAAAGCCACACCCCTTTTCTACAGGTTCCCGCGATCTGAACAAATCAGTGCCTTCTGACAACCACACATGGTACCTTTCGGCTTTCGGCTCCACCCGTGACGCGGTAGGAGACAGCCCTCGTGCCTGTCCAGCCACCGCTCACTCGTCTACCGTCACTTATTTATCAAATATTTTGCGGCACACTGTAAACACCTCCCTCCTCCCGTTTTACAGTTCCTCCCCCCTCCCGCACATCATTACATTGTTTGTTGGGTGTGTCATACTCACCAAGTCCGCTTGAGGCGGGGCAGCACGACTGCGTGCACCCCTCCAAAGTGGCTCGCCATCTCCCCTCGTCTGAACCACGTCTGGACACTCGCCAAACGCGGGCGGGATACTTCTCAAGTCGGCTCCTGAGGGCCAATATCCGGTTTGCGCTGTCCGGTCTTCTCGCAGTTCCGCGATGGTCCTGTAGTCCTCAAAAGGGGGCAACGGCAGAGGGGGCCGTGCTGCCGGGTTTCCTCGTTGCAAGAGGTCTTGGAGGTAATAGACCTCAAACAGATCTCAGCAGTGCCTCCAACTTGTCGGGGTGATCTCCCGGGGGCCGGCAGAGCCGTCCGCGGACCTCCAGGCTGGGGAGTCCGCAACTCCTTGCGCGTCCCAAAAGGAGTATGAGACACACACAAGGACCAAGGCAACTACTGCTATTTATTAGAGTAACAGCAGGGATACGCTCAGTCCGTATGCATCCGGAGTGGCTCTCGTCGTTAGCGGGGCTCGCAGGCCCTTTTTACAGCAGTATGATGCGCTACTTGCGTCACCTGGGAAAATCATCACAAAACCTATCACCACCTCAGGTTGGTTCCCCGAGTGGTAGGGTTAGTATAGAACCCCTAAGGGAAGAAATGTTAGTGGATGAGGACGGGTCAGGTGGTACACTTGGGTTGTCCCTAACAGTTGTTACATTGGAATTGCTACAAGGGGACCTTTGGTGATTGGCTAAGAGTAATAGCGTCAGTGATGAGCCCCCTACTCTGATTGGTACTCCCGCAAGCCCCCAAACCTGGGACCATCATTGTTCCCAGCTCGCGGTGCACCTGACATTAGCAACAATGTGCAACTATGTGTTTGTGCGGACAATGGACAGGTCTGCTTACGGGCTGGTGAGCAGGTCTTTCCCATCGCTGTAGGTGTCCAACTTTCCGCTTCGTTGTTGCAGATTGTGGCCCAGACGTGGGACCCTGATGGTTCTCTGTCTCGTATGCTTGGCACCTTGTCAGTTCGGCTTAGTCACGTGTGGGGAGACCGTAGCTGGAGTAGAATTATGAGCATTAGATTTGTATTTTGTCTCTGAGGGCTTGGAACCTGTAGGTTTAACCTTGGCGCTGGGCGTGCTGCATGCAGGTTGCAACATCGTGGCCTTGGCTGCAGGCTCTAGTTGGGGCTCGTTCTGCATGGTCAGCACTTGTATTTCGTTCTAAGAAGAATTTTGTTTGCGAGGCTCCTGCCTGGGGACTCTTGCTTGGAGCCTACTTGGGCCTAGTCCGTGGGTGGCGGTACATAATCCATACCGTGGGGGTCGTAGGGTGACAGAGTGTCATACGCAGCATTAGATATACATGGTGGCATCTTCATAGTGATAGGTAGCAAAAAGCATCGGCAAGCATATACACAAGCTCTTCAGGCGTCTTGCATTTCTGCGGTGCTCTAGAAGGCCTATGTGAAAAATAACAATGATGCATGTCCGTGGGTATGTCAGTGCGCTACATCATAGCACTGAGTATATTCTTCGTGTTGGTTGGTGTGTGAGTAAAGAGTGTGCATGGTGGCACGTGTGTTCTTGTCTGTTGGCTATGTCGTCATGGCATCTCTAACGATGTGAATACTTGTGGCTGTTGTTCTAGTCGAGCTGATCCATGTTGAAGGCGTTGGCTTGACCCGGGCATACTAGTGGGCATATTCTTCGTATATGCATGTTTTTGAAGCAGGGTACTATGTCATCTGGTAAATAAGCAAACTCCTCTCGTGGGGATGCCTGGGCCGTGATCCCCTAGGCCATGGTCTGGATGAGATCGGGGGGAGGGTGTTATCCCATTCTCCCACTTCAGTCTGTATAATCTTTTTTTGTGCTAATTCTTTCCCATGTTCCCCATCCCCAGCTTGTCATGTGGCACCTGGAAAACTTGTGTATAGGCACCATACAAATGTACAATAAAATGAATAAAAATAAATGAATATTCATAAAATATAATGTCCATAAAAATACCCATAAAACCAAGAATAAAATATCCATTCACACAATATTCTCAAATAATCTTTTCAGAACTATAAAACAATTTGTCAATGAGTTCAAAATAAAATTAAAATGTTCATTGATGACAGATACTGCAAAATACCCCATGGCGAGAGGGACATGTGCAGTGAAGTAACAATAACATATGACTTCCACCATGTCAACAGTCCAGTATCCAGTTCAAAAGAACAAACAAACAAAGAGACAAAGAATACAAAGTGGGCCTCTTTTAAGTTGTATCAGCCCAACTTTGCTGTTCTATGCCCCCATGCTCTGGTCAGGTAGATGCACACAGAATGCAACGCTAAAGTATCAGTCGAATCGCAGCACAAGAACATTGCCTGATCTGTAGTGCGAACAGACCCGGCCTGAAACAGTGGTTTTAAATATATTTTCTGGATATCCAAGGTAACACGGTCAAATTAGCATAATGTGGGTTATGGCTTCTGATATAGTGCCACACAATGGACATTCTTTCCCACCGCCATTTCTCCAATTGCAGCTCCAGTGCCTCATTGGTAAAATAACAAAATCACTGTTTGATGTAGAAACAAGATCATATTATGGGCTCAGAATCATAAATGTATTTACATTGGCAACACTGGCATATGGAGTGGGCATTGGCATCATAAAAATTCTGTAACATTCTACTTTTTGCATTTGGTGACATGGCCTTTTCAACAGCTTTTCATGTATTAGTCTAGAGAATCAATGGCACATTGAATGGGTTTTGTATTCTGTTTTTCTCAAACATTTGCTGTAAAAAGCACCATTCCAAAACATTGCTATTAAAAAAAAAATGTATTGCCCCCCTATATTAATTGTCACTTCCTCATTGTGCTCAGTGGCCTGTGCTCATTTGTGGCAGAACTTTGTGTCCCTGCACTACAAACATGCACATACCACCCCTGACATTGAATCACTTACAATGCCAGTGTCCCCTTGGGAGCTGAATGATCCCTCCTCTCCCAGCATCAAAAACTGTCTCTGCCACTGGACCCGCATGCTCCATCTATATCTAATGGGTGCCATGTTTGCATGTCCTATACCTCCCGGGTTACCATCTTCGAAAGCTTCCTACATAGTGAGCAGAACACAATGCATTAATGTCATAGGGTATTTGATAGTCCTCTTACCTACACGTGACCATACTCCACTTCTAACCCACCAGGGCTATTAATCTTCTGGGCATTTTGATTCCATTTTCCATCTACACCTCCGCATTTTCTATACTGTTCACCTGTTGGTGGATAGCTTGGTCAAGTGTCTTCCACTCCTATCAGAATGCTAAACAAGCCATTTTGTAACTGTATATATGCTTATTCATTTGCTACATCTATTTGATGAGTGACTTGATTGGTGTTCTTCTAAGATTGGTAATATTGGTGAGAAGGTGTACCTTCCATTTTACCATGAAGTATATAGGTCACCCTATGTGTGATCCTCATTCATAATCTGGGTCAAACACTGATATTATGCCCATTATGGCCTGGAGGTTAATAATCTCAGACTCTGCATACTCAAAACCTTCCTCTGTTTAATTCAAAATATTACTGCCTCACATCTCAATACCTTCCATGTGTTATACTGGCATATTTCACTGGTCTAAGGGTAATTGTTAAATGGGCCATGAGTGCCGCCTTATCTTACAAGGGTAGCCAGATCGTGGCACTGTATCTGTTTGTGATGGCACTGTTTACTGTCTTCAGGTGAAAAATCCAGCACTGCCCACGCTTGAGTAGGACTGCTGCGAAATTTCCTCTGCTCCTAGATATGTGGGGTTTATCCAGTCTGGTCCATTCAAACATCTCTGCTGTATGGCTGGGCTCCTAAAAATAGTTCACCAAAGGGGCTGTCATTGTGTTAGTCTTAATGCAAGACATGTGTTCCAATATCCTTTTCTTGATAGGATTTATGGTCATGCCCACATACCGGAGCCGACATGGGCAGGTAATCATATAGATGACCCCTGCTGTGTTACAGTTGGTAAAGAGTTTGGAACTCATGGATTTTGCCAACCAATGTCAATCGTTCTCGCATATTTAGTTTGAGGACAGACGGCACATGATCCACATGGGGCATGTCCCGTCAGGCCTCATTCACTCCATAATTGCATATGTGTTGCGCTCTGTGGGAGCTTCAAATCTGCCGTATGAACCAGGCGATATCTGATGTTACTTCTGCGCTTGATTGCAAATCTGGGTTTAGTTAGTGGAACTTTGCCTGTATTCAAAATTGGCCATAGTCGGAAGATTGGTCTCTTAAGCCTACCAAACATGGGAGAGGAGCTGAAGGCAGCTGTGATCATCTCCTAACTTGGATCCTTTACTCTCAGTTCCAAGGTAATGTCTCTCTATATATTCTGTGCTCTCTCCGCCGCACTTGCTTACACGGATAGCCTATTTGTACCAGTCGGTCTACCCATACCTCGGCCTGTTTTCTATATTCACTTTCTTCAGAGCAAGTACATTTATACCCCAGGAATTGCCCAAATGGCAGATTGTCACATAGGGCTTGGGAATGATAACTCCTATAGTGAAGGAGTGAATTGCGATCTTTCAGTTTCCTGAACACTGCAGTGGTAAGTGTCATGTCTACAGCTCTGATTTTAATATCTAAAAATTATATCTCAGTGGTGCTGCAATGATGAGTACATTTCAAAAAAGAATGCTGGGTATTTAGCCAGATGAAAAATTGCTATAACGACTCCTGTGATCCCTCGAATATGAGGAACACATTGTCAACGTAATAATGCCATACCCTTATCTGGTCCAAGAACAGTTTTACCAGTGTGTACATCACAGACTCCTCAAACCTGTTGACTTAGATGTTGGCCAAACCTGGGGCAAATGTTGCCCCCCCATGGCTGTACTGGATATCTGGTCAAATAGCTGTTCTTGGTAGGCCAGCATTTTTTTTGTTAGAGCGATCTCTGCTAACCGCAGGGTGAAAAATGGTCGCACCTTCCTTGGCTCTTTTTTTCCAAGAATGTCTGCATGGCTTGAACCATTGGCTTCTTGTGGTATCTTACTGTATAAAGCCTCTATATCCATGGTTACTATGTACTTGATCTCTGGATTGTAGTTTATTATCTCTAAAAGATTGAGCATGGCCGTAGAGTCCTTCACGTAGGACTGCCTATTAGGGATTGCTGTCTTCACAAAATGATCCACAAAAGGGAACAGTGGTTCCAAAATGGAACCTATGCCTGACACTATTTGTCTGACTGTTGGCAGTGTTATGCCTTTATGGATTTTAGGTAAGGCATACAAAAATCGGTAGCCTAGTGAATTCTGGTGTCAGGCAAGCTGCCGCCTTCTTACTAATGTAACCTTCCAGTATGGCTTCCTCAATTATGAGGGCTATGAGTGCCCTCAATTCTTCTGTGGGTCTGTTGCCCTCTTCCTATAGCATGTCCAATCTGACAACAGTCACCACAGTCCACCACTACTATTGCTCTGCCTTTGCCTGAGGCTTTATTGATATTTTAATTGGTCTCTAAGGTAGCCAATGTGAAGAGCTCTGCCTTAGTGCAGCTATTATGTAAGGAAGGGATGGCTCCTTGCAATTAAACCAATTTCTTTTCTATTGCTTGTTCAAAAGTAAGTGATTCCGGGGTGATCGACTGCAGAGGTGGATACAAATGAGATGGCTCATGTAGGCCTGTCACATCAGCTCCTCGGGTATCCTCTAAAGAATTGCATAAGTCTTATCTTCCTGATCAATGGTGTAATTTATATCCTTGTCTCAAAAGGATCATATCAAGAAGTCGGGACAAAAGAGAGTGCTTTCTGTAAAACTTGCATCTTGAAATGGGAAAGGGACTGTGTTGACAGGTTAACCACTAGATGCTCTTCTGGTATGTTGTACCTCGGCCTCTGTTCTGTGTGATTCTCAGTAAGCATGCTTGCCACCATCCTCCTCCTCTTCCCCTCCCTTGCTTGTGTAAATAAGCTGCGGTGGTAGATGTTTGGATTGGTCTTTGATCTTCAAACCGCTCTTGCCGGGCCTGGTTCTGATTTCCCCTCTTCATGTCAATGTATCGGTCTCTGTTCATCCTCTGAAATGTTACTTGAATAGTTCCGGTCTTCGGAATTTGACCTATTAAATCGTCTCATACACGGATAGTTTCTCCTTTGATCCCTCTACGGTTGCGTCTCTTGCTGGTAATATTGATCTGTAGTTTAATGGTATGTACGTACATGTTTGAAAGCTGCAACATATTTTTTCAATTTATGTATGGGAGACATGAAGGTTCCCTGAGGAACCCCACAGGAAGTGAGGGCTTGAGGGCAGGTTGCTTCTCACACACTCTGGACATGCAATGCAACAGGAAAGAATGCAACCAATCAATTGAATTCTGACCACATAGACCCACATCATTTAGCCTATAAAGTTAGCGTTTGTGATCTAACAAAATCAAAGGCTGCCGAAAAATCTTAAAGGGTCAAAAGACCTGTCTGACCCCTATCAATGATCTCCAGCATATGGATCTGAAGATCTAACAAAGCCGTCTCACTGCTATTTCGGGGTCTGAATACCGACTACCTGGGGTGCAAGAACCTGCATATTCCGCGAATGACTAAAGTTGTAATGTTTCAATTTTTCTAAGATCTTCAATAGAAAATTACAATTGGTGATCGGCCTTAAATTGCTGGCTTCCATGAGGTCCATGTCTGTTTTTTATTTTAGTAAAGGAGTAACTTTAAACACCTTAATGTCCTCTGGCACTTAACCAAACAAATATCATTTAATAACATTCCTTAGTAAAATTTCCCACATATGCTTCTATCTCAGATGAATACAGTTTCTGCAATGAGTTTAGAAGATTGGTATTGGTGCTATCACAATGTACTTTGTGACTGCTTTCATTTTATATTGGTCAGTCAATAGAAGACATGCTCCAAATTTCATAACACCAGGAAATATATGCCTAAAACATTGCAGCCCTCATTGCGAGTTCAGCGGGCATCATCCTCGATGCTGAACTCACAATGAGACCATAGGTCACTCATATTTGGGCTTCCTGTAGTTACATCACAAAAATCCTAAACAGCATTCACCCCTACATCTCGTTCAGCAATAGATCTTTGCTTGCTACGGCCTTGGTGAATTCTCACCTAGACTACGGCAATAGCTTGCTGCTAGGCACATCATAAGCCAACATCAAGACACTTCAAGTCATCCAAAATGGCGCTGTTTGGGCAGTCCATGGCTTATCTCTGAGAGACCACGTTACCAATGCCAGTAAGGAGCTTCACTGGCACCACATAACACATCAAATCACCCACAAATGGGATAATGAGGCACCTCAATACCTTGCAGTTCACCTCAAAGTTTGCAATCTACAGTCTCAAGACACACATACATTGGTGCCACCCAGGTTGAGGCTCGCTAGATTTGGTGGCACCATCTTTGATATCCAGGCTCCCTCAGCCTGGAACGAGCTCCCACAGGACTAGAGATCTACAAACAACCGTAAAGAATTTAACAAGATGAGCATGTCCCACCTGCTCAACCTCAAACCAGGCTAAAAACTCCATTACATGAGCCTCCTCTCTTCTCCTAACAACCATCCTTCTTGTGTCGTTAGTCTTGTCTCTGTATGTTGTGCACCCTGAGGCCCATGGGCAAGTAGTGCGTTATAAAAATTGAAATAAATAAATATAAATGAATGATATGCAGACATAATAATCCACCCTGCTGAAAATGCAGGAAACAGTATTTGGACCTAGCATGCTGCAATGTATACCAATTTGCATAGACAACTTTCTTTCCACTGTCAAAGAGATGGTGATTCAGTGTTCAATTGTTCACTGATTGAGTTCTGCTTGTGTATTAATTCATTCATAAGCATGGCAATGGGATTTGAATGTGCATTGCTCTGCGTGGACTTGCTTCCAAGACAAATGTGGTGCCTTAGAGCTATCCTCCCAGCCTTTGGGCGTGCAATAGAGCTTTACATTTTGTCTTAAAACAGTTGTCAAAAAGGCTTTAATCGATTTGATGAGATGCCCATCCCAAGGCACAATTGCATCCCTATCCACCTGCTACAAAATGTACATTGAAGCACTATTGTCCAGTATACATGATCATTTTCCACCATTTACCACAGTGCACAAATGTAGGGCACACATGCAGAAACAATTCCTGTAGTACTTAAAAAGTCGGATTCAGTAAATAGCTTTGAATAACTAATTCTGTAGGGAAATATATACCAAAGTAAAGTATGCATAGAAAGAAACGCACCAGTTTAAAAACAAACATGTGAACTGCAGCCTGTGCACAGGATTTGATAAGTGACATGTACGAGGAAATTCACAATGTTAGTAGGTCATCTACAATAAAAAATATGTATGTCCTAGGTAGTTGACAAAGTCCAAGATGAATATTTCAGGCTAACAGAAAGTATCCAGCAATTTGTATTAACATACAAAAACAGTACAATCTGGGATGAAAAGCACAACAGTTAATAGACAAAGTTAAAACCATAATGAGCCTTGCATTTTGTCTATTTGCCATTAAGGGTTGAAAATTAGCCTTGTATAAACAAACATATAGAAATTTTACAGACATGTCTTTGATAAGAGTATGATTGCAATGAAATGTTATGTAACACTGTCTTTGATAACAGTATGATTGCAATGACATTTTATGTAAAACTGTTTAAAGTGGCAATTGCAACTAGGAAAATCAAATTACTTTTTAATCCTGCATTGGTGAGTGAAGCCACTACGGCCTGGAAGGCAAAGTTGCCTATATCCCCAAACAAACTACATGAAATGGGGGATGCTTTCCCAGGAGAAAATTGTGATAGCTAGCTTTTGAAGCTGACCATAAATGTTTATGACTCTCCCTGGATCTTTTGTTCTGAGAACAGGTGTTGCAAGCAAATGAAATGCTCCCCATTAACACAGTCCATCGGTCTCTGAGCCTAGGCTAAGTATCTTTAAAAATGAAATTAATTTGCTCTGGGAAGTGGTATGTAGATGTCCCATCTCAAGTGATGAAATCCCCCCTCAGCCAGGAGAGGGAAACATCACACGGTTGGAGACTGGATCTCTCACACAAGGGCTAGACAGATGCTGGAACCTTTCATGGGGGTAGCACTTTCTCACAAATGGCCTTGCTAGCTCTGTACTTCATAGAACATATGAACATAGAGCAATATGCTGAAAACTCAACTATTGCACTAACCAGCCATTTCAGACACATCTTACGCAAACTGTTACCTCTCCCATCTGCACCTGACCAGTGGGGTTATGTATGCAAAATGACTAAACTATAACTGAAATGTATGACTAAACTGCTGTATGCTTATGTAAATGTACAAGTTATGCTGTTTGTCTAAACAAGTATCCTTAACAGAGCCGGTGGCAACGAGTATTCTCAGAAGTCATAAATGGCTCTGCTCTCAGATGCAAAGGAACCAACAGTATCTGACACCAGATGTTCTGTTACTGTGCAGATGAACTAGAGATGCCATTTAATATTTTGCAAAATACAACAAAAACTGCCTTTTGAATTTTACAGTTGGAATCACAGTATTGGCTGTATCTTTTTTGTCGTAAGGTCCTAGAGTCTTAATTTTTTAAAATGTTCCGGTTACACAAGCTCAATCAGCTGAATGTAAAAAAATAGAAGGGAACCAGACTTTGAAGTTGAGCCCAACTTGCTGAGTTATGCCCACCTGTTCTACTGGTGAGAACATGATCAGCAGGTGACCAAGGAAATGAATATGTGAGTATAACATTAAGGGCAAATAATGATGAGGAAAGCAATGATGTAAAGGGGAATAGATTAAACCCCAGCCCATGTCATTTGTAAGTACTAAGGTGCGGTGGTATATATTGACTGTACATTAAGAGAAGTTAGGGAATATTTCAGAAGTGTATGTGCTTCCAGAATTATATATTTAATGGAATAGGTCCTATGGTGTGTATGCTGGGAGATCTCCTGCCTCCTTCTCTGTGTAATGATCACACACAGATGACAAAAGGATATTTTTCCATGTGCATACAGAGAAGAAAAAGGTAATTCAAGGTTTTTTGTTTACATCACCAGGAAGAATCCTGTTATAAGTAGTGACCCACCAGGAAGAATCCTGTTATAAGTGGTGACCCACTCAAGATAAATGGAAAGTGTTATTAATTGCTACTAATTTTTCCACCTTTAAATTGCCCATTTAAAATGAGAAATGCTCATTTTTACATATTGGTGTAATAGCAGCACCACTGGAGGGAATTTAGTAAACATATGCTTTCATTTTGTAAGTGATCCACATGCAGGAATGTTAAGTAGTGTGTTTCAATCAAGTGTTTTAGAACGCTGTTTGAAATTCTGTCATGTTCATTGAGTAAGGGGGAGATCTATTTTCAATAAAGTGAAAGTAGAGAGACAGGTAGGGAAGTTCTGATTTATTTTGAATTTTAACAAATTAAAGCTTTATCCTGGCCTCTGATGCAATTTTCAATCCATGGTGCATGTGTGCCCAGGGTCAACAAAATACATATATGGTGATGTGTGCATTTTTTGAAAGCCTATTACTAAGATAAATGTAACAATGGAAAGTTGTAGGACCGGTGTATTTAGCTTTCTTCATTGTAGTCATTACAGAAATTGGAATTTCATAGATCCATTATTTTATATTTAATTTGATTGACTGATTCCTATTTTATTAATAATTAGATCTTCTGTGCAATCCTGTGCATTTTTTGTCCCGAAAGGGGAGTGAGACAATAGGGAATCAATATTGTCAAACTGGGGATGCCAGGTTCATAAAGAGAACTTAATTCGATATTTAGGAATTGTGGGTGCCTCGTTTGGTGTGGGTGGAAAATTCCCCTGAGTTAGATGTTATCCAATAGAAAGCATCATGCAACATACCTTATGAAAGTGGGTGCTTAGGGACATACTTTTATCTGATGTTTGTATTCATATTTTCACCCACCTCCACTAGCTTCAACACATATCTCTAAGCCATCTCTGAAGCTGAATGGAAATGCTAAAAAATAAAACATTTCAAAAGAGATTGATAAACTGTTTTAGGTATCAATCGAGTGGTTTGGTTTTGGAGAGGGCATGCTAACAAAGGAGAATGACATATTTATGAAGTGTACTTAAGCATGAATCAGTGTAAAAAGTGTTTCCTCTGCTTTCTTCCTGAATAACACTCTCCATACTTCTCCAAGAATTTTACATTAGGCTACTGTACCAGAATAAATAAACAATGCATATGAACAACACATGCTTTAGATACCAAATAGAGAAGAGTGGAATGAGGCAGCAGGCAGATTTTTTCACTAAAGGATATGGGCTTCCTGTATAACCTCACTATTGATAACTTGAGGTTGATAACTGGAAATGTGTGAGTGAATCTTAACCACTGGCAAATGCTCTAGTCAGCCATCAGACCATTGATTTTCAGACTGACATGTCACAACAGAAGGGAAAATACCACATGTAAATAAGGCTTCATCCTATCCCAAAAGGAGAATTCCAACCCAAACTGTCAGCTCACACCCCTTGTGCATGGGGAAAACTAACCCAGGCATGTTTTAGACTCAATGGGTGACCCTGAGTGGGGAAAGTATGACCAGACTTGGGTTCTGAGCCTGATGGTAATAGAAACTCAAGCTATACTGCACTGGCCAATGAACCTGAAACATGTTTGGGGTTGCTTGCTTTACTTGATGCAGCAGACTGTGGTAAGAAGGCCTTTCTGGCAGGTTCATTCTCCTGGATTAGCACCCTACAGCCAGTTCTCCCAGAGATGGCATATATAAACAAAAGATGCTCCTTGACTCCAGGCGTTATGAATAACTAGCTTAACTACCCGGCTTTCAATTCTCAGGTTTTTAAATCTCTGATCAGTAAGTCTCAATTTAATTTCTTCAGCAGTTTCATTGTTTATTTTTTAGCAGCACAAATTCTCAGATCATGAAGTCTCACTTGAGTTTCTTCAGCAGTTTCATTCCTTCATTGTTCAGCAGCACTAAATTTTCATAACAGCAAGTCGTGTTTCAGTTTCTCCCGCAGTTTCGTTGCTTTGTTTTTTTGCAGCACAAATTCTCTGATTAGTAAATCTTGCCATCGAGCCAATCCAACAACAGCTCGCAAGCCAACACTAAGCTACACTAGATCCTCGTTCCTCTGGACTTCTCCTTTTTTAGCAGCCAAGAACAAAACTCTCTTCCTCCCTTCCTATAGTTAGCAACTCTACAGTGATTCTCTGCGCCTAATAAGTACACAACTAAACGCATAATTGTGTGACTCATCTGATCACCGGAAGAATGATTTTAACTCAGTTTCCTTCTTCTTGTAAAAATCAATTTCGCTTTGATTATACACAAGTAAAATAAAAAAAATAAAAAAGTGAGTCTTGCATCAGGTTCTTGAGCGCTTTCCTTGTTCTGTCTGAAAGCATGTTGAATTCTATCAGCTTCATGGTCTTGAGATCTACTTTCTTCAGAATGTTGATCATGTTTCAGCTTTCGATGTTTTGTTTTGATTTGGGTTGGATTTAAATCTACTCTCTTTTTTCATGGCATTTCTGCAAAAATATATTTGTGGGATTAAAGCATTAATGAAAGGAGAGAATAGAGAAGAAAGAAGGCATTTTGTTAAACATGGAACCTGATTCAAATCAACTGATTCAACTATGTCATCTTCAAATTGTAGCAAAATTCCATTTGATGTCATGGGGGTGAAGTACCTGTCCTTCGCAAAATGTTGCAATAGAAATTAATCAGGTGTTGATCATGTTTCAGTTTCGATGTATGATGATGAGCACTTTCTACAAATGAACAGTAGATTGCGGTGTAACTCCACAAAACGTAATGCTGAAAAACAAAGCCAAAAAACAAAAAGATGAATTATCTCGGGAATGGGATGACCTATTGAACTAAAGATTGCAAGTTGCATTAATTCTGCAATTAAATAAAGAATATGCCATGCAGAAATCATGACACTAGTCATATATAGTTATATATTTAGATGTATTTACTGTATAAAACAATAATAATTTTTTGTCTTCACAGTCACCATTTTCAGTATGTGTCAGTGACCGTTTTTTTAAGTGTCTTAAAACTGTGGCTAATTTAAATGTTCTCCTTATTCAATTGATTTGCTTTTTTGTTTCTTATTTAACTTTCAAACCTATCAAATAAAAGAAAAAATTATAAAAATGTGCTATAAAGAAAAGAAGCAGAAGAGGGCAGTGCTGTGGCCTCGTACAGAATATCTGGTGACATAGAAGAACCAAAGGTGATTCTCACTCTAGGCATGCTGTTACTCGTTTATCATACATGTATGCATAATTGAACACCAATAACAATCAAAACATATCATGCAGGGTGCTTTTATTTATCATGTGTCAATTGTGATTAATTATGTTGGTCGATATCTATGTTCCCTCTGTTTCTCTTACCTCTTACCGTCACCTCCACTCTGTCACACGCTTTTCAGTCCCTCATATTCATCTCCTTTTCACTTTATACAAGAGTAAATTATTTTCCCGGTTGATTAGCGACATTTTACATATTGTAGGTGGGGAATGATTTGATGTATCGCTCTTCTGAGTCTTATGTTGAGAACCTGCAGTATCATTGCTCCGAGTAGGAATGCTGAACTAGCACCATCATTTCCATTGTGGTGCATTTAGTGATGTGTTCGTGCTAAAACCCATGCCCCCACCTCATACTGTTTTATTTGCATAATATCTTGTAACCCTAAATATGTCAAACATTTCATTAAATTATTCAAACAGAAAAAATAGAGCATACTTGCTTGTATGGCATAAAGAAAGAACTGTCCAAAAAGTATCACAGAGAGAGGGAAGTTGTTCAGGGGAAAGCAATGAGTAGCACTTATGTGGAGAGCACTGGTGATGGAATGGGATAACAAGTCAAGTGAAGGGTAGCAGCATGTTGTGCAAGCAAAATGTAGATGGGAGGCATACAGGTATGTTTATATTTGGGCAAAGTGAAAACATGAGCACATTGGCAGCGACAGGTCTAGATTAGCTGCCCAGATCATTATTTTAGGTGTCTGTATCTGTTACGCTCACCTGCTATCCACGGGGACGCCACCCAGCCAGTTGGTCGTTGGTGCCCTTCCCAATGATTCCCTGGTGTGGTCTCGCTGTCGATGGGATTTCGCCTGGAAATGAAGACTATATTAGGACTGGGCGACGAAAGCAAGTTTCCCCCCACCTCCCTTGTGTTTCCAGCCCCTCCAGGTTCTCTTCTCACCTGGTTGTCGGAATCGGTGGGCTCTCGGTCCTGCTCTCTGGGCAGGGGCGCGTTGTCTTTTGTGGGCTCGAGCGGTCCAGTTACTTCACTGTCTGCTGCCCATGTAGTGTCTTTTAGGTGGGTCTTATTGCGATTGATGGCGTCGTAATTCTTGCATGCCTTTTCTCTATTGTAAATGTCTCTTTTTTTATCTCCCTAGGAGCGCGGAGTGTCCACTTGGAGAATTGGATATGCTGGTTCTCACCGGGAGATGATGGTGCGCTATAGCGCTATGATGCGGTAAGGAGGCACTTTGCGTAGCGCAGCGATGTCTTGTCCTCACTGACCTGTGCTTTTCTCTTTTCGTAGGTCGCGGTGAGTACCCAGCGCAGATGGAGTACCGGAGCTATGCCGGCTGAAAAGCAATCAACCAGGTAAGTCTTTAAGCGCTTTGTGGTTGTAATGTCTCCACTACCTCCTTTTATGATGTCTTTCTCCTCTTCTCAGGTCCTTCGATCCGGGCGGTCAACTCCACCAACAGAGCTGCCCAGGAACTGCGAGCAGTGAAGGATGATGAATGCAGGTAAGATTCTGCTGCTAACGATGTTCTTGGTTTTTCTGCAGGTCCAGAATTCCCCAGGCTCGTGAGAAAGCTGGACATGGTGAGTGTCACGTTGCTAGAAGCAAAGTAACGCGAAGCGTGTTGTCTTTTTCGGGTGTGGTTTAAATAGCCACTGTAAAGTAGTCCAGGTAAAGTAGTCCCTAGGCCACCACACCCAAAACACTAGACCGCATATCTTGGTTCTAGGAACCAAGCTATGCGGATGCCTCCATGTTGGCTGAAAGCCTAAATAAAGTAGTTCCTCAAGCAGATGTCTTTCCATACTGATGAGCCTGGCACCAAAGGCGCCAGGACTGGCCCCAAGAGGGCCTGAGAAGTGGATGCCAGGCCTTATTAGTAATCCAGGCCCTGATTCCACCTGGCCATTGGGCTTGCCAGTGGGGATCAGGGCTGAGGGTTGTGACAGCACTCCCCCCCAAGGCCCCTCCCAAGGTGTGTCTCCTGCCTGGTCCAGGTTTAGTTGGGAAGTTCTGATGAAACTTCTTGATCAGACGTGGTGCATGGATGTTCTCACTGGGTTCCCAGAATCTATCTTGAGGCCCAAACCCCTTCCAGTCGACGAGATAGTACAACTTGGCTCTAGAGTACTTAGAGTCCAGGATGCCCTTGACTTCGAATTCTGGTTCTCCATCTATTAGTATAGGTTGAGGTGGTGTTTTGATTCGTGTACCGGGTTGCATTGGTTTTAAGAGGGACACATGGAATACCGGATGGATTTGTAGATTAGGTGCTAAGTCCAATTTGATGGCTGCTGGGTTGATAATTGCCTTGATGGTATAGGGTCCCAAATATCGAGGTTGGAAGATCCGGGTCCCTTTGATGGGTACGTATTTGGCGGCTAACCAAACCTGCTCTCCTACTTGATAGTCTGGGGCCTTTTTCCGATGGTGGTCGGTGAAGTGCTTTTGTTTTTCTTTAGCATGAATAAGATGTTCCTTTGCCTTTCTGAATGCCTGAGTGATGGTTGTATGGAGAATCTTTACGGCAGGCATTTACAAAAAGGCAGGAAGGTCAAGTTCTGATGTACGTGGATGTCTGCCATACAAGGTGTAAAAGGTGTTTGGCCTGTGCTAGAATGTACAAGTTGTTATATGTGTACTCGGCTATCCACAGTAAGTCCTTCCAATCTCTCAATTCATGGTGCAGCATGCACCGTAAATACTGATCGAGGGTCTGGTTGGTCCTCTCGGTTTGGCCGTCTGTCTCGGGGTGGTGACTGGTGTCTAGCCGGACGTCAATCTGTGCCATTGCGCAACATTTTCTCCAAAAATTGGATACAAATTGGCTGCCTCGATCGGAGACCAGAACTGATGGAAAGCCATGCAGCTTGACAGTGTTTTCCAGAAATACTTCTGCTAAGGTGGATGTGTCTGGGAGGCCCTTGAGAGGAATAAAATGTGCCATCTTTGAGAACAAATCCACGATTACAAGAATGGTGTTAAAGCCTTGACTCGGTGGCAGATCAGTAATAAAGTCGAGGGAAAGAGTGTGCCATGGAGCGGGAGGGATGTCCAGTGGTTGTAGGAGACCCGATGGTTTCTTTTTCTGTGATTTATTTTGTGCACAGATGCCGCAGGACTAAACATACTGGAAAATGTCCTTACGCCAGGTAGGCCACCAAAAGTTATTTTTTACCTTGACTAAAGTTTTAGCGATTCCAGGGTGTCCTTCGATCAGAGAGTCATGATAACCTGAAATTATTTGCTGTTGTAACTCCTTCTAGGGTACATATAGCCGGTCCCTAAAATAAGGTAACTGATCCTTGATGCAATATTGTTCTCCTTGAGTTTGTCATGCGAGGAAAGCATCCGGGTTCATTGACTGTCGAATTTTGTTTCGTAATTCGGCTTGTGATAACGCTGTTGTGATACCCAAGAGTTTGTCTTCAGGTATGATGGGTACCGGGTCTGGAGTTGTATACACCTTTTCATCGATGCCCATTCGAGATAAGGCGTCAGCTTTCACATTCTTGACCCATGGTTGAAAGGTGATCACGTAGTCATATTCGGCGAAGAAGACGGCCCATCGTAACTGGCGTGAAGACTGGGCTTTGGCTGTTTTGAGATATTGCAGGTTCTGGTGGTCTGTGATCACTGTAATGGTGTGTCTAGCCCCCAGAAGATAGTGTCGCCACGCCTTGAAAGCGGACTTGATGGCTAGAAGTTCTTTGTCCGTGATAGCATAATTAATTCCTGGGGGGTGAGAATTTTTTTGACCAGAAGGCCACAGGATGCAGTTGGCCAGTTTCTGGGTCCCTCTGGAAGCATCAGTTTCTATGACATAAGGGAGGTCTGGACGTGGGTGCTGCAGGATTGGAGCGGAGGTGAACCTTTGTTTCAGTTCCTGAAAGGCTCTTTCTGCTTCCTCAGTCCAAGCAAACTTTGTATTGCTTTTTCGGAGCAGTACTGTGATCGGGTGCACAACCTGAGAGAAGTCTGGGATAAACTGGCAGTAAAAGTTCGCAAAGCCGAGCATGCTCTGTTTCCCCGTCAGAGATGTTGGTGATGGCCATTTTCGAATAGCAAGTAACTACAAAAAGGAGTCGAGGGGTGGTCGCCTCCTGTTCTTTACCCAAATCGTATTATCACAGAAATAACAGGAAGATGTTAGTTAGCAAGTTATTCCTAATGCTGGGTATTGCAGAGATAGAAATTACCCTAACAGGATAATAAAGCAGGCCAAAAAGAGGGCAAGGAATATACCGCGAGAAATAACCCTCAACCAACATGGCAAGAGAAAGGGAGATGAAAACACCATTACAGCAGTATTTAGCTATTCATCAGTCACTAACCGCCTGAAGAAAGAAATCTGAAAAGCCTGGCATATATTAAATATAGAAGGCAACACCTTACCGGTCCCTCTCTTTGCAATAAAGGAGAAAAAATCTGAGCGACTCTCTAGTTCATACGTACCAAGATACGACCAATCCCAATGAGACAACCACATTGTGGAATGCATCCAGACCACAGGGACATGCACCATGCGGTAACTGTATAGCCTGCAAATTCACTTAAAGAACTACATCAATAGATATAGGCTGGCAATACCCCTGGGAGCAGAGGAGCTTCACGAATTGCAATACCACTAATGTGGTTTACATGATACAATTTCCTTGTGACAAGAAATATGTTGGTATGACAACGAGAGCAGTAAAGATAAGGATTGGAGAGCACAGGTCCAATATACGAACCAGGAAAAGAAATGCCCCTCTGGTGGAACATTATATTAACAAAAAGCATACAGAAAATGACCTCAGGTGGACAATACTAGAGAGGGCAGGTTGTCAAAGAGGGGTGGCAACATCTCAGGCCTTCTTTTAAGATGAGAACAGCAATGGATCTTTAGATTAGGTAGTCATAAACATGGCCTCAATGAAGAAATCTGCTGGCAATCGCTGGCGGTCCTGTAAATAGCCCCATAGCAAACCATGAATGCAATCAGGATATAAATGTATTTAAAAGGACAGCTTCGAGTATACATCCTTTGCACATCAAACATACAAATTGGGGTACATTGGAGATAACCTCCGATACCCGAAGTTCAATATACTGCCGTAGAGTGTTGACAACATGCCCTACAGACTATAACTTGCAAAAACCGATGAAACATACTGTCATAGAGTGCTTTCTTCATGCCTAACACAGCCTGTGGCTTGAATAACATATGGAACTCACACTATGGGTATTGGGAACGGATGGGACTACATCTCCCACAATCCCGTGAGGGACTACACTAGCCAAACTGAGCCTTGAAACAGATCAACATATAAATAGAAGATATGCCTTTAGAGAAGGGGATGCCTACTTGTGAAGCGTACTTCTTAATATCCCATGAAGCATCATAAAACATTAACGCGGCCACGACAAAACTAACGATCACGTGAGCATGACGTTGCATATAGAGGCAGCCATCCAAGATGGTGCCTAGAGCAACTGCCGGATGCGACCCGATGAGAAACAACATGGATCAATATTCCAGGTGAGTGCAACTGCTGGAGCCGCTACATGCGAATAAGGGCCCTGCGCCCAGTGATTATGCTGGAAAGTAGAAGGCAGACACTAATTAATTGGGACACATGATATGGTTGATGCCTGAGCATGGGAATATTAGAAAGCGGAAACACCGCGACCCGTTGATTCGGAATATTTATTGATTTATCGACCTTTGACACAGTACTAGACTTACTGAGTAGAAACTGCTCGAACCAGTAATAAATACGGCATAATGAAGAACAGGAGGTCAAAACATTGCAGACTTCACCGGCAATATATTATGATGGAATGAAGACATATATTTTGGAGATAGAAACATGGATAACCACTAGAGATAGTGGTATTCGACCTAAATGGTGAACGCCTACAGGGAATCACCTGATCGATTTCTGTCTCTAATCCATAGGATTTAACCGTACGGAATCTCAAGCACATCATAGTGAATCTGAGCCTGTCCTCCTTCCCAAAGAAATGAAGCAGAAAAAACAGGTGAAAATATGTTAGCTTTGCTGCACATACAATTTATGACCGAAAATCACTAGATGTAAAAGGAAATGGGCATCAGTATCTACTATCCATCCTTTTCCTAGATTGCCACAAATGATATTTCCTGCTGAACTCTATTCAACCAAAAAGAAAAAAATCAGACAGCTCTGCAGAGAGTGCAGGTAATCCTCAATACCACTGAACTCTATGAAAAGACTGTCTACTATAGAAATACAAAAAGACTGATGTTAGTTCCACTTTTTCTCTCTTCTTGTTCTCCATCCCTTAGGTTGCAGGCACTGAATCAACAAGCTCACTGAACACCTGAAAATATCCTCATAATCCATAAAGATTTGAAGATCACATATAGAATACTTATTAACAGTATTCGTCCTGAAGAAAGCGGCCACTAAAGGATCCCGCTGAAACCGGTTGACCATTATTCTAGTAGTTCTGGCGTGATAACCCAGACTCCGATACCCCAAATACAGAGATGAAAGGGCTTGTATAAATGAAATAATTATCATTGCTACTTACCTCTATCTCCATTTTAGAATAGCGTCAACCTTATGCACGTCCATTCTGATGTCTTTCAGCGAAAGGATGAAACCAAGGAATTCTACTTCGGTGACGTGAAAAAAACATTTCTCCAGCTTTGCATACAAACGATGTTGGCGGAGCTTGGTGAGGACTGAACGAACATGCCTGATATGATCTTGTTTTGAAGCTGATTAGATCAAGATGTCATCAATGTACACTAAGGCGCAAATGTCAATCAGTTCTCTCAAGACATCATTCATGAAATATTGAAATGCTGAAGGAGCGTTACATAAGCCAAAAGGCATGACTTGATATTCAAATAAGCCATATTTGGTACGGAAAGCGTTTTTCCACTCATCTCCGCTTCTGACCCGGACCAGGTGGTATGCTCCCTGAAGGTCTAATTTGGTATAGATCTGGGCATCTTTGACTATTGTTGCTGATTTATTAAGATCACGGGTATCGCAAAGTGTGAGGTCAGTGGCTCTTTCTCATCACTCGACAAACTGACCTCTATGGTTGCCGAGCTTGGTAGTTTTCCGATTCCTTAAATTCATCCTTTTCTGTGGCCCCGACTGTCCTCCTTTGGGGTTTTAGTGGGCAGTCTTTCAGAAAATGTCCTGGTTTTCCACAATACAAACAAAGTTGCTGTTGTCTTCTTTTATCCCGCTCTTGTTTTGTTAATGGAGGTCATATCCCTCCTATCTGCATGGGTTCTACGGCGTTGTCTGGCCCCCGTGGCGCATTGTCTTTAGGCCGAACATAAACTACTCGAGAGTCTGCTTTGGACCGGTCTGCTTTTCGGTCCTGCAACTGATGGTCTAGCTGCACGACTAGATTTATGAATTTGGTACAGTCTCTGGGGGGATTAACTACCTGGTCCAAGACGTCCTTTAATTTGCCTCGTAAGCCTCAATGGAATAACATGGTTCTTTTGTTTTCTGGCCACCTGCCTTCAGCAAAGAGTCTATTGAAAGTTGCAATGTATGTTAACAAGTCTTGGTTCCCCTGCCGGAGGGATAAAAGTTTGCTATCCACTGCTTGTTCCTGGGTATGGCGAGCAAACAGTTTTTCCATTTCTCTCTAGAACCCCCCATAGTCCTGCAACAACGGATCATTATTGGTCACCAACGGCACCGACCAATCCGCTGCCCTTCCACTCAAGTATGATAGGATGAAAGCTACCCGAGCTTGGTCATTTGGAAATGCCCCAGGGTGACAAAAGAAGTGAAGGCAACACTGATTTATGAATGCTGCATACTTCCGTGGGTCACCAGAAAACCTTTCTGGTGGTGCCAGGGGAACTGTTCCAGGCAGCGTGATCTGTACTGGTGTGGGGGTATAAGATGGTGAGATAGGTTTTTGCATCGGTGGATTTCCTCCAGGCAGAGGAGTCTGCCCTGCCTGTGATTGCAAGAATTGTCTGCTGCTTTTGTCGGTGCACTCCTTGGTCACTATTAGGTCTCTTCGGAGTGCATTAGTCTCTTTTCGGGCTGAATGAACATCAGCACGAAGGTCCCCCAACAATTGGGCCAATTGGTTGATTTCTGATGTTTCCATGGCACCCAGGTGGATTATTTATGTGAGACTTTGCGTTTTGTTACGCTCACCTGGTATCCACGGGGACGCCACCCACCCAGTTGGTCATTGGTGCCCTTCCCAATGATTCCCTGGTGCAGTCTCGGTGTTGATGGAATTCCGCCTGCAAATGAAGACTATATTAAGACTGGGCGACCAAGGTAAGTTTTCCCCCACCTCCCTTGTGTTTCCAGCCCCTCCAGGTTCTCTTCTCACCTGGTTGTCAGAATTGGTGGGCTCTCTGTCCTGCTCTCTGAGCAGGGGCGCGTTGTCTTTTGTGGGCGCGGGTGGTCCAGTTACTTCACTGACTGCTGCCCTTGTAGTGTCTTTTAGGTAGGTCTTATTGCAATTGATGGCGTTGTAATTCTCGCATGCCTTTTCTCTGTTCTAAATGTCTCTTTTTTATCTCCCTAGGAGCACGGAGTGTCCACTTGGAGAACTGGATATGCTGGTTCTCACCGGGAGATGATGGCGCGCTATAGCGCTATGATGCGGTAAGGAGGCGCTTTGCGTAGCGCAGCGATGTCTTGTCATCACTGACCTGTGCTTTTCTCTTTACGTAGGTCGCGGTGAGTTCCCAGCGCAGATGGAGTTCTGGAGCTATGCTGGCCAAAAAGCAACCAAACAGGTAAGTCTTTAAGCGCTTTGTGGCTGTAATGTCTCCACTACCTCCTTTAATGATGTCTTTCTCCTTTTCTCAGGTCCTTCGATCCGGGCAGTGAACTCCACCAACAGAGCTGCCCAGGAGCTGCGAGCAGTGAAGGATGATGAATGCAGGTAAGATTCTGCTGGTAACGATGTTCTTGCTTTTTCTGCAGGTCCGGAATTCACCAGGCTCATGAGAAAGCTGGACATGGTGAGCGCCACGTTGCTAGAAGCAAAGTAGCGCGAAGCGTGTTGTCTTTTTCAGGTGTGGTTTAAATAGCCACTGTAAAGTAGTCCAGGTAAAGTAGTCCCTAGGCCACCACACCCAAAACATTAGACCGCATAGCTTGGTTCTAGGAACCAAGCTATGTGGATGCCTAAATAAAGTAGTTCCTCAAGCAGATGTCTTTCCTTACTGATGAGCCTGGCGCCAAAGGCGCCAGGACTGGCCCCAAGAGGGCCTGAGAATTGGATGCCAGGCCTTTTTAGTGATCTGAGCCCTGATTCCACCTGGCTAATGGGCTTGCCAGTGGGGATCAGGCTGAGGGTCGTGACAATTAAAGCTGGACAGTGATACGGGCATCTCAGGCCATGTGACTTGCTTTAGCTGAGGGGTCTGCAACCATTGGCTTTAAAGGTGTTTTGGACTACAACTCTCATCATCCTTAACCAGCATAGTCAATAGCCAGATATAATGGGAATTATAGTCTGAAACATCCGGATGGATAAAGGTTGCAGACCCCTGCTCTAGCTCATCTTGGGTTTTGAGAAACTAGCTGCCAAAACAAGGATTGAGCCCTGTCTGCTCATTCAACTGTTAGAGGGAAAATAAAGAAATCAAATATCGTGCATGCTAGTGGCAGGTGGTGTCTCCCACACTTCTTTCCTACTCCTCACAACTCAGCAATGAATGAGGTGTGGGACGTGGAAGAGAATGCTGTGAGCTTTGTAGGTGGCAGTTCCTTCATTTGTCCTTTTGCTTCCCCTCTGCCCAAATGCTCGTCAGTCAGGCTCCTCCACCACCAACCCCGAGACCGGAAAAAAAAGATACTCCAGCTTGTGCTACTGTGGCAGTAGCAACTCACCTGTATCAGTGCCACCACTGTCCCCTCTCTCAGAGCAGACAATAGACTCGTCACCGATAGATGGCATGTGTTTGGTGACAACACACAGCTGCAAACTTGCTGCCACAAGAGGGATGTGCATGTAATTAGGTAATCCAGAACAGGACTGCGAGACTTGTCCTTGGCCTCAAGCCCTGGGATCGTATCTCTCCAGCTCTGAAATCTCTCCACTGGCTCCCAGTGGATGCAAGGATTAAATTCAAAACCCTCTGCATTGTCCACAAGGCTTTCTGGGGCCTGGGTCCAAAATACCTTCAGCTATCCCTCCGCAAATACCTTCCCTCTCGAGCTCTTCGCTCCTCTACCTCCAACTCACTCAGGGTCAGTTGTTTTTCTAAGAAACGAGCTGGGGGTAGATCTCTGTTTTAGGCTAGGGCCTCCCTCTGGAACAGCCTCCCTGCCACTCTAAAACTTGAGGAGAACCATCTCTGGTTCTGGAAGCACCTCAAGACCTTCCTCTTTTCTTCTGCCTTCGCTCCCCCTCTCCCCTGCTGATCTGTTCTCTCTTGACACTGTGCACCTGGCCACCCTCTGTCTTTTGGGCCCAGGTACCTTCTCATCCTGTCACCCTCCCACACTGCCTCCGGGCCACCCCTTGTACTGGGGTCTGTATGTGTACCCATATAGCCCCCCCCTTTTTCTTCCTGCACTTATCAGACCTACCCTGTCGCCTTAAACCGAGCACTTGCAAATTGCTGGCTGCATTACCACTGTTTGTTGCCTTTATTATCTATTTATTGTTATTTATCTGTTTCTCCTCTGCTTCGCACTTTCCACCTCTCCCCCCTTCCATGCACTTTTCCTCTCTCCCATGCACTTGCGCGTTCTCAATGTCACTGAGCCTAGTAAGATCGCTGTTTTGTTCTCCCCTGTTCCCCTCCCTTGCCTTGTCGCTCTCTGAAACACTTATGTACGAGCGAGATAGAAATAAAATATCAATCAATCAATCCATGTGAGAGCAGGCACTAGAATCAACTAAGATGTCTCTGAAGGCTTGAACCATGTGTAAAGAAGCAGCATGCGGGTGCTGTTGTCAAAACACTCCCATATGCCCCACACCATGTTCCCAGCATGTAAAACCATACTCTGTAGTTACGAAAACGTTAAACATCTGAAAAACCTCAATATTCAGCAAAGTGCTATTAATGGCCATGCACATTTTCTTTGAAACCTTAAAGCGTCCTTTTCAGCGACGCTCTGCCAACTATGTAATTCTTAATTAATAAAGCCCTGAAGTGCTTTTTGTTTACCCGTTGTACAAAGAGGTGAGTCACACATGATTCAAAGCCCTACAGGTATGGTTCAGTTCCCCCACGCCTCATTAACATTCTTGAAAGACATCGTAAATTCGCAGATGTACGTCTGGCACATCACTCGGTAAACTTACCAAAGTTCAAAACTGCCTTCATTTCAAAGCTGTCAATTCGCTTCCTCGACACCAATTAGACCCTACGAAGCCTGACAGCACATGGCTCTCGCTGGGCCACGGGATAACGTGTGTGGCAGTGCTCTCAAATCTGCCACTGGCACTTGGTGCATCTGCCTTCCACTCTTGGTGTGTAGAAGGTAGCTACGAGGCTCCGAAACCATCTCTGGGCTCGAAAACGCTCGCCTGCAGAAGTGTAAAATATTCACAAACCTTGTCCTACTAGCGCTGAATATGTTTACCATAACAAGCCGTAAAATCCTATATAACAAGAATGACGTGAGCCTGCGGATGTGTTTCCGAGAAATGCTCCAAGCCCTTTACTTCGGCGTTCATTTCCCCATTATCACAGGATAATGAATGCCCTTCCAGGGTGTATTTTAAATAATAATGATCCATAGAACACACAGAATTCCAAAGATTGTACTGTCATATGTATAGAGAGAGATAGACATATACATA
Organism: Ambystoma mexicanum; assembly: GCF_040938575.1. Lineage (NCBI taxonomy): Eukaryota > Metazoa > Chordata > Amphibia > Caudata > Ambystomatidae > Ambystoma > Ambystoma mexicanum. The sequence continues at coordinate 512,946,330 of NC_090937.1, forward strand.
GGCATGGATACATATATAAACATGAGTGGATACGAACATAAACATTGTTAGCCGTATTTGCTGTGAATAATATCCCTGAAAGTGTGACATGTCTTTACAGCAATGCATTTGTGCATTTTCATCTGTGCATTTGCATCATTGTTGCAACTGTTTTGTTAATTATTCAGGCAACAAACAACACAGATACAAAACATGCATGGAGGTATAGACAAAAGAAGAAGTGGTGCATAGTCTAACCCACTGTTTATTATTATTTATTTGTTATGATGCAAATGCACAGATGAAAATGCACAAAGATGTAAAAATGTAAAGTCCTGGAGCCGGTGAAAGTGAGTGCATTTTGGATTACATTTGATGTTCTTGCCTTAACAGGTTTTGTTTCTTAAAAGTGCTTTAGAGTGAAAGAGGCAATATTAATGAATGTCATTGTTCATCTTCAGGAGTTACAGTGAATGGCATGATGGCATGATCCATCTAAAGGTGTTCATGTGCTAAAGCGGATAGATAAAGAGGCATGGAATGATAACATGTATTTGAAAGTTATGGTGTTGCTTTTTCAATCATTTGATCATGACGGGTTGTCAGCAATAGGCCCTAAAACATTTGCAAACGGACATTTATAGTCAGTGCAGGCAGAAGAGGGATCTTTCCGGAGAAGAAAGTTAGAAATAACAAGGACTCAAACATTTCCAATTTCTAACTAGATGTGGTTGCAGCAATAACTTTTTTGAACATTTTAACAAGTACATTTTGATATTTATAGAGTGCAAACCCATCTTTGGAAGTCATTGAGGAACTCTAAAAATAAGAAATAAAACAGAGGGCAACATTGAGGGATCAGTACGGTTTAGAGAAACTTCACATAAGAAACATGTAGGAGGGGAGTTCAGTTAGAACTCCTGTTTGGAATCCTAGACTCATAAAATGGCCCATGCCAGGCAAGCATCTAGCTTCTTACTGTCTGACGATAGGTGCTTCATCTCCATTCAAGAACAGCAGGGGAGAATCTGTGAAGGCCCATGATGCATAACAGATCAATGTCCAGGTGGCTAATGGCTGGGGTGTGAGTTTCTTTGATCCATAAGAAGTGATAGAAGCAACGTTTTCGACGTGATTGTTCTTAAGTTATCTCACAAAGATAGATGTGTGATCACGCAGCCCTGCTGTGATGTGTGCAAGAGATGAATTCATGAGATTGTTCAGGGAGGCATGTTAATAGGACATGGGATTGAATAGTAAATATACAGATGGTGTCAAGGAGGCAGGGTTTCATTTTCAAAATAGACACACCTGAAAACAAGTAGCTTTTTTGTCCATTTCTGTTTTGTATATGCAAGACATCACCCTTTTGGAAGAAGGTTCTTAAAAAGTATTCCAGTAGACCCAATATGCATATTCTCGAGACATACTAGCACGGTTGTACATTGTGCAATCCGGTTTAAAAATGACTATACAATATTGCATTATATGACTTTCCAAAAACAGAAAATGAAAATACACATTTTCTTTATCTAAACCCCATAACAAATTTGAGGAACATTAACAAAATGAAAAAAGGAATTCAAATGGCCCAATAAAAGTGAGTGGATGATCAATTACCATTGTTTCTACGGGGAGCATTTCATATAAATAGAAATTGTGATGGCCTGGTTTACCAGTTCAGCATCTAGGCAAAACTGTGGCACACTCCCAAGACCATGTGGTTTTATTTGGCTTTCAGAGGACACGTCACCTCAGATCTCTACCATGAACGTCTAATGGCTCAAAATGCCTCTCCTAGAGCCATTTACTGTACACAATATTCGGTTTTGTTGGTAATAATTATACTAGGTAACATTTGCTAACAAACACTCTGAAACTGGACCCACAATGACAGCACCTTTTTATAACGCACTAGAACATATCATTAGGTAGGTCTGCTTAACGGCAGATCCCCCACAGCTCTGGGATAACGTTTGTTTTGTAGGAATTTCTGCATGGCATGAGAAAACACCAATTTGTGATTTGTAATTTTACAGTTCAGATGTCCACCATAAAGAATTAAAAAAAAAACTCAAAAATAATATAGGCCACATGCCATTCGTCAAAGTGGGAAACAGGACTCTTATTGAGGATGCCAAGAGATTTTCGTAATGAGAAATGACTGGGGGAAGACTTACAGGTACACAGTTGATGGGTCTGATTGTATTATTTGAACTTGATACTGATGAGTAGTACAAAACATGTTTTGTCTGCTTTTAATTTCAATTAGGCACCTGTCCTCTGGATTTGATGGAAGAGATGTAAGAACCAACAGAGTGTTTGTGACTGCCAATGAATAGTTCAAGTCCAGCATTGTGCCTTCAGTCTGTTGGTGAAAACACTTGATATTCTAGAATGTCTCTGAGGGATACCTTCAACTTTCTCTTCCTAAATATCTTCCTTCTCGACCTCTTTGCTCTTCCGGCTTCAACTCCCTCAGGGTCAGTCGCTTCTCCAAGCAACGAGTTGGTGGTAGATCTCTCTCTTCGGCAGGGGCCTCCCTCTGGAACAGCCTTCCTGCCTCCCTGAAAACTTGAGGAGAACCATCTCTGGTTCCGGAAGCACCTCAAAACCTTCCTCTTTGCTTCTGCTTTCACTCCCCATATCCCCTGTTGATTTTCCGGACAGATACTGCACTGGATACCTGGCCTCCCTCTGATCTTGGGCCCAGGCCCTCTGTCAGGACGAGGTGGGGGGGTCTGTACTTCCGCTCTCTATATGGCAGAGGAAAGGCACAGAGGACCCCAGCCAGATTCTCTGATATGGTAACGCTGGTCGAGCAATCAAGGCCTAGCTTCTCAGGAGGTGATGCGGGCTGGTTCTTAAGTACAGTGTATCCCCAAGCCCCCACAAAGGAATGTCCACACACTGTATTACTGAAAACACAGTCTTTATATAATTAATATTCAAAGGTTATGTACACTTATCACAATAACGCACTTTGTGCTCCGGAAAATCAACAATGGTAAATATCTACAATTCTACAGTGGTACCACTAATATTCGATTAGAGTGCATTCAACAAGGCTGTGAAAATGCCACACGGATCAATAGCAATGAAACCAGCAATAGAGAGAAGAGAGAAAGCAGACGGATGAAACAATAGGCAGACGACTGGTCCTCGCTACTGGACACAGCTCTGAGTGGAGATCCCCCCACCTGGGCAACCTGTAAAATAACGATATATAAAACAAGCCCAGTCCATATATTGTTCAAGAGTCTCGTTCTCTCCTACAATGTTTTACCCCCCCCAATGTACCTGGTGGAGTAGAGTTCGTCGGCGAGGCGTCGACCGATCCTTCTGGAGTGACTCCCTTTAAGGCAGGAGCCACGGATCGTCGAGAGGCGTCGCGGACTCGGGGTTCGGTGTCGGGGAATCGGCGGCCCTTCTTGAATGTCGCCCCTTTCAAGCGGGAGACACGGGGCGCCGAACGTCCGACCGTGAACCGGGTAGAACGACGTCGATGAGGCAGCAGGCTTTGATCCGAGCGGTGCTCGTCGACGACAGAGCGTTGGCGTCCTGCAAGGAAGAGGCGTGCGGGGCACCTCGGTGACGATAGTTCTGGACCGCAAAGAGATGAGGAAGAACTGTGGCCCAGCAAGGGCGTCGAGTCGTCGGCGTCTCTGCGGTCTTTGGGTGGCGGGAAACCCACCGGTGGATACTCCTCGGCGCGTCGACGGTCAGGCCTTCTCCCACAGGAGACGGTACGGCGATGCAGACGAGAGCGTCCGTTGATCAAGTTAAAGTTCTTAGGCAAACGGGAGCACGGCGGCTCCGGTCGGCGACGGCGGTCGTCGACAGTGGCGGACAACAGTCCGGGTGCTTCGCTTTGGGATTCCTCAGCAGTCCCCGTATCGGGTCGGCAGCCTGTCGTAGGTCTGTCTACCAGGGAGCGTTGGCAAAGGTCAGCTGTGCACGATGGTCCCTCGTAGCTCGGGAAGAGGGCGCCTTACCAGGTCCTCTCTGGGTCAGTCCTTGGAGACACAGCAGCCTTTAGATCGTGAAGGAGAGCCACGGCAATCCTTCTCCTCCAGCAGGGCCTCAAGGTCAAGCGTCAGTTACTCCAGTTACTCGTCGTAGTGGACTTCAGCTTCTGAACAATTTCCAGTGGTGAGAGGTCCCCAGATATACTATTTGGTCTCTCATCCACACTGCTGGCACACACTCAGCAGCCAATCGTACAGAAGGGCATTCATGCAGTCGGTCAGCCAATCAGGCACGCAGGGCATTCAGGCCATGCTTCTCCCGCTCAGACACTCACAACAAGGAATGTGGATTGAGACAAGTACTCAGCCATTCAACTCTACATACTGCATTCAGTCCAGTTTCGGGCAGGGCTTTCTCAGTCTTTGTCTCTCATGGCAGAAACCAGACAGCCACAACACGGAGTGCATATTGGTCACACTCCCCATTCACCCAGGTCCCACCCACAGGCGGTACCCACAACATACAGTCAGCGGGAAGGCTCCAGTAAGTCTAGCTGGGCCTTCACAACAACACCATATACGGAACTTCCACCCAACAGCCAGTCAGGGGGAAGGGACAGAGTCAGGGCTTCCCAGGACTTTGGGAAAACAAGGTATCAGGCGATAGAAAGCAAGAGGCCACCGGGGCCATCTTGTTTCCTATCAGGAATCAACTGATTCCAATGGCAGGGCCGGGGTACCCTAAAATGGCGGATACCCAGCGCACCTGTCAAATTCAGCATGTAGCTGCCACCAGCCCATACCCGGCTCTGTGGGCCACCCACGGGTGCCCAAAAACATACACTAGGGGCACAGGGTTGCACCCCTACCCATGGGTGCCATAAGGGTATCCCATGGGTCTGTTCACCAAACCAAAAGAGAGAGCTGCACCGCCAGGAGTCCCGCATGGACTTCTGCGCGGAAAACACGACAGAACACACGATAAGCACAGAAAAAGGACAAGGATACGGAGGCCCTGTCCCTCCGATGCATTTCCAGCATCACAGTCGCCCCCCCCAGACTGAGGTTAGGGTGCCTAATCTCCCACGGGATAGACACCCTCATCCAGACGGTCAACATACCTTCTGGAAAGGCCATCTGCATTATCGTGACTCTTCCCTGGTCTGTGCTCTATGGTGAAGTCTAGCCCTTGCAGGCTAATGGACCACCTGAGCAGTTTCGGATTTTCACCCTTCATCTGCATAAGCCACTTCAGGGGCTTATGATCTGTTTGGACCTTGAAGGTGGACCCCGTAAGGTAGGGCCTAAAACGCCTAAGGCTCCAAACTACACTAAAACATTCCTTTTCAACAGTAGCCCACCTAAGTTCTCTACCCTTGAGTTGTCTACTGATGAATATGATAGGATGTTCTCTCCCTTTGTCATCTAACTGGGACAAGACAGCTCCAATTCCGGTGTCGCAGGCATCCGTCTGGACGATAAAGGGTCGGCTGTAGTCAGGTGCACACAACACGGGTGCCCTGCACAGACTTTCTTTCAAGCCATCAAAGGCCCTCTGACAGTCTTCAGTCCAATTAACCTTCCTAGGCTGTTTGGGTGAAGTCAGAGCTGTCAGTGGTGCGGCTATGGTCCCATAGTCCGCCATGAAATTGCGATAATACCCAGTGAGGCCCAACAAGGCTCTCACCTGGGTTTGAGTAGTGGGAGTCTCCCAGTCCTGTACGTCCTGTACCTTACTGGAAAGAGGCTGGATTTGACCCCCTCCTACCTCATGACCAAGATAGGTAACTTTCCCCTGAGCTATCTGGCACTTGGTAGCCTTGATAGTGAGGTTAGCCCTTTTCAAGGCCTGCAACACTTTATCCAGGTGTGTCAAATGCGCTTCCCAGGTGGAACTGTAGACGGCAATGTCGTCTAGATAGGCCACACAAAAGGCCTCCAGCCCACTGAGCGCATGATTGACCAACCTCTGGAAAGTGGCAGGGGCATTCTTCAATCCAAAAGGCATGACCCTAAACTGGTAGAGTCCCTCTGGTGTGGAGAATGGCGTCTTTTCCTTGGCATGGTCCGTCAGAGCTATTTGCCAATAGCCTGAGGTGAGGTCAAAGGTGCTCACAAATTTGGCAGCACCTATGGTGTCCACGAGCTCATCAGCCCTGGGCAATGGGTGCGCGTCAGTTCTGGTGACGGCATTGACTCCTCGGTAGTCCACACAGAACCTCCAATCTTTGGTACCCGCCTGGGAACTTGCCTTGGGGACAAGGACCACTGGACTGGACCAGGGACTGGTTGAGGGTTCAATTACACCCAGATCCAACATCTTGGCGACCTCAGCCTGGATGTGGTTCTTAACGGTATCTGACATACGGTAGCACCTGCTCTTGACAGGCACGCTGTCACCAGTTTCAATTTCATGCCTACACCAAGGTGTAAGGCCCGGTGTCAGCGAAAACAGAGAGGCATACTGCTGGAGCAAAGCCCGGCAGGCCCTCTGCTGCTCTGTTGTCAAATCGGGAGAGAGCTGTACTCCCTCCACTGAGCCGTCCTGAGGGTTGCTATGCAGCAAATCAGGAAGGGGCTCACTCTCATCCTCTTCTTGCCCTGAAGCTAGCAAGAGACATGAGACTTCTGCTCGCCGGTGGAAAGGCTTGAGCCTGTTGACATGGAATACCTGAGGGGCTACCCCGGAGGCACCCAGGTCAACCAGATAATTGACTTCGCCCATCTTGGAGATTATCCTGAAGGGTCCAGTCCATTTGTCTGCCAACGCTCTAGGCTTGGTAGGCTCCATCACGAGGACTTCCTGTCCCGGAGTCCAATCGACCTGCGAAGCTTTAAGGTCATGCCAATACTTATTCAGTTCTTGGCTGGCCTTGAGATTTGCTGTTGCCTGACCCATCATCTGTGTCATCCTCCGTCGGAGGCCTAACACATAGTCCCCCACTTGCTTGGCGGGACCTGGAGGGGTGGCCTCCAAGCCTTCTCGGATCAAGGCGAGGGGCCCCCTCACGGGATGTCCAAAGAGTAACTCAAAGGGGCTGAAACCAACACCCTCTTGAGGTACCTCTCTGTAAGCAAACAGCAGGCATGGCAGGAGGAGATCCCATTTCCTCCGTAGGGGCTCTTCCAAAGCACCTAGCATGCCCTTGAGAGTTTTGTTAAATCTCTCAACCAGACCATTGGTCTGGGGGTGGTAAGAGGTGGAGAACTTGTAGGTTACCCCGCACTCTTTCCACATGGTCTTCATGTAACTCGACATGAAGTTGGATCCTCGGTCGGAGACAACTTCCTTGGGGAATCCAACACGGGCAAAAATGCCCAGGAGAGCCCGGGCAACCACCTTGGCCGTAATAGTCCGAAGTGGTATAGCCTCAGGGTACCTGGTGGCATGATCAACCAAGACCAGGATGAACCGATGTCCACCTGAAGTGGGAGGGTCAAGGGGACCGACGATGTCGATGCCCACCCTCTCAAATGGTGTGCCAACCACTGGCAATGGCTGCAGTGGGGCAATGACCCTGCCTCCAGTCTTGCCAGACAACTGACAAGTGGGGCAGGTCCTGCAGTGGGACTCCACCTCTACTCCCATCCGTGGCCAGTAGAAATGGGCAGAGAGCCTCTGCTTAGTCTTCTTGGTCCCAAGATGACCAGCCAAGGGCACCTCATGCGCCAACTGCAGAAGGAAGGGCCTGTAAACCTGGGGTACCACCAACCTCTTGAGGGCACCAGGTTCAGGCTTAGTGGGCTCACTAACAAGGAGCTCACCCTCCCAATAAATCTTGAATGTCCTAGGCACTTCACCTTGTGCCTGGGACAGGGCCTGCGTCCGCAGACCCTCGAGAGAGGGACACTCTCTCTGCCCTTTACAGAAGTCCGCCCGGGAGGGTCCCCCTTCAGCTAACAAGCATTGAAGGTCGGGATGATCCTCCGGGTTGAGAACCTCTCCCACAGGAGAGTCTTCTGTCTCTTCTCCCACAGGAGTTGAGTCCGGGTTTTCCACTGGACCCAGCCCGTCCGGAGCCTGGATCCCAATGGGTGCTGTCGGAACAGCAGGAAGAGAAGGTGTTCCTCCCACAGAGGTGGCCTTCTTGGTCTTCCTTCTTCGTGCCTTAGGCCTCGCCTTTGGCTCGGGTACCTGACTCACAGCCAGACCCGGTGTCACCTGTGACCTAGTGACCGCAGCAGCAGTCATGGGAAGACCATCCGAGATCAACCCCAACTCTACTAGATCATTACCTAACAGAATGTTAGCAGGGACATTGTCCTGAACCAGGACAGGAAGCTTTGCTGTCTTGTCTCCAATCATGAGTGTGACTAAGGCTACAGGCGATAATTTGGGAGGCCCACCAGCTAACCTGGTGGTTCTCAGAGGAGCACTTACATAGTCCTCTGGCTTGAGCAGGGTCCTGTCCACCACTGTCATGCTTGCCCCAGTGTCTCTCAAACCAGTAGAAGGCTGGCCATTCACGAGGACACTTCTCAAAAACCTACGGGTGTTCTGCGGGATAGTCGCCAGTACTTCTGCGTACTGGTCCCAGGCCCCAAGGGACACTAAGGAAATCTCTACTGGAGCACCAAATGTGATTCCGGTAGAGGAGGGGAGGACGGTGGCCTCCACCTCAGACACGGGGTAAGGGTAGGTCAGGCTGACAGCCTGTACTCCAAGTGCCTTACCTTTACACTTGGAGTCACCCCTTCGGTGATCCAGAGCCCCACAATCCCAACAAGTGCTAGGAGTGCGAGGTACGGTACTGGAACCACTGGGAGCCTGCTTTGCAGCAGGTGGACCACTACTCTTATTCCCACCCACAGAGGACTTATCCCCACTAGATTTTTGGTTCTTAGGAGAGGAAGGTTTTGTTTTATTCGACTGTGACTGCTTGGGGGACTCCTCAGCTTTCTGAGAGGCCCCCTTCTCTTTATCCTTGTCCTTCCCACTGGAGTCCTTAGGGGACACCCGGTGGGAGACCCACTTGTCAGCCAACCTAGCCAGCTTAAAGGGGTCCAAAATGTTCTGGTCAGCAACATACTGACGCAGCTCTGGCGAACAGGCTTCAGAAAAATGCTCAAAAAACAACAGGTGGGATAATTCAGCAAAAGTTTTCACCTTGTACCCATCAATCCACCCCATCATGTTCATGTGCGCAGCACTCACCCAGTCAACCCAAGACACATTCTCTCGTTTCTTAAAATCCCTGAACCTTTTAAGATATTGGGTAGGTGTCTTGCCAAACTTGGCAATTAAAGCAGACTTCATACACTCATACTGACCCCTTTCTTCCACACTCAGCTTCAGAATACAGTCATATCCAGTTTGAGGTACTCTACTTAACAAACACTTAGCCCAATCTCTTTTATCAACCTCATGAATCGCACAAGCCATTTCAAACGCTTCAATCCATTGGAGGATATCTGAACCCTCCAAAAACACACCAACCAAATCTTTCATAAACTTGGTGGCTGGGGACCTGCCACTCTCAATTGGTCTAGCTGAAGTCTCCACTCGAGCTTTCTCTAACTGGATTCTCTGACATTCAGTGTCCTTATCTTTGAGCGCAAGATCCTTATTTTTGAGTTCAAGATCTCTATTCTTGAGCTCCACTTGTTGTGCCAACTCCTCTTTCTTAAGTTCAGCATCTATTTCCAACTTGCGATATTCAAAGGCCAACTTCATCCTTAATAACTCAAGTTCCATGGAATTGCTGGGGTTCGGAACAGAGGCAGCAGGAATGGCGGCATTCCCAGAAACAGATTCAGCGACAACCCCAGGGGCAGAGTCCTCACTGGTTGCATCCCCCCCTTCATCAAGAGTTTCACCATCAGTCTGGTAGTCCACCAGGGCAGCTATCAGCTCAGCCCTAGACTTATCCACAAAGTCTAACTCCCTGGCTTCACAAGCACTCTGGAGAGCCTCTAAGCTCATCCGAGTCAATTTACCATTCGCAATGGTCTCCATTGCTTGTAATGCAGTTATTTGGAACACACCTAAACCTTAATTCAATAAAGTGCAGATATTTTGTAAGTGGCACGGTTATACACTGATTCTTAAAACCATAAGCATCCCACCGCTGCCACCAAGCTTGTCAGGACGAGGTGGGGGGGTCTGTACTTCCGCTCTCTATATGGCAGAGGAAAGGCACAGAGGACCCCAGCCGAGATTCTCTGATATGGTAACGCTGGTCGAGCAATCAAGGCCTAGCTTCTCAGGAGGTGATGCGGGCTGGTTCTTAAGTACAGTGTATCCCCAAGCCCCCACAAAGGAATGTCCACACACTGTATTACTGAAAACACAGTCTTTATATAATTAATATTCAAAGGTTATGTACACTTATCACAATAACGCACTTTGTGCTCCGGAAAATCAACAATGGTAAATATCTACAATTCTACAGTGGTACCACTAATATTCGATTAGAGTGCATTCAACAAGGCTGTGAAAATGCCACACGGATCAATAGCAATGAAACCAGCAATAGAGAGAAGAGAGAAAGCAGACGGATGAAACAATAGGCAGACGACTGGTCCTCGCTACTGGACACAGCTCTGAGTGGAGATCCCCCCACCTGGGCAACCTGTAAAATAACGATATATAAAACAAGCCCAGTCCATATATTGTTCAAGAGTCTCGTTCTCTCCTACAATGTTTTACCCCCCCCAATGTACCTGGTGGAGTAGAGTTCGTCGGCGAGGCGTCGACCGATCCTTCTGGAGTGACTCCCTTTAAGGCAGGAGCCACGGATCGTCGAGAGGCGTCGCGGACTCGGGGTTCGGTGTCGGGGAATCGGCGGCCCTTCTTGAATGTCGCCCCTTTCAAGCGGGAGACACGGGGCGCCGAACGTCCGACCGTGAACCGGGTAGAACGACGTCGATGAGGCAGCAGGCTTTGATCCGAGCGGTGCTCGTCGACGACAGAGCGTTGGCGTCCTGCAAGGAAGAGGCGTGCGGGGCACCTCGGTGACGATAGTTCTGGACCGCAAAGAGATGAGGAAGAACTGTGGCCCAGCAAGGGCGTCGAGTCGTCGGCGTCTCTGCGGTCTTTGGGTGGCGGGAAACCCACCGGTGGATACTCCTCGGCGCGTCGACGGTCAGGCCTTCTCCCACAGGAGACGGTACGGCGATGCAGACGAGAGCGTCCGTTGATCAAGTTAAAGTTCTTAGGCAAACGGGAGCACGGCGGCTCCGGTCGGCGACGGCGGTCGTCGACAGTGGCGGACAACAGTCCGGGTGCTTCGCTTTGGGATTCCTCAGCAGTCCCCGTATCGGGTCAGCAGCCTGTCGTAGGTCTGTCTACCAGGGAGCGTTGGCAAAGGTCAGCTGTGCACGATGGTCCCTCGTAGCTCGGGAAGAGGGCGCCTTACCAGGTCCTCTCTGGGTCAGTCCTTGGAGACACAGCAGCCTTTAGATCGTGAAGGAGAGCCACGGCAATCCTTCTCCTCCAGCAGGGCCTCAAGGTCAAGCGTCAGTTACTCCAGTTACTCGTCGTAGTGGACTTCAGCTTCTGAACAATTTCCAGTGGTGAGAGGTCCCCAGATATACTATTTGGTCTCTCATCCACACTGCTGGCACACACTCAGCAGCCAATCGTACAGAAGGGCATTCATGCAGTCGGTCAGCCAATCAGGCACGCAGGGCATTCAGGCCACGCTTCTCCCGCTCAGACACTCACAACAAGGAATGTGGATTGAGACAAGTACTCAGCCATTCAACTCTACATACTGCATTCAGTCCAGTTTCGGGCAGGGCTGTCTCAGTCTTTGTCTCTCATGGCAGAAACCAGACAGCCACAACACGGAGTGCATATTGGTCACACTCCCCATTCACCCAGGTCCCACCCACAGGCGGTACCCACAACATACAGTCAGCGGGAAGGCTCCAGTAAGTCTAGCTGGGCCTTCACAACAACACCATATACGGAACTTCCACCCAACAGCCAGTCAGGGGGAAGGGACAGAGTCAGGGCTTCCCAGGACTTTGGGAAAACAAGGTATCAGGCGATAGAAAGCAAGAGGCCACCGGGGCCATCTTGTTTCCTATCAGGAATCAACTGATTCCAATGGCAGGGCCGGGGTACCCTAAAATGGCGGATACCCAGCGCACCTGTCAAATTCAGCATGTAGCTGCCACCAGCCCATACCCGGCTCTGTGGGCCACCCACGGGTGCCCAAAAACATACACTAGGGGCACAGGGTTGCACCCCTACCCATGGGTGCCATAAGGGTATCCCATGGGTCTGTTCACCAAACCAAAAGAGAGAGCTGCACCGCCAGGAGTCCCGCATGGACTTCTGCGCGGAAAACACGACAGAACACACGATAAGCACAGAAAAAGGACAAGGATACGGAGGCCCTGTCCCTCCGATGCATTTCCAGCATCACACCCTCCAGTTGCCCACCTGCACTGCCTCCCTGGCAACCCCTGCACCTGGGGACTGTTTTCTGTATCCTTACAGTCCCCCTACCAGCAATTATGTTCTGCACTTACGATACACTTGCCACTTGCTGGCCGTTTTTATTTATCTTATTTATTGTACTATCCCTTGTACTGCACTTCCCCCTCTCCCTTCCCCCTCGCACTTTTCGCTTTCCCCCTTCCCATGCACTAGCGCAAGCTGAATGACACCTGGCCTAGTAGGATTGTTGTCTGTCTTCCCTTTGTTCCCCCTCCCTTGCCTTGTCGCGCCTTGAAACACTTGTCTATAGGCGCAATACAAATATCATATCATATCATATCATACAGCAAGTAGATGGATTTTATTGGGAGAGAGGATGAAGTCCTTCCGGGCTAAGCAATTAATGGGCAGAGAGGAGATCTGGTAGCATATTTCTGGACACCATAGTGACTGCTTTTCTTCTATGACCATGTGTGAAGAGAAGATAGTCAGGATGTCATGGTTATGAACAGTAGAGAATTGAGCAAATAGGTCTAAGGGACCTAACACATGGTCTCCATTATCAAGAACGTGGAAGATTTAATTGCCTACTTGAATGGTTGCTTTTTCGACAGGAGTGTGGGAAGCAACATTAATAAGATAGCAACACGTTATGATTGCCTATATTGACTTGCACTCTAGAACCTTCCTTGCCAAGAGTAGTGAGTTGTGTTATGGGAACACATTGGGAACACACCTGGCAAAGGTTATCAGAGTCGATGTGGTTTTCTTTTTGAGGGGAGGAGGGTGTTTACAGTCTTTACCAGAACAAATTAAGCTTCTCCAAGGCAATTATTGTTAATGGCAAGGATGGGAGATAGTGCTCTTTCATAGAAGTGCTTAATGACGGAATAGGGACTGAGGAGAGAGTTATTATTTTTGCAGGTGGTAGATTTGGGGAAGTAAAGGATGTTGATGACAGCAATGGTGTTTAAAGGGTACATGTTGATACATTAGTTATGGATTGGGGATCTTGAGATTAGTTTGCTGGGTTTGATATAATGATGGCATTCCCACTCCCCATAGTGCTTTGCATTTTTTATTTGCTCATTTTATAATTCATAATAGGTTATCTTATAATGGGATTTGTGGCTATAGTAAGGGTTGATGTATTCCCTAACTGCTTTGAAGATGGATCAGTTGGATTTAATTATGGCAATGCTTTTTTCTGTTATTGGAGAAGTAATTGGAGATAGTGGGTTCTGCACTACAATGTGATTTGTTTCAGACATTTTCTTCCATTCCTATATGTCTTTTGATATTGTCTTATTACTGCAGTTACCATAATGAGAGGGTGGCTCATCTATTGAAGGGAGAATATTGTGTACTTAATCCAGTGTTCTCTCAGTGATTCTGATCACCAAAGGTGCCTGTGGACTGGTGTTTTGGGTGGTGAATATCATTTCCATAGATGTGAGTTGGGTTATTTCAGGACACATCTGAGTTAGATGAATGGTAATGTTGTGAACACTCATATAATGTACATCTCCTAGTACTATTACGTTCAGTCCAATCAGTGGTTGAAGGGGATACTCGTTACACAGGGTTTGTATTAGTGTCTATATGTAATGGTCACTTTACATTTGAGATCCACTGTGCAGCAGCACTTTTTGTACACCTTCTTTAAAAATCAGCTGAATCAGCGATGATTGGTCAAACAACTGAGCTGCCACCATTAAAAAAACGGTCATTTTGTGTTCAATTATAGCCACTTCATCTTCTAGCAGGTCAAGTCTTTGACTTGAAGCACATTGTCATAGAATGTGTTCATCTGGAGCCGAGTTTCTAATTCATTTTGCTTTTTTTGCTTTTCCTTGCCTACTTCTATTGTCCATGCCTGTATTTGTATAACATGTACCAGATTCTTTTCACCCGTTTGTTCGCCCGAATTGTTTTGAAGTGGATTACATTATGACAATTGAAACTATGTTCAAATATTACAGTACATTGACATAGACTTGAAATACTTTAAAAAAAAAAAATCTAATTAATTTGTCAGGGGCTTCTCCATTTAGGTCATCATTCTAGGACCATTCAATTTTAGAAGACATAAATCATGTTTATTCCTATTGTAGTAGTTAGGGCCTACGTTATTAAAGTGCATTATTGTACAATTGGTCAGGACAATTTCTGCTGGCTTTTGTACTGTTGAAAAGCCTTCAAATGAGGAGATAGCAATTAATGAGGGATTTACGACGTATACACACACTGGTTTGCTCCCATTGTCTTAAATATAGAGTTCATTGTCACTGTTTCTCTCATTGTCGGGATATGTTCATCCATTTAATCACTTTCATAATAATAATAAAGGGGGATTCATCCGGTTCACTGCTTAGTCCAGACATAACAGGATTTCTAATCTGTGTCATGTACCAAGGAGTCAATCAGGCTTGGTAATTGAAGGTTGTGGTCTTCGATTTTTACCCCACCCACCTCTCATCTTTTGGCTTCCCCACATTCATCTGTACACTACCAATCCTTGGTACTGACATATCTGCCAGTTAGCTTGGCAATCCCAAAATATCCCCCTGGAGAAAGAGTGGACATTTGACAAAGGTCACTTGTAGAGCCTCTCACTTCGCAATGCTTCTTGTGTTAACTGGCTGTAGTGCATATATATATATATATTTTTTTTTTTTACTATAGTAAATCTTCGTATATGTGTGGCCAATGTATTGATCAATTGCAAAACCAAAGTTGAAATGCAAATGAATATATTTGTGTGCCGCTACGGCTCAGCAGACACACCAGTGTGTGATGCACTTGTTACAGAGATTGTACTTCCAATAGCAGATCACAGTACCACATTCTGGCACCAGCGACTCTGCCTTTCCTGTGTATGATGTTGATAGAATTGTATATTCATATACTTTGGCAATATTAACAAGTGTTGTGTTGCAAAACAACGTACTTACCTGCAATACCTCACCCTACTCATACCCCTAGCTTATCTAATTAACCACTTGACAATCATGGCCCTCTTTAAGTACCACTCTAAGTCCTGATGGGTTTGTACATCTTTGTGGCAGTTCCTAATCTGCACAGATACCTGTGCTATGGCATGTCTACCTTTCTCTTTAATTCTGATCCGTTTCCTGTATCCATTCTTCAGCATTTTGATGTTCCACTGGCTGATAATCAGAGTTTCGAGTCTATGCGGGGTATGTGTTCCTTTTTCATTCGGTATTGACCCATTATATCACAGACCATCACTGTGAATCCCATAACATGACATGTTTTTAACATCTCGCTGCATAAATGTGGTGTGGTGGGCTAAAGTGATAATGTGGGGGTGCATACGGAGGGGTTGCAGGGGTCTCCCCCATATATATATATATATATATATATATATATATATATATATATATATATATATATATATATATATATATATATATATATGCAGTGAAATGGGTTAAAAGAACAGAAAACAATGTTATGGGATTTGCAGTGATATTGTCCATGTGTTCACCCAGATCCTTTTCATACAGCTTCTGCTCTGTTTCATGCATTTATATCACAGACAGTATACATTCCTGTTGGCTGCTATTAAAAGGTGCCCTGTAACTATGTTAGAAAAAGTACTGTGTTTGTGAGCTGCTAATGTTTCCCTTTAAGCCTCATTTGTGGTGTATTCTGATTCCAAAAAGGATGTCGAGGGTAACAGGACTTTGGTGGACTGCCCTTTTTTATTGCATGAACAGAGATTCTAGATCTTGTAATTTCTTTAGATCAAGTGGGGCCACAAAGGTTATGTTTTCCGGCCACTAAAATGTATTAACATGACCCTGGCTAAGAGGGATTGGAATAATCAGCGGACACAGCCATAATGATGCAAACATATTCAGACAACATGGCAGTTTGTAGCGGACACACTTGTATGCTATCATAGCAAACATATAATGGCTGCTGCACACCAGAGAAACAATCTCATTTCAAGAAGAAGGCTGAACCTAAATGCACAATGTGAAGCAAGCGCAGGTAACAAATGGAGCCATCAACGATCAATTAAAATTAATAGAAATGCTCACTTGTATTCTTAAGATTACATCATTTAATAATCTATTGCATTTAAGAATGCAATAGATGGCGAACACATACAGTTCTATCACATTGAACACACATGAGCCCAATATGAGTCGAAAAACAGAGAAAATCTACTGTTTGCAAGATAAACTGCATCTTTATGAGGGGTAGAGAGAGTGAAGGAGCTTCCCTACTGCAACTGTGTGCACACGCATTAGAGCTGCACAGCTCGCAAAAGTAACCTCTCTAGAAAAAATGATCCAAAGAAAATTTGATAAAAGACACAGGGCCTCATTACGAGTCTAGCGGTAACCGTGCTTGAAATTCCGGCAGGTTACCGCCAGACTTGTATTACCATTCTGCCTCCGTGATTCCTGGAATTACTGGGGCATTACAACTCCAGTGACCCGGGAATTCCGGAGGCGGAATTCGGTAAATTCCCATTCCCATTGAGTCCCATAGGACTCAATGGGAATGGTGAAGTGTAAACACCGGCACCATCTCGTGATGGTGCCGGTGTTTCCACGTCGGCCTGCAGGTGGCTGGTGTTAAATCCGCCATGTCAGATCTGGCGGGAATGACACCTCCGCCTGCAGGACTCGAGATCACCCGTTATGGAAACAACGGTAGCGGCGGGTTTACCGCCACCGTTATTTCCATACCGGGTGACTCGTAATGAGCCCCACAGTTCAAATCATGATTGTGCCCTGAAAAAAAGACAACTCACATGTGTGCAGTTCCGTAAACATCCATCCAGTCAATACGGTGAAAACGTTTATAGATATTATATGGATTACTGATATTCATATTTTCTTGTGAAATATATTGCTAGAGATCCCACTGCTGTGACCAACCCAAATAATTGCATTCTTTCAAAGTAAAAGTTTCAACTGAAAGATCATTTTAAAGACACAGCAATAGAAGATCTTCTAAAGAAGAAATTCCTCAAGGAGGCACTGTTGGATATCCCCTGTTTGTTAATGTAAACTGGTCCACCTGATTAGAATGGCTGCAGGAAAACCACTGGATATTGAATTGTGGGCACTGTGATTCACAGGATCTTTCTGTGAAGTGGTAGCTTCAGAATCCAGACAGAAGGGTGTTGCTGAGTTGAAACATCTCCAGGTTAGTAGTGAAGCAGTTCAATGTATAGCACTCAGGAATTTCAGAACAGCGAGGGGAAAAGGAACAGGTCGGGGGTTGGCAGGCCTATTGTGATCAGCCTTAAGTTAAGGTGATGATGGTGGCCACAGTGCAACAGGTTGTGAATATAACATAGGGCAGAAGGAGAAAGATAAGAATTGTGAGAAGTAGGAGATGCAGAAGGGATGGCATAGCAGGAGCTCAGTGGCAGTGCTACAGGGAAATTGAGAGAGTAGTGGTGATGAGAATGGGGATAGAGGAGAGAGGGAGTGGGGGAGTGTTGTGCAATTTGGAGATTTTAGTAAAGAGATAGTATGAAAAGCAAATGGCACGGGCGGATGGAGAACAGATGATGGGGATTGTCAAAGACTGATGGGTCATGTATAACTTGCAATGGTGACAGTAAAGAGAATAGTTTAGGTTGGTTTCGTTGCATGATTTGAATAGGTTAAAAGCAAAGGAGATTACGAGGAAAAACTCTTGGCATGTGGCAAGGAACGCTGGGTAATATATGCTAGTTGTGCATGTGGAGGCAAGGTTTGTTTCAATAGCTTTGTTGAGTGCCAGAGTTGTTTCAAGTTTGAATACATTACTGAGAAAGAGTAAAGGCACAGGTGGGATGACAGAGTTCCAAGGGAGCAGTAAGGTATGGCTAACGTCTTGAAAATCAATTTTTTGGCATTTGATTGATTGATTGATTTATTGTTTTTTTGTATAGTGCATATACACAATGTGTTTCAAAGCACTTCAAGGAGGGAGGGAACATGGGAGAAAACAAATTACATTCTTACAAGTCCTTGAAACAATTCAGAATGTGAAATAACTATCATAATCAGCCTGGCAACATTTCTGATAGTGTAAGTGCAGGAAACAATTGTGGAGGAGAGGGGGAGGGGAAAGAAAAATGAGACAAGACAAGCAGTAAAATTACTATGCCTGACGACAATTGATGTAGTGCATGAGTATAACAAGAGGAGGGGGAAAGGGAGGAGCGGGAAGGATAGAGTGAGGGGGAGGGAGAGGAACAACTAAATGACTATCCTGCTAGGTCGGTGACAATTCAGAATAGAGCTGTGGTGGGAATGGGAGGCGAATACAAGGACGGGGGAAGACAGACAGGCTGCTATCAAAGGTCGATTAATATGCCTAACAACAATTGAGGTAGTGGCGCAAAAGTAGGGGGAGGGGAGGAGAGGGGGGGATAGGGTAGGGAAGAAGGGAGGAAAGGTAAGGAGGAGGGGAAGGGCAGAAACAGGCAACAACAATGCCAGGCAGAAAAACTAATAAGACTTTCTAGGGGAGGGGAAGGAGAGGGGCAATAAGGAGGGGGTGGGACATGGACGTGCGGCCATCAACCATGTCTATTCAATGGACAAGTATGAGGTAGCAGAGTGCTGAGAAGGAGGGGGGATAAATCACCCAAGGGAGAGTAGGAGAAAGGGTGGGGGTTAGGCAAGTGAAAAACAAAGGGGAAGAGGGTGGGGGAGCATAAAGACAATAATGGGGGGCATGAGGTAAGGGGTCAAGGAGCAAAACAGGACATCCGAGGGTGTGAGGGGACAAGGGAAAGCAAACAGTGCAGAGGAGAGAGGGGAGGGACAAGAGGAGCAACAAAGGGGATCAGAGGGGGTGGGGACAAGAGGAGCAACAAAGAGCATCGGAGGGGTATGGGGGACAGTGAGGGATAAGAGGACCAACACAGGGCATCGGAGGGGACTGGGGGACAAGAGGAGCATCTAGGTGCATCAGAGGGGCGTGGGGGGACAGTGGGGGACAAGGGGAGCAACAAAGAGCATTGGAGGGGGGTGGAGGGACAAGAGAAGCAGAGGGGGGCATCGGAGAGGGGTGGGGGACAAGAGGAGCAACAAGGGGCATCAAAGGGGGTTAGGGGGAGAGTGGGGGACAAGAGGAGCAACAAGGGGCATCAGAGGGGTGTGGGGGGACAGTGAGGGACAAGAGGAGCAACACTGGGCATCAGAGAGGGGTGGGGACAAGAGGAGCAACACAGGGCATCAGAGGGGGCAGGAAACAAGAGGAGCAACACAGGGCATCGGAGGGGCGTGGGGTGGACAAGAGGAGCAACAGGGGGCCTCAGAGGGTTTTGGAGGACAAGAGGAGCAACACAGGGCATCAGAGGAGGGACACGAGAAGCAACACGGGGCACCAGAGGGGGGTGGGGGGACAAGAGGAGCAACACAGGGCATTACAGGGGGAGGGGACAAGAGGAGCAACAAGAGGCATAGGAGGGGTGTGGGGGGACAAGAGGGGAAAAGATAGGCCGAAAAGAAAAAGGGAGGGACTCAGCAGTAAACTAACAGGGAAACAAACAGGGCCTTAGAAGGTGGGCCTGGATTTGAGAGGGAACATGCAGGTGGATCACAGTTGATGCAGATATGGAGCAATAGAGACTGGCTGGAATATATGCTTAGTGATCAAGGTGAAGGGAGGAAATAGAGTGGAAAGAGGACAGATACAGTGAAATGCAGGAGGGAATAATCTGAGGGCAGCAGTGAGCAGATAGTTGGTGAGGATGGGAGAGAATATGACAGAAGCATGGAACTGTGCAAGTTGCCATTCCATGAATCTGGTAGGCCTGTAGTGGGGGCTACTACAGAATCGTCATATAGTGATGTAGTGTTTCCAGCATAGCATATTGGAAGTAAATTGATGATTGGGAAAAAAATAATTTGCCCTCAAAGCAAGGCAAGCATGAATAAATCATCAACGCTCGGGGCAAAAGCTGTGTTACTAGCATTGCCTTGAATCTGAAGTAGTGCCAAAAGGGAAATAGTTTATGCATAAAGACAGTTGAAGTACTTCGACATATATCCAGCCACTACCAATGCTTGTTCTTGGGGTATTTTGGTTCAAAGGTCTGTTATGTACAGAGTCACTAGTAGGTTGGCAGATGGGTCAACTGAATGATGTTCAATGACCTTGATGGAGTCTGTAGTGTGTCTGAGAAAAGCTTTGGTGGAAAAGGTTAATGGCTGTAAAAAGTCATTGTGTTGGCCTATTGGTTCCCAGACAGAGCTGCATATCAAAACAAGCGGTCTACTTGGAGGAGCATATGATTTTATGTATTTTGGGTAGAACATTAAATGGAGGGCTTATTGTAACGGCTGATGTACTGTTTGATCGATCATTGTAGTTGTTTGTTTTTCTGCCAGAAACAGAACCCTACAAGATTTTGGTAGCATCCCTTTCATTTTTGCCACAAGCAGGTATCAAATTCCAGTGATCACTTTTGCTATTGAAAGCTGTGCAGAGAAGATGCTGATGGAAGACCCTGTGTAGATGTTCAAGGATGGGGCGGGACTGTAGGGTCAATATGGGCGTCTCAACTTCAATTCCTTCTTAAAAGTACTCAAAAACAATTCAACATTCAACTTCCTCAGCAAGCTTGTCCCTCAACGAGGATCATGTGTCTCAGTTCCACATATAATCTTGAAACGTGTTGTAGATATACTGCTAACCTTATCTCCATTAAGGAGCCATACATGAGTACTTGAAGCACAATAAGAATAATATAATGTTCAGGCAGCAGATGAGCAATAATACCATGCTCAATAACAAGCAAATACATAAATAAAAAAATACACTACAATCTCTCACGGCTGTTTAAGTCTCTTTAAAGCAACACATTGTGTTCCCTCTAGCTGCTTGAGCTTTTGATCAACTGAGCTCATCTGCCCCAGTCCTGACCGAGAGATGTATTTATTTATTTATTTATTTGTGCATTCGTAAAACACCTAATCCCATGGGCATCAGCCTAAGCCCACGGGTTTCCTATCTTCTGATGTTCACCCTCAATGGACCTTGCCTGTTCAGGCAGTAGCTGCTATGATGCTCCAGAATGTCTCACTCCTTTCATCTCCTGATAACAGTGCAGGCCCTTTTGCCTCCTGTTCTGTTCTGATTCACCTTATGGTAAGCTATCCGTAACAGCATTTATATTTCTGCAGCACTGAAAGAGAAAACGTTATAAGGCATTTTATGGCGATATACCAAAATCACCAAAAAGACCTTGGCACTGGGTGGGAAAACCCACCTGTCAACAGCTTCAGATAAGAGGTGGGGCCACCAAAACCGCACACTGCTGCCTAACTTCCAAGGCTGCACCTTTCATCTCGCTCTATTAAATTTAGTAGACACTTTTGACTATGGATATTGGGAGTATCAAAGCCCTGTGCCTGCGGCATGTTTCAAGTTGAACAAGGGATTGGAGGGCTTGCAGCCTTATTTTTCGGTTGTCTAAAATACTGTAATGTGAAATGTGGCTGAGTTTTAAACCAGAAGTAGACTTTTTTTAAGCAGAGATTAGAGATAAAGAAGAATCTTCACTCTGAAACATTTGCACTGCAGTACAGCTAGGGGAGGGGTAGGTTGTGAGGAGCGACACACAGCTTGTGAGTGTTGATTTTGTTTGGTTATGTATCCACCCATTGACTGCCCATAGCAGTCTTATGGTCATTCCCATCCACTATCTGCACACCAGGGATTTTTTTCGAGCTAGTTTTATCAAGCTGTAAGATGTAACTTTGTCCCTCATTACAAGTGTTGTGGTTTTTCTATGGTAAATCGCTAAAATAACACCAAACTGAATTACTGTTACTGCCACTTGCTTCTGTGGAGATACCACAGGATGACAAGTGGCGGTAATTCACAATTTTTGGAGTCCCTAGGACTCCATCGGGATTGTTGGCAGATTTACACATGGTGGAATTACCAACACAGTATACCTGCGATTTCTGGAGGTAAAGTGGAGGCTTTACCTCCAACAACAAGCTTGAGGTAAATCTGCCACTTTTCCTGCGTAAATCAGTAGATTTACCGTGCGATAATTTCACCGGTTGTAAATCTGCCAAAAATTATCATTTTCCGGTGTGGCAAAACTGGCAGTAAGATTGATTGATTGATATTTGGTTGATATTTTATTTCTATCGCGCTCGTACACAAGTGTTTAAGAGCGCGAAAGAGAGAATTAACACAACTTTTTTCATGCAACGCCACATTTGTAATGCCCTGTAAGTTCCTGCTAATGTTATTCCACAGTAAACATCAGAGAGTTAATGGCTTAGTTGCAGTTATAAACAGCTGCTTGTTTAATAAACTTCTCCTAACCAAGTTTTCCATCAGTCGCATGATTTGTAATCCGCTTGCATGAAATTGCCTTTCACAAGCTGTTACAAGCATAAATTGCCTAAGCCAAAAGTTTTTAATTGTGTATAGAAGTTAGATAGGCACTTGCCATGCACTGCTTTCATATCCCCAGTACTCACACCATTTTGCAGCTTTTACCATCTTTTGAATACGCAGTACCATTATGGCAGTGCCTGGAACACGTCTATCCGATGCTGACACAAAAGTTAAAAATGTTTGCTTTTACAATGCTTGTACCTGGACCTGTTTGCAAAGCCAATTACAAACATGTGCTAAACATACATGTTTTAAACTCTAGTGGTATCATTTCATTTTTCTCATAGCGCATTTGGCAGGAACAAAAAACTGTGGTTGTGACCAAAATGGTTTATGTCATTCACACTCTAGGTGGACGGCAGACATGGCCGATAGCGACACACCAGCATGAGCCATGGTAGGCCCAAGCAAAGCGAGGACTGTGGCTCATTACGACCCATGTCCGAACCCCCACCGTGTTCATTCACACCCCAGGGTTCATACAGGATGTAAATGTATTTCTTTCACCCTCATGAGATTCATGGCTTGTGCAGTCAATCTCCTGAGGGAAGAAAACAAATTAAAAGAGATGGCCACCGTCATAGGGAAGAGGGACTAAGTCGTCCCTTTTCCATTTCTATGGTTGCAGATGGGATCAGAAGGAATGCAGGGACCGGAGTTGAAAACTCTGGTTCTGCATTTAAATTAGGAGGGGGCGAGGAGATGGGGAAAGTGAATTTGTTGGTTTTGGGTGGTGAGGCAACAGAGAGAGCTCCCTGTTGCCTACCCACAAAAGAAAAAAGAAAAAAGAAAATGGCCCACCCAGGCAATGGCCCTGGGTGGCTGGAACAAAATGGATATTCTCACCCACTGTTCCAGCCATCTGCCATCTGACTGGCCAAGGCCCTTCCCCAGGTGCAAATCTTAAATCATGCTTTGCTTTGGTTTTAGGAAGATTAGGTGGAACAATACTGCGTTTCAATATTCCACATCTAGCTGAATACCAATGATAGGTTTTATTTTTTATATTACAGTTTTATTTTTTATATTACAGGCAGATAAGTGGCCTACTGTGATGTGTCATATGGCTCTTCAACGTCTATCCTCATATTCATCGCATCAATTATTTGCTCCTGTGGTATCTTTTAGTATGAGAACAAGCTCTTTTATCTCCCCAATGGTACTGTGGATACTATATCAATTGTTCAATATCTGTGTAAGTTTTAGGCAAAGATGGAAGACGATTTAAATAAATGGTTAAAAAACATGAATCATTCCACAGGCTCTCGTAAATCATGTATTTAGAGAAGATGGCGTCCTTTGGCTTAAGGAAATACCTGTGGAACAATTTCATGCTATACAGCCAAGAAGGATTAATTTACACAGGTTCACACTATATTCATGAACACACTACACCATCTTTATGTTCTCTTTAACGTGGGTGTTTTTCTTAACAACTTGTGTCATCAACTGGGTGTTATTTAGTTTCAATCACACATGTGATCCTTATGCAAAGTACTTTATTTTGCAGGTTCAAATATAGTGTTATCATGTGCCATACATATATACCCTGAACTTGACCTTTGAGACCACCATGAACGAGGAAATATTTATTATGAGTCCATTTTACATAGAAACCAACTACAGAGATTTGCCTGGATTACAGGCCAATTGCATTGAATTACAGTGGACCTGTAATATAGCAAATTCGAGATTAGAGGGTTTTTTGACAGTCCATCCTAACCCTCTGCCCAAACACTCTGTCTTTCATAGTTAGCGTGTTTTTCGTCATTATGTTGTATGACTAAAGAGGAGCGATTAGTTGTATCTCAATTAGTAATGATGTGTTCATAGATATGCCTGTGGTGTCTGTATGGAATGTGTGCTTCTGTAGAGTAGGTGGTAGGAAAGGTTAGAGGGGAGTCATTGAGATGAGGGGGTAGGCCTTACAAGGTAAAATAAAATGGAGTCCTCCTTGTACTCCTAACATTGGCCTCTTGCAGACACGTCCTGATTTCACTTTCCACATCGTCCTACATTCACAGACCAGTCTTATAACCCTGGCATAGTTTTGGAAATTGATGGTACTGTGTTTACTTGGGAACCCAATGTCCTAGAGCAGAGGTGTTGCTAGGTCTGGAAAAGATCAGAAGCTAAACTAATGTCGGGACTGGCGGGACTCGGGGCTAGCTATAGCCTTTTGGTTGTAGCCCCTGAGTCCCCTCAGACCCCCCCCCCCCAGCAACGCCTCTGTCCTAGAGTAACCAAAGTTTATGATCCAGGCAAAAATATTTAGTTGGTTTCTGTGTAAAATGGACTCAAAGGAAATATTACCTCGTTCATGGTGGTCTCAAGTTTCAAGAACAGGTTATTAACGTATGGAACATCTTGAATTAGGCATTTGAAAACTAATATACACAGACATCTACCATAGAGTTTGAAACATATCATTTTAGGCTATTGCCAACGAAGAGCCGGTGACATGAGTTTTGTGAAACTCAAATTATTTTAAATGCATTTTATTTGTTTTTAGCTTAATTCCTCTGGAAGTTTAAGTGACCTTTTCTGCTATGGCAGCATGTGTCAAAAAGCAACCGTCAGTAAATGAAATACGATTTTCCAAATTAATACTTTTCAAAATCTATCCTGGAATTGACCGCACATGTGCCCTAGCTCAAATGTGTTTGTTTAATTCTTGTTTATAATAAAGGTTAACACTATTATTTATTGCTGTGTGCTCAAACAGCCTTTACATATGTTTGTTTGTTGGTTTGATTGTTTTAATATTTGTAATGCGCACCAGACCCAGGGGTATTAGGGCACAATAGACATCAAGAGGGTTGTTCAGCTTAGGTTACATTGCTGTGCAGTATCATACATTTATATACTGTCACTGGTGATAAAGACAGATTGTACAGGAAAGGCATGAGAACTGGTTGGTTACACAGTAAAAATGCAAAGACGATAGATAGTATATACAATGTGTACAAAAAAAGCGCAAACATTCCAGTGCATGTATAATGGGAGGTTAGAGGTCATTCTCCTTGATCCAGCGGATGACGTGAGATCTAAAGCGTTGGTAGGGTAGGACAGCCCTCAGTGGAGGGGGGAGGGAGTTCTAGGATTGGGCAGCTTTAACTGGGAAGCTACTCCCGCCAGTCTTCCTGCGTTTATACCTGGGGACTGTAAGAAGGTTGGCGTTGTTGGGTGTCCTGACCCACGTTTGGAATATTATGCTGCAACATTTGGTGCTGTGGGTTTAGGAAATCCAAGAGGGCGGAAAAGCCCCTATTTGCGCCAGAATCCTAGAGAACCGTGCAGTTTTGCGCACAGCAAAGTGGTCCCCTAACCTGCCACCCACCAGTGCAAGCATGATGGGCCAGGAGTGCCATGAGTGAAATGTGTGCCAAAGGAAAAACAGCAGTGCCGGTTGGCTAAAAAAAATCGCTTTAAAATCCCCTTTGTTTCCCTGAATGCAAGCTCAAAATGCCTATTTTAAACATCACAAGATATTCAAAAATCTCAATGAACACCAGCAGACATTTGGCAGAATGTATTCTTGCGTGCATACTAAATCTGGAAAGAGAAAGAGCCCAAAACCATGTTCATAACAAAACTGGCTGAGCTGTGGATGTCAGCAGCTTAAGTTAAATGGACAGAAAGCCACTAATATCGAAATGTTTAAAATAAATGAGTGACCTACTTTTGAGCGTAACATAGGTTGCAACTGTTAAATGTCATAGTTTTGAACTTAGAATCAGCATTCTAGCTGCATGTGCAAAAATGTTCAGTTTGATTTGAATGTAGAAAACTGGAAACTAAAGTGACATTTAGCTGAAGCCTGGCTTGAAGAGAGTGGATTCTGCCTGACAACTACCCCCGACAGGAGAGGGAATTCAGCAGCTGTGTTCTCAGGCCTGGCTGCATCCTGCTGCCCCTGCCGAAAGGAGATGACACCTCTCTTATTGAATTAGGGGAGTGGCACCTGGGGACTACAGGAAACTAAACAAAGCACTGTCCCTGGCTCAGGCAAATGTTATATTGGGGGTGTCGTAAATGGCTTCCTCTTGGGAGAAACTGGGAGGGGCAGTGCCTGTGAGAGCAAGATGAGCTTGGGGGAAGTGGATAAACCAGAAATTCCACCAGGTGCTTTAGAAAACCACACCCCTTTGGGGCCAGAGCATGATTTTAAAAAGATGGATAATTCATAGTGCGGACTTGTAAAAATTATATAAATAACATTATCATTCTTGTGATTTTTCTGTGCACATTTTAAGAGGTGTTAGGACCCTGTGGTATGTTCTTGGGGATAGTATCGTAAAAAAAGGTTGTTACTCCAAATGTATGCATGTTAAAAATCTGACACTTTATCATCTGAAACCCATATCCCTGGTGCACATTTGTGTAAAATCTGGAAAGGTTTAGAGGTCGTTATCTGGATGAAAAGGGGAGAATTCTGTCATAAGTGGACACAACATCGTACAAAGACAGGGATCGGATGGTTTGGTGCTACAGAAAATATGTTAACTGGACCTTTAATATTAGAAAAATGTTAGATAGATAAATATGTATTTGGGTCAGAAATAGATTTGTGTGCAATTTGACAAGGGGAGGTTCCTCTGACCATAAAACCTACAGCATCACTCTGACACTCCATTTCTTTCCCCCAATCAAGGGAGAGAGGAAAGCTTAGCCAATGATAAGTGAGAGGGGCAGGCTTAGCTAGGCCCAGTCACACACCCATTTTCAAAACACATAAAAGGAACATTGAAACCCAGGTAGAGACATTCACTTTCCACTTTCTTGTGGGACGCTTTGCCGGGAGACTCCAGACTTCAAATCCATCAATCTCCAGAGACCAGAGATCCAGAGAGACCAGAGATCCAGAGAGACCAAAGATCCAGAGAGACCAGAACTGTGCAGTGCTGAGAGCAGAACCGATAACAGAACCGGAGACCCAGAGACCAGATCGCTGTGAAGAACCGCTAGCAGAAGTCCAGCCAATCCTGACCCGATCGGTGACGAAGTCGCATTCCTGTCCAAAATCTAGTGTGAGTACCCAGCTAGCACTGTGCCAAAACCAATCTCTTAGTTTAAAATAATATAATCCAAACTATTTTAGCCTATTAGAACTGCCTCCTAGAATCGTGTCATTCTGTCATCTTTAAAACTGAAAACTGTCATCTGTCATTCTGAGCTTTAAAATTTAAAATCCGAAAAACTACCTTTACTAAATCGGCCGTATCTCCGGAACCATTTGTGCTAGGAGCCTCCGTAATTGTGCGCGACGCACGTGACGATTTGACATTTTGCTTAATTTCAGCCACGTGTAAAAATATTTGTCCTTGCTCTCCTTGCTGAAATTCGTGTGCAACCTGACAATCATTCATAGAGCATTGCTAAAGTGATCCTGAATTAATTTAAGTATCTCTCACTCACCCTGAACCTCATATAGGGAATTGAAAGCAATTTGATTATATTTTTCACTTCATTGCCACCACATTTAAAAGGATTTTGCCTGTGTTTAAAACTCCTACCTGTTTTCCTCTAAGCTTGCTAGGGGGGAACTGAATTATATTTGATTGCATTCCTGAGAACTGTGTTCTTTCCTCCCATCTCTTTACCTTGCATAGAGGGGGGGGGGGGGTGAATTGTCAAAGAAAAGTGATAACATTGTCTTTTTTGAAGTCATATCAAGTTTATCTTCTGTACTGCATTTTCATTCATCATTGCATTGTCCTTGAAGCCATAAAAGCATTCTCAGCTACTTTATCCTCTCTATATCACTTTTAAGCCATCAAAAAGAGTGTACCACTGTAACATTATCCATTGTTGATCACTCTCATCTTCACAAGTGTGCTATCAAACATTAATTTATTATAAAAGTGTTATATATATATTGTTTAATTTTCAAATAAACCTTTTAATTTGCAAAACAAACCTACTTCTTGGCTCAGTGGGGTCAGGGAGATTCTAAGAGAGGGGTGTTATATAAGGGTTGTCATCCAGAGTAAACAAACTGGACATAAAAATATATCAATAAGGGTTTCCCTCAGCATCCCAGACTAGGCATTGACTTAGCTGCAGTGTTGAATTGAATCCGCTTACAGTGTTAGTAGTTCTTGTGGGTCGGTTGGCGAGTTGTCTTGTAAATCTGTCTATGCGATATTTTGGGGCAGCTTGGTGAAGGCGTTTGTGTGTTAGGGACACTGTTTTGAGAAAGATTTTATCATTCCTAGAAAACCAGTTATTAGATGTTCTGTGGTCCGAAATATGGGTCTTCTTAGGAATGCATAGGGCTGCACTTAAGGAGTTGTTTTGCAAAATCTGGATCTTATTGGTATTATATTTATAACTCCCTAGGTATAGGGCATTAGAATAATCCAGTTTGGACAGAACAAGAGCTCTTGCCAGGGAAATGCAGTTGTTGGGGTAAGGGAAGGGCTTAGCTGATCTAATTAGTTTGCAGGTGTAGGCTGTTGATGAGGCCATGCAGTTGGTTTGTTTTTTGAAGCTTAGTATAGAATCTAAGTAGAAGCCAAGGGTTTTCACTTCCTTGGCTACTGTGATGTTATTATCATCAATTATGAAATTAGAGTAATTATGGCCTAATTTATTGAGATTAGCTGGGTGCCCAGGATGAAGAGTTCCGTCTTGTCATCATTCAAGCATAGACCGTGAGAGGCCATCCATGCCTGGATGATGAGGTACACTCAATTCACAAAGGCCAACGCCTTCTTGTAATCGCCCGTCAATGGGATGAGGATCAGAGTATCATCAGCCTAGTTCATGTAGGTGATATCCAGGTCATCTAGATCATCAAAAAGGGGCTTTGTGAAGATGTTGTACAGAGTGGGGGATATGCAGGATCCCTGTGGCACCCCACCGGGGATCGGTATGGGGTTGGCTGCTGCTATGGGGGAGAAGACTTGCATAGATCTGTTGTCCAAAAGGATTGGATCCAGCCTATCACTTCTAGTGAGAAGTGGGCGGCAGGGTCCAAGTGGTTGCAAAGGACCTTATGGTCTACTAGGTCAAACGCCGCTGAGAGATCAAGTTGTAGCAGTAGTGCTGCCTTACCATTGTGTCTCAGTGCATCGATCTGTGCCTTGAGGTCCATTAGTTCTGTTTCAGTTCCATGTTGTGATCTAAATCCTGACTGCCACACTCCTAGTAGTTTGTTGTATTCCAGAAATGGTTGGATTTGGAGGTAGGCCACCCTGTCCAGGATTTTAAGCAGGAATAGGACTGTGGTCATGGGGCAGTAGTGGGGGGTATGAACGGGTCAAGGTTTTGTTTTTTAAGTAAGGGGAGAACCCAGGAGTGTTTCAAGTTGTTGGGTATAGTACCAGTGGAGAAGGAGGCATTTATGAGTTTGGAGATAAAAGGTGAGAGGTCACAAGCAGCGTCTTTTATGATTTGGGCTGGGCATGGGTCACCATGGCAGTTAGAGGGTTTGAGTCCAAGTATAATTTTTTCGACTTCTAAGATGGATACTGTGTTGAAGTTGAAGCAGGGGTGTGTTGATCGGGAGTTGGTGGCAGTAGTTGTGGCAGAGGCTTAGACATTTTGTTGGGCTTAGTGGCCAGGAGGAGGGTTTCTTTTTTATTATTGATCTTAGTTTGGAGAGTCACTACCTTATTCAATAGGGCACTCTGAATGCTGGTACACCATAGTTTGTCTTTGTGACAGGTATCTGGTGGTATGATGGGTGATTCTATTTCTTTAAGGATTGTGAACAATTCTTTAGTCCTAGAATTGGCTTCCGTAATGAGCAAATTGAAAGAGGATTGTTTGGTATGTATGATTTCTTTTTTGTAGACAGAGGGTATTTTACTAAGATTGTTTTTGTTAGTCTTGGAACGGTCTCCAGATTTGTTCACTTTTGTGTTTTTCTTGTTTCATAGCTTTCAAGTGAGGGGTGAACCAAGTGTTCACATGTTTTTTAGGTTTGCTCTTTCTATTTTTCAGTGGTGCTATGGCGTCTAATGATGATAACATTATTTTGTTATATTCCTCTACCATAGTGAAAGGGTCAGTGTTGGCAGGGAGCAAATTTAAGGTGGGAAGAATCAGTGGGGTGATATTTTCAGCTGTAATGTTTCTTTTGTTTCTAGTGCGGATGGTTGGGCCATGTTGGTGGCGGGTAATGGAGGTGTGGCCTCTAGAGAGAAGGAGATAAGGTGATGGTCAGATCAGGGTTGAGGATTTATGGATGTAATGGAGGTCTGGCAGTTGTGCTCTGCTATCCAGTCGAGGGTTCTTCATTTGGTATGGGGGGCACCCATCACTTTTTGAGTGAAGCCCAGTTCCTCAGGGGAGTCATTGATGTGCATGGCGTTGGTTTCAGATGGGTCATTAAAACCTAAATTAAGATCTGCTAGGAGGAGACAGTGTGAGGCGTTTTTGAGATTATCAGATAAAATGTTAGTTATGTCTTCTTTGAAGGAGCCTAGGGGGCCAGGAGGTCTGTATGTATGGTGGATAGACAAGGTCTGGGAGTCTGAAAAGTGTAACTTGGCCGTGAGTGATTCACATGAGTCTGGATTTTGAGGTGTGGAGATTCTCATGGACAAACTAGTTTTGGAAATGATGGCGAGGCCTCCACCTCGGGACCTAGTGCAATCTATTCTAAGGAGGGTGTAGTCCTCCGGGATGGCTAGCATGATTGCTGGGCCTGCTGCTGAAAGAAGCCAGGATTCAGTGATAGCAAGGAAGTTCATTTTTTCTGTCTGGAGCAAGTCAGCAATTTACGTTGCGTGGGCTACCATGGAGCAGGCATTTATAAGAGCTCCTCTTATGCTAGTCTGGGTGGATTCCTTGGAAGGTGACTGGGAACTGTGGAGGTTTTTAGGGTGGATGTTGAAGTCTCGGGTAAGCCGGCTATTGAACTGGAGTGGGTGTTTGGTTTTGATAGTTTTTGTGGAGGGAGATATTCGTATTAAGCTGTAGGTTGCTGGAGATATTGTTTATGAGAGGGCTGTGAGTATTAGCTAGAGGTTCATAGATTTTAGGTAGTCTAGAGCGGAGTTTAAGGTTTCTCTGAAGGAGACTGCAAGGTCTGGTGTCCAAATTATTCTGGCTTGGGGTTTGCTATTGTGGGTCACCAGATAAGGTGTAGTAACTGTTAATGGCGAGGTAGAGATCATGATGGGATGTAAGGTGCTGATATGGTATGGAATAGTCCTCAATAGGACAGTATAGGTTATTGGCAGGTGCATAGTTAACTCGTTTGATGACTAAGTGGGATTGGACGTAGCTCTAAGGCCGGGATGATGTGTAGAGTGCTGGGGACTCAGGGAGGCACTGTTGTCAGTGAGTAGCCTAGACTGGCAGGGGAGCTATGTGGTGGACATATCAAAGGTTGCCTAGCGATGCAGTTAGGTTAGTACCAATATGGAATGCAGTTACAGCCTAAATGACATAAAATCGACTAACTGGTGCCGGGCGAATAAAAAACAAAGTCAACCAAGTTTACTCGGTAGATAGGAATGCCAGTTCAAGGCAGTTGGCGCTAGGCAGATAAAATGCAGAATCAAGTCAGTGGCATTAGGCAGTTAAGGAGCAGAATCAACTCAGTGGCACTAGGCAGGTAAAATGCAGTATCAAGGTAGTTGGCACTAGGCAGGTAAAATGCAACTTCAGGCAGTTGGTGCTAGGCAGGTAAAATGCAACTTCAAGGCAGTTGGAGATAGGCAGGATAAATGCAGAATCAACTCAGTGCCACGAGGCAGGTGAGGAGCAGAATCAACTCAGTGGCACTAGGCAGGTAAAATGCAGTATCAAGGCAGTTGGCACTAGGCAGGTAAAAGGCAACTTCAAGGCAGTTGGTGCTAGGCAGGTAAAATGCAAA
The DNA here is from genome assembly GCF_040938575.1 of Ambystoma mexicanum. Taxonomy (NCBI): domain Eukaryota; kingdom Metazoa; phylum Chordata; class Amphibia; order Caudata; family Ambystomatidae; genus Ambystoma; species Ambystoma mexicanum. The sequence goes on from NC_090937.1 coordinate 512,978,905, forward strand.
TTCAAGGCAGTTGGCGCAAGGCAGGTAAAATGCAACTTCAGACAGCTGGCGCAAGGCAAGTAAAATGCAACTTCAAGGCAGCTGGCGCTAGGCAGGTAAAATGCAACTTCAAGGCAGTTGACGCTAGGCGGGTGAAATGCAGAATCAACTCAGTGGCACTGGGCAGGTAAAATGCAGAATCAAATCAGTGGCATTAGGCAGGTAAAATGGAGAATCAACACAGTAGCACTAAGCAGGTAAGGAGCAGAATCAACTCAGTGGCACTAGGCAGGTAAAATGTGGATTCTGTATAAGAGTAATAAAGACATTCCTGTGCAGCAGGAGCGATTGCGCAGTAAGCAACCGGCTTGAGTCTCATGTCAGGGGCTAGAGTGCATAGTGCGATAGTATATGTTATAGGATAGGTGCTTTGAGTCTCACCGTAGATGCCTTGGCAGGCCAGGGATCCAGGCTAGGTTGACAAACTTGAAGGCTGGAGAGAGTACGAGTGCAGGGGTCGAGGAGGCAAGGTTAAGGGACCTGGTGCATCAGGCAGCATGGCCAGCTCAGTCAGGAGCCTTTTTTCATGTGCCTTTTTTTCATGTGCCTTCTTTCGTGGGCCGGCACTCGCCTGCCGGCGAGATATGATTGTCTAGAAGTAGTTCTGGCAGCCAATCCGGATGCTTCAAGGGGTCAATGGCTCAAGGTGGGGAGGGTTGCATTACATGGGGCGGCCATGTTGGAAAGTGGCAAACCTCGTGTGGATCAATGGCGGAAGCGCCTTGATTCAGCAAAATAAAATAAAAGCTACGATTTTTGTTGAAGTATGCAGAATCCTGTTACAATGCAGGCAAGGCTGCAAATCTAGCAGCAAATAAATCGTGGGATACAGCTAATCCGCGAAAATAGCTTGGGCTGTAGTGGAAATGCCCATAAGCTTACCTTGACACCCAGCAGGGTGAAGGAGATGGTAGTGCTGCTCCTTCATCTCGGAGGGGAGCAGCCAGAGCTCCAGCTCTGATGAAGAGGGTCATTACTTCAAGAACAAATCATACCTATGTTTATCTCGTGCATGTTGCCAATTAATATTCCTTGGCACTTACGCACTAGAGTGTACTTGTGAGAAACATGAACACATACAATGGCACATTTTTCAAGGGGTTGCCCATTCCGGACAAGCTGCAGTTGACTCCAAATGCTTTTATTTTCATCATCATCATCTTCATCATGATGCTTTTATAGTAATCATCATCATCACCATCATGATGCTTTTATATTCATGCACTTACAATATCAGCTTGATTGAATTGAGTTAGAAGAAAAAAAAACATTGCACCATTTAATTCAGCTGAAATTCGTGATTTTCTGCCATATTTTTTGACACCGAGGACTATGTTTGCCACTGTCATACCTCTCACGTTTGATCTATTTCTTTTAGGTCTACCTGCGCCTACAGTAATTGACACAAATCTTCTTCAGTGGGATGGGGTTTTGTGACAAGCACAGGTTTCCTGAATTGTCCTTTTTGCAAATTTGGATTTTAGACTGCTGCCATCTTTGAACAGAACTGCATCATACAAGCTGCTTGAAGTATTGATGAATGCTGATGTGTCCTGAACAGCTTAGCCCAGCTTCACAGCAATTTGGACTTCAGCATGGTTTCTCGCATGGCTTGTCAGTTGCCTTATGAATGCGCTTAGGGTCACCACTCAGCTGGAAACTTATAAAGAGTATGTCAATTGGAAGTATGGGCCAGGTTCTGATTGGCTGAGCTGGTTGCTGTTTCTGACGATGTATGCAGTATAATGTTAGGCTGGTCATCTCTAAAATAAAGGATGTCTCTTTCGAAAGCTCAGGTGCATTTCTGGGTGCATTTTACGCACTGATAACTGATAGGATCTTCGGTTTTGATATAAGCGATGTGGATATCCCGGTGATACAGTACCTGATCTTGCAGAGACATAGAGGATGTTCATTTCCTATGGAGCCACTGCGATAACACTGAGCCAATGTAGTGAAAATCTGATGGAGTTGGGTCATGCCTCATCTGTCTGGGTCATTGTCCCTGTAACTCCAGTGCTGCTGAAGCAGTCTGTGCCCAGCTGAGACAGTTCAGGTAAGATATTAACTCCACAGAGTCTTAATATTACTGTTGTGTTTCTTCTTTTTTCTGTAGCCTGAGCTCTGTCTTGGGTATCAAACATATGCCCCTGGCTCTGTCAGTTGCCAGTCCACTGGGTGACTCCTGTTTACCTCTTCTAGCCAGGTCTTTGCAGGGATAGGGCACTAAGGCTATCCCTGGAGAATATGATTCTCCAGAGCTTGTGATTTCGACATTCCCTATGAGAGTAGAGTGGCTCTGGCTACACATATGTTGTGCAACAATAGCAGCGCTTTACCAACACACCATTTTTGAAAGAGGGCAGTGAAGGACTTCCTCAGGATTCCGTTTTGGTTTGGTGACTCCTTTGGTTTTTGGAACATGCCCATAGGTTCAAAAAGGTATTGCTTCCAACCCCTGTTAATTATGAATTTTGTGGGCAGAGCAAATGCACGGTTTCATTGTTTCCGATTTAGTGGGTTGTATGGGATTATTGCACGAATTATTATTATTTTTGAGGCACTATTCAGTTCATGATGTTATGTTTTGTCATGTTATTGGGATTTGTACAGTACACCACTGCCATGTGCACGGTCATCATCCTGGTGCTCTGATGGATATAAAAAGAGAGGTGTGTGTTAAGTTAGATAGGAGAGAGAGAAAATTAAATGTAAGAAAGCTTTGTTGTTGTGTTGATGTGTGCAGTTTGGAAGTACACTGCACTCTTCATGCAGGTCTATTTCACGGTAACTGACGCCTTAGCATAGAAGCTTTTTTATCCATAGTGGAGCTTTTTGTGCCCATGGTGCTAAGAGGCCAGTACTGGGATATGTAAGGTGACTATAGTGGTGCAGTGATCAGTTGTGTGATGTCTTTTGGGAGTGGTTTTCAATTGCTGTGTAGTAGTTTATTTGGCATTCCCATCGTGCATATGAGGTTGGTTTGTGCAGGTGATGGTTAGTAGAGGGCCCAAAGAACAGCTTGGAGCATCTGTTTGGTGTGTCACTGGCACAATCTTGATAATGGTAAGCACTGTACTTGTGAGAAGATGTTCTAAGGCACATTGGAGTGGGTTGGTATCTCCTGCTGTGTACAGTGTTCAGGGACTGGTGCTGCATGTGTGTGGGGAATCACGGGGAGACATGCAAGACCTATGGAGCATGCAGCAGTGGGAACCAAGAACGCAGTGGGTGAGAATAGTTGCATTTTGATTTTATTGTGTAAAGTGCAGAGCTAGCTAGAGAACAGTGGAGCACTTTACAGGTTGTGGTTACCCAGCTAATTCACAGGGGTAATTCAGAGTAGGGATTCAAGAGAGGGCAGAATCCTCGTGAGATACCTAGGAACAACTCATCATGCTGCATGGTCGTGGTATGATAGCTAGGATTTAGTCACAGAAGTAAAATGGACATCAGGGAGCAGAAAATGGTATGGCAGTAATTGTACTTTGTAACCATGGGCAAAATCACAGTGGAACACCAGGAAACAAAACCTCAGAGGTGTACCATTAGCGTGGGACCCATATGAGCAAAGTTACAGTGGCACACATTGTAGCAAATATTAACTTTCTGTAATGGCAGGGTGGGAAATCCAAGTCCTTCTTAGTACCGGTAGGCCAAGGAATCCCAGACTCAATAAACGGAAGCATTGATGTAAATGACAAAGGCCTGTTTTATGATCAATTATTTAAAACAGCAACAGCCATAAGTAAGAGATTCTCAGAGCGCTCAAGTTTGTTAAGCATGACAATAGTTTGAGAGCAAAAAATACTTCATCATTGACGTCACATCACCATCTTGGTTACAAAAACCTATGAGGTATGGGGATTGGTTATGGGAATTGTATACATATAGAAGCTATGGGGGCTATACTTTTCATTTGCTACACTTCATCTGACGGCTCCACCTGAGACCACCTCAAACTTGATAATAGGAAATGCATGTAATTTCTTTACCTCTAGATTGGCCAGTGCATTTAATTACGAGATACTGTGAATTGAGGCTAGGGAATGGTTGGCGTGGACTTGACCAAACTTGTTTATTTGGCGGGTCATTGACACATGAGTAATTGTATTGGTAGGGGGAGAGACATCAAGAGGTTGCTTTCCCAATTAAAACTTACTATATCTAATCCTCTAGGCCATGAGCCTCAGCTTCCAGCTTTGAACTTAACCTTGTTCCGTTGCTGTCAAGTGACCATGTTTTGATCCTTTCTGATTGTTTTCTTTTAGTGGTATTTTTATCTCTTTGGATATGGGTTTCTTTACCCTGTCCACCCACCAGAGACTTGGTCGAGCTATGTTCCCTTCATATTGTCTCTTAGTTAATGAGAATCTGGTCTTCAATGAGTTGTTTTGTCCCTGGACTTTATCTAAAAGGAATGCGTGTGCCCCTGTACATTATCTTCTATTCTCATTGACTCCAGCACAAGACTCCCTTTTATACTGTAAAGTTGGCAGGGGCTGAGCAGCTGGCTTCCATGTTGCTTGGCCCAGTAATTTTTGATAATTCAGCAGGTCTGCGCAGCTTGCATACCCTCTGTCTCCCCTGAAACCTTCCAGTCAATTGACTATAGCTTTGCCGTCCATCTTATTTTACCTGGCCACTCATTGTGGTTGTCCCCTTCGCATTTAAGCAGGTTTGTATGAGTGTGTATTGTGTTTCAGCATAAATAGTGTATATGTTTTCTACCCTATTGGGTGCAAGCATATCCTTCATGTCTATATGCAGTTTGACCTGTTGTTTGCGTAAATTCATGGTGGCTGTTTATCTGATTTGTTTCTAATGCATCTTTGTGGGTCAGTTCCAACAGTGGTGTAATTTGCTTTGGTACCCTGGCTCCGCCAAGTTCAGTGCTTCTTGAATATGCACGTACATCTCCTCTTTGATTACTTCATGATGAAGCTGGTGCGGTTGTCTGAACAATTACCGCTTTTTACTTCCATAGTATGTAGGTGGCAAGGTGAAGGCTTCTTGAATAGTGCTCCTCCGTTGTTCCTTTGGTAAAGAGGCAGGGGAGGGGCTGACGCTGTAGATGACGTGTTCATTTGTCTCCCGACATTTTAAGTCACAGTTGGCACATGGGAATGGCAGAAGCTAAGGTGAAGCAGAATGTTGAACTGCGCAGGTTAATGAGTGGAGCAAACAATCAAGTGGCAGATGGCAAGGTAAAGCATGTATGATAATGGCATGACAAGGCAGCTCTCAAATATTCAATGACTGGGTTAGTCTACTGAGGTGATTTTGATTCTAGAAAATTTGAGGAACGTGTTGGATGATGGTCAGAGCACAATCTGGAGCACATATTGTTAACAAAATGCTATTTTATCCTAGCAGGATTATCGCTGAATACAATTTTAGTAGCTAGCCACGGGGGGCTGCCACATTCAACAGTCACTGCCTTCTTCATGTGCTGTCTCTCAAGTGTGGATTTAGACCTTGAGTAAAGGCACTATGCACAAACTGGTATTATCTGGTTTTGGAAACTGGATCCCTCGCTCTCTGAGGCAGCCAGTGTAATTGACCATATATATTAACAATCGTGGCCCATGCTCTCTACTTATAGAACAAATAGGGCTCATTACGAGCGTGGTTGTGTGGGGAAAAAAGTGGAGGTAATTCCATTTCCCTCAATTTTTCCCGCAACGCCAAGCTACACGTTTGCCAGTATTACCTCTGGTGAAATTACCGGATGGTAATACCACTGATTTTTGGAGGTACAGTGGAGGAGTTATCTCCAGCTTCAAAGTAGAGGCTGGGGCGGAACAGAAGTTAGGTTTCGACCACCATTTTGCCCTGTGCCTTAAAAAATATTGTTTTTTACGTCAGCATGAGATTTTCATGTTGGTGTAAATTCAATGATTTCCTATGGAATGCAACTGTTTTTGTTAGTGCTGGTTTCATAGGAAATCATTGCAAACGCCACCTGCCGTGAACACATGACAGGTGGTGTGAACTCTATTTTCTCTGAGGAGTGCAAACGAGAGGTGTAAAGAAGCTTCCTCTGTTTCTCTTTACACTGCTCTTTTGCACTCTGCAGTGCAAATGATGAAAATGACCCAGAGGGGCCTGTTTGCACTCAAGTGCAAATGTAGATGGTGCCATCTTGGCAATTTACGTCATTGATTAAAAGGAACTCCTTAGAATGTCCTTTTCGTCATCTTTAATTGTTTGAAAGTGAAGAATGGTATAGATCATAATTTGAAAACAATTATCTGAATCCAAGCACACTCTCACCAACCTCTGTATGGTGCAACCTAATTTCTCACTGGTGTTATGCACCTTTGCGAACCTTCTGTCTACCAACACTAGCTTCAGATTTATCCTCCAAGAAATATTCCACGACCCGGCACACATATGCTACATGTGGATTCTTCTCAAAGTTATTAGGCAGTCTTGGGACTGCCCTCAATATTGTAACATGGCATTGGATATCATATGTTCAAAAATGCAAGTCTGTCCTAGCCGTTGGGCTTCAGCATGTCGTATTTTACCAGGGCCGGTCTTTGTGTCAGGCAACTGAGGCGGCTGCCTGACGTCAGTCAGCCTCTAGGGGCGCCGCACCAGCAGTCCGTGGCCTGCAACCCAGGCCAGGCTGCGGAACATTCATTTTAATAACTTAAAGTTATGCGTAACGAAACAAACGTTTATTCTAGCAGTGCTAGAATACACGTTACGTTACATTAGCACACTGCTGCTTGCAGCCAGCTGCAGCCTCAGCCCTCAGGCAGTGCAGGGCAATGGCAATTAGCAACATTTGTTGCTTAATTACTTCCCCCCCTGCCCGCCCTGACCCCGAGCCCCGGGTGGCGCTGGCGCCGCTGGTGCCAGCCAGGCCCATGATGGGCGCACATGCGGCGTGCCCACCTCCAGGCTATTTTGTGCGCGCACTGAATAGGATTGATTGGGGGCTGGCTGGCGTTGTCGTGTTCGGGTCCGGCCCCGCAATCACGGAAAGCGAGTGGGTGTGCAGCAGGTAAGTGTGTCGCCTCCTGTCCTGGGTGCAGGGTGCTCCCTCACGTCTCCTTCCCCACTTGTCCTTGCCCTGCATAGTACTTACCGGCATGTATGTCATGTTATAGCATAATGATGGACCCACTGACACCAATATGTGTTTCAATTCCAACATGCGATTGAGGATATCTACTGCTGCCGTGTCACGTGTGCATTGCGTAATCCACAGACTCTGATCAACCACGATACAGCAAGGCCCATACATTTACCTATCGTATGACAGAAAAGGCTTTTAGAATAATGAAGACCGGTTTCTGGTGTCTACTCTTAACAGGGGGAGCACTCATGGTTGCCAAAGGTAGCAGATAAAGGTTGTGGCAGACTGGGCTGTTAGCGCTACTGCCTTTTTGAGTTGGAGCACAGGGGTCTGAACAAAAGGATAGGGTGTGACTGTCTGTGAAGCATGCAGGCATTTCACAGACTGTAGAATGGCCGTGTGGAGGGCTCAGCAGTGCTAGCAACAGGCTTCATAGGTAGGTGGTGGACCTGGGTGAGTGCGAGAACAGTATTCAAATGGAAGCACAGCGGAAGGCTGGCCCACTCTGTGGTCCAACTCTAGTGAGCTTCTAGGCCCCAGCAGCTGGCGTTTGAGGCTGGAGTGCATATGGTAACACACAACGTAGAGCTTAAAAGCCCACCACCATCTAGCGGGCCACAGCAATCACACATGCAGAGGAAGAGGGAGAGAGTGCATGAAAAAGTAAATAAACACATACGTATAAGCGAAAAATTAGCAAAAAGTCCATACAAAACTAAATGTTCTTTGGTATCAAAATCGACATGTGAATGAATGGATTAAAATAAAACACAAAGATGAAAATACAAAGAGCATGTTGGACATCAAGCAGAAAGAGGGTGTACATTAAATAGACAATAACTGGTATCAATATGCGGCAAATATACATGGGAACACATTATATATATATATATCTCAACAGAACAACTTTGCATAACATGCTGCAGCACACACACAAACACACACACACACACACATATATTATGCTCCAGACTCACCCCTAAACTACAGTTGAGCTAGGAAAATGAGAATCATTGAAGTTTTCAAGTGAAGAGGACATCTGTCCGTTGGCCAGCTTTTGGCTTTTATCTACAGGTGTTAAGATCCACTCTACCTGGCATATGGGTGTTGAAAAGGCCAGATCTCTTTTTATTGTGTTCTTTCTTGCTAGAGGGGCTCCCAGATCTCTTTCTGCATGTTTCGAAACTTGGGTTTTTACCCTAAATTACCCAGTGTTATCCAGACGTAGACACCTTGCTCATTGTGCTTGGAGAAGCACAACTTCACCTCACGGATGAGGCCTGACTAGGCCGAAAAACGTGTCTGGGGTTGCGGTTGGTACTCTTTTTCAGAGTAGAATTGCCAAGTATTCTGGTGCTGGGTCGGACCAGACTGGTATGCAAATATATATTTCTCGTCTGTGAACGGTACAGTGAGCTAAAACATGGTTGTAGAGCCAAGGAAGAACAAGTTATTTGGCTGTGTTTGTTCTCGGTAGAGGGGCTCTGAGACCTCTCATTGTAGGCTTAAAAGGCATAAACTGACTGTATTTTAGACCATACTTGCCATTTGATGGAAGAACCTGGTCTATGATGTTTTAGCTTGCAGTTATGCCTATGTCAGACTTATGTGGCTTTACCTGGCATTGAGTGACAGTGCTTGACCATTTGTGACTGTTCCTGATAGATGATGGCACCAACAGGCCCTGGGGGCTGTACTGTGCCTATGATCACTTTACTTGGCATATGGCACTCTATTTGGCATGCTATGAGACAACAATATTTTGTCATTTGAGGCTGCACTCTCCATATGATATCGGAGTATGTGAGGTTGCACTTTGCGGGTGATGACTACACCTTTAATGTGAGGTCATAACTGGCATAAGATGGCAGTACCTGAGCAAATGAAGAATCACTTGCCTTTATATGGCAGCAGCTGGGCATAGAGGAGTGTATTTAGCATCTTGCTTGATAACTATACCATGCAAGTGAGTCTACAACTCACCAGATAGTTCAGGAAATGGTCATATAAGATTGTATTGTATATGAAGGAAGTGCCTCCATCATGGATATGCTGGGTGTGACGCTGCCATTTTTTGGCTTCACCACTGGCTTATAATTGCAGTGCTCTAGTTCATATATGGTTGGTAAATACAATAGATGTTTATCTGTTTTTGTAAACTTGTCATTTTATCAATCTTACACGTTAAAGATACTTATTTCCTCTAAAATCACCTGTTACAGAAGGTCATGTAATATTTACCCCTGATGTCATCAGGAACACGATGTTACTTCTGGTCTCCCAGATATTTTGGTGAAGTGACGTCTCAGAGCAAGGTTGGACACATCATCATTGCTTGGTGCATAACATCTGATTCAGTCAAAACATACCAATGCCAATCCAAGACAACATCCCATCAGTCATGGATGGAGAGGCAGAAGTGGGAGGTGCAGGGCAGAATCAGCCTGAGAACTGTGATGCCCGTGATGGCCATGTTGGCCGCATCACTAGGCAGCAGGATGTTCAAGGAGTCTTCTGACTCTTTTCATAAGGGCAACTTTGTAATGTTATGAGTTGAAGTGCAGGTCAGCTGGACACTGAGGATGTATTGCTGCAAGCTATTACAGTACAGATGGTCCCTCCAAGGAGACATTTGCGCACACATCTCTGGGTATCTAAGATGTTGGTAAAATGGGCAATGCCGTGTCACCTACACTTAAATGCATTGAAAAAAGTTTACCCTTACACCCCCAACAACTGCAAACCCCCAACACAACCCTCCTCACCACAGCGCTGGCCAGTGCAAAATGCAAAAATGTTCTTCCAACACCCCCCACATCCACTGACTGTAAACCCCCAACACATCCCTCCACCCTTTCCAACCTCAGAAATATGTGCTTAAATAAATAAAAGGTGATGAGGTCTTTTCTCTTTACCAGGTGAGGTGGAATGTGGTGACGGAACAAACGTGTGGACCTACAAGGTGGGCCGATGGTCAGGTATGCCTCTGCAAGTGTTGCTGATGTGGACTATGTAGCCTCATGTACCTCCTCAGTTTGTAGTTGCACCAGGGCATGCTTTACCCTTTCAAGACATGATCTGTAGGCCATGTGTTGTGGCCTCCATGGTTTTCCTTACACATTGGCTTTCCATTATAATAGCTTTTACCAGGCCGCCAACATCTATAGATTCCCACAGGCGGGCACTGTGTTGCCCCACCACCTTGGTGAAACATGTGATGGCGTTGTGAATGTCCCAATCAACTTGGACTTGTCAGCTGGGCCAGTTGTTCCAGCTAGTCCTGGCAGGCCTACTTGTACCAGCGGCACCTAATAATGGTCTCATTTTGGACTTCACGGTCAACACCCTGAGGGACAACCTAACCCCTCCTGGTGGCCTGTGAAGGCCTTGATGGTGTCTGGGAGGTGCCTGCACACTTCCACGTGTACCCACTGGATTATACTCATTATCAGTGAAACTACTAAACAGTCTAAACAGATCATAATGAATATCACCCAATGACTAGTCTGCCAACACGTCCTGGTGGCTGTGGTGTCCACCTCTTCCTTGGCATTAGTGATTCCCCTTGCCAATATTCCCCCGAGGTGCACTGGATGCATCTCCTCATGGAGGGATGTTCTGGAACATTTCCTCAGTCACATCCATTTGTCAGGACAGTTGTCAACAAAATATTATTTCCAGAGGGGGTAGTAATGGCCAGGGAGGTTTTATTTGGGCTTCTCCACTTTCTGCACTTGGATAGATGCAGAGGCAATTGAAGGTGCCATGCCGGTGTCAGCAAAAGGTGCTCCGGTGATGGGATCATACCTGCGGTTGCAGGAAAAAAGTACAGTAAACCTTGCAGGAGCGTGCCAAGAGTACATAAAATGGAATTGCTCACAGTATATGCCTCTTACTTTGCTGTAGTAACTTATGGTGTTGTACCAGGAAAAAGTATTGTTCCTGAATTCACTACTGGGGATGTTAACCTCCTTATGGGATCTACTGGGGCAAAAAAGTAGAAGTAGTAGTCTGCATCTGATACCTACAAGAAAGTGCATCACCAGGGCGAAGCTAGCCCAGCTGATAGAGCTGCAATCCCTGCAGCAGCATAGGTTGCACAATAACGCCATACTTTAAACACTGGGTTCTATGAGTAACAAGCTGGAGTGCCAAAATAGTAGCACTACTGCAATTCCAGCATTAGTGTAATGACTTTTTTGCTCTATACTTTTGTGCCACTGGATCATTTTGGAACATCATAGCCATGGCCTCAGGAATATCACAACCAGGACTTTCGAATGTACTCCCACAGGTGTAGAACGATATGATGAAAGATGTGGGCATATTCAAACTTTGAAGTCGTCAGGAACAAGAGTCTGTGTAGTACCGGACCTGCATTGTGGCATGCAACCCCATGATGCGATACGGAATGCAGAGCTCAGAAAAAGGATACATGAGAGGGGAACGGGAGCAAGAGGGGTGACAGTTGGAGCGATGTGGTGAGCGGGGCTCGCATTTGTTGTATAGATACTGTTATCCAATAAATATCAGATATAAAAATGTAACGGCAGTTTGGCTGAGTACTTACTGCAATTTTCTACCTACCCTGGAATGTCGAATCACTCAATTCATTAGTAGGAACAACAGAAGAGTCAGGTCTAATCAGCACAGTGAAGAAACATATGAACAAAGGCCACAAACACCCAGGGCCGGTCTTTGTGTCAGGCAGCTCAGGCAGCTGCCTGACATCAGTAATACATGTTACGTTAGCACACTGCTGCTTGCAGCCAGCTGCCGCCTCAGCCCTCAGGCAGTGCAGGGCAATGACAAATAACAACATTTGTTGCTTAATTACTTTCCCCCCCTACCCCACTGACACCGAGCCCCAGGCGGCTCTGGCGCCGCTGGCGCCAGCCAGGCCCATGATGGGCACACGTGCGGCGTGCCCTCCTCCAGGCTATTTTGCGCGTGCACTGAATAGGATTGATTGGGGGCTGGCTGGCGTTGACGTGTCGGGGTTGGGCCCCCGCCATCATGGAAAGTGAGTGGGTGTGCAGCAGCAGGTAAGTGTGTCGCCTCCTGTCCTGGGTGCAGGGTGCTCCCTCACATCTCCTGCCCTTGGTGCAGGGTGCTGTTCCAATCACTCATGTCTCCTGCCCGAGGCTCGGTGCAGGGTGCTGTTCCCTCACATCTCAGTCTGCCCCAGCCCTGTCGAATTTCAGAGGCACCGAATGACACCCGACCGGACATGGCCTATGTGGTAGGATCCGTGTTTCATCGCCAGAATTAGCTGTGGTTTAGTTTCGTGCTAGCATTTTCCTAGGATATTGGAATTTCACGTCCCGGGAGGATAGCTCAGTGGCAACGTGCACGCCTTTGAAGCAAGACGACACGAAGCAACACAAGTTCGATCCCCGGGTATGCGCTTAATATGCAACTAAGACAAAAAACAATCAATTACGTAACTAATAAACAAAAACATTTCCTATAACAGCGCCTCAATGCCTGCGGGCTGTGTGAGCGCTTCAAAAAAAAAAAATGTAAATAAAATTTGAAATGGAAAACTACTACAGGTCACAAAAGAAAGCCTGCACAAAACTGAACTTCTACACAATAAGAGCAGTCAAACATATTCAAGACACCCCTAACTGACTAGTTGTATTTGGCTCTAAATTCAAAATCATTTGTTTCAAATGTAAAATAATAAAACAAAATGTTGAAAACACAAACGGTTGTAAAATTTAAAAACAACTGAAAAAAAAAAGTAAGCCGTAAAAATAACCGAGCGGGGGAATTGGATAAATGGAAAACAAATTTAAAGGGCTGACAGCAGAGTGTTTTTTGGGGAAAGAGGTCAGCAGCTCAAAGGACGCAGCAAAACCGTAAGTAAAGAGAACCGATTTGCAGAGTAACGTTATAACAGTGGTCAAAGTGGGCGGGAGCGGTCGGGGGCAGTGCTCCTATTGTTATTTTAATTAAGTTTTACCATTCCTATACTTTTATTTTCAAAAGAAACCTTTCCGGAACGGTTTCGTTTTAAAATAAAAGTGTAGGTAGAAGTTGAAACTGCACAGGACATTTCCTTAAATAGCAGGCCCACGTTTCTGGGGGGTTTTATTGTGCATGGGAGGGGGTGCGGCGATATAGTCTGTGGGGAGCAGTACAGGCCAGTAGGGAATATAGTTCCACTACTTCTTTTCATGCACTTTGACCACTGCGTTATAATGAATGCTATCACATTTTCTCATCCAAACAAATGGCCTCCAAATCAGCCCTTTAAAAATTATGGCAGGCAGCCAATCAATGGCTCAGCTCAATAAATCGAGTGCATTGCACCCTGCAGTCACAGGCACCCACCTGTCATGTCCACCTGGCTTCACACTAGCATTTCAGGTTCCAGTATGAGGTGTGACTGACTTTGCAACAGCTCAGCTGGCCTTTGGGGTCCCAGCCTGATTCCTGACTTGGGTTCATGGTGCTCCCTCTCGTCTCCTGTCCTGGGAGTAGGGTGCCCCCTTGGGTCTGGTTTCTTGGGTGCAGTTTGTTATGTGCCTCTTGTCTTGGGTGCAGGGTGCTCTCTCACTCCTCTTGTCCCAGAGGGCAGGGTTCTTGCTCACTGTACCCTAAGAGGGGTGGACTAGACGAAAGGTAAGTCTGGTGATTTCCTGCGGGCAGTTGGTGGGGGGGTTTGTGAACCATGGGCCGTTTTTCTGAGGGCATGCAGAATGTGCTGCATTGCTGCATGCAGCACATACAATCAAGATGCAATTTTGCTTTAAAAAAAAGGAATCCAGGGTCTGTTTTGGTTGTTACGTGCATGATTCCAGCCCTGCCTCCATATCTAGTTTCCCCTCAATTCCGCATGATTCCATCCCTGCCTTCATATCGAGTTTTCCCTCAATTCCTGGTGGAAATCTCTGCCCATCAGCCTCACTTTAGCAGAAGGGCTGTAACCATGGAAAGGTGGTGCGGGTTGAAAGTAAAACGAGCTGAAACAGGCAAAAGATTAGGGCAGTCAGGGATGGTGGGGGGCAGCAGGTATTGGATCAAGGGGGCTTTCTCTAACACATTGAAAAAGGTAAGTCTACCTAAAGAAATATTCAACGGCCAGCTGAACCCCATGAAGGGAGTAAAAGGGAAACACCAAAAATGTTCATAAAACAAAGGAGAGTTAGGGGTTTGGGGATTGGTTGGCATGTGGCAGGTGTGCGTGTGCTGGCCATGCCCCAAGCCCCAGGGTTTTGGTAAGGAATCAGTAACACGGTGTAAGTGAGAACATCACTGCCATGAGCCCCCATCAGAGTCACTGGTGACGCTATTGGGCTACACAGAAGCCAAAGATATTTAAAGCTCAAGTAGTGCAAATTCTAGGCGTGTAGGCTGGACACCATTTTTTAAGTCTTTGCTGGATTTACCATGGCCCAAAATTAGAAATCAAAAGATGGTCCACTAATGCCCACTTGGGGAGGGAAATGGTTACTAGCTAGTCCATTTACTAAGCGCTTCATGGTGAGTATGGGGAGGAATGTCCATGACTGGTTCCGGGTCCCTTATGGGTCTACAAGCAAACCACTTCCCTGTTGCAAAGGAACAATTCTCCTGTGCAATGTGGCATACTGATGGCCGGGGTGGGGGGCGCCATTGATGCTTCCCGCCTGGGGTGCAATCTGGTGTAAGACCGGCCCTGTATTTTACAAATACCCAGATAAAATAAGATATATTATGTTTATTCTTTGACTTTTTCGCAAATTCAAGCAATGCATTCAAGAGATAATCCAGCCTAAATATTTAATCAGAACTTGTTTTTGAAGTGGTTCTGGACAAAACCAGCAGCAGCTGGTTTTCGGTTGTCAGGCATGTCGTAGCTGCTGGCCGGAGTTTCAGTCATGGCCCTCGAGTCAGCAACTCCTAAGGCAGGGAAGGTAATGTTACCGAGACACGAGGCAGCATCTCATTCCCATTCTGGCTCCAGCCAGGCTGGTCGCATGTGTGCGAGATTGGACTGGGTCCAGAAACCGAGCAGGAAAACAGCTGGTCCTAATTATCCTAACTGAAGTGTGACTTCATGCCCAAACGACGAGCTTTTTATTTGGCTCCATGTCTAATAAATTCGTTACTTAATAATTTGACGAAGGTGTTGGTTCTGCGTTGTCTTCTTTGGCAGGGCTTTGGAAACATGTGTGTAGTAATCATTGCAAAAGAGCTATGTCAAGTTTGAGCCTGGAAAAAGTTTTGAACTTCAGATAGTTGGGGCGGAGGGGAACGATATATGTTTCATTTGGAGAATGACACTATGGCTGGATCATGATGTACAAAATGCGAAGTACTGTTTACACAGCCCCATTGAAAATAAATATTTTTAGAACCCTCAGGAACTGCTGATTTAGTAACAAATCATTCTCACTTGAAGCTAAATCATATCCAGGTGGCTTTACAATAATATGTATTTTTGTTTCTGATAAAGTAACACACGGATGTATCCACCAGCCCATGACTGGCGCTAGCAAAATCATTGCGTTCAGCTAAATGGATGGTGAACGATGAGAAAGGATTCCTGCTTGCATACGAATTCTTAATAGAAATCTGTCAAGTCACAGAGTACCTCTGTCGCAATGATCAAACTGTGCTTTTTGCTTGAAGTTTCCTAACAAACATATAAGGGTGGAAAGGGTTAACTCACAGAAACATGTAAGCCTTATGCCTGCTGTAAAAGTCACTGCAAGGCATGGGGATATATGTCCAGGTGAGAAGGTCACTGCACCATCGAGATAAAGTTGCATTAGAGACAGTGCAGATTAGAGATGTCAGTAGGGTGTCAAGCCTGGAGGATACGTTTCTGGAAAAAAGGTTAAAGGACCTATGTGTGTGTCTTCTAGAAGAGCTGAGCGAGAGGTGTCATGTGATAAAAACATGTACGACATACTTTTACCTCAAAGTATAAACATGATACAGTAAGTGAACACGTTCTATCAGACGAGAACGTTTAGGATAAGGGGTAGGAAAGAACTCTTTGTGATGGAAGTGTAGCGGGAAGCTGCTCTGTGTCATCAGTGATGTGATCAGTGATGTCATCTGTGATGTCTTCATTTTGGTCATAGGCTGCACAAAATGGGGGCGCAAAGTTAAGGTGGCGTAAGTTGATTTTCAGGAGTTTTGTTGCATTAAGTTCTCACCTTAATGTCCCTGCAACTAAAGTTGTTTTTCCTGAATTTCAAAGGTTTCGTTATTCCATAGATTTTTAGAACACTACCAAACCACTAGCCATGGCCTTCAGCGATGGTCAGTGGGGCACGGCCTCTGACCGTGTCCACTGTTCATTTTAAAACACTACCAGACCACTAGTCATGGCCTTTGGTCGCTATTTTAAAACACTTGCAACCCATCGCAAAAAGAGGTTGATCAATCACAAACTGGTTTTAACCTGTTCAGACAGTGGTATTGTGATGTATAAATAATTGCAGGCTTTGAGAACTCACCATGTTTTAGGCAATGTGCAGTGAGATTACATTATTTGCCATGGATCTCACACTTTGGTTAAGCAGAGTACTACAAGCACCTTGTTTTATGGCTGGTCTCTTGGTGACTGTTGTGATACATTGCACAACCTCAACAAGCCACATTTAAGCAGCATGGAAAAAATGGCAGCTACAGGAATAACATATGCCCAGGTACTTTCTGCACCTATAGGGAAAATCAAAAACTGGCACCCATGAATGTACGCACAGTGAGTGAACATATATCTTAAAGTGAAATATACAAATGTCGTTCAATTAACCTTCCCCTTAGAGGAAATGATCGTTTATTTATATGATATGATTGTTTATTTTGTATAGCGCCTATACACAATGTGTTTCAAAGCGCTTCAAGGCAAGGGAGGGAACAAGGGAAAATACAACCACATTCTTACAGGCCATGAACAGTAAGGATGTCGTACTCGGCCTGACGACATTTCAGATAGTGCAAGAGCTAATACATAGATAAGGAAGGGGGGGGGAGAGTGGGAAGGAAATGGAAACAGACAGGCGACTACCGTACTAGGCCTGACGACATTTCTGATAGAGCCGGAGAAAAACAAAAGGTGAGGGAGAGGGGTGCAGAAAGGGAGGGGAGGAACAAACAAGCGACTATCATACTAGGCCTGACGATATTTCAGATAGTGCTGGAGGGGTGGTGAGGAGTAAAAAAACAGTAATGGGAGGGTGGAGAAAACAGACAAGGTTGCTATCATATTAGGTCCAGGGACAATTCTGATAGAGTAAGTGCATAGAAGAAAGTAAGGGGAGGAGATAGAAAAAGGGAGAAGGGAAAGGAGGAGAGAAAAGAGATTAAGCAGTCAACAAGAGTGGAGAAGCAAGAGTGGAGAGCGAATACAATTGCAGAAGTCAGTAGTAACACATAATGTTGCAAGCCAGGATACAAGATGAAGATGCGAACAGCATGATTCAGGGTCACCATGAGTACAAGATCCAAAGGAAGTCCAGCATGAGAGTTGAGAAAGAGTGACGCACCATGAATGAATGAAGTCTGTAAAAGTCAAATCCAGCATTGGACACAAGACAAAATAGCATTGGACTTTAAAAAAGTAATGAACACCAGAAAAATAACCTGAGAGATGAAATGTTTCAATTCACATGCTGTCAACCTATTGACAGAGCTTACCTTTTAAACCCAGCAATCTGTCCTGAAGTTTTCCCTGGAAATCACAATCCCAATATGAAACATGTTCTTATGGTCTTGTGAGTACGCATCTGCACTGGCAACATGGCAACCTGGGTAAGGTCCTTTGTAGCCAAATACTTGAGCAGGATTGCCAACCTCAATGTAACCCAAGAGGCTGTGTCTGCCCTCTGAAAAATAGTTAGACTGTCCACACACGTGTCCTTTACGTGTGCTAGTGTCCAGGATTGCAAACTCTCTTGCACATTTTGGGCAAATACACATGACTTACTTGCCCTTTCATTTCCCCTCCTCATCCACATGTCTGGCTTTCAACAATGCTCTGCTTTATAAAGATAACTTTAAAAGTACACATACCATATTGTCACTCAAACATATAAATCATTATCAAACTATGTTAGGCAAAAAGTGTACAATTGTGGCATTATTCCCCCCATCCTGACTTGGGAAACTACAAATACCAGAATGACATTCAGCAAAAGGCAAAATAATAGTCTCTAAGTGCAATACTTTCAAGAACTGACATAAGCACATTTAAATAAATTATAATGTGGATGCTGTGTGTTTTCTTAGTGTGTTATGAGATATTTAATACTAAGAAAACACACAGCATCCAAAACTGTGGACTGTCTCTGATCCATGCAGTAACCAGGACAGACCCAGCTTAGCTTCAAAGCAAGGCAGTTGCTTTTCTCCCTCAGGTCACGTTGCTCTGAGTGGTCTTTTAACTTTTGCACATTTGTTAGGCAACATGATGTGAGGCTGCCAGCCACTACCTTGCTTTGGAGCTAAGCAGGGTGAATCCTGGTTACTGCCTCGGTGGGACTCCCAGATGCCTATTGTGTCACTGGCTATTGCCTTTTTTTCGTCCCCAATGTCACTGTACCTGTCAAAATATATTTTTTATTATCTTTAACATTAGCTCTATAGCTGCGGATACAGAACTACAAATAACCTTGGCCATCTGTAGTCATTACATGTATGAACTACAGATAGCTGTGGTTATCTGTAGTTTATTATATCTGTGAATATTGGAAAATGGCTGAAAGAGACAAATGCTTCCTTACCCCCCCAGACCCCCACCAAGTGCCCCCATCATCTGTGTCAGCTGCCCCAGTCTCCAGGTGGCCTCCTCACCTCCCCAGACCAACCCCCTTTCTGTAACACAGTTTGCTTTGAGATGTTGGCTATTCAAGGTTATAGCTTAGGTTACAGAAAATCTTGTTTTGCAAACTCAGTCCTAAGACCCCCTACAACTCCCAAATTTCACTTGGTGATTTTTAGTCACCCCCCACCTCTAGACTACTGACATTTGCCATTAGCTTGACCTGCAAATGGCTTTTTCCCTGCTTTCCATTTTCAGATATTCTCGACTATAGCCGTGGCTATCTCTTGCATTGAGGAAAAAAAGATGGTGGCCGTTTCATTTCTGAAAAACCCTGGTTTTGGTAATTTACCTGAGATATAGCTGTCTATTTCTGAGAAAAAACTACTGCATGGAATAACCCCAAACCACAAAAAGGCCTCTTTTAAATGCTTTGTGCCCAAGTTGTTTTGGACCTGGTCTATGGGAAAATGTACCTTGTTTGTCTAAGGGGAAATGAATCGGAATATTTTTGTCTTCTAAATAACATTTTTATTTTTTAACAAATATTGACGAAACTATGGAGGGGCCTACTCATCCCTAACGAAAGTAAAAATGTCTTCCTAATCCATTTAACAAATCCAAAGTTATTAACAATAGAATCCTTCGAGGTTCCCATGAGAGTCTGACACACCTTTACTATAGAGCAGCAATATATATATATATACATTTTATATACAGTTTTTCGATCTCATGAGACTGGCTGAACTCCAAGCCGTTTTTACATTTCATTAAAGCTGTGATTTTACAACTCGTGTCTCTCGTCATTATTTCAGGTAGACATCAAGGTGTTAAACGGGATATCATATCGTGTCTCCTTTATTGTATATATTGGGCTAAGCCCAGTCGCTCTGCGAAGAAAACCGCATTTCAAAGTGCCGATCTTAGATCGACTTAGCCTCCATGTTAGGTCCGTCCGCCATTTTGACTACTCTAAAGTGATTCTGTGTTCTAAAATGGTAGACAGTGTTTCCCGTTTGTAACTGAGCCGTCCTGACCTTTGTACATAAGTTAATGCCTAAACTGTCCGTTGGCCGAATGTTTGGGTCGAGTAAAGAGACATTGTCCCATGTCTGACTTGTAGACAGAGGATTACCTGCGCCAACAAGTCCGATCCGCGAACATACATCAACTACAATGCTGTCTAAATACTGAACGTGGACACTTGCTGAACTACATTGTATAGGACGTTTGTTAAGGCTTATTGGTAAATCCGAGAATACACTGTTGCCATTGTGACTTGTTGACATGTGAACTGAAGATGATCCACATGCATATAGTTGGACAAACTAGATGTGAACTTGGCACGAACCCTAGACCGAGTATCATTAACCTGTAGAGGGGCTGGACATTATGATCAGAAATGTATAAAATGTGTAAATGTTTAGCCGTCCAGTACCTCTCACTTCTCACACCGAAAGGGCTGGTATTCGCTGTGATGTACTGAGGGCCAGATAGCTATCTGATACTTTGTCTCCTTTTAAACTGTACAGTCTTAGAATAAAGATCTGTGAATCTTTATAAGCCTGTGTTTGGTGTATTTCCGTTTGGGGTACACAGGCTCGATATTTCATCTTGCTTTTACAAAGGGTCTACATCTGTTGACCCTGACATGATTAGCAGAGCCTCCCTGAAGACACCCGACTCTGTGCCTCAAGTCATAGGCTGCAGAGCCCACCTTCAGAGAGAAGTCTTTGTGTACATCAAATCAGAAGCTAATCACATGCTATGTTTCTCTAATGGTCTGTCTGATTTCTAGATTTGGGGCACCAGGCCGGGCTATGCAGGCTGTTTAAGGGGACACAGCATCTGGGGCGACTCAGAAGACACATAGTAAATTGAGTGAACGTTTTGCATAGTGGGTTTGATATTTTATTCTTGCTTAAATTGTATAATTGATTCAGTATTGATGTCTTTTTGTGGGGAAGCACCCCTTAGTGGGGAAAGACAATGTTGCAATTGAAGTATATCCCTAAATTCTAGAAAAGAGAACTTTAGGAGGTTTTAGTACCCTTGCCTCAAGGTCAGGAGACAGGGGAAGGATCTACTGTGTACATTAGGTTTTTATTGTTCGGTATTGTTAGTAATGTGCATGTTTTTTTATGAGATATTGGGAGTAATTGTGTAAATAAAAGTGTCCACTTGCAGGTTGTGAGCCTTGGTGACAAGAATGTCTGATGTTTTGGTAAGGAGACACTCCTAAGTGTGGCGCCTGCTGGGGCTTGCTCTGTGCAAGGTCAGACACTAACAACAATAATATGTTCTATAAGGAGCAGTTATAAGCTGCAGAGTAGGGAGCAAGGCCCGGCAATGGTTGTTTACTCTAAAGTTTTGGTAAGGGAATGGCCACCAGGTCGATGTCAGGATTCTTCATCCTGAGCACCATCAGAGATTTGTGGTAGTATGGATACACCAGTGGAGCATATGTGCAAGGCGTTTCTACAATACAATATAGAAGATTTTAAAGTATCATAAGAAATTCCTTCAGGAAACTGCAGGTAGAATGTTTACTTCATGGCCAGAGGAGGGCACACGCGATAAGAGCCTATTAGAACCTGTGTGTACATGCCTACTATCAACCTATAAGGGGAAACAGCTAAAAAATATGAACAACAATCTAGATCTATGAAAAATGTCTGTGGAGGAAGACAACATATCTGATAATGGTGGAGTGGAATCCAACCAGTGGGCAGAAAAGCTAATGCCCAACCACTGCCATATGGGTACTACCCTTTACAGAGTACCGTGGGGGACACCAATCCCTGGTTTTCTCCACAATAGATGATGATAAGGTGACACCAGGGGAGCTGGGGACGCCACCAGAGACCCGTTGATTTTAGAAACTGAAAATAAGGCTTGTTACAAATGGCAGAGCAGGAACTGGTACAAGCATTGCAGGGCCAAGTACAACAGCAGGGGCAAGGGGATGGCCAGTGCACACCCATACAAACAGAGCAATTGAGGGTGTGACAGATTATTTTTAAAATCGATAGTCAAACTGTCAAAAATCCCCAAGAACCTGCAGCTCAGATGACCCCAATGAGACAGCCCCCAATTTAGGGGCTGCAACTGGTGTGTGAAGGAATGTTTTCTTGAAAGCCTGGCCGATCAGGCAAAGTGGGTATTCTGGGGAGGGAATGACGACCATCTCCCAGAGGTACTGGAGCGATACCAAATCAGGGAGACTCTGCATTATGTTTGGTTTCTAACTTAGTCCCTTGGTGGTCCACTCAGTTGTTACTGTTTCCTTTGCTGATGTGGTTTCCTTCACCACCCTTGCCAGGCTCAGTAAATGAGTACTCACACATGCACACTGTTTGTTTGTTTGTTTGTTTATTTATTTATTGTGCGCACCAGACCCTAGGGTAGCAGGGCGCAAGAGAACAAGGAGGTTTACAGCTTAGTTAACGTTTACAGGTTACAGATTAGTTAACGTTACAGGTTACAGGCATAGTGGACATTTCGAATCTGCAGGGTAGGGCAAGTGCAAGTGCAGATAAGGCGAAGCTAAACAGTCAAATCTATGGCGATCAAACAGTAAAAGCAGGTTAGTACAAACATTATAAGAAGACGTTACGTATAAAGTGACATACGCTATGTCACATTCTCAATAAGCCATTTTATGGTGTTCTTTCTAAAGTTATTGAAGGTTTGGTCAGATCTGAGTGCAAGGGGTAGGGAGTTCCATAACTGTGCTGCCTTAACTGGGAAGCTGGAACCTCCAATGGTGGCTAGTTTGAATCTGGGCACTAGGAGGCAGTTGGGGCTGGCTGTCCTTGTGAGTCTCGTTGGATTTTTCCTGTTGAAGCGTTCTGAGAGGTAACGGGGAGCTTTGTTGTTTAGGCATTTGTGGATAAGGGACGCAGATTTAAGGTTGATTTTTTCTTGGGTGGAAAGCCATTTGTGTTTTCGTCTTATTTCTGAAATGTGTGCACTTCTGGGGATACTTAGGGCCGCTCTAAGTGCATTGTTTTGGAGCACTTGGATTCTGTGGATGATTTGTTTGGTAGTCCCTATGTAGAGGGCGTTGCAATAATCTAGTTTCGATAAAATGAGGGCTCTAGCTAGAATAAGACAGCTGTCCTCTGAAAGGAATGGTTTCCCAGCTCGTATTAACTTGCATGTATAGGCAGTGGATGATGACAGTGAGTTCACCTGTTTGGTGAAAGATAGTGTCGCATCAAGGTAAAAACCTAGGGTTTTTACTTCTCTGGCGACCTTGATAGTGTTGCCATCGATGATGAAGGCGGAGTAGTTTTGGTTAAGTTTGGAGATACGGGCTGCCGTGCCCAGGATGATGAGCTCTGTTTTGTCATCGTTCAAGCATAGGCCATGGTTGGCCATCCATGCCTGAACGATGCTGTAGACTCTATTCACCAGAGCCAGATCTTCGACGTAATCCCCAGTAAGTGGTAAGAGAATCTGAGTATCATCTGCATAGTTAGTGTAGGTGATACCCAGATTATCAAGATCGTCAAAGAGTGGCTTGGTGAAGATGTTATAGAGTGTCGGCGAGACGCAGGATCCCTGGGGCACTCCGCAAGTGATTGGGATAGGGTCTGCTGCCGCTGCGGGGGAGAACACCCTCATGGTCCTGTCACTAAGAAATGATTGAATCCAGACTATAGCCTCCTCTGAGAAGTGGGCAGCCGAGTCCAAGTGATTACATAGGACTTTATGGTCCACCAGATCAAAGGCGGCTGAGAGGTCTAGAAGGAGGAGGAGAGCTAGTTTTCCCTCGTCTCTGAGTGAATCTATTTGGGCTTTTAGGTCGATAAGGGCAGTCTCTGTGCCGTGTTGCGGACGGAAACCGGATTGGCGGGTGCCGAGGAGATGGTTCATCTCAAGGAAGTTCTGGATTTGGGTGTATGCTACCTTGTCTAATATTTTTAGTAGGAAGGGAACCGTGGTGATGGGCCTGTAGTTAGTAGGAATGTTGGGGTCCAATGTTTGCTTTTTTAGGAGGGGGAGTACCCAAGATTCCTTTAGATTGCGGGGGATGGTGCCCGTAGTAAAGGAGGCATTGATAAGTTTTGTGATAAAGGGGGCTAAATCCCTAGCCGCATCCTTGATCAGTTGTGCGGGGCATTGGTCGCCTTTGCAATTAGAAGGTTTGAGGGTCAAAATGGTCTTCTCTACCTCAATTACTGAGACCTTGGAGAAACGGAATTGGGTGGATTCTGGGTTGTTGGATGAGGGAATTTTGACTATCAGAGGTTGAGTTGGCAGAGAGGCTTTCTTTAGGGCAATTTTTGTTTGGAGGTTGGATACTTTGTTGGTTAGTGCCAGTTGTATGTCTGTGCACCAAGTTTTGTCTTTGATGGAGTCATCCTGTACTGTGATAGGAGTTTCCAATTCCTTTAGGATGGAGAATAGCTCCTTCATGCTGGAGTTGGATTGGGAGATCCTATTATTATAGGTTTCTTGTTTGGCCAGGATGATGTTTCTTTTGTATTGCGAGGAGATGTTAATTAGGTTAGTTTTATTTTCAGCGGTCGGATGTCGGTTCCAGGCTGTTTCGCATTTTCTCTTCTGTAGTCTTAGGTTTTTTAGGTGGGGTGTAAACCATGAGTTCAAATGCTTTTTGGGTTTACTGATCCGAAGTTTAAATGGAGCAATACTGTCAAGAGCAGAGCACATGGCTGCGTTGAATGCATCCACTAGGATGCCTGGGTCAGAGTGGTCAGGTAGGGAATTTAGTTTGGGTAGGATGTGGGGCAGAATATTGTCGGCTGTAATGTTTTTCTTGTTTCTCGTTAAGGTGGGTGTGGCTGGCGTGGGTGTTAAGACTGTGGGTCTTTTGGTGTTGAGGGTGAAAGAGATAAGGTAATGGTCAGACCATATTTGGGGGGTGATGGCTGTTATAGAGGGGTAGCAGTTGTGACTGGCAATCCAGTCTAGTGTTCTTCCCTTGATATGTGTGGAAGTATTCACGAACTGCGTGAAGCCTAGCACTGACAGAGTATTGCCTGTGGCAGTAGCATGATGGTCGTTGATATCGTTGAGCCCTAGATTGAAATCTCCTAGTACTAGTGTTTGGGAGGATTCTTTTAGCTTCTCAGAGATAACCGTGGTGATGTCTTCAGTGAAGGTGCTGACGGGGCCAGGGGGTCTATAGATAAGGTGGATATTTAGTGTTTGGGAGTTTGCAGTCGGTAATTTGATAGAGAGAAGCTCGCAGGATTTGAGAGAGGGTGTGGGTGTGATTCTCATAGAGAGATTAGATTTGGCGATAATTGCAATTCCTCCACCGCGCGAGTCTGGTCTGTCAGCTCTGAGAATGGTATAATTCTCTGGGACTGCCAGAGTGAGAGCCGGACCTGCTGCATCGTGGAGCCAAGATTCAGTAATGGCAATGAAGTCAAGGCTATTATCCCGTATGATATCTGCTATGTCAGTGGCATGGGCGACTAATGATCTGGCATTGATTAGAGCAGCTTTTAGTTCAGGTTCTAGCTGTGCTGTGAGCGGATGTTTGGCTATAAGTTTATTGATTTTATGGTGTGGTTGGTGTCTGAGAGGGGCGGTGATTACCAGTGGTCGGCATATTTTGGGTCGGAGGTGTTCTAGGTTAATGTTATATTTAGTAATAGGTTCGAATATTTTAGGTAGTCGAGCCCGGAGTCTAAGCTTCCTTTGTTCTAAGTTGCAGGGTTTAGAGATGAGTTGTATGTGGGCACCAAGGCCCTCTGTAGGCAGAACTGTAGGCATGGTCGTGTAGATGATGGTAAGGATAATTGTCAGTTTGGAGAATTGTGCAAGGTGAACTGGGTTGGGCATGTGGAAGTACATACTGTTACTACTAGCTGAGCTAGGTGGGCTGGAATTAGTTGCCGTGGATGGATACGGGGCAGAGTTGGCAGAGTACAGTTCACAAATACTTAGCGAGATTAATGCAGCAGTGACGTACTAGTCTGAGAGTAGCAGTCAGATATTGGGCTAAGTGCGACTGTCAGATGTAGGTCTAAAAACCGAGGTCAGATACTGGGCTGAGAGTGATGGTACAGTGGTCTCTGGGCGACCATAAGGCACTACACAATAATACAGTGGTCTCTGGGCGACCATAAGGCACTACACAATAATACAGTGGTCTCTGGGCGACCACAAGGCACTACACAATAATACAGTGGCCTCTGGGCGACCATAAGGCACTACACAATAATACAGTGGTCTCTGGGCGACCATAAGGCACTACACAATAATACAGTGGTCTCTGGGCGACCATAAGGCACTACACAATAATACAGTGGTCTCTGGGCGACCATAAGGCACTACACAATACTACAGTGGTCTCTGGGCGACCACAAGGCACTACACAATAATACAGTGGTCTCTGGGCGACCATAAGGCACTACACAATAATACAGTGGTCTCTGGGCGACCATAAGGCACTACACAATACTACAGTGGTCTCTGGGCGACCATAAGGCACAATACAGTGCAGTGGTCCGTTAGCGACCATAGGCACAGCACAATTGCAGTGGTCAGTTAGCGACCAAAGGGCACGGCCAATAGCAGTGGTCAGTTAGCGACCAAAGGGCACGGCCAATAGCAGTCATGAGGCATAAAGCACTAGGGGCTGAAAATGACTGAGCTATTAAAGAGGTGGCAGCAGTAACGCAAAGAGGCGGCGGAGTTGGAAGCATAAGCGTATGTAGCAAACAGTTATCGAGGGTGAAAGAAACCGAGTTCAAATGTTTATGAATGCGGAATAGCAGAAGACATACCAGAAAGCACAATAGTGTAAACTGAGGGTATCCCCTTTACTCACAAAAGATTAAAGGTCTGAGTAGACACTGGCTCCGAGGCTCCGGAGGCAAACAAGGTGATTACACAAGGTGTTTGTGATGCCTGGAGCAGCACGGGCAGAGTTTGTGGCCCCTGGCTCCTGTGGCTCCGAACAGGCACCCAACAGGCCTTAGAGTGGCCTTGGAGCTGGCCGCCGGCGCGATCCGCCTGCCGGCGGTTACAGCTGATGCTAACGAGGCACAGCCTCGGTTTCAGGCCGCGCTGCGCCCGGCATGCGCGAGTCAGGCGGCGTGTGGGGACAGGGTCAGGCAGGCCCCTGTCCGTGTTCCTCGTGGTTCCTCTGCTGGGCTATTACTGCTGGGCTGGGGTGCTGGGGGGGCTCCTGCACTGTCATTGCAAGTGGAGTTTATTAATATTGATGGACCCACAAGCTATCACTGCTGTTCTGGTGGAGGGCACAGGAGTCAGAAGTGCAATGGAGAACAGAGGGGTGAGGATTTGCAGCTTGTCCAGTTATTACAGGGCTGAGGGCTTAACAGGAATATAGAGTGGGACAGCAGAGGCCATCCCAGCAGTGTGCTTTGCCAGGTTTGGGTGGGTGGTTGGCCAGTGAAGACCCAACGTCTTGTTGTAGTCACCTTCTTATACTATCAGAAGGCACCTTCCCCCAGCATCCCAGGCACATAACAGCTGGAAAACGGAGGCAGAGAGAGGCAGAATGTTGACAGGACCCTATCATATTTTCTGATCAGAGGTCATAGACTGCGTAAAGAAAGGGTTTGTTTGAAAAAGTATATCAGGGATTGTTGTCTAAAGGTGGGAGGTGTAATGAACAAACAGGTCCCTTCCCCTTCTGAGGTCATGAGACAGGGAGTTTGGTGAAGAAGGAATAAAAGGCATTCTCCTCCAAGGGCAGGAGGTGTGCTGAACAAACAGGTGCCTTCCCTTTCGGGTTTCAGTCAACAAGAGGCTTGGTGAAGAAAGAATAAGAGCCATTCTCTTCGAAATATGGCAGAGGTAATGAACAAACAGGTCACTTCCTCTTCTGGGCTCATGGAACAAGCGGCTGGGTGAGGAAAGAATAACAGAAATGTTCCTCCAAGGGAGGAAAGTGCAATGAACACACAGTTCCCTTCCCCTTCTGGGGAGGGGAGAAGGCCATCCTGACACCGGTTTGGGAGCAATAAACAATGACACAAGGGGCCTGAAGCAGGTCAGGTGGGGTGCAGGTGTGCTGAAAGGTTACACATGGCCACTGTGAGAAGCCATCTTGGAAAATGCTGTGACCATAGTCGTACATGGGCAGTTATTTGTAGTTTCAATGGCAGAGTATTGGAGAGGCAGACCAGGGTTGTTTATAGTTATTATATGTATTTGGCTTCTGCGGGTACTTATGGGAGGCTTTGGGCGGGCTGATCAGGGCATGGGGTGTGCAGGGCAGTGTGGATATGAACTGGCTTGGGGACAAGGGAGCAGGGAACGCATGTCACATATGTTTTTATTTATTTTAGTTCTTAGTTAGCGCAGCTCGCTTGTGGGCCTCAGTGAGCACATAAGTATCTATAGTGTAATATCACAGTACACGGTTACACATTTAGAGTAATACAACATACCTGTGACACAGGATTACAGCTTAGTGCATACAGTTACAGTGAGCACTCCAATGGTACAGTGTGCAGGTTTAGGGCGGCACACCTGATACAGTAGTGCAGCAATGGCGGTACAAAGTTTGTAGTTCTTGCTCCTTCGGCGTGGCACCAAAAGGCACAGAGCCATGCTAACATTTGGACAGTACAGTTTTGATTTCTGCCCATGACAGTTTGTTGTGGCATATGCACAGTGTGGCAGTCCCAGTTTGTGCAGCACAGGAGGGGGAAGGGTAAGTGATACCAATAGATCTGGTGGTGGGCATTCCAAAACCCCACCGTAATGTATGAATGAAGAGGTCAGTATTGCAGACTATGATTTGGTGTATGCAGAGGGAGAACTAGAGAAGGGCGAGGATGAGTGTAAGTCAGATGCCTCAGAGAAGGTAACATTATGGATGCACAGACTTTGATCGCGGGTCCACCACATAAACTTAGCCAAAATTAAAAAGAAAGTAAAGGGACCACAGTATGATAAAAAAGACCACTGAGAAGTGTAGTTAAACAGCAGGGAACACAGTTCTTGTTGTCACAAAAGGGACCAGGCAACCTCATTATGTGCCCTGGCCTCAAAATGGATCAGGAAAAATCTAACCTGTGCCTTGCACTCCCTTACATCGGAAGCTGGCAAGTGGATTTATGCCTCAAGAAACACACTGCAGGCATTACTCCAGCTGTGGGAAACATGTTAAGTTTGTTTGCATCCCTGTTAGGGGAGCAGGCAGAAGAGTTATGGAGAAAGGCAGTGTACAAGGGAATAACGTTAAGCAACACCGCTCATTATGGTACTCTGTTTAATAACTGTCAAGCACACATATGGAATGCATTGAGGGGCATGTACCAAGACAGAACTGGCATGAAATCTATCATGGCCGCACAATGAGAGCAGATGAGGACCCCACCCTTTATATGTAGCAGAATCAGGAGATGTGGTAGTTAGAGATAGGGGAGGCTTGAGACAAAAACATCATCAGTTTTTACCACGTGTTACGTAAGGTGCTCATTTCAGAAGTAGAAGCAAATTTAAATAATGTGGTTTGAATAGAAGCCAAATCATGGCTAGAAATACAGGCACACATAATATATTATTGTCGACAGAAACAGGAGGAGAAAAATTGGGCAGAACAAACACAAAGGGCAGGAGAAAGTTGGTACAGAAAATGCTAGCAAAGCTGAGCATGGAAGAAGCGTTAATAACTAACACCATGGAAAGGCAGCCTGGACACAGCTCCACAAAGTGGTGGGCAGAAGGGTCTAGTGGTTTTAAGAGGGAAATAGGAGATTTTGAGAGAGGGGATCGACATTTCTTTATGGATAGAGGGGGAAGTATGGGAAACATGAGACTCTGACTGGGGCTACAATGTTGGGTCTGCTGGAAGGTGGGTCATTTTGGGCAATGGGCGAAAGGCCGAAAAAAAAATCCTGAATAACAAAAATCTCGAAAAAAAAGGCCGAAAAAAAAAATATCGAATTTATTATTTTTTTTATTTATTATTTTTTTATTTTTTTATATATATGTATTTTTTGGGTCAGGTAAGTAAAAAAAAGGGTTAAAATAAAAAAAAAATAGGAAAAAAGGGGGGTTGGGTGGACCCCCCCATTTAAAAAAAAAACCGTCATAAAAAAAATTCGATATTTTTTTTTTCAGCCTTTTTTTTCGTGATTTTCTTTTTCGAGATTTCTAATTTCGGTTTTATGACCATAAACCGTCATTTTGTACAAGAATATAGGAGCTGGCTGACCAAACCAATTAATTGCAATGTCCCAGCATAATGCCCCACCTTCAAACCATAGCCCCAATTCACCCCATATGTTCCAGGCCATGTACAACAGCAACCCATGCAACTTCAGGCTTTACATTTTACCCAGCCACCTGCTGAACTTTGGGATAAGAGCTCCCTGCCACAGGGTACCATCACTCACTACACAGGAACAAGATTGTTAGGGGGTAGCACTTTCCTGCTCCCAGGATAGAAAATTCACCCTCAGTAGGACAGCCCACAGGGCATTCTGTAATGCCCAGTACGATCAGTAGCTGCCGACATGGAACAATAATCCCAAGAGTGAAGATAGGGGATTGAACATTTTCTTTCTTGGACAACACAGGGGTGGTTCCATGTGTTAGTATCCCCGCAAAAATATCGCCACACAAATATGTCGCCATATTTTTTGGGCGATATAAGCCATGGAACCTGTGGGGGACACCCCTGCAATCCCCATATTTTTTTATGGAGTGGGGGACACCCCCACAGTCCCCGGCCCTAATAGCCCCATACATTATCCCCACTAATAATATCGCCTATGGCCTTACCCCACAACCATATATATGGTGATATTATTGGTGGGGATAATATTACCTGATACCACAGGGGCTGGAGGGATGATCCTGAATGTTGAACAGATTTATACATTGACCCCACACATGACTGAGAGATGTGTCAGATGAGCAGCTGTTTGAGGACAGTGGAGATGAAGGGGAGATAGTATTTCAAATCTTAATACCCTGTCTGATAATAGTGGAAAACAGAGAGGTGCCACACACCATGCTTCTTGCCAACACATTATCATCACACTTACATGAAGATCTAGAATGGATGCCTAGCCAGTTATGCAACAGTGGAACACGTAACGTAGGACTGCTAAAAATCATAGGGGCAGTTTGCATCTAACTGGATACAGGAGCAGTTTTGCCTGAGTGAAAAAGTATTCCATGTCTAAGGCAGTGGAGGAGGGAACTTACTCCACCCTTGTTGCCTTATGGCAGCAGGGCATAATACAGCCATCTGAATCACCGTGCAAAACCACTATTTACCCTGTGAAAAAAGCAAAAAAGGGTCAAAGTGGAGGATGGTGCAGGACTTACGCCCATTCAACAATATTGTAAAAGCAGAGTTCCCAGTAGTCCCCACCCCTTCCAATGCCTCTGTAAAATCCCCACTGAATCCACCTATTTCACTGTAATAGACCCCAAAAATGCATTTTTCTCTATCCCATTACACCACTTACAGGGGACAAAGGTTCCAAAATGGTAATTTGCCCCAAGGGTACTTAGAGTCTCCCAGCATGTTTAAAAGGTTGCTGCAAATGGATTTAGTCAAATTATAAGTACAGAACACGGTCATCCAATATGTGGGCGGCCATCTAGTTTGCAGTACAACAGAAGAGAAATGCCTCAATGATTCAGAACAACTCTTAAAATTAATGGCAGACGAGGGTAACAAGGTGGACAAGGCTAAACTGCAGTGTTGTCAGGAAGAAATTGTATACCTGGTGCAGACCATATCAGCAGCAGGGAGAAGAATAACACCAGACAGGGCAACAGCTGTGCAAAAACAAACCACAGCCAATCACGGTCAAGCAGATGGAGCACTTTTTAGGGTTATGTAACTATTGTCGAGCATGGATATTCGACTGTTCCTCATACAACAAACCACTACTGCAAAGACTAAAGAAAGCACACAAAACTAAAACAACTGTTGTTTGGATAGTTGAGATGATTGAATCATTTCAGGCACTTAGAAATGCTATAAGTAATGCCCCTGTTCTGGCAACACCAGATTATATAAAACAATTATTTCTGTTCTCACACTCCAATGGAAATGTGATGAGAGCTGTCCCCACACGAAAGACCTCACTGGGAAATAAGACCCTAGCTTATTTCAGTGGTCTCCTGGCCCCTGTGATACCAGGGTACTACCCGTGCGAGCAGGCATTGGCAGCTGGCACATTTGACATACAGAAATCATCTAGTGTTACCAAGGGGTGCTCCATCACACTTTATGCGGAGCAAGCGTTTTTTGAATTTTTAGAAAAATCAAAATCCACTTTCACCACCAACGAGCATCAGGGTATGAGGTTACTCTGTCAAACTCCAACAATCATATCGTGAGGTGTCACACCATCAATAATCCAGCATCTTTTATTGCAGAGTCAGTGTACAAAAATGACCAATACATGATTGTACCACATATGAGGATACTACTGATAAAACTACCGCCACTAAGGAGGAGATACACAAAGAGGGAGGGTGGATCTTCATTAATGGTTTGTCGACAATTGTTCAGAGCACTGTGGTCAGGTGAATGGGTGCAGCATTAGTCAGCTTCGAAGCATGGGACTATTATGTGTTAGCAAAGGTGCCCCTGTCCTCATACTACTCTGCACAATTGGTGGATCTCATGGCCCTAATAGGATCGTTAGAATTAACTGAAGTGTGCTCCACCACTATTTACTCAGTATCAGCTTAGGTCAAATCCACAGTACATTCAGGTCTGTCCAGGTGGTACAGGTGAGGGTTCAAATAGTAAGAACTTTGTAGCATGCCCCATTACTCTACAGGTCAATAGACATGTTGTCCCTCCCTACAACAGTTGCAGTGGCAAAATGTACAGCTCGGACAGCCAATACAAATCCCATTGCTAATGGCAACTACATAGCAGACTTTGCAGCCAAAGAAGCAGCCTACATTGACAACCCCAATCCCATGGTGTCCTCTGAATTGTCCTTAAAACAAGCAGAGAGTATGGTCCCTTAGAATGCCCTTCCTTCAGCCCATCTTACTGAATTACAAGCACAAGCTCGTCAGTAGGAAAAAGATAATGGACTAAGAGGGGGTATTCTCTTTCTCCTACTGACCGCATGTGAATGCAAAAAGTTTAATTGAAACCAGTTATGGTCCGAGCGTTGTTTAACATCGCCCTCGATCAGTTGCACTTTCCAACACACACTTTTCAAAGAGTACCTGTCTGCAGACTTGCAGGAGGAGTGGTTTATTCCA
Organism: Ambystoma mexicanum; assembly: GCF_040938575.1. NCBI lineage: Eukaryota > Metazoa > Chordata > Amphibia > Caudata > Ambystomatidae > Ambystoma > Ambystoma mexicanum. The sequence goes on from NC_090937.1 coordinate 513,012,009, forward strand.
AACCTCCAAGAGCATGTTACTGATTACATAGCAATTGCATTACTTGTCAAAGATAAACTACTGATTGCACTCTTAAAATGATTAAGGCAACATTGCCCCATCCGTCTGGACCTTTCAGACACCTCCATATTGACTACATTGGCATGGTTAATAGTTGCAGTAACTTTCATTATCTTATTGTTGGCTTCAGGCAAGTCCCTTTGTTAACCGTGATGCCAAGTCTTCAGCAAACTTTCTGGTACGAGTGGTGTTTCCCCAATATGGAATTTGTGATGTTATCAGGTGTGACAATGGAACTCATGTTTTCAATAAACTGTGCACTATATCACACACAAGCCAACAGAATTGTTGAACGCATGGTTCACTGAAATCGAAATTTGCAAAATTATGTGACAAACTGGATAAGAGTTGGTTGCACTGTTTGCCTCTTGCTTTATTTTCTCTAAGGAATCAGCCTTACTCAACACAGAATAATCACAGGCAGGTGGTTGCACAACCCTCTCACACCTGCATACGCAGACTCAGATGCACACACTGCTGATCAGATTTTAGGGAAAGAATTCAAGGTGTACATGAGGAAACTAACCAACTCTATCAGCTTTATATCACGCAATGTTGGGCCCCAACACAGTGACCATGATCCACCAGTAGACAAGTCTTCGACGGCACAGCAGGAGTAATGGCAGTGTTTGCAACCACAGCTATTTTCAGTCAGGAACTTTGTTGTGTGGAAGTGGTAGGACCCTACATTTGATGGACCCTTTGAAGTGAACTATGCTACGCCCACCGGTGTCAAGTTTCTGGAATGAAGAAATGGGTTCACCTCCATGATATCATGAAAGACAAGTCTTCCCTTGCCCCCACCAACAGGAGGAAGAAGAAGGGGAGAGTATCAAAGGAAGTATGATTCAGAATGACTATGCCTCCATTTGGGCACCAGGAAACAGTCACCTCACTGCAATCTCAAAAGACCACTTATAGACTCAAACAATATATGCCTTATCTTGTTTTTCTTTTTTGCATTTTGTGTTTTCTCCTATTAACATTACTAATGCTACAGACACTGAATTGCTAAAGAGTTTTCTTGTTTCTGCACACACAGAAACACTAGTGAGTATTATTGTTTGCGTCCAGAATTAAGAGGGATATTATTGGCCTACAGGTTATTTCAGATAGTTCTAATGATGTGCATCACCATGCAAAGGACAACTCTGGTATTGCCACATGCGGGTAGTGGGATGAGAGAAATGTAGTGACCCCTGTTTTGTTTGTTCATTACTTCCCTATGCAGCAACACACTCAGGCTGTTTCTACCCAAGGAATTGCCAACAGACAAAGCACAATGTTTAGTTCACCTGGCTTTATGCAGAGTGTGAGGCACTGTTCATGCACACGAGGTCTATATCCATTTGAGGGCAGTGTGATGAATCAGCAATGATTCCCCCCATAAATCTGGCCTGGGACCCATCTCAAGTGGCCAGGAAAGGGCAGACGCTTACAGATCCCGAACCTGGGGGTGGTGTTCTGTGGGAGGATTACATAAGGGGTGAAACGGGTCAGGAAGACTGGGCAACCCCCCTTCACTTTCCTCACAATCTCACACTTTTAATGGCTTTTGCCAAGCAGATGAAGTAAGAAAACAATTCTGGTGTTTGATGCTACATGTCCCATAATCCCATGAATACTGGTACGAGGAAGAAAGCTGAGAGCAATGTTGCGTCGTAGGTCAGCCTGTTAAGGTTAATGACCCACACCTGGGGGAAGCAGTGAGGCTTAAAAGGCCCCCACAGGTGCATGCTATTAGATGGAGCAGTGGCTGGAGCATGTGCAGCAGCAGTAGTGTTAAATAACAGTCACTTCAAGGTGGGGAACATCTCCTCCTAAAATTATGCAGCACTGGGTGCAATTAATAAATCAAATTCAAGATATCAGGTTTTATGGATTAGGAAAGCTAAGCTATTTGAGCGAAGCAGATGAGTGACTGGATGTGAAATGTGAATGGAGCAGATATTGTGTAAATATAAGATGTACAACTACAGTAAATTACACCAATGATACAAGTTGGAGGTTGGAGAAATGGTAAAGATATGGGCACCTGGTGGGAGTAGATCATTGTTCTTACAAGAGTACGTCAGTTCTACTGAGGGATCCATGGTGGGGAACCTTTTGTAGGATACATCTGGTGCAAAAGAATCACTGTGGGCGTGGAGAAGCAAATCAGCCAGAGGTAGCTAATAGAAGTATAGTTGAGATTGAGAAGCAGGGAAAGTAGTAGCAATATACCGCAATGAGAAAAAGGGGAGTGGCAAGTGAGGTAAGATTTCAGAAGACTGACAGCTGAGCAATTGTGAAAGGAAGTTATGAGTAACAAGGTAAGTAGTCAGATGAATGAAGTAGCCATTAGATGTATGCAAGGCAGGAGCGCACAGTCACATGTGATACAGAGCCCGGTAATATTTATTTAAGCAATAAGGCCCAAGCCGTGGGGTTTACCGAGTCAGGTAATGCCCTGGGGCCCATACTTACAAGCCCGAGTGAAGTGAGTGAGGGGCTTATTGCTATCAGTACCCGGGCCCATAATACCAGGGTACTGAAAGTATTTTTAAACAAAAAATGGCCCCAGGGGAAGCAAAAACAAAGTCCATGTTCCCTTTCCATGGCGGCCATTGAAATAAATAGAAAAAAGTAAACAAAAAAATGGCTGCCATAGAAACGGGAGAAGGGACTACTTTCTATGGCACCCATTAAAAAAGTCAACAAAAAAAGGGCCACCATGGAAAGGAGAGTTCCTTTCCATGACGGCCTGTCGCAGATTGTGAACGGACGCGGTGGGAAGTGTTCCCAGCACATTTGCTCCCGAAATGGACTTCAATGAAGGTAAGTGGGGATGGGGGCCGGGAGAGAATTCTGTGGATGGGGGAGGAGGGAGGGGAGATGGAAAGTGGGACACCACTTACCTCATTCTCCGGAGGGGAAGATGATGACCTCCAGCCATGAGGCTGCTCAGAGCGGGGGGATTACCGGTGGTAATCCCCCCGTTCAGAGCATCCTCATTGGCTGAGAGGCTGCTACCCTCCTCACCCGGTACTAATTCTTGTTAGTCACTTCCTTTTCTAATGTTGTGGTCTTAAACAATAGACACTTTTCTTCAGTTGAAAAGGGAGATATTATGTTCCCTGGTTGCTATGTGTGTGGGTGTTTTTGTGTGAATGTTAATGCACATAAGAGGTGAGTCCATATGGGATAAAAGTAAAAGTGTCGAATAATTTTAAAATGCAATATTGGGAGTAAGGTTTCCAGAGTTTACAGTTGGCTGCTGCCTTGGAAGACTTCCATCGATGTAGACTTGTCTATCATTTGCTCTTAATACATATTTCTTAAACTTGACTCCCTGATTGTTAGCTTGCCAGGAGAAAAAGCAATACTTTAGACTTCTTATGTTACCTAACCCTATAGTTTAGAGAAGAACTGCAGGTGGAAAGTGCATTGGTTGAAAGTTCAGGCTAAAGTCGGTGCTTCTGCTGAGGTCCTTAATCGTTTATGAACAAGGCCAGACCATGTTCATTTCAACTCTCCTAAAAATGCATGATGTTATAACTGCAGACCAAATTCAGTATGGTTCTGAGATCTGGAGCGCAAAGCATGTCACATTTTGTGAACCTTGCCAAATTAGAGACTGGAAGAACCTCATTACTGTAGAAAATGGTTAACCAAAGGAACCATTAGATGGGACTTGTACCTCACGTCACTTCACTCTCAGGTACCTAGTATTAACATTGTATTGTAAAGTATCCTTATTTTGTCCATGCAGTTTCATTCTTGATCATTGGAAACATGTATTGCCTTCACTTTTGTTGTGTTATGAAAAGGATGCAGTAGAGACTGGCATGGCTGCTCTAGTGGCTTACCAAGATAATATGAACTCTGACCATAGTTTGAAGGAAGTCTAGACAGAATGGAGGTGGATCAATGATCATGTGCAACTAGATACCATTAGCAGTGCCTGCTTGTGTGTGAAGAACATTACTTCATTCCCATATGCATCGGAAATTCATTTGTGCATTTTGCCATGGCTTAATAGATCTGTTCTTATGAAATGATCAGATGGGTGAGTATGCAGGATAGGGACCTAATTGGATGGCAATTTTACATAATAGTTTAAATCAAGAAACATAAACGTTTTATCATCTCTCTGGCACACCTGTTGTATCCCCGCCCTGCTCATACTTTGCTTCAGAATAACTACCCAAAGACACTTAGATGTTGGTTAATCAATGTACATTTTAAATAGAGAAGCATGTTTGGCATAAATTGTAAAGTATGGCCTATTTTTCCATTCTACTAACACTAAACAGCATTGATGCAACACAAACATATGTTAAACGTCCCACATGTATGTATTATCACTTGTAGGCTAACACATTGCACTCTGTTTGTGGACAGCAAAAACACATCACATTCTAGTTATATACTCCTGGCAGGCCTCTCTCTTCTCCAGTTCGGTGCCTCCCTGGTAAGATAGCCTGGGAAGAATTTAAAATCAATGACAGTTATGTTTATGTCAATGTTATTAAATGTGCCGTTGTAGTAAATCACTAAACCAGATGCAAATAGGAATGACCTATAGAGTAAATAAAGCCACCCATCTTCATTTCAGGTGATACCCTGTGTTGTTTTTCTATGAACATGAATTGCTATGCCCAGATGACCCAGTGAGAGGATATGGCAGCCCCCAACTCTGAGGAGGCTCAGGGTGGAGGGATTACTGTGTGATAATGCCCATGTTCTGAGCCTCTTCATTGACTGGGAGGCCGCCAACCCCCCCTCGCTGTGTACAAATTCGCTTAAACCCATTTTTGTTTATAGTTTTCCATTTTGTCTTGCACGCCTTTTTGGATAGGTTACATACATTTCTACATGATTCTAGATTGAAGGGAACCCCCACATGTTCCTCCTTCTATTCCTGCTTAAAATATTTGGTACAGACCAAACACAGTGGTTTTTTCGGTCAAAGTACTCGATAAAGATAAAACTCTGCATTGAGCAATTTTCTAGAACATATAATACCAAATACGCATGAGAGTTCTCAGATAAAAGATACATGTGCATGACACTGAGTATCCCTCATAGAAAGCACACATGTGTCCTCGCAGGATTCAGCGGGCTAGACTCATTAAGGGTCTTCCTGTTATGCTCATAACATATTAAGCACATTCACTAGCTTGTAATAGACTACAAGAACACAGCACCACTATTGGAGCTCTTTCTATGGGCCTCCTTACAAGTTTGGTGAAGCACAGCTTTGGAGGAAAGCCAGAGGACATACCTCCACCTCACCACCCAAAAACAGCCATATCTGCAGTGTTACCGCTGCTGGTAATGCTGCCAAAATTGAAATGGAGTCTTATGGTCTGCAATTAATGGGAACTAACGCCACCTACAACCACTTGTATTCCAGTGGTAATACCACCGGTGGTAATACTGCGGGATCAAGCGGTGGTAACGTTAATACCATTAGGTGGTATCTCGGTGGTATTACTGCCGATATACCACCAAACTCACAGTGAGGCTGTTCCCCTCACATGACACCAAACATGATCAACATAGGATACATTCCAGTCATGCACCCATCCATCCACCCACCCGAAATCTTTATAACCATAACATTACAAAAACAAATAGAAGGAGATCTGGGCATGTTTCAATTCCAATAACTCATGTGGAAAATCAAGAATTAAGGTGCCACAAGGTAGGTAGTAACGGGCAAAGTGAGATGGCCCTATATAGACGGGCTTTTGGTAATAAAAAGAGATTGTGCTAAACGTTAGGGTACAACTACATTTTACTGTGAAGGCGGTATATTCGTCCATGCCTCTACCATGCGTCAGAGAGTTGCGGGACCAATGCTTCCTACTGGAAAGAGCCTAGATCACTCAATTACATACTATTTTTCTTATTGGTTCTGAACATAGCATTTCAATGTTGATAGAGATTCCTACAGACTAATAATCTTAATGAAAGGGAGTACATTTTACTGCACTCCTCCTTGATGAATATCTAATCAATTCTGTGGGTTTTACTGTCACTTTACCTGAACTAGCATGAGGCACCTCTGTGCCATACATTCTGCTGATAGTTAGGACCCTCAAATGAACAGCACTGCCACTCATGTCTACATCATTAGCGCCCAGGGTGGTTTCATCTAAATAAGTCATTGTTAGCAATATTTAGGAATTTTGTTACAAAACAAAGAGGGTGTGCCACTCTCTTTAGGTTGAAATACTATGCAGAGTGATGTTAACAAAAATGTACGTGTGATACCTGCACATGGCCGGCGATAAGCTCCTTGTACCCAATACCTGCTACGAGCCGGATAGCTGGCTTTTCAACCAGCTGGTGCCTCTGAAGCATGTATTTAGTTAACCCCAGATAAAAGTCTTTTTATGTGAAGGTATAATGGTTGTGACTACCTTGCAAATGGCACAATCTTAAAACAAGGGAATTATTTGACACCAAATGTGCAAATAAAAACCGCAATAGATAGCATTAGACCCATTCTGTGGTGTCCATGTTAACCTGGAGTCAGTTAGAAATCCTAGAATGTGCTCTGTTTCAACCACGACTGGTGGAGTCCACCTTTTGCGTATTGCAGGAAACAGTGATTAAACAGGCCTCCAGCTATTAAAACTTGTTTTGTTTTTCTGTTTGCAAATGTAGCCAATTAGTGCCCATGTAATCCCTGATTACACTTATGGAAGCCGACTCTTGAGAAGAAGAGACAGTCAGATCTACATTCAAATGGAGTGTCATCAGGGTGTGTTTTGAAGAACAGTTTGTGTGAACAGTTGGAGGTCAAAGACCATGTCTTCCCTACACATCCAAATAAATATACACATTGAAGGCACTGCACACCTGCACCCTGCATGCCCCACACATCACCCCGCAAACTGCTCTGCACAACCATGCACCATCTTGTGCAGTGTCATACAAACGTTCTTTCTCTATCTGTGCTTTGAGTAAATTAAAGATGTGCTAGTTACTTATTAAGGTAATCTTTAAAAAACAACATCTTCTCCAGAATGGTCAATGCAATCTATCCAAATCATTGTATTACCCATGGGGTAATATTGTCCTTAAGAGGCTCAGTGCCCCTCCTGATTTCATCTGAGTTAGGAAGGAATCTAGAAGAAATAAGGAGTTTTGCACACTCGTGAACCTAGAGTCTTCAGATCCATATGCCTATGGTCTCTGCTTTATAACTAGTTTTTTAACTTCGAAATAAGGTGGGACCCATGTATGGGTTGGTGAACTACGAAATGAGGCTGCATAGCTATGCACTTGTAGTGTTTGGTCGTTTTTTGGGTCATCTTTCTCCCTTTTTTGAGTGCTGTAAAATTTAAAATCTAAAATGTACATTTTAATTGTATTAAATTACTGAAGGTGCTCACAGTAGCGCTGTGTTTTCTGGGCCCTCCTTTAAGTCTGATACATAATTTCTGTATGATTACAGATTACCCTCCCTAATGAACTTCGGGACGTGGTGGGACTGGCATATTTTGAAATTCCAGTACATGTTTGAGGACTAAACCACATAAGCCTTGAGGTAAATGATTAATTTTTTTGCCTCCAGGTAGACGGAATCTAACTGTCTTTTTAAGTTGATTGTAAACATAGACATTGGGCTAATTTTTTTCCTTGTTTGTTTTTATTTCCCCTTCACCAGCACACCCACCTGTGAAAAACAGGATCAAGATCACATCTTTTTAGTGTTCTTAGAAGTTTTGTCAAGGTCAAAGTGACATGCAAAGTTGTGTTCCTCCTGAAGAAAGTTCTGTATTAATTCTGTAGAACTGAAACATGTCGAGGCAAAAGACTAGTAATGAACAGTACTAGCTAAATGTGTTTTCTTTATTGTTTTGAAACCCGGCGAGGGTTGATTGTCTCACCTGTATATGTCAACGTTAATTCTCACGCGTGTTTGTCTGAAGGCATTTTGACATCGGTGTTGAATAATTGTAAAGGAATATTGTAAAATTAATTACTGTTACGTGCACTTTGTTCTTGTCTTTTAACATATATACCCTTACTTATTAGATAACTTTTACTATATTGAATAACATTTTGATAAATTTCTGGAATTCCGTTTAGGAGCATGGGTCTGTCTGGATGTGTGGGGAAGTTTACTTTGTTGTTCTCTATAAATTGTTCTTGATATATATATACAAAGTATTAAAGAAGGGGTATTCCCTTTTATATACGGATTACACCTGGGGTGCCAGCTGCAATATCAATGTTCAAAAATAGGAGTTCTCCATTATTCCCATATTACTAAGATTTATAAATCAAAACATAATACAACATCATGTATTTCATGTATTGTGTTAAATTATAAAGTAGAAAAGGAATACATTTTAGAATAACCACTTACTTCACTACCAACATTTGGAAAATGTGTTAATTTCTTACAATGCTACAAAAACTGTAATTGCTGCTCTCATGCTCATCAAAATCTTCTTCTGCTCAAGTCTACTCCTTGGGCTTCCTCTCTACTACTTCCTCACTCTATAGGTAGTCCTCGGCTTCTCCACCCAACACAGAGCCCCACCACTTCTTCCTACCGACACATTGATTGTTGATTCCTGTGAGGAATCTGAGGGCATCCCCACTTCTTTCTCCTATATATCCTCCCCCGAGATGGCCAGAGAAAGGCTGTCACTTTTAAATCCTGACCCTGGTTGTGGGTACGCGAGGGAGGGTCACCTGTGTGGAGGAGACTTGTGGAGTGGTGGAGGAGGTACCCGTGGGTGAGACACAGCATCCCCCATTTCCCTTTCACAATGAGTCCACCATTTCCCAGGCCTTGATAGGCGGTTGTCAATTACATTTATGGTTTTCCCGAAAGTCTCTTGCTAGTACTGGGATGAGGAAAAGGGATGCCGAGTACCAAGATCGTTATCTAATCAATGAACATTGACTACACCTGAAGCTGGAAGTGAAGCCAGAGAGACCCATTTCTGAAGCACCTACGGGCAGCAGAGACGTTGCATTGGAAGCTGCTCATGGTGGGAGCATTTGAGAGGTCACTGGTAGCAGAGCTGGTCTACAAACATCCGGGAGTGAGAGTGACTCGCTCTCCATTCAGCAGAGGTGGCTGAGACCCTGGAGGAGAGGCCCAGCGAGCCTGCTGATGTGGAGGAGACCATCTGGAGACAGCGTACCCGTTGAGTCAGAGAAGCCTGAGTGACTCAGGGACGCTGAGGTGTAGATCACATGGTTGCTGCAGGTCGGGTCGCTCGTGAGTGAGCAAGAGATCATGTGGGCGATATGAATGCCGTTTAAACTTGGATAAATTGCTGAATACTTTTGATAATAATGAAGACATAAAACTGCTAAGAAAACCGAGTGAAAGGTTTTGTGAATATCGAACTGCAACAGAGATGAAAGAAAGGCTAACCTGGAGCTGAGTGAAACGCCAGGGTAAATTACATGAACATATGAGTTTAAGCAAGTTTTATGAAAGTGGCAAGAGGAGGTTGTATGCCTTGCCAAGAGTAAGAGAATGAAAGCGAGACAGGTACTGTTGAAAACTGAAAATAGTTTTGTGAATTCCTATGTTATAAAGGAACTGTGTGAATTTAGACAACACGAATTGGCAAGAGAGATAGAAGATATGAAAGTGCAACAATTGAATAGTAGCAAACATGCAAATGGTAAATCATCATGAAGATGTGAAATGGGAAGAACCCAAATACCACTGTAGAACTGAAACAGTGGCAACGTGTAAACAAAGAAGAAGAGGCAAGACAAGTGTCTTGGTTGCGTGACCTATAATGGATGGACCGTGTGTTGTGACAACTGCGCCTAGACCAAGTACACCTACTTAGGTGAAAGCCACTTAAAATATCTTCCAAGAAGCTTGTAAGTGAATATAAAGTGAATTTGGTGAACTGAAGTTAAGAAACTGTAAGAAACTGTACTTTGTGAATTGATTAAAGGAACCCCTTTGCATTGTGAACTGTCTTGAAGTTTGGGAAAGGGAACCCCTTTGCATTGTAAACTATCTTAAAGCTTGGGCAAAAGAACCCCTTTGCATTGCGAACTATAGTGAACCTTGGGGAAGGAAAAGCCCTTTCCAAAACTCTGAGCTGGAAGAAGCTCTGAAGGTTATATCTGAACACTCCTTGTTTTGACGCTGACATCCCTGCACTTTGTATACAATTACTTGTGAGGACAGGGTTAGGTTTTGGACACAGACACATTTTTACTTTGGACTTCCTGACACAGACTATCCATAGTTTATTTAGGTAGGGAAATCCCACCTTAGCATAGGGCAAGTTAGGGCTTTTTCCAACCTGCTTTTTGTTGAATAAAAGACCATAGCCCAAAACCTGAATTCAATTGTCTGTGTCTACTTCATGATGCCTTCACACTTCCCAAGTACAAATGCTCCCTTTTCAAATTCCTTATCCTAACCTACAAAGCTATCAATGGTGTTTCTCCTGAAAGCACACCCCTGTACGCTCACTCCCAAAAAAAATGCAACCTGCTACGGAAAAAGGCCCAAGACACTGTTTGCAAAGATAACAAGTATTTATTTCTATAAAATAGAAGTGCATCAGCAAAGAATTCTGAAGCCGCTGAACCTTCTGGGCTCTGTGGGCACGAGCAGCACATTATAAGCACAAACAACCTCACTGATTACGTAATTGTATGTAGTACAATTCTACAATCCTTACTGGAAGAGCCCTATACATGTAAGGCTTGCTTCATAAGGGATTGCCAGGCCATTGGCCCATCTTCATCTGTCCATCTCCATCCACGTTGGCGCTGCTGGGCTCGCCATCAGAGGCGAAGTTGGCCTACCAACAAATTTGCTACTAACACAAACAATGTTATTTTATCATTGTAACTGTGCATATGACAGTACAAAGATGAGCTCAGAGAGAGTGCTGAGGTCACACTAAGTTAAATATCCCACTGCTTTCTCAGACAGATCAGCAACTCCCAAGATCCTACACCTTCGTTTTGGGCTATAATTTTCTGCCACCCTGCACCTCACTTCACAAATCATGTGACCCATTTGTGAAGGCGTGATAGCCTAGCCTTCTGATCTTAGTGATCTATCGAGGGGTGAAAAAGGTTTATGGTCGTTGGTCTGGATTTTTATGGTCTTGTGGCATGCAGGGGTCTCGGATAAAAGCATCGCAAAGCTGTGTTTCTAGTGAAGGAATCATTGGGACAGGAGAGCCTTGTTTTCTGTCCCATGAGATGGTACTGCCAAGAGGCGGGCAGCTCCCTTCTCATGACCTTGCAGGGTGCGTTCATCCATGTGCACGAGGACCTGTAACTTTTAGAACAATGGAGGATTTCATGGACCTGGCCAGGGTGGGGGGTGATGTTCGAGCTTTTGCAAGGGATCCAATACTAAAACATATAATGCTGTTTGCCGCACTTGAGCCTAAGTTCCCAAATGGCTGCCATTAGCTAAGATGGCCTTCACACCTGCATATGATATGATATGATATGATATGATATGATAGGTTGTTTATAACGCACTTAATACCCAGATGTTTCTAAACGCGAACCCAAGGATCGAACCTATGTTGCTCCATGTCATCTTGCTTCCAAGGCGAGCATGTTGCCGCTGAGCTATCCACCCAAGTACTGTGTGAGTACTGCTTTCTATGGAACCTCCAAATGCATGCACGAGAGCGATTGTGCATCCTCCTCTGTGTGCAGCCCACCAATACTTGGATGTGCTCCCTAGCGTTTGTTTGTCATTCGGTATCGCCTAGGGGGGTCGAAAGACCCTCTCTCCTTCCCAAAATACCCCCCTTTCGTTAATCCCAAATTAAAAAAAACTCCCCTGCAGTGTCATTGGCAACTAAGTTCTGGTATATGTTTTTCTTCTCCCTTTACAATCCCTCCCTCCTCTGAGCTTCTACATCCAGTTGAGACCCATCCTTCAGAACCCATGCTTTGCAAGCACGCCGTAAACTAGCTCCATACCGTGCAAACTCTTCAGGGGTGCATGTCATGTAAATACATCCGTCTCCAGCTAGGTCCACTCAATGTTCAATGTAATGTTCAGGGTCAGGCAGGGGAATGGTGGTTTGCTGAGGGGGTGTAATGAATGCTCTAACTCTAACATGAGGAGTATGATTGGGTCATCTGTCTGAGTACTGCTTTCGATGGAACAGCAAGGTGCTTTGGATGTTACCCCAATTGAAACCATAATCATTGCGCTGTTAGGCACTGCTTTGGCAGAGCATCAGAGACCCATTTGGCATGTGCAGAAAAAGACCAACACAAAGACAATCACAGGTACCAGCATCTTCACTATAGCCCCTAGCCAGGATGGTGCCCGAAGAAAATAGTGTCAAGCCAATCTCCACTCTGTATTCTTGCTTTTTTCTTCATGTGCATGCCTACATTGTGTACAGCTCCTATTATGTGCAAGAAGGAGCTGTTCTCTGCATCTTCGGGAGGCACAAACATGCAGCATGAGCCCCAATCTTTTTTCACATGTCTCCTTCCTCTTCTGTCAGTAGATCCAGGACATATCTGTTGTGCATGGTCATCAGCCTCAAGGCACGCAATTCCAGATTTATGATGTTAAACCCCTGCTCGGTGTCAGTTCCTAGCTCACAATTTGCAGAGATGTTGCGCTGGCTGTTGCTTGTACGCCAGGTAGTAGCATTGAGGCAAAGAAAATCTCTGCTTTGTCTAAGAGTCGATATTTGTCAGTTATTTCATTCAGCAGGTCTGATGAGTCCTTGGACAGATAGCTAGCTCTTTTCTTCCTTTGTAGATCCTCACCTTTTTCTGTCGCAGGGAGGACATGGAACTCTCGTGGTGGCAATCGGTTTCTTGTTTCTTCTTCAGTCTCTTGGAAGGTGGTCGGGGCAAACGTGGTTGTTAGTCCCCTTTGCAGATCCTCTTTGGGATTAGAAGAAGGGCTGAGCACGGCATTGTCAGCGAACAATAGCCCATCAATGATGATGGGAGGTGAAAGTATGCGTGTTGGCTGCACATCCAATAGTAATCCATCACAACCGCTGTGCTTTTCTTGAGATCAGGGATGACCAAAGTCTTGTTGCAATGTTCATTGGCCCCTACAAATATAGTGTGAGTACTATAAAAGCAAAGTTCATATCTTTCTTCTCTATGCACCTTCACTGGTTTTTCCATTGCTTCAATCCATGTTATCTCTGTGATATGTTCAGTCCAGAACAATGATACAATCTACACAAGGAAGATGTGAATAAAGTGTCTCTACTGTGTAGGAACCTAAAAAATTATGCAGTCCTGCACTTTATTGCCATAAACTAATAATAATCAAAATTGTATTAATCAAAAACCGCAATCATAAAATGATCATATCACATAAAACATCATAAAAGTCATCATATAAAAATCAACACAAGTGAAAAACAACACATATGAGTGTTGTTCGTACAATGCAATATATCCTCAGTGTAAAATTTCACACTGGGGCCTTTTTCTGTTGCTATATTTGTTGTGCGTTTTCTCTTATCCTTATCCAAGCCCTACTTGTACAGGTTTCTGTCCACTTTATATATATAGAGGTTGGACATTCATCAGGGGCAAAGTGGTCTTGTGTCTGTTATGTTAAAACAATGCACATGTCACTTCCACATAGGCCAGAACCTCCTCTGCATACCCTATCAGGCCTTCTGTCATGCAGATGATTGTAGTTTCCTTCCACATTTTATGTGTGTACTTAAGTCCTTGTGTAGGTATGGCCTTCTTAGGCATTGGATGCTTTTGGATTTGTGTTGCATTGCAGGCTGTGTATGACCCCGAACCTTACATTGTGTGCCTGGAAAGTGCCTTTCAGCCTACACAGCACAAGAAGTACTAAGCATTGTGCTTCTAGAATTGGTACTTCCTGTCACACTAGAACCTTGGGTGCTCCTGACACATACAATATCGACAACTACCATTCACTTTGCCTCTCACCACCGAGCTCATGTCCACATACCAACTGTTATACAATTCTGGGTGATGCACATCTTCTATGGCGTCAAGACCAAGCCTGTGGTAGGCATCATATTTCTCCTTTCGTGCTTGTCTCTTTGTACTTTTGGGTGCACCTATATATCCATTAACAGTACTGGTATTATTCACATCAGTATATTTTGTGTTATGAAAAGCATTGAGTAATCTTGGAAACAGTGGGGACCTAGCAATATATTTTAGCAATCTAGTGGGAGGGGGTGGATTCTTATTGTGTACAGAATTGTTAACGTGTTGCTGCGTAAAGTTGGGCCCTGGAAAAATACATATTCAGTTTAATTTGAGTGATATTCAGTTTTGTTTACGTGCACATTTGACCTATTATTTAAAGTGGAATTGTAATATATTCTTCTCCACTCTTTTATATTCCTCTCTAATATAAAAGAAGCTCTTAAATAAATCCCTAAAATAAACATTGAAATAGCAAATATACCTGCTATAAAATGCATTACACAGATGTAAGAAAACAAAAACCTTGACACATTACTACAATTATAATACTTTCTAACACATAGACAGTGGTTTTAGGGCTGGTTCTCTCTTTTTCAGTATCTGAAAGGCAAAAACGTATACACACAAAAGAGAGAGAAAGAGAGGGAGGTTGCAAGAAAGCACCTCCTGTGCAATTGGAATTTGCTTTAGCAGCTGTGCGTGTGCACGGGTTGGGGACAATCGAAAATGGTATGCTGGCAGTGAAAAGGGAAATGATGTAAATATACAACACCTTGGGGCAATATCCAGGGGTGATTTTTCGGACATTAGATAGATTAATCCAATAACAGAGCTGTTTCACCGTAACCGCAAGAGGGGTAGAGAGAACTACCTCAAACCATCCAATAAACCTGGGGCTGTCCCACCTATGGACAAAAGACCATAAGTAGACAAGTTCTCTTGGCAGCAGCGGTTTTATGGGTTGGGAGTCAGTCATGGAGACAGGTGTGGCGCCGGGCATGTTCTCTGATTGAGCTGGAGCAATCTATAGGGAAACACATTTTATTGCTCATGTTAGGGTGATCAAATAGTCTTTAAATTCCTCACCTAAAACAGCTGTTGCCCTATGAGCGTCTGACGCCCTCCGATCTGGATACAGGGGTTTATGCATAGGCCAACCTTTTGCCACCTCATGGGTTGATACGTGGTGTTCTTTGCTGGGCTGTGTGCATAAACTTAAAAGCACCCAGGGTAAGCCGTGAACCCAACTTTTCTTCAATGTGGTGGAAAGCTTGGACAACTTAAATTTGAGGAGGCCATTGATCCTCTCCACAACTCTGTTGGTCTGGGGATGGTAAATCATACACATCCGGTGCTTAATGCCAAGTAGTGCAGTAATCTCCTTAAACAACTCATTGAAATAGTGTCTGCCATTATCTGACCTTAACACATCACACACGTCCCATTAGGGGAATTTTTTGATGACCAGAAATTTTGCAGCGCATTTCACATCCAGATGTTCAGAAGGGACCTCCTCCACCCATTGTGAGAAGGGGAAGAGGACAATGATCAAGTATCGGAACACATTACACCTCTCTCCCATGTCCACGTAGACAATATGTAGCTCACAGAATGGCCCAGTGTGGTGGGGCAGGGTGCCTGCAATGTCATTCCTGTGCTGAAACTTTGGCATGCTGTGCATCGAATGACTGTGCTTGCTAAATGTTCCTGAATGTCAGCAGCGATGTTTTGTTTAGAGCTTTGTGATGGATCATGCAGCTGGTCAAATGCTACTGTTTGCAGTTTGTGTGGCATTACCGTTTTGCCAGTGCATTCTTGCCTCCATACTAAATCAGTAGGTGATTGCTTGCATTCTCTTTTGACCGACAACCTATTTTCCTCCTCTGGGGTCCTTCCCTGTAATTCAATTATTTGTGCTGTCGGCAAGGTATTGTACAGAGTAGGTGGTTGTTTAGTGTTGGGGGTAAGAACAACGTATCCAGCTGGTGTGGGTACAGGACGATATGTTGCAATTTTGGCCGCTGTGTCTGCAGTGGCATTTCTGAGTAACACCTTGTCAGTATTGTTAGTGTGGGTGGCGCACTTGATGACTGCCACTACAGGAGGTTGCGATAGTGCACAAATCAATCTATCCAATAATGCGGCATGCTGTACTGGGAACTGTCCACCCTGCTAAAACCCCTCCTTTTCCATCATGAAAGACTGGCATGCACTGTTGTAGTGACGTATGCCGAGTCAGAGTAAATGGTCATGTGACACACTTGCGATAAACGCAATAAGCGCTGCTTCCTGCACTGAATAATGCATTGGTAGTCTTTTTTGGATCAATGTTTATATTCACCCTCTATTGGGCCCACCACATTTGCACCAGTATGCCTGAGGCCAGTGTCCTGGTCAATTGTTGCTGAACCTTCATCAAAGAGAACCCCCCCTTTAGTGAGCTATCCCTCACCTTGGGAATGTCATCCTTCTCCCCATTCTATGTCATACAGTCGCGTCTGGCCAAATCGTCATCTGTGCACATTTCTGTTATGAACGTTGTAGGCTTCACTGTTTTGCACTGTACAATATGTATATTTGGGCTGGAGAAAATTATCTGATAAGCAGATGCTCTTTGGGTAGTCAAAGTAGATTTTGAGAACTCCAAGATTGCGAAAACGGCATGTTCAACCTAGAGTGTAACAGATCAACCCATCACTATACTGGAACTTTTCTCAACTGCAAACATTGCTGCAAGCAAACTGCCCCAGCATCACCAAGTATAGCGTGCCACTGTAATAGGCCAATGGTTTGTGGCCCATTGTGCTTTTCACGGCAGTCCTGAACAGGGGTGGGTGAGATCACTTCTTTGAGGTCTTTGTAACTTTGTAGCATTTCTTCAGTCCACACTATTTTATTGTCCGTCTTTTGTGCTTCTTTGAGGCCATGTAAAAGCATCATTGTATATGCTGCATAATCAAGTATCCATGCCCCGCAATTATTGCACAACCCTGGGAACTTCTGCAACTCCTTAACTGTTGTGAGCTGTGAGGTGGCACAAAGAGAGGCAATGCGGTCTGGGATTATTCTTTTACCATTTGCTGATATTAACTGTCCTACATATAGCACCTCTTGAAGACAGTACTGCAAGTTTGCCTTGTCAACCTTGTACCCCTTGTGAGCCAGAAGCTATAGGACTGTAATGGAGTCTTGCCTGCAGCGGTGCTCATTGTCACTGTACACCAGCAGGGGGACCAAATACTGGATGATCGTGCTGGACACTTGGATGTTTCCCAAATCAGCGTAGAGTATTTTTTTTTAAATACTGGGGCTCTCACAGTACCCCTGTGGCAGACTTGTGTGTTTGCACCTCCTCCCCCCATGTGTAAAAGCAGTGAGGTACTGTGAGTCTGGGTGTAATGGTATTGAGAACAAGGCATTTTTGAGGTCCACTACCATGAAATTGGATGCCTGTCTGGGAATGCTACACAAAATTAGGTCAGGATTGAGAACCACATGAAACTCTTGCTGTACCAAATCATTTAGGGTGCACAAATCCTGGATCATTCTCCAATTACCACTTTTGCCCTTTTTACAGGATAAATAGCTTTGTTACATGTAGCGGTAGATGATACTATTATCCCTTGGTTGAGGAGGGCACTCTTGGCATCTGTGATTCTCTCTTCTGCCTCTCTAGAGAGTAGATACTGTTTCACTCTGTGTAGTAACACTCCTGGTTTTAGTGTTATGTGTACATGGGTTAGTTGTCCACAATATTTCAGGCACCTGTTCCAAATCTTCCTCAATGAACTGGGGCTGGGCTTTGAGGGCCATCCAGAGACATTGGACCTCTCAATACTGCACCATTATTTCACAGGGGATGCAGATCATTGACACTATTTCTCCATCATCTGGCTTGTCCTCAAACAAATCTGCATCAGTCACTGTGGGCTCAATGAAAACTATGGTGCACCGCTCACACTCGTCCTGGTCAGTCCCTATCACCACAATCTTTTTTGCAGAAATCCCCAAACCTTGCAAATCTAGAGAAAGTATTGCACCTGCCGCCTACTCTGGGGACAATACAGGGTGGGCACTCGCCAGCACCTTTTGCCAATCTGAGGCACTGCCTCCACAAGCACAGTTATACCATACACAAACGTGTCCAGGTCCACGTGAATCCCGCGAACCACCACCTCTCCCCCTACTGCATGGATAATAAGCATTGCCCGTATTGCGCACATACATGGGTTGGCACACAGTATGCCACTGTCTGTAAATGAGATGGTCATATTGAGTTTGCAGAGCAGATCCCTACCCAACAATTTCACTGGGGAACTTTTGGAATATAGAACGGGGGCCTGCACCATGTTCCTCCCTATATTGATGTCAACCTCTTCAGTGTATGGAACAGTGGAAACAGCCCCAGTGAAGCCCTGTGTGTCAAGTTTTTGGCCGAATAGCAGGAAATCTCCCTCACTGATGCATGATTTTGTGGCACCAGTGTCAACCATAAAAATGAAGTGTTTGTTTGCTATGTCTGCACCCACCAAGGGGTCCTTATCAGGGCAGACTGTCAAGATAGAACTGGGCATGCAAGCGCTCTCTGTGGGCTGTCCTAGTCAGGGTACATGTTCATCTCGGGGAACGTGAAAGGGTTGTTTCCCATCACGCTCAACCCTTGATAGGGCATTATGGTGGCATTTGGTACTTCTTTGTGTGTGTGCATTTTGCCATTTCCATGCTGGGGCATGGTTAGCTGTGCAGTTTGTTGTTGCTGCGCTTGCACCCCCGGGGCCCGAGGTGGGAGCTGGAGGTCATCCTCTGTGGTGACATCTGTTTTGTGTTCTGGGGTGGTAATTATGTACATATTGTATTCGGGAGCTTATCTGCTCCTGCACTCTCTCACAATGTGTTCCCACTTTCCACAGCTCCAACATTCTGATGGACCCATTCCCCCACCTCTAGGCCCCATTCCTCTGAACCCCCTAAATCCCCCTCTTCCACCCCTATACCTACCTCTCCCACGTTGCTGAACTCCTTGCTGCCGCTCAGGCCGGTGTGTTGAGGCCCCCCCACTGTCCTTGACCTCCTCCTGTTTGCCAGAACGCCACTATTCTGACCTCTGTGGGTGTTTGCGTGCCCCCTTTCATCTCTGGCTGTGCAGGTGTGTGCACCATCCCCTCTACAGCTATTTTAGATAACTTCCTTTCTACCAATTTCACCTCATTTGCCTTCAGCATTTGCGCTGTTTCCTTTGCTCATTTTTTAATTCATTTACAGTGGTGTATTATTATAGTCTGATCTCCACCCATCCTTTTGCTTCAATGCCCACAATTTTGTCTAATGCCTTCTGCACTACTTTTAGTTAACCGGCCTTTACCACAAAGTATAAAAGAGGAACTGATTGGTCCCACTGGTCCCCTGTCTCCCCCCTACACATCTCAAGGACCTTAAAAATGTACTGTGAGGGGTCTTCATCATTACCCATAGTGTATTGTATGATGGACTCCAGGTCTGGGGTGTCGGGGTACATTTGTCGAAGCGCATCCCACACCTGCTCTCTGATGTAGTTAAACGGTGTGCCATCAGGTGCATCATCATCTAACAATAAATATGGGTATGCTGTTTTTATCCAAACATCCCCAGCATGGTCTCCCACGATCTCCATCAACAAAATGTTCACGTCACCCAAAGCCAGTGGCACACCTGCTCTCTGTTTTTCGATTGCATATATCCTCTTACCCACCCCTGCTGTTAACAGTGGGCACGTCTTAATCAAGTTGCTTTTTTCCATTTTTGCCCAGGGCACGTACTGCAGCCCTGCCCACGCCCTTGTGGATCAGGGGCAACTTCAATCCGATCTTCTTCCCATCCTTCCTTTCAATAATTCCCTTTTTCCTTGCTACTGCCATCCGGCTGAACCTCCTTTCTCTCTCATCCCACAAACTCTCCACTCTGGGTGTTATTTTGGGTGCCAGTTGCGCCTCCGCCTCACTGTCGTCCTCAAATTCATCTACTGTACTCCACCCATCTTCTCCTATGGCCGTCTATTGGACCACATTATCCCATTCCCTGTGCTGCCCACTCACACGGCCTCTTTCTTCTCAATATGTTCATCCTTTATTGCAGTATTGTCCAATCAGAATAAAATGTCCCCTGCACTCCACTCATCTAGTAATCATGCTAACTCTGCTTGCACTTATTATAATACTTCTTCTAAATCCCATTTTCCTTTGCACTGCTGAGGTGGAGCGGTTATGGGAGTGGGTATCTACGGGGGCAGAGGAGCCGTGGCCAGGGTTGACACATAGGTTAAGTTAGTGTACCCCATTGCTGGGCAGGCTGCCAAAGAATATATCCCTTTATATTCTGTCTGTGTCCCGCTTCACTCTGCTGGCATGTTCCCTGCCAATGTATTCTGTGTCCCTTGCACATCAGTGTTTTCCACATCCTCGATCATCTTCCACAAATCTAAAATGTCTTTTCTGTTCTGTAGCTCATTCCCCTTGTACTTTGCTGCTAGAAATGTAGACATTTGTTTTAATATTCCCTTGTTATTAGTACTCTGCTCTCGCCAGGAGCGAGACATCCCCCCTTGTGCTTCTACCAACCATTGCTTGTGGCACTTCTCTATTTTCTCCCTGTACAAGGGTAAGGCCTTGTACATCTACTCTGAGGGGGTCTCCCCACCCATTGCGGCGATGTGCACACTCTAAAGTGTCCCTGCGCTTCTAATCGCACGCAGATGTCACAGTTAAAAATCTATTCACTGTACCCTCCTCCCCGTCAGCCCACGTTAATTTTCCCTCCCCTCCTTTTCACATGCACCCACACTCACACTCTACTCACTCAGAACAAACCCCTATTTTAGCAGCGCCCCTCCTCAGGCGTTCACCTTACACAAGTAACATTTTCAAAACAGTAATAAATAAGCTAAAATAACAGGCTAAAACTACAACCACTACTGTATTTGAGCCCGCTAATTATGCAAGGCTTCTATTTATTTAATTTTTCCTCTGTAACAAAATGTAAGTGCTACCACCTTTTCCCCTCTCTCGGGGAGGTTCCCTACACTCTTGTTTTCCTTTCCATCATATCCTCCTTAAAAAATGAATAATAATAAAAGCAAAAAATCACACCCACACCATACAAGTATCCCCGTCCTCCAATCACTCGCGCACCACACTCTCCCCCATACAGCACTCCCCTACTTGTTATCACTTGCAAGGGTATACTCAGATATAAGTATTCATCCAAACTCCTCCGTCCAAGAACAGCCTGCACTCTCCCCGTAGCAGCACCCTGCTTCAAAGAGCAGACAGGGCTTCTATGCAAACAGCTTCTGTACACCTCAGGGAATGACACGTCTAGGGATTGGTCACTGCAGGAGGGTGCGGCCTCTTCAAAGAAGCGGTCTGGTAGCCTCTGTGCAGAGGTTGCTGATATCACATCGGGGTCACCAAATAAAGTCATGCCCCTGCACGCTCACTCCAGAAGTAATACAACCTGCTAGGGAAAAAGGCACAAGACACTGCTTGCAGCGATAACAAGTATTTATTTCTACACAATAGCAGAGCATCAGCAAAGAACTCTGCTGCCACCTAAGGTTCTGGGTTCTGTGGGCATGTGCAGCACATTATTAGCACAAACAACATTGCTGATGACATAATTATATGTAGTAAAATTCTACAATCCTAATTGGAAGATCCCTATACATGTAGGGCCTTCTCCATATGCGATGTCAGGCGATTGGTCCATCGTCATCTGTCCATCTCCATCCATATAGGCGCTGCTGGGATCACAATTCATGATGAAGTTGACCTAACAATTAATTGGCTACTAACACAAACAATATTTATAGTTGAGCACTGGCAGATACAGATATGAGCATGTGCGGAGGGCTGAGGACACACTAACTCACATACCCCCTCCTTTCCCAGACAGATCAGCAACTCCCAAGGTCCTCACCTTTATTTTGGGGGCTATAATTTGCACCTAGCTGCATAAATCGCACGACCCATTTGTGAAGGTTCGATTGCCTTGCCTTCTGATCTTAGTGATCGATCGAGGGGTGAAAAAGGTTTATGGTTGGAGGTCTGGGTTTGGATGGACCTGTGCAGGAGTCTCAGATAAAAGCATTGCAAAGCTTGCAATCTGTCCCATTGGATGGTACTGCCAAGAGGCGTGCTGCTCCCTTCTCATGACCTTTCAGGGTGCATCCTTCACTATGCGCGAGGGACTGTAACTTTTAGAACAATGGAGGATTTCATACGACTCTGTGAGACCTGGCCTGGGTGAGGGGTGATGTTTGCATTCATGCAAGGGATCTAATACTAAAACATATAATGCAATTTGCTGCGCTTGGGCCTAAGTTCGATCATGCACCCTCCTCTGTTTCCACCCACACTACTCTCTGGATATGCTCCCTAGCATTTGTTTTTCATTCAGTATCACCGAGGGGGGTAGGAAGGGAAGACCCTCTCTCTTTCCCAACATTCCTAAGTACCTGTCTAACGGTATCTGTTTCTACTCACCATCATCATTCCTCTGCTCCACTTGTGCAGGCAACCTGACCATCCTGAGTGCCTTCTCTCGCTTTCACTTTTTCTCCCTACTCACTCAGCACCATTACAACCGACTGCCCATCACAATTATAGCCAGACCAACTGTGGATCACATTAAAGCTTGGTTTAAACATTGTATACATGCCGAAGAGGGAGATATACTTGCTATTTCCCCCAAACGACCACACACCATCACTCCTGTGAGTACCGCATATGTAATGATGTCATTTGTTTATTTGTACAGTACTGTTATCTTTGCTAAGGCACACGTTTATTGCATTTTTACTGTTTGTTTGGTTTTGTCCCATTACTTTTTCCCATATTCTTGCCCCTTCATAACCTGGCACATCACATGTTCTCATTGTTAGGCGGAAACCTGTGCAGTTCCCTCTGGGACCACTGCAAAAGATTTAGGACTACAGGTGTTTGGCAGTAAACCCACTTGGTAGCAGTCTGTACCACACAGATTCACTTGGTAGCTGTGGCTGAGCAGTCAGACTTCCCTCAAGAAGAGTTAGGCAGTATGTGGAGTATACAATATAGGGCAATTCTACACAGTAAGACAAGCAAACATGCAACAAGGCTTCGGTGTAAAGATATAAAGGTATTTATTTATAACGACACATCTATAGAAAACACTCTAGCACTATCCCGGCCAACACTTCAATTACAATTACTCTACGAAGGAAACAGATCAATCCCCCTAACAATAGTTCGACAAGTCTAGGTTCTACCAGCATCACTTATTTGCAGACAGAGGTGTATGCTTCAACCTAGATGGCACTCTAGTATTTGTTAGGACGGGAGAGAAAAATAAGCAGGTTACGAAATCAACACAGCTCAATACTTCACGGAAAAATGCAAGGCAAGAAGACAAGAACCACGATAGATCATAAAGTTCAGAGGCCAGGCCCACTCGGAGAGAGGCAAGGCGATATGTTCCAAAAAGTCTCTTAGTGGAAATGCGTTCGAGTCTTTGTAGCAAATTGTTATCGGAAGATTGGACCAGTTCAGAACAACACGCTAAAGAAAGCTTGGAGGCGACCCAAAGGAAAGGCGAGGATTAAGACACCACACTCGATCCGGCAGAAAGGGAAGCCAGGTGGACACGGTACCTTGTTTGTGGAGAGACAGATCAGGCGGGGGCAGTTATTCCTGGTGGTTGATGCACGTCAGGTCTTTGCCAAGAGTAGAGATGATCTCGTCGTCGAAGAAAAGTGAAGTCCGGTGCACCACCAGGGAAGAGACCAGCCGCGGAGTGCTCCGTCACAAGGCACCACCTTTTGGTCGCGGTGCAGGGGTAGTGGCTATCCGGTTGCCGAGGTGCTCTGCACGGGCAATTCGACCACTGCGTCCTGGAGCGAAGAAAAAGCAAAGGGGACTGGTTGTTCCCACCAGTCAGGGGAAGAGACTCTCCGGCAGGGAGATCTCCTCTGTCATCGGGAAGTAGCGAGTCGGTTCCGCAGGGCTCCACCGGAGGTGTCATCGTGCAGGTCGGCTCAGCGTTACCCTCGTCGGATTCTTAGGTCCTGTGGCGACTTCTGAAGATCCAGTCCCAAAAGCCCTGCTTTTTTGCAGAAAACCCCCATTCATTCAGCCTAGCTGTCAATCAACACATGCTAAGTGGTGAGCGGGGAGGCTCACCACTTGGGCCAATCACACCAGAGTGCGACCGGAGTTGGCAAGGCAACTCGGTCCAGGGTGCCTAAACCCCCTCCCACACCCCTGTGGTAACCCAGACAGAATGGCACCACTTTGGAGGGTCTCTGTACAGAGCCCGCCAAAAGTGGAACAAAGGGCTCAACCTTTGGTTTAGGAGTCACAGAGACGAACACAGACGCCATTTTAAAAACCGAATTCTGGCAGAAAATACCATCCGGTAAACTTATTTAAGATAAGTAAACTGATGGTATGTTAGAGATTAACGAGGAAAAGTATCAATCTCCAATAATGGGAAGAATCCCATAGGGTTATGTTCGGGGTCGAACATAAAAAGTAGTTTCCACTGCCACCAGCCAAAACTCGACGAGGGGGGACGGGACAGTGCCCCCTCGAATAACAGACCTAGGAGTAATCGAATTACCCCTACTAGTACGTCCACAATAGGATGGTTTGTACTAGTTCTGTTAGTAAATTTAGGTCTAGTAAAGCCAATGGTGACTTTACATGCCCAGGGAGACAGTAGTCAGTCCCCGGGTATGGAGTCTATGATGGAGGTCCGCTAGGACGCCCCAGTGTTACGGCACGTATGGTGCGGTGTAACACACATAGCAAAACATATGAGACCCTATGGAGTAAAAGACCCCATAGCCCATAGAACACATTGACATTTAAAGGAATTACACACATTCATGTCCAAGAGTGGGAGAAAAAGAGTCTCACTCTTGGCAGGATGGAAAAAACCAAACTCCAGAAATCCAGCAAAGCTGCTGGGGGACTCACTAGGTTAGGAAATTCAGCCTAACAGATAATTCTCCCTAACACTCATCTTCATGATATTGGACAGGTCTCCTTCAAGGGAATGCCTCCGACATCTGTAAATGTGCTATTCTTAGACCTGGAAGAGCCAGGGAACTCATGGGTAGGGCTGAACAAGAAATGAGCCAGGTAGGATTGCCTGACTCTAGACGTTGAGCCAAGAAAATGGCCATGTGGTGGCAGGATTGTGAGGGAGAGAAGAGAAAGGGGGATGCCAGCACTGGGATGGGTTGTGGGATGGAACAGCGCATACGTTTCTGTGATGGCTCAGGGGGCTGGGGCTGGGCCAGAGAACAATCATAAATTGGCTGGTTGTACAGGTGGAGAGGGTGCTTGGGGCATACGGAAGATGCCTGTGTTTTTTGGAGGGTGGAAGGGGGCTTTTGGAGATGGTGACTCAAGGATATCGAAGAGGAGTGAGCTCCTCAGAAGTAGAAAAAGATGGCCCTTATCTTCAATGTCAACTGCCGTAGCAGGAAGTGCGTCTGTCCTGACCCTGACAATCAATGAGTGGCCAGGGGTGGCAGGCATGCTCGTGTATGTGTTGTCATCATGTCAAAAGCAAATGTTTTCTTAACTTGATTAAATAGAAGGAATAGCATAGGTGGGCAGCAGGTGGTGCTAGAGGTCGACCCCTTCTTTGGGCAGGCATCAACATGAAAGGAGAGTCAGGCCAGAGCACACGTTTTGAACCAGGCTGGACTGAGGTCTGCATTGTTCACCCAGCTCTAGTTGTCATAAGTCATTTGTGATTAAAATTGGCAACCCTGTTCTTCAAATAAATACATATATCTGGATAGTGCTTGTTGCAAAAGCAACATACTTATGCTGAATGCGTGTGTCTTCAGACATGGACCAAAGCACTCCATGGAGCCCTTCCTCTCCAATGCTGCCCCATGGCTTCCTCCATTCCCATATCACCTTCATGACTTCCAAAACATACGTAATTACTCTTAGGGGAAATGGGGCGTGGTGCAGACAGGCAGCATCTATTTTTGGAAAATATGTTGATGATTATTGCTAACATGGCCATGATTCATGCTAAAAATACAAAAATAATTATTTTGTGTATGGATACCGCCCTTATTTTTTTTAATCTATTTTCAGTATGAGCAGGCCCGCTTTTGCCGAAAACAGCAAATACATTTGTTTTTCTTCTAAAATACAGTTTAACATTCCCCTCTCCCCTGTGGTTATCTGGTAGGCTCCACTGTGTCAGTGATGACTGTTATATGTCGTAAGGGATAATAGCCTTCCCTCCTTTGCAGTGCTCTTACCATAGTTGAAATGTGAGCATGTTTGGGTTGTTTGAATTCCCCTCACACTTGTTCACCCTTGCCCAGCCATGACACATTTGAACCATACACACATCCAACAAAAGCAAACGGCAAAGACAACAACACAAGGCTCCACACCTATGCACTTTACATGCTTCAGCTGTAATTTGCTGGTCGATACCCTCAAGGAATAGACCTTTATTAGAGTGTTCTTTTCCTGCACTTCTTTAAGTTAAGGCCTTGTAATGCCCTTGTACACTAGACCCACAATTGTTAGTATGCATAACAAATTGTAATGTTTTTAAACACTATACTTGACATTTTAAGTTGGATCTTGCTTCCAGGAAGGCGAAACTCAGAATTCTCTTATAGGCAATCCTTACAGGACAATACCAAGTGCCGACTATTGCTTTACAAAAGATGAGCAAAAGTAACACATAAAATAGTAAGGCACCGTCTGGCTCCCTGATCAAAGTATGTTTTTGCAGTGGATCGTCTACTCCTTTGCTCACTGTGTCCGCCTAAGGGTCCCTTGTGAAAGGTTGGTGCATTTAAAATATACAAATAGGATTCACGCTTCGCATTTGATATGCTTAATATTTCATAATCAAGCTTTTTAGGACTTTCAGACTGCGCTAAGTGAGGTAAGGTTCCTCATCACTCAAGGCCTGACATGTTTTGCATGCGCTGGTCCTGTAGAGGTGACCCAGTTTTTAACAGTGATTCACTGTCAAACCTTAAAAGGAAAAATACCTGGCATTTGGCAATCCATAGACAGTCGTGAAAGGGAAACGTGTCTGTCCTGATCTTTCTTTAATGTTTCTTCATTCCCTTATATTTCCTTTCGCTTGCGGCAGCTTCTTCACACATGCCTGAGCAGAAGACCAAGCATAGATAAAAGTGCAAAACGGCACAACGACCAAGACTATCCGGACATCTGTTTCCATGGGCAGAAAAAACATCACTTTACTTGCTCAAATCATATGATTGTGCTAGTTAACCAACACATTTTGGTGCTCTCCTCTTTCAGTGTCCCGTTTGTTGTGCACCTGCCTGTTAGCTTTGTTTCTGGTGTAAGGTTTCAGATGTGATCTTGTTCTTTTCTCTTTCACCACATATTCTCTTGTGACCCAATACATGGGCAAGCGAACAGCCGAACATATCTCTCAGAAATCTAGAAAGGGAGCCCCGGGGGGAACGCAAAGCGTTTCCCCCCTGGGTGCATTTTGGCACTGCACATGGTCAGCGAGTTGGCCTGTGGGGAGAATGCCTCCGGGGGGTATTTAAGGTGTCGGGGAAGGTTTGGGAAGAAGGCGACGGTTGGACGTGAGATTGATCAGTCCTGGTCGCCTGCTCCCAAGCCTTCCCTGTTCTTAGGCCTGAGTTTTTTTTTTTTTGTGAGGTGGAGTTGAGAAGTTCGTTAGAACACCTCTAGGGTTGGGTAGGCAGTTAGTTCATATAAAAAAATATATATATTTTACGGAGGTACCGTAGATAACGTACCTCCATTCACCTGTTGGTTGCAAGATGTCAACGGGCGTCTGCTTCCTGGTGCCTCTGCTTGGCTCTTGTGTCTTTGTGTTTAGCTACTGCGTTATTAATTAGAGCAGCACGTTCCTCCCTTTCTGCGTTGGGAGTAGTGTGGGTTTGGTGCTGGGGCTGGGAGCGCTGCGGGTGCCAGGCTTTCTGGGAGTTTAAGGTGCCGCTCCTCATAGGGTCCTTTTGGTGTCAGTGGGTGGCATTGTGCTAGCCGGTGCCGGGATCCGTGTGTTTTAGCTTTCATATGCGTTCAGCATACGCGCGGTAGCAGCAGCAAGTCAGAGGGGCAGTGCGGTCGTCTTAAAGGGGCGGCGTCATTATTTCTTGCCTTTTCAGTGTGGTGGCTCTCTCGCCGCTTGGGGGCAGTGTAATATGGAGTTTTTCAGCCCCAGTTGATCGTGGGCTCCTGGTTTTGGGTGCTATTGCTCTTGGGGCAGAGTAGGAGATAGGGGAGTTTTTTTATTTTTAGGAAAGGGGTATTGTTAAGGTGGGGGTAAATAAAATAAAAAATAAAAATAATAATAATAATAATTTTTGTTAGATTAATTCCTAAATTATCTATCTGGAATTATAGAGTTAAATCAACTTTTGGTTGGGTTATTAATTTGTATAGCCCAATTTCCTTTTTGGTTCTCCCGTTGCTAGGGGTATCTGGTCCGCAGGTAGTGATTGGCTCAGGGCGTAGTTTAGCTAGTTGAGCGGCTAAGGGGCATATTTTAGTGCGCTATCAGACTAGTGGTGCACAATGGTGGGCCAGGGAGCAAGTAAGATGGGTCTGGTTGATGTTAGGGCTCTGAGGGAGGCCCTGGAAATTATTAGCAGGGCATCTAAGGCCCAATTGGAAGGGGCGGTGATTGCGGTCACGGGGGAAGGGGAGTTAGGTGGTGGTGGGCCGCAGCATAGAGCAGCGGCAGATGGGGCTCTCTCTGCATTGTTGGCTTGCATCCCCGCGGCGGGGTGAGGGGAAGTTTGGGAATCCAGGGGTAGGAAGATGAGGAGGGAGATTGACAGGAGAGCATCCAGGGGTGAAATGATTTCGGGTGGGGAGCCAGATAGAGATGGAGCTAATAATGACCAGCGGGAATTAGGGGATGTGAGGAGTGTTCAAAAAGGGGTGGGTCAATGGAGCCACGGAGGGGGGGTGATGGAGCGCAGAAGGGGGCGTCAGGGCAGAGGGGAAGAGGGGGTAAATACCTGTGGAAGAGTACAGGTGGGAGAAGGAGAGAGAGGACCCGTCAATTGAGGAGGTTAGGGAGGGGCACAGAACACCCTCCCCCCCGGTTAGGAGGCGTGTGGGCGGAGGGCACTGCGCATCCCCTGCTGTTCAAGAGGATGGAGAAGGTTTAGGAATGGCCCCTCCTCGGTCAGCATGAGGAGAGTCTAGAGGGTGCAGCATGGCCCCTAGCAATGAGGATCACAGGGTGGAGGAGTGCACACCTCGCCCGAGAGAAGAGGACCAGGAAGGGGTTTCTGTGGCCCCGCCGAGAAGACGTCAAAGGAGTGGCGGGTAGACGCCCCGGGCTCGCAAGAAGAGGATCGACTCAACCCAAGCATGAGCTCACATCAACAAGGTTATTTAAGGGGTGATGAAGCTGGATTGGAGGATTATGTGGGGCAGTGGGAGGAAGAAGGTTATAGGTCTGTAAGGAGGAGGGGGAGGAAAGAAGGAGTTTGAGGTGGAATTGGTGCAAGGCGGTTGGGTGGCAAGAGGTCGGGGGAACAATTGCCTGGGTGAGACTGCTGACATGTTTTGTCCCTACAGTAGGAGCCCATTGAGAAAAGAGATTAGGAGCATCGGAGTGGAGGCCAGACCGCAGACGGGCTGTGTGGAAAGAGGTGAGCGGGAAAGGGAATGGTCATCTGCATGGCAGAGGGGGTACACGAGAATGAAGAAAATTAAGGGTCTGGTTTGCAAGGGGTAAGGAGAGAGGTTGGTGTACAGGCTATTGGAGCCTTGGGGGATGAGAAGGGCAATTGCTCGGTGGAGGTTCAAACGGACAAGGTGGTGGAGCCATTGGCGCTCGATGTACAGGTCACAAAAGAAAAGGAGGTTGAAGTGAAGGGCAAGGGGAAAAAACTTCCGTACATGGGTATCACAAAACCTTTGGGGCGCACTTGATGGCAGCAACCTGGGATTAGATTCAGGCGAGGGAATTTGTGGATGTTTTAAAGTTGCTCCATAGAGAAGTGAAAGCAAAGCAGGGGTCTAAGGAAGAAGAGAGGGAACTGGCTTTGCGCCCAAGGGTCCCAGTGACTATTGAGAATTGGACGTCAGCATTTATTATTTATGCCATCGTTTATTGTGAGAAATTCCCTGAGTGATGCGTGGCTCTGCTAAAATATATGGATGTAATTAGGAAGGCATTCACGGGTTTTGGGGACTTTGCGTGGGTGTGCTACGATGAGGAATTCAGAGCAAGAATGGCTGAGGTCAGCCAGGCTGTCTGGGGGGAAATAGACATGTATCTTTGGCTGCAATGTATGGCTCCAACAAGGCCTGCACCGACATTGCACACAGCAAGGTGTTCTGCCTGTGCCTTTCCGGCCCTTTCTTGGTCGCCCCGCCCATGAGGGGGTGGGAAGAGGAGGCAGAGGGCAGTCCTCAGCAGCGTGTTGGGCATTTAATAAGGACGGCTGCACAAGGAACTTATGTAGGTACAGGCATGAGTGTAGCAAATGTGCAGGAAAACACCCTCTCACTCAGTGTTTCCAACAGGGAGACAGGGGGAGGGGGAGAGGATCCGGTAGAGGGATTGTGGGGAAAAGCTTTAACTCCGATTAAATTCGATGTACTGCAGAAATGGTTGCAATTTTATCCAGACAGGGAAGGGGCTAAGATTTTGAGTGAGGGGTTTTTGTCAGGGCTTTAGGCTGGGGTATCAGGGCCCAAGGGTGCGTCGGTGGGCGGAAAACTTGAAGTCAGCCAAGGAAAATGTTGAGGTTGTAAGGAAAAAATGGGGGAAAGAGATAACGGCAGGGAGGATAGTAGGGCCATTTGATGAGCTGCCGGGTGACTTAGTTATATCCCCACTGGGGGTTGTGCCCAAGAAACCCCCGGGGGAGTTCAGATTGATACACTACTTGTCAAGGCCCGAGGGCATGTCGGTCAATGATTTCATTGCCCTGGAAGAATGTGGGGTTGCATATGCATGTGTGGACCAGGCGGTGGTTTTGGTGA
The DNA here is from genome assembly GCF_040938575.1 of Ambystoma mexicanum. Taxonomy (NCBI): domain Eukaryota; kingdom Metazoa; phylum Chordata; class Amphibia; order Caudata; family Ambystomatidae; genus Ambystoma; species Ambystoma mexicanum. The sequence goes on from NC_090937.1 coordinate 513,043,019, forward strand.
GGAAAGAAGGGTGCAGGGCCTTCATGGCCAAGTGTGACATTAAGGCGGCTTTTCAGGTTGTTGCCGGTGCACCCGGAGGACTTTTGGCTGTTAAATTTGCAATTTGAGGACCGCATATACATAGACAAAGCTTTGCCAATGGGGTGCGCAATTTCCTGTGCTTTGTTTGAGCGTTTCAGTTCTTTCTTACAGTGGTTTTTTTTATTCAGCTCGGGTTGGAAGAGTGTTCTGCATTACCTGGATGACTTTCTGTTCATTAGCGGGGCAGAAAGAGAGAGTGAGTGCAAGGAGATGCTAAACTTGTTTCAGGAGTTGATGGGAGAGTTGGGTGTGCCTCTAGCGGAAGACAAAACAGAAGGGCCGGCAGTGGTATTGACATTTCTAGGAATTGAACTGGATTCAGTGGCCATAACCTCACGCTTGCCGCATGACAAGGTGAGCAAATTGGTAGGACTGCTGGAGAAAGAGGTGGAGGCCAAGAGAATGATGCTAGTGGACATGCAGAGATTGGTGGGGCATTTGAATTTTGCATGCAAGGTGGGGGCCCCCGGGCGGACTTTTTGTAGGAACATGGTGCAGTCTATGGCGGGAGCTAAGTGCCCACATCATTAGATAAGAGTATCAGGTGCAGTGCGGGAAGATTGTAGAATTTGGCTGTGTTTTTTGGAGAGCTTTAATGGAGTGTCCATGTGGTTGCAGGGAGATCCGGTGTCATGGGAGGTACAGATATTCTCCGATGCAGCAGGAGCGGGAGGTTTCAGAGTTTTCTGGGGAGGAAAGTGGTGTGCGGAGAAGTGGCCATCTCTTTGGTTGAAAGAAGGAAGGAGTATAGCATTCCTGGAATTTTTTCCTTTGCTAGTTGCATTGGAATTGTGGGGGAAGGATTTGCAGAATAAGAAAGTGAATTTCAACATTGACAACAAATGCGTGGTTTATGTAGTGAACAGGCAGTCAGCAAGGTATCAGAGGGTGGCAAGATTGATGGGAGTTTGTTCTGCATTGCATGGAATGAAATGTGGTGTTTAAGGCAACACATGGGCCAGGGAATGATAATTGCAACGCTGATGCATTATCTCGTTTTCAAGGGCAGAGATTCCGTGGATTGGCTCCAGATGCGGATCAGGAGGGGCAGCAGATTCCAGAGGAGCTGTGGAAGATAGGAAGCTGAGAGCGCTTGCTTTGGTAGAGGGTTTGCTGGCCTCGGCATCTAGGAAGGCAGACAGGAGGGCTTGGGAGGATTTTATAGGCGGGGAGCTTGTAGTTGGAAGGGTAGGTGGGATTCAGACGAGGAGCAGAGAAGGGATGATATCACAAACTTCCTCTTGAGGTGCATGGGCAGGGGCTGGTCTAGGGCAACTATAACAGGGACATTGGCAGGGATTGCTTTCTATGGGAAATGGTTTTGGGGTTTTCAGCCGAGCGGTGAGGAAATGGCAAGCAGGATGTTGGAAGGATGGGCAAGGGAAAGTAAGAGGGATAAGCATAAGAGGAGACCGGTATCGGCACAAGGAACTTATGTAGGTTCAGGCATGAGTGTAGCAAATGTGCAGGAAAACACCCTCTCACTCAGTGTTTCCAACAGGGAGACAGGGGGAGGGGGAGAGGATCCGGTGGAAGCTGAGTCAGGCTGTGGGGGGGGGTTGCTGGTCGGCATGGGAAGGGGAGCTGTTGGTGGCTTGTTTTACTTGGCTATTCTTTGGGGCTTTTAGGGTTTCTGAGTTGGTGGGGGAAAAAGTGGGATGGGGGACTACAATGGGAAGATGTTCAGTTTACAGAGTCAGGTTTGGACATCAAGATCTAGAGGTCTAAGACGGATCAAAAAGGAAAGGTCTCTTGGGTTTTGCTGGGTCGAGGGAGCAAGGATTTATGCCCGGTTCAGACTGGTTTGGTGTGGAAGGAGCGTTTGGGGGAAGGACAGGTTTGGTTTTTCAGCATGAAGATGGGGCGCCGGTATCAGCAGCACAAGTTTTGTGGGTATTGCGAAAGGCTCTGGTAGGGTAGGGGAAAAGGCAGAGGAGTTTGGAACACATTCCTTTAGGATGGGTTCAGCATCTGAGGGTAGTAGGTTGGGCTTTTCAGAGGATAAGGTGAAATGTTTGGGGCATTGGAGGTCTGGGAGATTCAAAGGGTATGTCAGGGATTTGGGTAAAGGGGATGTTTGAAGGAAGGCTTCAAGGGACCTAAGGAGAATGGCATGTGTTAGGACGGTTTAATTTGTAAGTGATTTTGTAATTTCTTTTTCAGATGCTGCTCGAAAGGCGGGGGAAATGGCGCAAATATGGATTGTTGGCCATTCAATTGTTAAGTGGGCGGGGAAGGAAGCAGAGAAAAGGGTTTTTGGCAGGCAATTGGGGTGTAGCTATAAGATGTTTTAGTAAGATGGTCCGGTTTAGGGGGGCTTCGCTGGGATCAGTTGCTTCCTATGTTGGCTGGGTTAAGGGAACGCTATGGGCCTCCAGATGGGGTGATTATTTATGCTGGGGAAAATTACCTGGTAAGGGATACAGGTGTGGCTCTTCTTAGGAAATAAAAAGGGATTTGTTATGGGTCCGAGAAATGTGGCTTCTGTCAGGTGTCTTGACCCACGTTTGAACTATTATGCTACAACATTTGGTGCTGTGGGCTTAGAAAATCCAAGATGGCTGAAAAGCCCACGTTTGCGCCAGAATCCAGGAAAGCCGCGCAGTTTTGCGCACACCAAAATGGTCATCTGACCTGCCACCCACCATGAGCGAAATCAGTGCAAAGGAATATGGTGCTGTTAAAAATCAGTTTTAATTGATGTCAAAAATTGCTAAAATCATGGCCACAAAATTACTCTATAGAATCTATAGCAATACACTGTTAGTAAATGCTATCAAGTAAAATCCCTTTTTTTGAAATGTATTAATTAAAGACAGCTCCCAAAAATGGGTGCAGTACCGGCGCTCGACACTAACCGGCACTAGCGGTCTAAAATCTGACAGGAGGCCTGTCTTTCAGGAGCTGACAAAGAACCTGAGTTAGCTGGAAACTTCAAAGCCTTGCTGGTTAATGAGAATTCTTAACACCTACTGTTCACAGGCCTGGCTGCATTCTGCTGCCCCCACCAAAAGGAGATCACACCTCTCTGATTGAATCAGGGGAAGGGACTGCAGGAAAACAGAACAATGAACTTTCCTTGGCTCAGGCAAATGCTAAATCAGGGGTCATAAATGGCTTCCTCTTGGAAGGAAATGGGAGGGGCGCTGCCTCTGGGAGCCACCTGAGCTGGAGGCGGGGACAGACAGAAATTCCCCCATGTGCTTTGGAACCTAAACCACACCCATCTGAGCCAGAGCATAATTTTAAAAAGATGGATAATTCATAGTACATAACTGTCAAAATTATATAAATAATATCATCATTCCTGTGATTTTTCTGTGCACATTTTAAGAGGTGTTTGGACTCTGTGGTATGTTCTGGGGAGTAGTAGCGGAAATTAGGGTGTTACTCCAAATGTCTGTATTTTAACAATCTGACGCTTCATCATCTGACGCCCATATTCCTTGCGCACATTTGTGTAAATTCTGGAAAAGTTTAGAGGTTGTGTTCTAGATGAAAAGGGCAGAATTCTGTCAGAAGTGGACTGCCGGGGGGAATGCAAAGCGTTTCCCCCCGGCGTGTATTTTGGTGCTGCACACAGCCAGCGAGTTGGCCTGTGGGGAGAGCGCCTCCGGGGGGTATTTAAGGTGTCAGGGAAGGTTCAGGAAGCAGGCGACGGTTGGACGTGAGATTGACCCGCCCTCCCACCCTCTATGTTGTGTTATGTCAGGTAGTGGTTTTATTCGATAGGGGGGGGTCCATGTAGTTGGGTTCTTCCGGGTTATACCTTCCATGTCAAGGTTTTACGGGATTTCTGGTGTCTGTTTAAGGTCTTTAATTTTTCGGTAGTTTTGTGTAACAGGTCAGGGCACTAGTGAGGTTGTGATGTAAAATTTCTATTGCTGATGTGGCAGGTCAGACTGGCTGCAGGTCATAGGAAGGGGGAGATTGGTGTAGAGGGCAGTTTTATGGATTTGTAAGTTGTTCTGGTTGCCGGGGGCATTGCCCCTTTAGATGTGGGGGGAGGGAAGCACAATGGGGGAATGGCGCAGGAAAGGATGGGGTGGTGCTGTTTGCACAAATGGGCTACCCCAGGGGAACAGGCATTGAACCTGGAGGGGCATGGCCCCGGGAAGAAAGCGGGACGCCTGGAGAAGTGGTAAGGAGGTGGTAGGGACCAAGGGATAGTTAGGGAGGAAGTGGAATTATTTAATTATTTAATTGTTGGGGAAAATGAAAATGTTGATTAATTAATTGCTTGTTTAAAAAATGTTGTTATTCTGTAAGGCCATTGAGCCAGGTAAACGTTAATTGTAAGCTTTGGCCTGTCACATTAAAGCAACCTTTTCCACTTTAAATGAGTCTGGCAATATTCACTCATTGCAAGGGCTGGATTGGGTGATAACGGCCCAGGGCCAGAGCTAAAGGCTCGAGCATAGCCGATACCATTATCTCCTGTTCCAGCTTTTGGAACAGGTGATTATTGCAATTAGCACCACAGGTAGACAATCCCGTCACCCGGGGTGCTCAGAGCAAAGTATTTGTTTGAATGATTGGGACGCCTTAAGGGGTCCCATTCATTCAGACAAAATACTCACTAAAGATGGGCGCCATGGATCAAGAAGATTGGGCTCCGTACGGAGCACCTCTTTCATTTAGATGGCGACCAGCAAGGACACTGGTAGGAGGCAGCAGCAGCGGCAGGGTCCACCACCATGGTAATCAGGTAAGTGGGGCTGTGGGCTATTAAAATATAGAAAGGAAGGTAGGGTGGGGTGGGGAAAGATGGTGTTCGGGGAAAGCAGCCATCAGGTTGCTCGGAACGTTAACTTGGATCGGCAGATATTTGGCCGCAGAACCTGAGAAATATGTTTCAAGAGAACAAAAACCTATATTGAGAAATGTAAGTTAGGATTTGTATATATGTTTCAACATTTCCATTAGTTTAAATGGACTTTAATCGTTGTTCATTTTCTCAGCAACGATAAGTTTCACTGGTGCAATTCCGGTGCCATTTCAAGATTATGATGAGCCTGTTATGTTGATGTAATTTATATTTAATTTAGATTTTTGGGAAACCCTTCGTTTTACTCAGATTTGATTTTCTTTGCCTGTTTTTTTGTCTTTTTATCCCAATAACTTTCATTCACATTAAGGATCTTCATTTTAACAAGATATAATTTTCAAGCAAAGTGGTTCAATGTGCAAATTCATTTTGCAATCTTACTTGTTACCTGTATTTAAAGGGTTGCTTGACAAAATATAACCTTTTGTGTAATGATATCCAGACACCCCCCTCAACAGAAGCTGTCTATCCAAAATATTTGCTCGAAGAAATGGTAACAAGTCACGTAATGTATTGTTATCAAGCTGTATGATGAGCTGGTCTTTAAACTGTGTTCTATTGGTATGTTCCTTTAGACGGTACCTATCATAAAGAATGCTTGCAGAAGTAGATGTTATAGTATCCCACATTATTTGCTAAAGAATTGGTGTGTTAGGACCACTGCCATAATCCATCTACTCATAAAACCTGTATGGCTGGACTTCAAACAAACTGCAACATGCCAGCATATGGACTGTCAGACCAAGGGTCACAAGAGTTTAAAGTGTATATTCACAGCGTATCCAATTGCAACTATTCCCCTATCTTTCATAATTTGCACATTTTTAATTTGAATGTCCCTTTCATGCTATATGCATTATAATTTTGAACATATTTTAATGTACAGAGAAAAGCATATTAACTATGCATAGAAAATGTAAAATTAACTGATTAAATTCCATATCTTCATAATCCTTCATGCGGACATGTATACAATAGTAAACAATTCAGAATTCGATTGGCAAAAAAAAATATATATACATATACATATATATATATATATATTGTAGGGGAGGAATGGCCACGAGGCCCTCCTCACCTACAGCTCCCTCCCCAGGTAAGGACCATGGCTCGGTGGGCGCACCCTCATGCCACCCGGGCCCAGGTGGAGGAGGGTTCACCCGCCGACGACATTGCCCACACGCACCCTGTCTTTGCAGTTACCAAAAATTAAGTTAGGCCTAGACGCCATCTTGCATAGCAAACATGGTGTGAGTTCAGCACACTGTAACGAGGCCCCCACCTTTGGAGGGCCTTTCATGCATCTCTGCCGCCTCAGCAGCCCTGGCAGATCCGTTGCAAGCGCGTTCCCATGAGAAAGTCGGAGATGAGCTAAACCCGAGATGCCAACACGGCAACATTATATTAGTAACAATGTGATATTGCACCCCGTATGACCCGGACCGCAAGGCCGGGGTAACGGGGAAAAAGCTGAAGCATCACTATCTGAAGAAGGTGGAAAATAATTCAAGTATTGGTATTAATGAACTACCTCTGTTTAAAATGTGAATAAACCATAAAAATGTAACGTTATATGATATCCCTCCAGGTCTGGACTAATGCTGCTATAACCACGGAGAAAGATGTTGACTAAACGTGTAACCTCTATTTTGTAAAAGTGTTTTTCAATAGTATGTAGCAACTTGAACTCATATATGTTTTTGAATCACCCAAAGCGGCGAGCATCAATCTCTGTAGGCCATAACCTAGATATCCCTCGTATAACGTCTAATGTACATACAATACGCACACAATGTAGTGAATATAATGTTAGGTAATGAAAAGGTACTGGAACCGACTGTATTAAAGAAATGTGTAACGAAATTGAAATATATATGTGTGTCTAAATAACGTCAAAATAAGGCAGAACAGTATAGAACTTCTGCATTCACTGATCAGCAACGCACGAGGAAAATACCTTTGTGGATATATGCAAGGCCATTCCCTCTCCCACCCCACCAAGCCTGCCAGATAAAAAAGCTAAGACTTGTGCCGCGCTCCCTCACCTCCCCCAACCAAGCTGGCGTTACTTCAGAGAGTCAGAGGCCCCGGCACCGCAACCAAGGCCACAGCCCGCCACCTGTGTTATTTACAGCACGGTAATAAACCCACGGTTGAACCCACTGATCTACCAGCACCCTCTCATAAATCCCACGAACCCCCCAAGAATCCTGACCCCGTGTAAGGACGACCCCCATCATTGGGACAGGACACAGAGACCCATCTATATAATAACTTCTAACGCAGCAGACACGCATGTATCACTCGGCCCAGGCCCCAGAGCCCCGTCCCGTGACCTAAAATACCGGTCAATAAGACACAGGTAAATCTCACCCCAACCGACAACCACCAGACCTCTCACGAGGTGCATTCCTCATGTGTTGTGTTTATTTTATAAGATAAGCTGTTGAAGCGATTTATTAATGAACTTAAATGTCATTTTCTGAATAACTGCAGTGTGCATGGCCTAGGGCAAATAAGATAGGAAAGGTATTCGTCATTGTCACAGGCTGCCCCAGCACATCAACACCGTACAGATGACCTCAAGCCGGCCTGCCAGGCCCAACCCAACCCACGAGGCTGACCAGTGACGTCGTCACGCCAGGACCAACCCCGCGGCAGCAACACCTATAGTTAGTCGACGCCACCCAATCCCAATCGACTTGTGCCCCCTATAGTGTTTAGGTGTTGATGACGTTTTTTGTATTAGAAATACGCCTGTCTTTGCTATTGTCAGACAGAGCGCTCTCGTAGGTTGCAGAGTTCTTTGCATGCCTTATCCTTGGATAAAACTCCCACTTACGCTCACCCGCACTCTGTCTTGGTCTTATTCCCACTACGGGAGAGTCCCTTATTGTCTCTCATTGCGGGGAGGATCGTGCTGAATTGGGGGCGCTTCCCTTCAGTGGTGACCCCGATAGCGTGATATCTCCAAACTATTTTTCCTAACTCCTTCTTAAACGACCCCCTTGTGGCACGAGAATCTCCGGTTGAGAAGGGATACGCACGGTGAGCCGTCTCCGGGAGGCCGCCCGCCAACGGCGACCGGCACAATAAGAAGTGCGCACTCAATGAGAAAGGGTACGGGATCCCGATTGGAAAAAAATCCCCTTTGAGTGCCGCTCGCCGGAGCCAGGGGCTGACCGTTGAGTTACCGGTAACGCCGCCTGGACGGACCCAGTTTCGGAGAGTATCGGTTCAAGACGGGCACGTGAGTACCGAGTGCGAGTGATCGTCAAGGGGAGAAGAAGGGGAATTGGGAATAAAAGAACGGGGACAGGTAGAGGAGAAGAATATCGGGGGTCTACTAGAGACGGGTCTTGAAACTTTCTTTATTATTTCTTTGCATATGGCCATTAGGAGTAAGAAATAAGTGACGTGGTAGAAGTGACGGAAACCTAGCTCCGAAAGGGGGTGGAAGGCGGCGCCGCATAGTGCTATCTAAACTAGTACTGGGAATATATGAAGAAGTGAGAAATAAGTTATTGGTGTCTAGCAAAAGGAGACACCGGGAATATTTTTAGTGATTGTGCTCTCTCTCTCTATTTCTTTTTTTCCATTTCCACGGGGCAGGGGGGGGAAAATGAGAAGGGTATAAAGTAGTTAGAACATCTTAAAAAGTGGGGACTCAGTAGTGGCACGTACAGACGTGAACACAGTAACCTTAGCAGGGAAACAGGGACAGCTGGCCAGGGAGGAAAGGGAGGAAAAAGACAAAAGTGTGAGTGGAAAGTATTGTGAAGGGTGCGCGCACCGTACGAGTGTTGGAGACGAACGGGTGGCCGCGAGGTGGTGCCAGAGAGTGTGGCCATAACCATTACTTGATCAATTGCAAGTGAGATTACATAAGAGTGCCTGGGAATGGGAAGGAGATGAGATATGGTGAGTGAGAAAAGATTTGCACAGTGAATAACAGTGGGTGATAATTTTGAGAGGTCCGCTCTTGTCTGTGCCGTAAAGGTATACATACGCATATCTACACCTAATCAAAAGTAACGAAGGCGAACGCGGTAGCGCTAGCGATTTAGAGGATGGGGGCTGAAACTCCCTTGTCACACATTTGTAAGAGCTTGCCGGGATATGCTGAACGCATAAATAAATATCATGATCAATGGTTAACAGAATTGAAAGGGGAGGGGTTGCCCCAGATTTGGCCAGAAGGAGGGTCTTTTGACAAAAGCGTTCTTGATATGGTATGTACATGTATTCGCCTCAAGTATAAGGGGAAACAATGGCAGAATAGGAAGGAGATATTAGATCTCTGGAGATTGTTTGAGGAAGTACCCCCACCCAAAGCTCCAACACCAAATATTGATTTACCTTCCACCACAGATAATCCACTGATGATCCCGCGGGAGGAAAAGGAACAGCTAAGTACAGAACAACCGGTGGAGGTGATTAAGTTGTACCCAATATTACCTAAACCAGCCCCTGCAGCAGGATATAGCGACCCGATTTATGTGCCTCCCCCTTCGACCAGCACACCACAAAGACCAACTGCACCCCCACCATACGAAAACACCAGAGAGCGCGCCCAGGGAGGCACACAGAGGGTGGACATAGAGAAGTTAACGAGTGACTTAGAGTCGAGGCTTACAGTGGCAAGAGATGAACTCTCAAGAATAAAAGACATATGTGAACGCACAGCATGCGCCCCCACACAATCTGGACGCACGTCTAGAGCGTCGAGCGAAAGTAGACAAATTGAGGAGGGATGGAAAAAGGGGGAAATACTGTTCAGAATTGAGGAAGAACCGACCAGGATAATAGAAGTGGGGGCAGCAGAAGGAAGCATTGGTGACGTCTCGCGAGAGAGAGGGATCAGAGAGGATTTGTTATGTGATGTCAGAGGAGGGGGGGATGAGAGTGATAGATTGAGCATGGCAATAGGAGGAGAAGGCGAGGAACTAGATGGTGCATGTTCACTGGGGACTATAGAAGATGAATGGATGGGACGACTAAGAAATAGGGTGGGGAAGATGGCGTCATTAGAGTCAGCAGTGACTAAGGAAAAGGAAGCTGCAACGGCAAAAGGGAAATTACAACTCCCATTACTCCACAGGGGGGGCGGGAGGCCAAACTATATACCGTGGGCTCAGATGGACAAGGCTAATTTAATGAAATTACTACCACAGCTGTCGGGAGGGGCAAGCAAGTGGATATATGCATTTGAGAAACATACCGCTGGTATACCGCTGGCAGTAGGCGATGTGAAAAGCCTACTAGTGTCCGCAGTAGGGGATCAGGCAGACAGAGTATGGGCTAAAGCGGGTTTTCCAGCTGTAACTTTAGAGTGTGATCGCCATGATGGGGCTTCTTTTAACACCGTGCGAGCAAGGGTGTGGGACGCACTGCGGGAAACCTTCCCAGATACCCCTGATTTGCAGTCAGTAATGCAATGTACCATGAATGACGGGGAGGACGCTATGGATTACATTCTCCGGGTGCAGGAGATGTGGAGAGCGGAAACGGGTACGCCCTGGCACCAATCCACGTCTCTATTTTACTTCATTATTAAGAGAGGGCTCCCAAAGGAAGTGCAAAAGGCACTAGATAAAATAGCAGGTGTCGAGGCAAAAGGCTGGCCGGAGATCCAAAGCATAATAGTACACCATTGTAAACGGATCAAAGAAAGAGAGAGGGAAGTAGCACAGAAAAGGTTGGCGGACGAGGCGAAGTTGGTGCAATCAAAATTGGTGAAGGTCGCAGCCGCGGTAGCGGGACTCCCACTCATACGGGAGGGAGAGGAAGGAGAGGAGGGGCAAATAGCTATACAAGGAAGAATAGCAGCGAATTGGGCAGGACAAGGGCAACGACAGTGGACAGAGCAGGAGCAGAACGGAGGTCCAACGTGGCAAGAGTGGGCCCCAAGAGGAGGAAGAGGTGGGTACAGGGGTCGAAGAGGAGGACAAGGGTATGGAGGAATGGGAGGAAATGGGTGGCAGGGTCCCAGAGGTCCACAGGGGAGCTGTTGGAATTGTGGGAGATGGGGGCATTACTCAAGAGAATGCAGGAGCAGACAAAACAACGGTTTCCAAGAGATAGAACAGTATGGACACCCCCATCCAGGAAGCCCCTACGGCCTCCCTATGGGACAATACCAGCAACCAGACAATGTAGTACAAAGGAGTAACGCACAACTACACGGACATCAGTACCGAACACAAACCAACCCACAGAATAATGACAATGTGCACTACACGCCTGGTAACACTTTCGCCACAGTAGCTAATGGAGCACCCGCCCCCGCACCTTACAGTGGAGTGTCAGTAGTTTCGGGGAACATTTTCGATCAAGGGGGGGCAATGAGACACCCCGCATAGGACAGCCCACAGAGAGCACTTGCGTGTCCAGTACTGTCTACGACCCACAATGCATCAGAGGAACCATTGATAGGAGCGCAGATAGGAGACAAGCAATTCATATTCATGGTGGATTCGGGAGCGGAGAAATCATGCATTAGAGAGGGCCGGTTCCCATTATCTAATAGAACGTTAGAGACGCAGGGGTTCTCTGGGGCTGTAATTGAAGTTCCTTACACAGAGGTATTGGATGTGACAGTGGGGGGTAAAACAGTGAAAGCACCCTTACTGTACTATGAAAACTCTCCCATCAACTTACTGGGGAGAGATCTCTTGAGCAAACTAAACATGACCATATCATTCACAGGGAGCGGCATCGTATGTTCAACGCCAGGCATATGCCCCCTCCGTATATTAGCAGTAATACACGGCCACACAATAATAAAAGAGATCAGAGGGGTACCAAGAAATGAGGAGATGTTTGTCGAAGGCATGAGAACATTGGCTCTCATAGTACCAGAACTAAAAAGGGTGGAGTGGAGGATCCCAGCAGAATTCCTTTTTCGTCCCATAGCAAGCCCTGACACTGCTCTTGGGGCAGTACTATCGTTGGATTTGCATGCAATACATGTATCAACAAACAGAATATGTGTGATTGGTATTGACATGGAAGGATGTGAGTGGCGGACAGTATTGTGTACAAATGTAAATATCCCGCTGAGAGAGCTCTCGGACGAGGAGCTATTTTCTGACACTGAGGGAGATGGTGAAATAGTGATGGAACTGGCAATGCCCTGCGACATTGTAGTTACAGCCAGACAAACTAAGGTTGAACTAATGGCGGTAGTAGGAGCACCGCACACATTTTTTGATGAGGACATGAGTTCAGTACCCACTAACTTATGGACTAATGGCCCCCACGATGTAGGGTTGCTGCATGAAGTTCAGCCTGTGGTGATAAAAGTAAAACAGGGAGCAATACTACCCCGGGTGAAACAATATCCACTGTCGCGAGAAGCAGAAGAAGGGATCAGAGAGACAATCGATGCACTGCTAGCACAGGGTATAATAGTGCCCTCAAACTCCCCATGCAACACATGCATTTACCCAATCAAAAAGGCGAAGGGGGGTTCGTGGAGGATGATACAAGATTTACGCCCACTGAACGATGTGGTAATGAAGGAGTTCCCTTTAGTCCCGAACCCGGCGACAATACTGTGCAACATTCCAAAAGTAGCATCACACTTCACAGTAATTGACTTAAAAAATGCATTTTTCTCGATTCCCTTAGCGGAAGAGAGCAGGTACTTGACAGCATTTACATTGGGAGGAAGGAGGTTCGAACATTGCAGACTACCACAAGGATATTGCGAGAGCCCAAGCATATTTAACAGGGTACTACATGAAGATCTGGGGAATTTGTCTGTAGAAAGCACAGTGATTCAGTATGTTGATGATTTATTGGTTTGTGCACAGGCGGAGGAAAAGTGCCGACAGGACTCAATAACACTTTTGACTTTATTGGCCAATAAAGGATACAAGGTGGACAAGGGGAAGTTACAGTACTGTCTGACAGAGGTCCTATACTTGGGTCAGCTGATATCGAAGGATGGCAAGCGAATTATACCAGACAGGGCACAGGCGATTAGAACAATTGGAGAGCCCAAAACAGTAAAAGAGATGCAGAAATTTCTGGGTATGTGTAACTATTGCCGAGCATGGATATTGGACTATGCGGCGTACACAAGGCCCTTGTTACAGGCACTGAAAGAAGCACAACAAGAACACAAACACATAGAATGGACAGAGGAGATGAACACAGCATTTAACTCACTAAAAGAGCTGATATCAAGCGCTCCAGTACTAGCAAATCCAGATTATGGGCGCGAATTTTTCTTATTTTCACATTGCAAAGGAACACTGATGACAGCAGTATTGACGCAGAAAACATCTTTAGGGCACAAACCACTTGCTTACTATAGCGGCACCCTAGACGCAGTAATGCAAGGTCATTTCGCGTGCGAGCAATCCCTAGCTGCAGCCGCGTTCGCAATTGAAAAAAGTGCCACGATAGTGATGGGCTGCCCGGTGACACTGTTTGTGGAACACTCACTTTTTGCAATATTAGAGCGAACAAAGAGCACATTGACAACACAACGCGCCACAGCATATGAGATAATACTGTCCAGCGCTAATATCCATATAGTAAGATGTAAAACAGTGAACCCAGCCACATTCATCACAGAGGCATGCACCGTAGAGGACATGCAAAACCACAACTGCGCCACGTACACAGGTGACGAAAGTAAGGATCCAGTGATTTTTGAAAATGCCCTGACCGAGGGTGAGGTGTATTTTGTGGACGGGTCAGCATCAATAGACATGGAGACAGGAGAAAAGCATGTGGGTATGGCAGTGGTACGATTAGAGGAAGATGAATATGAGATACTAGTACAACACCGCCTCCCATCACACTATTCAGCGCAAGCAGCAGAACTAATAGCGCTAATAGAAGCATTGCATGCCGCCAAGGGGTGCGCAGTGACCATATATACAGACTCAGCATACATGACAACAACAGTTCACGGTGGGTTGGCCCGGTGGGGGCGAAGGGGGTTTCGGCGAGCAGACGGAACGCCAGTCCAGCATGCAGAATTATTGAAAGAACTGATTGAGGCCCTGCAAGACCCCACGGCAGTGGCCATCGTAAAATGTCAAGCTCATACCGCAAATACAGATTTTATATCTTTGGGGAACGCGGCAGCAGACGCCGCTGCCAAAGCAGCTTCATATTTACAGAAAGGTGAAATAGGAGAGTACATGTTGCACCACACAGCAAGCCAAGAGGTCCCCACAGGATACAACATGATGTCCACACAGGAGATAATAGAGCTGCAAGAGGGAGCTAGTGCAGAGGAAAAATTGCTGTGGACTAAGAGAGGATGCAGCAAATCACCGACTGATTTATTGTGGCGACAAGAGAGTTCAGGAAAAGTGGTAATGCCAATTACGCTGCTAGAAATAGCATTTCAACAACTACACTTTCCCGCACACAACACAAAGAAACACATAATGGCAGAGATACAAGAAGATTGGTTTGCACCTTGCCTCCAGGAACACGTCACAAGGTTAGCTCTAGAATGCACGACATGTCAAATTTACAACTCAGGTATGACATTGCGTACACTAAGGGGTACGATACCAAAACCAAGTGGCCCATTCAGAGAGCTCCACATTGATTATGTAGATATGGGAGAAAGGTGTAACGGGGCTCGATACATGATTGTGGTTGTATGTCCATTTTCGAGGTGGGTGGAGGCAGGCCCATGTGCCCGCCCTGACGCGAAGGGCGCCGCGAAGTTCCTAGTGCGGGAAGTGTTTCCGCGCTGGGGAATTTGCGACGTTATTCGCTCAGATAACGGGACGCATTTTGTTAATGAATTATTTAAAGAAGTGACTACATTATTGGGAATAAAGCACAAATTATGTTCGATTTATCATCCTCAAAGTAATGGCGTCGTGGAAAAGATAAATGGCCTGTTAAAAAGCAGATTATCAAAACTTTGTTTTTCCCTTAAAAAGACTTGGATGTACTGCCTGCCTTTGGCCTTGTTTGAACTACGAAACCAGCCCAGTAAGGATCACCATTTGTCCCCGCACGAGATCGTCACGGGAAGAAGAATGCACACAGCGCATTCGCCTCTCCGTGAACGTTCTGATGCACACAGAAGCGCAGCTATATTGGGGGAGGAGTTCACAGAATACCTGCGAAAATTGACACGGGCAGCGCGCGTAATTGCAAAGCAACTAGCCCCCCCCTCGACAAGAGAGGAGGGGAACGCGACTGAACAAACCGGGGTGCCTGAAAAACCACTACAGCTAATGCCTGGTGACCTTATATATGTTAGAAGTTTTGTGCGGAGGTGGAACGCACCACGCTTCCATGGCCCCTATGAGGTAGTGTTTTGCACGCCTACAGCAGTAAAGGTTAAGGGCCTGCGATATTGGGTGCATTTGACAGATGTACGTAAAGCTTACAGCGCTGCGGAGAGTGAGGTGCAGGATGAGGCACAGGCAACAGCGGACGATGAAGTTGTGCGGAATGAATGATTGGAATTTTGTGTGCTTCATGAAATGAACGGTGAACACAATCAGCGCGCAACAAATGTCCTGGACTAAAACACGTACACATGTATATGTAAATTTTCTTTTTTTACAATTTTTGAAAGTTTTGCGTGGGGTTCTTTTTTTTTCCCCTCCTGTGCTCCTTAAGATGTTTTTTATTATTATTGTTGTTTTTAAAATGTGATGTTTTTTTTTATTATTATTATTTATATATATATATAGTAAGGTACGAATAATGATGACTGAAAGCTACCTTGTCTGTCAACAAACCCCCTCCCTCACCCAACCCTATATTTTATCACCGAAACGTTACAACGTGGAAATGCTTACATGTTTGTATTTAATGAACTTTTGTGTCTCAAACAGGATTTATCATGGCATCGAATGGGCAGCCTGCAACTAATAGATATGTTAGATTTAGAGAAATGTTAGTGGCTAGGTTAACATATTCATTTGAATGTGGTTTATCAATATGTGCTATCGTGTTCTTCATCTCAATGTTTTGTCTGGTGTTACACTGGATTATAGCGTTCATCTCTACCGAGATGAACGAGGGGGGAGGGGGGAACAACACCACCCTTGCTTCTGGAGCGAAAACAATTCCGACTGTAGGTATCAAAGAAGGTGATTTCTTGATCTGGGATGGATCACACTTTGTGTGGGGATACTATACTACACCACCCACTGCTGTCCTCTCACAATGGAGTACCAAAAATGTAGATAATGACACAATGTCCCAACCTGGAACATACAACAACCACACGATCCCTCCCGCCCCAATTCCAAACAACGATCTCTTGTTTATTAAGGAGGATGGAAAAGTGATTATGATGACAGAACACAAGTCCCTATATGAAGAATTAGAAAAGGGGGGTGGGAGGGAGGAAGGGGGGCCTGGTTCTTCACCTCCTATAACGAGAAGGTACAGAAGAAGGGAGAAAAGTAGGCGGAGGAGAGAGACTGGTGGAAAAGGGTATGATGAGTATTATGGGCTAGGGTTAGACAAAATGGAAGACCCACGACACCCTCACCAAGCAAATAAATGGTATGCAGACATGAGCACAACAGCCAAGCAAACAACCAATGAGAGCTGTTATGTCTGCTCACTTATCCCCCATGCATCAGGCACACCTAAAGTATTGTTGCCACGAGAATTGCCCATTGTGGATGCCCAATGTCTCCTTCATCTCACGCTGTGTAGAATAAAGAACACTTTCCAAGCACACGATGTCTCTTTCAGAATGTTACAGAACAACAAAACGTGCTATTCGCAAGCGTCTGGAGTAGTCTGCCTTAAAGAACCTTTCTTTGCAATACAAGGGACACTGTTTTCCGAAAACAAATGGAAAGACGAAGAAGTGCTGTGCAAGGCAGAAGCACTGAAGGGTGTCCAACCGGAAAAGCTGCGGTGGATGGAAAGAACGTGCTTGCCAATATGGAAAGAACACATCCCTAAATTAACATGGGTAACAGCGATGGAGAAACCCTTCAAGCTACAAAGTGAAATACAAAACGAACTATGTTTCAAGGGAGAAGGAAAAATGGCAATAGGAACGAACAAGAACTGTAACAAAACTCTCACCATCCCAGATATGAAAAAAGGAACAGCAGCACTAATGGACACCTACTGGGTATGCGGAAACAAGGCGTACCTGCACCTTCCCCAATCATGGAGTGGTAGCTGCTCAATGGCCACTTTGCATTCAACACTAATGGTGATTCCCGAAAGCCATATTGACATAAGTAACATGATGAACGGAGGCTTGAACCAGAATGCAGCGTCTCCAACTACACAAGCGCACCTTTATGTCCTGTCCTCCGGAGGGAAAGGAGAAGAGCTCTCAAGGAACAAGCGAGCCTCGAATTATATATCACAAGCATCATCTGATTTATTGGCACAGATCCCAGACAAGTATCGCCTGTTCAGCTCCGTGGAAACATTCTTTGCTTCGCTAGTATCAAGTGTCCAAGCAAGAGCAAATGCAAAATGGCTCCAGATCACACGGTGGGAACTGATCCAGTTGGCCAATGACACTGAAGAAGGGTTTAACATAATAAAGGTGGAACTACGAGCTCTGCGATTAATGACCATGCAGAACAGGTATGTTCTAGACCTGTTAACAGCTATCGATGGAGGTGTTTGCCGAAAAATAGGAAGTGCGTGCTGCACGTTCGTACCTTCTGAAGACGCAGAAAATGGGTCCCTGTCCCACGTTATTGAAGCAGTACATAACCTGGGCGAGAAGATGAAAATTGAAGGTGGAGCTGAGGATAGCTCGTGGTTCGACAATATCTTCTCTTGGGTTCCCTCATGGCTTGGAGTGACAATGAAGTTCCTGATACCAATAGTGGTGATCATCCTTGTGATGTTCTGCTTGTGCCAGGTGGGCCTCCGATGTTGTGCTAACGCGGTTCCTAACGGTGCAATGATGATGGTGACAATGGGCAACTCCGGTGGTACAATTAAAGCAACACAAGAAGTACATGTGCAGACAGGAGCAGATAACACCCCCAGGTACCAGTTAGTGCCTATGTGCCGTGATAAGTACATAGTAGATAAACTATGGCACACCACTATCAAAGAACCACGAGACGTAGAACTGGAATGGTATGAGGAGGTCTGGGTAGATCTGGAAGAAACTGGCGACTGTATATATTTAACATGTACACCAGACGAGTATGCTAGGAGAGGTGAGAGCTTAAGGGGGGTGTGCAGAGCATGGATGCCTATAAAAGGAACCCCTGCATGGGATGGTGCAGTGTTAGAGGAACAAGAATGTAGAAGATTAGAAGAGCTAAAGAAATTCGTTACTTTAAGTAACGAAAGGGGGGAAATGTAGGGGAGGAATGGCCACGAGGCCCTCCTCACCTACAGCTCCCTCCCCAGGTAAGGACCATGGCTCGGTGGGCGCACCCTCATGCCACCCGGGCCCAGGTGGAGGAGGGTTCACCCGCCGACGACATTGCCCACACGCACCCTGTCTTTGCAGTTACCAAAAATTAAGTTAGGCCTAGACGCCATCTTGCATAGCAAACATGGTGTGAGTTCAGCACACTGTAACGAGGCCCCCACCTTTGGAGGGCCTTTCATGCATCTCTGCCGCCTCAGCAGCCCTGGCAGATCCGTTGCAAGCGCGTTCCCATGAGAAAGTCGGAGATGAGCTAAACCCGAGATGCCAACACGGCAACATTATATTAGTAACAATGTGATATTGCACCCCGTATGACCCGGACCGCAAGGCCGGGGTAACGGGGAAAAAGCTGAAGCATCACTATCTGAAGAAGGTGGAAAATAATTCAAGTATTGGTATTAATGAACTACCTCTGTTTAAAATGTGAATAAACCATAAAAATGTAACGTTATATGATATCCCTCCAGGTCTGGACTAATGCTGCTATAACCACGGAGAAAGATGTTGACTAAACGTGTAACCTCTATTTTGTAAAAGTGTTTTTCAATAGTATGTAGCAACTTGAACTCATATATGTTTTTGAATCACCCAAAGCGGCGAGCATCAATCTCTGTAGGCCATAACCTAGATATCCCTCGTATAACGTCTAATGTACATACAATACGCACACAATGTAGTGAATATAATGTTAGGTAATGAAAAGGTACTGGAACCGACTGTATTAAAGAAATGTGTAACGAAATTGAAATATATATGTGTGTCTAAATAACGTCAAAATAAGGCAGAACAGTATAGAACTTCTGCATTCACTGATCAGCAACGCACGAGGAAAATACCTTTGTGGATATATGCAAGGCCATTCCCTCTCCCACCCCACCAAGCCTGCCAGATAAAAAAGCTAAGACTTGTGCCGCGCTCCCTCACCTCCCCCAACCAAGCTGGCGTTACTTCAGAGAGTCAGAGGCCCCGGCACCGCAACCAAGGCCACAGCCCGCCACCTGTGTTATTTACAGCACGGTAATAAACCCACGGTTGAACCCACTGATCTACCAGCACCCTCTCATAAATCCCACGAACCCCCCAAGAATCCTGACCCCGTGTAAGGACGACCCCCATCATTGGGACAGGACACAGAGACCCATCTATATAATAACTTCTAACGCAGCAGACACGCATGTATCACTCGGCCCAGGCCCCAGAGCCCCGTCCCGTGACCTAAAATACCGGTCAATAAGACACAGGTAAATCTCACCCCAACCGACAACCACCAGACCTCTCACGAGGTGCATTCCTCATGTGTTGTGTTTATTTTATAAGATAAGCTGTTGAAGCGATTTATTAATGAACTTAAATGTCATTTTCTGAATAACTGCAGTGTGCATGGCCTAGGGCAAATAAGATAGGAAAGGTATTCGTCATTGTCACAGGCTGCCCCAGCACATCAACACCGTACAGATGACCTCAAGCCGGCCTGCCAGGCCCAACCCAACCCACGAGGCTGACCAGTGACGTCGTCACGCCAGGACCAACCCCGCGGCAGCAACACCTATAGTTAGTCGACGCCACCCAATCCCAATCGACTTGTGCCCCCTATAGTGTTTAGGTGTTGATGACGTTTTTTGTATTAGAAATACGCCTGTCTTTGCTATTGTCAGACAGAGCGCTCTCGTAGGTTGCAGAGTTCTTTGCATGCCTTATCCTTGGATAAAACTCCCACTTACGCTCACCCGCACTCTGTCTTGGTCTTATTCCCACTACGGGAGAGTCCCTTATTGTCTCTCATTGCGGGGAGGATCGTGCTGAATTGGGGGCGCTTCCCTTCAATATCAAACATAATGTATATTTTTATAGAAAAATAAAGTAAAGTGAAACAAAAGTAAGGTACAAGGACAAACACAGAACTAACATAAACCAAAAAGAACAGCATAAATTATGACAAAGTCACAAGTAATAAGCATAATTTGTGGAATATGGAGGAGCTGGGGACCAGAGATGACCACCGACCATGTGAAGAGCAATATTTTAACCACATTGAACATTTAACCAAGGAGTGGTACATTGTGCTTCAGTTCCATCCTAAGGCATCATGTCTCCTTTTATTTAGTTATTTTTTTATTTATTTTGTTTCATGTGATATCATTTTATATACAAAAAAACAATACACATAAGTCAAAATTAACCAATTCATATATACACATATACACAATATATGCATGATGTAACAACTATTAATATCTTCCTCAATACAAATCAGCAGGGGATTAGTGGTGTTGTTATGACTTTTAATAAACAATTCCGACCTTTTTTTTATTGAACCGATTTCAGTGAGAGTAACCCCAATTCCAGCCTCAGGATGGCCATCAGTATACCCTGTGAGAGAACCAGGAGCTTCTTCCAGAACTTTCCCTCTATTAACTGTAGCCATTCTAAGTTCATATTAGTGAAGGTCTCCAGTCCATAAGTGATCATTGGCACAAGACACTGTATATACAACTGACGCGCACCCCAGATGGAATATCCACTCTGAGTGTGGGTGAATTGACAAATCATAGACGTCAGTTGAGCAGCCTTGACTTTACGAACCTGGATGCAGACTTCATAGTTCCCTTTGCTGTCAAAGTCAACCCCCAAGTATCTATATAAGTGGGTATAGTGAATTTCAATTGAGCTTATATGCATACTAGTGTGGTCTATCTTGCAATGCGAATATAATATGATTTCGGTCTTATTCTGCTTGATTTTCAATTCATTTAGTTCAGCATATTCCCAGAGCTGCTCCGCAGTTCTAAGTAACCCACTAAAGGTGTGGTCAAAGATAACCAAATTGTCTGCGTACGCCATTATAACACAATGTCTAGTACCGATCGTGGTGGGAAAGTTTAGTACGTCTGACAGGAACTCTGGTAAATCAGAAACAAACAGGTTGTATAGCAAGGGGGCAGTAACGCACCTCTGCTTCAAACCCCTGTTTTGCTTTATATGAGGTGTCATGGTTCTGCCAGATTCCAATCTAAGTCGTACCGAGGTATTACAGTGAAGTAATTGCAGATATTGTAGCAGGCCTTCAGGACAAGATATCTTTTTCAATTTATCCCACAACTTCTTTCTATTGACAACGTCTAATGCCGCCTTGAAGTCTATATATAGGGCTTATAGAGGGGGGCTATTGGGAAGAAGCGCTTTGTCCCTGAGAATGTTCATTATAAATTGGTTATGCACAGTCGAATACCCCGTTCTGAACCCACTCTGAAATCGATCAAGAATTCCTATATTGTCTTCCCAGGATTGCAAATTCTGAAGCAATAAGGAGGCAAACATCTTGCCAGTGCAATCCAGCATTGACAATAATCTATAATTTCCGGGTTCTGTTTTATTTCCTTTTTTGAATACTGGGACCAAAATCACGGTCTGCCATGTATCGGGAATTCTACCCTCTCGGAATATCTTCTCCATTATTATTTTCATGAGGTTAGAAATAAGGATTCTTCTTCGTGACTATATTTGATAACCCGTTGGGTGCAGGGTCTTGAGATGAGTTGAGATTGCCAATCTTAATAACCAGTTCTTCCACAGTGACTGTAAAAGATGGAAGGACTTGAATAATTCTACAGGGCAGTGCAGCTGTCTCACAATCTGCACCAGTACGAATTTCAATAAATCTAGTCCAGTCTTGTATACTTATGGGATTTATCTGTGGAACTATCCTACACCCTCGCACTCTCCGCAGATGAGCCCATATTTCTGGAGCAAAGTACCTTAACTGTATGTTGCCAACATTCACGTTTATTTGCTCTTTTGCGTAATTTAGACCAGAGCCGAAATGTATTCTTTAATTTCCTGATTTTACTACAGACATCCATCTCCTTTTATTAGTGGTATGTGAAGTATAGCCTTTGCAGTAAAGAAAAGGGTTGAGAAAGGGTAGCAAATCTGCCTCTGCATCAGACCCATTGGCATCTTCCCTGATATGGCACCACTTTTCCCATTCACCATCAAAGGTCTCATCTGAATTTGTCTGAAGAGTAAGGAAGTTTATGAGAGGTTTGTCTATCAGGGGAGATGAGGAAATCTAGTTCTAGATTTTAGAGACAGAACACATCTTACTCTCTCAATCTCACTCTTGAAAAGGAGAAAGACAGATTCACTTAAGCAATAAACCCCAACACGGGTGGGCATTACAATTGTGAAGGCACTAACATGAGCCCCAGGCCATTCCCTGACTGGTAATGCCAGGCCATGCCGGGGCTAATTTCTTTTAGCACCCTGACATGCTTTCCAGTGCACTAATATATTTATTTTTGAGTTGAGAAAAGGAATGCTTGCCATTTCTCAACTTATATATATATATATAACAAGCATTGGCAATGGCAACAGTTTGGGCTTTTGTGTAGGCATGGGAAAGGCACTTGCCATTCACAGCCATAGTGGTATTAACTGACCATTAATAGTAGCAGATGCAAAATGGTGCGAGTACCTGGGCATCTAATAGTAGAGCCAGGCAAATTCCTAATACATATACACAAGCCAAAACTGTTAGCTTCACCAATGGTCGTTTTTACCAAGACTTCAGTGAAGAGCATGCATAGTGCTTATACATTGAATGGCTAATGGCAGACGTGAGAAGACAGTTTTATTACACCGGTGGTGGGTTTACAACTCCAATTAAGTCATTACATCTCAGAAGGCTACTTTGAAAAGAACACTGACAGGCAATGTGAGTGCAACATTTGATGGTAAGGCTTGAATAAAGTGAGCTCAAAGAGTTCTGAGGAGGAGGAGTTTTGGGTGGGGAGGGGCCATAGGGTTTAGCAAGGCCATAGGCAGTCAATAGGTGGACACATAACCAAACAACACCTACAGGTTGTGTGTCCCTCCTCATATGCCACTTCTGGCTCTAATGCAATAATTTCAGTTTACAGGTTTCGCAAGCAACACTTAATAGCCCAAACTAAAATAAAGGACCACTATGGACATTTACATTGACCATTGCTGCTGTGGGGAAGGCCAGGAACTGTAAGGCAGCTGCAGATAATTTGGGCCAGGGTTAGGGTGGGCGCAGAAAAGGTAAGGGAGCAGAATGAAAGAGGCAGCGAGCACAATTCTGGCAGGGATGGAAGATGGTACCCTCTCACTACTGAGGATGCTGGGAATGCAGGCAATATCATGAGATACAGCACAACTTCCAAGCTTTCAGATTGGCCAGGAGGCATTACGACACACCCTTCTGGGTACTAATGTAAGAAAGAACAGCTGCGAAAAACTGTGGAGACTTCAGCTCATGTTGCTGAGCCATTTTTATAAACAATACTTCCACCTGACTTCAGAAATGTGGTGTAGCCTTTTGAGCGTTTGGCTGCTGCTATGCAACATCTCATCAGCACTAATTATCAACAGGATACAAATAAACAGCTAAGACTGGTAGAACTCATTAGGTTAGAGATTAAATAAAAAAACAGCACATCATTGTGCAGTGTTGTCAATGACTTGGCTGCTGACAAGAGCACCTATCGCGGAGAGAAGGAGCCATAGAAGTACAGCCAGGCCCTCGGAGGGATTGGTTTGGAATAAATCTTCTAGGAGCCAGTTGAGAGCTATATTTGAGCCACTGGGTGGAACTAAAACAAAAGCAACATTGAAGCATCTGCCAAGGACTTTACCTTAAATGCTGGCTGATACAAGATTAAGGGGGGAGCAAACAGGAGCATTCTGAGGTCTATATGTTAGACACTTGCTGAACCAGACCAAGAATAGAGAGAGAGAGAGAGAGAGAATGAGGCAGAGAGGCATAGAGTGAGAGAGAATGGGAAATAGAGAGAGAGAAAGAGAGAGAGAGACAGAGAGAGCTAGCGAGAGGGAGAGAGTCTGTGATAGAGAATGAAACCATACAGACCAGATAATCACCAGCAACATAGACACCAGACCAATATGAGAGTGACTAGATTAACTGCTGAGGTCTCTGTCTCAAACATTAGTTGCGACCAGATTGTGAGAAAAACCCAAAGAGTCAGTAACGAGAAATCTTGCAGATGATGTCAAAAGCCAGATCAAGGAGAAAGAGTTTGTGGTGGTCCAGGAGGTGCGTCCAATGGTTGGATACTAGCAATATCATAGCATGAAAAATATCCTAAGCGATGGGGAAAGAATACCTTCTGTGAGGAATGTGTGAAATGTATGACCATTTGATGAAGCTGGGCAACCCGCTGTTGGAGGATGAAAATATGCATTTGTTGAAACCTTCTACTCCACTCTGTGTCTTACATATTCCATTCTTTCCCCAGATCCTACTATCACATTTCACTCCACTCCTGGTTTTACCTCCTCCCTCTTTTTGCTGCTTCTACTGCTGTCTTCCACTCCACTTCTGGTTTTGCTACCTCCCGCTTTTCCCCCGGTCCTATTACAGCCTCACACTCTACCTCTGGTTTGCTTCCTTTTTACTCCTAACAAAAGATTAAACAACAGGTGTGTGCATGTCCATTAGGGCTGTTTTCTTGGCTATACTCTTGGAATCCAATGTTACCACAAGCTCTGTCAGGGGAATGTATCTGTCATCCCTAATCTCAGAGAGGATCTGCAATTAGAGGCACACTACATTCAATTTATTTTGTGATTTAGTCATCCACACATTACATCAAAGTAATAAAGAAAATGCACAAGGAAAGTAAAGGACAGGTGAAGGCCCCTAAGTGTTATATGTGTGGTCAGCTTAATCACATTGCTAGGTATTATTCATCAGAAATCTCTCAATAAAGGTTACGCCAGGTGTCGATGACCATAAGGACCCCCTGAATGCCTGGAAGAGGGAACAATGGAGAATGGAAGATGTAATAAAGTCATTATTGTGCATCGTGTTAGTGCATCAGGGGTGCTGTTCAGCTGGAGGGCTTTGCCATCTGCTTCACTGCTCGAGAAATCAGTTTACAGCTTGGTTTACCTTCGATGTTGCAACTTATCTGCAGATCTGCACCTGCTTTGCATTGACCACCTAAGCTTTGCCTTCCACCTCCCAGCAACAATACGAACACACAAGCACATGCATAACACACGTGCACATTGTATCAGTGCATCAGCAGTGCAGTGCTGTTCGGCTGGAGAGTGTAGAGAAGGAGCCAAGCACCCCCCTCAAACATCTCGCCCATATTGCCTATATGTTGGGAGCCAGAGTGTGAAACACGTGTATTACCAGTGAAAATACCAATGCCAAGAAGAATCGTGGAGGCAAGGTTCCTGTTGAGAAAACCATACCTGCATACGAGACAGTGTGATGGCCATTTGAATGAAATCCCAGCGGAAGCATGAAAAAGGAGCAAAGACTAGCAGATTGATGATGTCACACGAAGTAATACTGACACACCTTGAAGAGATGCAGAGACAAGAGAATGTAGACATTCTATAAGGCATCAAAAAAGTATCAAAGATAAGCACATCTCGGGTTCGAGGTGAAGAGTCTTCTGCTACAGAAACAATAAAGATACAAAGTATTCTTGAGTCTACAAAAAAGGTAGCAGGCGCCCCTCTCTCGAAAGAGCACAGCATGATAACCTGTTCAGTGGTTTGTAACCACTTTGCGAGTTTGCAGCCATCTGCTTTTTGCTCACTGTATCTTTCACAGATGGGAAATATCCATTTGCATATCAGTATCATGGGCAGTCCAGCACCGAAATGCTATGGCAATTCCCTTCTGAACAAGAGTATCAACAGAAACCGCATACACATTTTTCAGTCTTGAGTCTAGCTAAGTAGTGAATAGACTGCAGCAAGCGCCAACATATATATATATATAGGAGCAAGTGAGGTATGAAAGATTTCACTATGTTTAATAGCAGAGCTGGACCATGAAAGGAAGGCATTTTCCAGTATTTCTCAGTTGAGAAAAGCAATTGAATTACAGAAGTGAATCTCAGAATTGCGGGTCTGGACCAGCCCCAAGAAGTCACATTGTGTTAGGCTTTGAGGATCTGACAGTAGTTACAATTGTGTGAAAGAATGAATCTCTTGTTCAGAAGACAAATAAAAACAAGGAAGACGTCAGATTAAATAAATTAATAAGGCGATAAGCAGTGATAGTGCAGCCTGCAAGTGGCAAGTGCTATATTAGTCGATAGAGTATATCTGATAGGTGCAGTAGAAAAGGGGGAGGGGACTGTATTGGTAAAGATACAGACCCAGTGCAAGCGGTCGGCCGGAGGCAGTGCAGGAGGGTGGCAGGGTGAGCAGGTACCTGAGCCCGAATGATAGAGGGTGGACAGGTACACGATGCTGACAGAGAAAACAGATCAGAAGGGGAGAAGAGAGGCAAAAGCGTAAGAGAAGAGGATGGTTATGTGGTGTTTCTGGAACTGGAGATAGTTCTCCTCAAGAATCAAGGTGGCCGAGAGGCTGTTCCAAAGGGAGCGCAGAGCCGCAGACAGACATCTACCCCCAGCTTGTTTCTTTAAAAAATGACTAACCCTTGAGGGAGTTAGAAGTAGAGGAGCGAAGGGCTCGAGTGGGAAGGTATTCACAGAGGGATAGTTGAAGGTATTTTGGACCCAGTCCTCAGAAAGCCTCAGATGGTTTTAAATTTAATCTGTGCGTCCACTAGGAGCCAATGAAGGAATTTCAGAGCTGGAGAAATACAATCCCAGGGCTTCAGATGAAGCTGGACAAACATGATGAACCACACCTATGCAAGGAGACAGAGTGTGGCTCCATTCCCTCCAGAGCAAGGAACATTTCCAAGGCCAAGTTCAAAGCCTTAATTGACGTGCAGACCACTGAGGGGATGATAGATGATATGCTAATTGGTCAGAAGCAATGGTTAGGACCAACCCACCAGCACCTGGAAGTCCATCCTGCGTGCTGCTAACGTGGGTGGAAAAGTACTAACGGATGGAAGAGTTACAGCCAATTATAGTGGGCCGTGTAGTTAAGGGCCCTATAGTTTGTGTAACCAATGGGATGTCATGTATTTAGTGATGTTCATAGTGACCTGTTTGAGGGGAGGGCTTAGTTGCCCCACCTGATATTAAGGACCCTATCACTTTCTTAGACTAGTATGGAACATATACCTAGATGTTCCCTCTAAGCCTATCGCATTTGCCACTAGGATTTTGTAGTTTGCCACGTAGGATGACATCAGCAAATACATAGGTTAACGTCAGCAGTGATGAGTTTTTCCTATAAAGATGTTTTTTTATGAATTTCGTTGAGATCATGCTGTGAGACGTCCATTGTTGTCAGTTGTGCTCCCAGTTTTAGATAATTGACATTAAAACAGTGAACTTTGCCAACTTCCTGAGTCATTTTGATTATTGATGTTTGAGTATCTTCTGCATCCTCATTCATCTCAAAGTATTGCTACCTCATCTTAAAGGGCTGGGCCGGCTGACCCGGTTCACGTGGTAGCAGAGAGATGATGGTTAAAGAACCATCAACCTAGTATACTTTGAGGTCTTGGCAATATCGGATGACCTCTGCCATTCAGCTGAAAGGACGTGAAGCTGCCTGTAGATAGCGGAAATTAGTTTAAAATACGGCTTGCAAGCATAGGTGAGACGGGTCCCTTGTTTTCAGCCAGAATCCCCTCCCGATCTCCACAGGAAGCTGATCAGACAAAAGGTAGAAAAGGTTGGTTGAAGAGGCAACGATCCCGAGAGTCAGAAGTAGAAAAAGCAAATGGTGTGTAAAAACTGAGTGAGATGGCAAAATTGTGAATGGGCAGTGAGTGGAGAGAGTGATAAGGGGAAAGAAGTAACAAAGGGAAGTTGGGATAAAACAACTAGAGATGATGAGCATCGAGTTATTAAGTAATTGACTTGAGGAAAGGATTGCCAAGCAATTAGGAAACTGGGGCACGAAGAATGTCACAGTAGAGTAAGCACAGTGTCCTGCATCATAGCACGTATCAAAAGGAGTCATATCTCGAGTTTCAATAATGGATGACGTAGGCAACGGACACGTTTAAAGACTGTCTAAAGAGAATGACTCAAACTCCATAGGAGTGTTTTTTCAGGGGCGTCACAAAGATCGTGAATGAAGATATAGTCTAGAGGAACGAAGGCTGTGTTATACGTGGGCCGGCCGACTTTGTATGACCGTTTGTTTTATGTATTGTATAATTGTATAAATATATATGTGGTGAAGAAGTAATATGTTAATGTTAAAGGATATTTGTACCGCATATCAACACCACCAGAGTGGTCCCCTGGCGCTCCGGCAGCTCTGAAAAAAAGGAGAGGGGGTGAGTTAGTGGGAATAAACTGGAAAAGTGCAAGAGAGCATTGATGTGCTGTTGGCAACCTCAACCCGGTAACTCCATTGGCTGGGCTTGGGGTGTTTTTGGGCCGGTAGCCATTGTGTGCTGTTGTGTGAGTCTATGTGTGGTTTGTTTTGTTGTTGCAGTGCAGTGAAGTTTGTGTGGATTGGTGTATTATAGACTTGTGGTTGTGTTTGGTTAAAGTTTGAGAGGTGTATGCATAGGGTTGAAATTGTTGGTGGATTGTTTACTTAGGCAAAGGCTAACAATCACAGTTCCATCCAACACATGACGACCCCAACTATCCCATCCAGACTTAACGCCGGCTAATGCCCACGACCATGTCCACGTGTGGCACATGCCAACATCCACCACTCCACCCAGGTGTAGCAAATGTCGACATCCACAATCCCATCCATATGCAACATCAGCCAATGTCCTTGACTGTGTCCAGGTGTTGCATCTGCCAACATCCAGAATTCCATCTAAGTGTGGCACGTGCCAACAACCACAATTCCATCCAAGTGTGGCACCTGCCAATGATCATAGCCCCATCCAAGTGTGGCACATGCCAACATCCACAACTCCGTCCAAGTGTGGCACATGCCGACACTCATGATCCCATCCAGATGTGTCACCGGCCAGTGTTCACGAGTACGTCCAGGTGTGGCTGTACCAACACTCACAACTCTGTCCAAACATGGCACATGCTGACATTCAGGATCCCATCCAGATGTGACAGCGGCTAATGTGTGCATGCGCAGCACCTGTCATCACTCACAAGTCCATGCTGGCCTAGTCCATGCCAATGTCCACAACTTAGTTCAAGTGTGGCAGCTGCCAACATCCGCTCAACTCAGTTCAAGTATGGTATCTGGTAGTGTTTAAGGAACAGGTGAGCTTGTAGGGAGGGTTTGCCAGGGGAGCTGATTCTGTCTTTATGCGGTGATACTTGTGTCCTATGTGATCTAGCGTTGTCCCTCTTGTAATTGCGGGGGTTTACTTGGTCAGATCTTGGTGTTTGTCAGTGTCATTCTGAAATCTGTAATCCTGTTCTTTGTGATCCTGTTTAATAGACAAATTAAGGGACGTAAAAAAGAAAGTATGGAAACTTGAAAGTAAATTATGTGTTTATTTTATTGATCTGATGATGTTTAGTGAATAAGCAGAAAGTAAAAACAAGACATAAAAGGCTTGGAGCTGCACCAATTGGTGCACGCTCATATTGTGTTGTTTTTCTGAAATGTATTTTTGAAAAGTGCAAAGGGTAAAGGTGAGTATTGACAGTCAAGTGTGATGAGTCAAAATGGAGGATATTACTCAGCTTATACATGTATGCAAGCAGTTACCAAAACATGCACCCAAGCTTAAACAGTACATTGTGGAATGGGCTAAAAGCACAGCACATACAATGTTCATGCCATGGCCACAAGGGGGATCACTATCAAAGGCAATTTTGCAACACATGATGACATACCTGCACACAGCATACACAGGAAAAATAAAGTTAGACAAAAGGCTAGCCAGCTTAGACCTCTAGAAAATGTTCAAGGAGGAAACAGAAGAGCTGCCTCCTGAGGACTGGATACTTAACATATGCAAAGGGGGTGGGGGGTTGAGGAGCCTTCTGCTCCCCCACCACACCTGAAGTAAACAGTGATAGTATGAAGGATGACGGAGTGTACCCCAGTTGAGAAAACGTAAGGCAGCGATGGGGTCCGGCATATGAGTCTCCTGTGTATAGCAGCAACGAAAGTCCAGAGAAGATTCCCGAGAGAGAGGTGATCTCTAACGTCCCATGGGATAAAGAGAGAAGGGACAAGGAAAGAAGTGATCGACCGAGTACATCTTTATACATATGATGGGAAATAAAGAGATGGAAAAAAGAGAAAGATAAGGCTGATGAGGTAGCACTCATACAGAACGAATGGATGGGTGGTCAAATTTTGCTCAAACTTGATGGACAGAGCATTAAAGAATAGAGGAAAAAGGAAGATCAAGATGAACAACTGAAAAAATAGAAAAGGGCAGAGGAGCAAACAAATATGATAACAGACAGAGGGAAATTGAAGAATGAGAAAGACTAGAAAGAAGAAGAGAGGAAGAGGGAGAACAGAAATTGAGAGATAAAAGGATACAAAAACGTAGAGACGAAGAAGTATGTAGGGCAAATGAGAGAAGAGAAGTAAAAAGAAAAGAAGAAGAAAGGGTGAGAGAAGAAGCAAGGAAGTCAAGAGAGCTTGATGATGAAACAGAACAGAAGAGAAGGCAGAGAGCACGAGACATTGATCGTATAGAAAAATAATTAATGGAGCCTAATCCAGTAGTAGCATGGGAGGGTATAGAAGAATATTTACCGACACATGAACCAATGCCAGGTCCGTCTAGAGCAAATCTAGAGGATGAGCTTGACTCTAGAAGCATTGCAGATGCAATCGATAAAGACTATCATGATATGAGGACTAAGAAAAAACTGAAAGGAAAGGGTAAAACAATCAACTCGAGAGTATGCAGCTGTACAACAGAGAGGGAGGCTTGTATAGATTTGAGCCTTAAAAGTTGTCTTTAGACAGACTAACTCTGAATAGAGACGGAGAGGTGGGAAACTACACAAGTCGGGACAGGAAATGTCGGACGAGGACAGAGAAACCTTCCATGGGGAAAAGGGAGATAATGCATGTGATCCTGAAGGATGTTCTCCAATGGACAAAGAAGTGAGATGATCAGATCTAAATCTACTCAAATTGCGGAAGTCATAGTCTCTGGCACGATTAGATGGACCTGGAGGGCGATCCCATAGTAAGAGGGGGCACTCTCCACCTTATGTGAGAAGGCTGAGATCACTACCAGGAAGAAGGTGGTGCAGAACCATTGTCCCTGCTATGGACAGACAGTCAATGGGGGACGAATGTGAGTTTGGGATCTCACAGTTTCCTTTGTTAAAGAAAGGAAGAGCCAGACCACAGTATATGCCATAGCCACAGATGGATAAGGATCATTTAAGGTGTAAACTACTGAGTTTAACTTCCGGTGATGGGAAATGGATACATGAGTTAGAGAAAAAGAAAGGAGGAAACATGTTAACTATTGGAAACATTAAAGGTCTTCTAGCTGCTATCCTTGGGAAGACGACATTTAGTTGAGAGCAGGATACTCGAGTGTCACTGTGCAGAATACTGCTCATGATGGAGCACCGTTTCATTGCTGCAGAGCGGCGGTCTGGAAAGCGTTGCAAGTTCAGTATACAGACACGCAGGTTATGGGAGCTATAATGGCAAGAAAGATGCAGAAAGGGGAGGATCCTCTTGTATACATTCATAATTTCCAAGAGCAGTGGTCTTTCGAAACTCGTGATCTGTGGGGGAAATCTATACCTTATTCTATCACATATTATGCCAAGGGCTGCCAGACCCAGTGCAGAAGCAGCCCAAGAGTGTTGTGGGTATGGAAGTGAAACCACAATACAGCTGACTGTTGTGCATTATTGTAGATTATTTCAGGAGAAGAAATGAAAGGAAGCGAAATTAGTGCAGAAAAAATTGTCAACATATGCCATAGAAGGGGTGATGTTGACTAGTGAAGAAGGGTGAGGTTCACAACAATCAGCAGGCATGCCACAGGTGAATAACCAAAGGCAGTTTAATCAAGGTAATAATGGATTTCTACCACGGGTAGGGGAGGCTACCGAGGTAGAAGCTTCCAGAATAATCAAGGAAATTTCCAGAATAATCAGAGTGGGTTTCAAAATATGCAGAATGATAGTCAAGGCATGCAGGGAGGACACATTAGGAGACCTCTTATATGTTGGACATGTGGAATGACAGGACACATTGCACGCATGCGTGAAAGCCAAGGCTTTGTGCAAAAGGGACAGTTCTTAAGAAGGTGGACCACATATCCATCTGCATACACTGAACAAATTGGAGAGGGGTTCGCCCAAAATCAGACAGTGCAGCAAACACAAGCGATGAGAGGGCAGCAAGATTTGCAAACACAATTAAAAACAATGAATCTGCTGCAAGGGCAGTCACAGCATTCACACATGTAGATACAGCAGGGCCTAAAAACGGGACAGTAAATGAATCCTAGGATAGGGGGGTGTCACTGTCCAGGGAGGGAATCCTTTCACAGTTACGGGGATAAGCATGTACCCACAATAGGACAGCTCACTGGGAGATCTGATGTGTTCAGTGCTATCAGTGACTTCCAATCCTCAAGAGGAACTGAGGCCTGATGCCACTATAGGATGCACATCCATTTTCTTTTTTAGTAGACATGGGGACAACACGCTCGTGAATACGAGAGTGGATATTTACACTATCTGGGAAGGCCATGAATGCTCAAGGTTTCCCAGGAGCTACAAGTAGAGTTCCTTTCACTGACACATTGGCAGTCTCTATAGGAGAATTTGATATGTCTGTACCATTATTGTATGCAAGGCAGACACTGGTTAATATATTAGGTTGAGATTTAATGACAAAATTGAACATGAAGATTTTGTTTACTGATGAAGGTATAGTGTGTTTGACTCCAGGAATGCATTATTTAAACGTGAGTGACTTTATTATGGTGTTCACAGGGCAAATGGCCATATGAGGAGTACTGTTAGAACCAGAGGTCTTCCATTATGGGGTACACATTTTGTTAACATGGCTACCAAGTTCAGTGTGTAAAACTATGAGGGTACCTGATGAATTTTTATTCAGGTCAAGAATGCCTATGGACGAAGAGGAGGGACAAGTTTTTCCCTTAGAATTACAAGCAGCTATAGTGCGAGGAGAGTTATCTATGCTTGATGAAACTGATTATGAAGGTAGACGATGGTGTACAGTGATTGCCATTGGGGAAGGTTATAGATTGCCTGACATCACTGAAGAGGATATGTTTAGAGACCATCCGTCAGATGACAAAGTAGTATTTGAAGTGAGTATTACTTATTGGGTAAGAGCAATTAAATGTGAAGTTCCTCATAAAATAATGTTAGCACGGAATTCTTTGACGAAGACATGGCGAAAGTGGCAGTTTCATTATGGACAGCATGACGTAGGCCTATTCAAAGGGGCTGGAGAATTTAAGATTAAACTGAAGCCAGGAGCAGTTTTACCTCAAGCACAACAATATCCCATGTCTCGAGAGGCAGCTGAAGGTATTTTCAAGACGATATCCACCATGATGGAGCAAGGTATCTTAGTGACTTCAGAGTCACTGTGTAATATGTCAGTGTATTCTGTGAAGAAGAGCGAATGGGGGTCATGGCATTTAGTGCAAGACATGAATCCAATTAATCAGATTGTAGAGGATGAGTTCCCTCTAGTTCCTAATCCAGGGACAATCTTATGTAGTATCCCAGCAGATGTGCGATATTTCACAGTGATTGACTTGAAAATGTATTTACTGAATCCCTTTGCATAAGGATTCTCAAGATCTGATGTCATTTACGTTCAGACATATTAAGTTAAAAAGCACAAGATTACCTCAAGGGTACTGTGCGTCTCCATCGATTTTCAATAGAGTACTGTATGGACTTAAGCAATATCGATTTGCCGAGTGTTGTTTTGCAATACGTAGATGACATATTAGTCTGTCGCATCTCAGAGTGCAGATGAAATTCAGTTCAGATAATGATTATTCTCACAGAGAAAGGATATTAAGTGGACAAGGAGAAATTGCAGTATTGTCAAAAAGAAGTGTTATACATAGAGCAGTTAATTTCACATGAAGGAAAGAAAGTTACACCTGAAAGAGCTAAGGCTATTTTGAAAACAGCAAACCCACATGCGATAAAGCATATGCAAAGATTTTTAGGGCTATGCAATTATCTGAGAGCATGGGTCTTCGATTACAGTTCATATATAAGGCCCTTATTTCAGGCTGTGAAAAAAAGCACAGGCAACCCCGGAAAAAAAAATGTCTGGACTGAGAACATGGAGGAAGGGTTTGATGAGTTGAAAAAGGCGATTTGTACAGCTCCAGTTCCAGGGATTCCCAATTATGCTGAGGTATTCTTCTTATTTTCACACACGAATGGCACAGTCATGACAGCAGTACTCATGCAGAGAACTACATTGGGGTACAAGCCTCTAGCATATTACAG
The DNA here is from genome assembly GCF_040938575.1 of Ambystoma mexicanum. NCBI lineage: Eukaryota > Metazoa > Chordata > Amphibia > Caudata > Ambystomatidae > Ambystoma > Ambystoma mexicanum. The sequence goes on from NC_090937.1 coordinate 513,077,637, forward strand.
TGGGGTTTTAGACCCAGTAATGAGGGGTCACTTTCCCTGCAAAAAATCTTTGGCAGATGCCACATTCGCCATTGAGAAGGCTGCCAGCATAATAATGGTGTCCTCTATGCCGCTATTTGTTGAACATGCTTTGTTTGCCATTTTGGAAAAAGCTAAGGGTACGTTGACTTCTCAAAGGGCTCTGGCTTACGAAGTGGTCATATCAAATCCAGCGATTAAAATAGTTTGATGCAGAATAGTGAACCCTGCCATGTTTATAGCAGAAAGACTGGCAGAAAATGAACATGCACATGATTGTTCGATCTGTGAGGAATTCTATGATGAAATTCCAAGGGTGAAAGAAAATGCTTTGGCAGCTGGAGAGATTGTCTTTATTGATGATTCTTCTAGAATTGATCAAAATGATGGACAGCGATATACAGGTGCCACTGTGATAAAGCACAGAGCCAATGGAGACTTTGCAGTGTTGATAATTGCATGACTACCATCTCACTTTTCAGTACAGGCTGCAGAATTACTGGTGCTGATTTTCGTGCTCGAGAAAAACGCAGACCAGGACGTGACTCTGTACACTGACTCCACCTATATGACATCAACAGTACACACAGGGCTAGAATGATGGAAAAGAAGCGGCTACCTCCCAATGGATGGCACTCCAGTGCAACATGCCGCCGTCTTGGACAGACTTATTAGAGCACTACAGCTTCAAGTAGCCATCGCAGTAGTTAAATGCGTAGCTCGCACAATTTCTCTTTACAATTTACTTCACCGTTTGAGCTTTCATCCTCCGAACATTTTATGGATTCTTCCCTATGGGCAGATGTTAAGAATTAAAAGGATCATTAGCGATCAGTAAGACTGTGAGAGACAACTCGATATATTGCAGGAGAAATTGCAATTAAGGGGCTATCCACAAGCAGACCTGCAAGCGGCCTTTAATAAGACCAGCACACAAGAACACGACCAGCTATTGACCAAAAAGTCAGATCGGAAGAAACCTGATTTAGTATTTGTGACTAAATACTCTATCCAAAGCAGACAAATAAAAGACATAATCAAAAAAAGATGGAGCATTTTGACTAGTGACGAAAGAATTAAAGACTTATTTCCACAGCCACCAGTATTTGCATACCAAAAAAGCAGTAGTCTGCAGAACTTACTAGTCAATACACAAGGGAGGTCTGCAAACAAAATCCCAGACAAACATCCAGGAATATTTCCCTGCATGAGTTGTGGGAATTGTAACAACGTTATTAAAGGCAACACAGTACTACATCCTAGAACAGGAGAGAAAATCAAGTTGAAACATCACGCAACCTGTCTATCAGAGAATGTAGTTTATGCAATAAAGTGACATTGTGGAAAATTCTATGTGGGCGAGACATCAAGAAAAATAAGAGTACATCTCAACGAGCACAAGTCATGTATAAGAAATGATAACCAGGCATCCGCAGTGGCATGACATTTCAAAGAGAATGGACACTCTATTACACAAGTGTGATTTCAAGTTCTGGAAGTGATACCTACCAAAGGAAGCAACAGAGATATAAACAAACTGAGAGCACAACAAGAAGCATTTTGGATTGAAAGATTGTATGCTCTCACCCCCAGTGGGATGAACGAAGAACTGAATTTGAGCTGTTTTTTGTAGCACCAGAGACCATGAGACGGATCATGCTTCTCATGTACAGAAAGAGCACCATATGGATAGAGATAGTGATCTATCCAACTAACGAGAGACACCATATTAAGAAGACAATCTTCAGCGCAAGATAATCAGATTTATTTTCATTGTTTTTCTTTTGTTTATATTAGTTTTAGATGCATAATAGATCGAGTCAACCCTTGAATCTCATTTAATACACCACACTTTTTCCTCTTTATATATTCTCTGCTCATTAGACAACATATAGAAGCGGTCTAAGTTTCATTTTTTCTTTTCTTTTTGTTCTTCTCAATTTTCACTTTTTCTCATAGCTATGGCATATAGTTTTGAAATTGGTGGTTTCCTTGAATTCATTTTCATAACTCTCCCATTAGGTTATCACGTTTCCAGTTCTTTAGGTTTTACTTATTTTTGGCCGTTTTTTGACATCTCTTTACAAATATGCCTCCAAGTCACAATGACAGGGAGATTACACATCCCAAATGAGGAGTAAGCTGTAATTAATCACGTAGTATTTTCTGCACACAGTGCCATTACATTGGCTTACCAATGAGTTCCACCTGCCAGGTCATATTAGTAATATCAGTTTAAATAGGGTAGGAATCTTTACTAGATGGCGTTGTGTTCTCATTATGCCATGACAATATGTATGCATCATCATTGTTTCCCGTGCAAGTATGACAGGAATACATTAATACGAATTCACTTAATGTAAGCTTTTCAAACACACAGAAAGGTTTGCATCAGTGTCATTTTTCCTAATATACGATAGTAATATACTCATATTCACTTACTGTATGCAAGCGTCTGAACATACCGACTGGTTTTAAGAGCGATATACTGAATGAGTATCTTTTTGCTGTATAGCACCATTAGCATAAACACATCACTTCAAAATGGATGCCGTACGCTTCCTCATATGTGGTTTCCATGACAACCATTACCACAACATAATGGAAAGAGTTTGGGCCACGTTCGTTCACTCGATGAGTCCCGTATGAGCATATTAAAGATACTAGGTAAGTGTGGCGTACGGATTGAGGCAGAATTCTGATACTTATTGACAAACAGTACAGTAGTATCAGTATACACTTTATCTTTATTTTAGGACAACACTAATTCAGATCAGCGCTCTGTAGTCCAGCAGGACACCGCTACCCACACCGTGTCATCACGGGTAGGAATGCACACTTTTGTAATGTCAGATGTGCGTATATATATTTTTCTGATCAAACACGTTTTTCGATACACTTTGACCAGCTATCAGTAGATTTAATACTGACCTCGTCTATTGATTATTATTTCTTTAGAACAGTCATAGAGCACAACATTGGCAGGTCAGTTACTCTGCTTTTACTAAACTGGATATTTTGATGACATACATATACCATCACAAATGCCATGTGTTTATAACTATCTTCACTGTACCCTCTTTGTTTTATCATCTCTTCACAACCTCATTTCATCTATTTTCTGAACATCGGACATGCACACAACATATGTACTGATTATTTTGATTTTGATTATTATGATTATGTTTTTTTGTGTTTTTGAATTCTTAATTTCCATACTATGTTTGGATATTCCAATATGTAAACACAATGATTATTTTGCACATTAGAGATTCTTGAATAGATGCATGTTATAATTTGCAGGCCCTGATGAAGGATATTGTGTCACAACTCGCCCGCCGTGGAGACTATACCCAAGATGGAGACTGGAAAGAAGGTAGAAGACGGACTCCTTCCCTGGAATCGCTATGCGCGTTCTAGTCTTTTGACTTTATATTCCCGGAAGTTGCTAACGCACTTGCGTTGCAACTTCCAGTATTTTGGAAAGTGTTTCCCAGCGCTCGTGTGTTATTCCTGTTTTCCTCCTGGCCGCTTTCCGAACGGCTTCCCCTTTCCGTTTCTGCCGTTCTCGTACGGCTGTTCCGCTGTATGCTGTCTACTGCTTACCTTACCTTCTTGGAACTCCCTCTTTCCTAACTCGCAGTTCTTGCGAGGAACCTGATATTCTTCTGCAACCTAGCCCTCCGGACTCCTAGTATCCTGCTGCTGCCCTCTAGGGTGTTTCTTGGAGCCATTGTGGACTTTGCCTACTCCTTCAGTATCTCAGTGCATTCTGGGACCAGTAGTCCCAGCAAGATATCACAACCTACCAGGGTTTTTTCGGCAAGGCTTTTTCCCTGGTCTGGGGTGGGCTCCCTGGGGTCCCCACTGCCAGGCAAATTGCATCTCAGGCAAAGTGGCCTCTAGTGGAGCCCATACCCATCGCACCAAACCAGGAGCAAGGACGCCCAAGAAGCCCAGCGACTCTTGGAGACAGAGAAGAAAGGAGATACCAACGGATGAATCCTGGGACTCTGATTCAGACGGTACCTCAGTCATAAAGACTTCAGGTGAGGAGGGGGTTGGTGGAGATAACAAGGATCAGACTGAATCTGAGAGATTGCAACGCCCAGAGATTATGGCCTCCATAGAACAATACCAAGAAATGGTAAATGCCATCCAGGCCCTGACGGCTGAAGTACAGTCCCTAAGAGCTGACAATACAGCATTACAGCAACAGGTTCAACAGTTGGGACAACGGGCACCTCAACGGGATGATAACAGAGGAGAACTACTCCCTCTTCCCTTGTCGTGTGGGAAATATGATGGGGACCCAAAGAAATTAAAAGAATTCTTGGATGCCTGCACAATCCAATTCGCCTTTCGCCCCAGGACCTACGAATTAGACAGAACTAAGGTTGGGTTCTTGATATCCAATCTGACAGGCAACGCTCTGGCATGGGCTACGCCTTTTGTTACTACTTCAGATCCGGTTCTCATTGATTACGGTCTATTCACACAACGACTAAAAGAAAGGTCCGAGAGACCGGAGGTCTTGTATTCCGCCTTTGAAAATCTACTCGACATACGACAAGGGTCATCGGATGTTCAAACGTACCTTGTGAGATTTCAAAGGATAGCTGCAGAAGCAGGATGGCCTGAAACTGCCCAACAGACTATATTCCGAAGAGGACTCCACGAAGACATTAAGGACGAACTGGCAAGAGTTGCCAGACCTAATTCTTTCCAAGACCTGGTCTCCTTAGTCTTACAAGTAGAGTTCCGTATGGCAGAAAGGAAGGCAGAAAGAAGAAGACCACGCAATTTTTTATCAGGACCAAACCCCTCTTCGATGCCTGAAAAGATATCCACGGAAGAACCTATGCAAATTGGAACCACACGTGGACCTCTATCTACTAGCGAACGCAAAAGAAGAAGGGACTTCGGCTTGTGTATGTATTGTGGGTCGAACAGCCATCTATTAAGAGATTGTCCTGCAGTACCCCCCAAAAGACAGGGAAACGAAGGACCCCAACCTTAAACAGGGAAAGGGAAGGGGTGAACACCATAAATCCCTGTCACTTAGCGCAGCCGTCGGCTTTGGACTGTTGCAGTCTTATGGTGATCAAGATACTAATAGAATGGGAACCGACAGGGTCCGTGGAGTGCATAGCCATGTTAGACTGTGGAGCGGCTGGCAACTTTGTGGACGACAAGTGGGCCAAGGAACATCTCTTACCCAGACGACCGAAGATCAGATCTATACCGGTGGAAGGAGTCGATGGTACCCCACTAACATCAGGCCCAATTAGTCACGAAACACAGGAGTTGAAGATAAAGATGGCTAATCATCAGGAATACCTCTCATTTGATCTGATCAGGGCGGCACATTTTCCGGTAATACTGGGTATTCCCTGGTTAAGAAAGCACAATCCTCACATTGATTGGAGTTTGAATACAGTAGACTTCAAATCACAGTACTGCAGTCAACATTGCTTAACTACAAAGATCACCCCAGTCTTTCAAGCAACACTGCATCATTCCTTCAGTGTCAACATGATACCAGCTCCCTATCAGGAATTCATTGATGTATTCATAGACACACAACCCCGCCTTCTACCACCACATCGCAGAGAAGATTGCAAGATTGATCTGACACCGGAAGCAGTTGTGCCTTTTGGGAGAATGTTTCCGTTGTCACTACCGGAAAAGCAAGCTCTGAAAGAGTACCTTGCCACCAACCTAGAGAACGGCCTTATTCGAGAGTCATCTTCCTCAGCAGGGGCTTCTCTCTTTTTTATTCCAAAGAAAGGAACAACAGAACTACGTCCCTGTATAGATTACAGAGGTCTGAATAGTCTTACAGTGCGAGATAGATACCCTATGCCATTAATGAAGGACATCATTGAAGCTGTCCAGGGGGCCCGGGTCTTCACCAAGCTGGATTTAAGAGGAGCTTATCACCTTTTAAGACTCCGCGAAGGGGATGAGTGGAAAACGGCTTTCCGGACACCTCTAGGACATTACGAATATAGAGTAATGCCTTTTGGACTAGTCAATGCACCGGCACAATTCCAACGATTCATGGACAATGTGTTTTCAAATATGCTTTACTCCTCAGTGGTCGTTTACCTAGACGACATTCTTGTCTTTTCAGCCACCCTGGCTGAACATCGTGTCTTGGTAACAGAAGTCTTACAACGTTTAAGGAGAAACAGTCTACTAGCTAAACCCGAAAAATGCATATTTGAGGTATCCACAGTACCATATTTGGGTTTTATATTATCTGCAGATAACATACAGATGGATCCAGCCAAGACGAATGCCATTACAAATTGGCCTGTACCCTCTAATGTCAAAGGAATCCAACGATTCTTATGACTAGCGAACTTCTATAGAAAGTTTATCCCCAATTTCTCTGAGATTATTCTACCTATCACCAATCTTCTTAAAAAGGGGGTGAAATTCCATTGGGATTCCGACACTGAACAAGCCTTCCAAACCTTGAAAAGATCTTTTGTAACAGCTCCGATCCTCAGACAACCAGATCAAACACGCCCTTTCATAGTGGAAACTGATGCTTCCCTCGGTGCTATCGGGGCAGCATTACTACAGAAGGAGGAAGACGGCTTAGAACATCCTGTCTCTTATTTTTCACGCACGTTGACCACTAGTGAACGCAACTATTCCGTGTTAGAAAAAGAACTCCTGGCCATCCGACAAGCGTGTGAGGAATGGAGACATCTGCTACAAGGCTCTGTAGTCCCGTTTTTGGTCCGTACGGATCATAAAAACCTTAAAGTCCTTCAAAAGATGGAATGCCGCAACTCACGACATGCTAGATGGGCGTATTTCTTCTCACAATTTGACTTTGAGATCACCTATCTCCCAGGAAAGGACAACACTCTGGCAGATGCCCTTTCTCGGAGTATGGGTGAAGATTCGGGAGATCTACCAGAACAGGAACTTATGTTAGCAGGGAAGACATTCATCGTCAACATAAACACATTTTTGCAACGGGTAAAAGCGGAACAACAGAACAATAGGAGTTCAGAAATGGATTTGAAGGGGAAGGGCAACTTTCTCTTTAAAAAGGAAGCTTTGTATATACCATCCCGAGAACTCCAAGTACAAGCAATGTCCTGGTGTCACGATATTCCCTCTGCTGGACACAAGGGCCAAAGTGCCACACTAGAGTTAACATCTCGTCAATTTTGGTGGCCTTCCCTGGCTAAGGATGTGAAGGAGTATGTAAAGACCTGCCCTGTGTGTGCTCAAAACAAGTACGATTACCACAAACCCCTAGGACTTCTACAACAAGAAAAACAGCCCGAAGGACCTTGGCAACAAATATCCACAGATTTCATAGTGGAGCTGCCAAAATCCTGTGGACACACAGCCATAATGGTCACAATCGATTCCTTTAGCAAGCTGGCTCACTTTTCTCCTCTTAAAGGACTCCCTACTGCCAGCACGACTGCAGAAGTCTTTCTGAAGGACATAGTCAGGCTTCATGGGATTCCCACCAATATAGTCTCAGATAGAGGCGCTCAATTCACGTCCAAATTCTGGACAGTTCTGTGCAGAACATTAGGAATCAGGAGATCTCTTTCCTCAGGGTTCCACCCGGAAAGCAATGGGCAAACTGAACGTTTGAACGCCACTCTCGAACAGTACATACGGTGTTTTTGTAACCAAGAACAAGACGATTGGTTCCATCTTCTGCCCATGGCCGAGTTCTCTTATAACAACACTAGACATACCTCCCTAGGCATGAGTCCTTTCAAGTGCACCTATGGTTACGACCCAAAGCATATACCGCTCTCTGGTATCCCTCCTACAAACACACCTTCAGTGGATCATCTACTGGATACCATACAGAGGATGCATCGAGTATCAGAATCCAATCTCGCAAAAGCTCGACAAGACTGTAAAAGATGGGCAGATCGAAAAAGAAGCCCAAATCCTCAGTGGGAAGTAGGAAGGCAGGTGTGGTTATCCACCAAGTATTTACCCAGATGGGTTCATCCAGGAAAGTTTGCACCCAGGTATCTTGGGCCCTTTCGTATCTCAGCCAAGATCAATCCTGTGGCTTTTAGACTGGACCTTCCCCCGATTCTCAAAAGAGTTCATCCTGTCTTTCATACCTCACTCCTTAAACCATATATTGAGGACCCTCATTCACGAAAGACAAAAAGCTCCCCTCAAAAGTCCCCAAAGACCACTGAGGAATATGAAGTTTCCGACATCATGGATTCCAGATACAAAAGAGGTGTATTACAATACTTGGTTTTTTGGAAAGGATACCCAAGGTCAGAATGCACATGGGAACCAGTTAAGAACATTTCTGCTCCTCGTCTACTACGGAGATTCCATCACCTCCATCCCGGAAAACCAGGGGGTGGAGGCCTAAAGAGGGGTCATACTGTCACAACTCGCCCACCGTGGAGACTATACCCAAGATGGAGACTGGAAAGAAGGTAGAAGACGGACTCCTTCCCTGGAATCGCTATGCGCGTTCTAGTCTTTTGACTTTATATTCCCGGAAGTTGCTAACGCACTTGCGTTGCAACTTCCAGTATTTTGGAAAGTGTTTCCCAGCGCTCGTGTGTTATTCCTGTTTTCCTCCTGGCCGCTTTCCGAACGGCTTCCCCTTTCCGTTTCTGCCGTTCTCGTACGGCTGTTCCGCTGTATGCTGTCTACTGCTTACCTTACCTTCTTGGAACTCCCTCTTTCCTAACTCGCAGTTCTTGCGAGGAACCTGATATTCTTCTGCAACCTAGCCCTCCGGACTCCTAGTATCCTGCTGCTGCCCTCTAGGGTGTTTCTTGGAGCCATTGTGGACTTTGCCTACTCCTTCAGTATCTCAGTGCATTCTGGGACCAGTAGTCCCAGCAAGATATCACAACCTACCAGGGTTTTTTCGGCAAGGCTTTTTCCCTGGTCTGGGGTGGGCTCCCTGGGGTCCCCACTGCCAGGCAAATTGCATCTCAGGCAAAGTGGCCTCTAGTGGAGCCCATACCCATCGCACCAAACCAGGAGCAAGGACGCCCAAGAAGCCCAGCGACTCTTGGAGACAGAGAAGAAAGGAGATACCAACGGATGAATCCTGGGACTCTGATTCAGACGGTACCTCAGTCATAAAGACTTCAGGTGAGGAGGGGGTTGGTGGAGATAACAAGGATCAGACTGAATCTGAGATATTGTTTCCGAAATGCATTGGCCATAACAAGAGCACATTTTTATGGCTCCAAAATTATCTGTACTAAAAAGAAAAGTGAACCAAAGCGATTAGATATCGCTGAACAGCAATAAAAATTTTAATTATTATTTGAAACTATCTATATGTCTTTTTGAGCTAATTAACAATTTATCAAATGGCATCAAATTGAACACACACCATACGATTGTGGTACGAGAGAGTGCAGCACGCACTGCTGGCTTCACAGCCAAGCTCTTTTTTCTTTGCTGCAGCCGGAGCGATTGTCTTTATTGACAGTTCTTCTAGAATTTATCAAATTGATGGACAGAGATATACAGGTGCCGCTGTGATAAAGCACAGAGACAATGGAGAATTTTCAGCGTTGATAATTGCACGACTACCGTCTCACTTTTCAGTACAGGCTGCAGAATTATTGGCGCTGTTTTTCGCGCTCGAGAAAAACGCATTGCAGGAAGTGACTCTGTAGAGTGACTCCACCTATATGACATCGACAGTACACACAGGGCTAGAACGATGGAAAAGAAGCGGCTACCTCCGAACAGATGGCACTCAAGTGCAACATGCCGCCTTATTGGACAGACTTATTAGAGCACTGCAGCTTCAAGTAGCCATTGCAGTAGTTAAATGCGTAGCTCACACTAAAAGGGCACATTTTCTCTCACGTGGAAATCAAGCCACAGAAGAGGAAGCAAAACAAGTAGCATGTTCAGGCATTATTATGAAATTTGATACACCAGAAGTGAATGAAAGAATGGTGGAAATGATGAGTGTGCATGAAAGCTTTAATGACTTGTCTAAGACTCAGTTGATTGAAATTCAAGGGGAAGCACCACAGAATGAGAAAGACCTGTGGATTCAAAGCGGTTGTTCTTTATCCCCTTCCGAAGCATTGTGGCAACAGAAAAGCACTGGTAAACCAGTGATGCATCTAGCCTTATTAATGTTGGCATTGGAGCAGCTGCACTACCCTGCACATGTCACTAGAGAAAGCTTCGCAAAAGCTATTGTGGAGGACTGGTTTATTCCAAACTTGCTAGAACATGTTGCATTTTATGTAGTGAACTGCATTGTATTTCAAAAGTTTACCGCTGGGCACACACTGCGTACAGTTAGAGGCATTATCCCGAGACCTAATGGTCTGTTTCAGCATTTACACATCGACTATGTCGATATGCTGCAGGTCTGTAATGGATACATATATATAACAGTAGTATGTCCTTTTTCAAGGTGGATTGTAGCAGGTCCGTGTACACACCCGTTACTGAAGTCTTTGAAGAAATTAGCTTGTTGCTTAGTATAAAGCACAAGTTTTCATCGGCTTATCACCCGCCAGCGAATGGAATCTGTAAGAGACTCAACAGCCTGCTTAAAGAAAGAATAGCCAAATTGAAGCTCACATTGAAAAAAGGATGGTTGCATTGCCTACCACTGGCATTGTATGGTTTGAGAAATCAACCAGGTTCCGACCACCATCTTATGCCCCATGAAATAGTGAAAGGGAGGCAGATGAGGACACCTCTCACACTTCCATCCAGAACTGGAATTGATGCCCTGACGACGTTTTTAGGAAAGGAGTTAAATGCTTATTTAACGTGTATGACTACAACTATCTCTGTCATTTCAGATCAGTTCAAGCGGAAGGGGTGTGGGGCTCGGAACACAGATGGAGACCATACAACAACCTGATTTGAAGAATGACATCTTCCAAAACGTGTCCACGTTGATGAGATCCTAATTAGGAACTTTACAAGGAAGTGGCACGAGCCACATTTTAATGGTCCATTTATCGTAGAAGACGTGACGCCATCAGCAGTGAAAGTGCTAGGAAGACATGCGTGGATATTTTTTTGGAGAGGTGAAGATCTACGCTGGAAAATCCCCCACCCGAGTTGGAAGCAAGCATTGGGGAAGAACCTCAGCATATGCTGACTAGATCCATGACAAGGAAGTAGGATGCCGAAACTGTTCAATAGACAGATAAAGAGTATATTGGACTGTGGTTCTTTTTGGGACAGTCTTTTAAATTGCTAAAGAAGTATGTAAAGAAGGCTATTTGTTCTTGAGCCACAGAAGCTTGTTGACATTGGACTGAGATGTATTTAAATCTTAATCGAGAACGAAATATGCCAGAGCTGAAATTTCTTTTTGACGAATGGAAAAGGGAACAGTTCCCCGATTCGTTCTCACTAAGTTTCTCTTTGAGGCACCCATGATAGTGTGTAATGTCCACATTTGTTGGATCGTTCTTACAGTTTTTCTTTTTATTCTTCATGCATACCCTGCACTTGTGGGCAGAACTACTAGCATTCATCTGTTCCTGCAAGATCCTAAGAATGGCCCAATCATGAGGATATTTCTTAAAGCCATAATAGAGCAAGTACTCCAGCTTCCTGAGTACAGTGAGGAAAACTCAAATACCCCTATCTGATGACAACGCTTATAGACTGGTTGGAATGGTCTTCTACTATTTGATTGAGGAATGCCCACATCTTGTTGGAAGACAAACTGACGTTCGTACTTTCTTGAGGGATCCGAGGAATACAGTGGCACTTAACAAATTGCTACAAGACATAATCAAACAAGTTAATCTATATTCTGAGAGAACATTGAGAACATCCTGAATGAGACTTTCGAGGGAAGCGATCCAGAGCTTACTCTCTATAGTCTTCTATTTCTGGAGAAGCACACCGTTTTTGTCTGGTGAAAGGATGACTCCTTTCTGTACATCAGGAATCCTGTTAATCATCCTGTGATCAGCCCGCTGTTTGTAGAACTTGTGGAGCAGATTCCGATATTACCAGAATATTGTATGATATTACCTGAATAAGGGTTGCTTTTTCCTTCCTTAAAAAAGATTAAGAATGGGTAACATAGACAGTAACAATAATGTTGCTATCAACGTGAGGCCACCACAATGGCCAAGAAGCTATTGCTGCATCAAATGGGCCTATCTATATGTTATCTATACATGTATCTTGTTTGTTGTGATCCTTCTCTTTCTTACACTATGTCCTGCTTACTATTTGGATCCAAATAAAGCAGGGATCCCTGTGTATCATCCTATGCAGAAGGAGGGTACAGATGTGGTAACTACCAGACAGCTGAGACCTTATGTAATTGTGCCTATTCTGAAGGTACATTCAAAGGCACCTAGTTCTATGATAGATACATCTGGACTTCCTTTTGAGGGGAGGTCACATATGGAAGTTACACGGAACTCTCAGATATCTTCATATTATGTCAATAGGATGAGGATTTTTGAGCCTTCTCCTACAGAGGTAGCACATGTAAAAACATCAATTTTACTGACAAATGTCCCTATGATTGTCCCAGTAAGAAGGAATTATGCTGACATACTTTGTGAGATGATTACAGGAGCTCATGAGAAAAGAATTAGACCAAACAGAAGTACTAGGGAGGATTATCATGAGTTGAATGATTACCTCAATAGTACAGCACACTTGGGGAATAACATATGGTATAAGCAGATGAAAGAAGTTGGAAGGAGTACCTCAAAGAAAGAATGCTTTGTGTGTGCACTCCTACCTTATAGCATAGGGAAGTCTAAGATCTTACAAGCTATTGAAATAGACATCCAGACAGCACATTGTCTATCACACATAGCGTTCTGCCAGACAAGGGGTCAGTTCATGGGCTGGACAGCAACTTAATGGACAGATCCAGAGGAAGATGATTATGTTCAAGACACAATGACAAGGTTAAGGACGCATACCAAGAATCACATGATGAGATACGAAAAGGTTGGAGTAAAAGGGGCTGGAATCAGATGGGAAGTCAATAGAACACTGGAGAGCACAGGAAAGACTAAAGAAGAGATCTGAAGATGGAAGGAAAGAGGCCAAATGCAGATCTGGGGTCCAGTACTATCTCCAGAAAGGTTGGAAAGAAGGTGTGGTAATATGCAGAGCTTGGGTAGTAATGGGAGACTTCCAGCCAACTTTTGACAATGTGGAAGGGCTGTCTAACACTGTATGGTCGAAACTTGCTAAACTACTGACATGGGTAGAGGACAATGGAGGCCCATTGCAGATAGTGCTTTTGGAAAGTACCAAGCTGTGCTTTAGAAACCATGGCACAAGAAATGTTGGAGAGAGCCAGAACTGTGGTTGAATCTTTGATGCCCAAGGAATGAACATTGGGACAGCAGTGATCGTGGATCACTACTGGGCTTGTGGATCCAGAGCATACATGAAGCTACCCAAAGAATGGGGAGGAAGATGTTCCATAGTAAATATTCATGTTCCAGCATTGGAGAATCCTAAAAGTGACTTGGAAATTGGAAGCTTTCCAAAAGCAGATGCTTACCTGAGAAAGAAGAGATTTGTAGAGCTGATTAATCGAATGAAAAGAGAGAACTATTTCTCAGCTAAGTCAATAGAGGTGTTTGACTCTATCCCATATGAGCACAGACTGTTCAGCCAGACTTTGTCGAAATTCACGTTGATCTTTATGCTAAGGATCCAGACTGCAGAAAATACTAAATAGCTGCAAATTACCAGATGGGAGTTGTTGCAGACAATCAGCACTACCGTAAAGGGATTCAATGCCATCAGGGAAGAATTGAGAGTCATACGACTGATGACTCTTTAGAACAGCTATGTCCTGGACATGATCACAGCTATGGATGGAGGTGTTTGTGCCAAAATTGGAGAATCATGTTGCATGTTTATACCTTCTCATGATGATGAGAATTGTACACTGACACGGGCCATAGAGATGCTGATGAAGCTGCATGTCCAGATGATAGATGAAGTGGAAGACATTGTTGATGATAGCTGGTTTGGATCACTCTTTTCATGGGTCCCACAATGGATGGCTGATATGTTCAAGTTTCCCAGAGCCCAGTTGGTGATGATCATGCTTGGCTTTTGAATAATCAAGATAATAATCTCACAATGCAAGAAGACTGCAAAGAAAGACGTAGGGATGAAGATCAAGATTGATGTTGAATCCAGATGGAAAACCAAAGAACTGACAGATGAAGAAATCAAAGATTTTGTGAAAGCCAGCATCCATGCACCTGTGGGAATGAAGTTGCTCTACCCAAAGAACCATAAGACATATGTGGGAAAGTGGATCTATTGCAGTCCAAGTGGTCAGTGCATGCTCATGACTTGGAACTTGGATGAGCATGTAAAGTCAGCTGGATGCCTGAAAGGAGTTATAAAGATATGGGTCCCAAATAGCATTTCTTCAGAAGAGAATGTCTAGATTTGAAGAATGATGGGAGAGTGGTTGATTAATCGCCCAGGGGGGGGAGTGTAGAGAAGCAGCCAAGTACCCCCCAAGCATTTTACCCATATTGCCTATATGTTGGGACCCAGAATGTGAAACATGTGCAATACCGGTGAAAATACTGATACCAAAAAGAATCCTGGAGGCAAGGTTCCCATTGAGAAAACCATTCCTGCATACCTGTATAAAAGACAGTATGATGGCCATTTGAATGAAATCCCAGAGGAAGCATGAAAAAGGAGCAAACAGGCAGATTGGTGATGTCACACAAAGTAATACTGATGCACCTAGAAGAGATGCAGAGACAAGAGAATGTAGATATTCTATAAGGCATAAAAAAGTATCAAAGATAAGCAACATCTCAGGCTCGAGGTGAAGAGGTTTATGCTACAGAAATAATGAAGATATCATGTTATTTTACATGTACAGATGCAAAGAAACACAAGCAGACAAAGTATTCTTGAGGCTAGCTAAGTAGTGAATATATTGCAGCAAGCGCCAATGTATATATATATACATATATATATATATATATATATATATATATAGGAGCAATTAAGGTATGGATGAATCCACTATGTATTATAGCAGAGCTGGACCAAGAAAGGAAGGCCTTTTCCAGTGTGTCACAGTTAAGAAAAGCAATTGAATTACAGAAGTGAATCTCAGAAGGGTGTGGCTGGACCAGCCTCAAGAAGACAAGGTTGTGTTAGGCTGAGGGGATCTGACAATACTTACAATCTGTTAAAGAATGAAACTCTTGTTCAGAAGGCATGCATGAAAACAAGGAAGACATCAGAGGTTCATCAAATAATAGTATTTTAAATGCACAAAACCTCAAATGTGTGGTCTTCAGTCACGTGGAGGGATGCTGGATGAACATGATGAACCACACCTACGCAAGGAGACAGAACGTGCCTCCAGTCCCTCATATTCTCCAGAGCAAGGAACATTTCCAAGGCCAAGTTCAAAGCCTTAATTGATGTGCAGACCACTTAGTTGATGATAGATGATATGTTAATTGGTGGGAAGCAATGGTTATGACCAACACACCAGCACCTGGAAGTCCAGCCTGGGTGCTGCTCACGTGGGTGGAAAAGTACTGACGGATGAAAGAGTACCAGCCAATTATATGGGGCCGAGTAGTTAAGGGCCCTATAGTTTTTGTAACCAATGGGACGCTGTGTATTTAGTGACGTTCATAGTGACCTGTTTGAGTGGAGGGCTTAGTTGCCCCACCGGATATTAGAGACCCTATCACTTTCTTGGACTAGTACAGAACCTATACCTAGATGTTCCCTCTAAGCCTATCACATTTGCCACTAGGATTTTTGTAGTTTGCCACGTAGGATGACATTAGCAAATATGTAGGTTAACATCAGCAGTGATGAGTTTTTGCTATTAAGATGATGTTTTTTTACGAATTTTGTTGAGATCATGCGGTGAGACGTCCGTTGATGTCCGTTGTATTCCCTATTTTAGATAATTGATATTAAAACAGCCAACTTTTCCAACTTCCTGTTTCGTTTTGGTGATTGATGTTTGAGTATCTTCTGCATCCCCATTCATCTCAAAGTATTGCTACCTCGTCTTAAAGGGCTGGGTCGGCTGTCCGGGTTTTAGGGCTTTGCCGTCTGCTTTGCTGCTCTAGGAATCAGCTTCCAGCTTAGTTTACCTTCCAAGTTGCAACTGATCTGCAGATCTTCACCTGCTTTGCATTAGTAATTGATCCCTGTTATTCACTGTACATAGTGAATTAAGACTATATGTGGACGTTTGAACTTACATTCTCCTTTCCCTTTTAGACCACCTAAGCCCCGCTTTCCAGCTCCCAGAAACACTACAAAGACACGAGCATGCACGCAACGAGTGCACACATCGTGTGAGTGGATCAGGAGTGCTGTTTGGCTGTTCAGCTGAGCAGCCGAACAGCATCCTCTTGCTAGTTCCCCCCTTGCCCGTTGCTCTAAACTCGCTCCCTTTAGAGCGTGAAACATCTTCCCTCCACTTTGATTTGACGTGACTTCCACCCGCTTCGCGTTTATGGAACTGCATACTTTGAAAACTGGCATGACAGTTTCTGTAAAAACCGCACGCATGCCTTCCGTTTCACCTGCAAATCTTTCAATAAGTGTTCCCACGCAATACAAACTTATGACAGCATTTCTCTGAACTTTGAAAGTCACAGGAAGTTGAAGTGCTCTGAATCGTTAGGAGCTGATATCCGCAGTTATTATGATCCAATTTACTTGGCGCTTCAAAAAGACCTTACTCTGTCTGTGGCTGAAGCATATAACAGCTTGGCCGCTATTGCATCAATTTCTGACGAAGAACTGCTTGCCCATTTGAATTATTCTTCAGCGACTGCCGCTTCAATGTCCTTGAAAGGCAAAATCGCAAAAGCAGCGTTTTATGCCTAACGCCGCTAAATCACGTCGAGCCCTGTTGGATACAAGTGATAGTACAGACATTTCTTTACTTTACTCGGAAGATTTAATGTCAAAACTGTTTGGTCTGCTGTAATCCCAATGAGGATTACACCACAAAGCTTTAATAGTGTTCTTCATGAAAATTGTCTAAATGTAACTGACACTCTGCATGTGAGGGCCCCAAAGGCTATGATGGGAAAAGCAAATGGTGAGGCTTTAATGCACACTACCGACTATACTATTAGTACATCTAAAAATCCACATGTACCCATCGAAGGCCCGAATGAGGAACTTCTGTCCCCTGAGAAGGTTGTCTCAGAAGCACAACTAGGAGAAAATGTTATATTTGATACATTAAACCTACCACACTCCCCAATCTTATACCCGGACTCCCCTTGTTCCAATGCCACTACTACTGTATTATCCAATGTTTCCTTTGCTAAACTACCCCCCCCCCCACTCTTTCCTTTGGGATTAAACAATTACAAAACTCATGTTCTGAACACACTTTAACAATGGCATGTACACTCTCATCATGTTATATGAAGCTCTATAAAGAAAGCTGATACTCTGAAATGGACAAGCTTGCTGTTGTGTGTTCTAATATGCTGACTGATAGGCCATTTCAAACTTTATCCCTGAGGACTTAATACCCTGATCCAAATACAGACAAAGTTATCCCAAGGGACCTAATCGAGGTTGGCTCTTTAATTTATACCCCCTTCTGTTGGCAGCCTTGTTGAAATACTAGCATCATCTGAAAATGGCCCTGATCGAGTGATTGAGGCAGATCCCTCTGCTGCCCAAGATGTTACAAATTAGTCTGTTGTCGAATTACCTGGCCATGTATATGAAGTTTTTCAACCGCCTCACAGGAAAAAAGAAGGAAAAAGCTGGCAAGAAGGGTGAGCCTATGAAAATAAATGACTCTAGACAGCCAAAGGAAAAAAACAAGAATCAAACACGCATTTTTTAAAATATTTACATCTCACACCAAAGCCTTCATTAACTCCTTACAATGCCTGTACAAACTAAAAAAAGTGAAGAGTACTAGAGCTCCAACATTGATAGCAAAAAAGATAATTGAGGTAGATGATTCTGACCAATTGAATGAGCTTTTAAATTGTTGCACATATTCAATCACAACCCTACCTGATTTGAATAGTAATGGAAAAAAAGTCTGTTGATTTAGGCAATCCGGCTAACAAAATCTGGAGTGCTGATTGTAAAGAAAATCTGAATGTAGATTTTCTTACCCTAGAACAAAAAAGAGTGTTGAAAGGAGATGGCTCTAATTGGGGGACAGTTGACCCAGTTTGTCTAAAACCTTATATAGCTGCTGAGCTGGACAGTATTACATTGATTTGATTGCAATCAACTATGGTTAAGAACTCTATTGAGCCTGGAAAACCAAAAAAAAACGCTCAGTAAAAGAACTCAGCTCTAAAATAAAAAAATAAAAATGTAGTATCATCTGGCTCGTATATGAAGAAGGGCCTGGATGTGATTGGGGCAAATACAAATATCACCCTCCAGTTGAAAGACCGGAAACGCGGGACCCTTACTCCAATAGAACGACTTTGTTAATGGTCTTTAAACAAATGAAACATCTGAAGAACTTTGATTTGCGTGACAAAGAAGCAATCAGATTTAAGAAATCAACCTAGACAGAGTTCTTAATGTGGGTACCTTCCCGGATAGTTACATAACTAATCTGGGGGGAAAGACATGCCTTAGAAAAAAAAGGCTTTATACTATCTCTTTCTAGTGCTAATAATCACAGTTGCATTGCAACCAAGCACCATCATAGCAAAGAATCACATGGCTATAACTATAGATTGGTTAGCTTTAAAGAGGACTCAATGAAAAATAGAAAACAGTCCTCATTGTGAAAGACATAATGTAACCTTGTTACAGAAGGGAGATTTGAGACCAGCCGCTCCAGAGCAAAAACATCTTGGGCATGGCTCAGAAACTCTCTTAAGGACCAAAAAAACGTTTATGAATGTTAGAGCCTGGAATCCAATACCACTCCCTTTAGAATCATTGTGTGGATCATCAGAGGGTTTTCTCATCTGCATAGCATTAAGAAATTTCAGCACTTGTACACATATGACATACTTATACTTCAAGAAATCTGGTTTTCAACTATGCCCACTTGGCCTAACTCTGACACAGCATACATTCCTGCCATTAAACAGGCAACAGGGTGCCCTAAGGCGGGCCGCATCACTGCTGTAAAAAAACAATCTTAAAGGAATTTTGACACCCTGGGCTTCCCCTCATCCGTGTTTACAATTAGAAAAACTTTGTATAAGTGATGTAGGCCATGAGAAAATATCCAATTTGGTATATTGAATCTATATTGGAACCCAGCTTTACTTGAAGATGAAGAACTTCTTACCTATGTCACACAATTGCAAGATGGTGTTGTTATGAACAAGATTTGTGCATAGTGATCATAGCTGTTGACTTAAATATTGCATGCTTAAATCAGAAGTCTATGACTATGACATCTAAAGCAACCAAATGGTTGAAATTTATGAAAGACGGAAATGTAACCATGTTGAATGGCACCTATAAAGATGACATACCTCCCAATATGGAAAAGAGGAAAAGAGCCATCTATCCTTGACTATGTGCTTATCACTCAGCCATCAGTATCTTTAGTGTCAAATTGCAGAGTGGAATTCAACACAGAAAGTGCCCCTGATATTTTAAGAATTTGAAGTGGTCAGATTGATTGTCACCTCGAATTTGCACAGAAATAATTTGATCTATGTAACACAGGGTTGCAACAGAATTAAGTGTACTACACATACATTAAACACACTAACATCTAAATTTAGATTTGAGAATGCACAAGCTAACCCTGAAACTGTTCTCGATTATACAAACACACTAATGTTATTTGCTGATGTAAATCAAAAAGGTGTGCATACTAGCTTTAAACATGAGCACTCATTTGACAAAACAATACAAAATGTTAAATGTAATATAAATCAGATGCTTGCTAGAAAACTGTGAACAATTTATAGAAATGTTGTGCTGCAGCATAAGCTAAAGCTAAACCAAGCTTCGAATGAACGCATGGTATCTAATTTGGCTTCGAAATCAAGTTCCTTAATCTTGAAATTGTTAAATGATATTCCTAACAATTGTCTTGATCCCCTGATGTCAAACTCAATAGCTGAAAATACCTGGGTTTCGAACTACTCTGAATTTTACACAGATCCTGATTGCTCAACCAAAACATGTAGCTTGGAACATGAGTCTCAGAATCTACAGTTTGATCATCTTGATATTAAATTGTTAGTTAAAAATCTGAGTACTTTGAGAGCGACGGGTCCAGATGGGCTATCAAACGTGGTATTAAAAGTACACCCTGAGGAATGGTTAGAAATTATTTTTATGCTTTTTACAAGAATAACAAAAACAAGGATCATACCAGGTATGTGAAATAAATCCAAATTAGTATCAATTTTTTTAAAAGGTGACAGGAATTTACCAGCTAACTACTGCCCTTTCGCTCTTTTATATATTCCTGGGAAACTATACACTTGTTTAATCTTAAAGGATTTAAATAAATGGCTCATTGAGACCAATATGACTGATCCCCATCAATTGGGGTTTGTGCCTGGACGGGGTACTTCTCTAAATCTTCAATTCTCACAGCATTGAAGAAACAAGCCCAAATCAAGAAGTACCCGATTTACTTGGCTTACATTGACTTTCCAGTTGCCTTCGACTCTACATCACAGAAAATCTTGTGGGAGAAATTAACCCAGGCCGGCTGACGCAAATACATATTGAACATATTGCAAACGTTCTATATAAATACAATGATTCATGGGCAATTAACTCAAAATAGATTACTATCCCAGCCAATAAATACTACCTGAGGCCTAAAACAAGGCTGTATTTTAATTTTTTAGCATTTGTATAGCGTTAGGAAACATCAGGCATCTGAGCACTGCTTATTATTACCCACAGTGTGTGGTGCTCATTTCTGGACCTCAGAAGGATGAAAGGCTGAGTTTGGCCCTGCCAGGATTCGAACCTGTGTCGGCAGGCTCTGCATGGATGTCAAAGTGAGCGCTCTACTCGCTGTGCTATCTGACCAGCTGTCTGTATTTTGGTTGCCATTGTACTTAATTTCTATATAAAAGAAATGCACCAGTGGTTCCATAACTTATGTGCCTTTCCTCCAAAATTAGGAGGCAAGCCTATCCCTCATTCATTCTATGCGGATGACCTGGTCATTATCGATAGGACCCCAATCGGCCTGCAAAGGCAAGTTCAAAAGTTATCTAACTATGCAAAAGAGAATATGCTAATGATTAATGTCTTAAAATCGAATATCATACCAATGCACCCAAAAGAAACACCATCAGAAGTTTAAGTGGACAGCAGAAGGAAAGGAGATTGCGATCACAAAGCAATATAAATACTTGGGAGTCATGACAGATGACTACAAAAACAAAGCATTGTATACAAAAACAAAGCATCGTATATAGTATAATTAAGGAACAAAACGAATGCCTTAAAATCCCAAGCAAAAGTGATCCAATTGAAATATGGGACATTCTTCATTATAATCATATTAAAATTATACCGTGAAAAGGTGGTGCCAGTAGTTAATTATGGAGGTCATACCAAACTCCCAGAGATCCAAGTTGATTGAAATCTGGTAGACAGAGTATTTTGGAAAGCACTGTTGCCTATTCCAAAATCATTCCGTATCCAAATTTTCTGTTACGAGTTGGGAAATATTTCACTCAAGGCTGTAGTTGACTGGAACAGATTAATGTTATACACAAAGGGGCCGATTCATGGAACAAACGTGTGCTGAAAATCTCAGCGCAAGCAGGCGCAAGGAGGTGCAAGCGTGAGAAAGCAAGCGCATGCGCACGCTTGCGATTCAAGGAAGGCGCTGCGCTACTTTCCCACTGGCTGTGCGCCAAATCCGTGCATGGCGCACGCTGGCGCACACATCTCCAAACAGCGTGCGCTAAGCGCACAGCGAAAGCGCACATAGCGCAGCGCACACAACAAAAGTAGGCGGAACAGGGGGCGTAACACGCGGAATGGGGAATAACGCGTGAAAAAGAGGGCGTGACGCGGGAAGTACTGCTGGGAAGTACACGGAACGCCCACACGAAGGTGAACCACACGTATTCATGGAATCGAATAGGGCAAACCCGCGCACGGGCAAAGACACGCACAGGCCTAAACACGTCCGCCACACGAAGGCAGGCAGTAGTGTCCCTGCGCATTACAAAAGTGTGCACAAATAAAAAGCACGCATATACTGAGTGGGGTACATGTATTCCTGGGATTCGCGTGAATTTTTACACGCGAAAGGGCCCTGTGCGAGTGGGGTACGTGTATTCCTGGGGTTCGCGTGAAGTTTTACACGCGAAAGGGCAACGCCTGTGCGCGATACGTTACAGGTGCACTTACGCGCTAAGGGCCTTTGGTCCAATGAAATTGCGTACGTGTGCTGACACGCTTACGCGCTAAGGGCCTTTCCTCGAATTACACGCTGACGTGCAATTTTTTCATGTGCCAAATCACTCCGTATCAAGCTGGCCACGCGTACACAAACGGAAGACCATGCTCCTGCCATGAAGGCCATTTTCCTGCCCCCCAGAGCCCCAAGCACGCTCCCACCTGCAATCTGCTGCTGCCTGACTGCCTGCTGCCCACGTGTCCTGCCATTTGCTGCCTGCACTTCAGCCAGGGGTGCAGTTGCTGTGACCACCCCTGCTGGAACTGAAGACTCCCGACTGGGATTCCATCGCTCCACAGCCCAGCCCCAGGACCCTGTTGCCCACCCACTCCTGCCTCTGGGGTTGCCATGTCCAGCAGAACACCATCGGGCAGCACTGGCAACCCCCAGCCAGAGAGGCAGAGGGCCACCAGCTTCAGTGCCAGGGAAGTTGGTGTCCTGGTGGAGCAAGTCCTGGGGCAGTATGATGCCCTCTTTGGAAGTTCGCGCGCCGACAATGAAGGACGGACCAGGATCTGGATGGACATTATGACTGCCATCAACGCAGAGGGGGTGGCAGTCCGCGACTTACATCATGTCAAGAAGCGCTGGGAGGACTTCAACAAGGCCCGGCGCCTCGCAAAGGCAGCGGATGCCGAGGGGCGCCGAAGCCAGCTGTCGGACCACCAAATGGGGGTCCTGGAACGCATATGCCCAGCACTCTACATCCAGATCCTTGAGAAGCAGACCCGTCTGGAGTCCAGCGGTAAGTGTACATGCAGAGTGATTGGACACTGTGCGTGTCGTGGTGTGCCAGTGGTGTGCAGGTTGCACATCTGTTTTTGTAGGGCCATGTAGGGATGTGTATGAACATGGGTGTGAGGCTGTCACATGTGTGTCCTCTCATGTGTGAGACACATTGATGGTGTATGTGTTGGTAAGCATGCTGGACAAATGCAGGTGTGGGAACACACATGTTTGAATTTCTGTGTATGTACATTGGCATGGTTGTGGCATGGATGGTGGTTCCTAATGCATGTATCTGCACTGTGTACATGTGCATGTGTGTGTACTTGACAAGTGTGCAACTTTGATGCAACATGGATGCATGTGACACTGATATGTAGAAGGCTGAATGGCAGATCTGACATGTATGGCAATCTCATTGGACAAGATGTAGACATGCATGTAGGTGTGGTGGCGTGTGCGCATGTCTACTGCACTACCTGTGTTTCATGTGATGTCTGGCTCACCTTTGGATGCTCATGCTGTTGTATGTGTATTGATGGTGCTGGATGTTGTGATATGGCTGTGGAATTGCTCATGTGTGTGAGTTGAAATGACATGTGTGTTGGGGATTGTGATGCCATGTCTGAAGTTTGACACTGCCACTCATGTGCAACTGTCATGTGTGTTTCAGTCCATTGTACAGTGCTCCGATGCCTGTGTCCTATCTCTCCCTGTCTGCAATGTCAACTGATGAAGAGGGCGGAGAGGGTGCTGTGGAGCACAGCGGCAGGGATCGCACCGCCAGCCGGAGACGCAAGGCCCGACTCCCCTCCCAGGTTGTCATCTCATCAGGGAGTGAGGAGTCTGGTGCTGCATCCCAGGCCGCAGCTGCCGAGGGTAGGTCCAAGAGGCGGAGGTCGGAGTTGGACTCCTCAGCAGCAGAAGGGGCAGCTGAGACCCCACAGGGTCCGACTCAGGAAGATGGCACGGAGTCATCCAGGTTGGTGGGGGGTTTGGTGGAGGAGGAGGCCGTGCAAGGGACAGACACGGGGTCTGGAGGTGGGGATTCCACTGGTGCTAGTGGTGCAGTGCAGGGGCAGGGACAGGAGGCAGCACAGGCCACCGCAGAGGTGCCTATGTGTAATCCTGTCCCCGATCCTGTGACTGCATCATCCTGCACCAGCCTACGTCCAGACCCGTTTTCAGGGAGGGGATCCGCTTACAACAACTGGCCTTCCTCTCCCTGCGGACGTGGCTATTCGGGGCCGGGTTGAGCCTGTCCTGAGTGGGATGGCGTTGCGTCAACGGGGCATGCAAGGTGACCTGCAGTGTTTTCGTGAGGACACTGCACGTCATCTCGAATGCCTTGTTGACCGCGTAGACCTACTGGGACAGCTCACCAGGGCCGGATTCCTCTGTTTTCTGGACCTTGTTCCGACCCCCTCCTCACCTGAACCCCCTATGCGGCAGTCGTCCTCCATGCCATCTGCCCACCCATGTATCACCGGGGTACCCTGTGGAGCTGCCTCTGACCCTGCGGCCAGGCTAGTGGAGGACACATCCCTGCCACAGTCGGGAGTCGGACGTCCAGCAGGGGTGGCCACATCAACAACTGCACCCCAGCAGGAGGAGGATGTGCAGGCAGCAAGAGCCAGGGTACAGGCAGAGGCACAGCAGCAGCAGCAACAAGGTGGGAGCCATGATGGCTCGGGGCCTTCATCATCAGAGGGGCAGGCATCGGCCAGAGGGCAGGAGGACCCAGGACTGGAAGTGTCTTCCGTGTGGCAGCGGTTAGGCCATGCTATAGATGCGGAGCTGCAGCGGGCAGAAGAGGCACAGCTCACGATGGCCAGGGCGGGGAACTCCATGCGTAAGGCTCTGAGGCAGGCCGAGTGCCTCGAGGCAATTCGCAGGGACCTGGAGGTCCAGATGTCATCGTCACTGCGAACCCTCGTGGCCCGCCTCCTGGGACATCCAAAAGTGAGCCGTCGGACTAGCCCGCTGCCCTTGTAAATAGTTTTTAGAGTTAGGTTTCCTTTTCGTTTTCCTTTTATATGTGGTCAATAGACAATGCCACACTAATTTGTATATAGTTATATTTTTAGGTAGTTTGTTAGGTAGGTTTCATTTGTTTGGTTGGGATCATGGACCCTTTACATCCATGGACAATGGATTGTATATAGTTTCATCATGCATTCATTATTTATTTTTTTTGCATTATGAACATGAAGCAATGGAGATTTTTTTTTACATTTCCTTTGGATTTGCGTTGTTGGAGGGTGACTTTGGACTGTTTTTCTTTCAAATTTTTTTGGATTGGTTATCAATTTCATTCAATCATCTTTTTCACATGCTTTTCATTTCATGTTTCTTATTTTGGTATGCTTTCATTTCATTTTTGATTTTATGTACATAATACATTTTCATTTTTTAGTTCCTTGTGTGGGATTCGTTCATTGGGTTGATGCATGTGAAAATGTGGGTTTACACAAGCAATGCCAACCAGTGTATGTGTGTGACGGACATGTGTTGATGTACATAGTTGACTTTTGGTTTGTGTCATGAGATCGGCATTTCACTGCTGGGGGGTGGGAGTGCAGGGGGACATGAGTGGGGCATGAGTGGGGGCCTGCTGGCAGGTGCCCTGTACTGCTAGGGGGTGGGGGTGCTGAGGGACATGAGTGGGGGCCTGCTGGCAGGTGCCCTGCACTGCTGGGGGCTGGGGGTGCAGGGGGACATGAGTAGGACATGAGTGGGGGCCTTCTGGCAGGTGCCCTGCACTGCTGGGGGGTGGGGGTGCAGGGGGACATGAGTGGGAGCCTGCTGGCAGGTGCCCTGCACTGCTGGGGGGTGGGGGTGCAGGGGGACATGAGTGGGGGCCTGCTGGCAGGTGCCCTGCACTGCTGGGGGGTGGGGGTGCAGGGGGACATGAGTGGGACATGAGTGGGGGCCTGTCGGCAGGTGCCCTGCACTGCTGGGGATGGGGGTGCAGGGGGACATGAGTGGGACATGAGTGGGGCCTGCTGGCAGGTTCCCTGCACTGCTGGGGGGTGGGAGTGCAGGGAGACATGAGTTGGACATGAGTGGGGGCCTGCTGGCAGGTGCCCTGCACTGCTTGGGGGTGGGGGTGCAAGGGGACATGAGTGGGGGCCTGCTGGCAGATGCCCTGCACTGCTGGGGGGTGGGGGTGCAGGGGGACATGAGTGGGACATGAGTGGGGGCCTGCTGGCAGGTGCCCTGCACTGCTGGGGGGTGGGGGTGCAGGGGGACATGAGTGGGACATGAGTGGGGGCCTGCTGGCAGGTGCCCTGCACTGCTGGGGGGTGGGGGTGCAGGGGGACATGAGTGGGGGCCTGCTGGCAGGTGCCCTGCACTGCTGGGGGTGGGGGTGCAGGGGGACATGAGTGGGACATGAGTGGGAGCCTGCTGGCAGGTGCCCTGCACTGCTGGGGGTGGGGGTGCAGGGGAACATGAGTGGGACATGAGTGGGGGCCTGCTGGCAGGTGCCCTGCACTGCTGGGGCATGAGGGTGCAGGGGGACATGAGTGGGACATGAGTGGGGCCTGCTGGCAGGTGCCCTGCACTGCTGGGGGGTGGGGGTGCAGGGGGACATGAGTGGGCCATGAGTGGGGGCCTGCTGGCATGTGCCCTGCACTGCTGGGCGGTGGGGGTGCAAGGGGAAATGAGTGGGACATGAGTGGGGGCCTGCTGGCAGGTGCCCTGCACTGCTGGGGGGTGGGGTGCAGGGAGACATGAGTGGGGGCCTGCTGGCAGGTGCCCTGCACTGCTGGGGGGTGGGGGTGCAGGGGGCCATGAGTGGGACATGAGTGGGAGCCTGCTGGCAGGTGCCCTGCACTGCTGGGGGGTGGGGGTGCAGGGGGACATGAGTGGGACATGAGTGGGGGCCTGCTGGCAGGTGTCCTACACTGCTGGGGGGTGGGGGTGCAGGGGGACATGAGTGGGACATGAGTGGGGGCCTGCTGGCAGGTGCCCTGCACTGCTGTTGGGTGGGGGTGCAGGGGAACATGAGTGGGGGCCTGCTGGCAGGTGCCCTGCAATTCTGGGGGTGGGGGTGCAGGGAGACATGAGTTGGTGATCAGTAGTGCAAGCTGACATGTGGCTTGGCTGGGGGGCATGCCCATGGTGGATGGGCTGCCTGCGGGACATGATCAGGGGTGCAGGGTAGTCCCCTGTGGTGTGGGCTGCCTGCAGGGTCATTGGAGGGTGTAGAGGGAATACCTGGAAGGACCCACACTGCCAATTCACGTGTAGGTCTCCCTCGCACCCCCGAAATACACGTACCCTGCTGAAATTGCGCGTGAAACTTCCTGCGCACCCCCGAAATACACGTACCCTGCTGAAATCGCGTGTGAAACTTCCCACGCACCCCCGAAATACATGTACCCTGCTGAAATCACGTGTGAAACTTCCTGCGCACCCCCGAAATACATGTACCCTGCTAAAATCGCGTGTGAAACATCCCACGCACCCCTGAAATACACATACCCTGCTGAAATCGCGTGTGAAACTTCCTGCGCACCCCCGAAATACACGTACCCTGCTGAAATCGCGTGTGAAACTTCCCGCGCACCCCCGAAATGCACATACCCTGCTGAAATCGCGTGGGAAACTTGCCGCACACCCCCGACATACACGTACCCTGCTGAAATTGTGTGTGAAACTTCCCGCGCACCCCTGAAATACACGTACCCTGCTGAAATCGCGTGTGAAACTTCCCGCGCACCCCCGAAATACACGTACCCTGCTGAAATCACATGTGAAACTGCCTGCGTACCCCCGAAATACACATACCCCACTTGCACAGGGCCTATCGCGTGTGAAACTTCCCGCGCACCCCCGAAATACACGTACCCTGCTGAAATCGCGTGTGAAACTTCACCGAACCCCATTAATACACGTAACCCGCTCGCACAGGGCCAATCGCGTGTGAAACTTCCCGCAAACCCCAGTAATACACATACCCCGCTTGCCGTGCTGGTACAGGGTTAGTGCAGCTCTTTGCGCTGGATTAGGGATTTTAATGGCTTTTCCCTGCGCGAGGGGCGTTCTTGGGGGCGTAACTGGCGCTGCTGCAGGGTCGCTGCGCCACTGTGCGCCACGGCTGGTTTTAATAGCTAAAATCCATGAATACGCTGTGCGCGGAAATGGATTTTAGCGCACGCGGCTGGTGCAGAGATTCGCATGCGCATACTGTGCACCAGCCGCGTGCGCCACTTGTGTGCTAAATTCTATGAAGTACCCCCAAAATGTAAAACTTCAAACTGCTATTCTATGTCATTATTACCAACTATCAACAATGGCATGAATTCTGTTCATTTACTCGCATCCTGGCATACTGCTTATCGCACAACCATGGAAAGTGTTGATATTGACATTGATCTGCTTATTAACAACCCGACAAAAGCTAAATTAAAAGTATGTTGCAAAGATTGGTATGATATGTGGACTGAATGTAACAAGTATAAAAACTTTCCACTTGATGTATTCATAGAAAAAAAACTTTCATCCTGGATACTTATTAAAATTTCTAGACCCACAACTCAGGTCACACATTATGCGAATCAGGTTCGATCTATGGCCAACCAAATTCGTAGCAGCCAAAAGATCAAAGAAGCCTGTGAATGCCTCCTGTAGTTTCTGCAAAAAACTTGAGCAAGTCGAAATGATCAAACCTGCTCTAGTCAATGCAGTAATTTAAAGGATTTAAGACGAGAGTATTTCTACACATTCTTTGCTGACCTGCTTATACTAACCCAACAAACTATGTAAGAAATGATTGTGAATGCTCTGATGATCTCTTTAAACCTAGCAGCCATAAGATATTTGAAAAAACTTGATTTATACGATGGATGATCTTGAGCGTAAAGTTTTGCGAGAATCTGTATCAGTCATTTAATGTTTCCTAGGATGCAATTAAGAATTTTGTTTTATGTTATGATGTAATTTTAATTTGATGATCTGTGTACAAGAGGGTACTAATGTATATGAGTTTGAGATTATGCAACTGTCGGTTTTATTCTGAACTAAACAGTGATGACATTTTGTAATTTAAAAGGAATATGATGTTTTGGAAAAAGCTGACAATGACATTTTTGTAATTTAATTGGATCATGATGTTTTGAAAAAGTTGTCTTACAACTAAAACAATCAAATAAAAATAAAAATAAAGTCAAAGGGAACAACCCTTGTTTAGGGCATAAAGCAACTCCCTTCTTCACACATTTTCCATTACCTATCCCTCCTGTGCCATGACCCTGCCCACTCTTGTGTCTTCTGTAGAGACCCTCTCCTTCTCTCTCCTAATGCCACCTCTACAGCTGTCCTCTGACGCACACTTCTGACTCCAGTGTTCTCCAAGGTCTCTACAGCACCCCTCCATCCCAGCTGTCTTCCCTCTCCAGACTACTCCAAAGAGGAACTGGCTGCTCCTTTCAGCCACTACACTGGACTGGGCTGTCTAGCTTATATAATAACATGCCCATCCCCATGATTGGTAGTAGGCCTGATGGTCTGCTGCTGTGAGCCTACGGTGTGAGAGTTGAGATTGGGTAGGCTCTCACACTTCCTGATGGTCAGAATTAATATATCTTGGGAAGAATGTGAGAAATGTATTCCTGTTAGACTAAGTTGGGAAATCCACAGCTGGTGGATGAGAATGTTTCAAACTGGTATGCACCATAAGACCAGGTGGCACAAATCATGCTGGGAGGCAGAATTAAGAGTTGAGCTGGGTGCTATTTCACAGAGACTGAATTGCCAAGAAGTGAGCTGAGCAATATATTCTTGAGATGTAATTTTAGCCAAAAAGCATACTAGGCTCTAGTCTTTATATGACATTAAAGATCCAGGAAATAGCAGTGTCTAATTTGGTAGGCTATTTTTATTGTGTTTTGGGTGAATACAAAAATACTGTTTGAGTGCTATTTCAAGGCCCTACCCATCAGCCTGTTATCAGCTCCACAGCTGTTCACCAAGTGCCTAATTACAGTATTGGCACATCTAAAGTGAAGGGGGATCCATGTAGTCCCATACTTAGATGACTGGTTGGTTAGAGACCCCTTCCACCCACTGGCAGATGTCAGCACAGCGTCCACCATCCAGTGTCTGCGACAGCTTGTATTCTCCATAAACTTCCTGAAGTCACGCCCGGTGCCATCAAGACAGGCGCTCTACCTCGGAGCAAAATTTGACACCCAAACTTGCATGACCACAGCCTTAGATGAGAGGGTGGCAGCGCTTCTGGAAAGGTGCTCTGCCTCAACAGTGCTCAGATCACCCCAGTACGCAATAACAAGCAATTTCTGGGGTGATGTCATCATGTTTCCCTTGGATCACTCACTGGAGGCTGCACATGCGGCCAGTGCTGGAATTCCTAGACTCCTGATGGATATGGGTGTCAGGGTCCTGAGATGAGTGCATCATTCTGACACAATCTTTCAGTCAGAGCCTTCACTGGTGGTTGGTGAGGGAGCATCTGGTAAAGGGTTCCCCATTCAGGCTGCTGGACATTCAACCACCGTCACGACCTATGCATCCCTGGAGGGATGGGGATCAACACACGAGAGGCCTCTGGTCCAAAGAGGAAACGAACCTACACATCCATCTGCTGGAGTTGTGGCCGATAATTTGGGACTTGATATCCTTCCTCCCCCTGCTGGAGGGGAAGGCGGTGCTGGTCTACATTAAAAAAAAAACACATCAATGTTTTATGTCCACAAACAAAGGGGAACCAGGTCCCCACAGCTATCCAAGGATTCTCAGGCTCTCTGGCACTGGGATCTGTTGCACCAAATGTTCCTCATTCTGCTCTATCTGCTGGGGATTCAGAATACCCTAGTGGGCTCCCTCAGCAGAGAGTTGTACGAAGATCAGTTTCACCTGTTATTCCAAACTTGGTGCACACTGGAGATTGACCTATTTGCAACCTATGACAACAGTCGGAGCAAGAGTTTTGCAGGCTGTTTCCCTCTTCTGGAGAGGTTTGGGGATGCCCTTGCATTTCGTTGGGAGGGGAAGATCCTGTATGCATTCCTGCCGGTCCCTCTGGTGCCTTGTGTCGTACACACCTTCAGACAGTATCGGTGCAAACTGATATTAGTGACCCTGCCTGGCCAAGACAGTTTGGGTCCTCCAACCTTCTTGCCCTTGCCTCAGCGGCTCCTCTCAAGTTGAATCCATATCAGGCTTGTCTGTCCAGCGACCAAAGGGCAGTACTGCACCATGACCCGGCCTCCCTCAAACTGATGGCCTGGCTCCTGTGTTCTTAGAATTCAAATCTTTCGCCCTCCCATACAACTGTCAATAAGTCTTAGCCCGGGTGACAACTCCATCCACTTTGAAATGTTACAAAAGCACAAAAGCAAGTGGAAGGGCCTCCAGGTGTGGTGTAGGAGCAAGCAATTGCAGTCGCTAGAAATGTTGACTTATTTGTTATCCTTGTCTCTGTCAGGCTTGACGCACTCCTCTATCAAAGTGCACCTAGCTGCAATTTCCAGATAGAACCGTTCCGCAGGTGCACCATACCTGTGGTCTCACCGGCTAGTGAAGGAATTCATTCTGGGTCTGTTCAGGTATTTTCCATCCATCCATAGTCCCGCTCCAGAGTGGAAAATAATTGTGCTATTCTTGAAGCTCATGAACCACCTTTTGAGCCAAGACATCCATCAAGCATCTTTCCTGGAAGCCCACTATCTTGGTGGCCATAACATCGGCCAGGCGGTTGGGTAAGATACAGGCTTTTTCCTGCATTCTGCATTATTTAATGTTTCACAAGGAGAAGGCTATCCTCCATACTAACCATTCATTTATGCCTAAGGTGCCATCTTCCTTCCACTTGAATCATCCAGTGGTTCTTCCTGTGTCCTTCGGCACTCTGAAATCCCCAGCAGAGTGGGCCCTGCTCACTCTGAATGTGGTTCGCGCCCCCAAGTACTACGTGGCCTGTACCAAGTCTTTCTGTTTGATGGATCAATTGTTTGTGGTCTTTGGGCCTACTGGGCCAGGGGAAAGCTCTCTCTAAGTCTTCCATTTCAAGATGGATTGCTGCCTGCATTTCCTTCTGCCATCAACAGGCGGACGGGCCCACTCCGACAGAGAAGTGGCGGCTACCATTGTGTTCCTCTCTGGGATACTGCTGCCTGACATGGCATGCATTCACCAGGTTCTACTGTGTCGACAGAGATTCAGCCATGGGTCGGACAGTCGGTTCTGAGGAACCTGTTTGTGTCAGTTTAGTAATTTGCCAGTGGTAAGTAATGCTGTGAGCTTGCATCCCCCTGTATCTATTGTTTATTAATACTGCACATTGATTTATTCACATAATTTGAATCTTTGAAAGATCAAAGGCTGGGGAAGGAATACGTTACTTACCTGTAACTCCGGTTCTCCAGCATTGTCATCTTTCATAGAGTCACATGCGACCCTCCCTTCTACTCCTTGCTCCTTATAACTGGTGATTGAGGTGAGATCTACAAAATTTGGAACAATGGTTGAGCATATATCTTTTTTTATTATTGTCAGTTGGTTAAAACATAACATCTAACATACAAACATAGTTAGAAAAAAAAGAAATAAAAACAGTCTTAAACCAGAGTTCAAAGAGTTAATAAAATCCAACACTGCCAAAACTATTGAATTGGAAGCCACCAACAGGCATGGTTCCCAAAATAATTCACATCTATCGAGACACCAGAGTACACAACATTCTTAAATGATGAGATTTGCTTCCCATGGATGTCTGGATAATAGACCAAGAGATGATTTACAGTTTCATTCTCGTTAGGGTCAATGGTCCTGAATAGATATTAAGGAGAAGTACATCTACTTTTGGTGACTGTTATAATTTGTAGGTGGGTAGCCAACACACCCCTGCACACACTTTCAGAACAAATAACCTGTAGGTATTTAATCAATTGTATCAGAGTCATGATACCACCAGAGGGTCTTCTCAGACATGCCTTAATAGGTGGCTGGAACAGGGTAACATAGCCATCACATGTACAACTATCCATGAGGCATGTTTCAAACGTCACTGTGACCATCTAAACTGCAAACTGCCAACTGTGAAGACACAAACAGCACACTTCTGTGTGCTCTCCATGCTGAAAAGGCAATTTATGATGTCCGCAGGTGTGTTGCAGCTCAGATCAGGAACAATGGTAAAGAGTCTCCAGCACAACATGTAAGAGCTCTGGTTCACTGCAAAATTTCAAATGTGAAGATACACACGGCACACTCCGGTGCATGGTCAATGCTGAAAAGGCAATTTATGATGTCGATAGGTGTGTCTCAACTTGGATCAGTAGAAATGGCAAAGAGACTACAGCACAAAATGTAAGAGCTCCAGTTCACTGCAAACTGCCAACTGCGAAGAAACACAAGGCACACTTGTGCATGCGCTGTGCGCTGTTAAAGCAATTTATGATGCCCACAGGTGCGTCACAGTTCCCATCAGTAAAATGGTAAAGAGCCTCTAGCACAAAATGCAAGAGTTCCGGTTCACTGCAAACTGCCAACTGTGAAGTATATGCGGCACACTCCAGCGTGCGTTCTGTGCTGAAAAGGCAATTTATGATGTTCATAGATGCGTTTCAGCTCAGGTCAGTGAAAATGGTAAAGAGACTCCGGCACAAAATGTAAGTGCTCCTGTTCACTGCAAACTGCCAACTGCGAAGACACACACAGCACACTCCCATGCATGCTGCATGCTGAAAAGTCAATTTATGATGTCCACAGGTGCATCTCAGCTCAGGTCAGTAAAAATGTTAAAGGGACTCCAGCAAAAAATGTAAGAGCTCCGGTTCACTACAAACTACCAACTGCGTAGACACATACACCACACTCCCGCACGCGCTCTATGCGGAAAAGCCAATTTATTATGTCCACAGGTGTGTCTCAGCTCTGGCCGGTAAAAATGGTTCTGGTTCACTGCAAACTTCCAACTGCGAAGAACATATATCACCCTTAGAACAATCAAGCTCCTGCATGAGAACTCAGACCCTGCTACCAACTATACAATACAACTCGAAAGACAACCATGAGTACAGGGCTTAAGGGTTCACTGGGCAGGTTCTAACCCAGACCTTTAGATAATGGCATAAGGACAGAGGGATCTATAATGCCTATGGTTATTTCATACCCAGAAATTAAAAATACCTTAATGAGTCAGAACTAATGATAGAAATATCCCAGGAGTGTTGTGGGATTCTTTCTCTACCCCTATCCTACCCATTCATTGAGAGATTTAAGAACTGTATGGTGCTAATACATGCTAGTCAGCACGGAAGTGTGGCAGCATTGGACATTTTGGGTATTACCCACAAACTATAAACAAGGTTTCTCTCTTGGTCTTCTGGCTTGTGAGAACCTTGGGAACAACCCCAACAAGGACTGTAGAAACACAGAGAACAGAACTAAGAATGTACTTCTGTGGATATTTCCTCCTTTCTTACATGCTGCCACCCTTGCAGCTCTCCTCTGCAACACTCCCTCGTCTCCAGTTTTCTCCAAAGTATATGCAGCACCTCCCATTTCCAGAAATCTGCCATCTCCGGTCAAGTGGCACAGCGAGTAGAGCGCCCGCTTTGACACCCGTGCAGAGCCTGTTAACGCAGGTTCGAATCCCGGCGGGGCCAAACTCAGCCTTTCATCCTTCCGAGGTCGATAAATGAGCACCACACACCGTGGGTAATAATAAGCAGCGCTCAGATACCTGAGGGTTTGTAGCGCTATATAAAAGCCTAATTATTATTATTATTATTATTATTATTCTCAAAATAGGAGCCACCAGCAACAGACAGCCACACACTGGACTGGGATGCCTGGCTTATACAGTAACATGGCCACTTCCCATGATTGGTACTTGGGCTAATAGCCTGCAGCTGTGATTCTAAAGGATGTGAGGGTTGGGATTGGCTTGGCTGTCTCCTTTCCTGATGTGCAGGATGAGGCCGACATGTCGGGGCTAAAACTATAAGTTCTCCAATGGCCATTTAGAAACTCTGTGTGCAAGGAGAAGACGAACATGCTAGTTGTTTCCAAGGTATCCCGTTTGAGCTGCTGTTTGGAATGTAAGTGTGTTACAGGGGCTTCAGGGCTATATAGGTTTCCAACACGGTATTCCTCTGAGTTAAGGGTTAATTGTATTTCCCTGATCCTTTCTGGGTTTTCCGTTTGAGAGAGAAGGGCATTGTGAGGGGTGTAGTCCATTCAAGGGTATTTGCCTATCCAATTTCAAGGCCTGTGCCCTGAGACATGTAAGCTGTAACAAAGTGAAAGGCAGCAACCCTTATTTAGGACATAGAGGTGATCTAGAAACCAGATATTCCCGTCCAATATTATAGAGAGGAATATACAGAACCCCTCAGCTTCATACTGTAGATCAGTTCAAGTACAATTAACCAAAGTGGAGGTAGAAGTTGAGCTGTAGTGAAAAGCAAAGTCATTATGTCCTTTATGTTCAGGTTTAGGTGCAGGTGAATGGGTGGTGGAAGTAAACCGTGTCTGTACTCCTGTATGAAACATCAACATCCAGCTTGGTAAGGGACTATCCATCCCACCAACTATCCAGTCGGTGGGATGGACAAAAGCAACACTGTCCTAGTGAGGTTTCCATCAAGGGGGAGAAGCTTCCTTGCACTGAAGCCACCGATTTCATAAGAACTTGCTTATAAATCAGAATGTAGTTTACTTTCTCATGATTTCCATTGAATGGATGGGAGACAAGCCTAGGGTTTTCATGAAGCGTTATCAGCATTTTAACAGGCAGCACAGATACTCCAACTCATGATGTGAAGCAATGTATCCAAAACACTACTACCACCTGACTTCAAAATACATATGAATCCTTTTAAGCATTTGCCCTCAGCCATGCAACACTTCATTAGTAAAAATGACAATAGGATACTAATAAGCACCAACAAATTGGAAATCACATTGGATTGGAACACTGGTCAGGCATTGTTGAAAAGAGGAAATAACAAAATCAGATTAGACAAAAAAGCAGTCAGTCAACCTTTAGAAGAGCAATGGATCAAGTAGAAAGGGTTATTGACCTGGCTGCTGACCAGAGCAGTGAGAGTGGATACAATTATCTAGAGAAGACTTGCCAAATCCTAGTTAGGGATCGTTCAGCAAACCAGTCTAAGAGCCTGCAGTGGAATACATTTCGGACACTGGGAGTGACCAGTCCAGAAGGGACGTCTACCAGTCTGCTGGAGGTGGGACAGCGGGGTTTAATCACACAGATTTGGTGTAAGCCAAGTCCATTGAATGTTTTCAGCTGAATTTGGTTGCAAATATATGTGGGGGTCGATAAGGGTAATAATTAGGTGGGGGCAAGAGGAGGATGTGGCTGTGTCCCCTCACATTGCTTTACAGCAAATGTTTTAAAAGAAAAAAGAATCAATGGATTTGGATTCGAGCAAATATCCTTGATGAAATCACATAGAACCCTGGATGCTACATCTCAGACACTGCTGAAACAATACCAAGGAGAGAGACACCAGGGGGGCTGTTCCTGGCTATATGTGAAATACTAATGTGAAATACTAATGGAGATGAGAACAAGTTGAAAAAACATGCAAAGTCGCTGATGGCTATTTCTCAGTCAAATGTCATGATTTAACATTTGACTGAGAACTAGCCATCAGTGGCTTTGCATGTCTTGTGTATAATTGTCACCCTCCCTCTCTCATGAGGGTGTCTGACAGTTATTCAAAAGATCCTTCTGGGAGCTCTGTCGCAGACCCTGGCTGAGACCAGATAGAAAATGGATCTACCAGAGATCTTGCTAAGAGATTTGACTCAGACATTGGCTGTTCCAACACGCCTGCAAACAGAGATCCCTCAGACACTGTGAACAGCAGCAATTGTCATAGGAGTGTGGCTCATTAATGGGCAGTGACAACAAGGAGAAAGAACTTCTAGCAAGTAGGATGTGTGGAAGTTATTAACATTAGCCCAGAAGGGATGCCCCATGACTAGAAGGTGATCATATATATACCTCACACACACCCTAAAGCACAGGGAGAGAATTATTTGAAGGTAGGTGAAATCCATTTCGAGCTTGAGCGTTTTTTTTTTTAGACGTTGAAGATAGGAAGCAAACTGTGTGCTATAGTCTGACCTGACAATCACTGCTCTTTCTTGGAGACTGTCAGTTTGAGTCAATACGCTATTTGGGGACTAATGTTTCCTGAGTCTTCATAGTAGAACAGGGGATTCTGGAAGGATTGGTGGTTCCTAAGGCAGGCCATCGATCAATTTTGAGCAACACCATCCTAACACCTTTAGTTTAAATTACCTATATTGTTGTTTTGGTTGAAACCGCAGAGGTCGTATTGGTACTTATCTCTTGCTTCCTAACTAATGTAATAACTCTTGTTGAAATATGCATTTTTGATGTTCTTGTTGTGTTGACACTACATAACACAGTTGTTAAAATGTTACAAGAAAGAGATAGAGGTGAGATTCTAGCAAACGTCACCCGTATGTGAAATATAAAATATGTGTGCTTCCTCCTTCTTGAAAAGAGCCAATAAAATGAAGATATCTGGACATAAAAGTTACAATTTGGTTGTTTTTTGCATAGGATATTAAGCCAGCTTCCACCCCGAAGGAATCAGAATCAGCACCAGCCAACATTGTATTTGCTTATTAAGCAAGAGTTGCACAGCAATGTATCCCTACCAGTGTATGAAGTAGTTTTGGTGAAACCTGTGGGAGAAGAAGATTGTGATGAGAATGAGGATGATATACTGCAATTACTAGAAGAACTGCTGTGGTCATATTGAAAGATTGTGTAGATGTACTACAGCAGTTTGTAGGTTGTCTACAGCAGTATGAGATAATGTCCCTTTTATTAAGTTGTGCCAGCACAGTCCAAAATGAATCATTACCCAAAACGGTCACAGACAAAACGAAGGTTACTTCTGCCACAAGCTTATATAATGGAGTGGTACAGTAGGACGTTGAATGTCCTCTTGCTCCTTATAGTTGGTGTATATTGCACCGAGGGGATCACACACATCATCAGTCAGGCGCTGTTGGATCTCCTCCATGCAATTTCCTCATTTACACACTAGAATTTTAAAGAAAAATGTAAACGCAGCCGACATTCTGTTTGTGCCTTGCTCTTACCTTATTTTTCGTAAAATAACGTGCAAATACCACCTGACATAAATGCACAGCAAAGTGTATTTACGACAGATTCCTATCGAATCCGCCTGTGTTTGGTGGGGTGCTTTGGGTTGGGGCAAAGTGGAAAATGTTATCGTTATCATTATTTCATGTTTCATTTGTGTAATTACTTTTGAAAAATCTTGGAAGAGGTATGTTCGTGGATTCATGGAGTCTATATTGTCACTTTTGCAGAAGAAAGTATATATTTATAATGGGACAAATTGCCATCGACTCTCTTTTGAACTGTCTAAGTTTCAATTTTGTTAACATCCTCTGCACCCTTTCAAACCCTATTATTTACATTAGAAGACCTATTCAAAGTTGTTCTGTTAGGCTTCATGGTTCAAGTTATGTCAGGGGTACCTTCTAGAGACCTCTACCACTCTTATGTCTCTGCATGTCTCCTTCTGTGCACCCTTCACTATTCAGATTTTTTTTTTTGTACTTAGCTCTTCTTTATTCTCTCATATGTGATGTATTGTCCACTTACAGAACCTCTGTCAATAAAGTACATGCAATTGCCATAACCAAGTGAATATTAAACAGATAGACACATTTATTTCCACTATAAATATGATACAATAGTTAACACATCAATCTACCCATTAGACTCGGGTCCATTTTATGAGCTCATTGTGACTGCTTCCACCTATTTTTATAAAAGACCAGACAGGATACAAATTGATCATGGCTTATTATACTAAAAGAGAGACACCATTAAGACATATAGATAAAGAGTCATCTCTTTCCTCATGAGCCTCTACACTTCACAAGAATAAGAAACCCCAACTTCATGGCGCTGTTGTCCTGCAACCAGACCAACTTAGCACAAGCCATTTAGACAACAGAGAATCTGCTCTTGGTCTGCTACCAGCTCCAGCCTCTCTTCACTGACTACTGATCAGCCAGGAGTAGCCACAACAGCTTCCTGACTAAAGTAGAGCACAAATCAGGAAAGCATCCAGAAAGAAAAGAGGATTGGTCTCAAGTGGCCAACTATCAGAAATATTGCTATTTGTTTATACCATGAGATATCCTAAAATGTCTTTAAGCTGGAAGTTTCTCAAACACGAATTGTTCTCATATCTCTGTCACACTTATTAAAATTGGCATTTTACTCCAAGATAGAGACAGAGGAGCGAGAATACAGTGCCAGGTTTGGGCAGGGGACATCTTCTTTAAAAAATAAACCACCAAACAATCTTGCTGGGTTCCTGAAACACAGCAACATTTGCATTCGTTTTTTCAAAGTTCAAAGTTGTGCTTATTTAAAAAAAAAAAAAAAAAAAAAAAATGTGTACAGAACTCCCAAATAGTGCAGGGCCCCCAGTCATTCTGATATACTTTTCTCTTCTCTCCAGATTTTAGGGGCCTACTTTTAATTTTGGCTGTTTTTACCAGATCATTGAAAGTGTAGCTGCGGTGGCAGATCTATCTTCCCCATGTATCACCTATTGTGCTTCCCCTTGCTGCCAACGCTCTGCCACCTATGAGGCTGGCTCTATGTTATGGATGGATGACATATCGGAATAATTGCGCAGATTTGTAAATGACTTCACGCTCTACTTGTTTGTGGCACAGTGTTAGACAAGCATGGTACCCAGGGCATTATATTTATTTTAATATTCTGCAAAGTGGTATCCTTTATCCTACTTCGAGAGCGAGAGAACACTTCCACATTTCGAACAAAATAAATAACTAAACATCCATATCTAGACGCTTAGCAGCGGAGTGAAGTCAAGGAGAATGTGCGCAGGCAATTAGACGTCCCTATGGTTATGGGCAGTTATTAAAATTGTATTGAATGTAAAATATCTCTACTGCTGCCATCATTTTTTTCCAGCAATTCATGCTTCCGTATTCCAAAAACCCTGGTAATGGAAGGTCATTATGCACTAAAAATACCAAGGCTATCATCCTTGATATGTTCTGACTGCACAGGCGGCCCACGGGGATAATGTACTTCCAGAAACTACCCATTCTCCATGCACCTGCTGTGCTTTGATTTCATAAATCCATTTCTTTCCAAAATCTCATCTTCTCAGCTATCCCTGCGCAATAAGCTGGTTGCCGCTTTATGACATTGTCGGCCCAACAATCATTCTAAAGTCCTGTTGTGGACGGATATAGTGTCTCTTGTTTGTTTCCCATTAAATTAGAGGTACTGGCCATGAGCTTATATGTGTTCATCATTTATCACTTGAAATTGAACACAAAACAAGGCCTTGACCAAAAATGGAAGCGGCTCACTGACATAGACCGCTTTCTCAGTTAGCAATGTGCCCCAACTTGTCGTCACTTAGGCACAGAAGCCAGGACATTTAAAAATCAAATCACTTTTTTGATTGTTTTCCGGAAATCCGAAAGCCAACAAGAGTTGTAATGCAAAAGTCGGTTCATCATATTGCAGATAATTAAAACTAAAAAATACTTTGCCGGTGGTATTAAGGTAATGGGGCAGATTCTCAAACATTTTTTGGCACAAGTGATAAGATGTGTTAGCCCATGCCTAATCCACAAAGGGCACGATGCACACATGCCTGTGGCCTTTGTCGGCCTTTTTCGGATTTACACAAATATGGGGACATTTGTGCAAATTTAAATAGTATCCCAGAAAGACAAATGGGATGCACTTTAAAATGCACAGAACACTATGAAATTCCCCGGGACCTGTTTAAAAGAGGCAGAGGTGGTGCTCATAGCATGGCAGGGCCTTTACTGACTCTGTCATGCATTGTGTTTTTAAGTGCCACAGCACTGGTATGAACCGTAGCCGCCCCAGTTGTATTTCCATCCCTCAAACATGGAAAACACATTTGTTATTGTGTTCAAATTTCAGAGTATCAGGACCTTTAAGGTCAACTTTGAGAACAAACTGACAGGAGCATTTCTGAAATTAATGGAAGTGAAAAATGTGCATCTGCATTGTTTCATTTGCATGCATTTTTCCGAATTTGTCCAAAGCTGTGTCCTAAAGTGTCCAACTGCAGTTACTATTTTGCCATTGCAGAAATAGCCTGAGAACCAACCAACTGCATCTTTACACTGGTACTAATGCCATATGCACAAATCCGTTTGTGCAGAAGGGCAATTACGGGTATGTACTTTTCCATAACACTACTACACATATTTGAGGGTTGTGGTTATCAGAACAACAAGTGTGTTGTCATAAAAATTCAATTTACAAGGGGAAAAAAATCTCCCCATGGGATGAGACACTTACAATAAACTGGAATGAGAAATAATTTGAGCTATTTACTAAGTCCTATGAATGCAAATATTATCTGAAACTTATGTAAGTAAAGACTCTGATATACAAGTGAATTACCAACTAAAATTAAATGTAACCGCTGATCACTGCGATCACCTATTTCTCATCTGGCTAAGCGTTCAATCGACAGGGACACAGGCTTCTGTGATGAATGACTGACAGTTCCTCCAGTGACAAGTGGATCTGAATGAAGGCCATGGTGGTGGTTATATGTTGGATGGAGCATAAGTGACAACTGTCCTGCCTGTGGAAACATAGCTACATCATAAATCTGAGACAGTAAACTTTACAGAATCAGAACATCCTTATTAGTAATGACATATTCCTTATCACAGTAAAACAGTAAAAAAGGATACGAGAATGAACCATACGTTTGCACAGAAAAAAACATGTTTATATGTGAATGGATAGGAATAATATGGGTTGATCAAATACCTTGATTGACATCCTTCACAATTGTCCCTAAGCATGGGTTCACTACGAAGTGCCTTTAAGTACAGATTTCAAATATGCATACACAGCTGACACAACTTCAAATAGCCCTCTCTCAGTCATTGACTTCTTGTTCCATATGTGTTTTCTCTCATTTGCTTATTTTAATTGTACATAGAAAGTGTGTGGTGCAGGAAGCATACGTGAGGATCCTCCAGAGAAAGGAGGACGCGGAGACAAAGACCCAAGAAGAAAGGGATAGTCAGGTCAAGGGATTCCAGATTTGGGAACATAAGGAGAACTTCCTCCATGGCTTTTCCAGACAATGAACACTCATTTCCTCAAAGAGTCAGAGATATTTGCAAAATGGAAGACAACATGAACCAAAATGTATGTTGCAAAAAAGGGGTCAGAATCTCTGGAAACCTGCAATAAATCAATAAGAAAAAGGGAGAGGGAACACCAGAAAGCAAGAATGGATAATGCCACAAGCCTTCTCAGAAGATAGGGGAGAGAGTCTTGGTGGTAAACCTCAAACTAATGAAGGTGTTAGCCTCTGATGGCAACTATTATGAGTTGTTTTTCTCCTTATATGTTATGTTGGTTCACCCTGTACCCGATTGGGATGACACTTCACCATCTTGGTGTTCTTGACATACTACTTGACCCACATCACAGCATGACAGGAATCTTCCTCTATTTCTATTCCTCCAACAGGAACATGGCACACTTGTGGCTCCTCACATACCTCATTAATGTTTCCCCACCTGCTCGTACCTGCAACCACTACTCTCTCACATCCTGTAAACTTGGGGTGTGGGTGTCCCTATCTGTTCTCCCTCCAGACTGTTTGCAAACTCTCAGTACCTTCTTCTCCTCCTCTCCTCTGATCTGTAACAGGTGATTGAGAAGCCACCCTTAACACAGGGAGACCCTTCCCTCCCCACTCATGTGGTTATGCAACAAACTGTTTAACAGAATTTGTTTTTGTTGCCCTATCTCAGTCACATATCATGTCCCTTGGATCCCTCTCCCCTGAGCTAACAATGAGCCAAGAACCAGACCGGTGTACGTTAAATATAGTGGTATTTATTTAAAATAACAGCATTTTCTCTCAGCATAAATAAATCACAAAAGTGAGTTAAAAAGAAAATAATCACAAGTGTACAGTTTTCTTTCTTCCAATTTCACTTCACGAAATAATAACACTGATTAATAATATAATTTCACCCAAACCTATGGTTTAAAACAAACACAAGATGATGTATCGCTTTGTTTTTCAGACCCCCCACCCCCTCTTGCTTTGGTCTATGTTGGGAAGTCAGACAGAAACATTTGAATGCTTTGGGGAATTTTGGATTTCAGACCCCCTCTTACTGAAAGGCCTGTGTTGGGGAAGCTGGAAAAAAAGGTTGGACTGATTTAAGAACAAACACACCCTCTTCCTAATGGGGTCAGCTGGACAACAAGGATTACCCAATTAAATTATAGGCTATAGTTTCCAGCGCACATTGGGAAGTGAGTTTTGTTAATTTCAAATTTTAAAAAAATGCACACTGTAGTGTTCTGCCAAATGGGGAATTAATTGACTTAATATTTTTTGTTGCATAGGCTAAGGATCTGCACAATTTTGCCTCCTCACCCACTATAAAGAGAAAGGGTTCAAGGAAAGCAGACTCCCCCACCTTTTGTTTTTCAATGGCTTAGTTCTAATTACATAGCAAGCCTCTGTTTAAGGTTCAGGAAAGCCAGTTGCATCTTAGGACACTCGGGAAAGATAGGGCAGGGGTCTGGTCACTCCACTCTCAAAGATGGCCTCCCGCTCTCCAAGACAGGACCCAGTCAGCTTTGAGGCCTTCCTAGAAATAGGCATCTCCAT
The DNA here is from genome assembly GCF_040938575.1 of Ambystoma mexicanum. Lineage (NCBI taxonomy): Eukaryota > Metazoa > Chordata > Amphibia > Caudata > Ambystomatidae > Ambystoma > Ambystoma mexicanum. Next base: position 513,121,545 of record NC_090937.1, read on the forward strand.
CCAGATGCACTCTCAGAAATTTCCTCTGGTGTCTCCTTACAGCTGTCAGATGGTAAGTTTCAGCAGCTTTCCTGATGGTCTGTCTCTTCTCTCTGTCCTCCTGTCTTTCTCCTTTTTCTGTCTCCCCAGTTTCTGTGTCTGTCCCCTGTCGTAGTGCAGTCCCGCTTATATCGCAGAAATGACATCACCCATTTTACAATCTTGGGGAAGTACCTTGCAATATTCCCTGCCACTGGGATTGAACAGTTACCCCTCTCTCTCATCCCAACCCAGCCTCCAAATCAGGATCGGTTTAAGGGTCTGGAGCAACATATGGCAATTGCTATTTGTCATCATCCTTTGTTCTCATTTCAACTTTTTTGGCAAAAACTAGTTATGTACCACAACTTCATAATTTTACTAGCAACTGCCATATTAATATATTTTCTGCTTTTGCTGAGTATGGAGAATTATATAAGCTGCCCGCCAAATTTGAACGATGCATCAAAGCCATGTGGCACATTTCTGCTGTTTCAATAAAAAAGCACAACAGTTATGAAGATGTAAGTTATTAAGCACAACCCTAGTTTCATTTTCCACCCCGCTGACCAACTCTCACATTTGGAACATGTTCAGATCAGCCAGAAACCTAGTCTAACAGACCATTACAGTCCCCAGAGTCACAGGTAGATGCATTGCATATCCCCAAAATCACCCAGACATTAAATTATAAATGACACAAAAATTAAAGCAATCCACATTATGGTTTCTGAGAAAAAGGCCACAATGATATTAGTCCGTTTAAATTAATTGTGAATGTTCCTGTGGGACAAAAAACAGTTTCTGCCTTCCAGACATTTGTTTTCACTGGGTCAGCCTGTACCTTAATCAGTCTCCTGTGTTTTGGAAGCTTGCTCTTTGAAGTTGCAGCCCGTATCTTCACAGATATTAGTCGTGCTCCAGGCTAGGGTGAATTTCCTTAAAGTCCCTGCTTTTCTAGCCAACAGGTCTGGGGAACATTGAATTTTGATGCTTTAAGCAGCACCTTTTTATTGCGGGTGGTCATTAGATGGGAGATGTGACATCGAGGCTGGAAGTGGGAGTTTTCCTTTGTGAAGTTTTGCCCACAGCCAGAAAGAGGGTCTGTCTTGGGCTGAAATTTTCCATGAAGACAAAGTGGCTCTTCAAATGTCACTGGAGTTTTGTAGGTGAAACATAATATACATTGCTTTTGTCAACCCACACATCATGCTTTGTTTTCCTGACATTGTTCTGTGAGCAGTCATATTTTCCTTCCACTTTTGCATTTTTTTCAAGCCAGTTTTATTTGCACACACATGTGCAGACTGTTTTTGCTTTCAATGTTTAAACATCCTGTTTTCCATGTCACAGGGATCTTTGATTGTGTCTTCTTTTATAAATTAAAATGCTGCTTGTCCATTGGTAATGATAGCTAGGCCCCTTTCCGCATGGCTTTGTAACTCTACTTGAAAAACAAAAACTAATGCCAGGCTGTTTTTGTTTCAGTGTTTAACAAACATCTTGCTATTCATGTGAAAGTGACTTCTGTTTGGGGCCTTTAAATGCACCCACAGATCTTGTTTCCACTTCTTCCGGTCCTGCTCCTCCTTTCACACTTTCCTTACTCCAGATCATTTTATCCTCCTTTCTCCACATTCGCTCTATCCTGCTTCGTCTTTAAAAACCTCATCTGATCTTATAGGGCCCTCCTATTGCAGCTTTTTCTTTTTGCAGCTCCTCATTGTCCTCTGCTCCTCCTTTCTCCAACCCCATCTCAGATTGTATTCCCTCCTCCCTCTGTATTTACTTCTGAGGAATACCAAAACTACAATACATGGGGCAATGGGAAAACACGCACAACACTTGGTATGCTGTTTGTGTATTCCATCATCAACCTATTTTCTCCAGTAATCAGACTTTCACCCTCTTTAATTAATACAGTGCTCAATACACTAGTGATATGGAGCTAGTTTTTTGGCTCTCAGAATTCACACAATAGCATTTGGAGATCATGTTATGGTCAGACCATGCTTTTAGCCCTCCATCTGTACACATGGTTTCCATTCAACCTGGGGCTCTTTAGTAAGAGACACCACCCCTGTTGAGTATGCCATAGATATGATTGCTCAGATCTGTTGATGGAGGATTGAGATAATGTTATCCCATCTCCTAAACAATGAAACAAAATATAAATGCACGTAAAACAGTTAAACATAAGTGACAACAGAAATAAAACAATTATCATTACTACCAAACCTATGTCCATTCACAATTACTAATTGACAACTAAATCAATGTTGTGCAGTGTTCCTTTTGGCTGTTTGAAGTATGCATACATATGTTTTTTTTTTTCAAAAGGAGCCCACCCCATACACGTTTAATCCCTAAATGTCAGTCTAGGGCCTTCTTCGGTGGCACACTTGTTTTGGGGTGTGTTCACTTGTTGAATGAATAAGACAAAAACACAATGGGCATGCTTAGTGGTTGGTGTGGGAGTGCTCCCCCCTGTTTAATTTTATTCAACATCTATCAATGCTTGTAGAAAATACCTGCCAGGCTTGTTGGAACGGCCATTCCTAAATGCGTGGATTGGATTTCCTTCTTAGCACTTCTTTGTTGTGTGCCAGGATGACCTGTGGATATAAGAGCAAAAGCAATTGCTTAGTGTGTACAATTATAATGTGGTAGGAAAATAATGTGATCGCCAATACCCATGCCATCCTACCTGCTATTATCTGTGTCTCATTTAATGTTGTCTATTCTTATTCCTTTTTCCTTTCTATGTCTGATGTATGAGACTGCAATTTCTTTCTGGTTTGGTTGTCTTAGCTGTAGGTGGTGTTGCCTTTTTTCGTAAATTTCTTGGAACAGGTGTACCACTTCACTTGCTTGTGCACCCTTTCGTGATGAAAACATATTCCTGCTCACTATTCTTGTTAACAACATATTTTCTTAATTGTATGCAATTTCCTGATGCCTAACCATGGAAAGTGGGGACATCTGTAACATGGATGCGCAACTGGGTGCTTGCAAAGCGAGTGTCCTTGTGCATGAATGGCTGCTTCATTTGGATGTGGATAGCACTGATATTAGGTATAAATGAATAAGCATGGGAAACATTACATACTCAATTCTGGAGTTGGCTTCTAGGGTGTCGCACCCTGACCTTCAGGAACCCGCAGGCGCACTGTGGATCCACATCCACCTATCCTAGGGCACCCAGGATTGGAATGATATGCGATCCAGAGAGGCCCAATGGAGAGCATGGGGTTGCGGGTATGATTTTCCTCTTGTCAGTCATGTCTGCCATTTCTTGCTTGGGTGTGATAGCCTGCCTTCCTGGAGATCTGTGAAGAATGAGAGGCATTAATAAACCTACTGTGTTCTACCTTATCCTACCCTATTCCCAGTATAATTCCCTTGTACGGTAGTATGGGTCTGTAGGGCTCAGAAAGGTCGACTGCAGGTCTCCAGCCAGTTAGAAAGGCACTGACTGAACCATTAGTAGACCTGCTACTTAGGGCTGAATGCAGGGCTGTCTGTGCTCATTTGCTCGGTCCCGCTGCAATCCGCCTAGACTTTTTGCAGGGCGAAGCAGACGAAAATTACACCTGAGCCACTCAGCCTTGATGACTTCTTTCCTGGCTCATTTTGCTTCAGCCCTCCTCCAGAATTGGGCTCATTTCTTCAATTAGCTCCAGGTTCATCATACTTGGACTTCTACTGGACCTCGCACTCAGTACCAGGGGTCCCTTACTTGCCCCCCGCGGGCCGCCCGCCCACACCACGGCCGCCCTCATAACCAACGTCCACACAGGCTACTCCTGTTTCTCCTCCTGCCCTATGATGAAACCCTCTGTGTTCATCTGCTCCCACTCGAAGCACGACCAGTGAGTTTCCTGACTTTTTTGGACCCAGAAAAAGGCTACCATCTACTCTGCCAAAACGTCAGCAGCACATTTGACCCAGATTCCCCATGGGCTTTATTTAGTGCTGCATTTTCATTCCAAACATCATACCCAGACGTAGACCAAATATGAGGTCAGACTTTAGCCGGGCATAAGAGACCTCCTATCAACGTCTCCTCCATTTGTACTTTTACCCTGTGTTCTCTACACCTAATGGCATGGGATATTCCACTTACAAGCAAGTTGTCTGTTTAATGTATAAGTGAATGATTCACACCCTATGTCATTTGTAATTATATCATTTGCAATTATGTTACAGTGAAGAATTTCTAACGATGTGTTTGTTTACCACAATGGACACCATGTACTTTCATGTATATATAAAAACCTAAAATCTTTGCATAAAGAAAAATGCATCAGCAAATTAATAATTAAAAGCTGAAATTCTTGTATGAGTTTGAGATATCTGTTTGTCAACAGCAAGCATATTGTTTCCAACAACGGTTGCCCAAATTGTATGGGCACCCAAAAGGGTCTAAAAACCAGTGTGCATTTGATTCATTTAGTGCACTCCTTAGATTCATAGAGGGTAGGACAACCCCTGTGTTATATCATTTGCTCACTAGTGCAGTCATTGAGGCTTTATTGCGGGGTATTTCGTGCCAGTTGCTTCAGTGGTGCCATCTGTGAGGCTTTGTTGCAGGAGATTCTGTGCCAGTTGCTTCATTGGTGCCGTCTGTGATGTTTTATTGCCAGGCATTCCGTGCCAGTTGCTTCAGTGGTGCCCTCTGTGAGGCTTTGGTGCAGGGGATTCTGTGCCAGTTGCTTCACTGGTGCCGTGTTGTGCTGGGAGCAAAATCCATAAGAATGTCCCAATAACATTTGTAGTACATTACTTAATGCCTTCAATAACTTCTCTTTTCTTGCTGGTTTTTCTTCTAGATTCAGGCATTGCCAGCTGAGCCACACATTGCTTTATGCTTAAGCTAAGTGTCTAGAGCTTGTGTGATAGTTTAGTATACTTCACACAGAGTGGATGCGCAGTCAGACAGTGTGGGGTTGCAACGATGGGGTGGCAATAGTCGTCAAGAGGGAGCTGGTGTGAGTGCTATCTAACAACGAGAGATCCGACTCACGGGTAAGTGGTATTAACTTTCTGTTCTTCTTTTGTGCAGGTCTTAAAGCTAGAGTCCAAGGCTGCATTGGAAAACCCTAAAGGGGACCGCAGGGAGTGCATTACGAGGACATCAGGCAACGGTAAGTGACACTGCTGTCTTCCTTTCTTGCTGGGAGGGTGAGGTCCTAGTGACTAACGCAACACCAAGCATGGGCATGTTGAAGGCTGTGGCCTATATAGCCTAATTGACTTGCAGGGTGAGATGGGAGATGTGGTTTGTTTGGCACCCTCTACATGCCTCATTTACCTCCTCCTGGTCTCAATCCCAGACTTTAAACTAATGTGCCCATTTGGTGTGCCGAGGCTGTGTGAATATGCTGCTATGTTTTTGTAGGTAAAGTAGGCCAACTGGTGTAGTACTGACAGCACCCCCCCCCCCACCCGACCCCCTAAATGCCTCATTCCAGTGCAGGATTTCAGAACGTGCCTTTGATGAAATTGCTGAAACAATCGATCACCGTGGGCCCCCCCATGCTTTTAGCCAGGAACATTCCTCAGGCCCATACCCTTTCCAATCTATCAAGTTATACATGTGCCCTCTCACCCTTTTAGCGCCCTCTCACCCTTTTAGCGTCTAAGTTAGCCTGGACCTCATATTCTAGATCTCGTGCCACTACTACAGGTTCAGGTAGAAACCCGCTATGTCTGATGTTATGCTGTGCCTTATTTACCAATGAAACGTGGAAAACTGGGTGTACCTGACATGTGGCTGGTAGAGCTACATTAACTGCTGCCTTTCCTGCTGCTTCTATCACTGGATATGGCCCAATGTAGTGGAATATAAATGTATGGGGTCCCTTTAGGTGTAGGTGTTTTGTAGATACGCATAAACGGTCTCCTCCGCGATACCCAGGGGGCGTGTTGCCGATTCTTCTCTGCGTTTTTCCAATAGGGCTGTTTGACAGCAGATCGTTTTTATTTGGCTAGGTCAAGAGTTTGCTGTATCTTTGTGTGGTCTTCTGCCACTGAAGCTACTCTGGTGGTGATGTTCTGTGTATATACTGTAGCTGCCTGTTGCCATACATAAAGGAGTGAAAATGTGGAAGCAAGAGGAGTACTGTGGTATGTGAATCTGAATGCTCAGAGCACCTCAGCACATTCACACTCAGTCTGTGCTATCATACACCGCAGATACAGGCCAAGGGGTTGATTCACCCTCTCGGTGTGGATGTCGGTTTATGGATGGTAACTGTATGATCATTTGGAGTCCATATGACCAACCAAGCAAAAAGCCTTCCAACAATTAGAGGTGAATTGGATTCCTCTATCAGAATTGACAGCTCAGGGCAGCTCGTAAAAAAAATGTCAGTGAGTATTTCTGCCAGTTCCTATGCTGTGGGTAACCCCCAGTTGGGTAGGAAGCGCTCCATTTTGGTCAACATATCTACAATAACGACCATGGCATTGTATCCCTTACTCTTGGGCAACTCCACTATGAAGTCAATAGACCAGGTGTGCCAGGGGGCTGTTAGTACAGGTAATGGCTGTAATAATCGTTGTGGTGTCTGTCACATCACCTTATTCTACGGGCATATTCTGCATGTGATTACATACTCAGCCATGTCAGCTCGATATTTTGGCCACCAGTACGAGTCCTGTAGTCTTTGGATAGTTTTCGTTATACCTGGATTTTGCGCTAACATTGAATCATTATGGGTCTGTAGTATTCATGTTCATAAGGCTTCCGTTAGGACATAGAGGGTAGTTCAAAGGTTGGGTATCCCATGCTCCATTTGGCGCTCTCTTCCCACAATTGTCCATTCCTTTTTGACATCAGGAGAAAGTGCTTCACAAACTTGCTGTAGAAAGGGGCCGAGATCTCGAGCAAACTTAATGCACCCATTAAATGATCCAGTGGGATGATAGGTGGGGTTTCTGGTGGCTTCTTGGCTACATTATCTTCTTCTGGTATCACATTGGTTCTTGACCAGGCACCCACTTTGCCATTTTTATTTCCCGGGAAGGTACATGATATGGAAATCGAGTTATCGTTCTGAAAGTGCTCTAGCTGATCTGAGTAACTGCAAGTTGCTGTGGCCAGTGAAGACTGTAATTGTGTGCTCAGTGCCTAGGATGTAGTGCTACCATTCTTTGAAAGGTGCCTTGATAGCAGGTAGTTCCTTGTCCATAACTGCATAGTTTGTCTCAGGTGGAGTAAACTTTTGTGACCAGAAGGTGACTGGGTGTAGATGGTTGTTTGATCCAGTTTACGACAGTACAGCACCCATTACTACATGCTATGCATCCATTTTCACTATAAAAGGGAGCTTCATTTTTGGATGTGCCAGAATCGGTGCTGAGGTAAACAGATTGTTCAGTTTCCGCAAAGGCCATCTCAACTTTGTTGGACCGGTTAAACCTTGTGTTTTTCTTAAGGAGATTTGCTATTGGATGCACCACCTTAGAAAAGTCTGGCATGAAGCCACTGTAGAAATTGTCAAATTCGAGGAATGTATGGACCACCTTCACTGATGTAGGTGATGGCCATTTTAGCATTGATTCTACCTTTTGATTACCCATAGAGATGCCATCTGGTTTTAATATGTAAACCAACTATGCTACTCTTCGGACATGTAAATAACATTTTTTCAACTTTGTAAAAAGGTGATGCTTGCGTAACTGATCCAAGACTGCTTTCACATGGTAAATATGTGTTCTTTTTTGGGTTGTGAGTATATAAGGATATTGTTGATGTAAACAACTATGCAGACTTCGATACATTCTCAGGGAACATTGTTTATGAAGTGTTGAAATGCAGCAGGGGCATTACACAGCCTGAATGGGCATCACCTGGTATTCAAAGAGTCAAACTTTGGTATGGTAGCCTGTCTTCCAATTGTCTTCTTTCTTGAGTCATGCCAAGTGATAAACTCCTTTCAGATCGAGTTTGGTATAGACGCACTCATCTTTCACTTGGTCAAGTAGGATGGGAATCAACTGCAGCAGTCAGCAATTCTTTACAGTCATTGTGTTAAGAGCGCAGTACTCTATACACGTTCTGAGGTTGCCTTCCTTCTTTGAGACAAAGAATAATACTGATGCTTCTGGTGATTTTGAGGGCTTTATGAAACCATTCTGCAAATATTGTTCAAAGTATTTCTTCAAGTGGTAATTCTCTGCTGCAGTTGGAGCATAAATGTGAATGCACAGAATCTGTGCGTCCGGCACGAGATCATTCTGGCAATCATAGGCCTTATGCAGAGGTAAAACGTTTGCTTGTTGCTTCTGGAAAATGTCTGCAAAGTCATGATATACTTTGGGAAGTTAATCTAGTAATTCTACAGTCACAAAGTCAGGAATGGTGCTTCTCAATGCTTGGGTGTTGGTGTTTCACCTGCCTAAGAAGCAATGTTCTCTACAAAGTACAGACTCGAAATCCACAACCCTCTGTACCAAATCTATCTTCAGGTGCGTTACCACCTACAGCATTCCCAGAATCAGGTGAAACTGTGGAGCTGCTATTCGGTCAAAACATATCTGGTCCCTATGTCTATTTCCGCACAGTAGTGTCAATTTTTGCATTTGTGTGGTAACTGCTCCAAATGACAGTGCAGAAATGTCTACTGCGTGCACATTTTCCGGGTAACACTTGTGTATGGTTGATAGGCCTATCTTTCTAGCAAGGCAATGTCCAAGTAATTTCCAGTGGCGCTGCAGTCAATATAGGCAGCAAATGCTACCATCACATTATCGTTACTGTTAAAGTGAGTGGAATAGCGAAATGTGAGATTTTGTAGGAATTCAGCCAGGACAGTTGACCTTAGTTTTCCACCAGTTATAAAGAGCCTGTGTTAGAAAATTGGTTTCTTCCCATTGGCCCCAGTGTCATTTGCCCACCTTTGGGGTTGGCTGTGTATTCACAGAAGAAATGGCCTGCCTTTCCAAAATAAAGCCATAATAGTTTCAAACGATGTTGATCCCTTTCTTCCTTTGTAAATGGTCCCATTAACCCCCAACTTGCATTAGTTCACGTTCATCAGTTTGGTTTGTCATTCTTGTGCCTTTCTTTGTTGCATCATGCAGTGGCATATGTTTGTTTCTTGCTCTATCAGTCCTCCTTTCCATCACTATGGTTAAGTTGTACCTCCAGGTCTATAAATTCAGAACAATTGTCAGGTGGTTTCACTACTTGGGCCAGGACATCCCTGAGCTCTCCTCTTAGCCCCTGGTAGAAGAAAGAGGTCTGCTTTTCTTCTATCCATTGTGTTTCGGATACCATGTGATTAAAGGTAAAGATATACGCCAATAAATCTTGAATAACCTGACAGAGGGTCAAACACTGGTTGTCTGGGCATCAGTTCTCCTGGTGAATAGTTTTGCCTACTCAGCCTGGACGGCCCTGAAATCCTGTAACATTTGATCCACGGCTGGTACCAGAGGAATTGAACAATCCGTGGAATGCCCCCCCATGTATGAGAGAATAAACATGGCTTTCCCTGTCATTGGAGAAGGCTGCTTGTCAGCTCATAAATTGTAGCTGACACTGGTTCATAAACACAGTAAATTACTGTGGGTCTCCCATGAATCGTTCGGGGGTGATAGTGGAACTGGGCATGGAGTATGTACTTATATGGGATACCCCCTAATCCTGCACCCTGTACATTTTGTGCACCCTTTTCAACTTGTGCCAGCATAGCCTCCTAGGTAGAGGTGTGGCTTGTGCCTGCTGGGCTTTCACACACTGTGCCAATGTTGTTGTTTTGGCACGCCCAGTATGTAGCTCTGTACTAAGGGCCTGTATTAGATTGGCAAAGTCTGCTAATTAAATGGTGGTGTCCATGGTGTTCAGGCCAGGATAAGTTGTGGACTTGGCCTTCTGTCACACCCTTACCCTCAGGGATCTGTAGGAGCACTGTGGATCCAACACAACCTTTGCTAGATCACCCAGGATTTGAATGAGATGCAATACAGCGAGTCTCAATGGAGGGAATGGGGTTGTGGGTATGATGTTCCCCTTTTCTGCCTTGTCTGCATTTGTTCTCTGGGTGTTGTAGGCTGCCTTCCTGGAGTTCTGTGAACAATGAGGGACATTAGTAAGCCTACTGTGTTCTCCCTACCCCCAACCTATTCCCAATAGAATCCCCTTGTGCCTGAGGATGGGTTGGTAGGACTCAGAAGGGTTAGCTGCAGCTTCTCTAGCCAGTTAGAAAGGCACTGACTGAATCATTAGTAGACCTGCTACTTAGGGCTGAATGCAGGGTTGCCTGTGCCCAATTGCTCACTGGTGCAGTTTTTGAGGCTTTGTTGCACGGGAGTCAGTGCCGGTTGCTTCACTGGTGCAAAATTGTGCTGGGAGCAATGTCTCTATGATTGTCCCATTAACGTTTGAAGTAGATTGCTTAATGCTATGGATAACTTGTATTTTCTTGCTGTGTTACCTTCCATATTCCGGCCTTGACAGCTGAGTGCGAAATTGCTGTGGGCTTAAGGTAAGTATCTGAAGCTTGTGCGTCAATTTAGCATAGTTCATGCAGAGTGGATGCACAGTCAGGCAGAGTGTGGTTGCAGCCAGGGGCGTAGGAGACCCATAAAATCTGAGGGGGACAGGGGACATCCTTTCTCTCACATGTTTCAACAGCCGTGTACCAAGTTAACATGTGAGATTGTCAGTAACTAATAAAAGTGTAACATTTCAATCAGGGCCTATCATCTAGATAGTCATTACATTTGATTGATCTCATGGAACATTGCAGATGTGGCAACAAAGGTGATGTGGTTTCTTTTCATTATGTTACACAACACAATCTTTCAATTGATTTGTTCTAAACAGATTCCTTTAACTTCTTTATGATTACAGGAGTTAAAGCCTGTCACAAGGAATTCTGGGGGATTGTGACATGAAATATAATTGAATCTATTACTTAATCATAACTTAGATGAAGCCACCTCTATTTCTGTGTGCTGGGTGACTTTAACAACAAAGGAGAGGTCGATATAGCTGGTTCTTTAAAGGTATTTGGGCAATTTCCCTACGACCTTCACTGCACCTGCCATTGCCTGTTTATCTTAGGTAACTGGCATAAAAAAGGGGGACAGGTGCTCACTGTGATTAAGGAAGTAATGTGAACTACCTTGTTTTCCTTTGTATTCAGCTGCCACTGGACTGCAACTATGCACATGAACCTGGTGCACACAACCTTGGTAGTCAAATGCAGATAGACGCACAGGAAGTCTCACATATGACTTCAGACTTGGGGGAATTCTGGGAGAGAAGCTGGTAATAACTATAAATGTGTATAGATTTTTCCTGTTTTTTTACAAGTGTAAAAAAGAGATTGAACCCAAAGGGATTCCAGCATCTCCACCCAGTTCAATGCGGATCGAACTGCAGGCTGATTGTGTGCACCGAGCTCTGTTAAAAGGCAGAACAGGCTTTCTGCCATGTACTCAAGCTCTGGGCATTAGGTCCAATGGAAATCGCCAGAGTATATTTGACTGGAGGAGGCTTCTCATTGCTAGTTACTCTAGCCCAGTATATGCCACCAGTAAAAGGAGAATATCGTAAAGCCCAGTGGATTCAAAAGTGGAAGAAACTCCTTAACTTATTTCAGAAACATTTTAATAGGGTTTTGCATCGTACTGGGAAACTCAAAAAGGTATGATGGCATGAAAAGCCTTCTGACAGTGAAATGTTTCTTCATGCAAAGTCTCTCTGGGTCCCTCTGTGGTGTCACTCACAGTCTCGGGTATGTATGCTTTGAAGGCAGTTGCTCCGGTTGCTGCCGGTTTCTTTTCTTGGTGGACTATGGCTGGGGTAGGGTTACTCAGATATTGCATGAATTCGCTCTTATTAAGTAAGTTCCACACTATATCCCAGAGGTGAACTACCTGGAGTCTCTATGGATGGTTGGTAAGCCTGTGGAACTCTTCTCTGTCTTAATTTCCTCTTGGCTGAGTCAATGCCCACAGATGCCTTCAGGTCTGTTGCTAAGCCTTGCCTTGTGCCCTTGAGCTGGCTGTTGACTAACCTCTTCAATGTTCTGTCATATATTTTTTCCTTCTCCCACTCCTCCCAGACTTCTGTTGTCTTACAGTCCTTGCAACTTCGAGGGACTTGCCACCATCACCCCATCTTACATCCTGCTCCTTATCTACTACTTTAAATGCTGGCCTTTCTTCTGTGCCATTAGGCTTCTCTTCCCTCCTCTACTTAGATTCTTTTTCTTTTTCTCTATCTCCACTTGTTTACCTCCTCTAACCACTCTTGCCCACACCCCACCACCTCGTTCTTCCCCTCTTTTGACTACTTTGCACTCTCCCCAATTCTCAGCTCTTTCACCTGCCTGCTGTTTTCTCCCCTCATCCTTCTCATTCAACTCCTTCTACACCAGTACCTCATATTGCCCCTTCAACTACTTCAACATCTGTACCTCCTGCTTCCCCTTCAACTGCTTCTACACCTGTACCTCCTACTGCCCCTTCAACTGCTTCTACACCTGTACCTCCTACTGCCCCTTCAACTGCTTCTGCACCTGTACCTCCTCTTGCACTTTCAGCCCCTTCTTCACCTCCTTTTCCTCCTACACCTTGAGCTCCTTCTGCACTGATATATCCTCTTGCACCTTCTACTTCTTTTGCACCACCACCTGTTATTGCAACTTAACCTCTTCTAATCTATCTCTCTGCACCTAAAAATTCTCCTATCCACCACTCTCTGCTGCCCACCCCACCTGCAACTCTACCTAGGGTTCCATAGGGCTTTTGTTCCCCAAGGACCCGAATTCTTCCAACGAGATTCACGTGTGCCTGATAATACATTTTATTGATAAGGCTGTCAGGATTTGAGGAAATCATTTTTGTTTACTGCTTGCCTCATAGCAGGCTTTACAATCAGAACAATGCTGGAATAGGCCAGTCCTCCAATTTGGAATTCTCATTCTCACACATGCGCGTGGGAGAGCATAAAAGGAGTTCACAAAGTGGGTTGCTGCACCTGTGGGAGAGTTGTCATACTGGAGACTGTTTGGTAAATTCCAACTCCTCATTGTCAGTATGTGAATGTGATGCGTCCACACAGACACATTATTGTAAGTGGATTCAAGGAAGTATTTCCCTACTGCAAGCCGCAGTGTTTTGGGGTTTCAAGGAAGTCTCCCCAGACTGCCACTAGGCCACATATTACATAGCTAGTTGTGGGGCCTGAGACCATGAGTCACTAATGCAGACAGCCTAATAGCTAGGAAGGAGACATAATCACAAGCCCCCTTAGTGTCTCCAGCTCGGGTGTCATCACCATTTGCTTAATTATATTAACTTACTCACATGACTATGTGCAATACCCAACAATGGAACTAACCCAGCTATCTATACACCATTTTAACAGTTTCTTGCTTTCATTGTCAATAAATAGAAATAAGGAATGTAATGCACAGGGCACAGTTGATGAGTAATGCACCATGCTTATTGACATCCACTGCACTTTAAGCAAAGTTTGCCAAGTGCTGTAAAGTAGATACATACCGCCTTTATGATAAACGTAATAGAAGCAAGGATGTGCTTGCAGGCCTCTCAACTAATCATGTGTTGCTGCAAGTTGTGCTGCTGAATGGAATACCACCACACCTGTCTCACCCATGAGCAAATAATGCTGCCCAACCCACTGGCACTGAGCCAAAAGAATGCTTAAGACACTGGGGATAAGCTCCAGGAGATCATGAACATGGTAGTAGTGCCCCTGTGTAGAGCTCATTGCCTTAACATAAAAAGCCTAGCATGCCAGTTTTCTGTCCCTTGCTTTACCTGACGTAAACGACTAGTCCAGAGCACAACTCATTACATCCTTCGCCCTTGAACTGAGCACACAACAGTGTTCCAAGATCCCTTCCTGTGCAAGGACAAAACAAAATGAAAACAGGTGACTTAACACAGTAGCGCTTATTCTGAGGGGAGAAAATGTGAGTAAAACACGCTCCCGTTGAAATTTTATTGTTGCTGCTTCCTTCACTGCTTATTGCCAACTGGGTAGCATCTAGCGCCTCAGAAATGAGCCAGCTGGAATGCCGAGACAGGAGGCCAACCCTCGCTCCTGACTATCCAGCTTTAATGGAACAAAATACCCATTGCCTTGCGAGCCACATGTATAATTACAGAAATGCACTATACCCCACTTATTTTCCTATCTAAACTAAATATGCCTCCCGCAATACCTTAGGCACACAGCAGCAAGAGCATCAAGTTGAAATAGAGACAGAGCTCAGAAACAGGAGAGGGATCAGGACCAAGGACGGAAGGCAGCAGCGTGGACACCCTTCAGAGCTAAAGAAAGGGAACAGAACTGCGGAAAGAGAGCAGAGCCAGGGCTAGAGCCAGAGCCACAGTAAGCGGAGGACAGAGGACAGAGGCACAGTAAGCGGAGGGCAGAGCACAGTGAGCGGATGGCAGAGCGCAGGGGCACAGTGTGCCAGGGGTTTGGGGGAAGGGCAGTGAGTGGGGTAACAGAGGGCAGAAGCAGAGTGAGCGGGGGAAAGAGAGTAGATTGAGGCACAGTGGGTGGGGGATCGATAGCAGAGCCACAGTGAGTGCAGGACAGAGAGGGGATAAACAATGAAGAGGACTAAGAGTGGATGCACATTGAGCAGGGGACAGAGAGGGGTCAAGGCACAGTGAGCGGAGGACAGAGAGGCAAGGCACAGTGAGCGGAGGACAGAGAAGGGAGAGGCACAGTGTGCGGGGGACAGAGAGGGGAGGCACAGTGAGTGGATGACAGAGAGGGGAGGCACAGTGAAGAGGACTAAGAGTGGAGGCACAGTGAATGGAGGACAGAGAGGGGAGGCACAGTGAGCAGAGGACAGAGAAGGGAGAGGCACAGTGTGCGGGGGACAGAGAGGGGAGGCACATTGAGTGGATGACAGAGAGAGGAGGCACAGTGAGGAGGACTAAGAGTGGAGGCACAGTATTTGTATTTGTATTTGTTTTATTTGTAACGTGCACCGTCAGGCCCGGAGGCATCAGGGCGCAACTTAGGACATGGTTACATAGCGAGCATACATATATTCAAATTTAGATACAGTGCAAAGTATTCCGAACATACAGAAATATACATCATTTACAGAGTGGAGATTAGAGCAGGCGTTTTACTGGGACAGGACTCCCATGTACATACGAAATCTGAGTTTCAAGGCTGATTGAAAAGACAGGATTTTGTTTTGGACTTGAAGGCACTAAAGCATTCTTCTGATCTGATGGTGAGGGGAAGGGCATTCCAAAGCTTGGAAGCTAAGACGGGGAAGCTTGATCCACCCGCTTTTTGTAATTTGAACCTAGGGATGGTTAAACAGTGGGTCTGGGCGGTTCTTTGAGGGCAGGTAGGCGCGTGGCGGTATAGCCGGATGCAGAGATACGGGGTGGGGGCTTGGTTAGCTAGGCATTTGTGGGTAAGGCCTAAGGCTTTCAGTGCAATTCTCTGTTTGACCTGTAGCCAGTGTAGATTGGATCTAGATTCCGGATGTGGTGGTTTCGCGGGATGTTTAGGCCCGCTCTAATGGCGTTGTTCTGGGAGATTTGCAATTTGATCAGATTCTCTTGGCTGGTTCCTAGGTAGAGGGCCCTACCATAGTCGATTTTAGCCATGATGAGGGTTCTGGCCAGTGTGACCAAGTTTGGGGTGGTCAGAAATGGCCTGCAGGCTGCAATGAGTTTGCAGGTGTATGCTGAGGCAGATCTGACTGCATTTGTTTGTTGGGAAAGGGATAAGGTGGCGTCAAGGTAGACGCCTAAGGTTTTAGTGTCTTTCGAAACTTGGATGGTGTTGCCATCGATGACAAACGATTGGTAGGCCGGCTCAAGTTTACTAATGCGTTGCGTGGTGCCCAAGATGAGGAGCTCAGTCTTGTCATCATTGAGGCATAGCTGGTGTTGTGCCATCCACGCTTGGATGACCAGGTAGACATCATTTAGGGCCTTGGTGTCAACCAAGTAGTCACCAGTGATGGGAATGAGTATCTGGGTGTCGTCAGCGTAATTCGTGTAAGAGACACCAGGTAGTCAAGTACATCAAAGAGTGGTTTTGTAAAAACATTATAGAGTGTTGGTGACACGCAAGAGCCCTGGGGGACGCCACAGTGAATAGGGGAAGGATCTGCAGCTTCAGATTGAGAAAAGACCCGCATAGATCTATTACTCAAGAATGATTTGATCCCGGCCGTAGCTGATGGAGAGAAATGGGCAGCAGAGTGAAGATGCTTGCATTCGATTTGGTGGTTGACCAAATTGAATGCCGCAGAGAGGTCAAGTAGAAGTAACAGGGCAAGTTTGCCGTTGTCCTTTAAGACTTCAATTTGAGTTTTTAGATCTAGTAGTGCTGTCTCTGTTCCGTGTCTGGGGCGGAATGCAGATTGTCTAAGACCTAGAAGATTATTGCCTTCCAAGTACTCTTGGATTTGCAAGTATGCTGCGCGGTCTAGGATTTTTAGCAGAAACGGGACAGTAGTAATAGGTCTGTAGTTGGTGGGTATGCTAGGGTCAAGGGAGGGTTTTTTGAGCAGGGGGATCACCCATGCGTCCTTAAGGTTGTCAGGGACAGTTCCTGTTTTAAAGGAGGCATTGATGAAGGAAGTGATAAATGGGGCCAAATCGTGGGCAGATTCCTTAATGATTGGTGCAGGGCAGGGATCACCCAGGCAGTTGGAGGGTTTGATCCTCAGGATAATGTTTTCCACCTCCGCAGTGGTGAGCGGTGAGAAGGCGAACCGTTTGAGATTAGGCAAGTCAGGGGAGAGGGCCCCAGCTAGGGTGGGGGGGGCGATTGTCCAATTTCAGGGTGTCTTGTTTAGCTATGATTTTAGCTTGAAGCGTGGTGATTTTATTCAATAACGCTGCCTGAATGTTAGTACACCATTTGCTATCTTTAATGCAAGTGTCAGGAGGGGTAACGGGAGTTTCATGCTCTTTTAGGATTTTAAAGAGTTCCTTAGAGTTGGAGTCAGCTTGCAAGATGCGATTATAAAGGGACTCTTTTTTCGCCTCTATAATGGCTTCTTTGTAGGTGAGCGATGCCAAGAAAAAACCTTCTTTGTGCGCCTCAGAAGGGTGACTTTTCCAACGGTTTTCGGCACAGCGTTTGATTTTGCGGAGTACTCTTAAATGTGGAGTGAACCAAGAGTTAAGGTGTGCCCGTAGTTTGGCCTTCCTCAGTTTAATGGGGGCAATAGAGTCTATAGCTGTGAGCATGCTACAGTTATAGATGTCAGATAGGGTGGTGGGGTCATTACAGGAGTCAGTGGCCGCTTTAATCGAAGGGAGTAGCAGAGGGAGAAGTTTCTCCTTGGTTATGTCCTTTTTATTTCTGGTCGGGAGAGCAGGCACTATCAAGGTTGGGATACGGGGGGAAGCTTCAATATTAAAAGTGATGATGTGGTGGTCTGACCATAAGCACGGGCTGTTGGCCAGGACGTTGATATTGCAGTTAGAGCTGGCTAGCCAGTCTAGGGTCCTGCCTTTAGGGTGTGTGGGCTCTTGGATGTGCACGGTGAAGCCAGAATTAGAAAGGGTGTTTTCCAAGTCTAGTGCCATGGGATCTTTGGGGTCGCCAAGTCCCAGGTTGAGGTCTCCAAGGATGATAATTTGGGAGTTAGTTTTTGCATTATCAAGGAGGAGGGTAGAAGTTTCGCCGACAAAGGGGGGTGCAGGGCCTAGGGGCCTGTAGATTAGGTGGAGTGTGGCTGTTTGATTAGGTGTAAGTGCGAGTTTGACTGATAAAAGTTCAGCGGACTCGAGTTTAGTGTTGGTCGATACTCTTCAATCAGAGTGGTTTTGTGGATGATGGCTAGGCCACCACCTCTGGTGTGGGAAGCAGAGGTGTGGTCACATCTCATGATGCCAAAGCCGGGTGGTATGGAAAGGGACAAAGAGGGATCGGATGCGGCATGAAGCCAAGTATCAGCTATGGCAATTAAGTCAAGATCTGAAAATGTTATAAGGTCTGCTATATCTAGAGGGTGCACTGGGAGGGATCTGGCATTGATGAGGGCACCCTTGATAATCAGCAGTTTCGCCTCTGTAGAGGGGGGTTTGCCATTGGTGGGTGCAGTGGGTGAGCACGGTGGTGTGTGTCGTGTTTGCTTGGGGAGGTTACTACCGGTGGGGTGTATGTGGAATCTGGTGCCTAATCTTTTGTTTCTGAGAGATAAGGAACACGGTTGATTCGGAGTGGGTTTACTAGCGAAGTGTTCCAGCCAGAGGCCTGGGTCATTGAAGTATGGGTTAGTGTCAGTGTTGAGGTGCTGGAGGCCTAGGGTAGGTGTCATAGGGTCCATTCTGGAGGTCGCGATGCGCAGGGTCGGGGGGACAAGACTAGGGAGCGGTAAGGTGTCTGATGGCTGAAGGTGTGTCGGCTGTACCGGACGTGTGCGAAGCTGGGTGATAATTGCTGCTTCGGAGGGCAGAATGTGGTACAGTATAAGGAGCGCCCTGAAGAGCATGGTGGATGTGCACCTAGGGAGAGGTACGTCGCATCAACAGTAGGCAAGTTTACTTTAGCTAGGGCAGTGCACAATCAACAGTAGGCAAGTTTACTTTTGGCTAAGGCAGTATGCAGGCAAGTAGGTCCAAATAGGCAATAGAGGTCACCTAGATTCGAAATCACATTGGTAGCTAAAAATACAGTGTGCAGGCAAATAGGTGCAAATAGGCAATAGTGGTCACCTAGATTCAAGATCCCATTGGTAGCTAAAAATACAGTGTGCAGACAAATAGGTGCAAATAGGCAATAGTGGTCACCTACATTCAAGATCACATTGGTAGCTAAAAATACAGGTTGCAGGCAAATAGGTTCAAAAAGGCAAAAGAGGTCACCTAGATTCGAAATCACATTGGTAACTAAAATACAGTGTGTGGTTATAGTGTCAGGCGAGCGAAAACAGGCTACTATGAGTGCAAGTCACTAATGTGACTGTTAATCATGGCAGTTTCAAGTGATCAAGATACAGTTAGGTCAGCAGGCAATTGAGGGCGATTAACAAAACAGTTTTGGGATAGTCCAGCAATGAGTGCTTTTTGCACACTAAATGTCATTTCCTAGAGTGCCACAGGCAAATGTGGTCGTAGGCAGTCGTAGGTGCATGTGACTAGGCATTACATCATGGTGATAATGCAGTAAGAGCATAGAAGTTACCTGGTGAGTGACAGACAGGGGGTCTGGCAGACGGCAGACACAGGCACAAACAGGCATAGAAACAGGAGACAGCCTTGTTGCAATGGGCCTTGGGAGAAATGGACCGGCTTTGCCTGCCGGCGCCCAAGGGGAGGACAAATAGGTAAAGGCAGCCACTCAGTATGGCTTGCTGGGGCCTCAGTGGACATTGAAGGCAGACAACAGTAAGTGGAGGACAGAGAGGGGAGGCACAGTGAGCGGAGGACAGAGATCAAAGGCACAGTTAGCAGGGGACAGACAGTAGAGACACAATGAGGAGGACTAACAGTGGAGGCACAGAGAGGGGAGGCACAAAGTGAGCGGAGTACAGAGAGCAGAGGCACAGTGGCACTAGGGGAAGACACATAGATCATAATCAGAGACGGCTGTCATAACCAGCAACAGCAATGGTAGAGATGTGCAGCACCCAGGCCAGAGCTCATTGCAATGCACGTAGATCTGTAACAGAGACAGTGCAGGTGCCAGGTTGTTTGCCACCTAAGGACATGGAAAATTGGATGCCCAGGTGCACAGATCATTGCATGCTCAGACCAAGTAAGCCTTGTCCCATCACAGGCACTTGTTGCCCCTCACATTGGATGGATGTGAATAGCCGTGGAGACAGGTGCATCCATGAACGCTTTATTCTCACACAGAAGGAGGAGCATGTGCTCTAGCTCTGCAAGCGTCCCTGCATGAGAACTGGAAGAGCATTGGTAGCATTACTACAGCAGCACAACACACACATAGAGCAGGTGCAGGGTGGGTCATGGTGTGCTCAATTATTTCCTCACTTGGGATGAGGCCATGCCTGAATGCTTTCGGAGGGACGTGTTTTCTCTTCAAACATTTGCAGCAGCCAGGGTACGTGAAACATTTTTTTTATCTTACTCCAAAAGAGCAAAGTGGGAATCCATACCTAGTGGTGAACCGGCAGAGGGAGGACACTTGACTTACCTTATTACAGTAGCTGCTGAGGTCTCAGGAGGTCTAGAGTCAGAGTCAGAGTCTCACTCTATCTCCCTAAAACACACGCTACTGTCAGTCACTGCAGCATGCGTCTCAGCCTGTCTTCTCCTTCGTTCGAGAATGTTTGTTCCCATGCCTGGGCATGTTGCAAATGCACAGGCGCGGGGCACGTGACCCTTGAGCAAGCATCAGAAGTTTGTGGTTTAGCCCGCTGCTTCAGAGTTTGAAGAGTTAACTTTGTACTTTAAATTTTGCAAGCTCACAATGACTGCAGGCTGCACACATAACACTGCAGAGACACAATTCCAAACGAAATTCTGGGGGGGGGGGTAAATGCCATTATATCCCCCCACCTAAAATTGTTGGGGAGGGCTGAGTCATAAAACCCTAAAAAGATCCGCAGGGAGCCCTACCGAGGAAATCAGGGAATGGTAAGTAACAAAGGTGTCATTCCCCTTTTGTTGGGAGAGTGAGGTCCTAGTGGCTAGTGCAATGCCAAGTACAGGTTTGTTAAAGGGTGTGGTTTATATTATCTAATAGATTTGCAGGTTGAGATTCTGTTGGCACTCTCTACATGCTTCCTGTTCCTTCTACTCGTCCCAGCCTCCATACTTTCACCAAATGTGCCCATTTCGTCTGCTGTGTGTGTCTGCTGCAATGTTTTTGTATGTAACGTTGGTCAAATGGTGTGGTCCTGACATGGGGTCCCTGAAAGACCCAAGCAAGGACACATCTATGCTAACCCACATGTTGTAGTTACTGAATATCTTGGGGGTCACCATATATTAGTAGGCTATATCGTCTACTAATTACCAAACTGGCTGTGTCATTTTGGGTTGGGGAATCAGACTGCTGTCATCATGTTGTGACTGTCTTTATTCTGTGTTTTTAACATTATTAGGTGGGCCCATAGATAAGACTGCAGCAACATTATCAAATGGGGTCTGTGGTTGTATCAAAGATCATACCTGCTCTTTATGGTAACGTTTGGTTTTGTAGATCACGTTTTGTGCCAATGTGTTCTGTGTCTTAATTAAACTGTTGCCTCCTCTAATATAAATGAGTATAGTCCATTGCAACCCATCTTCATTATGTATTTGTTCTAGGCAACGGGACATCATCTCAGGTGCTGTCATTATTTAATTTCTAATGCAGCTTTTGTGCTCTATAATACAAGTCTTGATTGTCCCCTTTTTCATTCCGGTATTTCTTTTGTGGCACATGCGATGTGTGGCGTAATCAACGCCAGATCAAGAGTTGGTGGGCACGCGCACACGTCCTTGGCGTTAACGCAAATAGAGCCCGGCGGAAACAGTGGCTATGGACCCTAAAATCCAGCATGCATTGTGCTACCATCGAGTTACTGCGCTATTAGCGTGCGCTATAAGCACAGTGGGAAAGGTGTCACCTCCGGAACGTGGAATAAAGCTCTGGCCATTTTTGAAATCACAACCCGCCAAAAATTGCAGTCCGTGGAAGCCATCCACCCATGCAAATCCTGAAAAATGTCTCAGGAGCATACCAGGGGCAAGTCTGCCTTGGACAAGAACTAACTATACTCATGGAGGAAGTAATGGGCAATCAAGATGAGATGTATGAGCCACAGCAGCAAATGACCAGCGCACAGCGGCACACACAGATATGGTGAGCAGTCAGCCAGAAGGTGACAGCGGTGGGCCGTGTGCCCAGGGATGGGAGGACTGCCGGAAGCGGGTCAGCGACTTGCAGGTCTGTGTCCATGGGGTCCTGGCCCAGAACAGGAGTGAGACCATGGTTACTGGAGGAGGGCTACCACCACCACCCAAGCTCACACCGTGAGAGGAACAGATGACCACTCTAATTAACATGGGTACAATTGAGGAAGTTGGAGGAGTGGAGGCAGGCACTGCCACCCAGGAGGTTGCAGGTGAGAAACCCCCAACTCCCTTTGAAAATGCATTATTGTGTCTGACCCACTCCTCCATACCCAGTGTGAATGTTTGTGGTTGCAAACTGTGTGATGCAACACAGCCACCCATGAGTGGGCCCTTGTACCACTGTACCCTAGTGCCCCCAGGTATCCAGAGAAGCCTGAAGTACCTCCAAAGTATCAATGTTAGCCCAAAGGAAAACATATCCATGGCCTGGCCACAGCAACGTTATGAGTGCTTGTGTATCAATGCCCCCCCTAGCATACAGTGCCATGGGATCTGTGCATTAACATTAGACATCTGAAGATGCCACACCAACATGTCAGAGGAGTGTTCCTCCCCTGTAGCACGTTCCGGCAATCCCAACATAGTGAATAACAAACATGCAATGGCTAAGCATGATACAAAATGTGCCCCCATCCCCTGTAAAGCATGAAATGCATGATCCAAATGTAAGTTTCTATCTCCTCATTCCAGACCTATGTATCCTACAGGCATGCAGCGATCATTGGAGGGCAACGCTGATGAAGAGGAAGTAGGCCCATCCACACGCACGCCCAGACACGCATCGACCAGCACCACCACCCAGAGAAGGGCCCAGCATGAGAAATCAAGGCATAGGACACATCCGGGCTCACCCCACCGCAGCCCAGTCAGACCGGCTCAATGTCCACAAGCCACCAGGGTGTCACCGACTCAAACACCCAAAGCCACCAGGGTGTTGCAGGATGTGGAGGTAGGCACCAGTGGGACAAACACTGAGGAGGGCCACACATCCACTGATGAAGAACATGGTGCACCAGTGTTCTCACCTAGCCAGAGTGGCAATCAGAAAATGGCCACACCCCTAGGGACACCGGAGCAAGTGGCAGTAGAAATACACTCTCCTCATGTCCCCACACCATTGCCCAATGTGGAAACCCCCTCATATGGGTCACCTGAAGGCAGCCTCCACCTGTGACAGCCCTACCAGACAGGCCAGCATGTCCAACGACAGCTCCCCTACCATCCCACGTAGACCTGGCAGGCCAATGAACACCACACCTGACAGACTCATAGTCGCGGGAGCAGCAGTAATGGGATGGATGGATATCATCAAGGAATGTCAGAGGAGAATTGAGGCCAGGGTGGGTGAGCACAACTGTCACATAAAGGTGATTAAACGTGCTATTGGGGGCAGCCGAGACCATGGCACGGGACAATGCCCGCACCCATAGAGTGGTTGAGGGGTGTACTACAGCCCTCACTGTATTTGGTAAGAGAGTCTGTGAGCTCTGTGAGGTTAAATCTGCTCATGCCGAGCAGATACAGCAGGCCAACAATCTCCTCCACCAGCAGCTGCAGTTGGCGGGATCAATACCATCAACCTCCACGGCACCCACAGAGGGATTCCTGCAGGGTTCGCCCAGGCGACGTTCCTTGCGCAATCCTCAACACCGCTCACCAGAGGGACCCGGACGTGGGAATCGTCAACGTCCTTCATAGGTGATATCGAGGGCTGCACACATCTCTTTACTGCGCCACAAATGTATTTCAAAAACTTGGACTCTTGGTCATAGTGAGAGTAGGTTTATTAATAGCCCTTTTTTGATAACACGTGTTTCGGCACACTCCTAGTGCCTTCCTCAGATCAGGGCAATATCTATTTACTAATTGTTAGATATTAATCCTATAACATAAAATTTAGAGATTTGGCAAATACAAAAAACAAAGAAAATCAAAAAATCAATTTAACAAACGTTACATTTACGACGGAGCACAAATCATATTGAGTTCATATGTTTCGCGAATTCCCCAAAGTAGAAAATAAATAATAAATAAAACATCCATTTAGACACATAAACAACGTAAATTACATACATGAACCCATTTGTAAACAAAAATGTTAAGCACATACCAATCAGGAATCGAAAAATCATTTGGAGGAGTGTGGAGGTGGGAGTAAAGGGTAGTTGAAAATATAAAAAAGAAAAAGAGATAGAAATATTGTAAGTCACTAATTAAGATCACGAGGTTGCATTGATTAATATATCGGGGAAATCCCAAATGGGTAAATCTAGCTTACCCATCGACTGTTCTGTCCGCTACAAATAACGTATTTGGTGGCTGAGTCCCATCAGACTCCAAACGTTTTCTAGAAAAACCGAGGTGAGACATCAGAGTCAAACCACTGTATTCATACATTGCCGTTTTCTTGCATCCTGACATTACCGTTAGTTTGCCTTCAAGCGTTTAAACAGACTCCCATTCCGCTACGTTAAAAATGTTCTATAGTTCTAAGCGTTTCTGCCCAGCAGTAAGATCTGAACAATCCTCATGTTAGTTTCCATTAACCTGCATTCTATCATTGTGTGCCATAGAAATTATACGGGTGAGGATCCGAACTGCAGTTTCAAACGCGGACCCTTTGTTAATTGGTGCGTTGTTATGTGGGCTTAACCGCCCCCTAGGGCTTACCTGACAAGTTCTGTTTTACTGCATCACGCGTCGGGTTTCTAAAATGGCAGAGGTCTTTCCCTGTCATTTGTATATAAAGTGTTGCCATGGTGCTGGTACTCCGTCCTACCTCTGTTTCCATGCTAGGAAAACTGTCAGCCATATTCTAATGGTGAGGGCTAGATTATCTATAGCGAGTTCGTGCGTGTTCTAAGGCTGTTTTGAATTTAAAAGGAGGCAGTCCTTCTGCTGCAGTATGAGTTCCATTAATTGTAGTCTTACTCTGGGCTAATTACATGTGATCCTAATCTGAAGTCCCATCCTTCATAGGTGGACAGTGCACAGTTGGGCTGAGGCCTGGGCACGTGAACCCACATGCACTGTTTAGGCATGTTGGAAGGTGATGGGGGAATGTGTGTTGGGGTGTTGGAGGGGGAGAGGGGAATGTGTGTTGGGTGTTGGTGGGGGCAAGGGGGAATGTGTGTTTGGGTGTTGGAAGGGATTTCTACTCACCCAACATCCAAGTGTATTGGCCTCGGTGCCTCTACATGTACGCTGGCAGGGTACTGTTGTGCAGCACCATGGAGTTTTGGGTAGATCATGGATGACGGGAGCAGCACTGACTGTAAGTCAGGTAGGGGCTACAGGGAATTTGCACATTGATGTAATGGGAACTCTCCCAGTTCCCGTGTGCTGCCTTATGATCCCGGGGTGCTACAAGTGCAACATGTGTGCAGTCTAGGGCTTCAATGTCATTTGGAACATTGCCAATGGCATGGAACTGAGCCTTGACTTGGTTGACCTGTTCATGTGTGGCTGCCAATGCTATGTGCTCATTGACATGGAGCAGCAGTGCATCTGGCACTTGTCCCAGCACGGCAATGAAGGTGTACTGGGCCATACCATGAATCATGGCAACTGTGTGTTGGAAGCTGCAAGTTCTGAGGTACTGTAGGATGGACAAAGGCTTCACATGTGGGGGCACAGCAGAGCTAATGGCTGCCTATGTCACCCTGGAATGTGTCCATCAACTGGGTGATGGTTGCCCGGTGCGGCCTGTACTCAGACACAAAATGCCCATCAATCAGGGCCCAGGGTGTTGGCCTGACCTTGGGGATGGCTGGACACCTTGCTGGTGCTGGGCTCCTCCTCCCACGCCCCCCTTTGCTCTGGTGGTCAGGCCTCTGTAGCTCCTGGTGCAGCATGTAGATGTCCACATCAAGGCTCCCATCTCCAAATGTGTACATGATGTTGGGAAGGGTGTATGATGCATGGGTGGGTCTTTGGTAGGCCTCCAGTGTGCAGTGTTTAAATATGAGGCCTTTTTGCTGCCTCATGTGTTCTTTTACCTCCAGCATTCGGCAGTGGGTATTTTTGGCAGTATTAGTGCCGGTTTTCTAGCATTAAGAGCGCCAACACTGTACTTGTGATGGGTCTCTTATAGCACATTTGGTTGCCAATGGTATTACAGCCGGAGCTATTACAGCCAACTCTATTGGCGCTGGCTGTAATAGCGCCACAATGATTTGCAGTCGTGATCCGGTGGAGCGGTATTGGCGGAGCTGATACTGTTTCTGACGCATTTAAGGGCTACCGCCCAACTCTTGATGAGGCCCTTGGTCTAAACTTTCTCCCAAGTGTACCCTCCAACCCAAATGTCTGGTGTAATTTGTTACTGTGGTCAGTAAGGGATGATGAGATGGGAAAACATTTAGCTGTGTTCCTCCACAATCCCACAGTATAGTTTTCTCTCAGTTTCAATGTTGTTGAGATTTGACCCTCAAAATCCGAACATTTTATCGTCCAGTGACAGTGCAATTTAGATATCAGGAGAAGTGTATATATTCTCAGAACCTGAAATGCACAGGCCAGCAGCATGTGGCCCTAAACCTGTAGAATGTGCCTGGTAGATATCTGATCCTTAAGTAGAATCTTTACCAGTACGAGTTGTAGAATGTTTGCTCAAACCTCTGGTAAAAGCACTCTCCTCTCTACTGCCAAAAAATGGCCCATATCAATTGAAAGTTCTCAGAAACTGATGGGAAAACATTTAGCTGTGTTTCTCCACAATCCCACAGTATAGTTTTCTCTCAGTTTCAATGTTGTTGAGATTTGACCCTCAAAATCCGAACATTTTATCGTCCAGTGACAGTGCAATTTAGATATCAGGAGAAGTGTATATATTCTCAGAACCTGAAATGCACAGGCCAGCAGCATGTGGCCCTAAACCTGTAGAATGTGCCTGGTAGATATCTGATCCTTAAGTAGAATCTTTACCAGTACGAGTTGTAGAATGTTTGCTCAAACCTCTGGTAAAAGCACTCTCCTCTCTACTGCCAAAAAATGGCCCATATCAATTGAAAGTTCTCAGAAACAGTTAGGTTTGATTTTTCCCAATTAACAAAAAGCCAAAGTGACACTAGGGGCTTGCATGGTATCTTCACTTGTTGCTGTAGTTGCTCTAAGTATGTTACTCTGAGTAATCAGTCAACCAGGCAATGGAATATTGATATGGAGTTTTAGCAGTGGGATGCAAGTATCATTATAAAAACTCTTGAAGCCGTTTTAGTACAAAGGGATGAGATTTTAACTCATGCATTCCTGCTACTGAGAATCTCAGAAACTCCTGATATTCTTCCTGAATGGAGCATGAATGTGAGGATTTTTAAAGTCAGCAATGGCTATCAAATCCCTTTAGGCGAACAGAGGAATATTCTTCTGGATTATCTCCACGGTGAAGTGGTGTGTCAAAATATACCTGTTGAGACACTTCAGGTCCACTGAATGTCCCTGTTTATTTTGAAACAAGGAATATGACTGAGCACAATCTCTGGCTTTCTGAATTCCTGGGTAGTCTGTATTTGTTTCCTTGATCCATAGATGTCCTGGAACATTTCTATCGTCTTTGCATTACCTCTTGAAAGCAGGGTTCTAATTGGGCCAGTTGACATAGACAAGGGAGAAGATCTCTTTCTCCCACTGGTTTTATGAAGGCATCAAGCTGTAGAGGAGGAGCCAAATGCCTCTACCAGATATCCTGCCCCTATATTCCCTATATGTTGGAAACTGGAAATTGCGACATGCACAGCGCCAATAATGATCCCAGTAACACGAAAGGTCTTCGAAACAAGGTATCCATTGAGAAGGCCCTATAAGATGTACTCCAAGAGATATTTATTTATTTTGGATTTGTAAAGCGCACTGCATATGATAGCTTCTTAGGGGAGGTCCCTGAAGAAGTGTGAACGCAAGAGGTTGGTGGCATCCCAGGAAATGAGAGTGATGCACTGAGAAGGTTGATCAAAGAAGAAAATGCATAGACCTTATGGAAACTGATGACAAAATAAGGAATTGAGTAACAGTTTATGTGCAAAAAGAAGATTGCATGTACAAAGAACACGGAAGAAAATATAAATCACTTGATAACTGTAGAGATGCTGCAACACAATTAGACTAAGTAATCATGAAGGCTGGCTATACGTAGTGAACTGACTGCAGGCTGTGCCACGAATATATATAGAGTCTGGATATTCGATGTCAAAACTTTAGTAAGCCAGGATCCATGAAATAGAAGGGCTGAACGTGTGGTGCACTAGAGAAAAGCAGCTGAAAATCATGGAAGGTTTGAGAAGGCTGTCTGGCCCAGTGTCAAGGGTTGGGGCAGCCAAGAACTGGTTATCTATTCGGGGAGATACAAAGAACATGAGAAACAAGGCAAGCTCCTGTTAAGGTGCGATGGAAACACTATGAGTGCCAAGTGTTATTCATTTAATACTATTAAATGCGAAGAAAGGAGCTCAAACACGGTCTCCTGTCACGTGGGGTGGATGGAAATAGAAAATGGGCAAGCTGCATCGAGACTTGAAGATAAGAACGTGCTTGCACTCCCTTCTATTCTCATGAGCAGTGAAACTTTGCAAGGCTGAGTTCAAAGACAATTTGAATGTCAGACAGCATGAGTGATGATTGATGATGGACTAATTGGGTGGGGAGGCATGGTCAAGTCCACCTACAAGCACTTGGAGTACTAGCTTATGTGCTGCTAGCGAGTCAAATATTCCAGAAGGGTCCAATCATAGAAGGCCATGTATTGAAGAGCCCTATAGTTTGAGAGCCAATGGTGTGTCATGTATCCAACACATATTGAGGATGACTTGCAAAAGGGGTGGGTACAAGGTGTCCACCTGACTGCAGAGACCCAATCACAACTGGTTGCTATATAGAAAGTATACCTAGATGTTCCCCGTAGAATTATCACAATCCCGAATAAGTTTTCTTAGTTTGCCACGGAGTATGACATCATGAATGACATGTCTTTGCTATATAAGGATTTCTTTCATATGCTGCTTCGAGATTATGCTGTGAGATGTCCGTTGATGTTGGTTGTACACCCTGTTTTAGACAATTGACAATAATGCCGTTTTTGTTTGCCAACTTCCTGAAACCAAGGATCTAGCCAGAGCAGGAAATGGGACCCTGTATTTGTGTGCCAAATTTGTATCCACTTACTCACAAAGTTCAGCTACATCAGGAGCCATCGATCAGTGACTCACCAGACTGGAAAGAATGTAGTTGATTTTGACTTCCTCTAGAAGTGCAATCTCCTCTATTTTAGCGGGTACAGTTTCAACTTGAACCTTAGCATTGCTAATATTTAAAATGATTTGCATTGTCTTAGGAATGTATCCTTTAGATATGATGTTAAGTGCTGGACCACTTTCACTGTGTTCCTAAATTGCCTTATTTTAGGGTTGCCTGAAGGACCTGATGGACCAGGGGTCCCTTGCTTGTTAAAGCTCATGCCCTCCAATATTTGAGTCACGACCTTTGCCAGTATTTCCTTCCAGAAATATTTGTCTTTGGAGGATTCAGTCTCACTTGTGGCTATTGAAATGGAAGATGAGCTGGTAGAGGAGGTGGAAGTATATGACTGGGTTGTTCTACCCCTGTTTCTTCATTTATGTTCTTCCTCTGCTTTAGTAGCGTTTCTAAATATGTCTGCCATCCTTTTGTCAGACATGTTTTGAGGACATTTCTTATGCTTTGCATAGACTCTCTTCTTCTCAGCAGCTGGAGATCATTTGGAACTACTATGGTTAGCTGTCACCTCCACATGTTTCCCTTTACCAGCTCAGTATGCTCTTCACTCCAGTGGGAAATGAAATAATGTATTGTAGCATTCCGTGCATTTTTCGCATACTTCGCTGTGTGCCTGCAGGCATTGCCAAGCATGGCACCGCATTGCAAGATGGACTCAGCATGTTTGTGTGTGATCGGGAGTGGCATCCAGTTGCCTTGCCAAATCCCTAGCAAATCACTTTGTTTAAGCTGCCTTGTGCTGCAGATACCTGCACTTTTAAGTATGGAGTGCATGTATGTCATATACATTGTGCAATCTTTAAATATAAAGTGGAATGGATGTATGTGTGTATGTTTGTCCGTCTATACCAATTCACACTGTTGAACCCACGTCTGCCACATTTTGCATGGATTCCTCTTTTGTCTGGAGCAATATCGTAGTCTATGGGCCTCATTACGAGTACGGCGGTAGGGGGTTAACGGCACCGGTAAGGATGCCGGTGCCGTTAACCTCCTACCGCCGCTTTCCGAGGTCCCTTAGCGGGTTCCACTGAGGCCGGCTGGTTTTACCAGCCACACTTAGCAGGAGCCGCTAAGGGACCAGGTAGCTAATAACGGGCCCGCTATTTGCGGGCCCGTTATTAGCTCCTTCCCCATTCCCATTGACCCCTATTGACCCGAATAGTAATGGGGAATGGTTTTCAGAATGGGGACATACCGGGTCCTCCAAGGTTGGAATGACCCGGTAAGTCCCCATTCCGACTACCTGGACCCAGACCCGAGTTTGGAGGCAGCCATGGCGCTAATAGCACCATGGCTACCTCCAAACTCGTAATGAGGCCCTATATCTGGATGCAAAAATCTTATATGCAAAATATTTTTGGATGTGTGTGTGTATGTTTGTCCGGCTATACAAACCCACACCGTTGAACCTACTGCTACCAAATTCTGCATGGATTCCTCATTTGTCTGGGGCAAGATTGTAGTCTATGTTTGGATTTAAAATATTCACTCTGTAGACACCCTCATTTACTGATGCTCACCCCGATTCACTACAATAGGTACTAGAAGGGGGCACAATTTGGAAATGTGTCTAAAGCAAAATGTTCGATATGTGGGTTATTCCTTTGAAATGTATTACTACTGTATCCAGTTTGAAAGTGATTATTAAAGCATTTTCAAAGGGAATTTTAAAAAAATGTGCCACACCACTCCAAATATGGGAAATGGCAAGGTTACATTTTACTTAAGTTCATTCACAAGAAGAGAGCACAATCAATCAATCTTTCGCTGACATTTTCTCAAATGTGCTGAAGCCATTGAGTGACTGAAACTTGCAGCACAAAAAACGAACATCGCTGGGAAAAACTCCATCTGCTGCAAAGTGAAAATCAATATCAAGAGCTTTTGAAACAAAATATCAAACAGTAGCACGACTTGCCGACCAGAGGACAAGAGCAACTTTCTCCAGGGCACATGAGACACCAGAGAAAACTGAAGCAAAACCTTTTGACAAGAGGACAAGAGCAACATCCTCCAGGGCACATGAGACACCATTCGATCAGGACACGGGCAATGCTGGGTACCCCAGCTAGTGCTCTATATTTCTCCTTTTCAACTGAGACCAGATGTAGAGCTGTTCTCTGCCCTGCGTACCAGTTTGATATGCTTGTATGCCCAACCAGCACCCCTCACTCAGCAGGGGCCAGGGGTGAAATCTCCTGCCTGCTCACACAGCCAATCGCTAAGAAGGGGTGTTTGAAATACTGTTGCTTCACAAAGCCCAGCAGTCAGCAGACACTCTGCTTCCGCAGGTAGTGCACAGCTACTCTCATAGCAGGGGTTGGTATTAGAAGGGTGGTTGAAATACTGTTGCTTCACAAAGCCCAGCAGTCAGCAGACACTCTGCTTCCGCAGGTAGTGCACAGCTACTCTCATAGGCCGCTGTGCAGCCGACAGGAACATTAAGTGTTGCATGATGGAAAACTGAGGGTATTATATCTTCAAAAGAAAGGGGAGGGGAAAATATAAAATGTAAGGAAATGGTTTTCTTCGTGTAAAATGATACTTCAAATGTGAGGAACTTCGAAGAGGGACGAGGAGATAATTAGTTTTTATTAGCAAACATCTTGTTTCATATTTTTTCTGTCTCTTCAGGATAAAGCTGTAGGCATAAGCAAAATTTTGAAATAAATATTCAGTGCCTGTAAATGACTACCACTATTCTGTTTTCTTTACTTAAAAAATAAAAGGAAAGTGCACTGTTGTGCTTTCTTTGGTGTAAAGACAACTGGTATTGATTAGTGCGCGAGTGGCAGGGCATGGTACATGTGAGTGTGTTCTATATTGGATGCATTCGGAAGTGTAATGGCAGCAAGAGACATGATCAGAACATTATGTTTATTATTATGATTATTATTATTATTATTATTATTATTATTATTACTATTATTATTATTGTTAATAATAATAAATTGCTTGCATACCACTAAGGTGATTAAACAATCCGTCCTCCGCCATTAAAAGTCCACAAAATCGGAGGAAGAATAGAAATAGCTGAAACAGATGCGATGAAGGAGAGCCTTTCGGTAGAAAAATACTTCCAGAAAGCAAACGTATTTCTCCCCCTTTGGTTGATTTGCAGGTGTTCCAAAAGAGACCATGGACATTGCGTCATGCAGATACAGCTATGACGTAGTGCCTAGTATTTTCACGTTCCATTCCCCTCACATAGGCTAAGCCTTATCTTGTTCGTATTCCATTTCTGCATCCATGCTGAGAAATGTGAACCAACATTCCAAACTTTTTTAACAGGTTAATTTTAAGAAACGTAGAGAAAAGGATTAAAAGGACACACAGAAGGTGAGAACTATTTTCAGAAATGTGTGAAAAATAACACATTCCTTTTTAACAGCATCTTCAGAGAAGGAATGGAATAATGCATAAAGCTAGCGATGGCAGTTTTATGAGCGTTGCAAGTTGGCTCCCTCGCGTCCCTGAATCTCTTCGCTGCCTCATTACAGAGCTTCAGATTTATGTGACGTGGTGCTTTTATCGCTCCAACATAATTTACAGCCAACATTAAAAATACAAGTCCTTTTTAACCTTTTTCTCATAATTTTTAACCTCCACAGATTTTCCTAGACAATATGAAAGTGTTGGCAAGCGGCCTCTGTGTATGCAGCACCATGTATTTTTAGCCGCAAAACGGTTAGTAACTGCTTATGACAGGCGGCATTATGGGCAGTGAAGACCCCAAGAACACAATCCACTGTGGATTCTTTGTTTTGTCGCTGTTTATTACGTGGTCACACTCAACTAAGGGAGTTCCTTTCCCACCAATGAATGGGGCGCACAATAACTCACTATTGTTTGTTAAGGTTCCCTTTGGTAAGGCCTCCAACCCGTCTCGCACCCAACCTCAACAATACCCGGTGCCACAATGGATTAGGAACCAGGCCGGCTTGTAGTAAAAATATAGATTTATTAATTTATTTAAACCAAATTTGACAAATAGACTAGCATCATCCACCAAGGATGTGGCAACACAAGAACAAAAATGACTTCCGTAATGGCACCAACACAGAGATTATACTGAGAAATGCAGTTCCCGCAGCTTTCTTTTCAAATCCCTCACCAATGCAGAAAAGGAACAATTCATAACACACAGTGGCCCTCATTACGACCCTGGCGGAAAGCAACTGACCGGAGCGCCACAGCGTAAATAGCGTTTCCGCCATTGTACGAAGGAGCAAAGTGCGGCCCATTCCGACCCATCGGGCACGAGCACCACGGCATGGCGGAAGTGCAAAGTCCGCGATGGCGGAAATGACCCCAAAACGGCCCACACCGCCGCCGTACGGCGCCCCAGGTGCAATACCGCCACCCCTCTTAGCGGTCACCGCAGTGTGCGCCTACCGGAAAGTACGGTGGCCGGAAATATACGGAAACGGAAGCTAAAACATGGGCCCGGAACGGGAAACATCCCGGCGTACACCTATAAATACACTAAAACCACACAACCACTAAAATCACTACCCCGAAACACACCCCAACCCGTCAACCACCCTAGCGAAACCAAGAATAATGGGAAAAGCAGCGAAGAAAGCGTGCGACCGCAAGCGGCAGGTCCACTTCTCCCGTGAGGAACTCACCGTGCTAACAGAGACCCTCCAGGAGAATGCTGCCGTCGTCTTCTCCACGCAAATGACCAGGACGGCACTTGCAAACAAGAAGGCCATATGGGCTCTGGTGGCACAGCGGGTAAGTGCGGTGGGGACCGCACCCCGCACCCCACAGCAATGCCGCAAGCGATGGGACGACCTGCGGATACGCGTCCGCAGCATACTCTCTGCCAACCGCAACATTGCCACAGCCACCGGGGGAGGTCCTGAATCACCCATCAAGTTGACCCCCTGGGAAGAAATCTGTGCCTCCACCATCGGAATGGAGAGCATAGAGGGAGTCGGAGGGATGGAGAAAGGAGTGCAGACATCCGAAGATTCAGGTAGGTGGGCCAGATAAAACAATGCCAAATCCACAAAGTCCATTCATGTGAAGTACCATGTGTCCCCATAGTGCAACAGAAACACATGTCCAGGAGAACGTCCACACACATCGGCCTGATAGCGCACGTTAAAACCCACAATAAATACATAATTAATTAAAAACCCCTAAAACACGCACTACACGTGCAGCAGGCACACCCTAACTGCAGGCTGCCAAACAACTGCACCTTCACTCCACACACAAATGAAACCACCCCCAAGACCCCGACCCAAATCACCCTCAGGCACCACCCCAATGCATGTGATACAATGCCATTCCAATTCCCACTGACCCATCAATAACCCTCGCCCTCCTTTACTCCACCACAGGGTCCGATCCAAACGACGAGCTACAGGACACCCCTACCAGCACACCTGCAAAGAGGGCCAAGACCAACGGCCAGAGACCCTCCACCTCAGCTGCACGCATCAAGACACGGCAGCAGCACAAATCAGGTGGCAGCACAGAGGAGGGAACATCAACAGGCACCCCAGCAGCCAGCATGCCCACAACACCACCACCACAGGTCCCCCCAACGGATGCCACAGAAGGCACTGCCTCTGGTGGCAGCAGCACCATAGGTGACACCCCATTGATGGCAGCATGCTCCGACACAGAAGACGGGGATGTCGAGGTCAGATCCATCCATGACCTGTCCCAATCCCCCTGTCTGTCCCCTCCCATACAACATGAGGATACCACGCAGGGGCACCCACAAGACGACGACTGGCCATCCCCCACAAGCCCTGTGGCAAGGCAACATGAGGACAACAGCCCCTCTGTGACACCACCGCAAATGGCCATGGCCCAGCAGAGGCAACAGTCCCTCGACAAGTTAATCGTCCAACAGCAGCAAATGGCCACACTCCTCAAGGGCCATGCCGATGAATGTGGGGGCACCAAGGCAGACATAGAAACATCAACAGAGACACTTAGGGCAGAAATGGAGAGAGGTACAGAGACGCTAAGGGCACAAATGGAGAGTAGCACCGAGAGCCTGAGGGGGGAACTGCATGCGACGTCCAAAGACGTATGTGCCGAACTTGCCGCAGTGCGCCGTGTGCTCACTGAGCTCTCGCAAACCCTTAGGGACATGCATGGACGTGAGCAGGCAGACACATCATCCGTTGCAAGTTCCGTCCAGGGCAGCCCCCAACGTAGATCTGGAAGGAACCTGCGCTCCACAGGCAGGGGTGCCCCTGATACCCGCAGAGGGGGCATGCAATAGCGACAGCCCACTGACAATGAGCATCTTTGGACACTGGTGTTCGGGGGGGAGGTAGGAGGGTGGAGGGGGTGTGTTG
The DNA here is from genome assembly GCF_040938575.1 of Ambystoma mexicanum. Taxonomy (NCBI): domain Eukaryota; kingdom Metazoa; phylum Chordata; class Amphibia; order Caudata; family Ambystomatidae; genus Ambystoma; species Ambystoma mexicanum. The sequence continues at coordinate 513,157,004 of NC_090937.1, forward strand.
GGCTCACTTGGGTGGCGGGTCGATAGGGTGTTCAACATGATATCACATATGCCATAAAAAGTGCACGATCAACCAATGAGAAGTGTGGACATTGATCTTTGTGTACTAGGCCATCATAGGCGTACAGTCCATATTGTGCATGTCCCAGACACACGCAGTGCCACGAGTCCCGTGTCCATGCATCAGCCACCAGGCGTGAGTGCTAGAAGCATACATCAATGAGATGCTGACGAATGTCACGGCCCTCCGGTGCCTCGCAGACTCCATGAGGTGCTGCCACATCCCCACCCTCATCATGACCATCTTCAGGTGCTTGCAGTTCTGCGTCAGGGGGCATGGGCACATTTCTACGTACGCACATGTTGTGGAGCATGACACATGCCATCACCATCTTTGCAACCTTCTCATGGCGGTACAGGAGTGCCCCGCCAGACCTGCTGAGGCAGCGGAAACGACCCTTCAGTAGGCCGAATGCCTGTTCTATGACTACACGGGTACGTGAGTGGGCATGGTTGTAGTCCTCCTCATGCTGGTCCCGTGGGTTCCGGACTGGTGTGAGGAGCCATCTCTTCAGTGGATATCCAGCATCACCTGTATGTGGACGAGAAACGTATGATGTGGAATGCCATTGATACGTACGCACACCCCCCCCCCCCCCTTCCTGGCAGGTCATTGACAATTCACATACCCCACATCATCATGCATGTAATGAGACTCACCGAGTAGCCAGGATCTGTTCCCTGCGTGTCGTTCCATGTAGCGTGGTATTGTAGAGTTCCTCAAGACCATAGAATCATGGGTTGATCCAGGGAATCGGGCACAACAATGTGTAATGATCCTGTTGGAGTCACACACCATCTGTACATTCAGGGAATGAAATTGTTTTCGGTTGCGGTACTGGGCCTCCATGGCATGTGGGACGACCAATTCAACATGGGTGCAGTCGATGGCACCAATGCAACCCGGTATGCCGGCAAGTGCATGGAATCCCACTTTTGTGTTGGTTATTTCCAGCTCCGAGCGTGGTAGAGAGATGTAGTCGTCTGCGTGCTTCAAGAGGGCATCGAGCACTTGCAATAGTGTCCGTGAGAACAGTGGCTGAGAAATGCCATGCAACTGTCCGACTGTGTGCTGGTAGGTGCCTGTGGCCAGGAAGTGTAGTACAGACACCACCTTCAGTAGGGGTGGGATGGCGGTTGGGCTATCTATCATGCTGACAAGGTCAGCCTGTGTCATGTCCACAATGGCGGCTATGGTGTCCCGGTCCAGACGGTAGAGGGTGTGGATCTGCTCATCAGTGAGGTTGAACGGATGTGCTCGGAGGCGTTGAATTGCGGGCTGCCTGCGTGGTGGTAGTGGCTGTGCTGGTGGGCCTTGCTGGCCCTGCCTTGGCCTCCTCCTCCTCCTGCGTCTCCTCCGTGCGGCTGGTTGTAGTTGGTGTTCGTCTACTTCTTGGAGTCGGAGCACTTGCAGTGCTATCAGGTCCCCCAGGGCCAACATCGCGAGTCCTGCCGGTAGCATTTCGGTGTGGTTGTGGGAGGGGACTGGCTGTGCAATTTATGTGTTTTCAGGCTGTATGGCCTCCACCTGTGGTGATTGATTCCACCTGTGCAAACTGCTCTCCCCTTTGGCCGAGCACGTCCCGCGCACAACGCTGCAATTCGGGGAATTGTATCTTGCTATTGCAATCATGTATTAGTACCCGATGGCCGTGTAAGATTGGTTGATATGTTCATTCTGCTGTGGTCCCATTGTTTCACGTACTATCTGTGCAGTCGCGAACAGACTTGTGAGGGGTCAGTGGGACGTAGTACTCGGTTAACGGTGGGCCCTCATGCATCACTGTACCGAGTTGCAACGACGGGCGGGGCGTCCCATTCGTGGGTGAAGGCAGTTGCCATTTTCACACACAGCCGCACTCGATGGGATAATTAGTGATTTCAAACGGCCACAGATGCCTTTTCGACGTGATGTTGCAAATGAGGAATTCGAAGGGCGGCGCTTTCGGTTTCCAGCTAGCGGCGAGGAAATGCCCACAGGTCTGACTGCAAATGTAACGTTCTATTGTTCTATGTCCTTGAGACAGGGCCCATGGCGAGGGAGCAATGATTGATATGAATAGTTTGGGATGCGCAATAGCTACGTGGGCGATGAGGCCGTCCGTTCCCAAATACATGTTACTTCACAACACTGGAATTACGGGCTGGGGCACTGTGGATTTAGCAGGCTGCATAACGCACAGACTCAATGGATGTTTCTAATGTCATGTGAGTAATTATTCAGGCATTTTGATCCCGGGATGAGGGAATGATGGATGGATGCATGGGCAGGTGATTTGATACAGAGTTTGCCATGTACAGGGCTTCTTGGGATCTATCCGCCTCCCCTACGCTATGTGATGCAGGGCTGCCATAGTGGGACCATCGTCCATCTGGCCTTGTTGAGCCCTCCCTGTCTCGAGGCGCCCTCAGACACTCGTTTGTGATGGTGTTTGCACCTCGATATAGATGGTTGTGAGTCGCAAGTGGTTTTGGGGTGGTGATGTTCCTTTGGAGTGGGCTAGCATGCATATGGCTGTGGATTTCGTGTGATCATTGAAGTGAGTTGTTGGTATGTAGTTCTGATGGCCATTCTGTTCTTTTTCTTTTCTTTTGGTTGACAGGTATCTCCTCCCCTTTTGCCACTGCCATCTGTATGCCACTCCTGCAGATGGCTTTTACTCCCGACACCTGCTGCTTCGTGTTAATCAGTGGAGCAGCATTACGATCTTATGGGACGATCGCCAATGGGCCACATGCCCTTACGCAGTACTGGTGGCTCGGAGCAACATTTCGGCCTTTCAGCTGGACTAGTGCCTCCCCATTGGGACGGCCCTGCGGTTCTGTGCGCTTCCATGTTGCCTTTTCGGACGTGAATGTGGCTCTGTGTACCATGGGGGAACAGGGCGACACACAGGTAGTGGCTGGTCGTTTCTTGCGGAAGCAGCCCACAATGGTGGTTGGTGTTTTGGATTTCATGGCCTGATGGCTGTATGTGCTTGGTGATTTTGATGTGCATAAATATCTATTCTGATTTGGCCCGTGTAGCGTTTTTCTTTGCAAGTGATGTGGCATATGCCTATTTGGGGGGCGATGTATTGTGAGGAGATCTGCATTGGGTTCCAGCTTCGGGGTTTAGTTGCGTGGTACTGTGCTGTGCGCATTTGCCTACGAAGCCCAGTGAGGTCAGGGATGGGGGCTGCCAATATGCCAGTTTGAATGTTGTCATGCTCAGGGGCGGGGGATTGGGTTTTGTGTAACAGATGCCGGTCAGCCAGGTGGACTGGTTGAATGATGTGGTTTTCGGTATATTGCTGGTCACAGGTGCCTGTGTTTGCGTGCGTTTCTTGGTGGGGGACTGTGGTCATGTCCATTGGGATGGCTTCTGTATTCGTGCCATCTGTGCCCTGCAGCTCCCATTGGCCCCTGTTGTGTTTCTTTTGTTCGTTGGCATGCATGGGTGACTTGTACATTTCAATGGTTGCATTGTGGCTTCATTGCACCTACGGGGAGTTGTACTTTGTGGGCAGGGAGCGGTGTACAGGCACTCAGTGGGGCCGTTTACGGTTGATTCGCGATGCCGTACTTCTCGCCATGGCGGAATGGTACATTCCGCCATGCCTGATGGCGTTAGGTACATGTCCGCTAGGGTCGGAATTGGCGTACCGTTGCACCATGGTGGTGTTTGCGGTTTGGCATGGCGCGCGCGCGCGTGCTTGGTGCAGTTGGCGTTGGCGTTCACTACGGTGTCGCTAATGGCTTCGTACTTTGCGGTGACGGGTCATAGTCGCACCGAGCGCTATTCGATGGCGGTATTGCATTTCCGCCATCGTTTTTCGATTTCCGCCAGGGTCGTAATGAGGGCCAGTGATTCCTGAATTGATTATAATACCTTTCTCCCAGATACCCCCCACCCTCCAAACATCAATTACACTTGACCCCTCTGAATTGATGGCCACTGGCAGAGAGTGGAAACACAATTGGAAAATTGTTTTGGGATTCTGATAAAATGCACTCTTTGGAAAAAGGGATTCAAGGGGCAAAAACGTTTGTTTGCTTATTACCACAGATGCAATATGAGGGAAAGAAAAGCAATGGAAACATTAATTTTGCCACACCTAAAAATAACAGGCAGGGCTTTGTGGTTTGGGTCAGAGCACAATGGGAACAAAGAAGACAATCTTGTTTTGCACCCTGCACACTCACATGGAAACAGGGTTTTCTGATTAATTCTTTTGGCAAATCGTTATGTCTATACCGGCTCAAAACACACTGGGAAGAGCTTGTTAGTTTTAAATGCCAACAAAACACGTGCTGTGATTTCTATAGGGAAATTCATTGATCTACATGAATTAAATATGCTAAAGATCTACAGAGACAAACATGATATTTTGCTATGGGGAAATAACTAGAACACTACTTGAGAAAAATGCAGGGGCTACACTATCTATAGTATTGGGGATAGTTTTACTTACAGGAGAGGTCTTGTAATGGATATCAGGGAACAACAAGACACCACTGGGACAGCAAGGGTGTAAGTCCAGGATAGTCCCCTCTGGCTCCTCCAAGGTGGTTCCAGTCAGCTTCTATGTCTCTTGGTTCCTGTCTCCAGTGCAAGATTTGGGGCCTCTCTGCTTGCATGTTTCTCACAAGAGTTCCGCAGAAAGTCACCTCCCGTAATAAGTGGAAAACGCCCAGTTCTAATGCAAACCGTCTACCTATAGGGCACAAGACATCACAAACTTGTCATGATTCCTGCAAAAGGGATTGTTTAGTTTTCTCTACCCACCTCCGACCTGTGTGCTAATAGGACAAGGAGATGAGGGGTGTGAGTAGGAAAGCTGTAGGAGGAGAAAAGGTTCATCATCCCAAACTGACATGTGGACTTGGCATGTTCAAAACTCTGAAAATCTATCATCTTGGCAAGTACCCTATTATTTTCAAATCTCTACATGTCTGAATATATTTTTAAGAATTCCATTTTAAGGAAAATCAGATGATGCTAATCTCGAGTTGGCACACACTTTCTATGCAGAGATACGTTTTTTCTTCATTTACTGTATCAGTGAAACATATGCCACTTCATAGATCCCATGCTAATTTTGTCCTTCACCCTCACACCAACCTTCACATTTCTGATAATCAAGGAAAGGCCCAAATCAAATGTTCATTAATAGCTTAAGTTATGTTTATTACACAAAAATAATTTTAGCATGGTTCAAAGTGGGTTACTGTCACCTTTAATAAAAGTCTGGAATGACCGTTGTGGCATATATGCTGCCCATTTTATGTTGTAATATGTACTAAACTCCAGTTTTTTTCTTTATTCGCTTTCAGTTTCATGTCCCCTTAAGCATGTGGTCATCCAGACACTGGCTCACATTTATATATTTGACCCTCCCTTCATGACCTGTAATGGCCCTGGCTGGAACTATAATGGACCTTTTATGGGAATTGTGACCTCAAGATCACTTCTGCTGAAAGAAAAGGCATGCTCTTATCTGTTTCCACTGTGGTTTCAATCTAGGCAGTGTGTTTCTTTCTATATTTTTAAGCAATGGCCCTGATTGATGCTTGACAACCAGACCTCCGTCTCCAGAATTAGCAGAGGCAAGGTCTTGGAGGTAAAGTGTCATCTTTAGGAGAAATGATTGGATGCATGTGAAATTCTGCAAGCACTGGCTTTTAAACTCACACACAATACATTTTGCATGACATTTTATAAGGCTACTGGACCTTATATTCATGTATAATGTACGTCTTTAATCTCACAGTTGCAAAATACATGAATTTCACTTCTGGATTGTCCATATGTATAGCGAAGGTATATGAGAAAACAGTGTTCAAACTCTGATAGTCTATTGAGCACTTTTCTTAGCATACTGTCATTTGGATGAGCAAAAGGGAAGATCTTGTATTTCTTATAATTGCAATGAACCTGGTTTCACTTGAGATGACGGGAGCACAATCTGGTATTATATTGAAGATAATGTTCACACATATAACTCTCTCTTTAACTAAAAGTGCAGCTTTCAATGGATTCAGGAAAACAGCATTGTCAGCCACATGTGTTTCTTCTCCTTGCTGAAAAGTATTGTGCATATCTTTGCATTTTTGAGATTCAAGCCCACTTTCTTTCCTTAGAGTTGTAGGCCTGTTTTTGGTTCAATAGGCCTCATGTCTGACATCGCCATTTGTCTGTCAGTCCTATACTTCAATGGCATTTCCCAAATCACTCTTTGTTTCTGGCATTCATGGACTCTATTTCCAGTGAGACAGAGAGAAGAGCAAGGAGAGAGTGGGGTTTCTGATTCCTTATTGCCTGGGATCATTCTAGGAATATCTGTTAGAGCATGTCCGCTCTTTTCCCCGTCCTGAGGGACTGGCACTCTCGTCTGCACTCCACTCTTTTCAGATTCTAGGTTTTTGGTTCTGGACCTCTCCCTTTCCGGTAGCTCCACTTCTGACCTGTAGAGGCAAGAAGTTATTTAATCTGCTGAGAATAAAAGAGAGGTTAAGTATTTCATACAGTACTAATTTCCCCAGTCTGATTGACGTGTGAATTGGCAACAAACAACGAGATGCACATTACTTTTCACTTGGCACCTACAACTCAGAAAATAACAAGTACTTTTGGTAAATTCCTGATAAGTATACATTGTTCTACTCCCTGTAAATGTTTGATTTCTCCATCCAGGTTTCATTTCTTACTTTTATTCTTCAGATGGTTCCTGGGCTCTACCCTCAATGGGTTCTTCAATCAGTTGCAAAGTCTGTTGGGGATGATAGGTTTTCGACTGATTGATATGAACCCATTTCTCTTCCATCTGTTCTCCTTTAGGGATGCAGATCTTATAGACGACAATCAACAATTTCAAAAGCACTGTGCCAAGAGGGGAGGAACATCTGCTCTTTGGTCTGGTTCCTTTAGAAATTGTACAGGTAGACCTTGTCTCCTACTTTGTACTCTTCCTTGGCAGTCGTTTAGTCATAGTGAGCTTTCATCCCCTCTGCTGATTTTTCTAAATTTCGCTGAACGTAAGCAAAAGTGTGCTGAAGGTGTTTTTGTAAATTCTCAATGTACTCATGGGTCGTGGACGCCTTGATCCGGGTCTGCTCTTGAGTTCTGTAGAGCAGATGCTGAGGTAGGACTATTTCTCATCCAGTCATGAGCTCGAATGGAGATATTTTTGTTACAGAAGATGGTGTAGACATGATTCCCATAAGGACAAGAGGTAATTGGATATCCCAACAAGGTCCAGAGTTCACCACAAACTTCTTCAAGATGCCCACAATTGTTTCATTGTACATCTCAACACCCTGCTTGAGGCTGGGCAACAAGAAATGTGCAGTTTCCTCTTTACCCCTATCATCCCCCACATCTTTGTCATCACATCACTGTTAAAATGACTTCCTCCGTCCAACTCAATCCTTTGGGGAATGCCAAAATGAGAGAAGATGTGATTGATCATTAGGGCGGCAGCTCTCTCGGCCTTGCAATTTGGGGCCGGACGACATTCCACCCACTTGGTAAGCAAGCATGTCATGGTCAACATGTACTTGTTTCTACTAGAGGAGCAAATCAGTGGCCTGATGAAATTGAATTGCAAATCCAACCAATGCAGTGTCATTCTCCTTTTCTGTAGGGGAGCTTGGTGTGTGAGGGAACTTGGCTGAAACTGAGCACACATAAGACACCCCTTTAAGTACAGTACGAGGTTCTGACTCATGTTTGACCAGTATGCAACCTCTCACAATATTTCTAAGGTTGTATGAAACCCCCTATGAACGGCAGTGACCACTTCATTGGTGTGACTTAACATCAGGCTTCGGAATGTGGAAGGTACCACCCACTGGTCATACCCAGATATGGTTCTCCTTACCAAAAAACAGTCTTGGATTCAGAACATTCTGGAAATTTTCATCAACACCCAGAGATCCTCTTTCTGGATATAATTGTATCTGTCAGAGGAAAATTCACAGGGTCTTCAATATGGTGATAACATTTCCCAATAATCGGGTTCTCTTTTTGTGCCACAATCAAATAAGCATCTGGGGTTTCTTTACTCCACTGAGCAGTTGAGAGTTCATTTTGGGCCTGTATTTGGGACCTGGTGACAACAGCAACCTGAATTTCCCCCAACAAGGATTCACTTTCTATGAGATCCCTGTGGATGGCTCCGGTTTTGGCCAACTGGTTAGCCAAGTCATTCCCAGTTTTCACTGGTCCCTCTATATTGGAGTAACCTCTGATCTTTTTCCAATACATGGTCATCTCATCAGAGGTGACCAGATAATCAATTGCTTGGATTCATTTCCTGTGCTGTAGCAGTTTGCTATTCACACACAGCATGCTTTGATTTTTCCAATTAATCAGGTCCTCCACAAACCCATTCCTGATAATCTAAATCCGTGATTATAACCAGTTGTTTGAGTTGATATTGCACGGCAGTGAGGATGTCTTGATGTACCACCCTAAACTCTACCACCTGACTACTTCGTGGACATATTTTGTACCCAGCAGAGGGCTCTGGGACTTCATTCAACCAGGCATTTCCAATGCCAACCATAAGTTATTTTCCCCATGATTATCAAAATAGTAGGAGCACCCATCCACAGAAACTCTGGGTATTTCCTGACACAGGTCTTCCTCATACACTTTGTGGAGAGAAGTAAGGTATGCCTCTATATTGTCTTTGGTCTTTAGACTTTGGTCCTCCAGACAGTTTTCTTGAGCACAGTATTGCAAATCAGCCAAACCTTGTCCTAGGGTGCTCCTCTTGTTTTGGCCATATCTGACCTCCAAAGCAAAGCCTTACATGGACAGAATCCAGGAAGTAATTCTGGATTTACTCACGTTTCCTGTTTGGATTCGGTCACTTTGGTGCTATTGCAAGGACTGCTGAGGAGTCTCAACAATGATCTGCTCCCCCTGGATGAACGGGCGGTAATTCTTCAATGCAAACACTGCTGCCAGGAATTCCAGGAATGCCTTTCTGCAATTGTTGAATTGTTCTCCACAGAGGACAAAGTCTTGCTCGCGTGTGAGATTACATTGTTGCCCTTGTTGTGCTTTTGGTATAATACTGCTATTGAGAAATTATCCTTGTTCTTTATGAGATAAGGCAAACAAGGCGCTGAGGAAAGGTTTCTCTTTAATTGTTTTGCTGCCTTGGATTGTTATGGAAAAAGCATTGCGTGACCTCTGCATAGTCTTCAATGAACTTTCTACTATAATAAGTGAGTCCAAAAAGGCTTCATAGTTCTCGCAGAGTAGTAGGGTTTTTATTTTCAATAATTCTTCAACCTTTTTTGCCTGGGGACTGTGACTGTCAGGGGTGATTTCATGCCCTAAGAAGTTCACACAGGTCTTACATAACTGTGCCTTCTGAAAGGACAGTTTTGCTCCTGCTTTCTTCAACTGGGTCAGAACATAGCGTATTTCAGCTATGTGTTCCTCCACAGTTGAGCTCTTGATTCAGACATCATCTACATGAGATAGGTTTCCCCTTTCGCCATGCCGGGCATGGCCTTATGTAGGAAGATATTAAATTTGTTGCCAGAGTTTGGTTATCCAAAGGTGGTTCGGGTCCATGTGTATTGCTGCCGCCGAGGGTAAAGGCAAGCTTGTACTGGTCTACGTACTCACGGGTATGGTCCAGTAACCATTAGCCAGGTCAATGGCAGTCTGCACCTTTGACCCTTGGAACTGGCCCAATCCCTGATCGATGTATGGAAGGGGTCATCTTGACATGTGGAACCATTTACTTACCTCCGTAAGATCTGTGCAAAGTCTCTGTTGGACATTGGGTTTGAGAATCCCCAGTACCTGGTTGCTAAAGGTACTGTGGATGGGACAAATTATCCCACATGATTCTACATTTTTAATAATCTCAGTGAGTGACTCCATCGACGTGAGAGGCAACCGGTATTGCTTCACAAACATGGGAGCCCTCGCAGGGTGCATAGGAATGGAGGTTGGATGTGTCTCTGTGCGTCCACAGTCATACAACTCCACAGCAAAGATATCCTGAAAATCCCAAAACAGTAGTTTCAGCTTCTGCTTTTGCTCCTCAGTCTCACAGGCATCAGCGAGATTGATTTGTTCTTTGACCATCTGCTTAAAGCCTGAAAAAACCTTGGGTTTGGCAATTTCATTGGTATCCTCCAGTTTGGTGGAGAGATCTCTTGTTATCGGGTTGGCCTGGACATGACGTTTCAAGGATGGGAGGTAGTCAGTTAGCTTGAGATACCACCTCATCCTTCCTGATGTCACATGTCACCTCTTCCCCACCATAAGGGCAGGAGGAGTACAGCAAGAAATTCCCCCAAGCTGGGTGAAAATCTTTTCCGGAGGGATATCGTCATCAAATTGTAGCAGTCATTTGGAATTGGTCCAATGATCTCATTACCTAAATCAATAGAATAATGTTGGGCATCAACTGTCATTCCAATAAAGGTGTCTGCACCCAAAGTGATACTTCTAGGGTCGCTGTTATCCACCAACATTTGAATGGTGTCATGCTCTAGGTCAACTAGGGGTGTCAGATATAAATACAAACCTTGCTGTTGGAGGAAATAATTCAAATTTATATAAGGAATCTTGTTTTTGAGGTTCTGTCCTTGCTTAATATTTAGGAGAATCCCCCTTTCCCACTGGGGAGTATTCATCTTCCTCATCCTTTCTTCTGGGTATTGTGGAGAATTCCCTCCACCTCCCTGTATGTGTGAAGGTTTTTAAAATACTCATTTGAGGCCTGGACTCTGGTTCTTTTCTGCCTGCAAAGTGGACCAGGTGGTCACTTTGTAACTTTAGTTTCTGCCAGTCTAACTCCCTGATCTTTTCATCATAGGAGCCCTTGTGGTCAGAAACACATGCTAGGGTATTTTTAAATCTGAATAGAAATGAATACCGTCAATATCTGATAAGGACTGGCCATCTGGCTCAGTAGGACTAGGCCTGGTGAGTCCAGCTGCCTCATGTTTCCTTGTTCTTGCAAACTGGCAGGCATGAAGTTAGCAGCACCCTGTGTATATAATGTGGTGAGTTGTCTTGAGGAAACTGGTAAGGAGGTCATCACTGCATGATCGGGGGGTACCTCAAAGCATGTTTGTATTTGGCTATTTCCTTTTCCAATCTCTCAGATTTATTTTTCTCAGCCCCTATCTCTTGGTGATATATAGAGGCCTGAGTGTTCAACTCTGATACCAGAGCTTGATTCGCTTCTAGCAGTTTATTTTGTGGAGGGACGACATGGAGACAAGTGAGTAATGTTCTCAGGAACTGACTGACATGAGGATATAAAATGAAAAATCAATGGAACATGTGAGGAAAAATCCAAGGAAAAAAACGTTAGCTGCAGGGACATTAAGGTGGGAACTTAACGCAACAAAACCCCTGCAATGCAACTAATTCCAGCTTAACTGTACGGCCCCTGCTGTGCAGCCTATGACCACAATGATGACATCACAGATGACACCACTGATGACATCACTGCTCACATGTTGTATGAGAACACTGATGACATTACAAATCACATCACTGATGCAATCACTGGTGGCAACACTAAGTACATTGTATATAACTGATTACATCAATAATAGAATTAGACAATTTAGGGCTTGGACTTGGCCAGGACAAAGTCGGGGGTCACTGTGCAGCACCAAAGGCCACAGCTAGTGGGTGGTTAGTGTTAAAAAAATACCAATGTCTTAATAGACCACTGTCCTAGTAGCCCATCACTGTTTTAAAATGTACAGTGGACAACGCTGAAAGCTGTAGTCAGTATCCCTGGCTAAACTCCATAGCTAGTGCCAATTAATATGTTAGAATAGACAGTTGGCACGCCAAAGCTTTTTAATTATTACTTCTACTTTTTCAAAAACTGCCTTACAGATTTTGGTTCCACACTTCTCCAAAAATTTGTAAAAACTCAAGAGTGGTACTTTTTCCAATATATATCTTTATTTCTTTCTTTCAAATTGATAGCACATTTGCTATCTTTTCTTCTAAAAATCTTTGTATTTTTCTTACTACTAACAGATTTCATGATTTTTTTTGTAATATTACTTTCTCTAAAAACATTCTGGGTTCCATTAATTTGTTCACTCGGCACATCTCCGATTTGAAATTGCAGATTTTCAAAAGTATTATCAATAACAGGTATTCTTGTATTTGCTACAATATTTGTATCTAAAGATTTGAGAGCACTACTCTGTAAAATATTATATTGTAACACTTTACTTCCCTGTACACGATTCTTCATTCTGGCACGTTGTTGTTGCTTGTTTGATGGCATCTTAGAAAAAAGCTGTAAAGAAACAATTTGGGATGGTAAAGGTCAGTGATTGTGTTTCTTTGTATTTTAAATATATAATATGAATTGTTGTTTAGATAACATGTATTCCGTATATTTAGTTGCGTAATTTAGTACGGTTTATAGGTAAGTAGGATAGTTATGCTATGGTTATGTGTGAGAAAAATGCACTTTCCATATCAACTGTCCTTGCTTCTTTTTCTATAGTTATGCCCTGGCAAATCCCATAGTTAGTGCATATCTTTCACTTCATGTGTGAATCCTGTATCATGAATTCTAAGGCTGTAAAACAAATGGTCACTATGGTCTTAACAAGTAGCTCAGGTTTCATTCAGGCTTAGTATTTTGAAAATGTGCTGAAGCAACCACAAATGCATCACAAACTGGGAAACTCAGTTACCATACATTCAAACTCTTCTTTGTTCATCTAATTTACACTACATGCAATCCTTCAAACACTTTATTCATTCATATAAGGCTAATCTATAAGAGGTATGTCAACCTATTGGGTAGAAGGCATTTGTTCACCTGAAATTTGAAGGAATAAGCACATGGGGGTCATTACGACCATGGCGCTAAGGGGTTAACGGCGCTGTAAAAGGCTGTGGCGCTGTTAACCCCTTAGCATCTAATTACGAGATCCCTTTGCGGGACTCGACCTGAACGGCTGGTCTGGACCAGCCATTAAAGTAGGAACCCGCAAAGGGACCTTCGAGGTAATTACGGTACCGCAATTTGCGGTACCGTAATTACCGCCTTCCCCAGTCCCATTGAGCCCTATGGGGCAAAAATGGGAATGGGGAAGGGCCAATGTTCAATGGGGAATTACCACCCCGCCAACCTTGGAATGGGGTGGTGATTCCCCATTGAACATTGACGGACTCGTTACAACACCGGCAGCAACCATGGTGCTAATAGCGCCATGGGTTACCGCCAGTGTTGTAATGAGGACCATGGTCTTCTTCCTATACATTCATTCATCACTATAAACTGAACATGCAAAGTGGGCATCTTAGTCTTGAGCACAATAAACCTGGCATACATTAAAATAACGTGTTAATTCACATACATATAAATGTGTTGCAAGATAATCTACATATCTTTAATTTGATGTTGCACACTGCCATTCATTAATCTCTGCTGTGTCCTCAATTCATGAGGAATGTGATGAGGGAGAAGAGCTGGAAAGTAAATGCACTGCCACTCAGTTGCTCCACCCAGCTCCAGTTCTCACACCTTACAAGCCTCTACTTAAGGACTGTAAGTCAGCTCGAGGCAGACAACATTGAGTAGGCTGCCGGTCACATGACTGGACCCTGTAACTCACTTGCTCGTCCCACCACCTATTTAATCAGTCCTCCTTAGTGTCCTCATCAAAGGATGTGCAAAGACACAGGCCTCACCTGTTTGTACCTGTTCAGGCCTGATAGTGCCAATGAACTGACCCGCTATCTTGCATTTCACCTACAAAATAGTCGTTACTACTGCTACTCACTAAAAGACTCAACATGTGTGTCCTCCCTCCACTGCCCATCCTCACTCTGACTAGGACTTGAGTGGCCAATTGCCCTTGGCAGCCCCAGAATGCTACCCTAACGAACCTCATCAATATTGACCTTGCCCCCATCCCATTGAACATGTTTATAGGAATACTTGGCATACTGTAGCCATAACCTCAGAGTACAATTCCCAAATCACTTCTCAAAAGAAGAAATGTTCACTGGAAACATACCAGTTCAAATTAACTTTCCCTGAAATATGGCAGAACACTTGAAGTACCACAAATAAAGAAAACAACATTTTCCAACAATCTAACCTAGTGAGCATTGCTCAACTGCTCGCCATCATAACACGTGTAATATTTAAATACTCATTAAAACACTTCCACAAATCTGATACAAAAGGACTTGCTAATAGGGGGTAATAGGAAAGAGCTTGATATCCAACTTCGCAGCACAAATACAGCTGCAATATTGTTCAAGGATAGTGGTAAACTGGGTGTTTGTTTATAGGAATTACTATGCACTCCCATTCATTTTTCATCATCCTATGTCTGTACATTGTGTAACAACATATGTGATTACATAGCACAAACCCAAATACGTTTCTGCCCTACCAAAGCACACCTTGTCCAGATAAATTACTATCAACATTTTATTTTGTATACCACACAGGTTAGACTCATGTGCATGCACTGGTGCTCCACATTATAGTACACATATTGCTCTACCTACAATACTGTGATGTCATCTACTTTCGAAATGTTAGAATGAAGTGTACATATAAGTTGGTGAGGAAACTATAAATAGCTGAGCTACATAATAAAACAATTAGATTAGAGTGAAAGCAATCCAGTATAAAAATGGTATGCAGTGATTTTAACAAATGCAAAATTCCGAATTGAATTTTTAATGAACTGAAAACATCTATTAAAAAAATAATGAATTTGTTAAAACTATATATATATATATATATATATATATATATATATATATATATATATATATATATATGTATTTGGGAAATGGAATAGTAGTTTTTGGGGTGGATGAAAAGTATGAATGAAAAAATGGGGTGGTTTGGGGGGGGTCCTCCCAAAAACAAAGACAAATATTGTATTATTTTTTATGTAGGTGTTTTTGGTTCGTTAAAAATGCATTAATTGTTTTGTGTACTGTTTGATCAATTTCCTGAAAACACTGAAGTAAAATATTTACAGATAATACTTATAAACTTCACTAAATCAGAAAACTAAACATATTAATTTATCTTATATAATCAACAATCCATAGTATAAATTAAATATAGAAAAACACACAATCACTCACCTTCAGCTGTTCCAAATAAGGAATGGATGTTCACAATAGCCAAACACAGAATATGTGTACACTGTGAGTTCTGGACAGAATGTCAAAAGTTCACAAAAAAGTTCTCTCTCCTAGCTTTAAAAAATCAATAGCGCCAAAAGAGGACTGTACAAACCAAACAAGTTAAATGCCCAGCACATTGTTATTATAACATATAACAGTCACAAAACCCCAAAACAATCCTAAAAATTAATTTGTAGAACATGTAGAAAAAGAATTAAATTATTAGAATTTTTTTTCAAATTTGACAAATTACATAACCGCGGCTATAGCACCGGTTAAACTAAGAGGAACTTCCCATAGCCGCCAGTAAACATACATTTTTCAAATGCACTGAAAAAAACACATATTGCAAAGGTTTCAAATGTAAAACCACATGCTTTGAGGTGAGACCATACAATCATAAAGATACTTAAAAATCTGTGCTTAAGCATCCATAAAAAACATGATCACTGCACCAAAATACAAACAGCTATAACTGCGAGTACATTCAGTGGGTTCATACGCACGGCTACCAAAGCCTGCTGTAAAGTACAACATCCAATTGGAGCATGGGTAGCCGTGGGTCTGGTCAACCGCAGTAGCCACATCTGCTCGTAAAAGGTGGGTGGAAGTAGGATAGTCATGGGTAAGCATCCCCAGTTGTTGCTTTCCCTAAGCATGATCATCAATACACAAATGACACCCCTTTTTATGTAGCCACGGCTATAGGATTTTGTTTTAAATAAAAATTTAGCATGGAATATAAATAACAAAAGAGACAGTAGTGATACAATGGTAATTAAAAGGAGCTATGTAAGGTACATGATGATAAAGAGAGCAAGCTGAATGTGCTAAAATTAAACAGTCATTGTACCCCAAAACAGTACGTTTAAGGACTACTTATTACTTATAAACACAGAAACACAATTAAATAACATCCCAAAAGTTTTTTTACAATTTTATTTTTAAATAAATCATCACTCATAGCTGTGACTAGTAGCCTCATTACGACCCTGGCGGAGTGGGTTTACGCCAGCGGTATTCGCGGCGGACCCGTCCGCCCTACTACGAGTTCCCGTAGTGCCATGGAGCGTTTTCCGCCTGGTTTTTCCGGGCGGAGAAATCCATGGCGCTACGGGACCTTGTTGTTAATTACGCCACCGTATTTTACGGTGGCATAATTAACGCCTTCCCCACTCCCATTATACCCTATGGGGCAAAAATGGGAATGGGGAAGGGTAAAATGGGGAATGGGGATTTACCGCCCCGCCAAGGTCGGAATGGGGCGGTAAATCCGCCAACCCCCATGGCGCTATCGGCAGCTTTCCGCCGTGCTCCATGGTGCATTTGGCGCCACGATTTCCACCAGGGTCGTAATGAGGCCCAATGACTTTTTTCTAGCCACGGTTACTTTGGGGGATAAGTCAAATATATTTGCATACATATACATGCATAATAGATCATTTTTTAGAAAGGCCTCTTTTGGGTACAATCAGAATACTATAGCCCTGGTATGGTCCAATGACCCTGCAGTTACGACCCTGCCCAGTCATTGCTCCGGTTAACCGTGCCTCCGATATTCAACAACACATTGGGCTATACCGTATCTGCGGTTATTCATCTATTTTTTTTTAAAAAAAAGATATCCTTCTATCTGTAAAAAAAGAAAACATAATTAGTGATGGAACACACACACTTCAAGAAACACAATTTAATTCACAAGTTGATATAACCTTCATATCTTGTATGCAGTGCATCACATGCACTATATGAGATACAACGTTTGAGCCTGCAACATTGTTGTTCTCTTTGCACATACTAATAATTGGGTAATTGGGATTTAAAAAAAAACATGCAATAATATAAAACATGTTTAAACTACCACTACAATAAACAAACAGGGATATATAAACTGGGCAAGAATAAACCTAGGACATTATACTGGGTGGTTGCACAACAGAGGATGTGGAAGGTTAAGTAATCTTGAAGAACAAGAAAGAACAATGTGGGATAAGTAAACTTGGAGAACATTGGATAGAAAACAATCAAACAGGTAGAAACACTAGTACTTTTAAAATCATTGTTTTTTAATATTTTGTGGCAAAATATAAATGGAGGAAGTCCAATGCACCTTCCGCAAAAGACACCAAGATGTGGGCTTTCAATTGTTTCTAGATAGTCTGCCCCATACTAGGCTGCAGACTTTTTTGATTTACATGTGGTCAACCCTCTTCACTGGAGCTGTGAGCAGTGGTTTTTTGCAATCAACCTGCACACATTAAAGGTGCTGCCACCAAAAGCCAGAGTCTTAAAACACCTGCAGCAGTGGAGCACTGCATTTGAAGAATCATCAGAAATGCTAAATAGATTCACAAAGGTCACAAAGGTAGTTTTTCATGAACTGAATACAGAAGTACTTCTCCCATCTTCAGCAGTACCACTATGTTTTCACGTAAGTTAACTGTACAACATCTAGTGCAAGTTCACTGGAATTATGGGAACGATGGAACTACACCATTATACAAAAAGAAAATAACTAAAATGAACTTGCAAAACACCATCAATTGTACTACCTCGCATAATACTCAAAACAGCTGAATACTGCATAGCTGAAAGAGCATTATGCTTACAACAAATACAATCAAATAAACCTTCAACCTCACTAACAGGAATACAAAAACAAAATGCCTGCATATCATACCATATTAGTGAAACTCAAAAAATACATAAACAAAAACTTCCCACCCAATCAGAACAGATGAAAAAAATTATAACAAACACCACCTGATATCAGTGGTTAATATAAATAACACACACAACAATGCAAATAAACCTTCAAATGTATAAATATTCATTAACACTTACTTTCACATCAGCCACACTCCTGCCATGTGTACAGCGAGGGTTCTGGAATCAAAAGGGTACACTTACAGAAAAAGGTCTATATACTAATAAAACTACTAAAATAGATGACACATTTTCATCAAAACCGATCACAGAGAGCTACACAAATAGAAAAGAAACAACAACCAAAGCAGCTCACAGAAACCGATTTTTTCCCCACCCTGCATTTTTCATATACATTGCTATTCGACACGGCTGCAGATTTTGCTTTGTATCTTTAGCTAAATGAATTTGATTTTGCAAGCCCAAAATCAAACTAAGCCAGCCTTCAAAACTTCAATTGAAATAAGAGACCACCTAAGCAGATAAAATAACACACACAATTAAAGTTCTGTGCTGTATCATCCGCATAACAATATGGTTATTGAACAGAAAATGTATGGTTTAAAGACACAGCCAAAAATATAGCTGTGCCAATGAGTACAATTAGTAAATTGACGAAAAGCCTTGACACACCTATGCACATGCTTTTTTTATAAACGCGGTTATCGAAAAAGCCCTTAATGGCCTTTTTCAGTTAGCCGCGGGTATACTAAAAATGTATGAATGCAATTTTTTATATACACTCCCAAAACTCCAAACAAGTGTGCCTAACATACCTACCAGCCACCCTCCACACCCCGTGGTCCTCCTCCACTCCCCTAGATAAGTAGTTTCAGCATTCATGAGAGACCAAAACCAATTATGGACTTCAAACAACAACCTACAGTTCTACAGGGCCAATTTCTATAGACATGATGGAGTACACCTTACCGATGAAGGAAATATGGTGTTCATTCATAACATCAAAACATCCCATAGGAACCCCTCAAAATTCTATCATTAATAATGTTTGATTTGAGTGACAGATTTGACCGAAATTTCATAACTGATTAAGGATTCACCACACTCCATCCCCCAGACTGTAAAGTTACATAAAGATTCATTGAAAAACAAAACAAAATATTAAAAAGACAACATTTCTTTCCCAAAAGTGTGGCCTACTTCCATTCATTTTCCCATAGGCAAACAAGTACAGTTTTTGTGAAAGTGCACAGCCCAAACCGCTGGACAGATTTGGGCCAGGTACGAAACAACTTGGGCATGAAGTGTTCACTTGCGATCCATGAATGGTGTGGTGTTATTCAGTGCAGCAGTTTATTAAATATTTGACGGAGAATGGGGTGCCCCCTTCTCAAAAATTGATAGCTATATCTCAGGGATTTACCCAAAACTAGGTTTTTTTTAGAAATGAAACAGCCGCCATCTTGTTTTTCTCTCAATGGGAGAGATAACTATGGTTTTAGCCGAGGATAATGGGGAAACATTGATTAAAAGCTATTTGGAGCATATATTAATTGCAAATGACTTTAATCTAATGTGGGGAGTTTGCTGGAGGACACCAAGTGAAAGTAGGGAATTATCGGAGATCCAGGGATTATGTTTGCAACAGAAAGCTTTCTTTAGCCATAGCTATAGCCTTGAATAGCCAACATCTCATAGCAGACTGCATCACAGAAACATTGTGAATTGTGGAGGGAAAGGGAGAGGTCAGGGGAGGTGAGGAGGCTATCTGGGAAGTGGCGGGAGCTGACATAGTTGAGAGATGCACTTGGTGAGGGCCGGGCGAGGGCAGGACAGCATTTTCTTATTCAGCTTTTTTCCCCGATATTCACAGTTACATCCAAGGCTATTAAGGACTACAGGTACCTGTGCGTAAGAGTAGTTCCAGGTCATGGTCAGTGACATGGTAGGTATTTGGGAGTCTTGTCTATTTTGGCTGTGTGTTTTCAGACTTTCTTGTGAGACTGTGGAGAAAAAAAGAAAAATGTTTAAAAACATCAATACCAAAAGCAGCCACCCTACTCTAGTTTTAGATGCCCTTTACACTGTATTTTAGCTTTTGTATTCTCACCCATGCAATAATATCTTTGGTAATTGTACCTATTAAATGTATCACCACCTAGTTCACTGTCATGTATTATACTCTGCTTTCTTAATCTTCATATAGCTTACATAACTACATGAGCAGTCTTTTACTGTATTGATTTGTTTTACTTCTATTGTAATATAATACTCAAAGTGAGCCCCCCCTTAACTAAGATTTCGTAACCGCAGTTATAGAAAAAGTCAATGAACTGCTGAAAAGTGAGTTTGCACTTCCGATAGAAACCCTGATTCATGGAACTGTGCAAAGTGTATTTTTTCAGTAGAAAGTGAGTGCAAAGTCATTTTTGTGGTATAAAGTGACTTTGCATTGACCTTGTACTGCAAAAATACACTTTGCACAGTATCATGAATCAGGGTTTGTGTAGGCGCATTTTAGCAGTTGAAAGTCACTTTGAACTGTGCAAAAAATGTGATGAATTGGAATGTTTGGCAGTGTACATGTATGTAAGAGCAGGTTCAGAATAGTGCCGCTATAAGGGATGCAATGTGAAAGTTTGGAAAATTTGATGTTCATATGAAATGAGAAATGGAAACTGGTGTATATTTAAAAGTGTGTATTTTTAGGAGGATATTGACATGTGCATTTACAGCAGCACTGTGGCTAAGTATTTTGTAAAAGAAAGGAAAAGCTGATGTGAAAGAGTTTTAGAAAATGTTTAAGTGGCACCAGGTGTGTGGAATTTTAAGTGCATGTAAGTAACTGCCACTTGATGTTACTAGGTGCAGAGTGCTGTCATATATGGCATTTGAAAGAATGGGTAAAAAAAGAATATGCTCATTGAGGAGATTATTACAGGGTAAGAGCCAGCAACCCTGTATACATATATTTGTAGAAATGTTTAAAAAAATACTTTGAAACATATAAGTATACCTGTAATATGTCTTCTTAGATGCAGATGTTGTTGAATCTGCAAGTAGAAATCTTGGAAAGTTTCACAGTTGTTTTTGATGCATGTAGCAATGATTAACAGGAGATTTATACAAGTGTACATCTGAGGTGTTGAACTGAGATGACAGAGATATATGTAGAGTTTTTGGAAGGTGATTGGTGCACAGATGTGTGACTGTTTGAATGCAGCCAATGAGAGCTACAAACATGAAAGAAGAAAGGGTGGAAATGCTTCCCTGTGCAACGGTGTCCACGTTCACCACGGTAGTCCACGGACACTGCACATACCATCCGAGTCCTTTAAGCATGCCTGCCATGGAAATGGGACAGCAGAGACCACAGACAGTCGTGTTGTCCACGGACACCAGGGGTTCGCCAATCAGGTTTCTTGGCTGTGGTGTACAGGAAGACAGGGTAGCAGGAGTTTTGTTTGTTGAGTGCACTGAAGATGGCTATGGATTTGTCGTTGAGAGCAAAGTGCATGGATTCTGGGAGACGCTTGCGTCCATTGGCTGAAGGTGTATTCAGAGCACTGTGGATTGTCTGAGAAACTTCATTAGAACAATAACAAGTTTTCATGGTATGGAGTTTGTGGAATGAGGTGGGCATAACTGCTCCCTTTTTGTGAGCGTACGGTTAATTCAAAGCATCCGGACCTCATTGTTGTTCACTGTGGAGGCCATAGTTTGGACTATGTCACCAGAATTTCATTACATTTTGCCATAAAAGATACATTTGGAAAGATGATAGAACTGTTTACACATTTGAAAATAATTTTTTCACGGATCGCCCAGAGACAAATTTGGAAGCATTCATATTTATTTTGCCCACAAATTGAGAAAACAAGACCCAATGTTAACAAAGCTGCATATGCATTATTGTGGGATGTTGGCATCAAGTATCAAATTTGGTAGTGTCAAAATTTTTCGTACAGGTGGAGTGCATCTGATGGATGTTTGTACTCAGTCAGATTTTTCTAGAAAGTATTCAAAATGCATTGAAGCAGTTTCGATAAGCACACAAATATGGATTCAATTATTTTTAAGTAGAATCGTGGTTGGCTCTAGGTTCGGAAGCAACCGTGCTAAGCTCTATTGTTACTTAAGCATATTCGTAAGATACATAAGTCGCAAGATCACAGGAGAGTTTTGGGGTTTAGCCAGTACCCCAATTGTTGAGTAGGAAAGGAGAGTGTTCTCCTGGCTATCTTGCTTAAAATCTTCTCAAATACTACCAAACAGAAGGGCTCATAACAGATGATGAATATGAATACCTCAGAACAGATCCCCCGATCATGCCAACCCTCTACTATCTGCCAAAAATTCATAAAACTTTTGACAAAATTCCAGAAGGCAGACCAATCATGAGCAGAATAGGAGGAATAACTGAAACACTTGCCAGATATATCAACAATGTGATACAACCACTAGTCATCAAGATACCGACTTATCTCAGGGACAGCATGCACACTTTGGCAATACTATGACAGATAAAGTGGCAACCCAACTTTATAATGGCCACACTAGATGTAAAGGCCCTGTACACATCCATCAATCACGAATTGGCTATAAGCAGCCTGGGATATCTTCTTAAACATGAATCAGCATCACATCTTGAACAAGTGGAAATGACCAAAGCCTTTCTCAAAATCTCATTGACCAAAAATACATTTCTTTTCAACGGAGAATACTACAAACAAACCAAGGGGATCGCGATGGGAGCCAGCTATGCTCCAGCTTTAGCCAAATGCTTCATGCACTCGTATGAACAAGAACACGCCATGCGAGAAACCAAGTTTACCACCCTCATGGTTAACTGGGCACGCTATATCAATGATGTTATCCTCATATGGAGAGGTACCCAAGATGAACTCAACCAATACGTGGATTACCTGAACCAAAATAACTACGGGATCGAGCTAACTAGACACATCAGTACAGAACAAATTGACTTTCTTGACCTAAGGATCACCATTGAGGACAACAAGATAACAACCAAAACCTTTCATAAACCAACTGAGGTGAACTCAACACTACATGCCACAAGCTGCCACAGAAGAAGCGTCATTCGGAATATCCCACAAGGAGAATATATTCGAGCAAAAAGAAATTGTAACACCCAGAAGCTCTTTAAAGATGAATGTGATCTGCTCGACCAAAGATTCAAATGGCGAGGCTATTCTGACAAAAACATCACAGAAGCCAGGACAAAAGCCACAACCATCAAAAGGGAAACGCTACTCTCGCCCAAACCTAAGAAGAAAGACACGGAATCTACAATCAGATTTGTAACCAGATATAACAAGGACATCAATGAAATCCAGCAAATCCTAGTCAAACACTGGGACCTGTTGCTCATGGATGAGCACATCAAACCCAGTCTAAAAGCATACCCCAGTATGTCATTCAGCAGAGCACCAACACTAAGGAGCTTACTCAGCCCATCCTTTCTACACGAGAAAAACATCTCGGTCCAGGACTGGCTAAGCAGACATGCACCAATCGGCTTCACCAAATGTGGAACATGTTCCATGTGTAAATATGCCACCCAAACAAAATGCGCAAAATGTACAGGCTGCCCACCATTCAAAATCATGGAGCACCTCAATTGTAAAAGCAAGTATGTGATCTATGCACTAATCTGTGTATGTGACAAGATTTACATAGAAAGTACCATCCGGGAAGTACGAACTCGGATAAGGGAACACATGAACAGTAGCCACTCACAGGACACAAAGCTGCCTTTGGCCAACCACTGGCAGAAGAACCACCAGTTGGAAGATAAAAGCTTGATAAGATACATTGGACTGAAAACAGTGAGATTGGGACCCAGAGGAGGTGACAGAATAAGAAGACTGTGACAGGAAGAAGCAAAACTAATCTGCGGCTTCAGATGTGTCAAAAATGGCCTAAACAGTGATCACGATTTCAATTGGTTTCTGTAAACTCTTCTGTCTCGACACATTGACCCCCTGCTCCTTGAGACCCAGTGATTGTCCCACGCCACTCCTATGGACCATCCAGACACCCAACAATTGCCAACATAACCACCAACACTGACAACCACCACCAGCATTAGGGGTGTATGCCCGCCTATCAATGGAACCCACATGTCCAAGGGACAGGCCCGTTTCATGGGCACCCCAGGTTGCCTAACTGGCCCAACCATCGCTCAAATCCCCATCCCGGACCACCCCCGAGCCCGACCCAGTCTACCGGTATCACCCATGCACATGCCTGATCACCATTGCGCTTGCGCAAGGGAGTACCACTGCCCAATTGCCATCAACATGCGCATCACACGCAGGGACACTGATCCCCTGCGCATGAGTCAAGAGCACCAACTGTGACTCAAATCGCATGCGCAGTGCCATAAGTGGTGTTCACCTCACAGACACCTCAACCAGGAGCTCAACGGAACCGCTCAAGCAGCACTCAGGTAAGATGCACCCATGTGCACTTCCCTGGCGGCGCTTGGATCCAGCCGACCAAGTGTATCACACACGGCGATATTCACGGCGCTCTCCGCCCACCGGGCACCACCATTCCCACAAAGCCCGGCCCACAGCACCCCACCCCACTGGGGTGCTCAACCCCTTACGCCATGATATCTATGGCGCTCCCCCAACCCGCCAGACCATCACCACACCCCCCACCATCATCCTTCCGGCCACGGTCCCGGCAACATGGACCCTAGCTTTTCTGAACCAGGGCACACCACCCCCAATACTGGGACGCATCCGCCACACCCCAACTTGCCCTAACACGCAAGGACTTCAACACGAGGTATAGACCACCTACGAGCCCATGTGGGGGACCTCGCCCCTACCCATGGCACCCGATGTTACGCCTCACATGCATTTTCTCCACTTTTCTTACACGGCCCAACAGGAGCCACTGTCCCCACAAGACAGTCAAGCATCACTTACCAGGACCCCAAAGGGGGCTGCAGACCGCATCCAATAGGTAAGAGGCATCCACCCTCCAATTACACTTACTGTAAACCAAACAAGACTTCTTGCTAACCTTTCATCTGCTTTTTCCTCTCTCCTCATGCTTCAAATGATTTTCCATTTGCATTTAATGTATGTGCCCAATCATTCTGCATTACTTGCCAACACACTACTTCACCCAACACCACTCACTGTGCACCAATTTAACCATGTATGTCACAAACATGTCACAAATTTTGCACCTCACATGATTTTGAATTCTGATCAGCCTTGATAAAGACCCACAGGTCGAAACACGTGTCGGCTGACAACCAGGGGACAATATTGCCCCAAATGTACTAGATGCATATCAACTGTATGAAGAATTAACCCATCACTAGCACAAATAAAGCGTATCGCAATAACCACTGTGTTAGAACCTATCTTGGAACCGATTAAGCAATTATTTTTAAGTAGTTGAAGTAAACAAAAGGGAACAACAGAAAGAACATTAGAAGCACTTTTTGTGAAAGTTAGAAAAAATAAAGTTCAGTTAGTATATATAATCAAATAATACAAAAATATATAAAAGCCACAGCGAGTAAAAAAAGGTTATTTTAAGGTACTCATCTGATAATCCACAATAACTCCCAAAAAGTTATTAGTCAGAATTTTAATAAGATAGCTACCTCAGATATTCAAGCTCGCTTGGAATCAATTATGATGCACACAGCAGTCTTCGATTTGCCAGAGTCTCTTGTTACTGCTTTGAGGAGATGCTAGATAGGACTGCCCCCCTCTGATCAAAGTTGGGCAGGTCTAACATGGGACACCAAGGGCCTCATTAAGAGTTTGGAGGTAGCCATGCCATTAAAAAGGGCATGGCTACCTCCAAACTCGGGTCCGGGTCCGTGGTCCTTGAATAGGGAAATACCGGGCCATTCTGACTTTGGAGGGCCCAGTATTTCCCCATTCAGGGAACCCGGACCCAGACCATCCCCATTCTCATTTGAGCCTCCATAGGGCTCAATGGGAATGGGGAGCATGCTAACAGCAGGCCCGTTAATGACGGGCCCGTTGTTAGCATGCTGGTCCCCTCGCGGGACCCGAAAAGGACGTCTGGTCTGGCTAGATGTCCAGAGCGGGTCCCGCGAGGGAACCTCTTAATGAGGCGGTACGGGGTTAATGGCGCCGGCATCTTCACTGGCGCCGTTAACGCCTTACCGCCTCACTTGTAATGAGACCCCAAGAATTGGTTCACACCACAACTCTGAGCACAAAAATTAGAGAAATGTAAACTTAAAACCTACTGGCTGAAAGGTTCATCTGAGGAAAATAAAACTGCCTGGAAAGTAGTAGGAAAAGTTTATAAACTCAGCATTGTGGAAATCAAAATGAACTATTTTAACTTCCAGAATCATGAGCCTACAGATAGCACTGGAACACCTTTTGAATTTCTAAAATCATTGGAAAACAAACCTAAGGCACATTCAATAACTTTTATATCCACAAATCAGGACTGCGCATCAGATTAGGTGGCCTTTGAGGCAAACATATCAAAGGCCAGAGATAAGATCAAGAACACCTTGACCACTTCTATCCAGACTGAGGTACCACAGCTTCCTAATTCCATAGTCCATGAACATCCAGATTTCTCAGTCTCCCTGCTATGAATTGCTGATATGGAGAATATGCTGTATTCTATGAGACTGACCTCCTGCCCTGAAAATATCCTTCCACTTAAATTAATCTTGGAGCATAAGGAGTTAATTACACCATTTCTTACTAGGCTAGTGAACTCCCCTTTTTGAGACTGCTCTGTTCCTGATTCAATTAAGGCAGTCATGGTCATTCCTCTTCTCAAGAATCCGGAATTGTACCGCACATCAGAGCTGATACACAGGGACGAGCAAACACATCGCCCACAGCGCTACTCTTCCGACCCATCACTAAACCGCCCAAGCAAACGACAGCTACACATATAACCATGATCTGGGGAGAGCACACAATCACATCGGCTGGGGCAGCAGGGTGACCCAGGTGCAGCCCCTATGGAACAATAGTAATCTAACCGAAATGAGCAAACTGGCGATATGCCGTGCTGGGCCGAGGCTCAGATATTGGCGGTTGGGGATGTCCTAACAGGGGATGCCCTCATTTCTTTTTACTCACTCCGACAAAGATACGGTCTCCCAGTAACAGAATATTACCACTATACACAAACTATCCATGCGCTGCGCAGAGATATACCTTCACTTGCGAATATGCCATAATGCACTCCCATAGAACGCAATCTTTTGATGGAAAATGTACCCAACAAAGTTACATCCACACTGTATCGTGCCATATCGGCTTTTGCCACCCCAGAGCTGGTCACTCTAAAGCAGAAATGGGAAGTTGATTTGGGAGATATTGAACGTGAGGATTGGATCCTGGCGCTGAATCAACCTAAGGAAATAGTGATTGATTCCAGAATCACCCTGATACAGCTGACAATACTGCACAGAGTGTATTATCCCAGGGTGGCGCTGTATGGCTGGAAGCAAGCTCCCAACCCAAACTGCTTGAGGTGCCGAGAGGGGGCGGGACCTTTATACATATCCCATGGGGGTGTCCTCAAATCTAAGGCACAGTGAGCAAGGGGTCCACGTCTGGATTACCATTGGTTTTTTCAGGTGAGTCAAGTTTTACAAAATTTAAAAAGAGTGCGGGAGCCCCTCTATGGAAAATGGACATGGGTCAAATACCATGTTCAATGGAATTTCTTCCACTCAGGAAGGTTTACAAACAAGGTTTAGCGCACAGCACCCTTCATAAATGAGAAATATCCATTTGCATATCAGTCTTTGTCCCATGCACAAGGGCAGTCCAGCACTGAAATGCTAGGCAATTCTTCTCTGAACAAGAGTACCATCAGATAACCCCAGAAGCTATACCAGATCTCCATGCAATACCACTGAAAATACAAACAACTGCTTCGCCATCAAATACTACAACCACAAAACTGTCTAGTACAAAATCAACTGCACGTCCATCAGAAAACAAAGAGACTCATGTGTCTTCTCAAAAAACAACTGCAGACCCATCGAAGCATACATAGGCACAACTCTCTGGATCATGTAAATTCATCAAATATAGCAATCAATCTTCTCTTCCAAATTACGCCATTTGTTCACAATATTTACTTAAACACCTCAGACCAGTTTTGTTTTCAAATGCTCGTCCTTCATACAAATGCCATAAATAATACTGACAGCGCCTACAGTGTGTCAGGTATAAGGCAAGAATTTGACTACTGTGCAGGAATGGTAAAACTCATCATAAACACACTGGAAGATCCACAAGAATTCCTAATGTATTTACTACAAGTACTAGAAACCAAAAATATCCTATGAATGAAATCTTGATTGCATACACGTGTAAACATACATGGACTGTCTGCCACCATGTTTCACAAGAGCACAACCCCAATTAATGATTTGTCCACGTAGCCATAATGAATTGTGAATCCATTAATTTTTACCAGCTTCTGCAGAATGCAAATCATAGCATATTAAGCTCTTTTTGCAATTCAGACAAATTGCTCCAGCATCCAAATAAACTCACGTGGCCAATATGTCATGATAATGCTTCTAAGATGCAATGCAGATGGTACCAACAACAACTGAAGCTCACTAGCTTTACACACGGCAACTGCCCACAACCAGAATAGAATTGAGCAATATTATAAAAACACACAATAACCCTTCAAATAACATGATTCACCCACAACCCCTCCAAATCCCAATAGAGTCTGTGGACTAATGTCTGTGTCGTAATGTTGCTCACATGTGCACCCGTGCCCGCAGCTCCGAAAATGGATGTGGACTGTAAAATTGACCACAAACACAGCAGCACCTACACATCCTTAGTTCACCTATACAGCTACATTATATATATATATATATATATATATATATAAGGTTGCTTTATTCCTCGGTATAAAGTTGTTGGAGTGCACTCCAGAAAACGGTCCAGCGAGGCTGTTCCACACTGAACACAGAGTTAAAAAAAACAAGAAGCTCCAAGCATCAAAAATATTCTTTAATAGGTAAATGCCATGGACAGAAGAAAAGTGTACGAAAACAACTCGTTTTGCAGCAGACTGGCTGCTTGATCACGTTTCGGGTGCAAACACAAAGGAAGGACATATAAACCAGCGTGCTCTCTATGGTATTCATGGATAGAGTAACGTGCATTGACACAAAAGCTCATTTAACAGAATCCACCATGTTTAAACGTTTTATAGACCCTCGTAGGTCGTGTTAAAAACACTGAAGTACATTTAATAAAAGCATCAAATAAACTGTCAATATTGCTCTTTTCTCAACAATAATAAAACCTGTGCAGTAGTCGTTTTATATTCGCAATATACACGGTATGCAGTACTGTTTCTATCATTCTGAGGTTTACTTATATTAAACCTGCTCTTCATATAGAGCTTGTCAGTGATCGTTTTTTCAGTTAAGATGTTTTTAGACTGTGTCCGTGTCTGTTTGTGAATCCGGGACCGATAAGAACTGTATATTTTTGTATATAATTGAATGCCCAGTTACTTTGAAATTTGTTGTATAAATTATAAAGTAGGTGTCTATCGAGAACGATGTTTTCTTGCAAGGTAGAAAATAATATTACTAAATTGCAAGGTACTTATGGCAATGACATATCAAGGTTTGTGGAGTTAATTAGAGTACTTGTCCCAGTTATTTTTACATTACTGGGCATTGCCTCTTTAAAGTGCAAATGTCTCTATAAGCTAGCTATTCAATTAAGCAGTAACCAGTCTATTGCTGATAAAGTGTGAAGTGCATTTAAGGCAGATTTTTTGATATACCCTATGTAGGGATACATAAAGTGCAAGTGCCTATATGTGCAAATATGCAATGACCAACCCAAGTTGTAAAGTGCAAAAAGCAATTTAGCTGCCAATGATATATCCTATATGGAGGTATGTAAAGTGCTACATCCATGCAATGCCTGAACGTTTAATCAAAATAACTCACACTGCCAAATGAATAATAATACAATTAAAATAAATAACTAAGAGAATGGATAAAACCTTGATGATTGAAAGACACACAGTTGTTTGCTGGCCAAATGTGCATTTGAGAAAAGACATATTAAATACACGTTAAACAATGAAGCTGCCAGTTTAACTTGTGTTCCTAAATGACAAAGCAAAAGCATTGCTCACCCTTAAGAAAGAAAGAGGATTACAATTAGATAGCTAAAATGGAGAGAGTCTAAAATTCATTCAATTTCTCTTTTGTCAGTCAAATATTGAATTGATAGTTTCTCTGTCCTGAAAGCTAATGTGAAAAACTTTATCTGTGTCAACGGAATATAAACCTTTATGTAATATCAATTAGTTACATGATGAGTTCCTACCTCTGTAGGATTTACTGGTGTAACTAGAGATTGTGTTAAAGGTTGGCAGAGAATAGTGCAAAGTAGAAGAAAGGGAGTAATGATAAAATCAAAGCTAGGTATAGAATGTCTCCATTACAAAATGTCATATAAATACAGTTTGTTTGCTCAGGTGCCCAAAAAGGTATAGAGTTCCTCATCCAGATTATGGCCCTTTGGTTTCTTTGTTTCCAAGTCCAAAATGTACTTAGTCTCGGATTGTTTCAGGAGCAGCTCCTGGTTGCCTCCTCTCGGTGCCTGCAGAACTGTGTGTATCCCAAAATAGGCAAAACCTTCTAATTTGCCTCCATGCTTTTCCTGAAAATGTACGGCCATCGGATATGTGGGAGCAGTGTTCTTGATGGCTCCTATATGTTGGAGTATCCTAAGTTTCAGTTTGCCAATAGTGCTACCAACATACCATTTGTCACATGGACAAGTGAGTACATACACGACATACTCAGTTTCACATGTGATCCGAGATTTAATAATCATATTTTTGTGTAGTATTGGATGGAGGTCGTTTTTGCTATTTTTGGCAAATTTACACGCCTTACATTTCACGCACTTCTGAAAGCCTTCTGGTGTGACACTAAGCCAACTTTGAGCTGCTGGAATAGTCTTGGGGCTCATATAGTATTAGTCCAATTCTTGCATTTGTTCCAGAAACACTATAAGTATTGTCAGGATTGTTTGTTGCATTTCTGTGAAGGACTAACATTTGCAAACACAATTGGTCTGTGCCGTTTAAGTAAATGCTTTCAACAATTGGTGGCAATCAGAATAGAACATTGATTGCTACATTTGCATAGCAATTTACACCAGTTGTATTGGAAAATTTGAATGGATTAGACAGTTCTGTGTCTGAGTCATTGGATGAAAGTGCAAGTAGTTTCTTTGAAGAGGTAGTTAGCTTTGTTTGTGCAGTTGGGTAAGCCTTTTCTTCCAGTAGATCCTTCTTTGGTTGTGGTAATTGATGAAGTACCAGCTGCTTTTAATTTATTTGGCGGTACTGTTGTGAGATCATGTATAAATTGAGTCTGCACTAGTTTTCTCTTCCAAAGTTTCAGTTTTTGAGAAACAGGGCACATATTGAGATGGGGTGTGTAGAATGCACGTTGTCTATTATACTCTATAATGCAAGGAATATCAGTGTTAATTTTACTTGCATCATAATTGACTAGAAATAGTCCTTCAAGTTTACGTAGGCATGACAATGCTACATAACTCATGCCTTCTTTAAAGACTGTGCTGCCAATATCAATCAATGCTTGATCTAGGGTGAGACCTTGTGATTTGTGAATGGTGACGCTATATGCTAGAGACAGAGAAAACTGTTCTCTGCATACATACATGTCTTTGAAATGAAGGAATCAGGCTGTTGAGTATCCTATCCATTTAACTTCTGAAAGTTTGTCAAAGTGAAGATTGACAGATTGAATGTTGTTGTCACATGGAAATGTTTGGAAGCCAACAACTGTAACAAGTGCTCCATTAACTATTCCTTGCTCCACATCAAGGTTACGCTTTAGTATCACACTACAGTTTAAACTGAATGTTAACATTTTCTCTAAACCAGCTGTCTTAGAGATAGAGTTTTCTAAGGTATTTAGTCATGCTGTGGCTTGTTGACACATGGGTAGTGTCATACCCTGCATGTCCAGTTTGTCTGTGGAGTAAATTTGCACTATTGGTTGCATTTCTTTTTTCAGCATTGTTTCATTGAATTGTGCGCATCTTGCAAGACTTGGCATCAAGGACATACAGTTTACATTTTTGTATGCTAATTGTTCAATGACATTAGTAGCATGTTATGACCGTATAGCTCATGGACGCATCTGGTATTTAATATAGACTATGCTACCTTAGATAGTACACCAATCCGAATACTTTTCAAAATGTCGGAGTAGGTGAGGTCTGCAGACTGACACATGTTTTCAGGTAGTTCTTTGTATTGGAAATGTTGCCAAAGATTTACATTTCCTATGCTGCCAAGAGTTTTACGGCACAGTTTGTGTCCTAAGGTTTTAAATATAGGTTCACCTTTCACTGGTGTTAATTGAAGAAGATCTCTGAAAACAATAAAATTCTTTCATCCAAAGAGTTATTTGTAGTCTGTTTTAAGAACCTTTTGCAATCTGTGATGAATCAAAGCCAACACTAGGTTGGTGACCATGCTCACTTCATCTATTAGCAGCATTTTCATTTGTTTCAAAACTCTGCGTAGCTCCATAGCTACTTCTGCTGAAAGTTTGTAGTGGTCTAATTTGTTGTTGTGTTCTACTGGAAGGAGTATCAATCAGTGTAAACTGACACCATCTATGGTGTAGGCAGCTAAACCTGTGGGGGCAGTTACAACAGCTGAAAGTTTGTTATTTGTCAATTGTTGGAGGAACCTGCTGATGATTTTTATTAAGAATGCTTTGCCTGAACCTGCTTGATCACTTACATACAGCAGTATATGTTTATACTCTTGACAGGTACTTGTTTTAGTTTTGTGCTGCACAAAATGGTCAATTTGTTTAGTTAGTTCTAGGAAAATACTACGCTGTTCATTGTTTAATTGTGATTTGAGAATAGCAAAGTCTGTCGATTGCTCATACTGACACATGGTTTTTGCTACTTCAGTTGTGGCTAATGCTGCCTAATTTGCTATGAGTGGCTATCCAAGTGGTTCTTGGCCTCCTGTTAGAGAAGGTTGACTGCTGTCAGAAGTGCCTATATTTAGTTGTGCCTGGAGTTCTTCTTCTTGTTGTTGTTCATTGTCCAACATGGTTTTGTACTGCATAAAATGTATATCTGTTATAATGCTTTCATTTGCGTTGTAGTAGGGCCACGTAGTACAGATCTTTATGTTGAGGAGTTTTTAATGATCGTTTCATATGATTAATCAGGCTGTGTTTGGTAAGTTTTACAAGGCTGCCTCTCAACCTTTGACAATGTATTTTTTTTTCTTCTCATCTGGTTTAATATTATTTGTGTATGTGAAGTTTTGGGCTATGTGGTATAGACATATGGTTTCCAAAGCAGTATTCCTGTTTGGGTAGTATGTGTCCAGTAAGTTTTTTTTTTAAATGTCGTGGCTGTTGGGATAATGTTTGGCTATTGATTCTATGTCTTGGTATGATTTGAACAATTTCTCTCTTGCTGCAGCAGGACCAAGGCTTAGCCACACTATGTTTTCAGATTAGCCATACAAGGCTGTGGCGGTTAAACAGTCTGCAGCTTCGTAGCAGCCACATTCTCTATAGGAGAGCATTTTTCATCCCGAAGCTGTACAATTTATGTGACAGTGTTTTGTCAGATGATATGTCATCCCAGAGGTCTTTTAGCTCTGTTTTCTCTGCTTTGGTTAAGTAGGCTGTGGCATATTGTGTAACTGCAGTGGAATTGTCTGCAATGTACTGCACATCTGTATTTGCATTCCATGGGAGGGCAATGATTGCATTCTATTCATTGATGCACTTTGATCCTTCTGTCTTTTATGCAGTATGTGTTCTTAGGTGATTTGCCTTTCACACTGTTTCTAACCCTGTTGCTGAAACTGGTCTCGGGAAACCAAAGCAGCATTTGGTGTAGTATTTCTCTTTGTTTTTATATTTGCACCAACAATACTTGCCACACTTGTGTCTTTGAAATAGCAAAATGTGTGCATGTAGGTTGCTATGTGTAGTTTCTGAAGGGCTTTTGCAAGTGACATATTTGTGAATTTCAAAAAAAGTGGCATCACTGTCCTGACCAAATTTAGGAGCATATTTAATCCACAAAAGCATGTGGATGTGTAGTGCTCCTCTGGATTGATATTCTTTTCTCCAAAAGAAGTGTTCCACTTCTCCGAGGGGAGGAACTGTTTGATTACAATTGAAGTGCAGCAAGGCAATGAAGCTATAATCGAAGAACCTTGATACATTTACAGGATCAAGAGAGCAGAGTTCTCCTGGTGTTTTATGTCTATATTTACTTTGTTTTCATTTGCTATGCATAGGAAATCGTGCTAGTCTTCACATGCATACTCTGCACAACTTAAAGTCACAAAACATGTGGGTGGGCCAAGGTTGTATATCATACAGTATATATCTGCATGACATCAGAACCAGTATTTCTTCGTACCACGCATGTTTGCTAAAATGATTTGTAATACTTGACTGTAAAACTTCATCTTTTTCTGGCACCTTTTGAAGTAGCTGTGTAGCAGACATATTTCGAAATTGGAACTTGTTTTCAATTTGTGTGCAACTCTGTAACATAGAGTTGCTAATTGACTTTCAAAGAGGAGGTGGAATACGTATTCAACATTTTTTCTGAATCTGGTGTCTTCAGAATACATTCGTAAATCGCGGTATTCTGATGCTGCTATTCGTGTGGACCTTTCATCATACCTTCCACCTTTTCCAGTAGGAAAACGTAGAGGAAAGGCTTGTGCTTCTACACTTTTTTCCCATATGCTGATTGAAGAGCCTTTGGCTTGCCGCATTTTATATGTATTTGAAGTTCATCGTCTATGGTGTCTTTGGAGTGCAGTGGGTGAATTGTATAGTGGTCTAAAATATTGGATGCTGTAGTAGGATCTAGAAGTTCAAATTGGCCAGTCCCTGTGGAGTCCTGAATTATTTTGGTGGTTTCCCTCAGGTTTTCTTCAATGTTTATTTCTTTGTAGTGTTTGTTGTTGTCTCTTAGATATTGCATGGCTTCCCTAAATTTATGTAAGTCCACTAGTTGCTGCCAATGTCTTTTTGTGTTGTGTGGGTAAGTCATTTAATAGGATAATCATAGATTGATCTATTGGCCATTGCACTCCTTGAGTGCCTATATTTTCTTTGAGATCTAATGGCAAATAAACTACTTTGCCACAAATGCCTTTCAGTAATTCAGAGGGAGGCAGATTTGCTGTTTTTGGCTGAAGGCGTATTATTGCTTCAACTGGGTGCACTGTTTAGATTATAATGCTTTCATACAAGTTAAGTTGTTGGGGTGGTTTTAGCAGTGGGAATATTTCCAAGTTAAATACCATGAAGGCATTTGGTTGTTGTCAAGTTTTGCAGTGCAGTATACTATACACATTTGTGATGTCATCTTTGATGTCCTGGGTGTTATTCTTAGTATGCAGAGTGGTGGTGCAAGTTATGGTTGCTCAGCTTACCATAACTGGCAAATTTCTGTTTTTTTTTTGGTTTTACTTGTAACCACAAGGTCCCTATAACAACGTTTTTTCAGTGAATTTCAAAGGTTTTTATTAGTGCAACTTAACCATAACGTTTCCTTAAGAAAGCTTTTTCATTGAATTTCATAGGTTTCTATTAGTCCAACTTAACCATAACGTACCTTTAACAACGTTTTTCAGCGAATTTAATGTTTTTACCAGTGCGTGCTATTTTCTTACAACTTACTAATATCATACTTACCCTATATAGCAATACTTTTTGTCCATTTTACATAGTGTCACCTTAAAACTTTTCCATTTCCCACCTTCTAGAATCATTTTTAACACTTCTATACACTTTTTGCAACAATCGTAACTAGTTTTGCATCCTTAGACATCTACGAACATCTGACTTCATTGCAAAACCTCCGGACAGTGCCACATGACCATACGCTAGCACGGAATGATGACGTGTCCGAGAACCCCTCCGCACTTCAGGATAAAATCCGTACTTTGTGGACAGTTCAGAACTGCATTTGCTACTGAATTAGGAACTTTCAACTTCATTCAATTTCCCTTGCATAGCTCCAACACCTATTCCTACTCGTCCATTAACAATCTAGTACACGGTACATACTTTTAGCAAAACTGCTATTTATCTTAAAATGGAATCGGCTAATACCATCCCTCCTCCCCAAGAGACACCACCACTGCTGTAATCAAGGAGCATGCAAAACACTGCCCCCTACCTTAGAAATAACACATGCACAACATTTTCCCCTGTCCACTTGTCCCTCCATATTAGTGTTTGGTGCCTCTTCCCTCATTTCCCTCCCCATCTTTCGTTCTAAGCACACCTGCCAAAAAAGAAAATACATCCAAACACAATAAAAAAATGTTTCTTTAGGAACCACCTTTCCCAGTTAAAAAATAGAGCTAAAAAAAACCATATTGACTCCATCTACTTTATATTTCTCAGTAAAGTACATAGACTAAGATTTTCCAACATTTTCATTTGCATCTTGTGAAATATTGTGGCATTTATCCCCCGTTCCAGGGACTGGAACAGTGGGTACCGGCCTGGCAGCCCAAGTTATCAGCCCAAGCGAAGCGAGCATGGATAACAAAGTCTCCGGACCATTATCCCCCATTCCAGCCCCTGCAATGGGGGATGAAGCCATTAGCACCCTAGGTTCCCAAAGCGGGAACTAAAAAAAAAAAGATGAACTCCAGCATCCCAGTGTAGGAAGGAAAATCCTTTTCCAAGATGGCCACCATGCAAAGGGAAGGCGGGGTTCCGTACAGGGCACCTCTTCGCTTTCCATGGCAGCCTGCAGGAGGCAAAAAGAGAACCCTATGACCATATTACCACAAGAAAATTCTTTTCCCCTTTCAAACCTATCCCAATTTCGAATAACTTTACCACAAAGCCAGTCCCAGGTTGACATGGCCACTTTAACCCCATGTGTTGTCCGTCGTGGTCATTGCCAGGGCCAGATTGTCCGGATCACTACCTTATTCCATGACCCGGACCATCTGGCCACTGCCCATGGCCATAGGCTACACCTCAGTCACCAAAGGTATATCACTATTTTGTGTACCTACATTATGACAATTGTCAAAAAGAAAACACGGGCACATTTGCAAAACCATGCTCTCAGGTCCATGCCAATGTTCCTTACACAGGTTTGCTGGAAATCCACCCACGTTTATTTTTTTTTGAAAGTGTCAAATGTATACACATTCAATAGTCATATAACCTCGCCCCACTTCAAAAAATCCATTCCGACTTTACAAAAACATTTATATATAGATCTATAATCTTTTTACAAACCTTTGTTTAGATTTCTCAAAAGGCACCAAATTTATAAGCCTTTACAATATTTTGGAACCCCCCTCTAATTTTGCCCCCGCTTGACAAAATCCCACAAAACTTTGCAAACTCATTGGGAGAAAGGTTGGGAATAAAATTGCAACATTTCATGCAGTTTCATTAAAGGATTAGTGCGCTCAAAAATATTATTGTCCCAAGCTTTCGGTCATGTGTATTTAAGCATACAATGATCGATCGTAAAAACTTTTCCTATGCAGCTTACTGTGTTTTTCCTCACTTTTACATATGCAAAATCAGGTAGCAGGGTGCAGCCATTTTGTGCCAATCTTATCCGTTGCCGCATCGCCCTAAGCTCAAGTGCCCTTTCGGCACAAATCAAAGTCCCAGCTCCTGAAGCTGACATCACCATTCCTAGCGATATTCTCTGCCTTTATCCGTTATGCTAATGTGCAGCGTAGCCAAACGCAGCCAATCATCACCTATGTCCAGACGTCAGTTGACACAAAACCCAGAATATCAACACACATCCTTTCACAGCACAGCGCGTCCCAATTCTGAAACACTATATTTAAAGGAAACCGCAATTTAGAATGAGCTTTTATTTCACAATAAAGGCTCCGAGAACATCCGTCGATTTCCATATTCAACCTGATTTTTTTTTTCTATCTTTGTTCTAGAACACAAATATTTATCATGAGTTACACAGTGTTCCTTTGGG
The DNA here is from genome assembly GCF_040938575.1 of Ambystoma mexicanum. Lineage (NCBI taxonomy): Eukaryota > Metazoa > Chordata > Amphibia > Caudata > Ambystomatidae > Ambystoma > Ambystoma mexicanum. Next base: position 513,194,998 of record NC_090937.1, read on the forward strand.
TATAAGCTCATTTGATGGAGGCATTGTGATTTGCAAGGCTTCAACATCAGCTTGTTGCTACACCACCGTAAACGATGTCAAGGTACTCTTTATTGCCAGTACCGCTAAAGGGCATATGGGCCCGTGGCAATCATACCAAAACAGAGTGATGCTTATCCAACAATTGAGGTCCATCATCAACTGCCGGCTGAAGAATCCATCAATTGGTATCCGGAAATTATGACATTCGCAGTAGGGCAGGATGTGGCTTTATAGAAAACATAACAGAAATGTGTTTCAGTAGCCTTTCTTAATTCTATTCTAATTAATCCATTACTTATGCATCGTGTGAAAACTAAGAATGAACGCAAACGAGATACAATGCAAACACAGAGAAAACAATGTGCAATGTTCGAGTCAACAATATGATTGAGAGGTTAGTGCTATGCAGTGTGTTTAGCTCGCAAAGGGAGGCCGAAGCGGAAGTTGACTGAAGAATTCGAATAACACATAGACAGCATTTTAATGTAACATTAGCCTATAATTGGGCATTGATGGAACCTTTGCGAACACAGACGAGGACTCCATGCATTTCGGTGCTGGACTGCCGACCTGCCATGGGAAAAATACAAGGCCACACCGGTTGTTTCTGAGTCTCCTCACCAATTGCAAAAAACAAGCTATTGCAATGTTAGCCAGCCATCCATACCAGTCATAAAATGAAACCTTGACTCCTTTGTCTACAAATTTTTCTACAGTAAAACTTACATAATAATCAGCATTTCCATTCTCTTGGTGTAACACGGAGTGTCTGTTCAGATCAACGATTTTTCATCAAATGAAATGAAACGTTACTTTGTCCTGTTTTGGAATGCTGACACTGATCATGTTTGACGTTTTTACATACCTCAATCCATTCCTTTCCTTTCCTTACAAATCCTCTCTTTATTTCCAAGGACAAAAAACAATACAGGCTTATGACTAGCTTGCTTTTGGTAAATGGAAGTGACAAATTACCTCGGCAGAATGCAAGGGAGTAGACAGCTCAAGGCATTGACCTTGAGGCCCACAGCATCGATTCCCACGTGCACCACTGTAGCATTAGGAATATTTACGAAAAACAAAGAAATTGTTTGCTTGCATACACCAATGGCATGCAAAATTTCCAGAGATTTACTCATTTTATGAAAACATTCGGAATTTATAATCCACCTGTCAGCTGAGCATGTCTCCAGTTTTCTGCTAGCGAGCTCCACCCACAGAGAGCACCAACAGCCCCCACCTTTGCAAAGGCTGCACACAGCGAACAGTGACTGCCCCCCACCTTTTTCCTCCAGTGCCTGTGTCAGACTAGCCTATTTGTCACGGCTGGTACACCGCAAAGTGTTATAATTCAAACAGTGTATTGGTTTTGCTTCCACTCATAAGGTCTTTGAAGAGTGGTACCCCTGTACATCCCACCCCTGCAATCATTTGGAATGTGTTTGATATAATGTTTTACAGGACGGCAGAGTTATCGGTATGCTGAATCTCTATGAAGAATGCATTCTTCTCAATGCCATTCCCTTATGGATGTGTACAATAATTATTATTATATTTTGTATTTTGGGGACGTTGTGCCTTCAGACCCTACCCCCGTACCACCTCAAAATCACCTCCCATATACCTAATATCACGGTCTTTTGTGGTAAAAAACACAATTTTTTTGCTTCTTGTAGCCATATCCCATCCCATCCTCATCACCCCTCACCTCCTCAGAGATTATTTGATAAGTTTGACAAACGCAATGTTGTGTTTTTTATATGTTTACCACAATGTCTGCGGACACCAGTTGCTGGCCTCAAATCCAAATGGTGGGCGTTTCCAAAAATCAGACGTACTTCACGCTTTTCACCATCCAATCAGCGGGCGCGTTCGATGTCTGTGCACACCACATTGCCTTCTAAACCAATTGGAGTCCTGTCCGTGGAGCAAACAGGGAGGTGTGTCTGCAGAACAGGGACCGGCACCATTCATTCCGGGCCGCCACATTACGAGGTCTGCGTGGGTCCCGCTCTGGACGCCTGGCCAGACAAGACATGCAGAGCGGGACCCGCTAGCAGTACAGGATGCTAACGACGGGCCCATCATTAATGTGCCCATTGTTAGCATCCTCCACATTCCCATTGACCCCTATGAGGGCTCAAATGGGAATGGGGATGTACCGGGTCTGGGTCCCGCAAAATGGAATTACCAGGCCCTCCAAGGTTGGAATGGCCCGGTAAGTCCTCTTTTGCGGGACCCGGACCAGAGTTTGGGGGTAGTTCTGCTGCTAAATACACCATGGCTACCTCCAAACTCGTAATGAGGCCCATAGATATCACACCTAGTTTTTGATTGTTTAAAAAATAAACTACAGGATGAATTTCCACCAAATTTACAAAAGCACGCTTTCGGAACCAAGCCGCTGCTCCAGCCGCAAATTTGGTGCAAATCCATCTAGTGGTTTGGGCTGTAGCTGTGCGCAAAGTGTTTTCTCTATTCAGTCTATGGAAAAAAAAAAATTGGGACCCGCTATAACTTTGCCCCCCCTTGACCAAACCCCACCATACTTGGCAAGAAAATTCAGAATGGGCCATATACTTTATCTGCAAAGTTTGGTGAGGATTCGTCCAGGGGGGAGCTATAGTTATAAGCCGCCCAAAAAGTGTTCTTCCTATGGGTTTAGCAACTTAACCATAACTACATGGCCGCTACTGCAGGCCATGTAATATATATATATATATATATATATATATATATATATATATATATATATATACAAAAAACACAGGAGAAGCCCTGTCACTTGCTGCACACTCATGGGTCCCTTCACTTCTTTAATGGAAAAAGAAAGCACAAAATTACATCATAAAGTATCAATGGAGGGAGTAGTGTAGTGGGTCTAGTATGGAAGTTTGGATAGTGAGAGTATGTGATGTTAAGGTCTTCTTTGAAGAGATCCACCATTTGCCTGACTTTCATGGTGATGGGCAGCCAGTTCCATTAGAGCGGCGTGAGCAGGGATAAAGAGGAAAAGGGAGAGGAAGGGTTCTATGAACCTGTGCCTTTCATTTTTGCTGAATGGTAAGTTCATTGAATTTCATTCACTGAATGTGAAGCTTTTTACCCACAAACCACAAGGGATAACACCTTGGTGGGCTCTCTACCAACATCTACTCCCCTGTTGCATATAACTCATATAAACTTACCATCTAAATGTTTGTGGTAAAAAAAAAAGTGGACCAAAATGTTGCAAAATTGAATTCAATGAACTTACCATTCGGCAATGGTGGGGAATACCAGAGGAAGCACAGAGGGGACATGTGACAGTGAAATTGATTGCAAATGTGGAGAAGAGGTAAAGAGTTGGTGTGTAAATAGAGATATAATTAGACAGATACTGAAGAGCAAAACACCTGATAGCTTTGAAGAAAGACCAGGAGAAGGAATTTGAAAAGTGACCGGTTATGCATTGAAGACCAACCAGCTGCTTCACGGCTGGAGGTCGACCTCTTCCTCCAGAATGAGGTAAGTGCTCAGCCCCTCTCCCCCTCCCTTTGACAGACCCCCCATTCCCTCCATGTACATTTTTTTTGCTCCTTTTTGGGAGCGGATGTGCTGGAAACACTTCTGTCTCCAGCGTGTCTGCTACCGATCTGCGAGAGGCCACCATGGAAAGGATGACGGGACTACACGTTGTCCCTTCTCCTTTCTATGGTGGACATTGTTTTTGTCCTTTTCTTTACGGCCGCCATGGAGAGGGAGAAGGGACTATGTGTAGTCCCTTCTCCCTTTCCAGGGCAGCCATTTTCTTTGTTTACCTTTTTTTATAGTTTTCAATGGCCAGCATGGACAGGGAAAACAAAGTTTGTTTTCCCTTCCCTGGCAGCCATTTTGCTTGCCTTTATTTTTCTGTCCCGAAACATCAGAGCGTCTTGGAAAAGAAAAACATTATTTAAGTACCCCAGTATTACGAGCGGGGTACTAATAGCAATAACCCCTTGCAGGGGTGGCATTACCACTTCAGGTAATGCCCCAGAGCATTTATTAAGTAACTATGGGCCCCGGGAATTCCCTGAAGTGTTAATGCCCCCCTGCTCGAGGTGTATTACATAAGTAAAAGTGGGGTAGGATCTAGGTAGGATGTAGAGTGTGGGTAGCAAAGTTAAGGACTTTATCTAGAGTGAGGAAGGAGAATAGAGGCAGGGACAAGGAGTATGCTTGAACAGTAGTTAGGTTTTCTGTGAAGGAGAAGGGAGAGTAGACATTTTGGAGAATGCTTAGTAAGAAATGGACAACATTTCCACATTTTATTGAGGTTAAGGTAAGCAGCAGGGGCAGTGATGGTGATGACTTGTTACAATCAAAGGTCGCTAAGAAATTGGACCCCAAGTTTGCCAGTTTTGGACAAGTGAGCAAGAAGATCGGTTGGGAAGAAGATTGGAGTTGGGGTGGTAGTGTGCATTCCCCAGGCCAGACTACTCAATTAATTCATAATGAAGTGAACAACAGTGCTGCTGAAAGAGGGATGGGCAGATTTTCTGTTTCAGGAATATATTACTATGGACTATACTGTTATCTATCCCCTACGACATCAGTGCCTGCGCTAGTCCATTGTATTATGTAAAAGTTCTTCTCTTTTAGAGGACTTTCATTAGATGTAAACACATTTGCCTCTTTCCGATGGATAAACACAGTCCTATTTGAACTGAACCCTGTATGTGCACCAGAACTGAGATTTTCGTACTATCCCAATAATCAGGGACAAGGCCTTCAGACTAAGGTCAGTGGTTCCCATTTGCAAAGCTGGTTTGAAGAATAGATCATTCAGTAACATCAGAATCAGTATTGGGAGTGGATATTCTATGCCCCTCACCAGAGAGGAACTTCTCATAAGTGGCCATGTTGTACTGGAAGCACTATTATCATATGTCATTTTTCACCCCTAATAATGAAGTATGACTTACAACTTTCATCATTGCTTCCTGTGTGGAAGGCAGGAGGCAGGAATAGCATGCCAGAAGGCCCAACCCAGACCATCTTGATCATTTGGTCATCATGTTTGCTTTTTCTTTTACTGTAAAAGATTGGGGCCTGCAGGGTGGGTTGGATTATTCAGGATGAAATGGGTTAATGGGTGGGATTCTGTTTGTTTGACTTGCAAGCAAACTAATGAATCTCCTTTGCTCTACATTCACCAAAGATTAAATGAAAGTCTGATTACTGCAACAAGGGGAGGGTCGGGATGGCATTGCAGGCTGGCAGAATAATTGCTTCAATTTATGAATATTTTGGCATGAGGCATTGGAGATCCGTCCAGTGACAAATTTCAGTGAAACAGTTGCTAATCTGTTCTTGGATGGAAGAAGTGAATGAGGGAAAGGAGACACATATTTTAGTGTCATCTGCAAAGAGAAGATAGTGAAAGCCAAAGGATGAGATACGTCTTCCTAGGGCAGTGGTAGAGATGGTGAAGAGTAGAGGTCCAAGAAGTGATCAATAGGGAATGATGAGAGGGAGAGGTGTGGGGTAAGAGGTTTGTGAGTTCCAGAAAATTATAAAGTATTGATATTCCTAGTAGGAGGTGATGCATGCAGGAGCAGATTTGTGAAACCCAAGGTTCTGTGGAGTGAGGAGAGAGGAGTGGTTGGCAGTGTCAAAAGTGGCAGAGAGGTCCAAAAGGATGACTATAAAAGAGAGTCTCACTTGGTGAGTATCGGAGAGGCTGTTGACAATGTAAATGAGTGTAGTTGCTGTGAAGTGTTCACTGTTTAAGCCATAGTGAAGTGGATTTACAAGACAATTTCTTCAAGTTACTTAGTGATCTGGTTGAAGGCCACTGAATCAAACACCTTTGAATAAAGGAGAATGAGGGAAACTGGGAGATAGTTTGCTGGGACATTTGGAGCAGCAGAAACTTTCTTCAATACTGGTAGGACAGTTGCAGATTTGAAGCAGCCAAGGAACATTCCATAGGGGGGAGAAAGAGAGAGAGAGAGAGAGAGACAGAGAGAGAGAGAGAGAGAGAGAGAGAGGGGTGACCAATTTCTGAGAGATATGGAGAGGTGATTAAGACTAAATATTTGACCATTTGGGAAGAACACAGGTTGATAGGAGTGCAATTGAAAGTAGGAGAGGGGGTGCGAGGTGATGGGCAGAAGAAACATTTCCTGGGGAGATTTTACCAGAAAGGCAGTGAGGAAATTCATTAGCAGAAAGGGACGAGCCAGTGGATAATTGTTTGGGAGATGTGGGCAAACGTGAAGAATAGTTGAAAGTTGGCACGAGTGAACGTGGTGAGAGGACATTAGGTATGTGAATAGGGAGGGTTTGGCTGAGTCCACGGCAGAGGTGGTGGCAGCAAGAGGATTTTTGTAGGCTATAAGTATGGAAGGGGACTATAATTTGCACCAGCATAGAAGGTCAATGCACATGTTTTGAGGGTCTGAATTTCAGAGGTGAATCAGGGCTGAGGACGGAGATGGGAAGATGTGTTCATGTGCAAGCAGGAACATATGGTCAAAGGGAGTCAAAAAGTGCATAGTGAAAGTCAGAAAAAGCATGGCCAATGGAAAATCATGAACAGGGGAGAGAGGCAGGATAGCATCATCAAGAAAAGGGGCAAGAGAGCCCTGTCTAAATTTCCTCCTAATCATTGAAGCGGGGAGATATTTACAATAAATATGTGGAGAGATCAATATTTTAATGTGAACAATGGAGTGATAATAGGGAGAGGAATCAGTGGGGAGGTCAGAGGATGAGAGTGAATTAAAAAGAAATACAAGTTTAAGAGAGTTCCCACCAGAGTGGGAACGATGGTCATGGAGGGAGTAGAGGGAGATGTCATAAAGGAGGGAGCTACGTTCAAGGAGGGGGGGTCCAGAACGCTTGCAAAGGTTTAAGCCCCTAGCATGACAATGGGAATTACAGTAGTTAGTGACTCAAGGAGAAGAGTTAGATCAGAAAAGAAGGAGCTTAGAGGACAAGGGGATTGATAGAGAACCAAAACAGTGAGAGGAGTTGAATAGTCACATAAATGAAAGAGGAAGAGGGGATGTCAGAAAGTGGTAGCTAGCAGTGTTGGGGACCTTTTTGTAAAGGAAACCCCAAACCACCGCAATTCCCAACCGTTCGAGGACAGTGTGAAAAGGGAGTTTAGTAATGTAGGAAGACTTGTTGCAGACGGATTGTGCATTCCAGAGGCCAAGTGAAAGAGTAAAATCTGGTAGGGGAGAAGAGCATATGATGTGTACTAGGGGGGTGGAATAGGTGAGGTTGAAGATCCTGGGAGAGCGGGAGTGCTGTGTGTGTTGCTCTATGGGCCTCATTACGTGTCCGGCGGTAACCGTGCCGGAAAAACCGGCATGTTACCGCCGGACTCGTATTACCATTCCGTAATGGTGCCGGTGTTTCCATGTCCGTCTGCAGGTAGGTGGCGTTACTCCCGCCAGGTCAGACCTGGCGGGAGTGTCACCTCCCACCTGCAGAACTCGAGATCAGCCGGTCCGGAAACAACGGTGGCGGCGGGTTTACCGCCACCGTTATTTCCGGACCGGCTGACTCGTAATGAGGCCTTATGTCCCTCTACAGCTGCAAAACTGACCATTGACTACTTTGTGATCATTCCCTCATAAACATGGTACAGGAGATGCTTTTTATGAATGCATGTATGTATTTATTTATTTTAAATTACTGGCCAGAAAGATGTCAACATATGCATATTATCCCACCTGGACAAAGATGAAATCAAGTACAGCATCTTTGGTACCAGCGTGGCATGTACAGGCTGCGGGTGGGCATAGAATATACTATTTTGTATCCAGCAGATGATGGGTGACAAGAGAAATGTTCTGGGCGCCAACTTTGGCACCCTTTGGAGGAAAGAGAAGAAACCGCTTTATGAGCTTCTCCCCCACCTCCTTGCATGGTGAAATGGTGAGGGCACAATGTTTTGTGTCTAACTTGGTAAAAGTATACAGACATTTCCAATGTGATCAGGAAACATATTGATGGTGCCTTGTGTTTGCATATTGTTGCACCTGTGCTGGGAGTAACATACATTTTTTTTCCAGAATATGCCTGCTTCCACGAGTAACAGACTAGTAGGTTTATTTATCTTTTAATATTGCAGAGTTTCTCCACAGATTACAGCAGAAATAATTTGGACTACCGACTATTTCCTATTTATAAATTCTAAAAAAATGAATTATTTCACCATCTTTCAATTCCAACCACTTTGGTTTTACTGCATGTTTATCAGATAGTGTGCTAGTTTGCTTGGAATTATATCTGTTTATAACTGCAGCGCACATACTCTGAATACATTATGGATAAATGGGAGGCCAGTGAAACACAATCAAATGGATTTGTGGACATATGAATAACTATCCATTCATTAACTGAATTAATTAATTAACTCTCACTAATTTACTTGCGGAAATTGCCCTTATATAATACAAACTAAAAACAATTTCAAACGCAGATCTAATATCTAATTAAAAGGGTTTCTAAAACACATAATTAGGAGTTTAATTAAATATTATCACCCAATTGATGGGATTCACACTATCAGGATACTAGTGAGGCAAATAAAAATGTATAAATAGAATAGGAACTCTAAAATTAAACAACATTAAACAACATGGCTTGGTACATGACATTAAACTCTCTGCATCCTTCTGGGTTTCATGTAGCCATTTGTCCTGAAAGTTCCCACCCAATCCAAAAACAACGATCAGGAGGAAATAAAGCATACACTTTTTTACCTGCCATCACTGAGGAGCTCATCGCACGTTTAGGGATTTCTCCATGTGCACATGACAAATCAATACTTGAACCTTTTAGAAGCATAGGACGTGGAGTGTCAGGCATGCTTAGACTGAGTGTATGCTGTCACATAGACTATAGGATTCTGAATACCAAGGCCAAATCTGCGTTTGACTCCACCACCATCATTGTAGCCTCTAACAGGAGAAAAGCCCCCTCTGAAGTAGTAAAGCATTGTACCAAACACTCGCCTGTCCCTAAGGTAGCAGCAACTCAGGAAAAATGTGACAAAATTAAGTCATTTGTTATTGAAAAAATAGGCAAAATATGAGAGACCATCGAATCAACATCTCACAGCATTAGCATATTCTGCATCTCAGCATGCACACTGCCCCTTTGGATTGACTTCTCTCCTCTCTTTCTCTCAGATCTCCTAAAAATTATTGCCTCCCTCAAATCTACTTCTGACTCTAACAATGCAATTCTGGCCTCCATCATTAAACAATTGGCGGGTCAGGCGTTCAATGCGCTCCCCAACATCATCATTGTCTCCCTCACAGAAGGATAATTCCCGGGCACCCTCAAGACTAGGATCATACAACCTCTTTAGACAAAACCAAATTTAGTTCCAGACGACCTGGCCAACTACAGGCCCATTACGAATCACTTGTTTATTGGCAAAATCTTGGAAAAAGTTACACAACTACTCACCAGAATCAAACAACTCCACCTCCTTAATGACTATTCACCCGGGTTCCACCCAAAGTGTAGCATCTAGACGGCCACCATCCAGGTGGTGGATGATGCTCTCCAAAACATTCATAAGGGTGACTCATGCTCCTTGTTCTGCTTGACCTCTTGGCTGCATTCGACACTGTCGACCACTGCATCCTCCTCTCACTGCTTGCTGACAGGATGGGATTCTCTGGTACTATCCTGAATTGGTTTACCTTCTACCCCTCAGGCAGACACCCGGTTGTCCAGATGAACTTGTTGCATTCTAACTGACTCCATGTCTCCTGCATAGTCACCAATGCTTCATCCTCTCACCAACCGTTTTTAACCTTTACATGGAGACTCTGGGCACTCTCTTCAAAAATCCCAAAAAAGCTATCTAACAATACACCAACAATACTCAGTTGTACATGAGAGTAAATAGCATGGAGGACATCATTCATCTTTGTGATTACCTAGCCATCATCCAGTCCTGGATGTCGACTGCCTACCTCAAGCTACACCAATCCAAACACTGAATTTATCCTCATCAGTCCGCACAGTAAACTCAACTTGTCCAACAATGGCTCAATGATATGTGCCTAGACGGATTTTATCCACAACTCTCAAACTCAGCAAAATCCTTAGGCTTCACCATTGACAGTGATCTGTTCTTCAAGAAATGCATAGCCAGGAAGACCCAAATAGGTTGGCTCAGAATCTCTAATCTTTGAAAAATCAAATCCTTCATCCCACCACAGGACTTCCAGACCCTAGTGCAGACTCTTGTGGTCTCTCAAATCAATGGGAGAAATGCTCTCCTGACAGGGCTCCTAGCTGTTCACTTGGCTCCCCTAAAAGCAGGCCACCATGCTGCAGCATGTCTTATGAAGGCAGCATGGAAATGTGACTAAATTACTCCATCCTATGTGAACAACATTAGCTTCCACGCTAAGCCAGAATACTGTTTGAGACTGCATGTCTCATCTACAAAGCAGTCACAGGTAGCACACCAGTGTACTTGGCGGCTAAGCTCCACATATCTGGTGGCACATGCTCCTCATGCGACCAGCAAGCTTGAATTATAACTTGTTCGAAAAGAGAGAACCCACAAAAAGTCCTTCTCTTGTCATGTAATGTCCTCACCCTCAGGAACTCGATCCCAGAAAGCAACCTCAATTCTCAATTTCACAAATCTCTCAAAACATGTCTCTTTCGACAATGCCTGACCAAGGACTAATACCGACATACAGACCTCACAATACTGTGCTACTCCTAAAAGATACCACAACAAATGCTGGCTGCCCACACTCGGTTCATCTATCCACTGTTCTCAAGCTAGATCTGTGCTTTAAACAATAAATATAAGAAATACAATATAGATTAGACTTGAAGGTAAATACTCAAATGCAGAGGAGAAGCAGGCATGCACACAACAGTGACATATCAATGGCTCTTCTTATGTCCAGCGTGGCTTGCGACAATCACAGATATGCGTACAGCCACATGTTTTACATGGAGAAGCCCTCCAGTCAAACACATGTAAAATTAATCTGTGTTTAGATTTACTTTTTACTGTATGTATTTGTTTCAAGGTTGTGGCAAAGTACTTCAGGGTGTATGTTGCTGTGGTGAGGTAAAAGAACAAAAGATTAAGTTAATGCTTCGCAGACTTAAGCTCCTCAAACAAGGGGTGTTCAGGTCACTTCATATTTACATGATCTTCTGAGTGTATTGGAAGTCATTTCTAAGTATGTGTGTGAAAGCCTTGAAGGGGATAACCACATACCACCCATGGTATCTTTTGTATGTATGTGGCAGCGGGAGGGACAACCTTAAGCACCAGAACAATATATGGGGTTGTAGTTGACAGAGATGGAAAGCTCAAGAGTTCATGAATTGCAAGGGTCCTGAGCAGATAGAATACTTCTGTTCTTTACAGAAAACAATTCTGTGAGTGTGAGGAAAAGGGGTTGGTTGGGAGCCCAGCAGGCATGTCTGCGGGCTGAGAAAGCCAGAAGACTACATTTCCCATTAGGACATGGGGTTTTGGAGTATGTGCCCATGGGCACGCCCTTGCATGCTACTTAAACCCTTCTCCGGCCTGTGCTGCTTGTTGGTGATTGTAGGTGTTGCAGGCACTGGCCGGGGAAGAGCAGGTTGCAGAGCTGATTGGACCCAGGTCCCCAGTGGTGAGGAAAGGTGCAGGACATGGTAGACACAGTTGGTGGAGCCTCAGTTGCCCCTCTGTCCCTCACAGAGGCACGAAGCAGCATGATGGTGATAGCGGTGTGACCGATCAACCCGGGAGATGTATTGCCTGGGGAGGTGCCATCAGGCCCCCCAGGCCTCAGTTGATTGAACGCGGGTGATCTCAGAAGGGATGATGAGCTCTAGGGAAGACTGTAAATCAATCCTATGTTATGAGCCTCTCACCACTATTCCTGGGTGTTTGTTTACTGTCACATGCGCTACGCTGTACCATCTCATGAACTCTAATCTGTGCAAGCCACAGAAAGCAGGATTAAGGTTATGAAAGTTCTTTGCATGCGAAGTGAAGTGTGAGGGATGCAATGTTTTGTTTGTGGCTGCTTGCTCTTGTCAACTCCTAAGGGGGAAGGCATGTACAAGTCATATTACAAGTCATAAGTGCATCCTAAGGAAATTCACTTCTGACAGGTGGCAAGACAAGGGGTTTCCTGAGCACCAGGTGAGGTTCTATTTTATATATGTAAATGTATACAGTGATTCCCTGCTGTATGTCCCACTTCATGTTGTGGGCTATAGCTGTTATCAGGAGGTTATTCTGATGACACATCATGTGTTTATGTTTGTTGTTGGATTAGGAATGAAAGGTGTGTGATACAAGTTCTAGAAGCAATATCCTAATTAAGAAGGGCGTTGTACTGCTGCCAGGTGTAGGTGCAGGATGTATTTCAAGTTAGATGGAGAATTAAGCTTCGGGGGAGTGTCTTGCGCTCGAGGTCAGTCCTTTCAATGCAAAAATTGTTTCAAACAAACGTAGTATATGTCCAGATCATGTGAGATGTTTATTTTTCAAAAGAAGCAACAGCCGACACGTGTTTCGAACCCTGGTCGTTGTCAAGGCCTGAAGTTAGAGCCAATGTCTTTAGCAACTATTGTTTATAATTATCTCATGAGACCAATGGGACATCAAACAGGTTTTCCGAAGAAATAAATGTTGGTAGTTCTTGTTAAGGAATAGCGAATTTACAGGCAAAATTAATTTCAATGGACCTTGTGAAGCAGTCCCTTTCGGTTCCTTCAGCAAGGCTTTTTGAAAAGTCTTGCTGAAGGAACCGAAAGGGACTGCTTCACAAATCAGGATCAGGGATTTATCCCTACAACTAGAAGGCCACATAAAGATACATATGCCAGAAATGTCCCATTGAAATTCATTTTGCCTGTAAATTCGCTATTCCTTAACAAGAACTACCAACATTTATTTCTTCGGAAAACCCGTTTGCAACATGTAGTGAGGTTGCATGTGTTACGGAGAACCATAGAATCCGACCCGGGCTCTCAGTTTACATCCTGGTTTTGGCATGCTTTCTGTAAATTGCTCAGAGTCTCCAGTGCTCTATCCACCAGTTATCATCCACAGATGTATGGTCAAACTCAAGTTAATCAGAGACAATGGAGCAATATCTTAGGTGTTTTCTAGCCAATGGTAAATCCTCCTGGGTCCGGTTGGTGTGGCTGGCAGAATTTTGTTACAACAATGCCAAACATGATTCACTGGGAATGTCTCCCCATTTCTGCTTATATGGAAAACATTGCCAAATGTTGCCAGAGGAAGTTCTCGAGTTTAATAAGATTCTGGCGGTGACGGTACGCACTCAGGAGCTTCTCGGTATATGTGAGAAGGTACGCCAAATTCTAAAAAGAGCCAAAGTGGCCTACGAACTTCAGGAAGACCGTAAAAGACAAGTCAGTCCCAAGAATGTGGTGGGGGATCCAGTGTGGTGGTCCACCCAGCATATCAAGTTGTTTGGGTATCATATATTTTTGCCTGCTTCATTGAGCCCTATACAATTGATAAATGTGTTTCAGAAACAGCAGTGTGTTTACTGCCCTCGCATATGAGGATCCATCCTGTGTTTCATGTTTCTTTGGTAAAACCTGCAGCTCCTGGTGTGGTGACACAGAAGCTCCGAGCGTGATGTTTGATGGTCAGGAAGAATTTGAGGTGCAGTGCATTTTTTACTCCAAGTAGTAGAGTGGCAAGAAACTCTGGTATTTAATTTCATGGATGGGTTGTGGTCCTATCGGACTCTATGGGAGTGGAGACATGGAAGCACCGGCACCATTAGCAACGGTTTGCCCGTTTTCCTGAAATGAAATACCTAAGTTATCAAAACACCTCACTTGTTCCAATGCAGAGCATTCTATTCCCAATGATAGTTTTTGAAACTTATGTATGTTGGTCTGAAGGCCATCACCTTTGTCTTTTCTGTGTTTACCACCATTTCAAGTTCTTTAAATTTTGCTATGAAGATATTTAGGGGCCGATTCATGGAACAAACGTGCGCCGAAAATCTTCGCGCAAGCAGGCGCAGGCGCAAGCGGAAACAAAGCGATTCATGGAAGTCCCTGCGCGTGTACACCTCGGGATGTGCGCCAAACCCGTGCATGGCGCACAAGTCACTGCAACATCCCGAAAGGTGTGCGCGACGCGCACAGTGAAAGCGCACAACGTCGGCGCATACACCAGAAAGTGGGCGGGACACGGGGCGTAACGCGCGGAATGGGGAACAACGCGCGAAAATAAGGGCGTAACTGGGGATGTACTGCAGGGAAGCAGACGGAACGCCCACACGCACTCGAACCACACGTATTCATGGAATCGAATAGGGCAAAGCCACGCACAGCCAAACACACGCACAAGCTGAAACACGTCCGCCACACGAAGGCAGGCGGTAGAGTCCCAGCGCATCACAAAAGTGGCAACATACAGCAATTGGGCCTGTGCGAGCGGGGTACGTGTATTTCGGGGGCGCGCGGGAAGTTACACACGCGATTGAGCGGGGTACATGTATTTCGGGGGCGCGCGGGAAGTTACACACGCGATTGAGCGGGGTACATGTATTTCGGGGGCACGCGGGAAGTTACACACGCGATTGAGCGGGGTACGTGTATTTCGGGGGCGCGCGGGAAGTTACACACGCGATTGAGCGGGGTACGTGTATTTCGGGGGCGCGCGGGAAGTTACACACGCGATTGAGCGGGGTACGTGTATTTCGGGGGCGCGCGGGAAGTTACACACGCGATTGAGCGGGGTACGTGTATTTCGGGGGCGCGTGGGAAATTACACACGCGATTGAGCGGGGTACGTGTATTTCGGGGGCGCGCGGGAAGTTACACACGCGATTGAGCGGGGTACGTGTATTTCGGAGGTGCGCGGGAAGTTACACACGCGATTGAGCGGGGTACGTGTATTCCAGGAGTGCGCGGGAAGTTCCACACGCGATCTCATCAGGGTACGTGTAATACAGGGGTGCGCCGGGAGCAGCACACGTGAATTGCACGTGTGGGTCCTCCCAGGTGTTCCCTCTACACCCTCCACGGCCCCTGCAGGTGGCTCACACCACAGGGGCTACCCAGCACATGTCCTGCAGGCACCCCATCCACCATGGCCATGCCCACCAGCCAACCCACATGTCAACTTGCACTACTGCCCACCAACGCATGTCCCCCTGCACCCCCAGCCACCAGGGGCACCCACCACCAGGCCCCCACCCATGTCTCCCAGCACCCCCAACCCCCAGCAGTGCAGGGGCAGCCTCCACCAGGCCCCCACCCATGTCACCCAGCACCCCAACACCCCAGCAGTGCAGGGGCACCCACCACCAGGCCCCCACCCATGTCTCCCACCACCCCCACCCCCCCAGTCACCAGGGGCAGCCTCCACCAGGCCCCCACCCATGTCTCCCAGCACCCCCACCCCCCAGCCACCAGGGGCAGCCTCCAAAAGGCCCCCACCCATGTCTCCACCACCCCCACCCCCCCAGCACTGTGGGGCAGCCTCCACCAGGCCCCCACCCATGTCTCCCAGCACCCCCACCCCCCAGCAGTGCAGGGGCAGCCTCCACCAGGCCCCCACCCATGTCTCCCACCACCCCCACCCCCCAGCCACCAGGGGCAGCCTCCACCAGGCCCCCACCCATGTCTCCCACCACCCCCACCCCCCAGCAGTGTAGGGGCAGCCTCCACCAGGCCCCCACCCATGTCTCCCAGCACCCCCACCCCCCAGCCACCAGGGGCAGCCTCCACCAGGCCCCCAATCATGTCTCCCACCACCCCCAGCCCCCCAGTCACCAGGGGCAGCCTCCACCAGGCCCCCACCCATGTCTCCCAGCACCCCCACCCCCCAGCCACCAGGGGCAGCCTCCACCAGGCCCCCACCCATGTCTCCCACCACCCCCACCCCCCAGCAGTGCAGGGGCAGCCTCCACCAGGCCCCCACCCATGTCTCCCAGCACCCCTACCCCCCAGCCACCAGGGGCAGCCTCCACCAGGACCCCGCCCATGTCTCCCAGCACCCCCACCCCCCAGCCACCGGGGCAGCCTCCACCAGGCCCCCACCCATGTCTCCCACCACCCCCACCCTCCAGCAGTGCAGAGCAGCCTCCACCAGGCCCCCACCCATGTCTTCCAGCACCCCCACCCCCGAGCCACCAGGGGCAGCCTCCACCAGGCCCCTGCCCATGTCTCCCAGCACCCCCACCCCGCAGCCACCAGGGGCAGCCTCCACCAGGCCCCTGCCCATGTCTCCCAGCACCCCCACCCCGCAGCCACCAGGGGCAGCCTCCACCAGGCCCCCACCCATGTCTCCCAGCACCCCCACCCCCCAGCCACCAGGGGCAGACTCCACCAGGCCCCCACCCATGTCTCCCACCACCCCCACCCCCCAGCACCAGGGGCAGCCTCCACCAGGCCCCCACCCATGTCTCCCACCACCCCCACCCCCAGCACTGTGGGGCACCTGCCAGCCGGCCCCCACCCATGTCCAACTCATGTTCCCCATCACCCCCACCCCCCAGCACTGTGGGGCACCTGCCAGCAGGCCCCCACCCATGTCCAACTCATGTCTCCCACCACCCCCACCCCCCAGCACTGTGGGGCATCTGCCAGCAGGCCCCCACCCATGTCCAACTCATGTTCCCCACCACCCCCACCCCCCAGCACTGTGGGGCACCTGCCAGCAGGCCCCCACCCATGTCCAACTCATGTTCCCCACCACCCGCACCCCCCAGCAGTGCAGGGGCAGCCACCACCAGGCCCCCACCCATGTCTCCCAGCACCCCCACCCCCCAGCCACCAGGGGCAGCCTCCACCAGGCCCCCACCCATGTCTCCCAGCACCCCCACCCCCCAGCCACCAGGGGCAGCCTCCACCAGGCCCCCACCCATGTCTCCCACCACCCCCACCCCCCCAGCACTGAGGGGCACCTGCCAACAGGCCCCCACCCATGTCCAACTCATGTTCCCCACCACCCCAACCCCCCAGCACTGTGGGGCACCTGCCAGCAGGCCCCCACCCATGTCCAACTCATGTCTCCCACCACCCCCACCCCCCAGCACTGTGGGGCACCTGCCAGCAGGCCCCCACCCATGTCCAACTCATGTTCCCCACCACCCCCACCCCCCAGCACTGTGGGGAACCTGCCAGCAGGCCCCCACCCATGTCCAACTCATGTTCCCCACCACCCCCACCCCCCAGCAGTGCAGAGGCAGCCACCACCAGAACCCCGCCCATGTCTCCCAGCACCCCCACCCCCCAGCCACCAGGGGCAGCCTCCACCAGGCCCCCACCCATGTCTCCCAGCACCCCCACCCCCAGCAGTGCAGGGGCAGCCTCCACCAGGCCCCCACCCATGTCTCCCAGCACCCCCACCCCCCAGCCACCAGGGGCAGCCTCCACCAGGCCCCCACCCATGTCTCCCACCACCCCCACCCCCCAGCAGTGCAGGGGCACCCACCACCAGGCCCCCACCCATTTCTCCCACCACCCCCACCCCCCCAGTCACCAGGGGCAGCCTCCACCAGGCCCCCACCCATGTCTCCCACCACCCCCACCCCCCAGCAGTGCAGGGGCAGCCTCCACCAGGCCCCCACCCATGTCTCACACCACCCACCCCCCCAGCCACCAGGGGCAGCCTCCACCAGGCCCCCACCCATGTCTTCCACCACCCCCACCCCCCCAGTCACCAGGGGCAGCCTCCACCAGGCCCCCACCCATGTCTCCCAGCACCCCCACCCCCCAGCCACCAGGGGCAGCCTCCACCAGGCCCCCACCCATGTCTCCCACCACCCCCAACCCCCCAGTCACCAGGGGCAGCCTCCACCAGGCCCCCACCAATGTCTCCCACCACCCCCACCCCCCAGCAGTGCAGGGGCAGCCTCCACCAGGCCCCCACCCATGTCTCCCAGCACCGCCACCCCCCAGCCACCAGGGGCAGCCTCCACCAGGCCCCCACCCATGTCTCCCACCACCCCCACGCCCCCAGTCACCAGGGGCAGCCTCCACCAGGCCCCCACCCATGTCTCCCACCACCCCCACCCCCCCAGTCACCAGGGGCAGCCTCCACCAGGCCCCCACCCATGTCTCCCAGCACCCCCACCCCCCAGCCACCAGGGGCAGCCTCCACCAGGCCCCCACCCATGTCTCCCACCACCCCCACCCCCCCAGTCACCAGGGGCAGCCTCCACCAGGCCCCCAACCATGTCTCCCAGCACCCCCACCCCCCAGCACTGTGGGGCACCCTCCACCAGGCCCCCACCCATGTCTCCCACCACCCCCACCCCCCAGCAGTGCAGGGGCACCCACCACCAGGCCCCCACCCATGTCTCCCACCACCCCCATCCCCCAGCAGTGCAGGGGCAGCCTCCACCAGGCCCCCACCCATGTCTCCCACCATCCCCACCCCCAGCAGTGCAGGGGCAGCCTAAACCAGGCCCCCACCCATGTCTCCCAGCACCCCCACCCCCCAGCCACCAGGGGCAGCCTCCACCAGGCCCCCACCCATGTCTCCCATCACCCCCACCCCCCAGCAGTGCAGGGGCACCCACCACCAGGCCCCCACCCATGTCTCCCACCACCCCCACCCCCCCAGTCACCAGGGGCAGCCTCCACCAGGCCCCCACCCATGTCTCCCACCACCCCCACCCACCAGCAGTGCAGGGGCAGCCTCCACCAGGCCCCCACCCATGTCTCACACCAACCCCACCCCCCAGCCACCAGGGGCAGCCTCCACCAGGCCCCCACCCATGTCTCCCAGC
Source organism: Ambystoma mexicanum (assembly GCF_040938575.1). NCBI lineage: Eukaryota > Metazoa > Chordata > Amphibia > Caudata > Ambystomatidae > Ambystoma > Ambystoma mexicanum. The sequence goes on from NC_090937.1 coordinate 513,213,780, forward strand.
ACCCCCACCCCCCAGCCACCAGGGGCAGCCTCCACCAGGCCCCCACCCATGTCTCCTACCACCCCCACCCCCCCAGTCACCAGGGGCAGCCTCCACCAGGCCCCCACCCATGTCTCCCATCACCCCCACCCCCCAGCAGTGCAGGGGCAGCCTCCACCAGGCCCCCACCCATGTCTCCCAGCACCCCCACCCCCCAGCCACCAGGGGCAGCCTCCACCAGGCCCCCACCCATGTCTCCCACCACCCCCACCCCCCCAGTCACCAGGGGCAGCCTCCACCAGGCCCCCACCCATGTCTCCCAGCACCCCCACCCCCCAGCACTGTGGGGCACCCTCGACCAGGCCCCCACCCATGTCTCCCACCACCCCCACCCCCCAGCAGTGCAGGAGCACCCACCACCAGGCCCCCACCCATGTCTCCCACCACCCCCACCCCCCAGCAGTGCAGGGGCAGCCTCCACCAGGCCCCCACCCATGTCTCCCAGCACCCCCACCCCCCATCCACCAGGGGCAGCCTCCACCAGGCCCCCACCCATGTCTCCCACCACCCCCACCCCCCCAGCGCTATGGGGCACCCTCCACCAGGCCCCCACCCATGTCTCCCACCACCCCCACCCCCACCCCCCAGCAGTGCAGGGGCACCCACCACCAGGCCCCCACCCATGTCTCCCACCACCCCCACCCCCCAGCATTGCAGGGGCAGCCTCCACCAGACCCCCACCCAAGTCTCCCACCACCCCCACCCCCCAGCACTGTGGGGCACCTGCCAGCAGGCCCCCACCCATGTCCAACTCATGTTCCCCACCACCCCCACCCCCCAGCACTGTGGGGCACCTGCCAGCAGGCCCCCACCCATGTCCAACTCATGTTCCCCACCACCCCCACCCCCCAGCACTGTGGGGCACCTGCCAGCAGTCCCCCACCCATGTCCAACTCATGTTCCCCACCACCCCACCCCCAGCACTGTGGGGCACCTGCCAGCAGGCCCCCACCCATGCGCAACTCATGTTCCCCAGCCAACATGTCATCACAATCTAGATCCCTGGTCCCTATGGTCAGCCTCCAAATGCAAAACACCCACCCGAGTATTGCATCCACCCACTCATAATTTGCAATTACATCACAGAACACCAATTGCAAGTTCCGAAAAAAAACACATTTCCCTCACATACACCCAATGGGTGTCAGTGAATCTCAAAACACATATCATGAAATGCATGAAACCAATGAGATACCACACATTGAAGTTCACCAAAAAAAATATGTATTAAAGGAAACATAAATAGAATAAAAAATGAAGAAACAGAAATGTGAATGTACAAAAATTAAAAGAAGCATGTCCGTGAAAAAAAGCAAAACCAAAAATAAAATTCCAAAGTCAATGTCCACAAAACAAAATCCAATGGGAAATAAAAAAGAAAGCCATTGCTCCATGGTTAAAAAGTGAAAAAAAAATACAATCCAACTGTGAACTATGTACATGGGAACAAGCCAGGGTCCATTATCCCAACAAAATAAAGGAAACCTATCTAACTACACTAACTAATAAAATAAACTATATACAAAAATGTGGCCAATGTCCGAAAGGTCCAAATAAAATCAAAACAAAAATGAAACCTAACACTACCTACATAACTATGTACAAGGGCAGCGGGCTAGTTTCACGGCTCACTTGTGGATGTCCCGGGCCAGGGCATCATCGAACTCCTCCTCAATGTCCCAGAGGCGGTCCTCCTCCATGGCCCCGAGGGTCCGCAGGGCCGTCAATGTCTCCACCTCCAAACCCCTGCGGATTGCCTCGAGGCACTCGGCCCGCCTCAGGGCCCTCCGCATGGAGTTCTCCGCCCTGACCATTGTGAGCCGTGCCTCTTCCGCCCGCTGCCGCTCCGCATCTATGGCATGGCCCAACCGCTGCCACACGGAAGACATTCTCTGTCCTGGGTCCTCCTGCCCTCCGGCCGATGCCTGCCCCTCCGATGTTGAAGGCTCTGAGCCTTCATGGCTCCCACCACGTTACTGCTGCTGCTGTGCCTCTGCCCGTGCACTGCCTCCTGCTGCCTGCACATCCTCCGCCGGCTGGGGTGCAGTCGTTGATGTGGCCACCCCTGTTGGACGTCCGACTCCCGACTGTGGCAGGGATGCCTCCTCCACCAGCCTGGCCGCACCGTCAGAGGCAGCTCCACAGGGCACCCAGGTGACTGATGGGTGGGAAGATGGCACAGAGGACGACTTGCGCGTAGGGGGTCCAGTTGAGGAGGGGGTCGTAGCAAGCCCCATCAGATGGAGGAATCCGGCCTGGGTGACCTGTCCCAGCAGGCTGACGTGGTCAACGAGCCATTCGAGATGACGTGCAGTCTCTTCATGAAAAGACTGCAGGTCACCTCGCATGGCCCGTTGACGCAACGCCACACCAGCCAGGACAGGCTCAACCCGGACCTGGATAGCCACATCCGCAGGCAGAGGAAGGCCAGTTGACGTGAGCTCATCCCCTGCCTGAAAACGGGTCTGGACGTAGGCATCCCTGCTGGTGCAAGATGATGCAGGGACAGGATCAGGGACAGGATTGCACACAGGCACCTCCACGGCGGCCTGTGCTGCCTCCTGTCCCTGGTCCTGCACTGCACCACTAGCACCAGTGGGATCCCCACCTCCAGACCCCGTCTCTGGTGCTTGCACGGCCTCCTCCTCCACCAAACCCCCCACCAACCTGGATGACTCCGTGCCATCTTCCCCTGTTGGGCCCTGTGGGGTCCCAGCTGCCCCTTCTGCTGCCGAGGAGTCCAACTCCAACCTCCGCCTCTTGGACCTCCCCCCGGCAGCTGCGGCCTGGGACGCGGCACCGGACTCCTCACTCCCCGACGAGATCACAACATGGGAGGGAGCCGGGCCTTGCGTCTCCGGCTGGCGGTGGGATCCCCGCCGCTGTGCTCCACAGCACCTTCTCCGCCCTCTTCATCAGTTGACGCTGCAGACAGGGAGAAACAAAACACAGGCATCAGGGCACTGTACAATGGACACATACACACATGACAGTTGTACATGAGTGACATTGGCAAACCTCAGACATGTCATCACAATCCCCAACACACATGTCATTACAACTCGCACACATGAGCCATACCACAGCCATATCGCAACTGCCACCACCATCCATACACATACAACAGCATGAGCAGCCAAAGGTGAGCCAGACATCACATGCAACACAGGAAGTGCACCACACATGTACACACACCACCACACTTGCATGCATGTGCACACCTCTGCCAAGTGTCGCAGTGTTCAGACGGGCATCCATGTCACATCTGCCAATCAGGCTTCCACATACTGCTGTCACATGCATCCATGTTGCATCACTGTTGCACCCTTGTCAAATACACACACATGCACATGTACACAGTGCTGATACATGCAGCCAAAAACAACATACATGCATGACATCACGGACATGTCTACTTACATACACATTCATCCAAACATGTGTGCCCACACAACTGCATTTGGCATGCAAGCCTACACACACAAGCACCATCCATGTCTCACACATTACAGCCCTCGCATGTGTCAGCCCCACGGCCCTGTACACCCCCACCCATACTCGACCCCATACAAACAGATGTGCAACCTGCACACTACTGAATAATCACCACACGCACTGCTCACAATCGGGATGCATGTACACTCACCGCTCGACTCCAGACGGGTCTGCTTCTCAAGGACCTGGACGTGGAGCGCTGGGGATATGAGTTCCAGGACCCTCATCTGTTCTTCCGACAAGTGGCCCCGGCGCCCCTTGGCATCCGCTGCCTTCAAGAGGCGCAGGGCCTTGTTCAGGGTCCTGGACCTGAAGTCCTCCCAGCGCTTCTTGACATGTTGTAAGTCGCGGACTGCCACCCCCTCCGCGTTGATGGCAGTCACGATGTCAGTCCAGATCCGAGTCTGTCCTTCCTTGTCGGCGTGGGAACTTCCGAAGAGGGCATCATACTGCCCCAGGACTTGCTCCACCAGGACACCAACTTCGGTGGCACTGAAGCTGGTGCCCCTCTGCCTCTCTAGCCGGGGGTTGTCAGTGGTCCCAGATGGTGTATGCCCCGACATGACAACCCCAGAGGCAGGAGTGGGTGGGCAACTGGGTCCTGGGGCTGGGCTGTGGAGCGATGGAATCCCAGTCGGGAGTCTTCGGTTCCAGCAGGGGTGGTCACAGCAACAGCACCCCTGGCTGATGTGCAGGCAGCAAATGGCAGGGCACGTGGGCAGCAGGCAGTCAGGCAGCAGCAGATGGCAGGTGGGAGCGTGCTCGGGGCTCTGGGGGGCAGTAGTTCGGCCTTCTGGGCAAGAGCGTGGTCTTCCGTGTGCTTACGCGTGGCCAGCTTGATACGGAGTGATTTGGCACGTGAAAAATCTGCACGTCAGCGTGTAATTCGAGGAAAGGCCCTTAGCGCGTAAGCGCGTCTGCACGCATACGCATTTTCATTGGACAGAAGGCCCCTCAAGCGCAAGCGCCCCTGTGACGTGACGCGTACAGATGTGCATGGGCATTTCAGCGCGCGTGAAAAACTGCACGTCCGCGTGTAATACGAGGAAAGGGCCCATGCACGTAAGCGCGCGTGGAAAACTGCACGTCCGCGTGTAATACGAGGAAAGGCCTTTCGCGCGTATGCACGGCAGCACGCACATGCGATTTCATTGGACCAAAGGCCCTTAGCGCGTGAGCGCATCTGTGACGTGACGTGCACAGGTGTTTCCCTCATTGCACGTGATGACAGAACACACGTGGATTTCCACCAATCGCGTGTGAAAGTTCCCGGCACCTTGGAACACACGTACCCAGGCTAATCGCGTGTGGACTTCCCGCGCACCCCGAAACACACGTACCCAGGCCAATTGCGTGTGCGCTCACTCCCCTCCGATCACACGCGATGACACTCGGACCGTATCCGAATACGGGAAACCCGCGCACGGCAAAGCTGTGTACAGGCGTCAACGCGTCCGCCCACACGAAGGCAGGCGGAGCCGTCCCCTCGCTCAGCATAAAAGTGCGCGCAAACAACAAACGCGTATATACAGCTACGATGAATGCCCCATTTGTCGCTGCACTGATCGTGGGACACCGCAGGAGGATGAGAATAGCCAGGGCACGCATTTTCGCACCACGGACAAGCCTTTTTGGGATGCCTGATGACCAGGTCTACGGCAGGTGTAGGTTTCCACCCCATATCATCCTAGACCTGGTCAGGGAGTGGGAAGATGACCTCACATCCCCCACCCTTTGCTCCCAAGCATTGAGCCCCTTGGAGAAGCTGCTCAATGTCCTGCATTTTTTGGCCACTGGGTCATTTCAGCGGACCACTGCCATAGTGGGGGGGGTCTCACAGGCCACGCAGTCACGCTGCCTACACCAGGTACTGGCAATCATGACAGCGTGCCCCTCAGTCCGCAGGCACATATACATGCCCAGAACACCCGCAGAAAGGCAGGCCGTTGTCCTGGATTTTTTCAGGGTGGCACACTTCCCCAAAGTGCTCGGTGCCATAGATTGCACCCATGTGGCCCTACGTCCACCTAGGGCCATTGAGCACATCTACCGAAACCGCAAGCACTGGCATTCCATCAATGTACAGGTGGTATGTGATGCAAAGGAAATCATCACCTCTGTCTATGCAAACTACCCTGGCTCCACCCATGACAGTTTCATATACAGAATGTCCGCCCTGAGCCGGGCCCTGGAAGCTGGGCAGCATGGCGACACATGGCTCCTAGGTCAGTACAAATGCCCTTGCACATGCATGCAAGTCACACACAGACAAATATCCAAACCCTAATAATCTCAACTATTATCACCTCCCCAGGGGACAGTGCCTACCCTCTGAGCAACCACATGATGACGCCAATCCGGAACCCCACCACACCACCCCAGGTAAGATACAACGCCGCCCATATTGCAACCAGGGGCATAGTGGAGCGCACATTCTGAGTGCTCAAGTCACGTTTCCGCTCCCTTGACCGCTCTGGTGGGCAACTACTCTATGCACCACCAGTAGTGTGCAGGATCATTGTGGCAGCATGTGTCCTGCACAATGTTGCAACACGGCAGGGTGTCCCGGTGGACATGGTGGTGCCCCCACATCCCCAACCACAGGCACAGGCGCTGCCCATGGGAGGGGACAGGGCCCATGGCGAGGAAGCCTGGACCCAGCTTGTGGCCACATTTTTCACCTAAACTCCCACCCCTGCGGAGTGCACACAGGCCTGGCACATACCAGGTGACAATCGATGATGACAAAGAGACAGTCAACTGTCACAACCCTACCACCCTGAGATAGTTGCCATGGAAGTGCCACATCGTCTGCATCTCTAGCTACTTAAACACAAGCTATCCTGTGTGACCAAAAGGCACACATATGACATATGACATGATATGGGCCATACACAAGTATTCCAAGGCGCAATGAGGCAGGGAGGGGGGAACAAGGGAACACAGAGAACGGTACTCCTAGGCCAGGTGTCATTGAGATCGTGCAAGTGCAGGGGTAGGGGGAATGGGAAAAGTGCAAGGGGAAGGGTGGGGGGGAGTCCAGTACAGGGGAAGTAGCCCAAAAAAATAATACATAGGTCGCCTGGTGGCAACTACAAAGGTAAGTGCAGACATGTGCTGGGAAGGGAGGGCTGTAGGGATAGAGAGACAGTACTGCAGTGCAGGGGTTGCCAGGGAGGCAGTGCAAGTGGAGAGTGGCTGGGCCAGGGACCGAGGTTGGTGAGAGTGGCCCAGTTGCAGCTCCTGTGCAGTTCCAGTGAAGAATTCTGCAAGGGAGAGGCAGAGAGTAAGCAGAAGCAAAGAGGAAGGTCTTGAGGTGCTTCCAGAACTGGAGATGGTTCCCCTCAAGTTCAAGTCAGGCCGGAAGTCTGTTCCAGGGGGAGGGCCCTGCTGCGGAGAGAAATCTACCCCCAGCTAGTTGCTCTGAGAAGCGGATGACCCGGACATGCAAGGTGTACATCACACACACCTGCAAAAGAGGCCATGGCCATCACTGTTATGTCACTCAAACCCTCCCAAACATCAACATGACATGGCAAGCAATGCCCATACACCAACGCAGTAACGATAAGGTACACATTGCCATGTCCTAAATGTACAGTGGCATCGGACACTGCTGCCTGACCCGGAATCAGATGAAATGACAGACCAACAAAATCTCCCACCCAAAATAAGTCATTTCCAAATGCATTACAACAGTCGTAGACGTAACATCACAATGAATGCCTGTCTACATGCACATTATGCATTGCAAAATCAACACTGCAGCTCATGTGTGCAGTGTCCTACTCCTGCATCACACTGCTCAGCGCACAGCACAGTGAACAGCCATTGTGTGTGATGCACACCCTGAGCATCACATCTAAGTGACAGACCACGTCAAACATCAAATTAGGCATGTACTGGATCCATGATCGGTCACAGAACATGTGCTGCCGGGACACAATGGGCACCAGAAGGCAAACAGTGTACACGTGGATATGCAAGGGTGGGAGTACATGTAGTGCATCAGAGTGCAAGTGTGTGGTTCTGCAAGGAAATGCACTCCACATATGCATGTGCACTCAAGTGACCATCAGTGTTCCCTACACATCACATGTGAACATCCACCATGTGTACACCCCAGCATGTCAAACCGCAACTATCCCCTCGCACCTGAAAGGAAAACACAACACATGAACAGGCATCGATCAGCAGAACACAACATGTACATAGGATACCACCATTACTATGTCAGAGTTCCCATCACACTGCAGGGCAAGGCAACTATCAACAACAACCCCCCCCCTCCCTCACAAATGACCATGACCCACTGAACAACTGCACCTGGGTCATGGAGCCTCCAAACCTCAATTCCACCTGGCCACAGGATCACCTTTACCCTTCGTCACCATCTCCCACCTTGTGTGTAAAAAGATGCCTGAACCCTCAGAATCCACACTCATTTCCAAAATCACAAAATTCAAGGCATAAAAACGAACCCGAACACCCTCCAGTAGATGACTTGACGTAGCAGTACCTCACAAAGGCCAAGTACTACCACAATGATGCAACAACCAAGGTAGCACAGCAAAACAATGTCACGACAGGATGTGAGACATGTGTGGTACATGACATAGGATGATGCACCATGAATGGATGTGTACTGTCACAGGTCCCCTGTACAGGCGCGGGAGTGTCACGAAACAACCACCCCCACCATGTCCCGGGTGCCTGCAAGGTCAAACTCACACAGGCCCCTGAGACCCTGGTGGGGAATGAGGTTCAGGGATATGCAGTCGGGACAGGTGTTGACACACTGGATGACTGGAATGAGTGGCAGGAGAGGGGAGGAGGAATGACACATGAAACTAGGGAATGCACGAAAATGTACAACCTGCATGAACACATACACAATCCAAACAAACTTGGACATCATTGTCATGGCCTTCTGTAGTCCAGGCTCAGGAGTGGTACGAACCAACCACCCCCTCTAGGGTTTTGGCGCCTGCAAGTTCGGGGCTTACACAGGCATCCGCAACCCCAGTGGGGAAAGAGGGTCAGGGAACGTTGCTTGGATAGGCACGGGAAGCAGGAACACCGGGTAGAGGGTACAGGTTTCAAAATTGCATAGGATCACGGGTGATTAGGGAAAAAAAAACATACCAAATTGAACCACACACACATCCATGCATCAGTACACTCCCCAGCAAGCCTATGCAGAGCAGTTCGTAAGAAAAACAACAAGACACTTAGCTCTGGTTTTGAGTGCTGGCCTCCTGCCTGCGCACTCTCAGGTCCGGTTACAGGAGCACTGCAATGCTGCAAAGAGAGCCACAGTCAACTAGCTGCACGTGCCAATTACACAAAAACACAACACCAAACATGCCCCATAGCAACAAACTACTCTACAAACAGACAATCTGTGGTCGATGCTTCGTACCCATATATAATATCACCCCTGTGACGGGTCATACGCAGTCAATGCAGTAAGTCAGCCGCTGGTGGGTGCGTGGCAAATGGAACACCAATGTGTCACAATTCACACAACATGCAATGTTCCCTGGTTAAGCAGACAGACCCATATAGCAAGCCATGACTACAGAGCAAGTTGCGTACCACCATGACCGAAACAAAGTTGGCAGTGCATTTATCATGAAGTACGTGGAAAAGACATGCACTGCACCCGAGTATGTCCCTTGCTGTATGTCCCTGTGAGCTGCCCCTTTCCATGTCTCGGAAGGCTACATGGTTGATACAAGTGCCTCAATGGACCTTGGTGTACCGGAGGGTATGTGCCACTGCCCCTGCATGTGTCCCAGACAACCCTACTATCAACAGCCATCAGTCCACAAACACATCTGAGCTGCATTGTGTGCTTCAACACCAATATTCGTCTAAGCTCACCCTCAGTGCTGTGACTAAGCCTGCATGTGCAACTCGCCTGGTGCAAGCTTTGCTGTGTCGTGGCCCCCCTGTGATGCTCACCTTGCCTGGAGTTCCTTGGAACATGTCAGCAGTTCTAGGATGTGGGTCTGCAATCACTGTGCCTCTGCTTGTGCACACATGTGCATGTGGGCACCAACAAACGGGTCCAGAATTCCGTCGTCCAATGGGCCATGTCTGCTGGCAAAGGTGCTCTGGAGGCTCATCCCCCTGCAGAAAGGGCATGAAACACATGATTAAGGCTTCAAAGTCATCTGTGTGTGTCTCATCAGGCATCTCATTACTTGACCATGTCAGAGAGTCACATCACAAATCACACCATCAGTCCGTCTTTCACCTCCAAAGTGTGGAACACTATCTACAGCATGAATTGCAACAAGCACATGTACAGGAAAGATATGAAACATACTACAAAATGCATAGCAATCAATGACCACATTAATCATGACACACCCCATCTAGCAAAAGCTGAACAGTGGACAATGACACCTAAATCATCCCCACTAGGGGTGTCAACACAAGTCACAAAGCACCAGACATGCCACAGATATGACAGTCCAAAGCCCTTGTGTAAAATGCTGTAACACCGAACCATCCTTGCGAGCCCATGGATAAGGGAGGCAGGAGTGGCATATGTGAGTCAAGGACCCCAAGCAGCAAACACATACACAAGACAACCATGAAGGGCCCAGCTGGAACAGACAGTGGATGCCTTCAAAAGCCACAAAGCACCGCACCGTCACATGAAAGCACAATAGACTAGCAATTTTAAACTAACTCAACTATTAACTAATTACACTAACTATGGAAAACCTACATTACCTATTTAAACTAACTATCAAACAGAAACTTAACTAACTAAACTAAAAGAAAAATCAAAAATGGCCACATACGACCCGGGGGGGAGGGGAGGCACCCAGGAGGGGGGAGGTACAGGGTGCTGCTCAACATCCACATGCGATGATGCTGAGCCAAAAAAAAAATCCTCCATGGGCTCAACGCCTGCACAGCACGACCTATGTGGGAGATAGATGGTCGTCCGAGTCTGGCTCATCCTGGAAAGGAGGATGTGGCACAGTAGCCTGGCCACGCCTAGCCGCAGCTTGCCCCTCGTCGGCAGCAAGTCTGCCGGACGGGTGAGCCTGGTTCTGTGGGGCGATGTGACGTAGGTCTGCATGCAGTACCTCACGTGATACACGTGCTTCCTCTTGCAAGGTAGCACGTGTAACACAGAGTTCCTCCTGCAAGGCCTGGCTGGACAACCGCTGCACCTCCCGGCAAGCCTGTAGCTCAGCCGAGATGGTACGCTCAAGCTGTGCAAACCTCTCCTCTGCCTGCTGCCTCTGGGACATCATAAGGACACCCAGAGTGGATCTGAGGGAAGCATACTCCTCCCTCAGGGCATCCATGTGCGCCTCTGCGTGAGCAGCAATTGCTTGAGACGACATTTCAGCCTGGTGTGCCCTGTCTGAGGCCGCCATGCCCAGCCTGAGCGAGCGGGCCGCGGACCGTGCCGCCTGCTGCTGGAGAAGCACCTGCCTAGCAGGGGGGAGCACAGATTGGGCCACACGCTCCATGCTCTCAGCGATGTTCTCCATTGCTGCCCCCTGCCGTTCGGAATTGGCAGTCATGTCTTGCTCCCACTCAGTATACAGCGTTTGCGCGCGGCGACCGCGTTGCCGGGCTTGACCCCTGCGGGACCCAAGGACCGGGGGTCCTCGCTGTGTTGGCACCGCCTGCGGCTGCACGACTACATGCCCCCGTCGACGTGATGTCCCAGGCACATCAGTGACTGGTGTGGAGGGTGACCCTGCGTCCCGATCCACCACGGGCGGAGGAACCAAGACTGTCTGATCCCTCAGTGCAGGTGTCGCAGACAGAGGAGTGTCCACATCAGAATCACTCACCCCTGACACATGGACTTGATGCTCATCCAACTCAACATGGACGTCAGAGTCGTCATCAAGGCTGGACTCATAGGCAGCCAGAGACAAGATGGACTGCAGCACTTGGGGGTTTTCGTGGCCTACCACCCCACGACCCCCACTAGTGCCGGGTTGATGTGGTGTTACCAACCCTGTGTCTGGCATGACAACACCATCCTCCGCCTCCATTGCGTCATCACCTGAAAAATAGAGAGAAAAAAGGTCACTACACATGTCAGAAGCACACGACACACACACACACCGACAGCAAAGGCATCCGGCAGACATGTGACACACAACATATGACCTGGCATGCATGCTGGGTCTACTTTGAATAGCTTCTGTGATCAGACCTGTTGAAAGGTGGCAGTTTCCATGGAAGTGGGTCTATGCAGTGCAGAAAATGTGTACGCCACTCACTACCTACATGTACAAGCACTCCATGGTGTGTGCCAGGAAATGTGAAGGCAGTGCAATGTCAAATTCACACATCACGTGCATTGTGCATTCAATGTGTACCATGTCTAGAAGCCAAGCACCCCTCCACCCCAGTACCAAAGCAGGGATGCCTAGCATGGTATCAAAAGGCTGACCATACACCTGTGTATTGACAGGCAGTGTTGACTGGCATCAACAGCTTAATGTGATTCAAATTACAACACTGCAAATGATGCTGGGACAGTGGGCAGGACACATGATGAAAACTCCCGAGGCCGCCCACGTGTGAAGAAGACACAACAAGAGTTGGACAGAGTCATTGGCCATTGAACAGGCTGAGGCCTGTGAGCCACACAGATTGTCAGAGCCTAAACATGTGTGCAACGCAGGACTGAGCCACAGTTGACATGGGGAGGCCGATGAGATGGCAGGCAATGTATGTAACCAAGGACTCATATTACAGTGATCATCCAATCAAGGACACATAGGGGCATGCGTGCAATGCACATAGAGCATGAATGGGCACTCATGTCCCTGCGGGACATCTGACCCATGCACAGTACAAGTGAGATACCCTGCATCGAGTACTAAGGCTGTACCACACGTCATATGTCTGACAGTTTCTACGCTGGAAGTTAGCATCTACACAGGACACATGAACAAGAAACTACACATTGGCAAGATTGAAGCAGACCAGTGCAAAGGTGGAACTGGGGTGCAGAGTGGCGGAGGAGGGGCAAGGGAGCATGCCCACATGGAGTCCCGCATGCAGGCAGAGGAGACATGCATGACGGAAGCATTGCATTACTTACACATCAGAACCATGTACACGTCACATGTAGCAGCAATCATGCACAACACATCCCACAAGTGAAACACACACGTCCTCAACAAACACGCATCAACACTCACTGGACTGGGCATCAAAGTCCAGCATCTCTCCCACTCCTTCGACCAATTCAGGTGGTATGAACTCCGCAACGAGAGCCTCATGCGGAGTGAGTTCTCCCTCCTATGGTGCAGGCCCACTGCCAGTCACCAGAGTCAAGTTGTAATTTGAGGCACGCTTAGCCTTAGTGCTGCGCTTGATGTCATTCCAACGCTTTTTGCACTCCTGCGCCGTGCGCACCTCATGGCCGAATGAACTGACATGTTCCGCAACATGCTTCCAGTGGGTGTCACGTTGGGCAGCCGTAGTCTGACTATTGGCACCCACTAGCATGTCACAGCTGTGGCCCCGCACGTAGTCCACGAGGAAGTCCAGTTCCTGCTTACAGAAAGGCTTCTTCCTCGACGTTCAGGAGGTCGTGGCTGTGTGTGGGGTCCCAGCCTGTGCTGCAGGTGCAACCTTCCTCCTCTTGGACTGTGGCGCAGACCCTGGCTGGCTAATGCCGCCCTGACCAGTATGGCCAGTGGGTTCGGTGGATTGAACCAAGGTAGTGGCAGGTGGAGGGATGACCAGAGGCCTGACTTGTGTCAGTGGCAGCTGGGTGCCCACTAATGGACCCTGCGCAGCAACATCAGCTGTGGCAAGGTCATTGACCGCAACGGTCCTGGTTGGCAGACTCACAACCGGGGTGCTGTTGGGTGCATCTGCCCCTGCAGTTGCCAACACCCGGCTGTTCGGGGCAGCAGATGACATGACTGCCCCAGGGACACGTGTCTTGGTCTGAGCAGCCAGGCCTGCCCCTATGGTTTCCCCCCTGGCCTGTTGGAGATCTACCAAGGGCTCTTCAAGTGCCAACGCAGCCTGCATTGGCAGACCCTGAGCCTGGGTGGCGGTGTCCACAGCTGCACCTGCAGCTACCACTACCCTTGGGCCCGTGGCAGTCGATGGAACGGACTGCCGGGTCATACGGGTGGCAGTGCCAGATGCAGGAGCTGCATCCCCCGGAACCACATGGGGTGGTGGCATGGCTGCACCGACACATGGCACAACATTGTGCTCAAGTGGCGCACCCCTGCCTCTTCCCCCTCTGTGGCCGCCCTGGACACCCTGGAGTCCCCCTACTCCCTGGTCTCCACGGCCACGTCCCCGACCACGCCCGCCACGAGGAGGACGCCCAGCTGAGGCGCCCCTCACCTTTGGTGTCCTCCCAACCATGGCACAGATGTAGTAGTGCTGGCACAGATAGAGTGGTGCCAATGGGAGGTGTACACCACAATTGACCTGGGCAATTGGGGTGAAGGGGGTGGGAAGCAAGATGTTAACAGCCCCCCTGCACCTGCAAGGCTGTATGTGACCCCGGTGATGTGGTGACGGGTCACGCAACGCTCAGGCACCCCAAAACTGCAGTAAAACCGTGCACGCAACCCTGCAGCCTACGTGCGTGGATTCAACCTCCCGCAGTACGCGGTGGCACCCAGTAACACGAATAACGCGTACGCGTGGGACACGCAGGCTACTATGACATCGAAAATGGGTGCGATATACAGGGGCACCCGCAGTGGGAAAAAGAGCGTGTGCGACTCACCGTCTGACTAGCGCGATGCAGAAAAACACGCGTAGCCAATACCCCCGCCAAAAGAAGAGATACGTCCTTGATAGCTGTGAAGTTGTAATGGCGCGCGAAACAACAGGAAGCAGCAACACACGTCGGTCTCCACGAAAGGCACGTACAGCGAACTGCTGGGCCCGCTCACCTTTAACCCGTGCTGAGAGAAACGCACGCGCGCGTCACGTCACTTACGCGCATGGTCCCATTCCTCGTATTACATGCGGACGTGCAGTTTTCCACGCACGCTTACGCGCATGGGCCCTTTCCTCGTATTGCACGCGGACGTGCAGTTTTTCACGCGCGCTGAAATGCCCATGCACGTCTGTACGCGTCACGTCACAGGGGCGCTTGCGCTTGAGGGGCCTTCTGTCCAATGAAAATGCGTATGCGTGCAGACGCGCTTACGCGCTAAGGGCCTTTCCTCGAATAACACGCTGACGTGCAGATTTTTCACGTGCCAAATCACTCCGTATCAAGCTGGCCACGCGTAAGCACACGGAAGACCACGCTCCTGCCCAGAAGGCCGAACTACTGCCCCCCAGAGCCCCGAGCACGCTCCCACCTGCCATCTGCTGCTGCCTGACTGCCTGCTGCCCACGTGCCCTGCCATTTGCTGCCTGCACATCAGCCAGGGGTGCTGTTGCTGTGACCACCCCTGCTGGAACCGAAGACTCCCGACTGGATTTCATCGCTCCACAGCCCAGCCCCAGGACCCAGTTGCCCACCCACTCCTGCCTCTGGGGTTGGCATGTCGGGGCAAACACCATCTGGGACCACTGACAACCCTGGCCAGAGAGGCAGAGGGGCACCAGCTTCAGTGCCACCGAAGTTGGTGTCCTGGTGGAGCAAGTCCTGGGGCAGTATAATGCCCTCTTCGGAAGTTCCCGCGCCGAAAAGGAAGGACGGACTCGGATCTGGACTGACATCGTGACTGCCATCAACGCGGAGGGGGTGGCAGTCCGCGACTTACAACATGTCAAGAAGCGCTGGGAGGACTTCAGGTCCAGGACCCTGAACAAGGCCCGGCGCCTCTTGAAGGCAGCGGATGCCAAGGGGCGCCGGGGCCACTTGTCGGAAAAACAGATGAGGGTCCTGGAACGCATATCCCCAGCGCTCCACGTCCAGGTCCTTGAGAAGCAGACCCGTCTGGAGTTGAGCAGTGAGTGTACATGCATCCTGACTGTGAGCAGTGCGTGTGGTGATTATTGAGTAGTGTGCAGGTTGCACATCTGTTTGTATGGGGTCGAGTATGGGTGGGGGTGTACAGGGCCGTGGGGCTGACACATGCGAGGGCTGGAATGTGTGAGACATGGATGGTGCTTGTGTGTGTAGGCTTGCATGCCAAATGCAGTTGTGTGGGCACACATGTTTGGATGAATGTGTATGTAAGTAGACATGTCCGTGATGTCACGCATGTATGTTGTTTTTGGCTGCATGTATCAGCACTGTGTACATGTGCATGTGTGTGTATTTGACAAGGGTGCAACAGTGATGCAACATGGATGCATGTGACAGCGGTATGTGGAAGCCTGATTGGCAGATGTGACATGGATGCCCGTCTGAACACTGCGACACTTGGCAGAGGTGTACACATGCATGCAAGTGTGGTGGTGTGTGTACATGTGTGGTGCACTTCCTGTGTTGCATGTGATGTCTGGCTCACCTTTGGCTGCTCATGCTGTTGTATGTGTATGGATGGTGGTGGCAGTTGCGATATGGCTGTGGTATGGCTCATGTGTGCGAGTTGTAATGACATGTGTGTTGGGGATTGTGATGACATGTCTGAGGTTTGCCAATGCCACTCATGTACAACTGTCATGTGTGTATGTGTCCATTGTACAGTGCCCTGATGCCTGTGTTTTGGTTCTCCCTGTCTGCAGCGTCAACTGATGAAGAGGGCGGAGAAGGTGCTGTGGAGCACAGCGGCGGGGATCCCACCGCCAGCCGGAGACGCAAGGCCCGGCTCCCCTCCCATGTTGTGATCTCGTCGGGGAGTGAGGAGTCCGGTGCCGCGTCCCAGGCCGCAGCTCCCGGGGGGAGGTCCAAGAGGCGGAGGTTGGAGTTCGACTCCTCGGCAGCAGAAGGGGCAGCTGGGACCCCACAGGGCCCAACAGGGGAAGATGGCACGGAGTCATCCAGGTTGGTGGGGGGTTTGGTGGAGGAGGAGGCCGTGCAAGCACCAGAGACGGGGTCTGGAGGTGGGGATCCCACTGGTGCTAGTGGTGCAGTGCAGGACCAGGGACAGGAGGCAGCACAGGCCGTCGCGGAGGTGCCTGTGTGCAATCCTGTCCCTGATCCTGTCCCTGCATCATCTTGCACCAGCAGGGATGCCTACGTCCAGACCCGTTTTCAGGCAGGGGATGAGCTCAAGTCAACTGGCCTTCCTCTGCCTGCGGACGTGGCTATCCAGGTCCGGGTTGAGCCTGTCCTGGCTGGTGTGGCGTTGCGTCAACGGGCCATGCGAGGTGACCTGCAGTCTTTTCATGAAGAGACTGCACGTCATCTCGAATGGCTCGTTGACCATGTCAGCCTGCTGGGACAGGTCAACCAGGCCGGATTCCTCTGTCTGATGGGGCTTGCTACGACCCCCTCCTCAACTGGACCCCCTACGCGCCAGTCGTCCTTTGTGCCATCTTCCCACCCATCAGTCACCTGGGTGCCCTGTGGAGCTGCCTCTGATGGTGCGGCCAGGCTGGTGGAGGAGGCATCCCTGCCACAGTCGGGAGTCGGACGTCCAGCACGGGTGGCCACATCTACGACTGCACCCCAGCCGGCGGAGGATGTGCAGGCAGCAGGAGGCAGTGCACGGGCAGAGGCACAGCAGCAGCAGCAACGTGGTGGGAGCCATGAAGGCTCAGGGCCTTCAACATCTGAGGGGCAGGCATCGGCCGGAGGGCAGGAGGACCCAGGACAGAGAGTGTCTTCCGTGTGGCAGCGGTTGGGCCACACCATAGATGCAGAGCGGCAGCGGGCGGAAGAGGCACGGCTCACAATGGTCAGGGCGGAGAACTCCATGCGGAGGGCCCTGAGACGGGCCGAGTGCCTCTAGGCAATCCGCAGGGGTTTGGAGGTGGAGACGTCGACGGCCCTGCGGACCCTCGGGGCCATGGAGGAGGACCGCCTCCGGGACATTGAGGAGGAGTTCGATGATGCCCTGGCCCGGGACATCCACAAGTGAGCCGTGAAACTAGCCCGCTGCCCTTTTACATAGTTATGTAGGTAGTGTTAGGTTTCATTTTTGTTTTGATTTTATTTGGACCTTTCGGACATTGGCCACATTTTTGTATATAGTTTATTTTATTAGTTAGTGTAGTTAGATAGTTTTCCTTTATTTTGTTGGGATAATGGACCCTGGCTTGTTCTCATGTACATAGTTCACAGTTGGATTGTATTTTTTTTTCACTTTTTAACCATGGAGCAATGGCTTTCTTTTTTATTTCCCATTGGATTTTGTTTTGTGGACATTGACTTTGGACAACATTACTTTGGAATTTTATTTTCCATTTTGCTTTTTTTCACGGACATGCTTCTTTTAATTTTTGTACATTCACATTTCTGTTTCTTCATTTTTTATTCTATTTATGTTTCCTTTAATACATATTTTTTTTGGTGAACTTCAATGTGTGGTATCTCATTGGTTTCATGCATTTCATGATATGTGTTTTGAGATTCACTGACACCCATTGGGTGTATGTGAGGGAAATGTGTTTTTTTCGGAACTTGCAATTGGTGTTCTGTGATGTAATTGCAAATTATGAGTGGGTGGATGCAATACTCGGGTGGGTGTTTTGCATTTGGAGGCTGACCATAGGGACCAGGGATCTAGATTGTGATGACATGTTGGCTGGGGAACATGAGTTGCACATGGGTGGGGGCCTGCTGGCAGGTGCCCCACAGTGCTGGGGGTGGGGGTGGTGGGGAACATGAGTTGGACATGGGTGGGGGCCTGCTGGCAGGTGCCCCACAGTGCTGGAGGGTGGGGGTGGTGGGGAACATGAGTTGGACATGGGTGGGGGCCTGCTGGCAGGTGCCCCACAGTGCTGGGGGGTGGGGGTGGTAGGGAACATGAGTTGGACATGGATGGGGGCCTGCTGGCAGGTGCCCCACAGTGCTGGGGGGTGGGGGTGCTGGGAGACATGGGTGGGGGCCTGGTGGAGGCTGCCCCACAGTGCTGGGGGGTGGGGGTGGTGGGAGACATGGGTGGGGGCCTGGTGGAGGCTGCCCCTGGTGGCTGGGGGGTGGGGGTGGTGGGAGACATGGGTGGGGGCCTGGTGGAGGCTGCCCCTGGTGGCTGGGGGGTTGGGGTGGTGTGAGACATGGGTTGGGGGCCTGGTGGAGGCTGCCCTTGGTGACTGGGGGGGTGGGTGTGGTGGGAGACATGGGTGGGGGCCTGGTGGAGGCTGCCCCTGGTGACTGGGGGGGTGGGGGTGCTGGGAGACATGGGTGGGGGCCTGGTGGAGGCTGCCCCTGGTGGCTGGGGGGTGGGGGTGCTGGGAGACATGGGTGGGGGCCTGGTGGTGGCTCCCCTGCACTGCTGGGGGTGGGGGTGGTGGGGAACATGAGTTGGACATGGGTGGGGGCCTGCTGGCAGGTGCCCCACAGTGCTGGGGGGTGGGGGTGGTGGGGAACATGAGTTGGACATGGGTGGGGGCCTGCTGGCAGGTGCCCCACAGTGCTGGGGGGTGGGGGTGGTGGGAGACATGAGTTGGACATGGGTGGGGGCCTGCTGGCAGGTGCCCCACAGTGCTGGGGGGTGGGGGTGGTGGGGAACATGAGTTGGACATGGGTGGGGGCCTGCTGGCAGGTGCCCCACAGTGCTGGGGGGTGGTGGGAGACATGGGTGGGGGCCTGGTGGAGGCTGCCCCTGCACTGCTGGGGAGTGGGGGTGGTGGAAGACATGGGTGGGGGCCTGGTGGTGGGTGCCCCTGCACTGCTGGGGGGTGGGGGTGGTGGGAGACATGGGTGGGGGCCTGGTGGAGGGTGCCCCACAGTGGTGGGGGTGGTGGGAGACATGGGTGGAGGCCTGGTGGAGGCTGCCCCTGGTGGCTGGGGGGTGGGGGTGCTGGGAGACATGGGTGGGGGACTGGTGGAGGCTGCCCCTGCACTGCTGGGGGTGGGGGTGGTGGGAGACATGGGTGGGGGCCTGGTGGAGGCTGCCCCTGCACTGCTGGGGGGTGGGGGTGGTGGGAGACATGGGTGGGGGCCTGGTGGAGGGTGCCCCACAGTGCTGGGGTGTGGGGGTGCTGGGAGACATGGGTGGGGGCCTGGTGGAGGCTGCCCCTGGTGACTGGGGGGGTGGGGGTGGTGGGAGACATGGGTGGGGGCCTGGTGGAGGCTGCCCCTGGTGGCTGGGGGTGCTGGGAGACATGGGTGGGGGCCTGGTGGGGGCTGCCCCTGGTGACTGGAGGGCTGGGGGTGGTGGGAGACATGGGTGGGGGCCTGGTGGAGGCTGCCCCTGGTGACTGGGGGGGTGGGGGTGGTGGGAGACATGGGTGGGGGCCTGGTGGAGGCTGCCCCTGGTGGCTGGGGGGTGGGGGTGGTGTGAGACATGGGTGGGGGCCTGGTGGAGGCTGCCCCTGCACTACTGGGGGGTGGGGGTGGTGGGAGACATGGGCGGGGGCCTGGTGGAGGCTGCCCCTGGTGACTGGGGGGGTGGGGGTGGTGGGAGACATGGGTGGGGGCCTGGTGGAGGCTGCCCCTGGTGGCTGGGGGGTGGGGGTGCTGGGAGACATGGGTGGGGGCCTGGTGAAGGCTGCCCCTGGTGACTGGGGGGGTGGGGGTGGTGGGACACATGGGTGGGGGCCTGGTGGAGGCTGCCCCTGGTGACTGGGGTGGTGGGGGTGGTGGGAGACATGGGTGGGGGCCTGGTGGAGGCTGCCCCTGGTGGCTGGGGGGTGGGGGTGGTGTGAGACATGGGTGGGGGCCTGGTGGAGGCTGCCCCTGCACTGCTGGGGGGTGGGGGTGGTGGGAGACATGGGTGGGGGCCTGGTGGAGGCTGCCCCTGGTGACTGGGGGGGTGGGGGTGGTGGGAGACATGGGTGGGGGCCTGGTGGAGGCTGCCCCTGGTGACTGGGGGGGTGGGGGTGGTGGGAGACATGGGTGGGTGCCTGGTGGAGGCTGCCCCTGGTGGCTGGGGGGTGGGGGTGCTGGGAGACATGGGTAGGGGCCTGGTGGTGGCTGCCCCTGCACTGCTGGGGGGGGGTGGTGGGGAACATGAGTTGGACATGGGTGGGGGCCTGCTGGCAGGTGCCCCACAGTGCTGGGGTGGGGGTGGTGGGGAACATGAGTTGGACATGGGTGGGGGCCTGCTGGCAGGTGCCCCACAGTGCTGGGGGGTGGGGGTGGTGGGAGACATGAGTTGGACATGGGTGGGGGCCTGCTGGCAGGTGCCCCACAGTGCTGGGGGGTGGGGGTGGTGGGGAACATGAGTTGGACATGGGTGGGGGCCTGCTGGCAGGTGCCCCACAGTGCTGGGGGGTGGGGGTGGTGGGAGACATGGGTGGGGGCCTGGTGGAGGCTGCCCCTGCACTGCTGGGGGGTGGGGGTGGTGGGAGACATGGGTGGGGGCCTGGTGGTGGGTGCCCCTGCACTGCTGGGGGGTGGCGGTGGTGGGAGACATGGGTGGGGGCCTGGTGGAGGGTGCCCCACAGTGCTGGGGGGGTGGGGGTGGTGGGAGACATGAGTGGGGGCCTGGTGGAGGCTGCCCCTGGTGGCTGGGGGGTGGGGGTGCTGGGAGACATGGGTGGGGGCAAGGTGGAGGCTGCCCCTGCACTGCTGGGGGGTGGGGGTGGTGGGAGACATGGGTGGGGGCCTGGTGGAGGCTGCCCCTGGTGGCTGGGGGGTGGGGGTGCTGGGAGACATGGGTGGGGGCCTGGTGGAGGCTGCCCCTGGTGACTGGGGGGGTGGGGGTGGTGGGAGACATGGGTGGGGGCCTGGTGGAGGCTGCCCCTGGTGACTGGGGGGGTGGGGGTGGTGGGAGACATGGGTGGGGGCCTGGTGGAGGCTGCCCCTGGTGGCTGGGGGTGGGGGTGGTGTGAGACATGGGTGGGGACCTGGTGGCGGGTGCCCCACAGTGCTGGGGGGGTGGGGGTGGTGGGAGACATGGGTGGGGGCCTGGTGGAGGCTGCCCCTGGTGGCTGGGTGTTGGGGGTGCTGGGAGACATAGGTGGGGGCCTGGTGGAGGCTGCCCCTGCACTGTTGGGGGGTGGGGGTGATGGGAGACATGGGTGGGGGCCTGCTGGCAGGAGCCCCACAGTGCTGGGGGGTGGGGGTGGTGGGAGACATGGGTGGGGGCCTGGTGGAGGCTGCCCCTGTACTGCTGGGGGGTGGTGGGAGACATGGGTGGGGGCCTGGTGGTGGGTGCCCCTGCACTGCTGGGGGGTGGGGGTGGTGGGAGACATGGGTGGGGGCCTGGTGGAGGGTGCCCCACAGTGCTGGGGGCTGGGGGTGCTGGGAGACATGGGTGGGGGCCTGGTGGAGGCTGCCCCTGGTGACTGGGGGAGTGGGGGTGGTGGGAGACATGGGTGGGGGCCTGGTGGAGGCTGACCCTGGTGGCTGGGGGGTGGGGGTGCTGGGAGACATGGGTGGGGGCCTGGTGGAGGCTGCCCCTGGTGACTGGGGGGGTGTGGGTGGTGGGAGACATGGGTGGGGGCCTGGTGGAGGCTGCCCCTGGTGACTGGGGGGGTGGGGGTGGTGTGAGACATGGGTGGGGGCCTGGTGGAGGCTGCCCCTGGTGGTTGGCGGGTGGGGGTGGTGGGAGACATGGGTGGGGCCTGCTGGCAGGTGCCCCACAGTGCTGGGGGGTGGGGGTGGTGGGGAACATGAGTTGGACATGGGTGGGGGCCTGCTGGCAGGTGCCCCACAGTGCTGGGGGTTGGGGGTGGTGGGGAACATGAGTTGGACATGGGTGGGGGCCTGCTGGCAGGTGCCCCACAGTGCTGGGGGGTGGGGGTGCTGGGAGACATGGGTGGGGGCCTGGTGGAGGCTGCCCCTGGTGACTGGGGGGTGGGGGTGGTGGGATACATGGGTGGGGGCCTGGTGGTGGGTGCCCCTGCACTGCTGGGGGGTGGGGGTGCTGGGAGACATGAGTGGGGGCCTGGTGGAGGGTGCCCCTGGTGACTGGGGGTGCAGGGCGACATGCGTTGGTGGGCAGTAGTGCAAGTTGACATGTGGGTTGTCTGGGGGTCATGGCCATGGTGGATGGTGTGCCTGCAGGACATGTGCAGGGTAGGCCCCTGTGGTGTGAGCCACCTGCAGGGGCCGTGGAGGGTGTAGAGGGAACACCTGGGAGGACCCACACGTGCAATTCACGTGTGGTGCTCCCCGCGCACCCCTGTAATACACGTACCCTGATGGAATCGCGTGTGGAACTTCCCGCGCACCCCTGAAATACACGTGCCCTGCTGATATCGCGTGTGAAACTTCCCCCGCACCTCAAAATACACGTACCATGATGAAATCGCGTGTGGAATTTCCCGCGCACCCCTGAAATACACGTACCCTGCTGAAATCGCGTGTGGCACTTCCCGCGCACCCCTGAGATGCGCGTACCCCCAATCGCGTGTGGAAATTCCCGCGCACCCCTGAAATACACGTACCCTGCTGAAATCGCGTGTGGCACTTCCTGCGCACCCCTGAGATACGCGTACCCTGCTCGCACTGGCCCAATCGCGTTTGGAAATTCCCGCGCACCCCTGAGATACGCGTACCCTGCGGAAATCGCGTGTGGAACTTCCCGCGCACCCCTGAAATACGCGTACCCTGCTCGCACGGGGCCAATCGCGTGAGGTACTTCCCGCGCACCCCAGTGATACACGTAGCCCGCTTGCCGTGCTGGTACAGGGTTAGAGCAGCCCTTTGCGCTGGATTGGGTATATTGATGGCTTTTCCCTGCGCGAGAGGCGTTCTTGGGGGCGTAACTGGCGCTGCTGCAGGGTCGCTGCGCCACTGTGCGCCACGGCTGGTTTTGGTGGCTGGAATCCATGAATATGCTGTGCGCGGAAATGGATTTTAGCGCACGCGGCTGGCGCAGGGATTCGCACGCGCACACTGTGCGCCAGCCTCGTGCGCCACTTGTGCGCTGAATTCTATGAATTACCCCCTTAGGGAGGTTCTCAGGCCTTGAGGAGAGGTTGCCAGGATCACAGCGTAATCGGCAGAGCAGAGGGTTGGGTACTCTTCCTGCCCAACTTGGTGCAGTCCAGACAACCCTCTTTTAATGCATCAATTGCCTCTTTGATATATACACAGAATAAAAGCGGGGAAATGATGCATTCTTGTCTGACCTCCTTTTCTACTGCAAAGGGCAGTGTTAGCTACCCCCCAAGCCATACTTTACTTCCGCAGTCAGTTTTCTCAGAGTAGAGCTCTTCCACTAGAGAAATCAAAGAGGCCGGGGTCTTTCTTTAATCAGACGTTTCTGAGAAAAACAGTCGAATGCAGTTCTTTAGTCTAAGAAGACAGCGTATAGTTTGACCTTCTGTAGCTTTATGTGTTTCTGTATTAAAAGAAACAGAATGAAGCATCAGTCCACAGTCCCCTTGTTCTTCTGTAACCCTGCCTGTAAATTCGTTGTTATACAATTATTGTCTACCCACTCTTGCAACAGATCTAAAATTACTTTTCCAAATATTTTCCCTGAGCTATTGAGTAAGGAAATCGGGTGATTATTTGCTGGTAAGTCCCACCCTCTCTTTTTGTATATTGGGACCAACAGAGCCTGTTGACAGGAGCATGATACTTTTCCTAACCTAATTATGATATTGAAGATTGTGCACAAAACAGGTGCGCCAATTTTTATCTTGTCTTTGAATAAATCTACAGGAATAAAATCCGGGCCCGCCGCCTTGCCATTTTTTAAAATGGTATGGCTTTTACAATGTCCCTGACCCTAATACTAATTTCTGCAGAACACAAAAAAAGATATTCTATATGGAGATTAACCGTATTATGGTCTTTAGCCCAATCTTTATACAGGCTGCTGAAGTGGGACCACCAATCCCCTCCTGTTATACTAGAAAATGGTTATTGGTCGTCTCCCTGTTCCATACCTGACACCATCTTCCAAAAAAGAACATTATCTTTCCCAAGGCTGGCTAAATGTAACTTTCTCCACTGGTTGGTGGCAAATTCCTTATTTTTTTAAGACACCAATTTTTTATATTCCATTCTCACGGATTTAAGTTGGGGTTTATTAACCTTGCCACCACTTTTAACATTTTCAACAATCCTATTTTTCAATTGGTGGCATTCAGCATCATACCAGCTGCTTTTGATTATTGCATTTGTTTTTATGAGGTGGCCCGGTCGGGTGAAAGAAGGTCCCAATCGATCTTTAAGAACCTCACATTTGGTCAAGATTTCGATATCAGATTGTGGTTCACTACAAATATTTACTATGCCATCCTGAATCGCCCCATACATGCTTGTTTTCAGGCCTGTTTCAATTATCTTCACCAATCTAACAGCTTTCTGGGCATGTCCTGTGAGAATGATTTCCTATGCCCTAGACTCTGTACTGACATCCACCTGTCTCAGGTTATTTAAAATAGTTTTTAAGCTTAGCAGACTGTGATCACCCCCTGGTATACAGCTGATTTCAAAGTCTAGCACTTTGCCCCCATCTTTCCCTGTGATCAGTATGTAGTCAATAATTGACTGACCATTGCAGACCGTAAATGTGTGTTTGGTTGGTTGATCTTTGGTAAATCTGCCATTGCAGACCCTAAGATTCAGATCAAATAAGAGCCTGCCTGTTCCAATACTTTATGATGGACTGGTTGGGGGGTGTTTTTGGCAATTGGGATATCCCAGGCCAAGTTTGGATATTCCCAAATCCCTTCTAGCTGTTTTATGGGTTCGAACTATAAATTTAAGTCACCAGCAATCAAAGTAATGACATGACAGCCCTTATGATGGTACCTCTCACCCCCTTAACTCTGGAGGCTTTCCATTATATCCATACCTCCAATTCCAGCGGGTCTATTATAGACATTGAACAACGACAGTACCTCGGCTTCATTTATCTGAATTCTCAGATGTTGGAGAACGGACATGCGTGTGTCCATGGCTGTCACCACCCAGTTCAGTGCTATGTCTATATATATCAGAGGACCACCAAACAGCCTTCCTTTAGGCCCTTTTTCGCTGCTACACGGTAGGATGTATAGCTCTGTAGATATATTGGTGCAAATACCCAAGTCTCTTTCATTAGGATTACATGGAAGCTCCTTATTAAGGCTATCCATTCTGGGTCTTCAAATCACTTGGATGCTCCAAGTCTATGTTCCAAAATACAAACCAATATGCCTCTTATTCCTTTTTTTTTTTTTTTTACTTTAGTCAGTCTATTTCATCTAGACCTACAACAGCAACCTGCCCTTGAATTTCAGCCCCTCCCGTAACTGGCACTCTCTCTCTCCTTTCACTCATTGAGGTTCATTGGTTTTGCTCCATAGCCCAATCTCTGCTCCTTGAATCTTAGATAACGAGGGTCCTGCAAATTTAAGCATGATATTAACATTCTTTGGAGGATTAGATCTGGCTTCTGATCCAAAACCTTGTCAACCAAACTCCACGATTTCCAAAAACACTTGTATATAGTCAGAACGAGTTTGTCGAATGGGTGTATTTATGCACTTTACTACATCTTCTCTGATCATGGCCAGACATCCTCTAGTGTGTCAGACCAATGTATGGTTTTATTGATCAGAGCGTCCTGATCTTCATAGGAATTTAGGGTTAGCCAAGGCACATTAGTCATTACTATTGAAGGGCACCAACCTTTGGATTCTATGCTGGTCAAGCTTATATATCCTATTTCGGGGCCGGAGGGCTGATTGGATCTGATTAGGGCCCATGAGTGGAAGACAATTTAGATTCCAGGGATGATTCTGGGGCCTTCTTTGTTCATGTTCATGGTTGTTTTCTAACATTGTCTGACTTACTGGGATTGACACATATATTTTTTCTGTTACCTCCTTGGATGCTATTATAAATGTTTGTTGTTACAGAGGGCGTCTTTAAAGTCTTTACATCAGCAGCCATTAGCACACATTGCCATTCCATTCTGTTAATGTTTGTTGTTGCAGAGGGTGTCTTTAAAGTCTTTACATCAGCAGCCATTAGCACACATTGCCATTCCATTCTGTTAGTGATTGCCTCCTCAGTTGCCAAGATCAGCCCTTCAATATTTGCATGACCCATGTCTTTTGTAATGCCTAATGTAACATTTTGTAAAACATGTCTGTGTTCTTGATTCTTTCATTATGATGGTATTTCCTTTTTGCAGGGTAGAATGAACTTGAACATTCTTCTTGGCTGTTATTCTCTGACTTCTGCCCACACTCCTGCTTGAATCTTTCCTTAGCGGTTTGGCCCTCTTATGCCACACCTCTTAATTGGCTACTTGCAGGTTTCAAGAATGGAATTTGCGGCTAATTGTTTTCCTGAGTCTGTCCCACCTCCCCTTCCCTCCACTACATTAACAGTTGGTTCCAAAAATGAGGCGCCCCCCCAACCAAGTAGATACCGCATCCACAACAGTTCTTAATTTTTGGGCGTGAATCTCAACTACTGGTGCAGAATTGGCTTCCCTTCTTCCACCATTAATTCTGCAAACCTCTCTGATGGGTAAGAGATAGTTCTGCACCCCACTTTGCCTGGTATCAAATCTACTTGGTATGGGGACAGGGGGTCCTTTCTAGTAGGCCGCCCTGTATCCCTACAAATGTTATTAATCTGCATTGGGGATGGGAAACATGGGAGAATCAACATGTCACTGACTTCATTTAAGACAGCACAATTAGACAGGCATCCTACTGTCACTGTGGGGTCTGCTAAGTGATCTATTGCATCTATATAAGTCAATAGCACCTTTATCTCTGTGATTAGACTATTCACATCCTTAATTGGCTTGAGCATACGCAAGATCGTTCGCTGCCTGATATCAGGTGAGATCGTGAGTTCAGCCTTTCTTTTCACCATTGTTATAATGTAAACAGAGAGAAATAAAAAACACAAAAAAAAGGATCATATAAAGACAGACAAATAGCAACAGATTAAAATTTACTCTGGGTTGCCCTATAAAACAAGGGCCACTAAACCCAACGTTTTTAGCTCTAATAATTTTTAACATAGGCACCAGTCCCTTTTTCTGTGATGGACATTGAGCTGCCTTAATACGCACCCCCCTTGCTCCCACACCAGGCATGAAGTGTAAATAAATGCAAATTAATGCAGAGGAGTATGAGCAAATCCTTAGAACTGTTTAAATCAATCCAGTAGAAGCATGGGAAGTCAATAAGAAATCAACTTTGGTAGGTGTCCGGGAGTAACACTTAAATGCAGACACCCTAATGAGCAGGCAGTTCAATCGTTATTCAGCCGTTACCGTTTCATGAAGGGGGAAATTATCACAGACACAGGATACAGGCAGGAAGTCTCCCGGTCGCAATCAGTTTACTTGCTGGAGAGAATTATTATTGGGGCCAACACCCATGTAGAAGCATACATTTACTCACTGATGTTTGTATCCAGCCTGGCTGTACATCTGCGCTTGCCCTCGCAAGCCAAGACAACAAGTCATATGGGCATTCTCCCACACAGCATCAATGAAGGGCTCCTCCTGCAAAGCTCTGAACAGCAACAGGCTTCAAACAGCATGCACCCTTTGCCTGCATGAGGGCTTCGCCGGCTAGGGTGGCAGAAGTCAGATTTATGCTGTGGGAGTGGTGTGTGGATGATTACGGCATCTGAGGATTCTGGAATGCTGAGTGCCACACACAGGCTCCAAACTACCTGAGCCCTTTGCCGACCTAAGGGCTTTTCCAGTAAGCTCACACCATAGTGCTAAATGTTGGGGTATACTCACAACCTTTGGCTGTGAAAACATTTTCTTTTACTGCTAGATTGACAATACTTCACCATTGTTCATGCTGGATAGGGCTGATGGTAACTGATGTAAAAAAAAAAAAAAAAACATCAGGAGATCCAAGGCTGCACAACTCCTGATGGGTGACG
Organism: Ambystoma mexicanum; assembly: GCF_040938575.1. Taxonomy (NCBI): domain Eukaryota; kingdom Metazoa; phylum Chordata; class Amphibia; order Caudata; family Ambystomatidae; genus Ambystoma; species Ambystoma mexicanum. Next base: position 513,242,119 of record NC_090937.1, read on the forward strand.
GGACCAGAACACAAAAGAGCAACAAAACATGCCCTTGTGCCTGCCACCCAGTCACATTATTAAACAGCTCTTCAAAACTGTTTGTAGGAATCTTGCTTAGGAGATTGGAGGAATAGGCACTGGACAATGAAGTCCTGTCAGATACACAGCTTGCTTTTTGGCCAGGGACAGGCACCATCCATTGGGACTTAAATGTATATCTAATCCTGGCAAAATATGTAAAACTCCTCGGTGTTCCAGTCCACATAGACTTTATTAATTTGAGCTCCGCTTCCGACTACATGGAAAGGAACTGCCTGTGGAGAGTGTTGAGTTATATGTGCGTGCCTAAGCCACTCCTGTGGATGTTAACTTCCCTCCACAATCATTTGAGGGTGCGTGTCCACTTTGGTACCCGAGGGGAACTTAGTGATGAAATAGATGTCCGGCAAGGGTGTGTGCTGGCCCCTCTGCTACTCAATCTGTACAATTATTCACTGCAAGAGTATCCCCTTGCCTTGATGGCAGATGGTTTGATCAATGCCTGGTGATGCGGTTCTCCTGTCCACCACACCTAAATCACTACCACTTCTGGTTAGCAGGTATATGGAATCCATGCTGAAGAGGGGGTGTGAGGTAGTGAAAGAGAAGGAAACAAGAGTGAAGGCAGCACAGAGCACCAGGGCAAAGAAAGGGTGGGGAGCCGACTGGAGAAGGAGGGACAAGAGGGAGTGACAGATGGCTGATAGAAGGAATCGCAGAGACAGCGCAACGTAAGGTGCTTTTCTCTTGTCCCCAGGAAGTGTGAGCTGAGGAGTGAGAGGAGAACGGTTTCATTTGGGCTTATTAAAAAAAGAAGACCTTTGGGCTGAAGAGCGAAGAGCTGTTATGGGCTGAAGTGAGGGATGTGCCACATTGCGGAAAGCCCCGTTGGGATGGAGCAGGGAAGAGCCATTATGGCCAAGAGCCATGTTGGGCTGAAGTGAGGGAGGCGCCTTATGAACGAAAGCCCTGTTTGGCTGACTGAGGGTGGTGCCAAGTGAATCTGAGCCCCATTGGGATGAATGCTGTTGGAGGAGTGTCACACTCCACCAGTACTTCTTGGTTGCAGCAGCCGAGTTGAGTGATGAGATACAGAGAGCACAGGTAGGAGTGAGTCCCAGTGGGACTCCGATGATGCCAGAGAAGCATCCGCAGAAGTTTCTTTACAACCCCTCACCCCTGTGGCGCACAAATACCCAGCACCATCTGTCAATCCTCTTGGCGTGAGGTAGCAAACTAATAGCCACAAGTAAGTCAAGGCTCCCGTGGGGAGGACCCACTAACAGCCTGCACCTTCCTTTTTTTTTATATCCTAAGCAAGACCCTGAGAACATAAAGAAAATCGGGATCAGAGACATCAGTCCTACCCAAAAGAAGTTCAGGACAGGAGTCACAAAGGGAAAGAGAGAGAGAGAAAACCAGCTGGGGAACATTACTGAAGGACTGGGGATTGAGAGCATTGAGAGAAAATATACAAAAGAATACAAAGTTTTAAGAAGAGAAACAAACCTGAGAGTTGTCCTTATTTTCCCACACTGCACTTTGAAAAGTGGTGGCAAGCGGTGGGATAAGGAGGAAGACCATGGAAGCGTTAATAAAGGCCCTAAGTGAGGGACAACACCAGCTGCAACAGGCACTGCAAATGCAGAGTCAACAAGCAGAGGCGGACAGACAAGCATTTTAGCAGGCGATTCAGGTGCAAAAGGCGTAAATGATAGACATAACAAATATAAGGAGACATGGTCCTGGAGAAGGCATGGCCCGTTTTTTTGTGAACTTTGAAAGGGTGGTGCGCAATGCACCATGGCCACCAGAAAGATGGTGCCACTATATTGCCCCATTAATGACCGGGGAAATGCAAAGTGCATACCAGCCAGCCAATTCAATAAGAGACACAACATATGTGGAAATTAAAAGGGTAGTCCTCGAAAGCTTAGGACATGATGATGAAGCCTACTGAATCAAATTCCAAGAGACTAAACTGCTGCAGGATGAAACCCACAGGCAAATGATCTACAGAGAAAAAGAAATGGGTGACAAATTTCTACAGAGGGCCACTACCATGACCCAAGTGATGGCGGAAAGGATTGTAATAGAACAGTTTGTGGAGGGCCTTCCCCTTCCAATCCAACATTGGGTGAGACAACATCATAGACCCAGTTTGGCCGAGGCCATTAACATAGTTTCCGCCTACCAAAAGGCCAGACAGGGGAGGCTGGTAACATATACCCAACCAGTTAGAGCGACTGCTGGACCAGCCACCCCTGTGACCAGACCCCCTGTTGGACGCTGGACCACCTCCCAAATAAATGACCAGAAGTAGAAGGACTCCGGATGCGACCAGGAGGTGAAGGAAATACACTGTACCGAGCTCCAGGGATGGGTCCAAGAGGTCACCAATGTTTCAAATGCAGAGAATGGGGCCACTTAGCTCGACTATTCCCGAAAAAAAAATAGAGCAGAACCTATGGATATCATGGTTTTCGATGTACCCAAGGAAGGGAACTACCCAGAAATCGAACAACCTGCAAAATCACCCTATGTGTACACTTGCAAAGTAGAAATGGATGGACGCACCACAAGAGCCATGATCGATTTCAGAAGTCTGCATGTGGTGGTCAACGCAGAAATTGTAGGTGATACTCTTGAGATGGGCTTAAGCATTCATATCTGATGTGTGCATGGGGATTTGAAGAGGTACCCCACAAAGGAGATCCAAGTTAAATTGGCAGGAGAACAAATAGACTTGATGTCCAACGTGTTGCATGTGCTACCTGACCCCCTAGTAGTGGGCTCTGATGTGCCAAGCCTCCACTACCTGATACAGTCTATTGAGCAAAGGTGGCTCGAACACGCATCTTTTAACAACTACCAGACTGCTTCTCTTCCCAGCATGGAAAAGAAAAGTAGGGCAGAGAAGAGAGAGATACAAAGGGGGTGGCACCAGAAAACTATTCTACCCGTAACAGTAGACTGGAAACTAGACAAACAGGGTGACAGTTTTCGGATGGCTCAGGAACTGGACCTAATATTGAGTAATGCTAGTGCAGCCAAAAAGAAGTACAAAAAGGTGAAGGCCTATACTTTATAAAAAAAGGCTTGCACTATTGAGTGATCCAGAAACCCAGTGGAGAGTCTGTACAGCAACTCATAATGTCCAATACATATCGACAGACAGTGCTGGAAGTGGTACAGGTGCAAGATGGAGAGGGCCACTTAGGAGCCGAAAAGATGACACAGACAACATTGGGAAGATTCTTCTGGCCAGGGGTGTATGGACAAGTCACCAGGTTCTGTCAACAGTGTGCGGAATGCCAAAAGAAGAACAGACCCAACATCCTGAAGGCCCCCCTGCAACCCATGCCATTGATTCTCGAACACTTGCACCAAATCAGTATGGACATTGTGGGACCCCTAGATCCCATGAACAGAGGCCACAAATATGTCTTAGTGATTGTGGATTACGCTAACACTACCCAGAAGCTTTTCCCCTGAGGAGCACCAACGCCCATCAGATCTGTGACGTCCTGGTCGCATTTATCACCAGAGTTGGCATACCGAAGGCAATTATAACAGACCAAGGTACAAATTTAATTTCAGCTGTCCTCAAACAAGTATGCAATACAAACTGCTGTTTACCATCCCCAGATAATGGACTGGGCAAACGGTTTAACCAAATCTTAAGAAAGACTGTAAAACCCAAAGATGGGCATTGGCACAGACCGATACCCTGGATACTCATGACCCTCAGGCACACACCCCAGTCCTCAATGGGGTTTGCACCTTTAGAACTATAGTTTGAAAGACCAATACAAACTCTACTAAATATCTTGAAGGGATGGTGGGAAGAACAACCTCCACATGAAATCACCTTGAGGGACTATGCAGCACAGTCAGAGAGAGAGAGAGTGGAGAAATTACAGAAAATCACTCAGATCCATCTACAACAAGCCCAGGGGGGGGCAAGAACAGAGCTACAATAGAGGCACCTGGGTACAAACGTCCAGGTAGGAGAACAAGTGCTGGTACTCCTCCCAACGACAGTGAATAAGATGCTGGCGGCATGGAGAGGGCCATATACCATCAAAGATCAGGGGACCCAGCCCCAGTAACCTGTGGAGTTCCACAAGGGTCCTGTGTCTTCCTGACACTGTACAATATTTTTGCTAAGCCTCTGTTCGATGATCTGGACCACTTGGGTGTCATCTACACTAATTATGCAGATGACACTCAAGTCCTCATTCCCATCACCAGGAACTATGACCTGGTCAGAGAACTACTAAACAAAATATACCTCATCATTCAGGCATGGATGGCCACTCACGGCCTCTGTCTCAGTGATGAGAAGACAGAATTACTTCTTATCAGCTCCTAAGGCAAACTTAACAAACTTGACACCAAAATCAAATCCTTCAACATCAACAGCATTTATATCTCAGTCTCTAAAGAAGTCAAAACATTAGGATTCTATCTTGACTCAACCTTATCATTGACCAAGCAAGTAAATGCAACATCCTCTGCTACAGCCTATATGCGCAAGCTCATAAACGCTAGTAGGCCTTCCCTGTCAACAACAAACTGCTCCATCTAGCTAAAACTTATTTTTATCAAAATTAGACTATTGTAACACACTCTACTTAGGTACCAATAAGCGAAACTTGAGTAAACTGCAAGTATTGCAAAATAATGCACTAAGATCTGCCTTTAACATACCAAGGTCACACCATATTTCCGAAACCAGGTGCAATGCCTGTTGGCCCTCGGTCAAGAGTAGAATTTCCTTTAAAACCCTAACACTTACTCACAAATGTCTATCAAATTCAGCGCCTAAATGTTCTGTCAGATAGATTCACCAATAACCAGTCAGACCGGCCTATCAGAACTGCGCAACTACACTGCCTCAGAGTACCGAGATTTCACTTACAGAAATACGGGGGCAGCAGCTTCCCTGCCCTAGATTCCAAATTATGGAACTCCTTACCTACAGTCCTAAGAGTAGAACCTTCATTTCCCCGATTCAGGACCCATGCAAACAACTGCATCACCACTCAGGAGAGTCATTAAAACGTCTTATCCCCATGTGACTTACCTGATGGTCCTTACCTATTGTACCTATAACTGTACATATTAACAATGTATCCACATTTACATTACTATATGTTACCTGCCTTTATGTATCTCTTTGTATATAACTGCTATTACCACCACATCCTGATACCTGTAATATATTGTATTTTGTCATTATTACTATTTGTGTAACCTTGTGTCTGAATCAATGCGCCCAGTTGGCTCAGGGTTAGGTGTGCTATACAAATAAAAAATTAAATTCAATTCAACCTAAAGTATTAAGCACAATGAGGTATTAGGCCCAACCCAGTTACGTTTCTTGCATTGAGTTGGTGCAGTTCGCTTTACTTATGAGGGAGACTTTGGTTGAAACCAGTTATCTATTTTTGCTGATATGAGTGTTCAGCTTTTCATGTGTTTTTTTTCTAATTGTGTATAATGACTTTGGAGTCATTGCCATGTTAATCACAATGAACTGTGCAAAATGTCTTGCATTTAGTTCTCTGTAGAAGAGGGAGCCAGTGTTAATGCACATTTATGTGGAGATATGTTCCGTACATCAGAGTCTAAAGATGAGGCATGCTGCTGCATTTAAGTCAAGCTGGAGTCTTTGAATCAGGTTTCTTGGAAAACCAAGATTATTTCTTTTACAGGAGTACAGGAAGGATGAGTTGAATGAAGGTCAGATGGGTGCAATGGATGGAAAACAGATTGTTTAGTCCAACAATAATGGAAACATATACAATGTCCATAACAACACAATTCAAAAAGAAGGTAAATCCACAAGAATCTCTCCAGTGTAAAATGAAATGTCTTTTTGGAGATCATAAAAGAGAGTTTTGCTCTGCGTGAATTTTGGGTCCTGGCTTTCCAATATTCAAGAGGGTAAAGAGTATTGGAACCCACAAATCATATTGCTATCTTTTGAGATGTTGTCCTGTTTTTACTATATTGCTACACCAGAAGTAGGACGATTGATTTACCCTGGCTTGTGGTTTCTTGTTTATACCCATTACAACCGACCGGTATGGAAACAACGGTGGCAATAAACCCGCCGCCACAGTTGTTTCCATGCTGGGTGATCACAACTCCTGCAGGCGGACGCGGAAACACCGGCACCATCACGAGATGGTGCCAGTGTTTCCATGATCCCCGTTCCCATTGAGTCCTATAGGACTCAATGGGAATGGGGATTAACACCATTCTGCCTCCAGAATTCCCGGGTCACCGGGTTTGTAATGTCCCGGTAATTCCGGGAATCACGGAGGCGGAATGGTAATATAAGTCCGGCGGTAACAGAGGCGTTTTCACCGCCTCGGTTACTGCTAGACTCGTAATGAGGCCCTTTGTCTGCTAATTGAAGGAGTTTAAATAATCATAGACGTCGTATCTAACTTTGAATGATATGATGATATATTCTAGGGGTTGGAGATAATATAGGCCACTAAGGAACTCCACAAAGTAGGTTTATTTCTTTGGATTTTAAAGGTTCAGTGCTGCACATTGTGCTTGACCTCCTGGGAAGGATTTAATCAACCTTAGCACAATGTTTCAGATTTTATCACAATCATGGTGGCCCAAGAAGATCACATAGTTCACCATGTCAAAAGCAGGAGAGTGTGTTCAAGTAGGATTAAGGTGCTAATAACATAAGCATCAGATAACCTACTCATATTGTGTGCTGCAGAAAGAAGGAGAGATGTGGTTCCTCTTCCAGGTAGAAAACCAATTTGCTGATAAAAAGTGGTGTTTGCTTCAATGACTGGTTGTAGTTGGGTAATTAGAGCACATTTGCATAATTGTACTACTTGGAGATGGAGCAGTAAAATAGGGTTGTCATTGAATAGGGTTGTCATTTGAATCATGTGAAATTAACAAATGTGCTTAATCAGCTCCTATATGGTCAATCCACTTTTCCCTTCGTTTACAACCAATGTAGTTTCACATTCTTTCAGCTAAAAAGGGCCCATTGCCCATTTATCTCCTGTTGTCCAATAGGATAATTCTGCACAACCATCATCAAATCATTAAATGAGGCGATCAGCGTTGGTCTTTTCACAATCTTCACAATGTTTACCATGTTATTGCTAATGCTATCATGCTTGGTTGGCTCATATTACTTCCTTCTCCAACTCTAATTTAGTATCTAATTTTATTTGTGAAAATTGTTGGTAGTGCCGCCCAGTTCAGTAAGCATTTTTCCCTACTGTCAAGACCACTTTTCACCCCTCTGTTAAAATGCTCACCAACAGATGCATTTATCCATAAAGAAATTCCAAGAAATACAAGAAGTGCTTAAAGAAAATGTGATGTTAATCGAGAATGTTGTATCTTTAGGTGGTGGAACTTAACCATGCTAAATCTGGTGAGTGAAGAGGCAGCTCCCATGTAATGAAACTGATCTACACTAATCACCCTAATATTGTGAGATGTGGGGAGTTTGAATGTGACAAATACATCTGACAGCAAAACTAACATTTTAACACTCCAAGAGCTCACCTCGACCTACATGAATGTGGATAGAATGGATAGCAAGTGTCAGTGGAGTGTGTCCATAATCTGTACATTGGCGTATCCAAGTTACCTGCTATGGAGGAGTCAAGATGCTATGTAGAGTTCGGACACACATGGGAAAGCACATTCTGTGTATATCCTTCAATACTTTAGACACAACCTCTTCTAGGCCTTGGGTCATCCAATATATCCCTTCTTCCACAGATTCATTTCAGGTGCTTGTGCAATACTTACACATGCACCACAATATGAGTAATCATAAAGGATCTATCACTCTCACTCCCTACTTTTTTTCCCTCCTTGATCCACCAGGAGTACAAGCAGAAGCTCTAGAAGGTGCAGATGGATAAGGAATGTAGCATAGACGGATGAAGGTAACTACAGTATTATGGAACATGGCATGTGGTGGTTGGGTTCTAAATTACAAGAACATCATTCCAATCAGATGTTAGTAAGTGTATGGATCTGCCTTGCTATCGGCAATATGAAATTGCCATTGTACAATATAACTAGTGTTATGGTGACAAACAAATAAGCCAATTTTGATTAACTATAACATAAAACTGTTGAAAGTGGCCAGGTAATGTTCTAGGGGAATTGTAAAAGTGACTTGAACATTGAACTGGCAGAGCATATGAGGGACGACGCTTTATATGTTATTCAGTGTACCAGGCTGGGAGAATGCACAGTGTGGACAATTAGGAAAGGAGAATGATTTTATGTGTTTGCAAAAAGCATCAAGGGAATTCAGAGAGGAGACAGATATATAGAGAGGAAGGATATTTCACAACTGTGGTCCTATATAAGCAATATGACCTGAGCGGCGTGGGCATTACCGACTCAGGTAATGCCCCGGGGCCCATAGTTATAGGCCCGAGCGAAGCGAAAAAAAAACGTACCTGCGTCCCCGGCGGGGGACGATGGAAGCTTCCAGCCGTGTGGAGGCGCGGAGCGGGGATGGCCCCGCTCCGAGTCTCCACACTGCTGGAGGCTGCTATCGTCCCCCACAGGGGATGCAGGAGCAAGAAGGTAAGTGGGGTGGGAAGGGCAGGGAGGAGGGAGAGAGGGAAGGGAAGAAAAAAGAAAAAAAAAAAAAAGCTTACCTGAGTCCCCAGCGGGGGATGAAGGCAGCCTCCCAGTCGTGGGGAGGCTCGGAGCGGGGATGGCCCCGCTTTGAGCCTCCTCATTGGCTGAGGGGCTGCCATGCCCCCCGCCGAGGACCAGGCGGCTGGAATCCCGGCCGCGAATCGAAGGATTCTCGGCCGGGTAAGGACCCGGCGAGAGCCAATCAGAATGCGTGTTGCATTCTGCTTGACTCTCGCCGGGTACTAAAACTGAAAATCGTCTGCAACCTCTAGTTATACAGTATATTTGATAAAGCAGATGTGTATTGGAGGAGCTGAGTGAATGTCCATGTTGATTTTGTTGATAGAGTGGGGCAATAGAGGACCAGATAGAGTTTGGTGGGCCAAAGAACACACCTGAATACCAGACACAGGATCTTGAAGAAAATATGAAAATGTATGGGTGGTCAATCTAAGCTGCATCATGCAGAAGACATTGGAGAATCTCTAGGGAGCTGGAAAATAAGACAGACAGATGTATTTTGTGCTGTCTAAAGGTGGTAGACCAGATATTTTGGGAGTCTCACATAAACTACATTCAAATAGTTATGTTTTGAGTTGATCAATGGGAGACTACTGAGACATCATCAGCGGGTGGGAAATAAGGCAGGACATGTTTGAGTAGCAAGATGTGAAAGAAGGAACATCAGACAGATTAATTTGCTGTTTGGATAAGGTATTCTCCAACTGCCAGACAATGCTGAGATATTTTAACTTGTTCACCAACGTGAGAGAAAGGTAAAACAGTAAAAGTGTCGAAGGATTTTGCAAAGGGTCCTGTAAAAGCTGTTAAGGGCTCAGCTACATAATCTCGATTTTCAAAGTATTGAGTTTAACATTTTTTGTTGGCCAGCCAGGATTTGATTTGCGTGAGGAACAGCTGAAATTGACAAAAATATGCTTTGGGGCCTGAGATCTTTAGATCAAGTTGAATATCATCAATATAAGAGTGATAATAAATATTAATATTTTGAATATTACTAGTCATTACAGGTAGTATATAAAGAATGATCAAGAGTGTTGATAGCGAGGAACCATGAGGAACTACCCATACAATTAGGACTGAAGGAAATACATACCCACATTGTACAGCGTGTGTTCTGCATGAAAGAAAGTTCTGATATACCTTGAATACCAACAATGTTGTAAAGTGTTCATAAAAGGATATAGTGGTCCAGCACATCCCATGTGTGTACACGTCGAACATAACCATCAGGTGCAAGTATCCTTCATCAGCATGGAGTAAGAAATCATTCCAGCGAGACACCAGGGCAGTTTTGGTGCCATACCTGTGGTAAGAGCCAGAATGTAGGGGGTATAAGGTATGGTTGCTTTTAATGAAATTAGTTAGTTGTTGTGTAAAAATCTTCTTGATCATTTTTGCCATCCAAGGGAAACCAGCTATTGGTCCATAGTTGTTCAAAGTAGCAGGATCAATCAGTTTATTTTAGTTTTTTAATTTTTTTTTTAAGAGCTTCATTTAAACCATGGGGGACCATCCCATGCTATAAAGACAAATTGGTCAGTTGAGTAACACAGTTCACAAGTGTTGGGGCCCTTGCTTGAGCAACTAATGCAGACAGCACATCAACATGAGAATGTGTGGGCTTATGTTTAATAAGCAGAGGAAGAATATCTTCTGCAGAATAGTCCTTGGAAATAAATAAGAAGCTATGTTGTGGTGCACTCAGACAATGTGAATGTCTTTCAAAATATGTATCTTGGTGCAGACTTTCATGATTCTTGAAAATGTTATTAAGGAAGGGGTGGTCACGTGTCATCACGTTGCAACGTCTTAATAAAAGCCGGCCATTTTGGAAAAATGTTGTCGGGGGGGAAATTCTGCCGGGGTCGGCCGGGCCGTCCGCAGACCTCCGGGCAGGGAGGCCCCAACACCTCCCGTATATCCCAGGTGTGAGATAGAGTATGAGACGCACACAAGGAGCAAGGCGACTCTGCTGTTTATTTATGCAAAACGGCAGGGATGGGTCAAGGAGCGTACGCGTTCGTCCTGACACACACACAATCGTGGGGCTCGCAGGCCCTTTTTACTACATTATGACGCGCTACTTGCGTCACTTCAGAAAGTTAACAAAAAACCTATCGCCACTCTTAATTGGTTGCTCGAGTGGTAGGGTTAGTATAGTACACATATAGAGAATGATATTAGTGGTCAAGGTGTAGTCAGGTGGTATATCTGGGTTGTCCCTTCAATTAGATACATAAGAATTGTTACATGAAGACCCCTGAGGATTGGCTAATGTTACTGACGTCTGAGATAAGATCCCCATGTTCTGATTGGTGCATCCGTGAGCTCCCCAGCCTGGGACCACCGTTGTTCCCAGCTCTCGGTGTACCCGTGTTTGCAACAATGTTTCAATATGGGTACATGCAGACAATGTGAGGATTTATTCATAGGTGGGAGCTGACCGTTCCCACTGTAGCAGGTGTCCATTGAGCCTTTCAAGTGTCCCGGCCTGTGTCTCGTAGTGAGGGACCCAGACGCCCTGTCTCTCCTGGGTTTTGGCATCTCGTCAGGTTCGGCTTGGTCACGTGAGGCGGGACCGTGTTTGAGGCAGAATTCTGCACAATTAATATTGTTTTTCCACTGTGTGTCTGGTTTAATTTGTAGATATGATTTTAACGTTGGTACGCGGAGTGCGAGGTTGCAACATCGTGCCTTTGATGATTTGTTCTTGGATGTGGGTTTGCAACATTGCGACCTTGGCTGGGTGCTCCACCAGGCTCATTCTGCAGGATCAGCAACCTGACTTTTGCTTTGTTAATGTCCACGGAACTCTTGCTTGAGGCCTACTTGGGCCTGGTGCATAAGTGATCCATTTCGTGCATGGGTGCTTTAGATTATAGTGGCATATATTTCCATGACCAATATCGTGTTTCCATTATACCTCTCACGGTGGTAACGGGTTTCAAGGGAAGCATGAGCAAGCGTTATAGATGAGTTCATGATGCGTCTTGCGTTTCTGTACTCTGAAAGCCTATGTAAAAATAATAAAGATGCACGTCCGTGAATATGCCTGTCGCCTACGTCAGAGCACTGAGTATATTCTTCGTGTAGATTGGTGTGGGAATGTTAAGTGTGTATATTTATACAGATGTGCTTCCCGTTGTCTAGGTCGTCATGGCATCTCTAACGACGTGTGGTTTTTAGTCTAGCTGATCCGAGCCGCAGGTGTCGGCATGGCCAGTGCGGGCTGCTGGGCAGGCAGGTGGACACATCCGTATGTTCCTGTACCAGGGTACCTGGTCGTCTGGTAGATGGACAAATTCTTCTCGCGGCGGGTGTCTGGGCCGTGACCCTCTAGGCCAAACGCGAGAGGTGAAGGACGGGAGCCTGGTCTTCCATTCTCCCACTTCAGTCCCCCCTCTGGTCGACTTGTCGACCACAAACATATCCTTCTCGTTATCTCCTCTTACCCTCCATATCTTAGTTATCCCGCCGAGATGTCCATAATGGTTTACATGATCTTCAAATGACCAATACATGTATTCACATGTTCCTCCAGGAGTACAGTATACCCATCTTCCTATGTAGCTCCTGGGGTTCCTTGGGTTTTCGATCTTCACTGATGGTGGGTCTAGATGATTGGTGATAATTTGGGTGCGCAACTTCTCCCTTTCTTGTATTATCACACCTGTATGCTGGCCGTCATCTGCTGGCATTAAGGGGTGCATTCCCACCATTTCCAGCAACTCGTCAGTCGTGCGTGCCTTCCGGGCCTTCCAAAACCTAATTATGATCAGGGCAGCTCCAGCCAAAATAGCACATCCCACTATTATTTTCAGTCCATCTGACAGCCAAGATGGCATCCATGACCATAATAGTGAAAACCAGCTCTTATTCTTGTTCACACCGTTACTTTCGTCCATCATTTTGGAGTGCATCTGGGCCAATTGTGAAACTGCTTCTGTCAGCGTACCATTGTCAGCATCGTTGGCAGGTATGAACGTGCAGCAAGATTGTCCTATCTTTGCACAAACTCCTCCTTCCATTGCTGTGAGGAGGTCCAATACATATCTGTTCTGGAGTGCAACCATCCTTACAGCTCGCAGCTCCTCTTTAATTGCGTTGAACCCATTTACTGTTGAATTGATGGTCATCATTAGTTCCCACCTTGTTATTTGGAGCCATTTTGCGTTTGCGTATGCCTGCAGTCCCGGATGTATTATTGAGGAGAAGAACATTGCTGCTCTGCTGAATAGTCTATGTTCTGGCGGTATTGATGTTAGTTCCGTTTCCGATCTTCCCCACAGGTAATTTCCTGTCAATGGCTCTCCTTGTCTTTTTCTCCTGTTTAGGACAGTATCATTGCTGTTGGTCCTGTTTCCTTGCTCCTTCTGGAGTGGTGCAGATCTCTTTCTTCTCTTATCCCCTTCATCCATTTTAGGAAATTTCGCCACATCGACATGCTTCTTAGGTACCACTAGTGATGGTACATTGACGTGTACCATTGTGCACACACCATTCCACAGGGGAGGCAATGTATGATATGCCTTTTCCCCACAGGCCCAATAATGGTCCATTATTACTGCTGTTCCCGCTCCCCCCTCAGGTAACTCCATCACGTTTGCACAATTGGTGTTATATCCTACGTCCACCTCTCCTTTATGCTGGTAGCATACTTTGGGTGCAGTCAATGGTAGTATAGTTATCGGGTCTTCATCTTCTTCTACCCATGTGAGCATTGGTAATTACTTGATCCACGTCGTCCAACATCGATGATTGTGTGTCTCGATAGTTGAGATAGTTTCTTTTGTTACCATGTTGCTGCCAATCACTCCTATCTCCCAGCTGTTGCCCAGGAACACCTTTCCTGTTATCGTCAGTAGCGGCCTTTCCCAGCATCCTTGTTTACCCGGAACTTCAGTGGCGTACCAATCACATGGTAGGTACTGCAGTGTTACCTTCTTTGTTTCTCCTTTTGCAGGGCCACTTGTTATGTACCTGAATGCTTCAGCATGTAAACTGGTCTTGTGATAACTCAGATAGGTCTTGAGGAAGTTGTTTTCATATGGGTATGAGTCTCGTGTTTTCCATGTCATGTGCACTACTGTTCCTTGAAATCTTCCTTTCGTTTGGAACAGGGCCAAATATATTACGCACTGTGCTGTTTTTTCATCTATTTCTGTGGCAACAAATGTTCGTGAAGCGCTCATGGCGTATGGTATTAATGAGCAAACGTAACAGCTATCCTCAGTTGTCTGCTTACCAATGCGGGTCATGTGTTGGTACCATATGTTGTTTGTGACGTGTGCTGAATCTTGTACATAATTATCAATACCTTTATTGTCTGAGTACGTGCTGCGTTTAACTCTATTTTGCTTGGGTGCAAAATTACTATTACCACCTGACGTAACACCTGTTGCAGCAGGGGACGGGGGTATATTAAGGTTGGGTGCAGCAATAAAATCAATAGCATAGCTGTACTGCCAGACAGAAGCAGCCAAGAACCCGGTGATCATAAAAATCCCTATTATTTTTATTACATATGCTAATTTCACCGGCATTTTGCTCTTACCTTGCTGCGGTCCTGGCAGCTTATTCTTGCGACGTTACAGTTGCCCGCCTGAAAATTCTCAAAAGTGCTGGTTATTAAATGTTAGTTTTGTTACCTTTAAGCTCTCCCTATCAAGTAGTCATTCAGTGCCCAGGCGAAGAGCTGCTCCCACGCTACTCTAAGTGATGGGTCTCTTAGAACTGGCAAGTATGGGTGGAGGTGGGGCATGTGATATTCTATGGCCAGGAGGAAGGCTGTGTAGTATACACGTACCCTTCTCTTTTTTAGGTATGTTGGCCTCTTTATTTCGTATACAAATTGGTGTGACAATTCTTCTGGGTAGTTATCGTCTGGCAGCACCATCTACGCCTGTACACTGAACTTGTTAATTAGCTTTTCTTAACAATACAATATTACGCAGTTCCTGTATGTGCGAGAGAAAAAGAGAACATTCACGTGTTTACATGTGTATTGGTGTAAGCAATGTCCTTTAGTTTTAGTTACAATTGTACTTAGGAGTCAATGGGGGGGGGTTTGCGCTCAGATGGCGGAAGTATTTTTACTCTTTGAGCGCGTGACCATGGGGTGGGCAGTATGGGGATCACCCCTTTCTTCGTCAGTTATCATCTCCGAGAGAACAATTGGGTCGTTGTCTGTGGTGGAACTTTCTTCCGCTGTCGGCGATGTTGTTGCTGTTCGTCCAACGGACCTGTCGTTGGCGCTGGGGCGGGTCTGCAGTTTGTAGATCTTTACGTCATGTAGGTGGTTCCAGGCACGCTTATCCTTTAGTTTTACTGCTCTTGTTGTTACGTCCTCTACCAGATGGGGGCCAGTGAACCTCTTCTCGTGCCACCTTCTATTGAAATTGCGAAGTAGCACGTGGTCACCTTTGGCAAGTTTGCAGGAGTTCTCCTTTCCCAATTCCGTACTTTCGTCTTTTTCTTGATTGCTGGTGGACCCGCCCCGTGTGCGCTCGAGCTGTTGAGACACAAACACCACACTAGTAATCAAAGAAGACACATATTGATACATTTCATCTCCTAACACATTCGCTGAACTTTCGTTATCGGTGAATGCCCTTGACGTTGGAGTTAGGGGAAGGCGCATTTGACGTCCAGTAACCACTTCGTGAGGGGTGAGGTGGTGGTCGGACCCTGGCCTGTTTCTAAGTTCAAACAATGCTAACGGAAGGCAATACAACCAACTTTTCTTTGTTGTTTGTTGTATTTTAGCAATTGCCTCCTTCAACAGGCCATTCAGGCGTTCACATACACCATTAGCCTGTGGGTGGTATGCACATGCAAATTTGTGTTTAATGTTCAGCAGGGATGTAATATGCTGGAACATTTCATTTGCGAAATGTGGGCCATTGTCTGATCTTAACACCTCGCACACTCCCCATCTGGGGAAGACCTCCCTTACTATAAATTTGGCTGCTCTAAACGCATCAGGGTGTGAACAGGGCCCTGCTTCAATCCACCTAGAAAATGGACATACTACTACAATCATATACCTATTGCCTTGACAGATGTTGATCATATCAACATAGTCAATGTGAAGGTGCCGAAAAGGTCCTTCTGGCCGGGGTATTGTACCTCTTATCACTTTTAAAGTATGACCGGCCGTAAACTGTTGACATATGAGGCAATTGCTGATAAAATTTGACACATGGGAGGTTAACTCGGGACAAAACCAATCTTCTCTAATTCGTGCTGCAATTATTTCCTTGCCTGTATGGGCAGGGTGATGTAATTGGCTCAAGGCGGTATTTAACAGTGCCAACGGTATTACAACTTTCCCAGTGCCACCCTGGCGCCATAGTGCGTCGGTTGGTGACATTGTGCATCCTCTTTTCACCCATACTTCTTTTTCGGCCATTGGTGCAGCCGCTTGTAGCTCCATAATCTGTGTTGCTGGGAGATGGGTGTACCCTTCTCTTATTAACATTTCTCTCGCTATTCCCCTCCCTCTCCCTCTCTGTGAGTCTGTGGGGTTCCATATCTCACCAAAATATGCAGCATATTTCGCATGTGCGTCTGCTGCTGCATTTCCTTTTGAAACGTAGTCTTCTCCATTGGTGTGTGCGGTGCATTTTACTAGGGCTAGTTCTTGGGGGTCGTTTATTACTTCAATTAGTTCAGCCAACAAGAGGGCATGTTGTACTGGAGTGCCATCAGCTCTCCTAAACCCTCTCCTTCTCCATTTTGATAGCCCTGAGTGGACAGTGGATGTAACATATGCACTGTCGGAATATATAGTTACTCTTTTATTAAAACTTTTCCTTTAATGCCAATATTAGCGCAACGAGTTCCGCCGCTTGAGCAGAGTAGTGCTGTGGTAATTGTACACACTTCATAGCCACACACACCGGCGCCTCCATCATTTTTACTACTGCTGCCCCAGTCCTTCTTATCCCATCTCCTTGATCAATAGTTGATGATCCATCAATAAACAAAAGCTCACCTCCCTCTAGTGCGTTTTCTTCAACTTTCCTAGTACATGAGTATATTTCAGTTACTTGGGTGCAGTCGTGGGCGTAATCTCCCTCTTCAATTACTTCTGCTAGGAACCTTGCAGGGTTAACCGTGCTACATCTAACAATTGCCAGTTCAGCTTTAGACAAAATAATCTCATAACCTGATGCCCTCTGTGTCGTTAACGTGGACTTAGGTTTATTCAATATCGCAAATAGTGCATGTTCCACAAATAGTGTAGTTGGACACCCCATAGTTATTGCTGATGCTTTTTCTACTGCAAAAGCAGCTGCAGCAAGACCTTGTTCACAAGAGAAGTGGCCTAACATTATAGGGTCTAAGTGACCGCTGTAAAATGCTACTGGTTTATAGCCCATGCTAGTTTTTTGGGCTAATACTGCTTTCATCACTGCTGAGTCGCAATGTGAAAATATAAAGAAGCGCCGCTCATAGTCTGGGGATGCAAGTACTGGAGCAGTTGATATCGCGTCTTTTAGTTCGTCAAATGCCTCCCTCATTTCCATAGTCCATCCCAACTTTTTCTCCCCTTTATTTGCTTCCTTCAAACCCTCAAGCAGGGGTCCTATGTATGAGCTGTAATCAAATACCCATGCTCTACAGTAGTTGCACAGCCCCAGAAATTGCTGCAGTTCTCTCACAGTCTGTGGCACGGGAGTGCTTGAGATGGCCTGTGCTCTTTGTGGTGCAATCCTTCTTCCATGTTGGGATATCAGTTGACCAATGTAAAGTACCTGTTCCTGACAGTATTGTATCTTTTCCATGTCTACCTTGTACCCCTTTTCTGCCAGTATCGTCAACATTTTTAATGAGTCCTCTCTACATTTACTTTCGTTTGTACTGCAAATTATTATGTCATCCACATACTGTAACACTGTGCTTTTCACCTCAACGTTACCCAAATCCATCTGTATTACTCTATTGAAAATTGAGGGTGATTCACAATACCCCTGTGGTAATCTGGTATGTTTCCACTTTGTATTTCGGTAAGTGAAGCTTGTCAAATCTTGTGAGTCTGGGTGTAATGGTATTGAGAAGAAAGCATTTTTAAGGTCAATCACTGTAAATCGTGATGCTTCTGCTGGAATGCCACACAATATTGTGGCCGGGTTCGCTGTTACTGGATACTCTGCTTCTACTATGTTGTTCAAGGGTCTGAGGTCCTGTATGAAGCGCCAAGACCCCCCTTTAGCCTTGCGCACCAGGTACACAGCTGTGTTACATGGTGATTCTGAGGGGACCAATATGCCATTGTTTATAAGGGCCGTTATGGTTTCATATATTCCCTCATCTGCCTCTTTTGACAATGGGTACTGTTTCACTCTTGGTAGTATGGCACCCTTTTTCAACTTTATCCTTACACCCCCTATGCTTTTTATGCATCCTACGTCATAAGGGCTAATAGTCCATAATGATTTGGGCACCTTTGACATATCCTCCTTAAAAAATGGGACTGGGGTGCCTGCGGGTGCCTCAAGTGCCATTGCAATTTTCTGTGCTACTTGTCTGTGAGCCACTCTTAGCCATATTTCTACACTCATCATGAACACCATTTCATTTTCTTCCTTTTCTTCTGAGAACAGCTCTTCATCTGACACCTGGGTCAGCCTACATCCTTCTGCTAGTGCTATCACCGCCCTCCATGCTCTCCCTTCTTTATCTTGGGCGTGCACAGCAACATAATCAGCCGTTGCAATAATGCTCTCAATGTCCACTACAAACACCTTCCCTTCTAGTTCATTAGCTGGTGTTTCTGGTCGGAATAGATAGGCTGCTGGTCTCCTCCATATTTTCCCTTCTATCCCTGGCATCCATGCAAATGCCATGTCTGTGCCATATTGGAATATCTCGCCATCTACTGGCTCCGCCCTAATCGCTGTCTGTCCACAGTATGCTTGCAAAATCTGTCGTGCTGCGAGCATGTTAATCCCTGGAGTAGAGCAAATTATGCCATCCTCTGTAAAGGAGATCGTCATGTTCAACCTGTTCATTATGTCCCTCCCCAGTATATTTACTGGTGAGGCACTATAATACAAAAGTGGAACTGACAGATCATAATCTCCAATAGATAACGGAACGTTATCAGTGAATGGAACCAACCCTTTGGCCCCAGAAAATCCTTGGGTGTTCATGGCTTCGCCTGACATCTTAAATTTACCTTCCCTTATGCAAGACCGGGTTGCCCCGGTGTCAACAAGAAATGATAATTTTTGTCACCTATCGTTACCTCTATGCGTGGTTCCTCCGCACTATTAGGTGTTACTGACAGGATGGGACACACCAAGGCCGTCTGTGGGCTGGCCTATTGGGGGTACAATGATTGGCCATTCCCTGTGTAAGGGTTGTGTCCCAACACCGTCACCCCACCCAATTGTGTTCGTTCATTTTGTGGTGGTGGTTGTATTAACGCTACTTGTTGTTGTGGCGGTGGCAGATACTGTGTTATTTGTTGTTGTGGCAGTGAATAGGTTTGTGGCTGTTGTGGTTGTTGTGGTTGGCCACTCCCTTGTTGTGACATCTGCTGCTGTTGTATGCCCTGCTGTTCTTGTGATGTCCTAGGTTGTGCTTGTTCATTCCATGCTGGTGTTCCTGGCCTGACCCTACATGTACGTGACATGTGCCCTAATAGTCCGCAGCTCCAACACACGGGTGGTTCCCTGTTTTGCCATGGGAAGCTCCCTGTGTTGTCTTGGTATACGGGTTGCCCTGTGGGGTAGTTATTTCTGAGTCCCCCAGCCTGTTGTTGGGTATTATATCCATATCCTCTCCCTCTCATAAACCCTCCTCTCCCTCTGTTATAACTATAATACCCAGTTCCTTGCATTGGGTACCCTCCTCCCATGTTTGGTGCGTGTAATTGCAGAGGCGGCACTTGCTCTATTACCCCTTGTGGAGGCGCTATTTGAGCGGGATCTTGTGCAGCCACTACTTGCGTTGGGCTTTGGGCCATTGGTGTGGGCGTAGTTATTAGTGCCCCTTCCATTGTGTATTTAGTAAGTTTTTTCTGTACTAATTTGGCCTCTTCTGTTTTCCTATCCTCTTCCTTTTGTTTCATTTTTCCTTGCCATGTTCTGCAGTGATGTACTATAGTCAGTTGTATTTCTGGCCATGGTTTTACTTCCATCCCCACTACTTTCTTTAGTTGTTTTTGAACTCCTTCTGGGAGCCCTTGTACTAGTATATGATAAAATATGGCTGGTGTTTTGTCCCATTGTTCTCTAGTTTCCATGCGCCACTTCTCTTGAATATCCTGGATATAATCAACAGGATCCTCATTTTCGCCCATCTTACGGGAAGTAATGGCTCCTATGTCTGATGTGTCTGGGTACTGTACTCTCAGTGCCTGCCATAGCGCATGTCTGCAATTTGCAAATGGTGCCCCATCATGCGATGTGTTCGTTATTGTTACCCCATGGAATCCCGCTCTTTTCCAAATGTCATCCGCTCTATCCCCTAATATTGATATTAACAGGCCCTTCACGTCTCCTACTGCTAGTTTCTGTCCTGCGGTGTGTTTTTCCATTTCATATATCCACTTACCCGCACCTCCACTTAGTGATGGGAGCCTACATTTTATATTTTCCTTATCCGTATGTTTCCAAGGTACATACTGTGGTCTAGCCCCTCCTCTCTCTAGCAGTGGCATTAAATTCTGTCTTGCGTCACCCTTTACGCTCCATAATGTTGAGTCTTCACACCCCTCCTCTTCCCCCATTTCTTTTACTACTTCAAATTCTTCCTTACTACCTCTGCTCCTACCTCCCTCTTCTTCCTTTCCCCTTTTTTCATCATTTCCTGTGTTCAATATAGGTATGTTTATTTGTCTGTCTTGCCTGCGACTAGGGAGGTCCCTAAGCCGACATGCATAAGGTGTAAGTTCATTCATGAAGGGCGCGAGCTTTATTCTGTGCAGAGAGCGCGCGGTAGTTGAACATGTAGGGCGTGACGTGGGAGGGCGCGGTGGTGATGTGGGTGGCGTGGTTTCATTGGTTTGTGTTTCCCCTATTCTTTTCACTTCCTCCTTACTTCTCTCCAGCTCCTCCCATCTTCTACTCATCCAGGGCGAATCTATGTTTGTTCTAGTAAGGTATAGTTTATCTAAGCTTTCCCTTTCACTCTTCCTTCCATCCTTCTCCACTCCTCCTTCCTCCTCACTACAAAAATCATTCATAAATGGCACCCCCCACTCTGCCTTTTTTCCTTTTATTGTTACTGTTTTTAAGTCTATTAGGTCTCTTTCTCCCTTTCCGTTGTTACCAACTGTTCCCCTTTGTGCTGATGTTGTTGCTACCTCTCTACTTTTATATACATCTCCCCATCTTTCACTCTCCCAACCCCTCTCTTCTCTTCCTCCTTCACTCCTCTCCTCCATTTCCCTACTATTTTCCTCCCTTTTCCTTTTCAACTCCTCCATTACTTCGTTGCTCATCTGTTCCAATATCCTTTCATCCTCTTTCTTCCTTTCCCATTTCACCCTTTCTCTTTCTACTATACTCTCTATTACCTTCCCCTCTTCATATTTCTTAGTTGCCTCTGATATTATCCTCCTCCTCCATATTTCCATTTCTTTTTCCTTTTCTTCTTCTTCCTTCTTCTTCTCTCTCAGCACTACTCTTGATATCCTATCTGCTGCTCCTTTTACCCTTTCAGCTTCTCTCTTTTTCTCCTCACTTCGTTCCCTTAATTTTTCCAATTCGTCCTTACCTTCTTTCCTTTTCCTCACTCTCTCTCTTTCCTCCCGCTCAAGTTGTTTAACCAGTTCATTCTGCTCATCCCTTAGTTCTGCTAATCTTCCCTCCAAAATCTCTTCCTTCTGCCTTAGTAGCTCCTCTCCCCTCATTTCACTCTCTCTGGCATTATCCTCGTTTGTTCTCTCTACCGCCTTCCCTTTCTTCTCCAGTTAGTGAGCCTCGTAATTTCAACAATATCTGTGCAGCTACCCACTCATCGTTTCCTATCTCTACAGTCTGCTCTTCTCTAATCCTCTTGTCCCCCATTGGTATCTTCCCATGAGCCACATATGGTGGAGGGCTGTATGCCGGGTTTGAGTATCCTTCAGCCGCCCTTAACTGTCCTATTTCTCCTAATTCTCTTAAAGGGTACAACCCTCCTCCCTCTGTTTTCACACCCGGTGTTATGGCTATCTCATTGCTCGGTTCCTTTTTTATGTCGTCTGATTTATTAATCTTTTCTCCTCCCTGTCTTTCGATCCCCGTATTCTTTGTGCTTTCGCACTCCTTTTCCCCCCCCGTTCCTTCTTTCTTAATCTCCTCTTCTTCCGGTGCTTCCCCCATAGTGAACATTCCATTTGGTCCTGGTCGAGACCCCTGGAACATCCTCCATAAGTTAAACACCTCCACATGGTTTGCTAACTTCTTCCCCTTGTATGTATTGTGCAGATGGTTTAGTAGTGAATGTTGGGCATATGGATCGAAACTGCCATTAGGCGGCCATGGTGTTAACATTTTATTGTCTGTCCCCTGGGTCCACTCTATGCTGTACTTAATTAACTTCTCCCTATGTGGTGGCAGTGTGGTGCATATGTGCTGTAGTGGGGTAGTGAGGGTGTTCCCCCACCCTCCCGACCCTTTCCCGTATGACATAATTTCACTCCCCGTGTTACCCTTCCCCTTACTTAGCAGTTTACAATATACAACCTTGTATTGCTTACCTCGCCCCGTAAGTGTGGGGACTTACGATAATCCTCTGACAAATTATGCAATAATAATAGATATGATGTTATATTATATTCCTTCCCCTACGGCCCCCTGCGGCCGAAGCGCACGCAGCCCCCTGCGGCTGCGTACCCCTTACGATGATCTTATACAGTCGTCCTGTTTCTCCGTTCTCCTCCCCCTTTTACATTTGCCGTGGCCGGCGTTCTCCGTGCGCAGCCACGCCCCTTTCCCCTTCTTCTTTCGATCCACTGGTTTATAGTTTATCTCCGTACCAGCTCCTTTATCATGCTTCTCTTTCCCACCACTCTAAAATCCAAAATTCCTTGTGCTCGCTATATCCTATTAAATCCCTACTGGTGACGTCACCTATTTCTTCGAGCTACTGGTATATTCTTGTTATAGTTTTTTTAAGTTCAAAATACACTTACAATCTACCCCGCTAACCCTACAGCTGTCTTCCTGTCTCTCCTGGAACAAGGTAATCTCATCAATATTATAACCGGACTGCGCACGCTGCGTCGCCTCGCGTGTGATACGCCCCTCAACAGGAGGGCTTAACCAGCCAGTTATCTTCCGTTTTGGGCAACTATGTGACTAGCTACCGGCCACAGGGAAACGTCATCTACCTATCGAGTTTCTTGCTCGAACAATAGGGAACCTCATCTACCTATCGAGTTTCTTGCTCGAACAATAGGGAACCTCATCTACCTATCGAGTTTCTTGCTCGAACAATAGGGAACCTCATCTACTCATTGATCAATAAATGTCAAGTCGTAGGAAACCACACACACCCATCCTCACACTTAATCGCAATTTAGATCATCAGTGTCTTACGAGCGGCTGCACGTGATGTTTTCGTGCCCCGCCCCCCTCTTTCGCGTAACGTTAGCTCACTTGTTACGAGCGGCTGCACGTGATGTTTTCGTGCCCCGCCCCCCTCTTTCGCGTAACGTTAGCTCACTTATTACGAGCGGCTGCACGTGATGTTTTCGTGCCCCGCCCCCCTCTTTCGCGTAACGTTAGCTCACTTGTTACGAGCGGCTGCACGTGATGTTTTCGTGCCCCGCCCCCCTCTTTCGCGTAACGTTAGCTCACTTGTTACGAGCGGCTGCACGTGATGTTTTCGTGCCCCGCCCCCCTCTTTCGCGTAACGTTAGCTCACTGTTCTCGCACTCGTTTCGCTACCATTCATTCCATTTGCAACACTCAGTTAAACCTTCGCCGCACATCTCTACAATACCTCCCCCCTCCCTTATTTACTTCCTCCCCCTCCCTCACAATTTCGCATTGCTTGTTGTGCGTGTCATGCTCACCAAGTTCTCTCGATGCAGGGCCGCTCGACTGCGTGCACCCTCCAAGCGGCTCGCCACCTCCCCTCGTCTGGACCACGTCTGGACACTCGCCGACCGCGGGCGGGATACTTCTCAACCGGCTCCCGAGGGCCAATATCCGGATTGCGCTGTCCGGTCTTCTCGCGGCTCCGCGATGGTCCTGTAGTCCTCAGAAGGGGGCAACGGCAGAGGGGGCCGCGCCGCCGGGCCTCCTCGCAACGGGAGTGCCTGGAAAACTAAAAATAAAAGTTGATCTTAAACAGATCTCAGCAGTGCCTCCAACTTGTCGGGGGGGAAATTCTGCCGGGGTCGGCCGGGCCGTCCGCAGACCTCCGGGCAGGGAGGCCCCAACACCTCCCGTATATCCCAGGTGTGAGATAGAGTATGAGACGCACACAAGGAGCAAGGCGACTCTGCTGTTTATTTATGCAAAACGGCAGGGATGGGTCAAGGAGCGTACGCGTTCGTCCTGACACACACACAATCGTGGGGCTCGCAGGCCCTTTTTACTACATTATGACGCGCTACTTGCGTCACTTCAGAAAGTTAACAAAAAACCTATCGCCACTCTTAATTGGTTGCTCGAGTGGTAGGGTTAGTATAGTACACATATAGAGAATGATATTAGTGGTCAAGGTGTAGTCAGGTGGTATATCTGGGTTGTCCCTTCAATTAGATACATAAGAATTGTTACATGAAGACCCCTGAGGATTGGCTAATGTTACTGACGTCTGAGATAAGATCCCCATGTTCTGATTGGTGCATCCGTGAGCTCCCCAGCCTGGGACCACCGTTGTTCCCAGCTCTCGGTGTACCCGTGTTTGCAACAATGTTTCAATATGGGTACATGCAGACAATGTGAGGATTTATTCATAGGTGGGAGCTGACCGTTCCCACTGTAGCAGGTGTCCATTGAGCCTTTCAAGTGTCCCGGCCTGTGTCTCGTAGTGAGGGACCCAGACGCCCTGTCTCTCCTGGGTTTTGGCATCTCGTCAGGTTCGGCTTGGTCACGTGAGGCGGGACCGTGTTTGAGGCAGAATTCTGCACAATTAATATTGTTTTTCCACTGTGTGTCTGGTTTAATTTGTAGATATGATTTTAACGTTGGTACGCGGAGTGCGAGGTTGCAACATCGTGCCTTTGATGATTTGTTCTTGGATGTGGGTTTGCAACATTGCGACCTTGGCTGGGTGCTCCACCAGGCTCATTCTGCAGGATCAGCAACCTGACTTTTGCTTTGTTAATGTCCACGGAACTCTTGCTTGAGGCCTACTTGGGCCTGGTGCATAAGTGATCCATTTCGTGCATGGGTGCTTTAGATTATAGTGGCATATATTTCCATGACCAATATCGTGTTTCCATTATACCTCTCACGGTGGTAACGGGTTTCAAGGGAAGCATGAGCAAGCGTTATAGATGAGTTCATGATGCGTCTTGCGTTTCTGTACTCTGAAAGCCTATGTAAAAATAATAAAGATGCACGTCCGTGAATATGCCTGTCGCCTACGTCAGAGCACTGAGTATATTCTTCGTGTAGATTGGTGTGGGAATGTTAAGTGTGTATATTTATACAGATGTGCTTCCCGTTGTCTAGGTCGTCATGGCATCTCTAACGACGTGTGGTTTTTAGTCTAGCTGATCCGAGCCGCAGGTGTCGGCATGGCCAGTGCGGGCTGCTGGGCAGGCAGGTGGACACATCCGTATGTTCCTGTACCAGGGTACCTGGTCGTCTGGTAGATGGACAAATTCTTCTCGCGGCGGGTGTCTGGGCAGTGACCCTCTAGGCCAAACGCGAGAGGTGAAGGACGGGAGCCTGGTCTTCCATTCTCCCACTTCAATGTCATGCAGTTCCCAAACCGGGCGAGCTACAAAACAGTCATACAGATGAATTTGAAACGCAATCAAGGAGAAATCCAGGTAAGGGCAAGGAAAATAGGGGGAAACAGGAATCCCACTGCCCAATTAGCCATAAAAGCAATTGTTTTGATTAATTTCTGTTAATTCACTTTAGGAACTGTGTACCCAAAAGAAAACAAAGGATACATTGACAACTGACTTCTAACATTTAAGAATAACGGTCATCATCCCAAACAAATATTGACAGAAAATTCAAATTATCATGGTCACTCATTTAAAGAAGTAAGTAACTATTTCAGCATATCTGAAAACAACACAATATTCGAAAAAGCGGATTTCTAATTTTGCTAAGTATTTGGACAATGCAATTTTGTTTATAGTTTTAAGCATTTTGAAACAGAGGATTAAGTACACTAATGGAGAATTTTTGTTCACTTTATCTTGCAAAATATGAAATGCTTGTATAATTTAAACCCTCCTATGGAACCATTGATAGAAAATGGGGAAACACGTGTCGGGGCTATCATTGATGTTTGAATCAAAGTAAAATGATGCTTTTATATTTTGAAGACACAATAAAGAATAACATTTCTTTTTGGACAGTGTTTGTATCCATCATACATTACCACAACCATTTTCCTACTCAATCCATGGATCCAAAGAATCTGAAACCTTGCAATGTCAACGAAGGTCTGTTGTCTGATGAGAAATAAAGATACTGACTTCCCCTACGTAGTAGTTTGCTTTTTTCCAGTATCAAGACTCATCTAGTGAGTGGCTGTTTTGTAGCTCGAAGACACGAGTCTGGAAACAGCTTCTGAAACGGGTAGACGGGTAGAAGAATAACTAGACTGCATTAAGTCAAGGCAGTGATCATAGGCACACACGTGCTTCTGCTATCTCCTCTGTGGTGCATTGCTTTGTAATTCAAATCACTTCAGAGCTGGTCTTAACAAATCAAGCTTTGTGTGTCCTTAATAGGCTCGGGGGTTGGCAGCGTATTTATGGATGCCATTTAGGTAGTGGAAAAGTGAGTCCGCTGCCTGGTAAAAGCCTTTCTCAAGCTATTGAAGGGATTGAGGGATACACTCCTGCCCCTTGACCAGTTACTGAACATACTAACATCACTCAGATTATTTAAAAGGTGTTTTATTAATTCTTAACAGTCTTTTCACTGATACATATCCTTTATATTCATTGGCATGCGTGTATGCCATTTCTAGTGCCATAGCACTGCAATGCTCACTGTTCAGATAATATAGTGCATATAGAACATGGAAGTACAATAATCGAAATGCATCAAGTTCCGAACCCTTTAGCCGCGAAATACCATGCGTATTTAGATGTAATTGCAGAAGTGAAAGACAATGAATTACCTTTTCATCATCACGGTGACTACTGTGCTATAAATGGACTTCCTGATTTCTTTTCTGGCTCCCTTTGGATACGCGTGCCCTTTCTTGTCACGTGGTGAAACTCCACGCCAAAAGCGCATTCAAGTGAATCTTGCAAATGTTCTGCTTGCTAAATCTAGACCTTCAGGTTTTGCATCCCAATATTAGAATGCCCTTAAAAGGATACCACTGACCCTGGGCCATGTATGGAATACAGAGTATTGCATTGACAGTTAAATCTTCGTGGAAAGGGACTCCCATCTCGATAGTCTACAAAGAAAGTTTTGTTGAGAAAAGCCTCCATTAACTTTTTTGAGCATGCCCTTTCCGGGTTGGCATGTTGAGGACCATTGTTGGCACACTGGTGCATTTCAACATCACACTGATCATATTAACTGTACCCTGTTCTCTTTGAGCAACATTTGCACCCACGTTGAAATTGGCATATCATGTACTTGAGGCACCCTTAAATCGAATTGTACTTTATGTTTTAGCAATTGCCATTGTTTTCTATGGACTATCGCAGGATTAATGTTTTAAACTAGATCTCTTTAACACATTATTTAAAATGGGGGTGATTTATTCTGCCATTTGACTTATGATTGCAATATTTCCCAGAGAGGCTCTTTGCTACTGTATTCGACATACATCGCATTTCACAAATGTGTGTCACTTGTGCTTCGAGGGTTTTATAAAGCACAATATGTTCAGTTGGGCACATAAACTATTTGCTAAAAGAAATTCCCATATGTGCTTGAGGGCCTACAATGTTTTATGATTGCATGTGTTAACCTTCAAAGCTCTTCTATATCAAATTATTTTCAACTGTTTTCTTCTGAATAATGTATTGTAAAGGCACCATTTATAGTGTTACACATTTTCTCCAGGGCACATACACTCCCTGCTAGGGGTGTCTAGCTCATTTTTATTGCATGAAATGCAAGTAAAAGATCTAATAAGATGCGTTGTCGAACCATTGCACAGATACTGTTGTGTTGCCCAAGTTGGTCTATTAAATGTGTGAAATATGTGCGTCCCTCATGCAATGAGGAGTAAAGCCCTGGCTTTAAGAAGGTATTAACAACAAAGAGACAATAGAAACAGGACACTGTGATTAATGACTTCCTGATGGTTAGAGGAATGGCATTGTCAAAGGAAATATGCCCAGATCAGCAAGTAACGTGTGGAGATATTTCATGCCTGCCGAAAAAATATACCCCCTCGAAGGGACAGAACAGGCCTGACAAAACTGTTGTTTAAGAAAAGAGCATAAGAGAATGATATACTCATTGGGCCTCATTCCGTGTCAGACGGTAGCCATGCGGGAAAAACCGCCAGGCTGCCTCCGGACCCGGACTGAATTACGACCTCTGTACTTGCCGGATTTACCGGGGCATTACAGCCCCCGTGGTCCGGTAATTCCGGAGGTGTAATAACGTTACTCCCCATTCCCCTGGGACCATGGAAACACCGGCACCGTAATTAACGGTGCCAGTGTTTCAATTTCCGTCTGCAGGCGGGTGGCGTTACTCTTGCCAGGTCAGACCTGGCGGGAGTAACACCACCCGCCTGCAGAACTCGTAGTTTGCCGGTACGGAAACAACAGTGGTGGTGGGTTTACCGCCTCCGTTGTTTCCGGACCAGCAGGGTCATAATGAGGCCCATTGTTAGTTACCGACAGCTTGAAAGGTTTTCAGATGCACTACTATACACACAGTGGGAGATATTTTAGACAATTATGTGAGTGGGGCACGAAGCAGCTATCAGTGGGTGACCAGAGCAAACAAAATCACAGTCAACAGTGCACATAAGAGTAAAAGATGAATGCACAGAGTAGACGCACGTGTCCCTGCATTTACAAAGCAGAGTTACGCGCAGAGGGAGCGACGGCTGCAAGGATGCAAGGGCAAGCACCTCATTACTTGGCTCACATTGCACATTTATAATAGTGCGGTGCTGGGGATGGGGCTTGAGTTTGCCTGCAGTGCATTTTGCACACTGTCACCCCAATTTCAATGGGGGAAGAGGATGGAAGCACTCATGCACTCACCACTGATACTGATTGTACAGTCCACATGCCACGTGCAACCCTTCAGTCTATTTGCTCTGGCTGATCTTCTGTGGCCGGTTACAGAGCCAGATGCTGAAGCGATACCACTTTTTGTTTCAAGGCAGAAGGTCAGTCCACCATTGTCGCGGGTGGTAAGTGGGAGCAGCTGATATTATTTAAAATATGAAATAAGTATCCCTTAGACAGAAATGTAAATAATACAAAAAAAGTCTCGGAAAACCATATGGTTGTTTTTTTTCAATTATTGTGTTATATGCGTTGGCTTCAAGCTTGGGGAGTGTAGAGGCTTCCTTCAATGGCCAATGTCCAGGTTTCTGGATTTTCTGAGCCCTCCTGGCTACTATAGCCCATAAATTGGCGAATGGCAGAGTGCCACGTTACTCCCCTGGACATAATACCAGGTAATGCCTCAAGCGTGTTATAGTAGCAACATCTAAGGCGCTGCCCTCTCATGTTTAGTTGGCATTGAATGGCAAGTGCACGCTGAAATGCCTAAGTAATACCATCCAATTCCACTTAAAGCCTCATGTGCATGGTGCGATCATTTGAGTTCTTATGCGCTTCACGCAGGATTCCTCCCTCTTCTGTGTGATGTTGAAACAGGCATTTCTATTAAAACACTTTATGTTACTCCTATTGATAACCTTTGAAAGGATGAAAGGATGAAATGTCAATCCAGTCACAGTTTTCAAAGCTGACCACTTGTGGGAAGTGAGTACTCCTGAGCTACCCACCAGGACACCTCACATAGTTATTGTTAAGGGTTTTTTTTCCACAGTCCTCCGCTGAGGGATGCAAAAGCATTTAACGTAAAGGCAGGGCAGTGTCTCCAAGTAAAAGAAAGTGCAAACTCTCTATAGTGGTACATATGGCAGAGCAGTCAGACTTAACTCAAGGTGGAGGTAGGTTGGCAGTGAAGTACAGTTATTCCCAATAGTTACCCCTTGGGAATACACCACACTGGTAAATTAATGCAAATTTCCTTTTGTGTGAAATCACACATAGAATAACTATCAGGTTAAGCAAGCACTTTGGGTTCACCATAGTAAATATAATGACACAGTGTATGTGTAAAACAGTAATGGGTCATAGGCATAGCCTACACACTCCTAATATAAATGTTTGCCCAATACTGGGTGGTAGGCATTATACATATAAGGCTAAGTGATAGTGTGCAGACGTTTGTTCTGCGGATTGACCGTCACAAAAAAGTGTGTTGTATTCCCTACTTGCAAGTACATTTGGTACATGCACTTGTCTCAACTTAAGATAGGTTTTATAGTTAAAAGGTGGTGTCAAACTAAGCTTAAATCCCAGAAACTTTTCTTTTTTTTTTTTTATTTCTATCAGTGTTACATACCATACCTGCCGTTACCACAAATGACGCTGGCTGGGGAAATGAGCGTGGTTTGGAAGCCTTTTAGTTCTCCAAGAAAATGCTCTGCAAAAGCTGTTCACACAATCTGAGCTGGAGTATGCTTCATGCTGTCTCAGGTGATCCTGGCTGCGGCAATCCATCTCGCATAAACGTGACTTGTAATTGTGTCTCAATGGATCCATACATAACCAGAGTGTGGCTTCATTCGATGCAGCTCAAATCATAAAGTGACTTGTGGTACTGCTTGTATTGCATAATTGAATCCTTCGCTGGGTCCCATATTTCATAAACACTTTTAAATGTGCGTCTGTGTTGAATGCATTTTCTGATACGTTAGTCACTCGCAAAAGTATCTGAAAATATGTGATTCAGTATGCACAATGAAAATGTTGGGCTTTGCAATGCAACACTTTTCCCCCCAAACAACAATGGTTCTTGTGTGGCAGATGGGATGTCACAAGAGGCCCTACGTGTACTGGAGAAAGGTTAGAACATGTCTCAGAGGTTATTGTGTGTGTTGGTTGCACTGAAACGTACTACATGAGGGTAGTGTGTTCTTGTGAAGAAAGGGCGTGCTGAAGAGTGTTATGTTGTTCTGGAGAAGGCTGGAACATGCAGGAAGGTTTTTGCTTTGTGCTGAGGGAGGAGTGACCATGTCACTGCAGGCTGACAAGCTCTTGCAGGAGGTTTGGATTCTGTGGTTGGCAAGGAATTAGGCCTGCATGTTTCCTAACCCTCTGCGGTCTGCAAAACTATTGACTCGTTTGAATCATTCAGCAAGAGTCTTTCACTCACTTAGGGGCCGATTGATGGAACAAACGTGCGCCGAAAATCTTCGCGCAAGCAGGCGCAATCAGGCGCAAGCGGAAAAAAACATGGAAGTCCCTGCGCGTGTACACCTTGGGATGTGTGCCAAACCCGTGCATGGCGCACAAGTCACTGCAACATCCCGAAAGGCGTGCGCAACGCGCACAGTGAAAGCGCATAACCTCGGCGCATACACCAGAAAGTGGGCGGGACACAGGGCGTAACGCGCGGAATGGGAAACAATGCGCGAAAATAAGGGCGTAACTGGGGATGTACTGCAGGGAAGCAGACGGAACGCCCACACGCACTCGAACCACACTCGAACCACACGTATTCATGGAATCGAATAGGGCAAAGCCACGCACAGCCAAAGACACGCACAAGCTGAAACACGTCCGCCACACGAAAGCAGGCGGTAAAGTCCCAGCGCATCACAAAAGTGGCAACATACAGCAATTGGGCCTGTGCGAGCGGGGTACGTGTATTACGGGGGCGCGCGGGAAGTTACACACGCGATTGAGCGGGGTACGTGTATTTCGGGGGCGTGCGGGAAGTTACACACGCGATTGAGCGGGGTAAGTGTATTTCAGGGGCGCGTGGGAAGTTACACACGCGATTGAGCGGGTTACGTGCATTTCGGGGGCGCGCGGGAAGTTACACACGCGATTGAGTGGGGTACGTGTATTTCGGGGGTGCGCGGGAAGTCAAACACGCGATTGAGCGGGGTACGTGTATTTCGGGGGCGCGCGGGAAGTTACACACGCGATTGAGCGGGGTACGTGTATTTCGGGGGTGCGCGGGAAGTTACACACGCGATTGAGCGGGGTACGTGTATTTCGGGGGCGCGCGGGAAGTTACACACGCGATTGAGCGGGGTACGTGTATTTCGGGGGCGCGCGGGAAGTCACACACGCGATTGAGCGGGGTACGTGTATTTCGGGGGCGTGCGGGAAGTTACACACGCGATTGAGCGGGGTAAGTGTATTTCAGGGGCGCGTGGGAAGTTACACACGCGATTGAGCGGGTTACGTGCATTTCGGGGGCGCGCGGGAAGTTACACACGCGATTGAGTGGGGTACGTGTATTTCGGGGGTGCGCGGGAAGTCAAACACGCGATTGAGCGGGGTACGTGTATTTCGGGGGCGCGCGGGAAGTTACACACGCGATTGAGCGGGGTACGTGTATTTCGGGGGTGCGCGGGAAGTTACACACGCGATTGAGCGGGGTACGTGTATTTCGGGGGCGCGCGGGAAGTTACACACGCGATTGAGCGGGGTACGTGTATTTCGGGGGCGCGCGGGAAGTTACACACACGATTGAGCGAGGTACGTGTATTTCGGGAATGCGCGGGAAGTCACACACGCGATTGAGCGGGGTACGTGTATTACAGGGGTGCGCGGGAAGTCACACACGCGATTGAGCGGGGTACGTGTATTTCGGGGGCGTGCGGGAAGTTACACACGCGATTGAGCGGGGTAAGTGTATTTCAGGGGCGCGTGGGAAGTTACACACGCGATTGAGCGGGTTACGTGCATTTCGGGGGCGTGCGGGAAGTTACACACGCGATTGAGTGGGGTACGTGTATTTCGGGGGTGCGCGGGAAGTCAAACACGCGATTGAGCGGGGTACGTGTATTTCGGGGGCGCGCGGGAAGTTACACACGCGATTGAGTGGGGTACGTGTATTTCGGGGGTGCGCGGGAAGTTACACACGCGATTGAGCGGGGTACGTGTATTTCGGGGGCGCGCGGGAAGTTACACACGCGATTGAGCGGGGTACGTGTATTTCGGGGGCGCGCGGGAAGTTACACACACGATTGAGCGAGGTACGTGTATTTCGGGAATGCGCGGGAAGTCACACACGCGATTGAGCGGGGTACGTGTATTACAGGGGTGCGCGGGAAGTCACACACGCGATTGAGCGGGGTACGTGTATTTCGGGGGCGCGCGGGAAGTTACACACGCGATTGAGCGGGGTACGTGTATTCCAGGGGTGCGCGGGAAGTTCCACACGCGATCTCATCAGGGTACGTGTATTACAGGGGTGCGCTGGGAGCAGCACACGTGAATTGCACGTGTGGGTCCTCCCAGGTGTTCCCTCTGCACCCTTCACGGCCCCTGCAGGTGGCTCACACCACAGGGGCCTACACAGCACATGTCCAGCAGGCACCCCATCCACCATGGCCATGCCCACCAGCCAACCCACATGTCAACTTGCACTACTGCCCACCAACGCATGTCCCCCTGCACCCCCAGGCACCAGGGGCACCCACCACCAGGCCCCCACCCATGTTCAACTCATGTTCCCCACCACCCCCACCCCCCAGCAGTGCAGGGGCACCCACCACCAGGCCCCCACCCATGTCTCCCAGCACCCCCACGCCCCAGCCACCAGGGGCAGCCTCCACCAGGCCCCCACCCATGTCTCCCACCACCCACACCCCCCAGCAGTGCAGGGGCAGCCTCTGCCAGGCCCCCACCCAGGTCTCCCACCACCCCCACCCCCCAGCCACCAAGAGCAGCCTCCACCAGGCCCCCACCCATGTCCAACTCATGTTCCCCACCACCCCCACCCCCCAGCACTGTGGGGCACCTGCCAGCAGGCCCCCACCCATGTCCAACTCATGTTCCCCACCACCCCCACCCCCCAGCACTGTGGGGCACCTGCCAGCAGGCCCCCACCCATGTCCAACTCATGTTCCCCACCACCCCCACCCCCCAGCAGTGCAGGGGCACCCACCACCAGGCCCCCACCCATGTCTCCCACCACCCCCACCCCCCAGCACTGTGGGGCACCTGCCAGCAGGCCCCCACCCATGTCCAACTAATGTTCCCCACCACCCCCACCCCCCAGCACTGTGGGGCACCTGCCAGCAGGCCCCCACCCATGTCCAACTCATGTTCCCCACCACCCCCACCCCCCAGCACTGTGGGGCACCTGCCACCAGGCCCCCACCCATGTCCAACTCATGTTCCCCACCACCCCACCCCCCAGCACTGTGGGGCACCTGCCAGCAGGCCCCCACCCATGTCCAACTCATGTTCCCCACCACCCCCACCCCCCAGCACTGTGGGGCACCTGCCAGCAGGCCCCCACCCATGTCCAACTCATGTTCCCCACCACCCTACCCCCCAGCACTGTGGGGCACCTGCCAGCAGGCCCCCACCCATGTCCAACTCATGTTCCCCACCACCCCCCCCCAGCACTGTGGGGCACCTGCCAGCAGGCCCCCACCCATGTCCAACTCATGTTCCCCACCACCCCCACCCCCCAGCCACCAGGGGCAGCCTCCACCAGGCCCCCACCCATGTCTCCCACCACCCCCACCCCCCAGTCACCAGGGGCAGCCTCCACCAGGCCCCCACCCATGTCTCCCACCACCCCCACCCCCCAGCAGTGCAGGGGCAGCCTCCACCAGGCCCCCACCCATGTCTCCCACCACCCCCACCCCCCAGCCACCAGGGGCAGCCTCCACCAGGCCCCCACCCATGTCTCCCACCACCCCCACCCCCCAGCAGTGCAGGGGCAGCCTCCACCAGGCCCCCACCCATGTCTCCCACCAACCCCACCCCCCAGCCACCAAGGGCAGCCTCCACCAGGCCCCCACCCATGTCCAACTCAGGTTCCCACCACCCCCACCCCCCAGCACTGTGGGGCACCTGCCAGCAGGCCCCCACCCATGTCCAACTCATGTTCCCCACCACCCCCACCCACCAGCACTGTGGGGCACCTGTCAGCAGGCCCCCACCCATGTCCAACTCATGTTCCCCACCACCCCCACCCCCAAGTCACCAGGGGCAGCCTCCACCAGACCCCCGCCCATGTCTCCCACCACCCCCACCCCCCAGCCACCAGGGGCAGCCTCCACCAGGCCCCCACCCATGTCCAACTCATGTTCCCCACCACCCCCACCCCCCAGCACTGTGGGGCACCTGCCAGCAGGCCCCCACCCATGTCCAACGCATGTTCCCCACCACCCCCACCCCCCAGCAGTGCAGGGGCAGCCACCACCAGGCCCCCACCCATGTCTCCCAGCACCCCCACCCCCCAGCCACCAGGGGCAGCCTCCACCAGGCCCCCACCCATGTCTCCCATCACCCCCACCCCGCAGCAGTGCAGAGGCAGCCTCCACCAGGCCCCCACCCATGTCTCCCACCACCCCCACCCCCCAGCCACCAGGGGCAGCCTCCACCAGGCCCCCACCCATGTCCAACTCATGTTCCCCACCATCCCCACCCCCCAGCAGTGCAGGGGCACCCACCACCAGGCCCCCACCCATGTCTCCCACCACCCCCACCCCCCAGCACTGTGGGGCACCTGCCAGCAGGCCCCCACCCATGTCCAACTCATGTTCCCCACCACCCCCACCCCCCAGCACTGTGGGGGACCTGCCAGCAGGCCCCCACCCATGTCCAACTCATGTTCCCCACCCCCCCCACCCCCCAGCACTGTGGGGCACCTGCCAGCAGGCCCCCACCCATGTCCAACTCATGTTCCCCACCACCCCATCCCCTAGCACTGTGGGGCACCTGCCAGCAGGCCCCCACCCATGTCCAACTCATGTTCCCCACCACCCCCACCCCCCAGCACTGTGGGGCACCTGCCAGCAGGCCCCCACCCATGTCCAACGCATGTTCCCCACCACCCCCACCCCCCAGCAGTGCAGGGGCAGCCACCACCAGGCCCCCACCCATGTCTCCCAGCACCCCCACCCCCCAGCCACCAGGGGCAGCCTCCACCAGGCCCCCACCCATGTCTCCCACCACCCCCACCCCGCAGCAGTGCAGAGGCAGCCTCCACCAGGCCCCCACCCATGTCTCCCACCACCCCCACGCCCCAGCCACCAGGGGCAGCCTCCACCAGGCCCCCACCCATGTCCAACTCATGTTCCCCACCATCCCCACCCCCCAGCAGTGCAGGGGCACCCACCACCAGGCCCCCACCCATGTCTCCCACCACCCCCACCCCCCAGCACTGTGGGGCACCTGCCAGCAGGCCCCCACCCATGTCCAACTCATGTTCCCCACCACCCCACCCCCCAGCACTGTGGTGCACCTGCCAGCAGGCCCCCACCCATGTCCAACTCATGTTCCCCACCACCCCCACACCCCAGCACTGTGGGACACCTGCCAGCAGGCCCCCACCCATGTTCCCCACCACCCCCACCCCCCAGTCACCAGGGGCAGCCTCCACCAGGCCCCCACCCATGTCTCCCACCACCCCCACCCCCCAGTCACCAGGGGCAGCCTCCACCAGGCCCCCACCCATGTCTCCCACCACCCCCACCCCCCAGCATTGCAGGGGCACCCACCACCAGGCCCCCACCCATGTCTCCCACCACCCCCACCCCCCAGCAGTGCAGGGGCACCTGCCAGCAGGCCCCCACCCATGTCCAACTCATGTTCCCCACCACCCCCACCCCCCAGCACTGTGGGGCACCTGCCAGCAGGCCCCACCCATGTCCAACGCATGTTCCTCACCACCCCCACCCCCCAGCAGTGCAGGGGCAGCCACCACCAGGCCCCCACCCATGTCTCCCAGCACCCCCACCCCCCAGCCACCAGGGGCAGCCTCCACCAGGCCCCCACCCATGTCTCCCACCACCCCCACCCCCCCCAGGTCACCAGAGGCAGCCTCCACCAGGCCCCCACCCATGTCTCCCACCACCCCCACCCCCCAGCACTGTGGGGCACCTGCCAGCAGGCCCCACCCATGTCCAACGCATGTTCCCCATCACCCCCACCCCCCAGCAGTGCAGGGACAGCCTCCACCAGGCCCCCACCCATGTCTCACACCACCCCCACCCCCCAGCCGCCAGGGGCAGCCTCCACCAGGCCCCCACCCATGTCTCCCACCACCCCCACCCCCCCAGTCACCAGGGGCAGCCTCCACCAGACCCCCACCCATGTTCCCCACCACCCCCACCCCCCAGCAGTGCAGGGGCAGACACCACCAGGCCCCCACCCATGTCTCCCACCCCCCCCACCCCCCCATTCACCAGGGGCAGTCTCCACCAGGCCCCCACCCATGTCTCCCAGCACCCCCACCCACCAGCCACCAGGGGCAGCCTCCACGAGGCCCCCACCCATGTCTCCCACCACCCCCACCCCCCCAGTCACCAGGGGCAGCCTCCACCAGGCCCCCACCCATGTCTCCCACCACCCCCACCCCCCAGCAGTGCAGGGGAACCCACCACCAGGCCCCCACCCATGTTTCCCACCACCCCCACCCCCCAGCACTTTGGGGCACCTGCCAGCAGGCCCCCACCCATGTCCAACTCATGTTCCCCACCATCCCCACCCCCCAGCACTGTGGGGCACCTGCCAGCAGGCCCCCACCCATGTGCAACTCATGTTCCCCAGCCAACATGTCATCACAGTCTAGATCCCTGGTCCCTATGGTCAGCCTCCAAATGCAAAACACCCACCCGAGTATTGCATCCACCCACTCATAATTTGCAATTACATCACAGAACACCAATTGCAAGTTCCGAAACAAACACATTTCCCTCACATACACCCAATGGGTGTCAGTGAATCTCAAAACACATATCATGAAATGCATGAAACCAATGAGATACCACACATTGAAGTTCACCAAAAAAAAATTGTATTAAAGGAAACATAAATAGAATAAAAAATGAAGAAACAGAAACGTGAATGTACAAAAATGAAAAGAAGCATGTCCGTTAAAAAAAGCAAAACCAAAAATAAAATTCCAAAGTAATGTTGTCCAAAGTCAATGTCCACAAAACAAAATCCAATGGGAAATAAAAAAGAAAGCCATTGCTCCATGGTTAAAAAGTGAAAAAAAAATACAATCCAACTGTGAACTATGTACATGGGAACAAGCCAGGGTCCATTATCCCAACAAAATAAAGGAAACCTATCTAACTACACTAACTAATAAAATAAACTATATACAAAAATGTGGCCAATGTCCGAAAGGTCCAAATAAAATAAAAACAAAAATGAAACCTAACACTACCTACATAACTATGTACAAGGGCAGCGGGCTAGTTTCACGGCTCACTTGTGGATGTCCCGGGCCAGGGCATCATCAAACTCCTCCTCACTGTCCCGGAGGCGGTCCTCCTCCATGGCCCTGAGGGTCCGCAGGGCCGTCGACGTCTCCACCTCCAAACCCCTGCGGATTGCCTCGAGGCACTCGGCCCGCCTCAGGGCCCTCCGCATGGAGTTCTCCGCCCTGACCATTGTGAGCCGTGCCTCTTCCGCCCGCTGCCGCTCCGCATCTATGGCGTGGCCCAACCGCTGCCACACGGAAGACACTCTCTGTCCTGGGTCCTCCTGCCCTCTGGCCGATGCCTGCCCCTCCGATGTTGAAGGCCCCGAGCCTTCATGGCTCCCACCACGTTGCTGCTGCTGCTGTGCCTCTGCCCGTGCACTGCCTCCTGCTGCCTGCACATCCTCCGCCGGCTGGGGTGCAGTCGTTGATGTGGCCACCCCTGCTGGACGTCCGACTCCCGACTGTGGCAGGGATGCCTCCTCCACCAGCCTGGCCGCACCGTCAGAGGCAGCTCCACAGGGCACCCAGGTGACTGATGGGTGGGAAGATGGCACAGAGGACGACTGGCGCGTAGGGGGTCCAGTTGAGGAGGGGGTCGGAGCAAGCCCCATCAGACACAGGAATCCGGCCTGGGTGACCTGTCCCAGCAGACTGACGTGGTCAACGAGCCATTCGAGATGACGTGCAGTCTCTTCATGAAAAGACTGCAGGTCACCTCGCATGGCCCGTTGACGCAACGCCACACCAGCCAGGACAGGCTCAACCCGGACCTGGATAGCCACGTCCGCAGGCAGAGGAAGGCCAGTTGACGTGAGCTCATCCCCTGCCTGAAAACAGGTCTGGACGTAGGCATCCCTGCTGGTGCAAGATGATGCAGGGACAGGATCAGGGACAGGATTGCACACAGGCACCTCCGCGGCGGCCTGTGCTGCCTCCTGTCCCTGGTCCTGCACTGCACCACTAGCACCAGTGGGATCCCCACCTCCAGACCCCGTCTCTGGTGCTTGCACGGCCTCCTCCTCCACCAAACCCCCCACCAACCTGGATGACTCTGTGCCATCTTCCCCTGTTGGGCCTGTGGGGTCCCAGCTGCCCCTTCTGCTGCCGAGGAGTCCAACTCCAACCTCCGCCTCTTGGACCTCCCCCCGGCAGCTGCGGCCTGGGACGCGACACCGGACTCCTCACTCCCCGATGAGATCACAACATGGGAGGGGAGCAGGGCCTTGCATCTCCGGCTGGCGGTGGGATCCCCACCGCTGTGCTCCACAGCACCTACTCCGCCCTCTTCATCAGTTGACGCTGCAGACAGGGAGAAACAAAACACAGGCATCAGGACACTGTACAATGGACACATACACACATCACAGTTGTACATGAGTGGCATTGGCAAACCTCAGACATGTCATCACAATCGCCAAAACACATGTCATTACAACTCGCACACATGAGCCATACCACAGCCATATCGCAACTGCCACCACCATCCATACACATACAACAGCATGAGCAGCCAAAGGTGAGCCAGACATCACATGCAACACAGGAAGTGCACCACACATGTACACACACCACCACACTTCCATGCATGTGTACACCTCTGCCAAGTGTCGCAGTGTTCAGACGGGCATCCATGTCACATCTGCCAATCAGGCTTCCACATACCGCTGTCACATGCATCCATGTTGCATCACTGTTGCACTCTTGTCAAATACACACACATGCACATGTACACAGTGCTGATACATGCAGCCAAAAACAACATACATGCGTGACATCACGGACATGTCTACTTACATACACATTCATCCAAACATGTGTGCCCACACAACTGCATTTGGCATGCAAGCCTACACACACAAGCACCATCCATGTCTCACACATTACAGCCCTTGCATGTGTCAGCCCCACGGCCCTGTACACCCCCACCCATACTCGACCCCATACAAACAGATGTGCAACCTGCCCACTACTGAATAATCACCACACGCACTGCTCACAATCAGGATGCATGTACACTCACCGCTCAACTCCAGACGGGTCTGCTTTTCAAGGACCTGGACGTGGAGTGCTGGGGATATGCGTTCCAGGACCCTCATCTGTTCTTCCGACAAGTGGCCCTGGCGCCCCTTGGCATCCGCTGCCTTCAAGAGGCGCCGGGCCTTGTTCAGGGTCCTGGACCTGAAGTCCTCCCAGCGCTTCTTGACTTGTTGTAAGTCGCGGACTGCCACCCCCTCCGCGTTGATGGCAGTCACGATGCCAGTCCAGATCCGAGTCCGTCCTTCCTTGTCGGCGCGGGAACTTCCGAAGAGGGCATCATACTGCCCCAGGACTTGCTCCACCAGGACACCAACTTCGGTGGCACTGAAGCTGGTGCCCCTCTGCCTCTCTGGCTGGGGGTTGTCAGTGGTCCCAGATGGTGTTTGCCCCGACATGACAACCCCATAGGCAGAAGTGGGTGGGCAACTGGGTCCTGGGGCTGGGCTGTGGAGCGATGGAATCCCAGTCGGGAGTCTTCGGTTCCAGCAGGGGTGGTCACAGCAACAGCACCCCTGGCTGATGTGCAGGCAGCAAATGGCAGGGCACGTGGGCAGCAGGCAGTCAGGCAGCAGCAGATGGCAGGTGGGAGCGTGCTCGGGGCTCTGGGGGGCAGTAGTTCGGCCTTCTGGGCAGG
This sequence comes from Ambystoma mexicanum, assembly GCF_040938575.1. Classification (NCBI taxonomy): domain Eukaryota; kingdom Metazoa; phylum Chordata; class Amphibia; order Caudata; family Ambystomatidae; genus Ambystoma; species Ambystoma mexicanum. The sequence goes on from NC_090937.1 coordinate 513,283,069, forward strand.
AGCGTGGTCTTCCGTGTGCTTACGCGTGGCCAGCTTGATACGGAGTGATTTGGCACGTGAAAAATATGCACGTCAGCGTGTAATTCGAGGAAAGGCCCTTAGCGCGTAAGCGCGCGTGGAAAACTGCACGTCCGCGTGTAATACAAGGAAAGGCCCTTAGCGCATATGCACGGCAGCACGCATATGCGAGTTCATTGGACCAAAAGCCCTTAGCGCGTGAGTGCGTCTGTGACGTGACGCGCGCAGGTGTTTCCCTCATTGCACGTGATGACAGAACACACGTGGATTTCCACCAATCGCGTGTGAAAGTTCCCGGCACCCCGGAACACACGTACCCAGGCTAATCGTGTGTGGAACTTCCCGCGCACCCCGAAACACACGTAACCAGGCCAGTTGCGTGTACGCTCACTCCCCTCCGATCACACGCGATGACACTCGGACCGTATCCGAATACGGGAAACCCGCGCACGGCAAAAGACGTGCACAGGCGTCAACGCATCCGCCCACATGAAGGCAGGCGGAGCCGTCCCCGCGCACAGCATAAAAGTGCGCGCAAACAACAAATGCGTATATACAGCTACGATGAATGCCCCATTTGTCGCTGCACTGATCGTGGGACACCGCAGGAGGTGGAGAATAGCCAGGGCACGCATTTTCGCACCACGGACAAGCCTTTTTGGCATGCCTGACGACCAGGTCTATGGCAGGTATAGGTTTCCACCCCATATCATCCTAGACCTGGTCAGGGAGTGGGAAGATGACCTCACATCCCCCACCCTTTGCTCCCAAGCATTGAGCCCCTTGGAGAAGCTGCTAAATGTCCTGCATTTTTTGGCCACTGGGTCATTTCAGCGGACCACTGCCATAGTGTGGGGGGGTCTCACAGGCCACGCAGTCACGCTGCCTACACCAGGTACTGGCAATCATGACAGCGCGCCCCTCAGTCCGCAGGCACATATACATGCCCAGAACACCCGCAGAAAGGCAGGCCGTTGTCCTGGATTTTTTCAGGGTGGCACACTTCCCCAAAGTGCTCGGTGCCATAGATTGCACCCATGTGGCCCTACGTCCACCTAGGGCCATTGAGCACATCTACCGAAACCGCAAGCACTGGCATTCCATTAATGTACAGGTGGTATGTGATGCAAAGGGAATCATCACCTCTGTCTATGCAAACTACCCTGGCTCCACCCATGACAGTTTCATACACAGAATGTCCACCCTGAGCCGGGCCCTGGAAGCTGGGCAGCATGGCGACACATGGCTCCTAGGTCAGTACAAATGCCCTTGCACATGCATGCAAGTCACACACAGACAAATATCCAAACCCTAATAATCTCAACTATTATCACCTCCCCAGGGGACAGTGCCTACCCTCTGAGCAACCACATGATGACGCCAATCCGGAACCCCACCACACCACCCCAGGTAAGATACAACGCCGCCCATATTGCAACCAGGCGCTGCCCATGGGAGGGGACAGGGCACGTGGCGAGGAAGCCCGGACCCAGCTTGTGGCCACATTTTTCACCTAAACTCCCACCCCTGCGGAGTGCACACAGGCCTGGCACATACCAGGTGACAATCGATGATGACAAAGAGACAGTCAACTGTCACAACCCTACCACCCTGAGATAGTTGCCATGGAAGTGCCACATCGTCTGCATCCTTAGCTACTTAAACACAAGCTATCCTGTGTGACCAAAAGGCACACATATGACATATGACATGATATGGGCCATACACAAGTATTCCAAGGGGCAATGAGGCAGGGAGGGGGGAACAAGGGAACACAGAGAACGGTACTACTAGGCCAGGTGTCATTGAGATCGTGCAAGTGCAGTGGTAGGGGGAATGAGAAAAGTGCAAGGGGAAGGGTGGGGGGGAGTCCAGTACAGGGGAAGTAGCCCAAAAAAATAATACATAGGTCGCCTGGTGGCAACTACAAAGGTAAGTGCAGACAAGTGCTGGGAAGGGAGGGCTGTAGGGATAGAGAGAAGGTACTGCAGTGCAGGGGTTGCCAGGGAGGCAGTGCAAGAGAGAGTGGCTGGGCCAGGGACCGAGGTCGGTGAGAGTGGCCCAGTTGCAGCTCCTGTGCAGTTCCAGTGGAGAATTCTGCAAGGGAGAGGCAGACAGTAAGCAGAAGCAAAGAGGAAGGTCTTGAGGTGCTTCCAGAACGGGAGATGGTTCCCCTCAAGTTCAAGTCAGGCCGGAAGTCTGTTCCAGGGGGAGGGCCCTGCTGCGGAGAGAAATCTACCCCCAGCTAGTTGCTCTGAGAAGCGGATGACCCGGACATGCGAGGTGTGCATCACACACACCTGCAAAACAGGGAATGGCCATCACTGTCATGTCACTCAAACCCTCCCAAACATCAACATGACATGGCAAGCAATACCCATACACCAATGCAGTAACGATAAGGTACACATTGCCATGTCCTAAATGTACAGTGGCATCGGACACTGCTGCCTGACCCGGAATCAGATGAAATGACAGATCAACAAAATCTCCCACCCAAAATAAGTCATTTCCAAATGCATTACAACAGTCGTAGACGTAACATCACAATGAGTGCCTGTCTACATGCACATTATGCATTGCAAAATCAACACTGCAGCTCATGTGTGCAGTGTCCTACTCCTGCATCACACTGCTCAGCGCACAGCACAGTGAACAGCCATTGTGTGTGATGCACACCCTGAGCATCACATCTAAGTGACAGACCACGTCAAACATCAAATTAGGCATGTACTGGATCCATGATCGGTCACAGAACATGTGCTGCTGGGACACAGTGGGCACCAGAAGGCAAACAGTGTACACGTGGATATGCAAGGGTGGGAGTACATGTAGTGCATCAGAGTGCAAGTGTGTGGTTCTGCAAGGACATGCACTCCACATATGCATGTGCACTCCAGTGACCATCAGTGTTCCCTACACATCACATGTGAACATCCACCATGTGTACACCCCAGCATGTCAAACCACAACTATCCCCTCGCACCTGAAAGGAAAACACAACACATGAACAGGCATTGATCAGCAGAACACAACATGTACATAGGATACCACCATTACTATGTCAGAGTTCCCATCACACTGCAGGGCAAGGCAACTATCAACAACAACCCCCTCCCCTCCCTCACAAATGACCATGACCCACTGAACAACTGCACCTGGGTCATGGAGCCTCCAAACCTCAATTCCACCTGGCCACAGGATCACCTTTACCCTTTGTCACCATCTCCCACCTTGTGTGTAAAAAGATGCCTGAACCCTCAGAATCCACACTCATTTCCAAAATCACAAAATCCAAGGCATAAAAACGAACCCGAACACCCTCCAGTAGATGACTTGACGTAGCAGTACCTCACAAAGGCCAAGTACTACCACAATGATGCAACAACCAAGGTAGCACAGCAAAACAATGTAACGACAGGATGTGAGACATGTGTGGTACATGACACAGGATAATGCACCATGAATGGATGTGTACTGTCACAGGTCCCCTGTACAGGCACAGGAGTGTCACGAAACAACCACCCCCACCATGTCCCGGGTGCCTGCAAGGTCAAACTCACACAGGCCCCTGAGACCCTGGTGGGGAATGAGGTTCAGGGATATGCAGTCGGGACAGGTGTTGACACACTGGATGACTGGAATGAGTGGCAGGAGAGGGGAGGAGGAATGACACATGAAACTAGGGAATGCACGAAAATGTACAACCTGCATGAACACATACACAATCCAAACAAACTTGGACATCATTGTCATGGCCTTCTGTAGTCCAGGCTCAGGAGTGGTACGAACCAACCACCCCCTCTAGGGTTTTGGCGCCTGCAAGTTCGGGGCTTACACAGGCATCCGCAACCCCAGTGGGGAAAGAGGGTCAGGAAACGTTGCTTGGATAGGCACGGGAAGCAGGAACACCGGGTAGAGGGTACAGGTTTCAAAATTGCATAGGATCACGGGTGATTAGGGAGAAAAAAACATACCAAATTGAACCACACATACATCCATGCATCAGTACACTCCCCAGCAAGCCTATGCAGAGCAGTTCGTAAGAAAAACAACAAGACACTTAGCTCTGGTTTTGAGTGCTGGCCTCCTGCCTGCGCACTCTCAGGTCCGGTTACAGGAGCACTGTAATGCTGCAAAGAGAGCCACAGTCAACAACCTGTACGTGCCAATTACACAAAAACACAACACCAAACATGCCCCATAGCAACAAACTACTCTACAAACAGACAATCTGTGGTTGATGCTTCGTACCCATATATAACATCACCCCTGTGACGGGTCATACACAGTCAATGCAGTAAGGCAGCCGCTGGTGGGTGCGTGGCAAATGGAACACCAATGTGTCACAATTCACACAACATGCAATGTTCCCTGGGTAAGCAGACAGACCCATATAGCAAGCCATGACTACAGAGCAAGTTGCGTACCACCATGACCGAAACAAAGTTGGCAGTGCATTTATCATGAAGTACGCGGAAAAGACATGCACTGCACCCGAGTATGTCCCTTGCTGTATGTCCCTGTGAGCTGCCCCTTTCCATGTCTCGGAAGGCTACATGGTTGATACAAGTGCCTCAGTGGACCTTGGTGTACCGGAGGGTATGTGCCACTGCCCCTGCATGTGTCCCAGACAACCCTACTATCAACAGCCATCAGTCCACAAACACATCTGAGCTGCATTGTGTGCTTCAACACCAATATTCGTCTAAACTCACCCTCAGTGCTGTGACTAAGCCTGCATGTGCAACTCGCCTGGTGCAAGCTTTGCTGTGTCGTGGCCCCCCTGTGATGCTCACCTTGCCTGGAGTTCCTTGGAACATGTCAGCAGTTCTAGGATGTGGGTCTGCAATCACTGTGCCTCTGCTTGTGCACACATGTGCATGTGGGCACCAACAAACGGGTCCAGAATTCCGTCGTCCAATGGGCCATGTCTGCTGGCAAAGGTGCTCTGGAGGCTCATCCCCCTGCAGAAAGGGCATGAAACACATGATTAATGCTTCAAAGTCATCTGTGTGTGTCTCATCAGGCATCTCATTACTTGACCATGTCAGAGAGCCACATCACAAATCACACCATCAGTCCGTCTTTCACCTCCAAAGTGTGGAACACTATCTACAGCATGAATTGCAACAAGCACATGTACAGGAAAGATATGAAACATACTACACAATGCATAGCAATCAATGTCCACATTAATCATGACACACTCCATCTAGCAAAAGCTGAACAGTGGACAATGACACCTAAATCATCCCCACTAGAGGTGTCAACACAAGTCACACAGCACCAGACATGCCACAGATCTGACAGTCCAAATCCCTTGTGTAAAATGCTGTAACACCGAACCATCCTTGCGAGCCCATGGATAAGGGAGGCAGGAGTGGCATATGTGAGTCAAGGACCCCAAGCAGCAAACACATACACAAGACAACCATGAAGGGCACAGCTGGAACAGACAGTGGATGCCTTCAAAAGCCACAAAGCACCGCACCGTCACATGAAAGCACAATAGACTAGCAATTTTAAACTAACTCAAATTATTAACTAATTACACTAACTATGGAAAACCTACATTACCTATTTAAACTAACTATCAAACAGAAACTTAACTAACTAAACTAAAAGAAAAATTAAAAATGGCCACATACGACCCGGGGGGGAGGGGAGGCACCCAGGAGGGGGGAGGTACAGGGTGCTGCTCAACATCCACATGCGATGATGCTGAGCCAAAAAAAAAATCCTCAATGGGCTCAACGCCTGCACAGCACGACCTATGTGGGAGATAGATGGTCGTCCGAGTCTGGCTCATCCTGGAAAGGAGGACGTGGCACAGTAGCCTGGCCACGCCTAGCCGCAGCTTGCCCCTCGTCGGCAGCAAGTCTGCCGGACGGGTGAGCCTGGTTCGGTGTGGCGATGTGACGTAGGTCTGCATGCAGAACCTCACGTGATACACGTGCTTCCTCTTGCAAGGTAGCACGTGTAACACGGAGTTCCTCCTGCAAGGCCTGGCTGGACAACCGCTGCACCTCCCGGCAAGCCTGTAGCTCAGCCGAGATGGTACGCTCAAGCTGTGCAAACCTCTCCTCTGCCTGCTGCCTCTGGGACATCATAAGGACACCCAGAGTGGATCTGAGGGAAGCATACTCCTCCCTCATGGCATCCATGTGCGCCTCTGCATGAGCAGCAATTGCTTGACGCAGAGACGACATTTCAGCCTGGCGTGCCCTGTCTGAGGCCGCCATGCCCAGCCTGAGCGAGCGGGCCGTGGACCGTGCCACCTGCTGCTGGAGAAGCACCTGCCTAGCAGTGGGGAGCACAGATCGGGCCACACGCTCCATGCTCTCAGCGATGTTCTCCATTGCGGCCCCCTGCCGTTCGGAATTGGCAGTCATGTCTTGCTCCCACTCAGTATACAGCGGTTGCGCGCGGCGACCGCGTTGCCGGGCTTGACCCCTGCGGGACCCAAGGACCGGGGGTCCTTGCTTTGTTGGCACCGCCTGCGGCTGCACGACTACATGCCCCCGTCGACGTGATGTCCCAGGCACATCAGTGACTGGTGTGGAGGGTGACCCTGCGTCCCGATCCACCACGGGCGGAGGAACCAAGACTGTCTGATCCCTCAGTGCAGGTGTCGCAGACAGAGGAGTGTCCACATCAGAATCACTCACCCCTGACACATGGACTTGATGCTCATCCAACTCAACATGGACGTCAGAGTCGTCATCAAGGCTGGACTCATAGGCAGCCAGAGACAAGATGGACTGCAGCACTTGGGGGTTTTCGTGGCCTACAACCCCACGACCCCCACTAGTGCTGGGTTGATGTGGTGTTACCAACCCTGTGTCTGGCATGACAACACCATCCTCCGCCTCCATTGCGTCATCACCTGAAAAATAGAGAGAAAAAGGTCAATACACATGTCAGAAGCACACGACACACACACCGACAGCAAAGGCATCCGGCAGACATGTGACACACAACATATGACCTGGCATGCATGCTGGGTATACTTTGAATAGCTTCTGTGATCAGACCTGTTGAAAGGTGGCAGTTTCCATGGAAGTGGGTCTATGCAGTGCAGAAAATGTGTACGCCGCTCACTACCTACATGTACAAGCACTTCATGGTGTGTGCCAGGAAATGTGAAGGCAGTGCAATGTCAAATTCAGACATCACGTGCATTGTGCATTCAATGTGTACCATGTCTAGAAGCCAAGCACCCCTCCACCCCAGTACCAAAGCAGGGATGCCTAGCATGGTATCAAAAGGCTGACCATACACCTGTGTATTGACAGGCAGTGTTGACTGGCATCAACAGCTTAATGTGATTCAAATTACAACACTGCAAATGATGCTGGGACAGTGGGCAGGACACATGATGGAAACTCCGGAGGCTGCCCACGTGTGAAGAAGACAAATCAAGAGTTGGACAGAGTCATTGGCCATTGAACAGGCTGAGGCCTGTGAGCCACACAGATTGTCAGAGCCTAAACATGTGTGCAACGCAGGACTGAGCCACAGTTGACATGGGAAGGCTGATGAGATGGCAGGCAATGTATGTAACCAAGGACTTATATTACAGTGATCATCCAGTCAAGGACACATAGGGGCATGCGTGCAATGCATATGGAGCATGAATGGGCACTCATGTCCCTGCGGGACATCTGACCCATGCACAGTACAAGTGAGATACCCTGCATCGAGTACTAAGGCTGTACCACACGGCATATGTCTGGCAGATTCTACGCTGGAAGTTAGCATCTACACAGGACACATGAACAAGAAAGTACACATTGGCAAGATTGAAGCAGACCAGTGCAAAGGTGGAACTGGGGTGCAGAGTGGCGGAGGAGGGGCAAGGGAGCATGCCTATATGGAGTCCCGCATGCAGGCAGAGGAGACATGCATGACGGTAGCATTGCATTACTTACACATCAGAACCATGTACACGTCACATGTAGCAGCAATCATGCACGACACATCCCACAAGTGAAACACACACGTCCTCAACAAACACGCATCAACACTCACTGGACTGGGCATCAAAGTCCAGCTTCTCTCCCACTCCTTCGACCAATTCAGGTGGTATGAACTCTGCAACGAGAGCCTCATGCGGAGTGAGTTCTTCCTCCTCTGGTGCAGGCCCACCGCCAGTCACCAGAGTCAAGTTGTAATTTGAGGCACGCTTGGCCTTAGTGCTGCGCTTGATGTCATTCCAACGCTTTTTGCACTCCTGCGCCGTGCGCACCTCATGGCCGAATGAACTGACATGTTCCGCAACATGCTTCCAGTGGGTGTCACGTTGGGCAGCCGTAGTCTGACTATTGGCACCCACTAGCATGTCACGGCTGTGGCCCCGCACGTAGTCCACGAGGAAGTCCAGTTCCTGCTTACAGAAAGGCTTCTTCATCGACGTGCAGGAGGTCGTGGCTGTGTGTGGGGTCCCAGCCTGTGCTGCAGGTGCAACCTTCCTCCTCTTGGACTGTGGTGCAGACCCTGGCTGGCTAATGCCGCCCTGACCAGTATGGCCAGTGGGTTCGGTGGATTGAGCCAAGGGAGTGGCAGGTGGAGGGATGACCAAAGGCCTGACTTGTGTCAGTGGCAGCTGGGTGCCCACTAATGGACCCTGTGCAGCAACATCAGCTGTGGCAGGGTCATTGACCGCAAGGGTCCTGGTTGGCAGACTCACAACCGGGGTGCTGTTGGGTGCATCTGCCCCTGCACTTGCCAACACCCGGCTGTTCGTGGCAGCAGATGACATGACTGCCCCAGGGACACGTGTCTTGGTCTGAGCAGCCCGGCCTGCCCCTATGGTTTGCCCCCTGGCCTGTTGGAGATATACCAAGGGCTCTTCAAGTGCCAACGCGGCCTGCGCTGGCAGACCCTGAGCCTGGGTGGCGGTGTCCACAGCTGCACCTGCAGCTACCACTACCCTTGGGCCCGTGGCAGTCGATGGAACGGACTGCCGGGACATATGGGTGCCAGTGCCAGATGCAGGAGCTGCATCCCCCGGAACCACAGGGGGTGGTGGCATGGCTGCACCGACACATGGCACAACATTGTGCTCAAGTGGCACACCCCTGCCTCTTCCCCCTCTGTGGCTGCCCTGGACACCCTGGAGTCCCCCTACTCCCTGGTCACCACGGCCACGTCCCCGACCACGCCCGCCACGAGGAGTACGCCCAGCTGAGGCGCCCTTCACCTTTGGTGGCCTCCCAACCATGGCACAGATGTAGTAGTGCTGGCACAGATGGAGTGGTGCCAATGAGAGGTGTACACCACAATTGACCTGGGCAATTGGGGTGAAGGGGGTGGGAAGCAAGATGTTAACAGCCCCCCTGCACCTGCAAGGCTGTATGTGACCCCGGTGATGTGGTGACGGGTCATGCAACGCTCAGGCACCCCAAAACTGCAGTAAAACCGTGCACGCAGCCCTGCAGTCTACGTGCGTGGATTCAACCTCCCGCAGTACGCGGTGGCACCCAGTAACACGAATAACGCGTACGCGTGGGACACGCAGGCTACTATGACATCGAAAATGGGTGCGATACACAGGGGCACCCGCAGTGGGAAAAAGAGCGTGTGCGACTCACCGTCTGACTAGCGCGATGCAGAAAAACACGCGTAGCCAATACCCCCGCCAAAAGAAGAGATACGTCCTTGATAGCTGTGAAGTTGTGATGGCGCGCGAAACAACAGGAAGCAGCAACACACGTCGGTCTCCACGAAAGGCACGTACAGCGAACTGCTGGGCCCGCTCACCTTTAACCCGAGCTGAGAGAAATGCACGCGCGCGTCACGTCACTTACACGCACGGGCCCTTTCCTCGTATTACACGCGGACGTGCAGTTTTTCACGCGCGCTTACGCGCATGGGCCCTTTCCTTGTATTACACGCGGACGTGCAGTTTTCCACGCACGCTTACGCGCATGGGCCCTTTCCTCGTATTACACGCGGACGTGCAGTTTCCACGCGTGCTTACGCGCATGGGCCCTTTCCTCGTATTACACGTATTACATGCGGACATGCATTTTTTCACGCGCGCTGAAATGCCCATGCACGTCTGTACGCGTCACGTCACAGGGGCGCTTGCGCTTGAGAGGCCTTCTGTCCAATGAAAATGCGTATGCGTGCAGACGCGCTTACGCGCTAAGGGCCTTTCCTCGAATTACACGCTGACGTGCAGATTTTTCATGTGCCAAATCACTCCGTATCAAGCTGGCCACGCGTAAGCACACGGAAGACCACGCTCCTGCCCAGAAGGCCGAACTACTGCCCCCCAGAGCCCCGAGCACGCTCCCACCTGCCATCTGCTGCTGCCTGACTGCCTGCTGCCCACGTGCCTTGCCATTTGCTGCCTGCACATCAGCCAGGGGTGCTGTTGCTGTGACCACCCCTGATGGAACCGAAGACTCCCGACTGGGATTCCATCGCTCCACAGCCCAGCCCCAGGACCCAGTTGCCCACCCACTCCTGCCTCTGGGGTTGTCATGTTTGGGCAAACACCATCTGGGACCACTGACAACCCCGGCCAGAGAGGCAGAGGGGCACCAGCTTCAGTGCCACCGAAGTTGGTGTCCTGGTGGAGCAAGTCCTGGGGCAGTATGATGCCCTCTTCGGAAGTTCCTGCACCGACAAGGAAGGACGGACTCGGATCTGGACTGACATCGTGACTGCCATCAACGCGGAGGGGGTGGCAGTCCGTGACTTACAACATGTCAAGAAGCGCTGGGAGGACTTCAGGTCCAGGACCCTGAACAAGGCCCGGCGCCTCTTGAAGGCAGCGGATGCCAAGGGGCGCCGGGGCCACTTGTCGGAAGAACAGATGAGGGTCCTGGAACGCATATCCCCAGCGCTCCACG